>NC_080841.1:67348276-68734276 GCF_030435755.1 Ochotona princeps | reverse complement strand
GTTGCTCTGTTAATAATAAATAATCTGGAAAGGAAATTACGGCACCATCCTACTCAAGATAAAATCCAAAACAAGACACTCAGGAATAAACCTCAACAAGGAGGCCAAATATTACTATGCTGTGAGCCACAAATTACTGCTAGGAGACACTGAAGACACAAAGTCATTCTGTATTCATGCCTTGGAATGCTCAATATTGTTAAGACAGCAACATAATCCAAACTACAAGTGAACACAATGCCTGTCAAAATCCAAACAGTGGTTTTTTTTCTCTTGAAATAATAAAAACATCATAAACTTCATATCGATACTCAAATGACTTGACACTCAGAATGACCTTGAAAACGAAAAAGTTAGAGCCCTTACATTTATTGAATTAAAATAATATATCAAAATTGCTACTGTTACCCATAGGTATGAACAGGGTTGGAGAAAGTAAGAAATGAGATACACACAATATAAAGACAATTAAAGTAGGTGCCAGAGGGCAGCCCCTTTCTCTAAGGAAGGGAAATCAGCCAATAAGGCTTGCTGTGTCAACCTTTTGTTAAACTGCCTGGGGAAGCAACTTACAGGACTTGATGTGGCACAGGCTTTGATAGTTACATCCCATATTGATGTTAACCAGCCAATGCTTGATGATCAGGAAGCAACCGTGTGACTGAAGTACAGAAGTCAGTATGCAACTGTCTCAAGGGTATCCTTAAAGCACATGGTTCTATGGCCTTGGATCATTGTCCAACTGTGGACCTTTGCCTGGACGCCTCAACCTTGGTCTTGGATTTTTGTCCTCCCCAGATTTCAACCTTGGTCTCTGGCATTAGCAGTCTGTGAACTCAAAATTCCAGACCCGGTCCACCCGGCTCTTGTTTATCAAGTCAAGCTGGGTTGTTGTTGTTTGTTTTCACATACAGGACTAATGAACAGAATAGAGTGGCCAGAAGTAAACCCTCTGCTATATTGTCAGCTGTTCACGAAAGGACCAAGACAGTTCAATGGGAAAAGGACAGTGTTGTCAAGAATTAGATCTCTTGGGGGTAGAGGTATGGCATAGTAGGTAAAGAGACTACCTGGGAACCAGTATCCAGGCTGGCTCCACTTCTGATCCAGCTTCCTGCCAACAGCCTGGGATAAGTAGCAGAAGGCAGCCCCAGTGCTTGACCTCTGCCACTCACATGTGAGACCTGGTTGAAGCTGTTGCAGCCATCTGAGGAGTAAAGCAGTAGGTGGAATATTACACTTTATTTTTCCTTTTCTGTCTGTAACTGACTTCCACAAACAAAAATAATTTTTTTAAAAGAAAGGATTACTTGAATTTATACAAATTATTTTTTTAAAGGCAGATCTGATTTATGGAGAGAGAAGGAGAAACACAGAGGAATATCCTTCATCCACTGGTTCACACCCCAAGTGGCTGCAACTGCCGGAGCTGAGCTGATCTGAAACCAGGAGCTGGGATCTTCTTCTGGGTCTGCCATGTAGGTGCAGGGTCCCAGGGGTTTGGAACATCCTTTACTGCTTTCCAAAGCCACAAGCAGGGAGCTAGATAGGACATGAACCAGTGCCCATATGGGATCCCGGCACTTGCAAGGTGAGAATTTACCTGTAGAGACATGGTGCCAGGCCCTACAAATTATTTTAATGTCTCTGTCCATAATTCTATAAAATATGTCCTTTCTAGAGCTGTTTCCATCAATTACAAAAATTGTGACTCACTGTGGGTTGGATTTACCTGCTTCTTTGCCCATTGGGGTTTGTTATGACGCCAGATTTCGTGAATTTTACAGAGCTTGGGACTGGATGATTTCGTTTTGTGTTTCCAGAAATATCTTATGAGCTTTGCCTGAAATGCAATTAAGTAACTTGGGAATCACTTAAGTCTTTCAAACTTTGCAAGTTTGGGCCAAATTAGCTTTCTCCAGGGCTCACCTGACCCCCACACTTTTGCTAACCCTTCCCTGCTCTCTAGGCCTCTTGCTTTGACTGTGAGTTCTTTCCTTGCAGCTGGTGGGAGCACAAGCTATTCTGGCCCTGAGTGGTCTCCAAGGACTGTTCTACTTCTTGCCTCTGGTTATTCTATTCTCTTCTCTTGAAGCTGCCTCACAAACACATGCTAATCCATCCTCGCTGGAAGACAGGAGGGAGGGAGACTGATCCACTATCAATCTTTCTGTGTTGTTCTTTATTCTCTAGTACCTTGTCTACACCTGATCATGACCTTCATTTCAACTCCTCCATTTTCTTTCTTAACAGTTTTAATAAAAGTTACTGTCATTATATCGGGAACGCAGACAGAGATGGACACAGAGAGATATTCCATCTGCTGGTCCACTCCCCAGATGGGTTGGGTCAGACTGAAAAACAGGAACTGGGAACTCAAAACCCGGGTCTTCAACATGTGCGGCAAGGACCCGAGTGTTGAGCTATCATCTGTTCACTTTTCAGGGCATGCGTAAGCAGGAAGCTGGATCAGAAATGGAGCAGCTTGGACTCCAATCAGGCACTCCAAAAATGGATGTAGGATCCCTAAGAGCTATGTAACTACTGTGCCAAATGCAGGCACCAAACTCTATGGCTTTCAGCTCCTATCTCATATGCCATATAAAGCCTGAGAATCATTTGGGCTGGCTCTGCTGAAGCAGCTGCAGGTGGGACTTGAAACTATAAATCTACAGCAGGCTAATCTTTAAGTTGCTAATGGCATATGGTCCATGAATGTTATTAATATCCAATGGCCTTTGGTAGAACAAAGGTTTCCCATCCCGGCAACCCTCTCTGTAGGTTTGCCCCTCCCTAAGTGAGGAGCCCAGACCCCACATGGTTAAGCTGCGAAACTGGTCAGGCTCATCTGATTAGTTTTTCCTCCCATAAGGAACACAGTTCTTAATATCTTATTGGCTGATTTCTGGAAATTTCTTTTCTTTTCTTACTTTTTGAATTTTTATTTTGAATTTTGGATTTTATGGTGCAATTCTATAGAGTCTGGGATTCCCTCCCCCGCAAATTCCTACCCCACGATTGATTTGGAAGCTCATTTTTCATGTATTTTTATCAGGTTCCTGTTTAAGATGTAAAAGGGTAAATCCAGTTCCTGCTGTCCCATCATGTCTGGAATTAACTTCATGCTTTTGATCCTACTGATGGATCTCCTCACAGTCACACATCTGCTAACAAGGCAAACAGGCCTATCTTGGGTACTGTGACTCATGTACTTAGTCGATTACCCATTGTGCATTGGTGACATTTTGTATTATGGTCTGACAAAAGATTACCCAGTTCTCAAATGGTTTTTTTTTTTTAGATTATTATTATTATTATTATTGGAAAGCCAGATATACATAGAGGAGGAGAGACAGAGAGAAAGATCTTCCATCCGATGATTCACTCCCCAAGTGAGCCTCAACGGGCCGGTGCGCGCCGATGCTGGGAACCAGGAACCTCTTCCAGGTCTCCCACGCGGGTGCAGGGTCCCAAAGCCTTGGGCCATCCTCGACTGCTTTCCCAGGCCACAAGCAGGGAGCTGGATGGGACGTGGAGCTGCCGGGATTAGAACCGGCGCCCATATGGGATCCCGGGGCTTTCAAGACGAGGACTTTGGCCACTAGGCCATGCCGCCGGGCCCTCGAATGGTTTTTAAAAGACCATTTCCTTCAGCTGCTTTTCCTCTCCGCTTTTGAATTTGAAAACTGTGCCACTTATATAAAATTAACAAAATGAGAACATTGAAATTCCTAAGCCCTTTGTCTACATTCCCCAGTGATTACTTTTGCCTTATATGCTTTATTTCACTTCTTTTATCTTTCAACCAATTGAAAACAAAGTTCATACTTAAATATACATTCTTCATCTCTCAAGAAAAGGGAATTCTCTTATACAGCTATAATAGCTTTATTCTCCCTAAGGAAGTATTCATTCATTTGAGAGGCAGAGAGACGGGTAGATAGATTGGGTGTTGGGGGACAGAAAGAGAGAGAGAGAAAGAGAGAGAGAATGCCCTGTTTCCCTCCCTCAAATCATGTAATGTCCTTGGCTGGGACAAGTCTGGTCTGGGGCCTGGAACTTTCCAGAGTGCATTAAGCAGGAAGCTAGAATTAGGAACCATAGCCGGGACTCAGTGTGGGACTTGGGAAGCTTAACTGGCATCTTAGCTGCTAGGCTGAAGTCCTCAGCAGATATTTCATATTGCAAGAACAATACTAGCTAATTGACAGCAGGTATTTAAATCTCTTATGGCTCTTTATGACTTTTCCTAGATCCACAATCCAAACAAACTTCACTCCGTCTACTTGGAAAATGACGTTTCTTTGTTACCTTTTCATCTGGAAAAATTTCTGCTATGTTCTGAATGTCTTTTGCTCCCAGCCAAATTCATACCTTGAATGCCTACGCTCCAAGGTGAGTCCTTGTGAATCATCCTAGTGCCCTCATAAACTAGGCACCAGGGAGCTTGAGTGCTTCTTCTGCTTTTTAGGGACCCAGGCAGAAGGTCATATCCATGAGTCATACAGTAGGCCCTCCTCACCAGCCCTTAGATCTGCAGGCAGCTTGTGCTTCGACTTCCCAGACTCGGCAACTGCCAGAAACACACTTCTGTGATTGATAAGCTCCCTGCCTCAGGATGTTTTGTTACAGCAGTCTGACTGAGAAAATACCCCGCCTTTTTATCTGTTAGAACACTGACACTTTTCAGGAACACACAAGGTCTGCTTTCTTGTTTATTTGAGATTTTCAAGAATTGGGATAGCATGAGTAAACTTTATGGCAGTTTGCCAAAGAGGAACCCCTCATTAGTTTGGACTTCCATTCATCCTGTCACTTTGAAGATGGTGCTCCATTTTGAGTATAAATAAGTCTGCTTTTAAGATCACACACTCCCGAAAATGACTCAGTCACTCAAGAGTGCTATTATAGAATTTAGAAGAAGAAAACACCTTAATAATGTATTCCTCCTCCCCCTGACTCTGGCTTGGTAAAGGAAGAAGCAAAGCTGTTTTGACATTTTTGTCTTATGATCACAGATTTGCTAAAAACGAAAACAAAACAAAACAAAAACGAAAACAAAAAAAAATGGGGCCCTACTTTTTCATAAGCTCTATTCTTGTGTGGTTTTGAGAATCCATAAACTGATTTAGTGGCTGAGCTTGCTGTCAATTTCCCTACATGAAACTGAGAAAAACACTGAATGATTTAGAACCCCAGAGTGCACAGGAGACACATGGAGGTGCGTTTCACTCGAGGAAAATGACTTGCAGAGACTTCAATGCTTGCATCTGGTAGTCAGCCCTGCTTTCCCACCAGATGGTAATCATCCACAGAATGGATGCAGCTCCCAGGGCTGGGAGCTACAGTGTGGCCCTGTGAGGAAAGAAGAGGAACTCCCAGGAGAGCAGGGCAAATAATGGATTGTAAAATCTGGCAGGATAGGAGTGAATAGCATTCATCACAAAAGGAGTCAGCCATGCCATTCCTCTTATTTAAAAATTATTTTTGATGATTTTCCCATAGTTGATTAGGATGATTAGGGTCCAGAGCTATAGGAAGGTGGGTGAGATGACCATTTCCACATTCTCTCTCTTTTTTTTTTCTTTCCTGTATATGGGGGAAAGGAGAGAGACAAATACAGAAGTCACACCCAGCCTCTCAAATTCCTCTGCACCCTGGGATTGAGGACAGTCTTGGGACACCCACCCAGGGTCCCCGACGTGGGGCATACTCTGAGGGTCCTGCTCATGAGATTTTGATAGTTCAACAGTTAAAGATTACTGCCAGTCTCACCACTCCAAGCACGATGAAATCTCTCCAGAATCCATTGGCTGACATAGTCCACCTTAGAGTCTCTGTTTGCCCAGATATTCAGTGCCAACACTTGGCACTGTCCTCTGTCCTCTGTTATGGTATCAAGTATCCTCTGCAGACTCCAATGGACTGTCATATCCTCCATGTGCACCTGGATATGCTGTCCACTGCTTCATCTGAGCCACTGAGGAGGCCCAGCTCAGATACATGCACTCCACGGTCAGACCATGGAACCTGCAATTGTCTCCATGGTTGGGGTTATGAGTTGAGTCCAGCAATTCAGTTGGGGGGAACCCCCATAGAAAATTCATTTGAGGTAATCCCAGACTTGATTCTTGTGTATGCTTGTCAATACAGGGTTCAGCATAGTCCATCGCCCCAGTCAGCTTATGCACATGCTGGTAGCTGCAATTACTGGGTCAGTTCTGTCTCCAGCCCTGTCTTCTGTATGAATCAATGAGTGTTGCAGCCCAGCCCAATCCTACCCACCACACACTTGGCCTTGACATACACTACTGGGAGCTGTAGCCTAGTCGGAGTGATCTACACTAACTCCCACCAGGCCCACCTGTTGCCCTGGTTTTCATGCTTACCAGTATGTACAACAGACTGTCTCACATCCCATTCAGCTCTTATACATGTCAATGGACATTAAAGCCTAGTTCAACCAGCCCCACTATCCAACCCACATGCATGCTGATGGGTGTCATTCTGTCTAGCTGTGTCTGCCCCAGTTCTGGTTCTCATGCTCACCAGTCAGAGTGGCAACCCAAGAGGGAGGTGTCCACTGTTTCCCTACTGAGCCCATTCCCACTTCTGGATCTTGCATTCTCCAGGTGATTCTTCTGTTTAGTCTGACAGAATTTACCCCCTGTGCCAGCATCTGCCAGCTCTTTGCCAGCTTTGCTGTGGCAAAGCCCAACCAACCCACACTCACTCTGACTTATGCATGTAACAGTAGGAACAGTCAACCCAACCTGGCTTGAGCCTGATCCAGCCCACATGAGGTCAGCAAGTGTTGTAGCCCTGCCTGACCTAGTCTGCCCCCAATTCCAACGCATGCTTTCCAGTGGAGTGGTGGCTCAGAAGGGGAACCCTCCACCTCTTCCCTACCAGTTTCGCCTCCTCCCCTCTGCATCTCATGTGTGCTGTTTGGGTGCTGCGGCCCAGTCTGGCATGGCCCATCTCTCCTTGACATTTGCTAGTGGGTGTTGTGACCTGGCTGGGCCCGGCCCACTCCCAATTCCAGCTCATGCTGGTGGGGGCTACAGCCTAGACTAGCTCTTTTGGTCCACCATCCTGGCTGTCATGTGAACTGGCTTGTATTGTGACCCATCCTGGCCCGACTCACACTCCATTCTGGTGCTTGGATTCGCCAGTATGTGATATGAACTGGCTCAGCCTGGTTCGCCCTCGACCTAAACCAAGTATATGCTGGTGGGTACTGTATCTTGGCCTGGTCCAGGCTGCTCCCTATTGTGGTTTCTGCATTCACCTGCAGGGACTGTGTCCCCACAGAGGTGTTGCCCAAGCTCCTCTGAAAGAACCTCTCCCAATGCCAGATCACGTGCATACCGGTGGATCCACGGGCCAGCACTAATTAGTCGATCTCCTGTGCTAGCAGGAACAGTGGCCTTTCCTGACTGGCCTTCACACATTCTGGTTCTTGTTGGGTGTTATAGCCCAGCCAAGTCTGGTCCACACAAGCTCAACAAGGCTCAAACAAGGCTCAGAAGGGGCAGAGACCTAGCCTAGCTGGTCCTACATCAATCCTGTTTCTCATGAGTGCCAGTGGGTGCTAGAGTCTAGCCCAGCCTGGTGCACCCAGACCCAGCCCACACTTGTGCTGTGGGACACTGCAGTCATGCCCAAACTAGACAGCACTCCCACTCTGGCTTTCACACTCACCAATGGGAACTACAACCCAGCCAGGGCATCCCTTTTGCTCCCCAAACAGACCTTATTCCAGCCTCAGATCTCGCGTGTGCCAGTGGTTGGTCTGACCCAGCTTAGCATAGCCCTACACCTGTCTTGGCCTTTGCCTTTTGATGCTATAGCCTGACCCGATCCAGCCTGTCCCAATCCCAACTCTCACTGGCGGATGCTGGAACCTGGCTCTGCTCAGTCTGCTCCCATCCCTGGCTCATGCAAACCAGTAGGTGTGACAGCCAAGCCCACCATGACCTGTACTCCAGCTTGGTTTCTGCACTTGCCAGGAGTTAAGGTTTACTTGGCCCTGCCCGGTCTGCCCCGTTTCCAAAACCAACTAACAAATTAGCTAACAGTTGGAGCTACCTTTCCCAGCCTGCCCAACTCCCAGGTCTGGACCCTGTGCTCACCAGTGGGAGTTATGACCCTCTAGGGAAGTTTCCCAAGTTCTCCCACTTGGGCACTCCTCTACCCAGATCTCACACATGCCAGCAGGTGCTAGGCCCTTGCCCAGCATAATTGCTCCTCCATATTGGCATAGTATGAGCTGGTGAATGTTGCAACCCAGCCTGCCCCACACCCTATTTTAGGATGCACATGCGGGTGCTGCAGCCTGGACCTGCCCAGACTATTCTCAGTCCCTGTACCCGTTAGTGTTGGCAGGTTCCATGGTCACACCTAGCTCAGCCCATCACCACTCTAACTCTTGAGCTAACCACTGGGACTTGCATTTCCACAGGGTTTGGCCCACATATCCCCCACAGAATTTACCCCTGGACTTGGATGTCTTGTGTGCTGGTTAGTGCCATGGCCCTACCTAATGTGACCTGTCCCCTATTCTGACACTTAGTCAGGAATTGGGATCTGGTACTGCCAGACAGGCCCTCAGCCCTATCTTTCACATGGGCTGGTGTGTGGTGGTCAGCAATGTTCCATATTAACAAGCCCAACTCCAGATTCCCATGTGGGCTGGTGTATGAGTCTGATCCATGCAGATCTTCCAGTCTCCAGAAGACCAGGTCTCAGTTCCATCGCATACCTGCAAGTACAGTGGCCCTGTCACTGGGAGGGGGGGGGCCCTCAAGATTCATTCCTCACATACACATACAATATCCTTATCCATGGATGTCCCTAGGCGTTAATTCCAGACCTCCAAGACCCCAGAACTGGCTTCCGGGCAGCCAGCAGGCAAAGCCTGTCTCTGTTGTTGTTCTGGTTGCCCACAAGCCCAGGATTTGCCTACTGCTTGGCAGCAGTGGACAGCGAGTTAGGAGCCCCAGCAGGAAGCCTGTCTTGCCATGGGTTCTCCCAGCCACATGATTGTGGCTGGGAGAGTCAGACACCCACACTTCTGAGCAGACTTACCTGGACTCTCACCATTCTTCTTCGATTTATTAAAGTGAGCATTCCGGATCTAGCACTGTAGTCTAGTGGCCAAGTCCTTGCCTTGCATGCTCCAGAATCCCATATGAGCACTGGTTCATATCCCGGCTGCCCCACTTCTTATCCAACTCCCTGCTTGTGTGCTGGAAATGCAGTGGAGGATGACCTTAGGACCCTGCACTCAACTGGGAGACCAAGAAGAAGCTCCTGGATCCTGGCTTTGAATCAGCTCAGTTTCAGCCATTGTGACCATTTGGGGAATGAATCAGTGGATGGAAGATATTTCTCTTTCTGTCTCTCCTCCTCTCTGTAAATCTGACTTTACAATGAAAATACATTTTAAATGAGCAATCTCAGAGCTGAGTATTGTCCCATTTGTTTTGTTTTCAGAATCAACAATGGCGAGACATTTGATAGTGTGGAGAAGTTGATACTGGAGGAGAGTTCATCAGTAGTCACCAACGCAGAGTAATTCAGGCAAAAAAAGAGGAGGAAGGGATGCTGAGGACGTTCGAGGGCTGTTTCTCTTCCCTGCCATCCGGTCCTAATGAGTGTTGCTGACACTTCACGTTTCTCTTTCGAAATCCATTCGCTTGATTGTACTCATTTAGTGGTCTTGATTTTAGGGACTGTAATACTAATCTAATACAGTGCTATGCTATTTCATACAAACAGTTCAGTGTGCTTCAGGACAAAATTACCATACGATTCTCTCCCTTGACAAGTTTATGTAAAAAGATTTTCTTCCTCACTAGCTATTATTTTCTCTTGCTCTGGATTTAAAATATATGTACTGGTTGACTCCACGAATGGCTACAATGGCTTGAGTTGAGCCAATTCAAAACCAGGAGCTAGGATTTTCTTCTGGGTCTTCCACATAGTTGCAGGGGTCCAAGAACTTGGGCCATCCTCCACTGCCATTACAGGCCACAAGTAAAAAACTGCATCAGAAGTAGGGTGGCCGGAACACAAATTGGTGTCCATATAACATGTTGGTGTTTGTAAGTGGAAGATTAGCTTGTTGAGCCACTGCACTGACACCTGGATTTATTATTATTTTTTTAAAAAACTATTTTTGTTTGAGAGGTAGAGACATAGAGACAGAGAAAGATTCTGCCTGCTGGTTGACTCCTCCAAATGCCTGCAAAAGCCAGAGTTTGGCCAAGCTGAAGTGAGGAACAAGGAACCCCATATGGTTCTCCTATGCAGGTTGCAAAACCCAAGTGCTAGAGTCATCATTTTTTCTACTGCCTTCTGGGTGCATTGGTAGGGAGCTAGATAACAACAGAGTAACCAGGACTTGAACTAGCGTCTGTGACACGGGATGAGGGTACCCTAGGCAGCAGCCCACCCACTGAGTCACAGTGCTCACCCATTTCAGGTTTCATTAAATGATTTGTTATCTTCCATGATAAGAGGCAAATTTTCCTATTTGATTAGAATCACTTCATAATTTTAATGACTTCACAATGTTTTGGCAGTATAAGCCATACTGTCATCTATTATTAGATGTTTGTTTACTTTCTTCTTTTACTAGTACCAAGAGCATTGCACCGAGTGGTTCAGTGTCTACAAAACACTTCCATTGTTTAGAGTGGTTTGTAGTGTATTTCCAAAAGTGAAATCACATCACAAATGGCAATGCTTTAATTTTGATTTGTATTACTGCCAAGTTTCCTTTTTCATGATTTTTTAAAAGATTTATTTAAAAGGCAGAGTTACAGAAAGAGAATTTTCCATTTACTAGTTTACCCCCTAAATGGCTGCAATGCTGGAAGTGGACTGGTCCTGAAGCCAGGAGTCAGGAACTTCATCCCACTCACTCACATGGGTTCAGGGGCCCAGGCATTTGAGCTTTCACTGCTTTCCCAGGCACATCAGCAGAGAGCTAGATCGAAAGTGGAGCAGCTGGGAATGGAATACACTGTCTGTATAGGATGCTGGCATCGCCTTTTCTGCTGTGACTCCACCCCTTCTTCCCTTTTTTTCTTAAAGTGTATTTATTTTTATTTAATTAAAAAGAAGAGTGACTCAGAGGAGGGGAGGGACACACACACACACACACACCCCTTCGCCTCCTGGTTCACTCCTCAAATGCCTCAATAGCCTGAAGCCTGAAGTCAGGAAATTCTTCTCGGTATCCCAAGTGGGTGACAGGGACTCAAACAATTGAACCATCTTTGCTAATTTCCAGGGTGCACATTAATGGGAAGCTGGCTCAGAAGTGGAACTGGGCCTTGAACCCAGGCATTCTGTCTGGTATGTGGGAGTCCCAAACAGCAGCTTAACTCACCATTCCGCAAGGCCCACCTCACCGCCAATTTTAACATGGCTAAATCTGCTACACAGATAGCTGCAATATGCAGGAAACCAGGCTATACACTGATGTCTATGGAGCATTAACCACTTTGGGACATGGACAGCCATCATTGTTTTTGTGGATTATAATGGAGATGGGACATTTTCTCTCTGGTTGTTCAAGAACCACATTTCCTCTTTCTGTGAACTGTGCACCCTGTCTTGTTCATCTCTCTGGGGAACGGGAATCTTTGTTAACTCTCTTTGCAGAGTAAGCCAACAAGCACTGCCCAGGGAGAGGCCTTGAGAACTCTTCCCCTTATTAGCTTATCCCATACTTGGCATTTAAACCACAAGGTGAAAGGGAAATACAGGAAAAGCAAGAAAGATAAAGTGATAAGTGGTTTTTCTCTGCTGTACTAAAGGCAATAAAAATTCATGTTGTTGGTGTCGAATGGCTCTGTTCCTTTATCTAGTCCAGCTTTTAAAAAAAAGATTTATTTTTATTGGAAAGGCAAATTTACAGAGAGAAGGACAGAGAAAGATCTTCCATCCACTGATTCATTCCCTAAGTGGCTGCAATGGCCAGAACTGAGCCCATTCAAAACCAGGAAACAGGAGCTTCTTCAGCGTCTCCTACGTGGTGGCAGGACCCCAAGTCTTTGGGCCATCCTTGACTGCTTTCCCAGGTCACAGGCAGGGAGCTGGAAGCAGGGGGGGCAGCCAGGACACAAACTGGTTCCCATATGGGATCCCGGCACATGCAAGGAGAGGACTTTAGCCACTAGACTAACTGTGCTGGGCCCCTAGTCCAACTTTTAAATTTAAAAAAAAAAAAATCAGTTTGAAAGAGTTGCCGAGAGGAGAGTGGAGACAAAACTTTCACACACTGATTCACTCGCCAGTTGGAAGTAATGGTGAGGACTGTTTCAGGATCCACGAACAACTTCTGGGTCTCCCACATGGGTGGAAGGACTCCAAGATTTGGATGACCTTCCGCTACTTTACCCGAGTCATTAACAAGAAGCTGAACTGGAAGCGGAGCACCTGCAACATGAACCTGTGGAATGTCATAAGTAGTGGCTTTACCTGTTATGCTACAGTGCTGGCTCTCTCTCTTGGTCTCCCTTTCTCTCTCTCTCTCTCTCTGTTTTATCTTATTTGAAAGGCAGAATTAGAATAAGAGAGAGAGAGAGAAATGTTCTATCTGCTAGTTCACTCCCCAGGTTGCCAGAACAGACAAAGCAGGGCCAGTTTGAGGCCAGAAGCCAGGAGCTTCTTCCATTTCTACCATGTGGCCCAAGGGTTTGGACCATCTTCCTCTGTCTTTCCAGGTATATTAGCAGGCAGCTGAGTTGGAAGTGGAGTAAGAGAATCCAGTACTTGAAATGGAACTCATATATGATAATGGCATTATAGCCTGAAGCTTAACTGGCCATGTCACCATGCCTGCCCAAGCAGGTTACTGTCTAAGTAGATAATTTTGTATGGTTTGTAAATATTGTAATAAGATTCAAATGGGGGGCCAGCATTGTGGCATAGTAGGCAAAACTGCCTACTGCAATACTGGCATCCCATACAGGTGATGGCTTGAAACCCAGCTACTCCACTTGTGACCCAGTTGCACCTGCTAATGGCTTGGGTAAAGCCACAGAAGTTGGCCCAAGTGCTTGGACCCCTGAGACCCATGTGAAAGGCCTGAAAGAATCTCCTGGCTTTGGCCTAGCCTAGCTCCGGCTGTTGCAGCCATCTGGGGAGGGAACCAGCAGACAGATGATATGATTTCTCTGTCTCTAACTCTTTCTTTAAATAAAGAAGTTCTTTTACAAGAGAAAATAATACAGGAGCTGGTATGGTGACGAACCTTCACCCTTTAGCAACCCTAGCAGGGGAGGTGGTTTGGGTTGTATTATTGTAGACTAAGCCTCATCCTGATGTGCGAGCCTCCCATATAAGTGCCAGTTGGTTTCCCAACTTTTCCACTTGTGATCCAGCTTCTTGCTGATCACCTGGGAAGCAGCAGAGTATGGCTTAAAGCCTTGGGCTTCTATAGCTATGTGGGAGACCATGAAGAAGTTGCTGGCTTCTTTCTTCCAATTAGCTCAGCTCCAACAATTGCAGCCATTTGGAAAGTGAACCAGTGGATAGAAGGATCTTACTTTGTCTCTCCTTCCCTCTCTATTGCAATTTTTCGTTTCAAATTGGAACCAATCTTTAAAAAATGTACTACCTTTCAGGGTGGCTACAGTGCTAAAAAAAAAATTACTACTTTTCCTTCCTTGAGGAGCCTTGGAGTTGAGCCATAGCTGTGGACTCCTTGCTCTGCATGTTACACACAAATGTTTTATATAAGATATTTATTTAAGGCACCAACGTTATGGTCTGGCAGGCTAAGCCGCCCCTTTGGCACTGGTATTGTCCTATGGGAGCCTTTTTGAGTCACAGCAGCTCCACTTCGAATCAGTTCTTTGTTGCTGCACTTGGGAAAAGCATCAGAGGGTGGTTCAAGACCTTGGCCTTCTGCACCTGTGTTGGAGACTTGGAGGAAGCTCCAGGCCCTGGCTTCAGACTAACCCAGCTCTGACTGTTGTGGTCATTTGGGGAGTGAACCAGCGGGTGCAAGATATCTATGTCTCCTACTCGCCCAGTAAAACTGCCTTTCAAATTAAACAACAAGCATCTTCGGAACAGGAAAAAGAAGGGAATGATGTTTTTAGCTTTTCATTCTCTTGTAGGAGAAACTGAGGAGGCTCACTCCAGGTCACAGGTTTTCTTTCCTCAGGAAAGATCAGGTTGTCGGAGGTCTCTGGCAGAGCCTTAGGCGCTCTGAGGAGAGCTTTGGTGGAAAACCGCCCAGGGGTTTGCAGGTGCCAGACTACTTCCTTTTCAAGCTTTCTGCTTTTTGTTTTGTCATCTCTGTAGCTGTTCAGCCAGTGCTGAACAGTTCGGATTCCGTTTTGATTTCATCCAGTTCAGTGTTTGGTAATGCATGTTGATTGGCAGTTTGAAGGTTGTTGAGCAGCTCCCATGCCTGATAATGTGCTCCCAGATATGTGGAGAGACTTGTCAGCATGCCATCTTGACATCTTTCGACATCCTTCCTTTGCACACCTTTTGGCATATATGAAAAAAAGCTACCGATGTCCTTTGCTTGTCCCAGAAAGCAGTCTATCCTGGAGCCTAGGCCACGGATACCAGGCCACGAATTCCGGAGGACATGGCTGTGGATCACTGAACTGGTCTGGAGAATTCAGAAAGTCCAGCTCAGTCAGACAGTCCCACAAAGTGTCACCACACCAATCTGTGCTGGGCCTTTATATAGACAGCTCGCGATGAGCGTTGGTTAGCAACAAACTGTTGCCTGGAAGCATCTGGAACTTGGGTTTGGGTCTTCACCCTGCCCTCTCTGAAGCCCACTAGCTCCTCAGCCGTCTTGGCCCCTTTTCTCTGGTGCCAGATGCAGCTCCCATCAAGCTTGGAAAAGCCCTCAAATACAATAGACTGTGTGAGTGAGCAACGGTATGAAATATGTAGTAACAGCAGAGTATATTTAGCATGTTGTGAACATGAATATGGCAAATTGGCAGTTTCTGTCAGTTGCTGGCAATAGTTTAGAGTGATGACATATTATTTTGATTTTTTTGTGTGTTATTTAGTTATGAGGAAAGTGTATGATAAGCAGTCCATTTGATGGTTTACTAATTTCCTCGTTGTTGAGAAGTCCGAGTTGATTATGTATTTAATATGATAACCATTTGTGTGTTGTGAATTGCATTAAGAGTTATGTAGGGCAGAGTTGATGCTTACTAAATGTACAAAATGGATCGATGAGATTAGCCAATTAAATCTTTTCACCAGTAAGGCACTCAACAGCCCATGAGATATTTATTAAAAATGTTAAGTAAATCCTCTTATTTTTGTATCATAGTGTCAAATAGCAGTAAAATAAACATGTTAAGATCCTTAATCTACTGCTATGTTTCACTGTAAAATTTACCTTTGTTAAAACTTGCTTCTGGGCCCGGCGGCGTGGTCTAGCGGCTAAAGTCCTCGCCTTGAAAGCCCCGGGATCCCATATGGGCACCGGTTCTAGTCCCGGCAGCTCCACTTCCCATCCAGCTCCCTGCTTGTGGCCTGGGAAAGCAGTTGAGGACAGCCCAATGCTTTGGGACACTGCACCCGCGTGGGAGACCCGGAAGAGGTTCCAGGTTCCCGGCATCGGATCGGCGCGCACCGGCCCGTTGCGGCTCACTTGGGGAGTGAATCATCGGACGGAAGATCTTCCTCTCTGTCTCTCCTCCTCTGTGTATATCTGGCTGTAATAAAATGAATAAATCTTTAAAAAAAAAAAAAAAAAAAAAAAACTTGCTTCTGTTCAAATTTGTTGAGACCGCACGTAAAAGTATCCCAATATTACTTTGGCTGGTATTTTCTAATTACTGTATAATATTTTGGGAATGCAAATTTTATTTGAATGTCAACTACAGTTAAGCATGTGCCGTTTGTTTTTCTTACTCAGGTTTTGTAATTTGATGGAATGTTTTTATCACAATTTAATAAATGTTTGCTTTATTTAATTAAAAAAAAAAAAGAAATATGTAGGGACTGGCCTTCTGGTGCTCCCAGCCATACACCCTGAGCTTCAGTTACAGCCAGTGTCAGGGATGAGTCTAGGATCCCCGCCACAGTCCAACTTCCTGCTCCTGTGTGCTCTGTGATGCAGCTGGTGTCGCACTCCTGCCACATTGGTGGGAGCGCAGGTAGGAGTACCTGGTTCCTGGCTTCTGCCTGCCCTGTGTGCTCTGTGGCAGGTTTTGGGAGAGTGAGCCCTTAGCAGATGCCAGCTGGTGCTCTGTCTCTGCTGTGTTGTTGAAATAAGTAAAAGCATTTTTTTCTAAAAAAGGAAAAATCATAAAAATTAAGTTTGAAATTGTATAGCCCTGCAGAATCTTACTAGAGTAAAATTGCAAATGAGGTAGCTACAGGATGCAAAATTGGTATGACTAACTCATAGAAGCTTACCTTTGAGGTTTAGTTAATTGTACACAGTGCATTACTGTTGTGCTTCATTTTATTCCATGTACTTCCAAAACTTACCTGTAGAAGTCTTTAGGTTTGAAGATGTTATGTAAAATTGAGGTCTTATTAACTGTTTTCTTTTAAGATGTATTAATTTATTTCAAAGACAGTTACAGAAACAGAAATGGAGAGAGAGAACAATCTTCCACTTGCTGACTTATTCTTAGATGGCTGGAATGGCCAGGGCTGGCCCAGGCTAAAGCCAAGTGCCTGTATCTATCTGGGACTCCCATGGGTGACACTGATCTCAAGCACTTGGACTTTTGCTTCCTGCTTTGCCAGGTACATTAGCAGAGGGCTGCATGAGAACTAGAGCACGCACCAGTGTTGTGTTCTAAGTGCTAAAGCCACCCAGCAGGGGAGCCCCCAACGTTCCCCTACCAGGTCCACTCACAGCCACAAGTATTGCATACGCCAGTGATTCTTGCTTGCCCCACCCCCCGACTCAGCATTGGTCAGCAGGTGCTGCAGCTTGGCTCATCCTAGTCCCCCTCTAGTCCCAGCTCTTGCTGGGAGTTGCTGTTGCCTAGCCCAGCCCCTCATTGAACTGGTGAGTGTTGCAGTGCAACATAGTCTGGGCTGTTCCCTGGCCCGGCTCTTGCCTGTGCCAGTAAGTGCTGTGTACTGGCTTAGGCTAGACCACCCTAGACCTGACCCATACATATGCCAACAGCTGCTACAACCCATGCTGGTGTGGTCTTCTCCCAGCCCTGACTCTCTTGATCACCAATGACAGCAAGTAAGACACCCATATCCCACATAAACTCAAAATCTTGCTTTAGCTCCTCACTGTTTACTGCTTGGCCCATCCTGGCCAATGTGGACATCTGAGAAGTGAATCTATGTATGCAAGTCTCTGCTTTCCAAAAAATGACTTATTTCATTTGACAGTTACAGAGAGAACACAAAGGCCAGAGCTAAGCTGATTCAAAGCTGGGAACCAGGAGCTTCTACTGGGTCTCCATGTGGGCGCAGGGATCCATGACTTGGGTCATTTTCTGCTGCCTTCCCAGGCCTTCAGCAGGGAGCTGGATGGGAAGTAGAACAGCTGGGACCTGAATCAGTGGCCATATGGCGATGTCAATGCCATAGGTGGAGCATTAATCTGCTTTGCCACTGTGCCAGCCCCTAAATAAATTTAAAAATATGTGTTTTGGGCCCGGCAGCGTGGCCTAGCGGCTAAAAAGTCCTCGCCTTGAACGTGCCAGGATCCCATATGGGCACCAGTTCTAATCCCGGCAGCTCCACTTCCCATCCAGCTCCCCCTTTGTGGCCTGGGAAAGCAGTCACAGATGGCCCAAAGCCTTGGGACCTTGCACCTGCATGGAAGACCCAGAAGAGGTTCCAGGTTCCCGGCTTCGGATCAGCGCAGCACCGGCCATTGTGGCTCACTTGGGGAGTGAATCATTGGACGGAAGATCTTCCTCTCTGTCTCTCCTACTCTCTGTATATCTGACTTTGTAATGAAAATAAATAAATCTTTTAAAAAACAACAAAAAAAGAAAACATAGGAAACACTCTCCAAGAAACAGTAACGTGGAAAGACTTCTTAGAAAAGACTCCAAAAGCACAGGCAGGTAAAGACAAAATAAACAAATGGGACTCCACCAAACTAAAAAGCTTTCTACAGCAAAGGAAACTATTAATAAAGTGAAGAAGCAACTAACAGAATAGAAGAAACTTTTTGCTTACTACACAAGCGATAGGGGACTAAAATCCATGATGTATAAAGAGCTTCAGAAACCCAGGGACAGGAAAAAAAATCCCTATGGGAAAAAAATGGGCAAAGGAAATGAACAGATATTTTTCAAAAGAACAGATTCCAAATGGCTAACAGACATGAAAAGATGCTCAGGCTCCTTAGCCGTCAGGGAGATACAAATGAAAACCACATTGAGGTACCACCTAACTCTGGCGAGGTTGGCCTACGTTCAGAACTTAACTAACAACACCTGCTGGCATGGATGTGGGGAGAAAGGTACCTTCCTTCACTGCTGGCGGGAGTGCAGGTTAGTACAACCAATATGGAATTCAGTATGGAGAGTGCTTAGAGAATTGCAAAAAAACCTGCCAAATGATCCAGCTATCCTGCTCCTAGGAATATACCCAAAAGAAATTAAAACTACATGTAAGAAGGGGATCTGTAATTCTATATTTACAGCAGCACAATCTACAATAGCAAAGACATGGAAATAGTCCGGATGCCCATCCAAAAAGGAGTGGTTAAAGAAACTGTGGTACATCTACTCCATGGAATATTACCCAGCCATTAAAAAAATGAAATTCTACCATTTGCAACTAGATGACCTCAACTAGAGACCATTATGCTTAGTGAAGTAAATCAGTCTCAAAAAGACAAATACTATGTGCTCTTTTTAATATAAGGAAACCATCATGCAAATTGGAATGTATAGTGATGGAGTAATAGAAATTACCATATTCAGATGTAAAGATACAGTGCAACAAACATCCCTACTTCCAAATCAAAGATGGACTCCCAGTGAAACTGTTGGACATATCTAGACAATGGGATGATAAACTGTCTGACACTGCTGTATCAGCAATGTCAGCGCACACTTAAATAACAGACTGATGGAATTATAACTCCTTATGAAGGACGATACTATGTATATAACAATATGGGAAAAATAGTCGGGAGTGGAAGTTGGGGGTGGGGGGAACCCCAGACTCTACAGAATTGTGCCATAAAATTCAAAATTTTAAATTTAAAATAAAAAAATTTAAGTATTTTTATTTGAAAGGCAGATTTAGAGAAGGAGATACAGAGAAAAACATCTTCCATCTGCTGGTTCACTCCCCAGATGGCTGCAACGGCTTCAGCTGAGCCAATCTGAAGCCAGGAGCTTCTTATGCAAGTCTCCCACATAGGTGAAGGGTGCTATAGACTAGGCTTAACTCCCTATGCCACAATGTTGGCCCCCTGACCATTTTCAAGCAACTCACTAGATATTCTATAACACCAGATTGCATCTCACCCTGGGAAGCTGGAACCACAGTGGTTCTGCGGAATGCTGCCATTCTAGACTTATCTTTCAAAGTGATTTAATTAGATGAACCTTTAATCCATTAAGTCCAAGTTTTTAATTCTGTAAGTATTTCAATGACGTAATGTTTACCTCAAAATTACTGTTAAGTTGTACATTTATTGCTCAATATGAGTATTTATACCTGTCCTATTACTAGGCAGAGCATCATGGATTAATAAGATTTGACTTGATAGAGTATCATCATTTATTGTGTAGCTAATTAATGAAAGGTTAGCACTTGCAGGTGTAGTTATTTTCTTTTTTTTTTAAAGATTTATTTATTTTATTACAGCCAGATATACACAGAGGAGGAGAGACAGAGAGGAAGATCTTCCGTCCGATGATTCACTCCCCAAGTGAGCCGCAATGGGCCGATGCGCGCCGATCCGAAGCCAGGAGCCTGGAACCTCTTCCAGGTCTCCCACTCGGGTGCAGTGTCCCAATGCACTGTGCTGTCCTCTACTGCTTTCCCAGGCCACAAGCAGGGGAGCTGGATGGGAAGTGGAGCTGCCGGGATTAGAACCGGCGCCCATATGGGATCCTGGCACGTTCAAGGCGAGGACTTTTTAGCCGCTAGGCCACGCTGCCGGGTCCAGGTGTAGTTATTGTCTTACAGATTTTTTAAAGATTTATTTATTTTTATTGGAAAGGCAGATATACAGAGAGAAGGAGAGACAGAGAGAAAGATCTTCCATCCATTGATTCATTCTCAATGGCTTGTACTAAGTAGTCGCAATGGCTTGTACTAAGCTGATTTGAAGCCAGGAGCCAGCAGCCTCTTCTGGGCCTCCCATGCAGGTGCAGGATCCCAAGACTTTGGCTTGTCCTTGCCTGCTTTCCCAGGCCACAAACAGGGAGCTGGACGGGAAGCTGGGCTGCTGGGATTAGAATCAGTGCCCACATGGGATCCTGGCATGTGCTAGGTGAGGGCTTTAGCCACTAGGCTACAGTGCCAGGTCCTTTCTTAAAAACTATTTTTGGGTTTTAAATATTTGAAAGGAAGAGACAGAGAAAGAGAGAGGAAGGGAGAGGGAGGGAGAGAGAGAGGAAGGGAGAGGGAGGAGAGAGAGATCTTCCAGCAGCTGGCATACTCTCTAAATGGTCACACCAGCCAGGGCTGTGCCAGGCTGAAATTAGGAGCCAGGAAATCCATTTGGTTCTCCCATGTGGGTGGCATGGTCCAAGTGCTTCGGCTGTCTTCTCCATGGTCCAGGAGCATTAGCAAGAAGTTGCTACTGAAATGCAGCAGCCTGGGACTCAAACTGGTGCTCTTTTTTGGGGACTCTGTTATCTTAAGTGGGCTAATTCACTGGGTTACAATGTAAGCCCCAGGTATCATTATTCTTCAGGCTGTAAGAACAGCAAGTTCAAGGAGAGGTCACAGCACAGTTTCCCTGAGTGTCAGGTGGAGGTGGGTCAGCTCAATCATTCTCTGCACTGGTGAGGGTTTGGACAGCAGCTCAAATAGCACATATGTCCACTGGCCAAATGGAGACTAACATCAGCGAACTAGACTCAAACGCCAACAAGGACCCTATGACTGCCTTTATCCCATTTGATCCACTAAGGAGCCTCCCTAAATCTCGCGCTCTGAAAAGTGGGAATGGTCCCAGTTCTTCCTATTCAAGCACTATTTTCAAATTTATAAGAGAAATAGATTTTGAAGATGAAGAGTGTTAAGTATTATCATAAAATGTGCCAAGAGTCCAAAATGTTTATTTTTCTCTTGGTTAAATATCTTGACACCATAAACAGAATCAAGGAAGACTGGGACTCAATATTTGAATCGTCCAAGCCCTTTCATTCAGGACAAGAGGCAATGGAGGCGATGACAGGACTATACGAAGGTGATTCTTACCCAACGGGCACTGCTCATTAATGAAAATATTTGGATGTTAATCTGAGAGTCCTGAAGCTTCTCCTGGGGTCTTCCTCTAGCCTCCCCTTCCACCCAGTGGCTAGAAAGTTAACAAGCGCCCTTGGGGAGGATGTCTATTATATTCTGAACTTTAATAGAAGCTGTTTTCAGCATCCTTCCTACTTTCTTACTCAGTATTCTCAGAAAGTATTCTATAAAGTCTTTGGACAAAACTGTAAAGCACTGAGATCCAGAAGTTTGAGAAATTATGCCCAACAGCAGATTTTCATTGAACTGAGGTCTCTTTTTCAAGTCATCCTTGCTTGCAAAGCAAACAACCTGGAAAGGAAGGTTACAGAAATGAAGAGGAACCAGTCCAACAGAGAGTGTGCAATCTCCTTTCCACAGGCTAGTTAAAAAGGGCAGGACGTACTTTCGTTTATTACCCAGGAAAAAACATTCTGACCTCCTCATGACAAGGGGTGCAGTAAACCACGAAAGGGAAAGAGTGTGGGATGCTGAATTAATAACACGACTGTCAATCAGAAACATCAAGATCAATACCCCTGGGAAAGGCATACAACTTTACTTGTGTGGGAAACAATATTTGCAGATTCTTTCAAAAGGTGACTTCAAAACGTAATTGTAAGTAGAGCTAGTGCAGCTACAGGCTTACAGTGCTGACATACAACTTGTCATAATCAAAAGGCGGGGGGTGTTCTCTCTTTTTTTCTTCCCACAAATTCTGTAACTTACTCTATAATTCTAGCTTCATTTTAATTATTTTTTTCTACAACCTACACAGGACTGTTTCGATATACAAAACTCTCACTCTTTACACATGAACTTCTACAAATAGTTAAAAAAAAAAAGAGTTATTTATACAGAAAAAAAAATGATAGAAAGTTCTGCACGGCAAGAACTGTCTAGTACTTTCTAAAAGAAGCCAAATCATTTTCCTAATTTTAATCCCTCTGTCAAAATTGGTCTTGGAATTTGGCATATTGTGAATACTCAATAGGTATTTCTAAGTCGTAAGAGAGTTCTCTCCAATTTTACGGATCTTAAATCTTAAAGCTCTCCAATCTCACAGATCTAAAGTGAAGGCGTTGTTCCTCACCTGACAATTCTAGATCCTGTGATTATTTTGTCCCAAAATGAAGCCTTTACATTTTTCCTTTTAGCCACTCATTCCCATCTCTTGCTAGCTTTCAGAAAACACCTGCTAGGCAAGATAAAGAACCATTCAATGTTTCTCCCTGTCCTTACACCCCAAAGATCAAAGTGGAGACTGTGTTGTTATGTGTTTGAAAGAACGAAGGAAGAGAAAGAACAGCTCTACATTTGTCACAAAGTGAAAACAGAGCCTAAAAATTGTAGAACTTGACAAGACACTGAGTGAAGCCTACACCTGACTCTTTGGGGACCCTCACAGATGGCATAGTGGCTGCCCTTTATACCACATAGAGCGGTGCCCTTAGCAAGACTGAGTGAGGGCATTGGTATTTTCCTGACTCACCAGGACAGGCGTGTGCCGCCGGCTGAATCACTTCTCCCTACTTCCTGGGCTGCCTGGGTGTTCTAAGTCACTAATGCCGCTCGCCATTATGGTTGCCATGACAACTATCTCATTACTGTCATAATCATATCAACAGATACAGTAGTGCTTCCTGAAAATGGAAACTTTTTTTTTCATATTTCCAAAATCTTAAGTCATCTTAATGATGAAAAGTTCTTCCAGAACTCTGTAAAGCTGAGCTCAAGTCTTTTTGGTCTTGACTATATAGGTTATCATATTTAGATAGCAGTCATCACTTTATGTGAATTTTTTTTTGTAGCCAATGAATGACACATGGTGAAACTTGGCTATATTTTTAGAAATCAAAATGAGAGATATCAAAGGTGAAATTAAAAGCTGCAATACATTTTTTAAGAAGTTGGAATTTGAGGAAACACACTAAAATGTCTTCAGGATGAGCTAGCACCTTGTGGTGGTCGGGGGGCTGGCTTTACATATTTTATGCTTGCCTGGGGTGCATGCCAGCTGCAACATGTGAGGATCTGTCCAAGACAAGAAGATGCCTGGTCTTCGCTTATCATCTTTTCCAGGGATTTCAACCAACCACTGCAGAGACTTCTAGCAAATCTGGATTTTTATTAAAACAAAAAAGTCTCACTTGGGGGAGACTTATCGTGCCTTACAAGAGGATTTCCCTAAGGCCCCAGCAGTGCTGGTGAACATTCTAAAACAGTTCAACAACATCCGATCATTGAAATGCTTTTAGTAACCACTTCAAACTGGGCTTGACTTGAGCCTTTGCTGCTGCCTTTTCAAAATTTACTTATTTGCAAAGGAGTTTTTTTTTTTTAATACAGTACATTTGTCGTTTTTTTTTTTTTTTCATTTGATCTGAAGATGCTTGCTCTGAGTTTTTATGCAGAGAGAATCCTTGGAATCTTCATTTCCAATGCACACTTATCAAAGACTTGTTAGGAAAACATTGAACAAAGTGTATGCACCAAGGTCTTATCAGGAAGTCTACTCCAGTGAGTTTAACACCAGATGAGGATGGAATCATTCACAGCAGCATGGGCAGGCTTGAGGGAACCAGAGACCAGGACAGCATGGAGCCAATCTAGCCATTGGCCTTCAGTGGTCAATGTCATAGACCCTGGAAGGACCAGAAACTATGACAGAGCAACTGTTCCAAGGAACTGTGTTTGTGGAGGTGAGCAGATACTCCTGGACATGCAAGGCAGGCTGTGGAGGTGACAAAATGCTCTGACCTTTCTCTTTTTTCACCCTGTGTCTCATGTCTAATGCCACAGCATGAGGGAGCCTGGTTAATGCATTCCCCAGGGATTAGCTGGGAAAGTACAGGGCAGTGGACGGTGGATAGTGCATTTGAGGACAGCACCAGGGCCAGTGGGAACCAGCAGCCCATCGGCCTCATCAGGATTCTGGATCAAGCAAAGTTTTGGGGTAAACTCCGTTCTTTCCTACTTTTCCTCTTATTTTTTTCTCCTTAGTGATTTGGATCATCTGCATTGCTGAGTCTGACTTCTAGTAGACATGACGGTTCAGCAGTGTTAGGATCACAAGTGGGTTGACAGTGAGAATCAATCAGGTTCTATTTTCTGCAGCACTAAGATGCTTATGCATTTTAATGTTTTAAACACCATCCTTGGGGCCAGTGCTGTAGTATCTTGGGTTAAGCTTCAGCATGCAGTACTAGCATCCCACATGAGCATTGGTTCAAGCCCTGGCTGCTCTACTTCCCATCCAGCTCTTTGCTTATGTACTTAGGACCTTGTGCCTACGTGGGAGACCCTGAGGAAGCTCCAAGTTCCAGCTTCTGATTGGCCCAGCTCCTGCCATTGAGGGCATTTGGGGAGTGAACCAGAGATGGAAGACCTTCTCTCTCTGTCTACAATTCTGCCTTTCAAATAAAAGTATATCTTTAAAAAATCATTCTTTCTCCCTGAGCGTGGAAGAGAGGGAATTTGCAGAGGTTGATTGCACACACCAATCCTACATGCAATCATAATGGTCATAGGCAGTATGCCCGCTGCAAGCAACGGTCATGAAAAAGCAAGACAGGCCTCTGTGCCTGTGAAATTAGGGGAGAGTCACCCAGCATTCCTGGGAAAAATACAAGCAGGGCAGTCAGTTCCATCCTGCAGATATATTTGGAAAATACCGTGATCAAGTTTGCATTTGCGTTTAGGGCTGCCATACTTCATTTGAAAGGATGCGAGGGGTTATTGTCCCTCTGCTCCCGGAATTTCCCTAGCGCGATTCAACTCCAGTTGCCCTCTGCAGCTTTGTGATGCCCCCTTTACAACGACTGTCTCATTTCTTCACTGCCATGGCTTCCTTCACTGCCCTAACTTCCTGATTCTAATCTTGGCATCAAGGTTGACTTCTAGTGGACCAAATAAGGACAGAGGTGTGTATTTGCCTCCTACCTCCATTGTTCTGTGGAGATCCATTCCTTTAAAAACAAATCACCTTCTTGTTAAGAGTTGAAAAATCTCACAGAACTTCTTTTACAAACCACCTAGCGCAGGCCAACTTCTGCTTCTGCGACTATTTCAGCTGTGTGCCTCTGACATCTCTTCCCAAAAAGCTGCTTGTGATGGCTTTCTAATACCCAAGCTGGCACAGGCTGCCAAGAGGAAGCTGTGGCCTCATAGCAGCATGCTGATACCACAGGATCCCATCAGTTTCTCCCCCACTCACAGAGTCACCATGTGGATTTCAATGATTGGCCTGCATGTTACTATTTACTGCCGGGAATCACACTCACTCCCCAGTTTTCTCTGCAAACTTCCTTATTGCCACATACCTGCTAGAACCTGCATTACAATGTTGACTGCCAGTGTTGAAAACAGAGATTCTTGCCCCTCTTGTTAGTGAAACACCTTTATTTTTGAAGTAAAAAATATCATTTCCATTTTAGTGGTTTAACATAGAAACATTGTCCTACTTACTGCCTAATTGTGACAGTGAACTTTTTTTTTGTTTTGTTTTCATGCAATGCAAATAGGTTTAAGTAATGGATTATTACTTACTGATTTTTATTACTTCAGAGGTTATTTCTATAGTACTAAATCTGAGTTACATATGGAATTAAAATGAGTGGGCATTTGATGTGAAAGATACAATCACAACAAATGCTCTGACTGGCTTCTTCTGAATGGCTGACTTCTCACCTAGTTTCAGTTAAGAGGCCAATTACTAAGGGCCAGCACAGTGGCTCAACTGGTTGATCCTCCACCTCCAAGCACAAGCTCCTGGTCCCTGGATTCCGATCGGCTCAGCTCTGGTTGTTGCAGCCATTTGGAGGGTGAACTAGCAGATGGAAGGTTTTTCTGTCTATCCTTCTTCCCGTATCTGTCTTTCTAATAAAATGAATCTACATGGTGAAAACTGAGACTTCACACAAACACTAATATGTTTTTATTGGAAAGGCAGATATACAGAGAGGAGGAGAGACAGAGAGGAAGATCTTCCCTCCGATGGTTCACTCCCCAAGTGGTCGCAATGGCTGGAGCTGGGTCAATCCGAAGCCAGGAGCCAGGTGCTTCTTTCGGGTCTCCCACACAGGTGCAGGGTCCCAAAGCTTTGGGCCATCCCTGACTGCTTTCCCAGGCCACAGGCAGGGATCTGGATGGGAAGTGGAGCCATCAGGATTAAAACCGGTGCCCATATGGGATCCCGGTGCTCAAGGAGAGGACCTTAACCACTACGCTATCACACTGGGCCCCCAAAGAAATAAATCTTTAAAAAAGAGGCAAATTACTGATTTTCTTATATTTGTGTTATACAATTTTGGAAAGATACACCACCTGCTAATTTATGCATTAGCTCTTTAGGACTAATTCTTTTATGTGTATACAGTAATTGCTATGTAAGTTACAAAACTGATCATGAATTTACATGGTGAAAACTGAGACTTCACAGAAACACTAACAAGCTTTTAAAATCCTTGAAGAGATGATGTTACATAAATTTGACTGCTACTGTAATCATGATCTTAATTCTCATGGAGAATTATGGAAATTCAATGAATAAATAAACATGACAGAATACTGAAATAGATTAGCAAAATCATTTACAGGACATTTGTGTAAACCATGGAAATAAGAGGCAGATGACACTACGAAGTAGGCAATTCAACAAATATACACAGAAACACATGCCTTTAGTGTTTTTGCCACAATACAGGGTTTCTCGACCTCAGTAAGAAGACAGAGAAATGGTCCATGGAATTCTGTTTTTAGCTTAAAAAAAAAAAAACACAGTTATTTCCTTTTATTGAAAGACAGTTGACAGAGAGAAAAAGAGCTCTTCCATCTGCTGTTTCACTTCTTCAAACGCCCACAACAGCGAGGGCTAGGCCAAGCCGAAGGCAGGAACCAGAAACCCCATCCAGGTCTGCCCGGGGGTGACAGGTACCCAAGCATCCAGGCCATCATCTGTTGCCTTCCCAGGCATATTAGCAGCAAACTGGACCGTAAGCAGAGCAGTCAGTACTCAAACAAAGCCGACCATATGAGTGCTTTCTGGAGAACCAGCTGCCTGGCCTCTGATCCAGCTCTCTACTAGGGCACCCAGGAGGGCAGGGGAAGACAACCCAAAGACTTGGGCCCTGCCACACAAGTGTGAGACCCGCATGGAGTTCCTGATTGCTGGCTTTTGCTTGGACAAGCCCCAGTCACTGAGCACATCTGGGGAATGAACCAGTGGATAGAAGATCTCTCTGTTTCTGTGTTTAAACTATACAAATCTTAAAAAAAGAAAAAAAACCTCACAAAGGAATTTTCTTATTTTTTTTCTTTTGGTTAACAGATGCATAATGTTCAAATATGCAGATGTGTCATAATTTAATTAGTGTCCTGGCTATTGAGATTGTTCCCAACTTTTCCTCTTCTTAAAAATACTATAAGCAATGCTGCCGTCATTTTTCATGCCTAGAGAGACATCTAATAGATAAATCGCCAGAAGTGAAATTGGAAGCGCTGACAACGTATGCATTTGCAATTTTGACAGATCCTGCCAAATTTTCCGTTTCTCTAATAGCATAGCCAAACCAACCATGCCAGACATCGTTTCTGATGCTTTTTCATTTAGAAACGCACAATGTAAAGTAGGTTACCTATTAAAGAATTAGAAAGTGGGACAAGTTCTTCTGGTCACTTGCAGAGTCCATTTTCACTCAAATATACATTGGGTAGGAATTTCTTTTGCAGCTAATGTATGTCAAGTGGTTCCAGGCACTTAGGACAGTTGTCTAAGTCAGGTTCAGCTTGGGGATGGTGCGTGGCGCTTACACCAAGGAGTTCTGTATTTTGGAACTCCGCGGCTTTTGGAAGTTTAAATGTCAAATCCTGAAAATGATCTGTTGAGTTCCTGAGCCCAGGCGCCAGACATATGCTACAAGTGCTATTTAAAAGTTAACTAGAGGCAGCCTTGCATATGATTTCATAGCTCTCCAGCAGGCCCTTTGAAAACAAGACACGATGGAGAGAGCTCTTTTTATCTGACTCCATCTGCTGTTGGTAGTGATCAGCATATTGTGGGCATTGTGGTATCATCTGAGATTAGGTTGTGCAACAGGAAATGGAGTTACAGGCAGATCAGCCAGTGTATGCACACTGCTTGGTTCTATTTATTGCTAAAACCAAGGGTGCCCATTTCAGGTTTGGGGAAAAAGGAAGATAATGCTATCAGCACATTCCTATCAGGGCACAGCTTCCTTTTTTCTGCAGTGTGTCCTTGTTTTGGCTTTAGAAAGAGATAGCGAAGGGTTCCTGTGGAGAACGGTTTCGGTTGCACACAGTGGAAATACTGTGCAAGCTGAAAAAAAAATGCAGCGGGGATAGTGTTTAGACAGCAGGGAGGCAGAGAAGGTGGGAGTTGAGGAACAGAGTAGCAGGTGCTAAGACAGAGTCTAGCCAGCCTAGGGCTTCCTTTTTGACATTTGCATTTAAAACATCTTTCAGAAAGGATGCAATCTGAAAACTCCTTAGATTCAGTTTCATAAGCAGGCTAGGGATACCAGCTGTCGGAAGTCTAGCCACTATCCCGAGGGGGATTCTGCATCCATTAAAAAGAACACTTGGGAATTCAACTTGGAGAAGCCAAACTGCGTTGTCTTCAAGCATAATGAAACTCTTGGCTCGGCCACCTTACCCTGTTTCTCTGTTACTCTTAACCTTTCACCCTGGTACCGGACTAGGCAACACCAGGAATCAGCCATTAACGAACGGGTGGTGCCTGAAGCCCTCATCCCTGTTCTACACAGCGGGTCCGAGAGCTCCAGGCATGAGGGGAGGCCAGGCCCTGACGGGGTGCGGTGACAATGGCAGCCGCCAAGTCCACTCCCGGTGCCTCTTCCAGGGGGACGCTCTCTAACATGGGCTCTCAAAACAAACCCCACAACCCTTCCCTCCACCTCCCTGCTGCGCCCGTGACTTCCAATATCCCCCAGCCCGGCTGCCTTTGGACAATGACTCGGTCGACACCTCCTCGCCCCCCAGGACCGGTCTTCCCCGGGTCCACGGACCCGTGCCTCCGCGCGCCCGCCTTGGACCGTCACGTGAGAGAGCCGCGCCCCGCCCCCGCGGGTCACGTGAGCCGCGGTCCCGCCCCTGCCCGCGCGCCGGCGCGCTCCGACGTGCCCTGGAACTTACCCTCCCTCGGAGACCAGCCTGGCGGGGACGCGCTGGCCGCGGCCACCTCCGCGGCTGAGGGAGCGCTGGCCGAGGCTGGGTGTTGGGGTCCCGGCAGACGCGGTGCTGCGTGAAGAGAGAGCTTCCCGCCGAGCCGGGAGGCGCCGAGTGCTCGGTGAGGCGGCGCGGAGGGAGGGCAGGGTGGCGGGGCGTCGCACAAAGGCGCACCCGGGGGGCTGGAGGGGACTGTGTCCGCCCTCCTGGCCGCGGGTTGGAGGGGGTCGAGGGCTTGGAGGGAGGCCGGGCACCGCGAGTGCTGAGGGTGGGGAAGAGCCCTGCCGAGCCTCTCGGCTGACGTGGGCGACGGGGTTTAAATGGCCCCAAGTGGAGTCTCTTTTGCCCCTGCCTGGGTGCCCTGACTTCCTGTGTGCGGGCAGCGCCTGGCGCCCCGCCTCCCCGAGAGAGAGAGAGAGAGAGAGAGAGAGAGAGAAAGAGAGAGGGAGGGAGGAGGGTGCCCGGGTGCGCGCCAAGTGCTTGTGTGTGAGAGAGGCCGGCCCGGGGCCGCCCTCCTCGCCTCCCCTGCACAGCGCAGTCCCCGCCGCGCGCGCTGCGTGGGTTCCCTCTCACCTGGGGCTGCCCTCGGAGGTCGGCGCCCTTGAGAGGCACCTGTCTCCGCTTGCATCCCGAAGTCCTCCAGAACCACCACAACAGCCCACCCGGCCCTGACCCCCGCGACCTCCTCCTCTCCTCCCCGCACCCCCGCTGATTGTGTCCCGGGGGACGCGCCCTGTCCCTAAGCGAGCAGGAGCGCACGCCTTCTTGCGGAAGGAAAGGCCCCACGCCCCACGGGCGAGGTCAAAAGGCTTGGCCCCTCAGGTGTGGGAGGCGAGCGGGCACTCAGCTGTTGTCAATTCCTGCGTAGGGGTGGAGGCAGGCCGAGGCTGATGCGCAAAATATTTACAAATGTGGAACCTCAGGGGAGAGGTGTCCGTGGCATTTCACGGGGAAGCTTGCGCCCTCGAGCCCCGGCACTGGGGTTTGTGGTTATTGGGTTCTGGCCGGTGGGGACACGCGGAAGTCGGTGGCATTGATTATTGGCCACGCATTCCTCAAGGGCGGAAAAGTGCAGGCAGGCGCCTGGAAGGCGGAGCCGCTTAGGGCTTCTGCCCGCGGCTTCGGCCGCCCGACGGCCAGAGGTGAAACCTTGGAAGGCTTCCGAGTGTGACACGGAGGTTGTTAAAGAGTTGCTATCCCCCCCCCAGCCACGCCTCTTTCCGCCTTCGGAGTTGGGGCGTGGTGGCCTGGAGCTGTATTTATTCGCTTCAAGCTCCTTTTTCCCTACCTGAAGTCGGAGGTAGAGACCGTGTACTGCCCAGTAGATCCCCCTTTCTGTGCTTGATTTCAGACTCGCCACCGGTGCAGTAATTATTTTTTCTCTTTGTCGTAAAATCGCTTCGGAAATAGTTTTTTTTCGGAGGTCGGGAGCCCTGGGCGGGGGTCTCCAGGCCAGCAATGCGGGGAGGAAGGGTTTGAGTCTGGGTGGGCCACGCGGCGCTATGAGCTGGCCAGGCTGGGCAAGGTGCTTGTTTGTGCGAACGATGGTCCAGGCTGGGCAAGGTGCTTGTTTGTGCGAACGATGGTCCAGGCTGGGCAAGGTGCTTGTTTGTGCGAACGACAGTTGCATGTTGCGCCTCTGCTCTGGATGTGTTTTTTTCTCTGTGGGCAAAAATAAATACAAGACAGTGTGATGTAATAGGCTGCGTGTTATTGGCGTTCTTGGAAAAGTGGAATGAAGAGTAAGGTTGTGGCCAAGCATTCCTGAAATCAGTCGTTTCATCATGTGCACAGAGTTTTAACACTCTATGTGAGATGCTGAGAATTTGACAGGCTTCTCTTTAAATTCTGTTATGGTTGGAGCTGGAGACAGTTGCCCGCAATAAGGCCAGCTGCATAGATTCCTTTGACTGTAGACCACCGTCTATGGCCATACCACCCTGAGCGCCCCCGATCTCGTCTGACTGTAGACCACCAACAGTCTTTTTTGTAGTTTTTCCATTTCTACTTACTACTGCAAACTGTGGGGCACTTACGGAAATACCTGGATGCTGCAGAAAAATGGCATGTTGCTCACACCTAGCTCAGCTTGCCTTTCACTAATTAGGAGTGTCTGCTCAGTGCTTTTTTTTTTCTTTCTTTTTTGTGCAGTTTGGGGAGGCAGAGAAACATAGTTCCCACTCCTGGGTTCCCCAGATGCTTGCCAGGCTGGGCAGGCCGACTTGGGAGCTGGGAGCGCATTCTCTGTCTCCCAAGTGAGTGGCAGGAACTCAGCTGCTTTAGCCTCGGCTCAGGCAGGAAGTTGGAGTCTGCAGCCTGACCAGGTGCTGGGAGAGGGAACAGGAATGGTGCCCGGGTGTCTGTAGGTCAAAGGCCTTCCCCTGCTCCCAGCCAGTTTCCCTAGGTTGATTGAAAGTGGGTCCAGTGCAGTAGCCTAGTGGCTGAGGTCCTCGTCTTGTACGCGCCCATTCAGCTCCCTGCTTGTGGCCTGGGAGGGCAGTTGAGGATGGCCCAAAGCCTTGGGACCCTGCACCCACGTGGGAGACCCAGAAGCAGCTCCTGGCTTTGAATCAGCTCAGCTGTGGTTGTTGCTGCCACTTGGGGAGTGAACGAATGCATGGGAGATCTTTCTTACTGTATCTCCTACTCTGTATATACGCCTTTCCAATTAAAAATAAAAAAAAAAAATCTTAAAGAAAGTGAGCTTTCTGTCTTCAGACCAGAGAGGGTATACCTAAGAAGCCGTTGGACTTGACTGGACAATAAGATGCTGGACTCTATGTTTGGTATACGCTTGCAATGGGGGAATCTCAACTGAACTTGAGCTGTGGTTATGCAACAAGGTGGAGGAATCCACCATGGTGGGAGGGTTTGGGGAGGGGTGGGGAGAACCCAAGTATCTATGTAACTGTGTCACATAATACAATGTAATTACTGAAAAAAAAAAAAAAAAAAAAAGAATGGGAAGGGGTAAAAAAAAAAAAAAAAAAAAAAGTGAGCTTTTCACATTTGAGTACTTATAAGTTCTCCAGGAGCCATTACCGACAACAATAGAATCAAAGATTTTTAAATGGATTCATAAAATAATGACTGGTGGTGACCTGTAAAGTCATTAAGTAGTAGAATGAGTGTTTTATTTACTTGAAAAGGTGGTCAGTCCAGTTTTACCATAGATAATGGGAAAGAACAGGGAAATGAAACCTGTGTCCTATTTTGTATTGAACAGCGTCAGTCGCTGGCACACACAGGCCCTCTGGACAGGTCGGATGTGTGAATGTCGCTGTGCTGTAGAGCATCAGGGTATCTCGCCTCGTTTGTTCCAGATTTTCCTCTTCAGAGGGCCTGAGGCTTTGCTTCTCCTTGGGTTCTGTTGTAATTGACCCAGAACCTTACCTGTGGGTGGTGTTGCCACCTGCTATTTGGTCCTTCTCTTACCTCCTTGATTGCTTCGAGACTTAATGAACATCCTGCAGTTTTGTTTTGCTCTTTATTAGCTTTTAATTTGAGTGGAGCTGCCAAATGGTGATACTGCTGAACTCCTTTGCTCTGTGATAATCTTGTGCTTCTCTAACTTCAAGGCTGGGAGGAATCACAGACTGCCCTCACCCGCCTCCATCACCTCTGTGCTGTGTTGTGCAGACCACAGACCACTGCTGTCCCTGGCAACACATTGCCAGCCACCTGCATCATCTTACAGTTTCTAGTAGTCACATAACTGATACACACCAAATGTTAAGCTTAGCATATTTAAAATGTTTTAACATATAATAATGAAAATTGCGTTTTATGTTCTTTTTAAAATTGTTTTAGAAATACATGTAGTTTACACTTATTGCACTTCTCAGTTTGCACTAGCTATGTTTTAAATGCTCAGTAGCTGTGTTTGGCTGATGCTCAGTAGCTGATGTTTTTGGAGACTGAAATCTGACCCCTCCTACTCATGCTATTCTAAGTGTAGTTTCAGATTGACCCCATAGTCAACCCCGGAAGCATGTTAGAAGTGTCATTAAAGCATCTAGGGTTGAGGGGCTAGTATTGTGGCATAACCAGTTAAGCTGCAGCTTGCTGTCCTGGCTTTCCTTAATGGGAGGGTTGGTTGTTCCCGTTCTCAAACAGTTCCCTGGTGATTCACTTGGGAAGGGAGAAGATTGGCTGAAATATTTGGGCCCCTGTTGCCCACCTGGGAGACCCAGATGGAGTTCCCTGGCTTTCACTTGGCCCTGACGTGGCTACTAGGTACCATAACAAGATGTTAATAGTAGAGTAAACTAGGTTTTAGTGTGTGACAGAACTCTGTTCTATCCTTGCAGTAATTGTACAAACCTAAGATTTTTCTGGAATGGTTACCTGAGCAAATACAGATACTCTTCAAATGACTCCATTGCTCACTCGAAGGATGGGAATCTAGTATGTGGATCAGAAGCCTTGCACTTCCATGACCTGGGTGGGCAGAGTGGAAGCTAGCATTGAATCTGGTAGAGTAATATTATCAGAGCTTACAAAACATCTACCAAGGGCCTGATGTGGTGGTCTAGTGGCTAAAATCCTCGCCTTGAATGCGCTGGGATCCTATTTGGGCCCCAGTTCTAATCCTGGTGGGCCCGCTTCCCATCCAGCTCCCTGCTTGTGGCCTGGGAAAGCAGTAGAGAACAGCCCAAGGCCTTGGGAACCTGCACCTGTGTGGGAGACCTGAAGGAAGCTCCTGGCTCCTGGCTTTGGATCGGCTCAGCTCCAGCTGTTGTTGTCACTTGGGGAGTGAATCATCAGACAGTAGATCTTCCTATCCATCTCTCCTCTTCTCTGTATGTCTGACTTTGCAATGAAAAATAAAATAAATCTTAAACAAAACACCTACCAAATGCCAAATCCTGAATTCAAGTGTTTTACACGTGTTTCTACATCCTTGGTTAATACTCCAGTGTGTGGTGCCATTTGTAGGTGGAAGAATTATCTTAGGTCACATAGCTAGCAAAAAGCAGACACAGACAGGTTGGTGTGATAGCTCAGCTGGCTAATCCTCTGCCTTGAAGTGTTGGCATTTGATATGGGTGTCATATCGAATGGGTCCTGGCTGCTTCATTTTCCAATTCCTTGGACCCCTGCACTGACATATCGAATGGCTCCTGGCTTCAGATTGACTCAGTTCTAGCCATTGCAGCCATTTGGAGAGTCAGCCATTGGATGGAGGATCTTGCTCTCTGTCTTTCCTTATCTTTGTAAGTCTCCCTATGCGGTTGGAGGGAAAAAAGGCAGACACGAGGGGCCTGTGAAGGGACCAGTTTTGTGATTAGTACGTGGGGAGTGTTTTGTTCTCTAACTTTGGTTTCCTTGAGCAAGCAGAGATTCTTAGGAACTTGTGATCCAGCTCTCTGCTTATGGCCTGGGAAAGCAGAGGAAGGTGGCACAAGCACTTGGACCCCTGCATCCACGAGGGAGACCCAGAAGAAGCCCCTGGCTCCTGGCTTTGGATCAGCTCAGCTCTGACCATTGCAGCCATTTGGGGAGTGAACCAGCAGATGGAAGATCTCTTTGTCTCTCCTCTTTCTAACTGCCTTTCAGATAAGAAATGAATAAATCTCAAAAATTGGCTAAAAATAACCTGTGTTGTGCTGTACTAGAGGTCTGCTGTGCCTACACTGAAGTATGTCAGAACTCAACAATGAAAGGAATGAACCGCAGGTGCATGTGGCAAAATAGATGGATTGCAAAAATATTTTTGTTAAGTGGAGAAGTCAGACACAAAGCTACAGAATCTGTATAATTTGTGGCTTAACTTTTCTGTTTCCACTGTCACAATTTTTTGCTATTTTGCATAGTCATGATTAATGTGATAGTACACGGCTGTGTAACTTGGTAACTTTCTGTTCTCTGAGGCGTCTTGTTTCCTGGTTTACAAATGGGTGTGCCTGGGGTTGTCTAGCTGTTCACCAGTTAACAAGCCTTTGGCTTGTTTTTGCTTTGTGGCTACTGTGAATGTTATGCGAGGCCTTGTGTGCACTTGCATTTACATTTCTCCTGGGTAAATACCTAGAAGAGGGATTGCAAGATCATCAGTAAGAGTGTGTTTAGAAGTTGTCAAATTGTTTTTCGAAGTGGCTGTACCAGTTTGCATTGTCATCAGCAACCAGTGAGTTTCAGCTGATGGTGTCCTTACCATGCAAAATATCCTTGATGAGTTTTAGAAGTTGTGGTAGGTGGGCCGTGACATTTGGTGGTTCTGGTTTGCAATATGAGAGTTGAATGTTTTCTGGAGATGCAAGTACTGGCTGATAAGTTGCCCATATTTTAAGCGAGCTCTGCATTTTCTGAATTTTTGAAGCAGATGGAGTCATATAGTATGTACTTTCTTGTCTAGATTTCATTTTTTTCCCACTCAGCAACATTAATTTCAGATTTACTGTTATCAGTTGTTCATTCCTTTATTGCTAAGTGGTAGTTCTGTTGCATGCCTATGTGAATGGTTTGTTCACTTGTTGATTACCCTTTCGATTGTTTCCACCTGTTGGAAATAAAACTTGTCTTTGGGCATGTACTTTTGTTTTTCCTTAGAATCTCTGGTAGATTTGTATTCATATTTTTAAGCGTTTGCCAAACATATTCCAAGTGGTTGTACCATCTTGCATCCCCACTAGCAGTGGGTGAGTTCCAGTTCTCCGTTCTCCTAAATACTGTTTTGGTGAATCTCCACCCTTGTAATAGATAAATAGTGGTATTTCTTTGTGGTTTTATGTTTCCTGGATGATGAAAGATGTTGGACATTTTTTTGTGAGCTTATTTTATCTTCTCTAGGACTTACTTGGGTAAGTCTCTATTTAAATCTGTTGTTTGTTTTATGTTTGGTTATTTAGCTTTGTGTTACTGATTTGTAAGAGTTTTTAATATATTGGAGACATGAATTCTTTGAGATAGTTTTGCAGGAATTTTCTTCAAGTGTGACTTGTCCAAGTTATTTTTTCAAATTTTAATTTGTAGTTATTTGAAGGCAGAGAGAGACAGACACAGATGGAGAGAAATCTTCCATCCATCGCTTCACTTCCCAAGTGCCTAGAACTCCATTCAGGTCTCCATGGGAAGGGTCAGGGATCTGCTGCCTTCCAGCTATGTGAGTAGGAACTTGGACCTGGAAGTAGAACTGGGATTTGAACCCAGAAAATTCCTCACGGGATGCTTGTGTGTATTTGGGATGACTTGAATCACTTCACATGTGTCTTTTGAAGAGTAAAGCTTTAAATTTTGATGAAATCCAGTTTGATTTCTTTTTATCCTTTCCGTGTCCTTTGAAAGAAATCTTTGCAAATCGTTGGTTTTTAGTATCTTGTCTATTCGATTGCAGAAATTATGTAGTTTTAGGTCTTAATTTTTGTGCATAATTTAAGGCAACTAAATCGCTTCTCCCTTGCAATTATGATTATTTAGTTAAGTTACACAGTGTTGAGAAAATTGTCCTTAAAATCTGTTGCTTTAAAGATTTATTCATTTTTAAGAGTCACAGAGGGCCAAGGAGAGACCAAAGGTGGGCCGAGAGTGGCGGGGATAGATTCTATACTCTGGTCACTCCCAAAACAGCCTCAAGGGCCAGGGATGGCTGGGCCACGCCAAAGCCAGGAGACAGGCGCTTCTTCCGTATGTCTCACATAGGTGCAGGGGCCCAAGTGCCTGGGCCATTCTCTGCTGCTTTGCCAGATGCATTAGCAGGAGCTGGGTCAGAAGAACAGCCCAATATTAGTTGAAAAGTAATTGAACACACAGTCATAAGCCTGTTTCTGGACTGTTTTTTAATGGCCTGTGTGCCATGCCAGTTCCATAGTTTTTTGATTACTTTAGTTTCATCTAGTGTACTAAGTCTTTCAACGTTGTTATTTTGTGTTTATTTTAGATAATTTATTTTTTTTTAAAGATTTATTTTATTTTATTACAAAGTCAGATATACTGAGAGGAGGAGAGATAGAGAGGAACTGGAGCTGCCGGGATTAGAACCAGCGGCCATATGGGATCAAGGCGAGGACCTTAGCCACTAGGCCACGCTGCCGAGCCCTAGATAATTTATTTTTATGTATAAATTTTAGAGGCAGTTTGTAATGTAATTTAAAAAAATATCTTCTGGAGTGTGGAATTGCAGATTTTTTTTTTAGCATTTTCTATGTAAATGATCAATTATTTATGAATTCAAGAAACTTTGCTGGTTCTGTATTCTGTAAGTGTCCCTGCCTTCTGCTTTGTCTTGTTAGTCGTCCAGCACAGCCCAGTGTGGAAGGATGAGATGAGAGTCTTGGGAAGAAGGCATTCTGTTTTCCACTGCTAAATGTGGTGTTAATTCTAACCTGGTTGATGAAATGTCCATCCACATTTTTATTATTTTTTTTTATCACTTTTAAAGGTTTTTTCTTTTTTATTGGAAAGGCAGATTTGCAGAGAGAAGAAGAGACAGACAGATCTTCTATCCACTGGTCTGCTCCTTAAATGGCGGCAGCGGCTGAAGCTGAGCCGATCTGCAGTCAGGAGTCAGGGTGTGCTGTGTGGGTTGGTGCTGGTCAGCATGCTGTGCCACGTGGGCTGGTGCTGGTCAGTGTGCTGTGCCACGTGGGCTGGTGCTGGTCAGTGTGCTGTGCCACGTGGGCTGGTGCTGGTCAGTGTGCTGTGCCACGTGGGCTGGTGCTGGTCAGTGTGCTGTGCCACGTGGGCTGGTGCTGGTCAGTGTGCTGTGCCACGTGGGCTGGTGCTGGTCAGTGTGCTGTGCCACGTGGGCTGGTGCTGGTCAGTGTGCTGTGCCACGTGAGCTGGTGCTGGTCAGTGTGCTGTGCCACGTGGGCTGGTGCTGATCAGTGTGCTGTGCCATGTGAGCTGGTGCTGGTCAGTGTGCTGTGCCATGTGGGATGGTGGTGGTCAGTGTGCTGTGCCTTGTGGGCTGGTGCTTGTCAGTGTGCCTCGCCAGCCAGGGCAGGGACAGCCAGCTCTGGACACTCACTTTCTGAGCACACTGCACATGAGAACTGTAAACGCTGAGTGCAGTGCTTTCAGAGATGCTCCCTCTCCTGTGTCCGGCCATATAAACCAAACAGCTCTCTTACTCTGCCCTAATGGCTTCGGGTCTGACCATCCTGCTCCCAGGACACAGTGGAGGCAAATTAGCAGTGATTTCTGTCACCTGTGAATCAGGGTCGTCTTGATTCTGATGACCTCTGGTCTGCACAGCTCACCAGAAATACAGAGCCAGTGATGTAGCAGGAAGGTGGTTTTTCTACTCTTTTGAGTTTCTGGGTGTCCACCCAGATCAAAAGTTGTAAAGGCCATGCCTGCAGTGGTCAGTTCTTCTGAGGTGGGCTGTCACGTTGGGTCCTGCTGTCCAAGTCATCTTGTAGCATTGTTTTCCCCACATATCCAGTTGAAGAAATACCAGCTGACCATTTTTCTTGTATTGTTCTGTAAACTGTAGCACCCTGCTGAAGCCACTGTGAATGCAGTCAAACATGAAGGGCATGTCCAAATCTTACAGGGTCTGTGACTGAAGAGAAGGGGATTTCCTGGCTGCTGCTGGCCCTGTAGCCGGCAAGTCTGAACTGTAAAGTCTGGACATTGGATTTTATCAAATGCTATTTCTGAATCTTAAGATAATGGCTCGAATGTGTTAAAAAATCTGTTAAGAGAGCAGGCTGTTATCCTGGTTGGTGAGGACATCCATGTCCCACCATAGTACTTCCAGGTTTGGTTCCCTGCTCTGACCCCTGACTTTTAGCTTTCTGCTGTTGCAGATGCTGGGAGGAGGTAAGGATGGCTCAAGGTATTGAGTTCCTGGCATCGTGTGGCTGTGTTTGTGGTTCTTGGCTTTGGACCTGCCTGCCCCTACCTCATCCATGACATGCATTTGGAGAGTGAACTAAAAAAAAATAAAAATGGAAATGATGGGCCCAGTGTGATAGCGTAGTGGTTGAAGTCCTTGCCTTGAATGCTCTGCGATCTCATATGGGTGCCGGTTCTAGTTTCGGTGGCCCCGCTTCCCATCCAGCTCCCTGCCTGTGGCCTGGGAAAGCAGTCGAGGATGGCCCAAAACTTTGGGACCCTGCACCTGCGTGGGAGACCTGAAAGAAGCTCCTGGCTCCTGGCTTCGGATAGGCTCAGCTGCAGCCATTGCAGCCTCTTGGGGAGTGAACCATCGGTCGGAAGATCTTCCTCTCTGTCTCTCCTGCTCTCTGTATATCTGCCTTTCCAGTAAAAATAAATAAAATTTTAAAAAAATGAAAATGACAAAATCTATTACTATAATGAATTACATGGATTTTTTTTAAAGGAAATATTTTTGAGCAGTTGTAGACTTACAACAAAATTGTGGAGAAGCTAAGAGATGTTCTATTTGTCTTCTGTTCTCATATACCATAGCTTTTTGTGAGCGGTACATTTATTAGCTGGTGTATGTTAGCAACAGTGTATCCACACTCACACATTACTATCACACAGGGTCCGTCATTGACATTAGTGTTTATTTGATGTGAGGTGTGGTATATGAGTTTGGTAGAATGTGTAATGACATGTATCCACCATGATGGTACCACCGTAGAACTCTGTGCTCCATTTAATCTGCATCTCTTCCCCCATGCCCTACAACCTCTGATTTATTTTCAAGATATATTTTATGTGTTTGAAAGACAGTTACAGGGAGGGAAGGAGAGAGGGGGAGGGAGAGAGTGAGAGAGATTGTGTGAGAGAGGTTGGTTGGTTGGTTGGTTGATTGATTTTCCATTTGCTGTTTTTTTTTATCCAAGCAGCTGCAGGGGCCAGAGCTGGAGCCAGGAGCTTCTTCTGGGTCTCCCAGGTGAGTGTAGGAGCCCAAGGACTTGGATTATCTGCTTTTTCAGGAACTTAAGCTGGGTTCATAATGGAACAGCTGGGTCTTGAACTGGTACCTGTATGGGAAACTGGCATTGCAGGAAGCAGCTTAACTTGTTATGCCCCAGACTGACCCCAGCTATTTGGTCTTGCTGATCTTTTCCTGTTTTGCCTTTTCCAGAATCTCCTAGGGTTGAAATTACGTAGTTTGGAGCCTTTTCGCTTAGTAATCTGACTTGGTAGTTCCTAATCATTGCTCTGTGTCTCTTACCTGTAGCCCTTCACCTACTGAAGGGTTTCTTGGTTGCTCCCAGATGCTGACGTTCTTGGGGAGAGCTGTCACAGACATCTGCATGCAGGTTTCATGTGAACACTGGTTTTCAGATACTTTGAGTAAACACCGAAGAGCATGTTTGCTGTGTTGTGGGTTAAAAGTGTGTTTTCTTTGTAAGACATGCTAAAGTAGCTGTAGACTGTAGAGGCTTTCTTCCCCCACTAGCCTGAAGGAGAGTTCCTTTGGCTCCTCATCCTCACTGATGATTGGATTCAGTGTTCTGGGTTATGGCCATTCTCACGTGTGTAGTGGTGTCTTACTGTTTTTGCTTAAAGATTTATTTACTTGGAAGATGGAGAGATAAAGAAAGGGAGATAGGGACATCTTTTAACCTCTAGTCTTCTTCCAAGATGTCCAAAACAACCAGGACTAGGTCAGGGTAAAGCAAGATCCAGGAACTCTAACGTGTGGAAGGGGCTCAAACATGTGGGCCAATCACTGCTGCCTCCACAGGCCAGCTTTCAGGAAGCAGGATTGCAAATGAAGCAGCTGGGACCTGAGCAGTTACTCCCACACGGGACTGCAACCTAACAGGTGACTTAGTCTTCCGTACTGGAATGCTGGCCCTCCAGTTTTAAACATTTATTTATATTTTTTCTGTTTAAAAATATGGAACGCTTCACAAATTTGTCTGTCATCCTTGCACAGGGGCCATACAGATAATCTCTGTATCGTTCTAGTTTTAGTCATTGTACTTTTAATTTGCAACTTCCTAATGACAGATGGCTTGGAGCATCTTCTCATGTGCTGTCTTGCCATCTTTATCTTCTTTGGTCTCTATCAAAGACTTTGGCTCATTTTTAGAATGAGTTGCTTTGCTACTATTAAATGGATCTCTGTATTTTTTAAATTCAAGAAGCAGGCATTCATTGGTTCACTCCCCATATGCTTGCAATGACCAGGATGAGGTGAGGCTACAGCCAGCAGCCAGGAATGCTCATCAGGTCTCCAGGGTGAGTGGCATGGACCCAGTCCCTTTAATCTTCACCTGTCTCCCAGAGGAGCTAAAAGCCAGATCCAGGGTTGGAAGTTAAAATCAGACCCTTTGAAATGGGATGTGGGTGTCTTAGCTTGTGTTTTACTTGCCCGGACAAATTTTGGTCCCTCTACTGGCCTTGGTCATGGCGCATAACTATTTAAAATATGGTTAAAATACAGTTTGCTGCTACAGTTGAATCAACAACCTTTGTGCCTGTGCTCATGGGGCATATTGGCTTGTGGTTTTTCTTTTTTATAAGGTTTTGTGTGTGTGTGTAAGGATAATACAGCAGAGAGTAAGTTGGACATTTTCTATCTGTTCAACTATCAGAAATTTGTGTGGAATTGATATGAACTTCCTACTGGAGCAGTCATAAATGTCAGGAGCTCTCTTTGGGCAAAGGTTTCTTTTTGTTTGTTTTCCACATATTTTTTCTATACTTGAGGGAAGCGGGCAGATAAAAGGAGGAAACCCCACTAGGCCTCCCAATGATCTCAAGGTGCCCGATATGGGGCATGCTCTGAGGGTCCTGCTCAAGCGGTTTTGAGAGTTCAACAGTTCTGAAATGCTGCCACTCTCGCCACTCCAAGCACAATGAAATCTCTTCAGAATCCACTGGCTGATGTAGTACACCTTAGCATCTCCATTTGCCCAGATTTTCACTGCCAACCGTGGCTGGGGTAGCTGATCAATTTGTTCTGTCTTTCATCCTCCGTTGGTGTCCTCTGCAGGCTCCAGTGGACTGCCATATCCTCCACGTGTACCTGGATATGCTGTCCACTGCTCCATCTGAGCCACTGAGGAGGCCTAGCTTGACACATGGACTCCATGGTCAGACCATGAAACTGACTTCTCTTCATGGTTGGGGTTCTGATATCAGCAGTTCAGTTGGGGGGATCTCCAAAGAAACTTCATCTGAGGTGATCCCAGACCTACTCTTGTGTGTGGTTGCCAATAAGGGGTCCAGTACAGTCCTTTGCCCCAGTCAGCTTACACATACGCTGGTGGTTGCAATTGCTGGGTCATTTCTGTCTCCAGCCCTGTCTTCTATACGAACCATTGGGTTTTGCAGTCCAACCCGATCCTACCCACTACACTTTTGGCCCTCACACAAACCAGTGCGAGCTGCAGTCTAGCTGGAGCGACCCACAATAACCCCCACCAGGCCCGCCCTCTGCCCTGGTTCTCATGCTTGCCAATATGTACAGCAGACTGGTCCAGTCTCCCACGTCCCATTCATCTCTTGTATATGTCAATGGGCATTGAAGCCTAGTTCAACCAACCAGCCCCACATCTAGCCTACACATCTGCAGGTGGGTGCTGCTTTGTCTAGCCATGCCTGCCCCAGTCCTAGTTCTCATGCTCACCAGTGCGAGTGGCATCCCAAGAGGGAGTTGCAAAGCTTTTAAAGACAAATCCATTGTAGCAGAGGTATTCATGTTATCTGCTTCTTCCTTTAATGATTTGTATCTTTCATTAATCCTAAATTGTTGAATATATCTGCATAAATGTGATTAATATTCTCTCATTTTTCTCTTGATGTTGTATCCTAGTGTTCTTGATAGGGATCAAGTGTGTCTTTTCTGTTCCTGATCAGTTTGGTTCTGGGGTTACTAGGTTTACAAATCTTCTCGAAGCACCGGCTCTGATTGCATTGGCTTCCTCAAGCATTTTTCACATTTCTGTGCTGTTTATAGTGTCCTTTCTCCTGCTTGCTTTGGATTTAATTTGCTCTTCTATAATTTCTTAGCCTTGAAGGTTGGATTATGGAGACTTTTTCTTTTCTAATATTAGCATGTAGTATAAATTTTCCCTAAACACAACTTTGGCTGTGTATCTCCATCCCACCCATTTTGAGCTGTCATATTTTTGTTTTCGTTCACTTCAGATTTACTGTTGGATTTTTTCTTTTGATTCCTGAACTATTTAAATGTGTGTGTTGCTTAGATTTTTAACAATGCTATTACTATATGTTTATTACTATGTGCTTTTATTGGGTTATGATTTAACTTCATTGCAGTTAGAGTGAATACTTTGTATGATTTGGATTCTTTTAAATTTATTGAGTCTTGTGACCCTGATCATGGTCTGTGGGAAATTATTTTTATGAGGGAGATAGTTGAACTGGGTGTAGCATGTAGCATTTCCATTAGCAGTTGTTATCCACTTGTAAGAAAATTTTATCTACGTATTGTGGTTGGTGGATAATGGTAACTTGTTTCAGTTTTGATTTACATTACTGGGTTTTTAGCTTTTTATTAAAATAACTTCTATTTGAATAAAATTGATGGATTTGGGGCGTGTTTTTCTCTCTCCCTGGTAGGGAACTTGAGGTAATAGTAGTTAATCATTGGTGTGCTCTCCAAGTATGACTTCATTTTTTGTAAAAGTTTGATTTTTAAAAAATACTTCTGAAGAAATCTGTAAGAGCTAAGTAAGGATTTTACTGACTTGTGATTTTTGGGTAGAGGGATATAAGATGATGTAAGTTATATTCTAGCAGTGACTCTTTTGATAAAATACACATAGCAAAATGTACCATTTTAACTTTTTAAGTGTGTAGTGTAGTGACATCAGGTGAATGCATAGAGCTGTACAGTCATCACCACCATCCATTTCCTGAATGTCTTCAGCTTCCCATACTGAACTTGCATGCCCGTAGAGCGGTAGTCTCCCATGCCCTTCCTCTTCTGCTGACTCCTGGCATCCCTCAGCCTGTGCATTTGCTGCTTTGATGTCTCAGGTTGTAGAAGCATGGTGCTTGCCCTTTTGTGAGTGACTGCTGCCTAAGCATGATGTCTCCTGAACTCATCGACATTGTATTGTGTTATCAGAACATCTTTGTGTTTTTTTTTTTTTTATTTTTGAAGATTTATCCATTTATTTGGAAAGCAGAGAGAGGGAGAGAAAGGGAGAGGGCAGTCTTGTATTTGCTTGTTCATTTCTCAGTGGCTACCACAGCAAGGTTTGGGTCAGGCCAAAGCCAGGAGCTGGAAACTCCATCTTTGTTTCTCCTGTGGGTGATAGGAACCCAAGTACTAGGGCTTCTCTCTGCTGCCTTCCCAGGCATGTTGCAGGGAGTTGGGTAAGAAGCAGAACAGCCAAAACGTCAGCGGGCACTCTGAAATGGGATGCCAGTGTCACAGGTGGTGGCCCAGTCTGTTCTGCCACAATTCCAGCAAACACCCCTAGGCCCACTTTTTTTTTCTTCAAAAATTTTTGGAAAGGCAGAATGACAGAGGAGGAGGGAGATAGGGGGAGGGAGCAGAGAGGGACAGAGATTTGTATCTTTCGTCTGCTGGTTTACACCTGTAGATGGCTATAATAGAGCTGCACCAGGCCACAGCCAGGAGCCAGGAACTCCATCCTGTTAGCAGGGAGCTGGGTCTCAGACTGGAACTCTGATAGGAGAGGCTGGCATTACGATTGGTACGATTGGCAGGTTAACTCACTTTCTGAGGTTATGCAGTATTTCATTGTGTGTATATGACATATCTCCATTGTTGGATACTTGAACTGTGGCAAATAGTGCTGCTCTGAAGGTGAATATGCAAATCACCGAACCTCTGCTTTACAATCTCAACTGAACTTGAGCTGTGGTTATGCAACAAGGTGGAGGAATCCACCATGGTGGGAGGGTTTGGGGAGGGGTGGGAGAACCCAAGTATCTATGTAATTGTGTCACATAATACAATGTAATTACTGAAGTTAAATAATAAATAATTAAAAAAAAAAAAAAAAACATTCAGGCTTTGGGGTATGTGGCCAGTAGTGGAATTGTTGAGAAATATGGTAACTGTGTTTTTAATGTTTTGAGGAACTGCCATACTGTTTTTCTCAGTGAGTATATTGCTTTGCTTTTCAGCAGAAATGCTCAGGAGTTCCAGTGTCTCCTACCTTCACTGGGATATATATATATATACACACACATATACACATAGATGTGTATATATAGATGTATATATGTATATATGTGTGTGTATGATAGCCATCTTATAAAGTGGCTTCTTTGTTACTGTTAGATCTATTTATTTAATTTTATTTGAAAATTGGAGAGAGAGATCAATCTGTCTTCCATCCTCTACCCTCTGGTCCACTCTCCAAGTACCTGCAATAGGCATGCTCGGTCAGGCTGATGGCAGAAGCCTGACATTCCATCTGCATCTTCTCTGGAGAAGGCAAGGACTCGGTTGATCCATCGTCTCCTCGCTCCCAGGGCACACATTAGCAGGAAGGCAGGAACAGGAGAACAGCCTGAACTCAGGATGTGATCTCAGGTACTCTGATGGGGGATTTAGGCATTGCAGTCCAGGAGTTGATGCCAAGCCCAATACTGATCCCCTTCTTTTGGTTTTGCTTTGCATTTCCATAATATTCAGTGATATTCCACATCCTTTCATGTGCTATTGGCAACTTTTCTGTCTTTGGAAAAGTGTTTGTTCAAGTGCTTTGACCACCTTTCACACTTACCACCACAATGCTTATATAATTTAAACATCTTGGAGTTTTTTTTTCTTTTCTCAGTAAGTTCCTGATGTCTGACTCTGTAGTGATAACTATGGTTGTAGATAAATGTGCCTCTTGTCTCTCTGCCTTTCAGAACAATTAAAAAAATTGGACTTGACAACATGGCTTATGAACTTAAGTATATGCAAAATCGGGGAGGGAAGATGTGACAAGAAATGTCAGTTGTGCTGAGGCATAACAATCTCACTGAATGCAAGCGATTGGGAGGGATCCAAATTTCTTTGGAAGTCAGTGGAGCCTGTACAAGTACAGGGTAAAGGAATTGTTTAAAAACGCTGTGTTCTGGTATTAACTTGTTTTACTCAGGGTATATGAGTTAGTAATCCCCATGCTGCATCATCTGCATCCTGGAATTGAACAATGAAGTAAATGGTGGTGGATGGTAGGAGCCAGGGTTCTCAATGTTGGGGCAGGAATTTACAGGTGAACCAGGAGAGGATCCATGTGATACTCAGCTAGACCTGGCGACATCTGTATGAACTCACTTTTAGCTGCCGACAGGTCCAGCTGGTTCAATGTAGAAATATCACAGATGGATATCCATCGTGTGCCATTCACCCAGATTTCCGTGCTGACAGTTTAAAAACGACACCCTGGCAGTAGCGGGTGCACCGAGCGCTCGGGTTCGATTTGTGTTAGTGCTCTTCTGGTAAAGGGAGCCAGACCATGCAGACAGACAGCTGCTTGCTGAGACTAATGTAAGTCAAAAGTGATAGTGTGCATCACTGCCCGCTGCAGTAACCTCTTAGATGTTCTATTCTATCTCTACATTTCTTTTTTTTTTTTTTGGTTTAAAATATGTTATTGGGAAGATAAGGGAGACTGTCCACTGATTCAATCCCCAAATACTTGCAACAGCCAGTGTCAAGCTGAGGCTGAGCCTAAGGAGGTAGGCTCATAATCCAGGTCTGCCTTGAAGGTGGCAGGGACCCAGTATTCATTAAGCTGTCAGCTGCCTTTCGGGGTGCACATTAGCTGGAAGCTGGGGCCAGGGGCCTGAGCTGGGACTAGAACTCAGGAGCAGTCTTAACTGTCAGACCCAACATATGCTCCCGCCAGTGAGTTTTTGAGAAATGCATAATGTTAGTCATCCAGTGTTACACCAAATAGTCTTAACAACCTGGGAAATGCCCTGTGCCTTGTCTGTGGTAGCCTCCTTCCCCAGCTTGTATCCCTGGCAGTAAGTTTACATGCTTTAAACTTCTTCCATATTTGATAAGTTAGAACCATCAGCATGTGGCTTTCTCAGACTGATGGTTTTTCATTAGCAATATGAGAGTACATCAAAAAGTTCATAGAAATAGTGGAGTTAAAACATAAGTTTAGAGGTTAGTGTTTTACTTAGTGATTAAGCTGCTAGTTTAGGAAACCCACATACCATATTGAAATGACTAGATTTGAGGCCCAATTTTAGCTTCTTGCTTATGCATGCTGGGAAGAATAGCTGAAGTAATTGGGTTCCTGCCAACCATGTGGGGACACCTGGATTGAGTTCCCGTCTTACAGTTTTGGCCTCACTGTTGTGGGCATTTGGGGAGTGAACCGGCATGTGGCAGCTTCTTTGCATGTTAACTTAAAAATAAATAAAATTTTTTAAAGATTTATTTTTTATTGGAAAGATATACAGATAGGAGAGACAGAAAGATCTTCCATCTGGTTCACTCCCAAAGTGGCCACAATAGCCGGAGCTGAGCCGATCCGGAGCCAGGAACCTCTTCCAGGTCTCCTACACAGGTACAGGGTCCCAAAGCTTTGGGCTATCCCCGACTGCTTTCCCAGGCCACAGGCAGGGAGCTGGATGGGAAGTGGGGCCTCCAGTATTAGGTATCCTGGCGCATACAAGGTGAGAACTTTAGCACTGACCCTTTTTCATAATATGGATTTCCATGTGCGTTTTGAAGATCCCTTCCACCCATATATATTTAAGAATCTTCTTTGTTTTTCTGTGGCTTTATACCTTGTTTCTTTTTATCACTGAACAATGCATGCATTTGATTGTCGTGTCAAGGTTTCTTTTCTCTCTAGATGCAAGGCATCTCAGTTGCTCCCAGTTTCTGACAATTAGGAACAAAGCTGTCTTAAACATTTGCATGCAGAGCTCTCTGTGGACATAAGCTTTCCACTCATTTGGGTAAATACCTAGGAGTGTGATTGCCAGATCATATGGTAAGACTATGTTTAGCTTTAAGAAGCTGCTAAACTGTCTTCCCACATGGGCACTTCATTTTGCATTCCGCTGGCATTGAATGAGAGTTCCTGTTCTGCATTCCCAGAAGTATTTGGTGGTGTCAGTTTTTAAAATCTTAGTTGTTCCTAATAGGTGTGTCATAGTATCTTGTTCTGATTTGCAGTTCCCATGAGAGGTGTGTTGAGCAATGTTGTGTGTGTGTGTGTGTGTGTGTTCAGATCTTTAGTCCTCTTAAAAATTGGGTTCTTCTGGCTGAGTTTCAAGAATTTTTTGGTATATTTTGGGCACAGGTCCTTCAGTCAGGTTTGTGGTTTGCAGATGTTTTCTTATTGTCTGCTGTTTGCATTTCATTCTGCTCTAAGAGCGTCTTTCACAGAGCAGAAGTTTTGAATTTTCTTAACAAGTGACTTCCTTTCTTCTTGTAAGGATTGTGAATTTCATGTCTAAAAAATCTTCCCAACCCAGTGTCATAGTTGTTCCTTTTTCAGTTGGAATGTTTTCTACATTATTGTGACAGTCTAAGAAAATCTTTGTCTGCTACATTTCTAAGATTTCAATGGCAAAGTTTTTCCTAAAATACCCCATTCAAACGTCATTTCTCTTAAGACCTGAATGCTTCCTCCAATACTTCCTTTGTTGTTTCCTCATTCTTGTTTCAGTTATAAATCTGGGTTTTGCATTTCCCTTACCAGGTTACGCTTGACTGTATTCTCTATTCTCCCCAGTTATCCAGTTAATTGCTGTATCCTATTTTTGCTGCTTCTTTACGATAAAAATGATTTATAATGTTTTGCTCCTTTTCCTTCCTTCTTTCCTTGCTTTTACATTAGCTACTGTTTTTGCTTTATTTGAGAGGTGACTGGGGGGGGGGGGCAGGCAGAGATCTCTCATTTACTGGTTGACTCACATGTCAAATGCCTGTGACAATTAGGTCCGGGTAGATGGAAGTCAGGAACCTGGAACTCAGTCTGGACCTCCACTTTGGTGACAGGGACCCAGTGACTTGTGCCATCAGCTGCTGCTTTCCAGGAGGCACATTAGCAGAGAGCTGGGTTGAAAGTGCAGTAGCCAGGCCTGGGGGCTGGTACTTGCGTATGGGCCTTGGAAGGCCCAAGTGGTGTGATAACCACTGCACCCAAATTTTCTCCTCTTCATTCCTTTCTTTAATTTTATATCTTATGTCTGCTTAGTTTTAGAAGACAGAGTGCATGCATTTATGAAAACTAGTGACTTAAGGACACAACTCTCAAAATAATTTGGTGGAATAAATTCTTCTGTTGAAACTTAATGCTGAAATTGTTTTTTCTTTTGCTTTGTATTGCACTCATTAAGCTTTAATTACTTCTTTTGCAGAGACCTCTATGGGGAATATTAATTTTAAGCAAGTGCTTTTAAAATTGCTTGGAGGGCTTGGTGCCAAGAATTAGTGCTTCAACTGGATTTAAGTTGGTTACTAATTAGGCTTACTGTTTAATTGTTCATAGTATTAGAATTGCTAAGTAGATTGCACCTGATTTTGTCATACATTGGAAAGTTGCTAATTATGCATACTTTTTTATATTTCCTTTCAAGATTGTATTTACCTGTTTACTTTTGTTTGATCTACCTAGTGTGAATCTCTTACTGATAGATGTAGTTGCTGAAAACAGATGTCCTGGGGGAGGAAGATAACATTTGCTGAGCTGTGTCATTTGTTGTAGGCTCCTTCGGAGTTACACAGGAAAGAAAATGTGAAAGCTGCCAGATGGCAAGGAGGAGGAGGAGGCTGTTCACGATAAATAGCATGATCCAGGTTTTGCGTCTAGGTTGGGGGTAGAGAAGTAAAAGTTGTGAGCAGGTGTGTGTACCATTATATCTCTGTTCCTTTTGAAACGTGAGGAAGGAGTGATTTGGATAAGGGAGGAATACAGGGAAGCATGTGGGTGTTTTTGAATCTGCTCAAAAAAAGCAGCAGGGTGTACTGGACAGTAGCTGAACGGGGGTTTTATGTGTATACCGGTGGTTGGCTGTTTAGTGGCTGTAGATGTGTGGGTTGAATGTGGAAGGGGGTGGTGCAGTGATGAGAATAGGGCAGAGTAGGGTCAGGGGAGGGTTTTGCCCTGAGAACAGGCAGTGGAGTGAGCACCAAGTGCTTCCGAGACCAGGACATAGCAGGGCGTGCAGGGCGCAGCCTATGAAGAATCCAGGGGTTTGAAGGGCAGAGAGCTATCCCTCCGCCCCAGAATGAAAGCTGTAAGCGTTTGTTGGAGTCCTCCTTGGTTTTTCACAGATTTTCAGATAATTTTTTGCTTTGATAATACACATTTAGAAGTACCCTGTAATTGTTTTGATTCTGTTTAGATCAATAATTTATAATAAGACTTTTTTAAAAAAATTAACTGTTTCTAACCTTTGGATTATAATATGTAGTTGCTACTGTGTGACTTTTCAGATGTTTCTAATACTTAAGGGCTTCTTCCCAGCTTTCTTCCCTGCCACTCCACAGTATGAACTAGAGCTCTTGTCTCAGCCCTTGTCCTCTCTCCCATGGTCCCCCTCATTCATTCTGCTGGGTGTTTCAGCATTTTTCCTGTGTGCAGGTTTTTCCTCCGCTGTCCTCCCCCTTTTCATCGTCTTTTAAGCTATAGACTGAACATCTGTGGAATTCAGTAATTCACCTCCTCCTTCCTGTATATCGTCTAAGTTACCTGGGTGGGAGGAGCCTGGCAGTGAGGAGGAGGAATGCGGACTGACCCTCAGCCCTCTGTTGTTGCCTTTTTGTGGAGTCCTTGCACCCGCATGGCAGTGGGCAGCTTGCATATTCCCTTTGGTGCCCTCCTGCTCCCTGACCCTAGGGCTGGGTGTCTGGCCAGTGATGGCACGTCTATACTGTGTCACCGGCTGCGCACCACCTGCCCATCTCGATCTGCTTTGCGATGGGGTTTGTTCTCGGCACATCTGTCCTTAGGTGATTCCGTTGTCGCATGGACACCACGTGCAATGAAGTGGTGACCTCACGGTGCTGCCATCATAGCACGGTACTCTGTCTTACAGGATGTTCTCTTTAAAATAAGTAATCCACAATGCTGATTATTTTTGCCAAGTGTTCATGTCCTCTGTGGCAACACAGCAGGTTTATTTGCTGCAGCAGCACCACAGACATGCATGTTACCACATTCTGGACAAGAGGGATTTTTTAAAGCACCATTAGCATCTTATGGGACTGCTGTCCTATGGGCATTCTGCCGTAGACCTAACCACTGGGTGTATTTTGGTGTTGGCATGTGGAAAGGTGTAGAGAAGAACTGCTGTGCATAGAGGATTGCAGCACATGGTTGCTAATGTTTCTGCACTGTATGAAAGCAAAGGCCCAACAGTTGGAAGGCAAGGCTGGCTTTCTGCTGTGTTGGGAAAACCATGAGAGGAGCCTGCTGGGCTGAGAGGAAGGAAGCTTAGGTAGGTTGTTACTGTGTCAGTGATCTTTGTGACTCTAGAAGCATCTTCTTCCCTTTTTCATTTTCTCATGGCACTGATGCTTTTGAAGATTTGAAGCCTGTTGTCTAGTAGACTTTCACATTCTAGGTTTATTTCCTGAGTGCTTGCAATGAAACATGCCAGGAAGCACTCTTCATCCGGTTGTCTCCCTTAAGTTAGTGGTACTGAGTTTGAGCCTTCGAATAAGTGCAGATCTCTGCTCTTCTACCAGTAACGTTACACACATTAAAAAATTTTACTTGTAATTATTATATGTTGGGAGAAAGAGATTGAGAGCTCTTCCATCTGTTCACTGTAAATGGCTTTAGCAGCTAGACTGAGCTAGGCTGAAGCTAGGAGCTAGGAGCCAGGAGCTCAATCCTAGCTTCCCACAGGCTGGCAAGAACCCCAGCACTGCCCTCACTGTTGGTGTTCAGGGTGTGCATTAGCAAGAAGCTGCGGTTGGAAGTGGAGCCCAGAACTCAAGCCCAGGCACTTCAGTAAGGAGAGAGGTGGGGCCTTTCTTTCTCCCTGTCATTTTTTTCCCCCACTCCCCAACTCTGTCTTTTAAACAAATTAACAAATCTTAAGAGAAATGACATGCAGGAAAAAAAAAGTCTCATTTTTGTTATCCTAACAGTATTGCAAAAGTTGTTTTTCCAATAATCAGAAGTGTACACAGACGCTCCAGTCAGCCAGGTAGGAAGTATGGAAATGAGAGGGCTGTGGTAAAACAGCTGTCTTAGGGGCTGTGTGTGTACATGTTTGAAGGGTGGTGCCCAGCATCAGGATGTGTAAAACTGTCTGTGTTCCTGGTAGCTGTTATGTAAAACAGTTCAACACTTCTAAAATTGTAAGCAGTATTAAATGTTTAGTCTTCTTGAACACTTATGGTTAAAATTAATGATTTTTTTTTTTGGTAGGTAAATGTGAAAAAGGACAATCCTTCCTTCTAAGGTAAGTTTTTCATTTTTGTTTTAAATTGTTAACAGTGTTATTCTGTGACTGTAGTAGCTTAAAGCACCAATTATTTTAAGGTGGCTTAAAGTTTTAGAAATTTGGACCTGATTTGTGTGCAGTGGGTTAAGCTGCTGGCTGAAGCACCAGCATCACATGTAAGTACTGGTTTAAGTCCTGGCTGCTCCACTTCCAGCCCGGTTCCCTGCTAATACACCTAGGAAAGCAGTGGAACATGACTCAACTACTTGGGCCCTGTACCCATGTGTAGACCTGGGTGGATAGGTTCCTGGCTTTGGCATGCCCCAGCCCTGGCCATTGCACCTGTTTAGGGAGTGACCCAGCTGATGGGAAGTTTCTCTTGCTCTGTCTTCCCTTCTTTCTGTAATCCTGTCTTTTAAATAGATAAATCTTAAAAAACAACAAGAAAAAACAAAACAAAAAACAGAACTTCATTCTCTCAATAGTTCTGGAGGCTTCATATCCTGTGTTGGAGGATTGACCGGGTCATACTTCCTTTGAAGGCTTTAGGGGAGCCTTCCTTGTCTCCTCCTGGCTTGTGGTAGTTGTCAGTCCTTGGTTTGTAGCTGCTTCAGTCCAGTATCCGCTGTCTTTTTATTTTTTGAAATAAAAAAAAAATTAATGATTGCATAGTTGAGAGAACATGTGGGCCTCTGATTAGGGTGGGGAGAGTTGAGGTGTAGAGGAAAGTTTCAGACATAAGTGTTTTCAGTTCTTTTTTTTTTTTTTTTTTTTGCTTCTCGTGTGTCTGTAGAAGGGGGTTAAGGGAAGGGGACTACTCTTGCTGTCAAACTACATCAGCACCTGGGGATGAGGTGGGTAGTCATTTGATGACGCCTTAAAGACCTCTCTGTAGGGAAGAATGTTTCAAGGGTATTACTTGAGTGGTCATGCTCAGCTTTGCTGCGCCAGGGTTGAGAAAATCTTTCCAAGTCTGTTGGCTGACCAGGTCTACCCCAGTGTATCCACAGATCCAGACACTTGCTGCAAAGCTTTCCTGGCTCTTGAATGCATCAGTGAGTACTGTGGTCCAGCCCAGCTTGACCCTCCTCTCCCAACCCCCCTGAGTCGGCCCACATGCAGGTCAAGGAGTGCTGCAGTCTTGTGTATTGTGGCCTGGTACATTTTCCAATCCCAGTTCTCGCATTCAACACCAGGAGCTGTGGCCCAGCCTGGCATGCCACATCCTCAATCTCAGCATTTGCTGGGTGAGTGCTATAGCCTGACCTGGCCTGCCCCCAGTCCTAGCTCTTGTTGACAAGTGCTGCAGCCTAGCCCAGCCTACCCTGCCCCCAGCCTTGACTCTCCTATGAACCAGCAGATGCTGGGGCCTAGCCCAGCATGACCCACCCCCAGATCCAGACCACATACATTCTATTGTGTGTTTCAGCCTTGCCTGACCTCTCCTGCCCAGCCCCGCCATACCCTACCCCATCTCATCTCACCCCACCCCACCCCACTCCACCCCATCCCTTGCTCTTGAGTGGGAGCTGTGACCCAGCAGGGCAGTCCCCAAAGTTCTAATACCAGGCCTGCATCTAGCCCTGGATCTTGCACTTGCCTTGTTGGCCGGTACTGTGGCCTAGCGGTCTGGCCTACTCCCAGTCTAGGCTTTCATGTGAACCTTTAGGTGCTGAAGCCTTGCCTTGCCTGGCCTACTCCTGCTCTGATACTTGCTGATATGGTGTGATCTAGCCCTGTCCAGCCTGTCCCCTAGCTCCAGGTTTTGTGTGAACCAACCTTTAATGCAACCTAGCCCAACCCAGCTCTCCCATGTGGGTGGATGGCTTGGCCTGACCAGACATGCCCTCTGGATTCCCCTTTTTGAACCACCCCATCTCAACTCCTTCAATTACCTGCGGGTGTAGGTGGCCTGGTCCATGGAAACCCTTCCTTCATCCCCTCCTCTGAGGTGGTGGGATGTACCAGCAGCATGGTCCCATGTGGCGCCCACCCCTGCTGGGCCACCTCAGTACCAGTAGGGTCTGGTCCTGCCCAGCCCCACCTTCTCTGTCTTCATATGACCTTCTTCCCTCATTGTCTCTGGGGTTCCCTCTTTATAATGATATTTGTAATTCGGGCCCGGCACGGTGGCCTAGCGGCTATAAGTCCTCGCCTTGAACGCTCCGGGATCCCATATGGGCGCCAGTTCTAATCCTGGCAGCTCCATTTCCCATCCAGCTCCCTGCTTGTGGCCTGGGAAAGAAGTCAAAGGATGACCCAAAGCTTTGGGACCCTGCACCTGCGTGGGAGACCTGGAGGAAGTTCCTGGCCCCTGGCTTTGGATTGGCATAGCACCTGCTGTTGCGCTCACTTGGGGAGTGAATCATTGGACGGAAGATCTTCCTCTCTGTTCTCCTCCTCTCTGTATAACTGATTTTGTAATAAAAATAAATAAATCTTTAAAAAAATAATGATATTTGTAATTAGACACTGTAGTTAGATGTAACCTCCTCTGAACATGATTTGATCCAAAGACTATTCCTAAATACAGTCATAGCCACACATCCTGGGTTAATTGAGTTGAATGTATGTTTTTTGGGTAGCACAGTTCATCCAGCAACAGTTGAAGTTTGGTTTAAATGGTAGCACTGTCAGGGTGCTGTGCTCATGTTGGAGTTTGAATGCTGTATATTCTTTGATGTGTTGAAATTGTATAGAAATATAAATGAATGTTAAATTCGCCAGCTAATTGAGAGCTGTCTTATTTTACTAAAAGCTTTATTATTTATTTGAGCAGCAGAGAAGAAAGAAGAAAGGGACATAGAGAGAGAGAGAGAGAGAGAGAGAGAGAGATTGGCTGGTGGAGAGGGAACTCTTCCATCTGCCAGTTTACTTCTCTGATGCCTGCAACAGCCTGGTCTGGGTCATCCTTGTGGGTGGTAGGAACTCCAAATATTTGGGTTGTCATCTGCTGCCTCCCAGACACATTATTAGGACGCTGGATTGGGAGAGCAGTGTAGCCAGACTCCAATCCAGGCGCTCAGATCTGTGCATCTTAGGGCTTAAACTGCTGTACACTAATGCCCTTCTCTACGGCTACTGATAGAATTTACATTGGAGACGGTAGTAGATTTTTTTTTTAACCATTGGCAGATGAATAGTTGTTGGCATTTTTAAGATTTATGCTGAAGGGAAAACCAAGTAAACTAGCAGTTTTTCCTTTCTCTGCATGTGTGTTTTGCCTAATTGCGGTTTTATTTTTATTTATATGAGGAAATTGAACGGTAGTAGTGCATCAAAAATGCTTTTCATCTCACTGGTAGTTTTCCTGATACTTTGGAAAACAAGCAGTAAAATACTAATGGGGTGTTACTCTTCAGGTGTGTCTTTGTGAAGGCTTCTGTCTAATGTACGTAATGTATTGTATCTTGCCCTTGGAAGGTACCTAAAGCATATTACCATCAGTGAATCTTTTTGAGAAAGAGCAGGAGGTGTGACATAATCATGAAATGATGTATTTTTTGCAACTCTTAGTTTTGATAATTGCGACTGTTAAGTGTATGCTTCTGCCCTTGGTGTTGGTCTTGGTCCTAAGTTACTGAACAAGTGTAGATTGGGTTAGCGAGAAAACTGTTTTCCTGCACTCTTAGACACATGTTTACCTTCTGAGGTTTGCCATTTGAAGGTAACGTCATCCCAGTGACTTGTACGATATGCTGTTTGAGTCAATATCAAAACCAAATTATATTCACTTTTGTTTTCATTCTCTTCCTCCCCTTAAATAAAAGTTACATCCATGCAAGGAGCCAAGTAAAGCCATAATGTGGCATACCATCCTGTCTGAGAGGTGAATACCACAGAAGAAAAATGGCTGACAGAAGCGGGAGGATCATTCCGGGACAAGCGTACATTGAAGTGGAATACGACTATGAGTATGAAGCCAAGGACAGAAAGATTGTGATCAAACAGGGGGAGCGATACATGCTGGTGAAGAAGACCAATGATGACTGGTGGCAGGTGAAGCCGGACGAGAGTTCCAAAGCGTTCTATGTGCCAGCCCAGTATGTGAAGGAGGTCACGCGCAAAGCTCTGATGCCACCTGTCAAGCCGCCAGTGGGCCTGCCCAGTAGCTCCATGAAGATGATACAGAGCCTGCCTCTGCATAGGTCGACGGAGAACGTGAACAAGCTGCCTGAGCTCTCCAGCTTCGGCAAGCCGGCCATGTCCTCTATTCAAGGCACAGGTCTCATTCGTGATGCCAATCAGAATTTTGGACCCAGTTACAACCCAGTTCAGACTGTCAACCTTAGCCTAGACCTGACCCATAACAACGGAAAGTTCAACAGTGATTCTCACTCTCCGAAAGTTCCCAGCCAGAATAGGACGCGCTTGTTTGGTCACTTTCCCGGTCCCGAGTTCTTGGACGTAGAGAAAACGAGCTTCTCCCAGGAGCTGTCTTGCGATTCAGCAGGGGAAGGCTCAGAGAAGGTACACCAGGACTCTGAATCTGGGGACGAGCTGAGCAGCAGCTCCACCGAACAGATACGGGTAAGCTGGACCCTGACAGAGAAAAACCTGTGCCACCTTCAGTGCAATTATGCCTCGCACAGTCTTCTTGTTCTTGGAGTGCAGTGAAGGACTGCTGTGTGTTGCTTGGTGTTTTCAGAGCATGTGGGTTTTGTCGTGGCACTAACTCATAAAGGGTCAGCTTGTGGCTTTTGTGGTTGTCCTTTTGCCCTTGGAGAAGGGGAGCTGCTGTAATTTATCTGGAAAGCACCTGATGTGTTGAGTGATGGCTTTGCCTTCCCTGGAGAGCATTGTACTGATTTCTGGCTGTACCCAGGTTGGATTTGTTTGCATTGAGTTGTTAGGCGAGAGTGGTGCTGAGGAATGGCGTTGCTGGACTAGGAACTGCTGATGTTTCTTTTCTGGAACTTGTGTGTGCACCTTGAATGTCCACAGAAAAGCTCCCAGGCCTTTCTCATTTCCATGCTGTGCGTCTGAAGTGTCTGCTTCTCTAGACTCAACTGCGTTGAATTAGTAGCCTGGAAGCAGTTTTGTTTTCATGATTTTTATTATTAGTTTTTCTCATTATATAACTGTCTTTTGAAAATAGATCCATGCCAGTTTAGCTCTCAAGTGTTGAAGGAAAGTAATTTTAAAAATATGTGTGAAATGGAAATGAACATATTTGGAAACATCTCCTTTTGAGTGGGTTTAATCATTAGTGACTTTTTGGCCTAAAGCTGTGCTGTCAGATTCTTCATTAGGTTAAGGCTTTGAGTAACTGTGAGGCTGCTCTAGCTATGGCCTGAATGCTACGCAAGTACATTCTTTCCATGGGCTGTAATTTGTCACGTTTAGAGATGGAATTGAGGAGTTTCTCTTGGAAACTGTGACGTTTGCTTGAGATCAAGGCCGTGCCATGAGCTAGCACTTGTTCAAGCCTCATTGTCTTCCCAAGGTTTTCGTCAGTCTGTATGTGGTGCTTTGATGTAGGACACATGGTGCTTGCTGGGTTTTTGTGTATATGGGTCCTTAGGAACCAGGTGGGCCTTTATTGCATCACCACCGTTACATAACTTAAAGTTACATTTGATGTTGACATTCACCAGTAGTCCTGTGTTCTCTCCCTGGTTGCCATCTTAATGCCCACTGCACTGGAGCTTCCTGGCTTCTGACCTTTCCTGGGGCCTTTATACTCTTGAAGGACATCTTACTGGATTTCTCCAGGCAACCCTCTCCCCATCTCTCCAGGGCAGTTGTGTTCAGCCTGGTCCATTTTCTCAGCGTTCTCTTTTTCACTCACTATGCCCTATCTTAGCAGAAACATTGCCAAGATCAGAGCTGTGGGGTGGAAACCCCTTTGGTGTCAGAGAGCGTGCTTTCACACAGCAGTTAATAGGGCTGGCTTTAGATTTGAGTCTGGGTCATACACTTGCCAGCTGTGCAATAATTGGGGACAATTACTTAACCTCCACAGAGCTCATTTTCTCCCTCGGAGTGCAAGGATCACAGGCCCATAATAAGGGCAGCAGGTAGCTATTGCAGCTTAATTACTGCCACATTTGGTGGCTTCAAACAGTAAACACTAATTATTTCTTAGTTTCTGCTGGTCAGTCCAGCAGAAGCAGCTTAGTTGGGTGGCCCCAAAAGCGTGGGGTTGCTCATGGGGTTGCAGTCTCACAAGGCATGGCTGGGCCAGCCTGGGAGCTGCTTCTATGCTCACTTATGCAGTGGGCCTCTCCTGGCCTCTGCATTTCCGAGAAGACAAAGGTAGGAACTGTGCTGCCCGTTATGCCCCAGTCCTGCCTCAGCCTCACATGTGTCCTGGTCTGTTGATCGAGCACTTTGCCCTCCCATGTGTGGGCAGTGCTGTGCTGCCTGGGTGTGTGAACACTGGGGCCCGAGGGTCTGGAGGCCCGGACACGTTGGGTGCTGCCATCACAGTCAGGACAGTGGTATCTTGAACCAAGCATGCTGTCCTAACATGGGTTTATTGCCGTCCTTACAGAGGAGGCATCTTCAAAAAAGGTCATGGCAGGTGTGCATTCATAGATTTTACATGGATTTTCAATATTTTTGCACCAAAGTAACCTTTTTTCCCCTCCATATTTTGAAGTGTGAACTTATTCTGCCTTTATTATTGTAGTTCTTTGTTACTTCCACCTTCATGGCTGTGCGAAGCCCACGTTGTGATCGTCTTCCTCCTTGGCACATCGCAAGCCTGCCTTGTCCGATCTCAGGGCTGTCACCTTGTCCCGAATGTTGTGCTGGGGATGATACCATTGTGTTAGTATGGCTTTGGACTGCTTGCTCATCAAGTCTTTGCTGTCACTATTTAAATTAGCCCGTTTTTCTCATTCAATATCTTTACCTCTGCTTTCCTCATCAGGGATCTCTGTATTGTTCCTTTTCTTCTTTATGAGCTTTAGCAAAGGGCTGTCTGTCTTTGCTTTTCTGCACTTACTTGTTTTCTTGCTTCCGAGATGTCTGGTGTGGTTTTGGAGGTCGCTTTGGCTGAAGATGCTTAGTGTGTCATCACTGATGCAAATTGCAGGCATTCAGAGAAAGGCAGTACATGACCAAGGCAATGGATAAATGCAACAGCATTTTAAATAACTTCGTGTTCAACCATAGCATAGATCTGAGTTGTGATGTGAATGGCGGTTTTACATGTGTGTGGCTGGATGCTTTTTTACTCATCTATTAGAGACCCCAATTGATACGCAGGCCTCCAGCTGCTGTGTCTCTGCTCCATTTTCGTTTGTCTGACTTGCATTGCTGTTGCTCCGTTGTCTTTAATAGAACTTTTCATTTTGAGATAATTGTAGATCCATAAGCAGATAGCATAGAGACCCTGTGTGCCCTCTGTCTGCTTAGCTCAGGTGGATGTGTCTGACACAGCTGTGTTAGGCTGACACGATCATGACATCAACATTGCCATCACCCTGAGGGTACCTTTTGCTGCCCTTTTATAGCTGCATCCTCTTCCCTCCTGTCCCATATAACTTTAACCCTGGGTACCAAATATAGAACACTGATTGGTTCTCCATTTCTAGAATTTTGTCAGTTTCAGAATGTTACTTCAGTGGAATGGTACATTACACAGCTTTTGGCATTGACATTTTCATGATTGAGTGTGATTCTCTGGAGATTTGTCCAGGTTGGTATGTGCATGGGCCGTTTGTTGCTTTGGTTGCTGAGCAGCATTCTGTGGAATGGGTGTGCCTGTGTTTCTAATCATTCTCCCCTTGGAACATCTAGGCTGTTGCCACCCACACTACCAGGGAGCAATCTGCTTTACTCAAAGAACGCTTTTTAAAATGCAAATTACATTCAAAAATACTCTCAGGCCAGCGGTAGCCTAGTGGTTAAAGTCCTCACCTTAAACATGCCAGGATCCAACATGGGCACTGGTTCTAATCCCAGCAGCCCTGCTTCCCATCCAGCTCCCTGCTTGTGGCCTGGGAAAGCAGTCAAGGATGGCTCAAAGCCTTGGGACCCTGCACCTGTGTGGGAGACCCGGAAGAAGCTCCTGGCTCCTGGCTTCAGATCAGCTCAGCTCCGGCCGTTGCAGTCACTTGGGGCACTCCTCTATATATCTGACTTTGCAATAAAAATAGATAAATCTTTAAAAAAAAGTACTCTCACAGAAACATCCAGAATAATGTTTGACTACGCATGGGCACTGTGGCCTAGCCAGCTTGACACGCTGAATTAATCATCATAGAATCCTTAGATTCAGTGTTTCTTTCTGTGTCCTCCCCTCCCCCCACAGAAGGTGACAGTTTCACATTTACATTTAAGTTAGTGCTCTATTTTGAGTTTATTTGTTGTGTGAAGTTTGAGAAATATTTTTTAACCTATTTATCTATTTTTATAATATACTTCATTGAATGAACTTTCTTCCAGTTAGTTGCTTTTTACCCCTATATCGGAAATCAGAAATGTTTTTGAAAGTCTATTTCCATAATCTCTATACTGCTTCATTCATCTCTGTTAACACCAAAGAACCTTAATAATTGTAGCTGTATAATGAACTCTCTTGAAGTCAGGCAGACCGAGTCCTCCTTTTGATTCTTCTTTGTCATAATTGCCTTATTTCATAGTAGGCTGAATAATAACTGCTGAAGATACTGAGTGTTAATGTCTGGAACTTATAAATGAAAAAGGGACCATTGCAGACGCGATTAAGTTAAGGTTCTTGTGCTGAGGAAATTGTCCTCAGCCTTACAAGGAGCGCAGAAGTCCTTCCAGGGGAGGTATGTGGTACCTCCCATCCCCAATCCCAGAAGGTTGTATGCTGGTGAAGTGGAGATCTGAAGATACTGACCTTGAAGGGAACAGCCTTGCCACAGCCAGGACATGCCGCTTGTCACCTGAAGCTGGAGGAGGCAGAGAAAGAACCTTCCAGTGTCTCTATATTGTTAGCGTGGGGTGGTGCTGTGATGCAGCTGGGTAAGCCTGCCATGCTTGCATCCTGCTTGGCTTCAGTCCAGCTCGCTGCTCATGGCCTGGGAAAGCAGTATGAGATGACCCACGTATGCAGACCATTGCCACCATGTGGTTGCCACGGATGGAGGCATCCGGCTTCAGCCTGACCAATCTTCAGCGCTGAGGCCATTTGAACAGTGAAGCAGCAGATGGCAGACACCTCTCTTTGTCTTTCTATTTGTGACTTTCCCTCTTGTGCTTTAACTGTGTCTTCCCTATGCATAAATAAATCTTTAAAAAGGAGTTAACTTTTGTACAGTTTTCTGTTTGGCTTTTGAAAGGCAAAGCCAGACACAGTTTGAAAGAGAGAGAGAGAATATCTTCCACCCACTGGCTCACTCTCCAGACAGCTGATGTCAGGAGCCTGGGACTCCATCTGGGTCTCCCACGTCTGGCAGGGACACAAGTATCTAAACCATCACCTGCTGCCTCCTTGGGTATGCATATGCAGGAAGCTGCATCGGAAGCAGAGGTGGCATGGTATCTCAGGCACTCCAGTATGGGAGGTGGGCATTCCGAATGCAGCATAACTCGCTGTACCACACACCCACCCTCTCCATTGATCTTTATATTTATCCTGGGCCTGTCCTAGGCTGTCATGATTACTTTTGCTTTGTACCAGGTTTTAAAATTGGAAAGTGTTAGGCTTCCTACTTTTTTTTTTTAGTTCTTGCTTAAGAATGTTTTGTCTGTTCTGAGTTCTTTGAATTCCATTTAGTTTTAGGATTAGCTTTGTCAGTTTCTACAAAGGAATCAAGTGGAATTCTGATAGGGGTCTCCTCAAGTTTATTCCTCAATGTGGGGAATAATGCTTCTTGACAGTGTTAACTTTTTTTTTTTTGCGAAGCATGTCTAGGTGCTGAATTCTTTAATTTTTACTTTGTTCGAGATGTTTATTTCTGCCTCATTTTCATGTGTAATTTCTTTGGATCCAGAATTCTGATTGATACTGTTTTTTCCAGCTCTTTAAATCTTTTCACCCCGCTCCCATCTTTGTATAGTTACTGGTGCAGGATATGATTTATTTCTTACCCTTGTGGCTTAAAAGGTGTTTTCCCCCTCCAGCCTCTTGTAAGATTTTCTCTTTATCTTTAGTTTTTTGCAGCTCAGGCCTTCTAGAACCATGTGTCTGTTTTTTTACTATTTGTTCTTTCAGTTTGGACATTTCTATTAGCATAGCTTTAAGCTGATCGAGTTTTTCCTAGGACACACCAGTCTACAGATCATGCCATCAAAGGCATTTTCTATTAGGAGTGTTTTAATTTCTGACATTGCTTTTTGATTCTTAGGTTTTCATCTCTTTGCTAATGTTACTCATTTGTTCTTACATGTTGCTGTTTTTCTTTTACAGGGCATAATATATGACAACTTGAATAATTTTAAATTCCCCTGTGTAGTAATTCCAACTCTTTACCAACTCCGAGTTTGATGCTTGCTTTGTTTCTCCAGTCTGTGTTTTTGCTTGCCTTTTGGTATGGTTTGTAGTTTTTGGTTGAAAGGTAGACATGTTATATCATGTGACAGGAACTGAAGTGAACAGAGCTTTAATGTGCTTGTGTTTAGTATCTGCTGTAGAGGTGGGTATGTGGACGTTTAAATTCCCCTCTGCTCTGTGTTTGGGGGTTCTTTCAAGGCTCCTCTTGGGGGGACATTGCTTTCTTTGGATTGCTGCTGTAATCCATTGGTAATGTGCTGAAGCCTGGCACAGATGTCTCTTGACTTGTGATTTGATTTTTCTTTAAAGATGCGTGTATTTACTTGAAAGGCCTAGTCTTTCACACACACACACACACAGAGACAAAGAGAGACAGAGAGACAGAGAGAGAGAGAGAGAAAATATCTTATATCTATTGGTTTACTCTCCAGATGGCTGTAGCTAGGCCAATTCAAAGCCATGAATTTCTTCTGGGTCCCCCTTGTGGGGGCAGGGACCCATCTCCTGCCTTCCAAGAGCATTAACATGGAGTTATCTCAGAAGTAGAGCAGCTAGCATTTCTGTGACTTTTTGGAAGGTCTCTTAGTGCTGCCCTCTGCCTTCCCTTAGGTGATACTCCAGGGATTGAAACCAGGGCGTGTCCTTCCCTCAGGTCAGGTGGCTGCACCGGGTGCTGCACTGTTCACACTGTGGAGTTTCATTTATCACAAGATACTGCTTCGCTCATAGTTCAGAAAAGTCACCACTTTTCAGTTGTTTTTCTCTATTCCTGTGTTTTTGTTTCTTTTTTTGAAAGTTTTTGTTTTTAAAAGGCAAAGATGAATGTTGACTTTTGTTGAATAATTTTTCTGCTTTTATTGATAATTATCATGTGCTTTTTTTTTTCTTTAGGGTATGAATAGGGTGAATTGTATTGATTGATTTCCAAACCTGAACTAGCCCTCCTGGAATAGCCTGTATTTGTTCATGGTCAAAGGAATCGCCTCTTTGGGTCATTGCTGAGTTCGTCTGTTAAATGTTTTGCAGCTGTGTTCAGGACTGTGCGTTTTGTTGTAAAGGGAAGTGTCTACTGTTTTGTGTGTGATAATCTGTAATTCTGTAAACATTTGATTCTTCAGAAACATTTGTTTTATGGTTATGCCTTCTAAGCATAAAGATTCTTGAGTTTTTAAATTGCAGATTTGGTTTCTTTAATGGTTATTGGGTTATTCAAGTAACCTGTTTCATATTGGGAGAATTCTCATGGGTTGCGTGTGTGTGTCTATTAATGAGATGGCAAATCTCATCTAAGACAAATTTACCTAGGGTTATTGACTGTGTTCCTTTATTATCCTTTCAGTGTCTTCAGTGCCTGTATAGATACTGCAGATTGATACGGTATTTCATTCTTCAAATTGGCAGTTTGGATTTTTTTCTCTGTGTATCAATAGAGATGTGTCAGTTTCATTGATAATTTAAAACAACCAGGTTGTTGTATCATTGCCTTTTTGATTTTTCTGTTGTCAGCTTCCTTGATATTCATTCTCTGTTACAATTTTCTCTTTTGATCTATGTAGAGTTCTCTAGGTGCTTGAGGTGGGAACGTAGGATGATTGGTTGAGACAGTTCCTTTTCTAATGTAGGCATTTAGTGCTTAAATTTCCTTCTCAGTATTACTTTTGTTTCATGTATTTTCAGGTGTCATGTTTAGTGCAGGCAAAGTTAGGGGTATTAGGTTTTCCTGCTGGACTGAAAATTTTACGATAAAATGTTCCTCTATTTCTATCAATTTTCTTTGTTTTGATGTTTCTTTTATTAGATTTTCATATAGTGTTTACTGTTTTTTAAATACTGCTTGTATGATGTATCTTTCCACCTTTTTTTGAGCTGAACTTTTTTTTAAGATTTATTTAATTTTTTTATTACAAAGTCAGATATACAGAGGAGGAGAGACAGAGAGGAAGATCTTCCGTCCGATGATTCACTCCCTAAATGAGCGCAACGGGCCAGTGCTGTGCTGATACGAAGCCGGGAACCAGGAACCTCTTCCAGGTCTCCCACACGGGTGCTGGGTCCCAAGGCTTTTGGCCGTCCTCAGCTGCTTTCCCAGGCCACAAGCAGGGAGCTGGATGGGAAGTGGAGCTGCCAGGATTAGAACCGGCGCCCATATGGGATCCCGGGGCGTTCAAGGTGAGGACTTTAGCTGCTAGGCCATGCTGCTGGGCCCGCCTTCAGAGAATCTTAATGCCAAAGCTAGAGGTCTCCCACACAGGTACAGGGTCCCACGGCTTTGGGCCATCCTTGACTGCTTTCCCAGGCCACAAGTAGGCAGCTGGATGGGAAGTGGGGCTGCTGGGATTAGAACCAGTGCCCATGTTGGATCCTGGCATGTTTAAGGTGAGGACTTTAGCTGCTAGGACCTAGGTTTTTTTTTTTTTAATACATTTCTCAGGTCTGAAATTTGCATTTGTTTCTTAATATCATCATTTTCTTGTGTAAGTCTTACCATTTTTCAGGAGGATTTCTATTTTTTTCTAAGGTCTGGAACTATTGGTTGAAGCATTTTTGTTGTGATTGCTTTAAGATCTACTGAGCAGTTCTAGTGTCTATCACAGTGTTGTTGGCATGTATGAAGTTTTTTCATTCTTTTTGAGATCTTTTCAGTTCTTAGTGTGATCACTTAGTTCATTGGAAACATAAGGAGTTGTGGTCTGATACTCTAGCCTTGAGTAAGTTTAGCTGCCTTCCTCTGACCTGGCCCCCAGCTCTGGGCGGATGCCACAGCCGTGTTACTCCCTAGATGGAGGGGACATCTGTCTGGCTGCTGAAGGAGGGGGTTCTGACTCTACCACCTCTCTTTGGATGACCTCCTTAACTGGGAGAGGGAAATGTCCCAACGGTTGGCTCTGTGACCCCCCCACTGACATCACCTGGGTGGGTGGTGGGGTGGGGGTGAGGAAGAGGTTTGTTTGCCAGCCAAGGATCTGACTCTGCTCTTGCTCTAGGTCTCCTTTGATGTTACCCTGACAGGGGGAGGAAAGGGGCTACTTTTTACTCTCAAGCCAGAGATTCCAGCTCCCAGTGTGATCTCCACCACCACTGTGAGTGCCCTGGACTGTTCTGACACCCCAGTCCAGGGTATGGGTAACATCTGCTATCTTGATGAGTTTATGCTGGCAGTGTATGGGGCAGGTGGTCCTGGGGGATAGCAGATAGAATAGGGCTCTGTGGGGACTTGCTCTCTGTGTGGGTGTTTCTGGCTTGCCACTTCTTCCTGTTGGTATGTGGGCTCTATGAAGCGAAAGTAAACCCAAGAAACTCCCTACCTTGTCTTTAACTAGGTCCCAAGGTCAGAGTTAGCCTGCCTTCTGTCTGCCTTTCTATGTGATTCTTGTGTTTGTTTTCTGCAGTGTGTCCAGGGTTTTTATTTGTGCTTAGTGGGAGGGAGAGGGAAAGGTACATGTAACCTGCTCCTTCCTGGAATCAGAAGTGGTTGGTGAGTTTTCAGGAGTAGTTTTTTTTTTAGTATGAATTTTCTGCTCTCAGCAGTTTTGTTGATTGTTGGCTTCTGTGAGACCCCCGTATCCTAAGCTGCTGTTTTGCCCCCTGCAGTTTGCCTTTCTTGCCCTTATCCTCGTGGCTGTTTCCCCTCACTGCTCTGTAATCTCTAGGCCATGCTAATCTGTGTGTCAGGGGTTGGATCTAGTACCTGGCACATGGTGGAAAGGCAGGACTTAAAAGGTTCAGCTACGAACACGAATGTGTTAAAAGGAGAAGGCCAGATCAGTGCTGTGGGAGATGTGCGTGATGCTGTTTGGAAAGCAGGAATGTGGGCGGGCCAGGGCTTGACACAATACAGGCTGTAGAGATGACGGGTGTTAGAAGGATGCAGCTGCTAAGCAGTTGCCATGGAATACAGGGTTTCTAAAATGTGAGTCAGAAGGTTAGCTTTCCATTGAAGGGCATAACTGGGTAGATTGGGGCACCCACTGCCACCCCCAGTAAGAAAGTGGAAATCGTGCTCTATGTCTGGCTTAGAACAGCAGATATTTAGCTCCTCTCAAAGGTCACACTAGTGACGGGTGAGAACATGGAATTTGAAAATCAGTACGTCAGCTCAGAGCTCTCAGTTTTGCCTCCCATTTCCCCTCGTGGTCCCTTAATGGTGCTTGCATGTATGTGTTACTGGTTGTACACATCAAGGTTCCCAGGTATCTTTAGTTACTGGAGAAGGGGAGCAGTCAGTTTTTCCTATGCAAGGCTGAGCAAACATCCAAAGACGTGGTGACTCCCCCCTGACATTTGGAGGCAGAGCAGTGGAAGATGGCCTGAGTGCTTGGGCTCCTGCACCTGTATGAGAAAGTAGAATGATGTTCCGGGCTTTGTCTTGACCCAGCCCTTGCTGTAGTGGCAATTTGGGAAGTGAAACAGTGGATGAAAGATCTCCCTCCCCCCCACCTCCCCGTAACTGCCTTTCAAGTAGGTAGTAGATAGATATATAAAGAAGTGAATAAATCTTTTTAAAAAATCATGTGAAATTTTCCCCTTTTCTTTTCTAAGTTACATGAACTAGAAGCATAGATTTTTTTTGCATTTAAAAAGGCTAATTTCAGGTGTCAATACATGCATACGTTACAAGTAAGGATCATATTATTCAGTTTCACACAGGAAGTGTTGAAAAAATATGTTATACAAATAAAATTTCAATGAAGAAGAATGCTTGCAGGATGTGATTTTTTTTTTTTTTTTTTTTGGAGAAATGGAGTTTTGTGATGATTTCAGGAATAAATAAAATGTCTTTTTTGTTTCAGTGTCAGGTGCTCCCAGATCTGTTTCCATCTGAGTGATACAGAAGCCCAGAGCAGGTCCAAGGTGGACATTGCCTGAGGGGATAGGATGCCTGTGTCCCACATGGACGTGCTTAGATTCAGTACCCAGCCTTGGTGCCCAGCTCCAGCTGCCTGCTGCTGTGGCCCTAGGAGGCAGTGTAATGGCTGCAGTGGCTGAGTTCCGCCATTCTTTCTGTTCTCCACCTCCAGCCTTAACTCTGCCCAGGGCTGTCCCTGGTGGGCGTTTGGGGAGGGAATTGGCATGTGGGGGCTTTCTGTCTTTTGCTTGATCTCTTTTCTTCTCCCTATTTGCCTCTCAAATAAAAAGTGATTTTAAAAAAATCAGGCCTGAAAGTATCTACCAACAAGTCCTCATGTGCCTTGTCATTTCAACTGCTAACAGATCTTTCTGCTAGGCCTCCCTCCGCCACACCACTGAAAACAGTGGAGTCATGGTTTAGCTTTTATAATGTTTTCTAGAATGTTCTACCTCATCTTAAACTTCCTGTTTAATCCCTTTATTGCTTAAAGCATTTCTAAAGTTAGGAGATTTTGGGTTTTGGTCTGTCTTTAGTACTTGAAATTTCTGCTAAATAATAGTTTAAGCAAATTTTGAGTGATTTTGCCTAAATATCTAATCCTCCATGTGTGTAACATGTTTTTCATTGATAAAATATGATTGACGTTCCATCTGTTTTAGAAAGCAACGTGTATGTAGGTTGAAATTATTTGTCTATTGCATATTAGTACTTGTTTCACTTATTTTTTAAAATTTAGGACTTTTTTTTTTTTTTTTAAGATTTTCTCTCTCTCCCTCTCCCGCTCCCTCTCCCTCTCTCTTAAATTGGAAACGCAGAGTTACAGAGAGGAGAGACAGAGATCCTCCATCTGCTGGTTCACTCCCCAAATGTCCACAATAATCAGAGTTGGGCTGATCTGAAGCCAGAAGCCAGGACCTTTTCCCAGGTTTCTAACATGGGTGCAGAGGCCCAGGGACCTCTGCAGCTTTTCCCAGGCCATAAGCAGGGAGCTGGATAGGAAATGGAGCGGTAGGGACTCCAACAGGTGCTCATAGGAGATTCTATCACCTGTTATACCACTGCGGAGTCCCCAGCATGTGCTGTCTTAACTTGGATCAGGACTGATGGAACTTTCCAGATTTTGAATCTGCTTGCTGCTTTGCTGTGTGATCTTGGACAAACACTTGATCAGTTTTCACCTCTAGAAATAGAACTAAGAATTGTTGCTGTGTTTGAAGGGGAAATCCTGTGTTTGAAATTACCTGTGTACCTGAAACAAATGGAGGCCCTTGGCACAATGTTAGTTCTTTCCACTGCTTAGTAATACCGATACCGGTAGTCTAAGAGATTAGATTAAGTATAGCTATGTGTAGGGCTCTCACTGTTCATTAATATCCTGTAGTTTTTTTTGCCTTTATTTAAATGTAGGAGGTGTAATTTTGAATTTCCCATATTATGAACGATGGAAGATACTGTGTTATTATTTTTTGTTTATTTGAGAGGCAGAGAGACAGAGCTTGCATCCATTGCTTCATTCCCTGAACGTCTGCAACAGTTAGAGTTGGTCTAAGGTTGGTGCTGGGATGTGGGAAAGTACTTCTAGGTCTCCCATGAGTGGCAGAAACTCAGTTACTTGAGCCATCACTACTGTCTGCCATGGCCTGCATTAGCAGAAAGCTCAAGCCAGGAGCAAGAGGTGGGTATTGAGGTCAGGTGTTCAGAAATGGGTCATACGTAGCTTATTTACTAGGCTAAGAGCCTGCTCTCTTAAAAAACGTTTATTCAATGTTCTTAAACACATTAATCACAGAAGATAAAATTTTTAAGTGGCTCCTGAGTTTTAAACTATTTTTAAAGTTTTCAGACAGTAGAAAGCATTTTGTTTGCTTATTTGAGTATAAAAGTGATCTCTTGTTATTCGTTAGAGAAATTATTAATGGAATTTGTGAATGATGTGTTTATTGTACAGAAACTGAAGTAAGGTTAGTCAGAAAGGTGATTATTTTTGCCAGCAGCATACTAGTTACTCACAGGAACTACATAATCTCCAGTGGTTTTGCTTTCCAGGATAGGATAGCTAAATTTTGGCTGGATTCTGGGAGTTTTCAGAGCTGTCTGTTGAATGCCCAATCTAGTATGCATTGGTTGTTTAAAAACAGTATTTCAAAGATGTTGAGACAGCCAAAATGTTACGTGTAGCTGGTGGTTTAGTCTTTAGAAAATCGAAGTGGAAATGAAAGCAAACCACAATTGGGATTTAATTTTTAAATTCCTAAAAAGAAGGAGTCAGTGTAAGATTTATATGGAAGTGAATGTATTTGCAGAAAGCTCTTAGTAATGTTTGTTTATGTTCAGGTAATATATTAATGGGAAATCTGTAGATGGAGTAATATGACTATTAGTTTTTTTAATTTAAATTTCAATTTTTGATGATTACATGGTTGATCAGGGTGGGAAGAATCGAGGGTTAGGGAAAAGTGGGTGAGATCATTGTTTCCAAATTCCTATTTCAGTAGCTACTAGTTTTTAACGTTTTATGTATTTGATGATTTTTTAACTTTATCGTAGTAAGATTAAGTATTGCTATTAGTTGATTGCCATTTTAGTTTCACTTTATTTCCTTGTTTTTTCCTGGTTTGATCATAGAAAGCAGTAAATGAGAGCGAGAAGGGAAGAAAGCGGATTCTAGTAATCTACAGAAATGGTCATCTTTTCCAGCCGACGGAGGGTTGGCTGTGCTCAGATTGCCTCTATTTCAGTGAAATTTTAATTTGTGAAATCCCTGGAGTGACAAAAATCTGTAGAGTTTTTGTGTGTGTGTTGTTGGTTTGATGACTTTTGACTTACAAATCAGTGTAAATATGGTGGATAAATAGGGAGCTACTTCTGGGCAAGTTGTGATGCTTTTAAGCCATTCAGTGTCATTAAACTTTTCTTGTAGTTTCCTCTCTGGAATTTCTGGGAAATTCTGTTATCTATGTAAGCAGGAGTGAATGGTAGTTTTGAAATTTGATGCTATTTCACTTACTTAGGTTTTAAGGTCAAAAATCCCAGAATTTGGTAAAAAGATACCCACATTGTCTTACTTAGAAAACTTTGGGCAGAGCAATAATGGAGTAACATTTTATACAACTCTATGAAAATGTAATCACAGTGACACAGTACAGGGAAGATGGGAGATGGCAGGCCCAGTGTGGAATGGCATTTTAGCCACACCTGAGGGTAAACATGCTGAGGCCTTGCTCTGCTGCTTTCCCAGGTCACTAGCAAGTAGCTGGAGCAGAAGTGGAGCATCATGACTAGAACCAGTGTCTGTATGGCATGCCGTGCCACCCACCAGTCTTTGCTAAATGACCTTCTAGTTCATGTTTCTTAGATGCATTTGACTTTATTTTATATTTGTTTCTTTATATTTGTTTTCCCCTCTAATTCCTACATATTAGAACTCTGAGTTGTGCTGGAAACCCAATGTGACAAGCTTGAGCCAAGGGAAGCTGCTGGTTTGTGAAGTCAGGCTGCCGCAGGGGTTTGTTTAATTGGACGTTTTCAATGAGCGGCAGTGGGTCCCTTGATCACCATTAGGACTTTGTGTGCATCTTGTCTCTCATCTCTGTGACTGCTTCTCTTCCATGAGCCTACCGTGATCACACTCTCAGTATGTCTATTAAGCTGAGCATTTGTTTTTCTCCCCTTAGCCCTAAATGTAGCGATCTTGGAGAAGGATGCTAGCTTGGCTAGGGGCATGCTTACACTTGTGCCCAGGGCCTGACTGGCCCTTACCCAGATTGCAGAGTTAGACAGGGAGAAACATTTCTTCAAGGAAGTGGGATATGTGCTGTTTTCAGAATAAGAAACATGGTGGCTGACTATGTCAGCCTCTTTTTCTGACTTGGAGTCTCTGGGTCTCCCCACATTAGACCTGTGCTGTGTCAGGCCAGTCACTGCCACCAGCTGCTAAGCAGGCCAGGAAGAGGGCCTGGCAAGGAATCAAGTCCCCAGGCTTGTTCTGTTCGCCAGAGAAGTTTTGAAGATTCAGACTTCAAGGAGAAAGTTGTATGTGCTATGAAAGGAGAGCAAGGTGAGAGTTTGTGTATGTCCTTAAGATGATAAAGAGGCCTTACTGCTAAGGATCAGGTGCTGTCTGTCTATGCCAATGGCTTGGCGACAGACCCAAGAGTAAATTATCTGTTGTATAGCGAAGACAACACTTAAAAAGCACCTTGCAATGATGTGTCTGCAGTTGACAGCATGATGGCTTTGTGTGTCTGTTTAGTTAGACTGTGGTGCTGTGATATTTGGTCAGGCAATATTCTGAATGTCTCTGTGAAGGTAATTTTTGGATGTCGTTAGCATCTGGGTCAGTGGACTTCAGGAAACCAGGCCATCTTCCTTACTGTGGAAGCAGGAAGGCATCCTACTGGTGGACTGCCTTTGCATAGAACTGCTCTTCTTCTCTGGGTTACTGTTCTGTGGGCAGTTGTGAGTTTGCTTAAAATCAATAGAAATTAGTCTCTCCCCACCCCTCTCCTCCTCTCCCTCCCTCTCTGCCCCTAGAACTTCCCTCCACTAACAACAAGGGTGGTGAAGTATGCAAGGTAGTATGATGGGTCGTCCCAACCAATCACATTATTTGGGTTGAGAGAATATACCAGAGAGGAGTGGTGATAGCACCTGGGGAAGGAAGCTGCTGGGCAATCAAAATCTCTTATGTATTTATATAACACAACCATCTGTTATACCTTGGGATAGATTGCTCTTTAGGAACATGGAATGAATGTGTGTTTTATGTCCCAGAAATCTTGGATACTGTGTAAGGTCAGTTGTAAATTTTCTTCACATTTTGATAGACTGAAATATTTGTGAAGCTGAAGCTGTGGTTTTCAAACAGATCTGAGATGGAATGTCTAAAGGCTAAGGTCATGGTGTCAGCTGACGCAGCATCATGAACACCTTTCTGTATACATGCATGTGTGCACAGAGGGACACACATGAGTAGTCGTAGGTGAGCAGCAATAGCCTGGTTGAGATGATGGTACAATCTTAATAGAGTCATTAAAAAGTGTGTACATTGAAATGTTCTGTGTTTTCTTCCCAGGGAAGAGTTTGTTAATCTAGGTGACATATCAATAAAAACAACAGATGTAGAAACATTTTTTCATTTGTGTTGAGAAGAATCTCATCAGTATGCGTGGAATATCTTTAGCAGTTTCTTCAGTAAATGCCAGGCAGATGGTTTAAACTCAGAATGACTACTCAAATTAGCAATTCGTTTGAAGCCGGGTGTAATCACACACAAGATCAGAGTGTTTGAAAATCATGACTGTTAACTTGGTGTCCATTTAAAGTGAGGGAACAAGCTTCTCAGTGAAATTTGGGTCGCAGACCCTTTTTTTTATATCTGTGGTTGGATTCTATTTACTAATTTGCGTTACAGTCTCACAACACATTGGACTTTAGTTCACTTAAATGTGGTTGAAAATAGGGCAGGAAGGAGGGGTGACTTAGTTTTAGTGAGGAGCAAGGAAAACAGAAAAACTGAAGGTGATTCCTTGTGGTGATTGCTGTTAGGAGAGAGGGGTATGTGATGCAGCTTCACTTTGAGAGCTGGGTCAGTGCCTCCGTCTGTCAGGTGCTGGGACAGGAGCTTGTGCATGGCATTGCCTCATAACTGCTCTGTCAGGTATATGGGGGCTAATCTCCTTTTTGAAGATTTATTTGTTTTTATTGGAAAGGCAGATATACAGAGAGGAGGAGAGACAAAGATCTTCTGTTTGCTGATTAACTCCCCAAGTGGCCACACTGGCCAGAGCTGAGGTGATTTGAAGCCAGTAGCAAGGCAGTTCTTCCAGATCTCCCACATGGCTGCAGGGTCTGAAAGCTTTGGGCTGTCCTTGACTGCTTTCCCAGGCCACAGGCAGGGAGCCACCAGGACACGAACCGGCTTCTGTATGGGATTCCGGTGCGTGCAAGGCAATGACTTTCGCCACTAGGCTACCATGCTGGGCCCTAGAAAGATCTTATATCTGCTGGTTCACTCCCCAAAAGGCCTCAGTGGCTGGAACTGAGCCAGTCCAAAGCCAGGAGCCTCTTCTGGGTCTCCCACGTGGGTGTAGAGTCCCAAGGCTTTGGGCCATCCTCCGCTGGTGAGCACATGGGATCCTGGCACTTGCAAGAGAAGGATTAGCCAATTGAGCCATCACATCAGGCCCAAACTCTTCGTCGTCTTCTATTTTTTTCTTTTTTAAGATTTTTTTGTTTATTTGAAAGGTAGAATTACACAGAGAAGGAGACATACAGAGACAGATCTTACACCTGTTGTTTCACTCAGATGGCTACAGTAGCTAGAGGTGGGCACTCCAAAGCCAGGAGCCAGTAACTACTTCTGGGTCACTCATGTGCATATAGGCTCCATTGCCTTCCCAGGCCACTGGCAGGGAGCCAAATCTAAAGTGGAGCTGTCGGGACTTGAACTGGAGCCCGTATGGGATATAGGCACTGAAATTGGGGATTTAGCATGCTACCCTATGGTGCCAGCCCCAATGATTTCTTATATGAACAGTTTCCTAGTCCCCTAGTCAGGGCAGTAGTTCTGACTTTCACAAATATTGAAACGATGATCATCATGGCACCACATAAGCTTGCTTGTGCCAGTGGCATTCCATATCAGAGAGCTGGTTTGATCTGGTAGCTGACTTCTCTGCTTCCGCTTCAACTGTCTGCCAGTGTTCCTGGGAAGGCAGGATGGGCTTGTGGGAGATGTGGAGGGAGGTCCAGGTTCCTGGCTTTGGCCTGACCCATATATGGCTTGTGCAATTGAAGGGACAGGCTGAGAGGAGAGTTGAAGTAATGAAGAGATTTGTAAGAACATAGAACAGTGTTATTTCCTATCAGTTTATTGGGGGCAAGGTTATTTAAATAAATATGTATGTATGCAAACTAATTATACAATGTGTTTATTATTTTTAAATGAATGAATTTTTATTTTCTAATACATGTATCAGAAGGATATAAAATATTTAGACCAAAAATCTGAGACCCTTAGTCATGCTTAAAATGTCAAGGAGCTTTGGAAATGAAAAGTTCGAGTTGCTGTTTTAGTGAAACGTCTACATTTGGCTAGAGTGAATTGACATTTAATTGTGACATTGCAGGATTATTTTCTTTGGAATAGAATTCCTTCATGTAGTAGGTCCAGAATAAATGTTAGTGTTCAATGATCATAAAAATGATTTCCTGAAATAATTTTTACTTGAGAGGCAGAGAGAGAGAGACAGAATGAATGTGCTCCCATCCATTGAGTTCCTGCCCAAATGTCCACAGTTCTTGGGAATGGGCCAGGCTGAAGCCAAGAGCAGACAGCTCAATCCAGGTCTGTTTTTGGGCGGCAGGTCCCCAATTATTTAAGCTGTACTGCTGCCTCCCAGGGTTTACATTAGTGGAAAGCTGGAGTCAAGCCAGGAATTCAGCCCAGGCATTCTGGTAGCCAGCATCTTCATGTCCCCTGGGCCAAATGCATGCCCCAATGAAAGAAGACTTTGACAACCATTTTAAAGTTAAAATTTGTCCCAAAATTTTAACCAAATAGTTCTCTTAGAATCATAGAGATAATTGGTAGAAGAATTCTTTGTTAAAATCTGTATCGGTTAACTTGAAAGGCATAAAAAGGCGTTTTAACCATTCCTCAACTTAAATTCAATGTTTGCTGTAAACACAGAAAATGTTAGGAAAAATAGTAATACTCAAGCTAGAATCTTTCAGATTAGAACTAATTTATGCTTATTTTTTGTGCTGAAGTGGGAAAATGAAAAGCATTTTTAAAAGTTTTCCTCAAGTGTAATATGCAGTGTAAGAAGTACCTTTGTGATAGATACTTTTCGGTGATTTGATACAAGATGAATTGATACGATTTTCTCTTTTATTTACCTTGATGAGCTAAAGTTTGAAGCCTGTTGGGCCGGTGGAAGTGTTAAAGGAGTAAATATTTGCCAGTGCAGAACTTCAGTTAGGTCTCCTAAGTTTTGGTCTGATGGATTTTCTCTATTATCTGTTTACTTGTTTAGTTGCAATAGAAGGGTAAAGAAGGGAGGGTGGGAGGAAGGGAGGGAGGGTGGGGGAGAGAGGGGGGAAGAGGGGGGGAGAGAGAGAGAGAGCGCGCGCGCCCGCTTTTCCTCTCTCCCCAGTCTTCTGATTTCACTGCCAGATGCCTAGGAGCTGAGTACTAAAGTCAGGTCTGTCATGTGGGGACAGCTGGCCAGTTCCTTGAACCTTCATTGCCATCTTTCAGGGTCTGGATTAGCAGGAAGTTGGGATCAGGAGCCTGACCCTGGTTTCCTGGTGTCTACTCCAGACATCTGGGTGTGGACTGTAAAGGTTTTAATGTCTTTGTACCTGCTAGCCCCAACACCTGCTCCCAATATCTACTTTTCCATTCACCGCTCATTAAGTAAGGGCTTCTGGGTGCTACATAAGGTAAAAACTTCTGTCTAGTTTCTGCCTGTAAGGAGTCTGTTTCATATGTTTTAATCTATTATGGAATCAGTGAAAGTAACAGATGAAAAATTACTTTGCTTTTGTTTGAAGAAACAAGACTTTTGTAGCCACCATTATTTTTGTTAGATCTCTCTGCAGCGTATGTGTTAGTTTGTACTATCTCCAGCATAGTCTTTGTTACTGTTGGAGAAAAACAGAATATCAGGTGTCACTTGCTTAATTTCCCTGAAGTGGAAATATTGTAAAATTCCAGGTAGCTGTTTTGGTTGAGAACTGACAACTGTAATATGCTGACTGTGGATGTTCATATTTCTTTTCATCTGATAAAAAAATTACACTTAAAAAAAAAACCCCTTGTTTTCTTTCAAGCTCTGTGAAGTCTTAGTGTGTTTACCATTTCTGAGATTCTTTCAAAATTCCATTAATGCAGACTAAATTGTATTGTGACAGTTCTACCAGAGCTTACATCTGGTCTTTGTTACTTTTTTCTAGTAGCTGCTCCACAGTCAGTAATGCCGCGTAAGCTCTGGTAAGCACATAATCTGAATGGCTCACAGAGGAGTTATTCTGCTTCATTTCTGAGAAACTCTGCTTGAGCTGATATTGCTGGAAGGGGTCTTGCCCCCTGCATGGCTGCAGTAGTGGGAAGCCTGTCATTATAGGTAGAAATGCATTCGAAACTGTTGCCATTTTATTTGAAAAAGACAGGAGATGGGCAGACATGCAGACAGATCCAACTGTTGATTCACTCCCCAAATGCCTGCCACAGCCAGGACTGATCTTGGTGTACTTGTTTCAAGTCTCTCCTGTGGGTGGTAGGGACCCAAGTCCTTGAGCCATTACCATGCTTCCCAGGGTGCCCATTGGAGGAAGCTGGATTGGGAGCAGAAGCCCTGGGACCCAAGTGGTGAGGGAACTGCTGTGCTGAACATCTACCCTGGGAGCTCATTTTCCAGAAGTTGGTCAGTGTGCCTGGCAATTACTTTTCCAAAGGTTTTTTTTTCTCTTTAATTTATTCATTTTCCTGTATTTGAAAGACAGATGAACAGAGGTCTGTCTGGTGTTGTAATCCCCAAATGCTCTCAACACCCAAAGTGGGACCAGAGGAAGGAAGAAAGGAAGCCAGGAGCCTGAACTCAAGCCGAAGCTTCTGTGTGGGTGGGCAGGGACTGAAGTAGTTGAGCCATAATCACCTGCTGACCTACCAGAGTGAGCATTAGCAGAGAGCTGGATTGCAGGGAAAGAAACTGGAACTCCAACCCTGAGACTTCCTGTGGGATGTATACATGCCATGTGTTCTAACTGCTGCACCTAACCTGTTCCTTCTTTATGCTTTGAGGAACTGAAGACCCATGGAAATTGATGTTAGGAACTCTTTGCCTTGTTCTGCTTTTGGCTGTCTGGTCTTGTATACTTAAAGGCATTGAATTAGTTGGATGACTACCCTGAGTCAAGGAATTTGTTTCTTAGTGGAACACACTTTTGCATGTTAATCTTTCTAAAATTATTTTGCATAGTAGATTTAGTGGGGAAGTTAAAAAAAAATTTTAGCTTGAATTTTTGTAGTGGTCATGGATGTGGCAAATTCATTTTCCAAATGAAAAATAATAGCATTTGTTGTGATGAATGTAAAAGAGAATTTACTTTAAGGCATAGGAGGAGAGATTATTTGAAATTCGAACTGGACTGAGAGGTTGTCCTGCCTATAGGGTAGAGAGCAGTATTTAAAAGATCTGTTTACCTGTGCTTGTGCCAGGCACACGACAGAAAGAAATTAGAACAATCCTTTCAAATTACTTATTGAAAAGTTTTAAGCTGAAATTGAAGTGGAATAACTTAGCATTTCATATTTGTTGATAGCATTTTTGCAGCTGTACAGAGAAAAATGTCAATAGTTTAAAAAGTGAGAATATCTTACACTGTGCTAATGGCAGCATTTATTAAACACAGCTCTAAGAAATGATTACTGATACTGGAAGAAATAATACAGGTAGTGAATAAAACACCCTGGACTTTGGAATCAAATAGACCTGATTTTGCCAAAACTTCCCCTTGAAGAGGAATGATTAAACTTCTGGGTGCCAAGACTATTAATAAGAACTCAAGTGTCTCTGAGCGAGTGCTAGTATTTGTTTCACACTGAGAGAAATTTTGTTGAAAGTAGTTGAAAATTGTAAACTTGAGATCCTTCCTGAAGTGATTTTTCTTCTTTCTAAAGGTCCTGAATGCGTAGGGTGGGTGCTTGGGGTATGTTTTGTGTGTGTTGTGTCATGCCTTGTTGGCCCGACACTGGTTCCTGGTGTGTAACCCCTTGGGATAATGCTGCTGCCTTTGATGCACTTTTTTTCCCCTTACCCCTCCTCCCCACATCATTTTGCTTATTACACTTACATTTGCGCTTACATTTTATGGCTAGTCCTTTGTCATTTTTAATGTTCTTATGGAAAACTGATGTGCTGCCAGTTTTCCCCTCCTCCTCTTCTCTGGGAATGGGTTGATAAAATCTGGAAAGAGAGAACTTGGCTGTTTTGAAGTCTTTCCATCTGAGTTCTAGAGCTTCTGAAGCACAGGAATGAGGGCTGTTGCTGTGTTCCCCTCGCCACCATCCAAGCAGCAGACATGTTGGACATTCCCTCTGTGAATTAGGGGATTGAAGCAGGACAGAAAACGCCACTGCTGAAATCAGAGCGCCTGAAATGGGCATGGGGCCTACTGGTCAGATACCGTGCTCTGCATCAGAGTGCCTGACTGGTTTGCAGCCCCAGTTCCAGCTCCAGCTTGCTGTCAGTGCAGACCCTGGGAGCAGTAGACTGAGCCTGAGGCTGAGGCATTGATTCCTGCCCAGCAAGTGGGAGGCCTAGGTTGAGTGTCTGATGTGTCACAGTCATTTGGGGTTGGGAGCCTGTTCTTTCTCCTGGCTCCTGCACACTCCTTCCCCAGTTTCTCAGGTGAGACGGTAATGTGCTTCCAAAGATGACTAGTGTTTTGGTATGGCTTATTTTATTTCCTCATAGCTTACAATTATTATTCTTTTATGAAAGTTAGGCACTGAACTTTATATTTTAGAATTTTAATGAGCATTTTACATCTTAGTTAAGTGTGGAGGCAGTGTCTAGAACCAGGTTACCTGAGTTCCAAGTCCAGTTGTGTGACCCTGGGCAAGCAACTGAACTTTTCTGGAACTATTTTCCATTTGGAAAAATAAAGTTCACATCATACAGTTTTATGAAGGTTAGATGAATTAATATATTTACTTAAAATAATACGTGGCCCATAAAATACTTAAGTAGCTTGTGTTATACATGGACTATTCTTACTACCTTTATCTTCAATGTTCAGATTAAAATTACTTATGTTTTTTGATGTTTTAATTGAAAGCAGAAGGAAGGAAAAATAGCTAAAGCCTAAAGTTTTACTGTTCTTACAGGAAGGATAATTTATCTAGCAAGTGAATATGTGACTGCAAAAGCTAGAAGAATGAAACTGTGTTTGAAGTGCTTGACGGTGGAACTTTGTGGATTACTGGAAATTTGGTTATTTTATACGAGGCTGTGCTTTCTAAATAAACATCTGAGACGTTATGAGGCAGGGTATTTGTTTTTCTGCATTTCGGAACAATTAAAAATTTTGAATGGCCTATGCCATCTACAGTCTTCGAGAACTGTTAATTTTTCATACTTATTTGTTAAATCGTGCAATCGTGTTTCATTTGGGGAGGAAGAGAAGCACAGATGGAAAAGAACAAAATGAAACTGTAACTCTGACTTGAAATTTAGTTGGAATATTTCATTCACTTAAAATATGTAAGTATAATACACAAAGTTCCCGGGAAAATGGGATTGAAAGAAAGTGTGAATTCCATAAACCTTTGAACATTCCCCGGCTGTTTCCCTTGCACCATGTTTCCTTGAGACTGGTGGTGAGCCAGCAGGTTTCTCTTACAGGATCTTGCTTGTGAATATACACTAGAAGTCTAGATAGTGTATTATGGTATAATATTTCAGTTACTTTCTCCTTTCTTCCATGAGAAAAACTGGACATTCTATGACATCTGGGGCTTCTCGAAGACCCTTGGAGAATGGTCAGAAACCCTGTAGAAACTTTCAGAAGCCACCGTCACGTTCATCCAAGAACTAGATAGCGCATTCCACAGGATTCTGCTAGTGATGGCAGTGAGGATTTTTTAGTGACTGGGATTGTTCTGATTTGAAAGCTGGATGCCTAGTGGCAGCCTGTTAGTCTGTATTGGCTTCTTTCTTTCTTCTAACTAGACCCAGGTGTGAGCATATTAGGCGATGAGATTCAGTAATTACTAGGGTGAGGTAATGAAAAGGATGATACAAGACCTGAAGTCAGAGGAGAAGTATGCGCAGGAGAGTAAGTCAAATAGCTTAAACGTCATTAAAGCTGGAATCTTTGCATTAAGTTTTATTAAGATTTTTTTTTTTTGGTCTGACTTGTTGGGCTAGCTATTAATGTTTTATATGAATGTAATAAAATTATTATTATTATTATTGTAGACAGATGGAGGGAGATCTTTTATCCACTGGTCCATTTTCTAAATGCCCACACAGTTCTCTGCTGGGCCAGGCCTAAGCCGGGAGGCCAGAACTCTGTCAGAGTCCCCTACATGAGTGTGGCAGAGACCTAGGACCTGGGTCCTTGAGCCTGTGCCTGCTGCCTCCAAGGGTGCAGATCAGCAGGAAATTGAATTTCAACTAGAAGAGCATTGTTTAAGGCCCTCTGGCATGGAATGTGGGCATCCAAGTTGGCTTTAAGCAGCTGTGTCAGACACCTACCTGCAAAATGACATGATTCCAAATTAAACTATCTAGTTGTAAGGAAAGCAACCTAAGTCCTTTCTGAAATTTAGCTACCTACATTTTGTCCTCATTTAATTCATCGGTTGAAACTTAACATTTAAAAATAAACTGAGGGCCTGGCGTGATAACCTGGTCCTCACATTGCATGTGCTGGGATCCCTTATGGGTGCCATTCAAATGTATCCCAGCTGCTCCAGTTCCCATCCAGCTCCCTGCTTGTGGCCTGGGAAAGCAGTCGAGGATGGGCCAAAACCTCGGGACTCTGCACCCGTGTGGGAGACTGGGAAGAAGTTCCTGGATCCTGGCTTCAGATCGGCTGAGCTCCGGCTGGTGAGGCCACTTGGGGAGTGAACCAGCAGATAGAAGATTTTTCTGTCTGTCCTGCTGTCTGTAAATCTAACCTTCCAATCAATCAATCAATCAATCAGTCAGTCAGTCAGTCAGTAAATCGTTTTAAAAAAAAATCAACTGAAACAAAGCCTAAGTATGGTAGTGGCTCACTGACTCCAGTTGTATGTTTGCAGAGCTGAGGAGGATTTTCTTTTCTGTTCATCCTTTCTGATGGTGTGGGTAATAGAGAGAGCACATAGACGTCGGCATGGAAGTGTCCTTGTAGCTTACAGGCAGCCCTAGCCAACATGGAAACAAAGGAGCGTTGCTGGGCTGCGGGAAAACCATTGACAAATCCAGGTAGTGAACTGATTCATGACTGCTTGCTCCTGGACTGCATGGAGTTCTCTAGAGGAAAAATGCTGCCTTTTTTTTTTTTTGATTTTTCACTTTTTCCTTCATTTTAGCAAGTGTAAAATAGGATAAAATAAAATATTCCGGTGCAGAGCTGAAGCAGCTCTCCTGTGCAGATGGTGTCTGAGGCCTCTGCTGGTGTGAGATAGCCAGGAGATTTCTTACTGTGGGAGCTTTAGGATTTTCGGGATGAAATAAGAAAAATATAAGGTGTTTGCAAGTGGGAAGTTGTATCTAAAGTCTCAGCCTGTACCCATTAAGATCACAACTTCATTTAAACTAACTGGGATTATACTTAAGTGGTACATTTCTGGATTTTTAAAAATTAATTTCTTCCTTCCTTCCTGTTTTCTTTTTTTTAATTAAGATTTATTTTATTTTTTAAATTACAAAGTCAGATATATAGGGAGGAGGAAAGATAGGAAGATCTTCCATCTGATGATTTACTCCCCAAGTGAGTGCAATGGCTGGTGCTGTGCCAAACCGGAGCCAGGAGCCAGGAGCTTTCAGGTCTCCCACGCGGGTGCAGGATCCCAAAACCTTGGGCTGTCCTTAACTGCTTTCCCAGGCCACAAGCAGGGAGCTGGATGGGAAGTGGAGCTGCCGGGATTAGAACCGGCACCCATATGGGATTCCAGAGCGTTCAAGGCGAGGACTTTAGCCGCTAGGCCATGCTGCCAGGCCCTCTTTTCTTTCTTTCTTAAGAACATTACCTTTTTGTGTTTATAATTTGAAGTTGTTTTAAAGATGTGTTTATTTTTATTGGAAAGTCAGATTTACAGAGAGAAGGAGAGACAGACTGGTCTTCCAACCACTGGTTCACTCCCTAAGTAACTGCAACACCTGGAGCTGAGCTGATCTGGAGCCAGGAGCCAGGAGCTTCTTATGGGTCTCCCACGTGGGTCCCGGATCCCAAGGCTTTGGGCTGCTTTCCCAGGTCACAAGCCAGGGAGCTAGAAGGGACATGGAGCAGCCGAGACATGAACAAGCATCCATATGGGATGTAAGGCGGGACTTTAGCCAATAGACTACCGCACCATCCCCTGTAATTCTTAATTTAGGAAGAGTGTGTATAACACTTCGTGCAGCTTAAGACATCAGTGTTCTGTTATGCAAAGTAGAATTTTAAAATTGTTCCCTGCTGAAAATGTTCCCTAACTAGGTTAGATTATGCTTTGCTTTCTATCATGCTTATGCCAAAAAACATTAAGCAATCATGCCATGTGGATAGTATTGCTCAACACTCACGTAATTTATTTCCAAGTTGGTTGTTTTGATACGAGAACCATCTATTTCATTTACTTTATTTTGTTTGTTGATATTTTTATTAATATTTAAATGAGTTGTGGAGAAAATCTGTAGGTTCATCAGCGTGGTAATGCACTAGTCATCTGTCTACTTGACACAGTCAGGTGGGAAGGAGTGCTTGCATCACTGATTGGCTCCTCAAATGCCTGCCACAGCCAGTGCTGGGCCACGCTGAAACTAGGAGCCAGGAACTCCCATCTGTGGCTCCCGCATGGGTGGTGAGGACCCAGCTACTGAGTTATCTGCTGCTTTCCAGAGTGCACGTTAGCAGGGAGCTGGAGTCAGAAGCAGGTACAGGAGTGGAACCCAGGTACTCTGATAGGATGTGCATGGCCCAAGCAGTGGTTTCATGTCTATACCACATCACCCTTCTTTAAAAGGCTTTTAAACTTACCTTCTGGTTGGGTACCCTTTTCTCTTTGGTTTAACGGTCTTCCGTGTATGTATATAAGCTATTGAAAAGTAGAAAGCATGTGAAATGTTACCATTCTTTCTTAAGAAACCTTTGAAATTGGAAGTAAGCTTTATTCGAAAAAATTCAAGAGAAATAGAAGATTTCAAAAGAATCAGTAGCAGGGATTCTAACTTACAGTTGTGTATCCGTGTTTCTAACAGTACATCTCATCATAGCCAAAAGGCAGAACCTGACCAGGTGTCCTCTGATGGATGTTACACGAATAAAATGGGGCATGCCCGTGTCGTGGGATGTTATTCTGCCTTTAAAAGAACAGTTTTAATTCTTGCTGCACTGTGAGTGAACTTTGAGGACCTCATGAGAGGTGCATCAGCCAGTCATGAAAAGCCAAACAGCGTACGATTTCCTTTATAGGAGGCACCCACAGTAGTTAAATTTATAGATCTAGAAGCTAGTACAGGCAGGAGTTTCAGGGACAGTATTGGTGTGTGGGTGTGTGTGTAGGTGGGTTGGTGGTTGGTAGGGTGGAGGGTTTGCTGTTTTTTTTTTTTTTTTTTTTGCAAGATTAAGTTCTTGACATGGATGGTGGTAATCACAGTTGTGTTAATGTAAGTTCATGGCATTGAACTGCGCACTTGAAAGTAGTTAGAATAGCAAATTTTATGTATGTATTTTATGTGTTTTTTAAAAGAGAGTGAGAACACTTGGTGTCGGGATAAACTTTGCTTTGTGGAATTTGAAGATGAGCTGATCTATCAAAGAAGGGTTAGACTTGTGAGTTAGGTCTCTCCAAGCAGTCCTGTTCTACTCCAGCCATTTCACCCTGTCTTGTCCAGTAACAACTTGGAGAACTTCTCCTGAGAGCTACATCTTCATGTGGATTGATGTGAGGATTAATTCTAAACTCAGTGACTCTTTCTGGGTTAGAATGAAGTCAAACTCTACCTACCATTGAATAGGCCTTTCCTCCCCACTGCTCTGGATTTCCTAGGTAAACTTGAAGTTTGAGTATTGACCTTCATGACTCATAAGCATTCTGTTTCTGCTTAATTTAGCCATGGAACTTAGAAATATTATAGAATTGGCACATAGATTTTAAACTAAATGACCACTTTCCCACAGATTTTTTTTCTTTTTCATTTCATTTCAGAATTAATGGACTCCCTAAAGAATCAATTAGAAGGTACACATAAACAAACAAGCAAGCAGAAAAACTAGCAACAGGGTGGGTGTTTGACCCAGTCACAAAGATACTTACTGCTTGGGACATTTGCCTAGTAAATGGGAGTGCCTGGGTGTGAGTTGCAGCTCTCCCTCCAATTCCAGTTCCCTGCTAGTGTGCACCTTGGGCAGCAGCAAGCGAAGGCTTAAGCTTGGGTCTGTCACCCATGTGGGAGACCTGACTTGTCTTCTATGTGTCTCAACCCTTGCTGGTTGTGGGCATTTGGAGAGTAAACCACCAGTTAGGAGTGTACATTCTCTGTCTCTCTCCCTCCGACTTCAGTAATTCTGGGAGTTGTCATTTATCAATGCTTACATATGGATATTTGTTCTTTATCTTGCATATATGTATGTAATGTTTATGGATTTACATATTTCATGTTTGTAAACACGTATTCTGAATATATTTTTGTTTAAGGAATTCTGGGCTTGAATGTTTCTTGGTTTGGTGTCAGTTGGCCCTTAAAGTGATGGAAAAAAAAAAATCACTTGTTTTCTATTTTCTCTGTGGTAGGCATAAAGTTCTCAGGACAGTTTTAAGGAAGCAGTACCTTAAAACTCAAACTACATGCTTGGTTTGGAATTTATATAATGATAGATGGTCCAAGCAGCTGTGTGATTATGTCCTCATGAAAACCTGCTAATGAATCGGTCTGTGAGATATGTTACAGACCCCTTTATTTAGCTGTGTTCATTTCAGGTAATGACCTAGAAGTTCTTTCCTGCAGGTAGTGTTTCTCAAAAACAAAATTGTTTTTTTTTCAAGATCTTCTGGGAAAAAAATGCTTAGTTATGAAAAATTAGAGGATGATAGGCTGACCATTACCATAGACGAATTGGGAACGTACGGATTTTGATTTTGTTGTTATTGTTGTTGTTTTTCTTTTTTTTTTTCTGCCAGAAACCTTAGCTTAGACCTACTTCTGAAGCTACACTTGGGCTTGATATGCCTTCATCTCAACATACTTTTTTTTCCACTTGTAATTTTGGTATTGATTTTATAATCTTGAGAAATTGCAGTGGCAGAGTATTCTTTAGTAGTTTTGAGCTTGCTGACGTTGGAGTTATCATTGAGTCCCCAGGGAGGAGATTTGTGCCACTGAATGGCCATGCACTGGGTCGCTGGGCGTTGCTTCATCAGCATAACATAGCAGCTCAGTGTTGCTGTCTCAGCATAAAACCCATTGAAGGATTTTGTTTGCTTTGCTGACCAACCAACAAGGACACACATATTGTATCAAAAAATTTTTTTAAAATAAGGGTTTTTGCATGTGTGTTTTTAAAGATGTAAACATTTTATTTAAAAGGCAGAGTTACAAGAGATATTTTCCATCTGTGGTTCCCTCCCCAAATACCACCATGGCTAGAGCTTGGCTTAAAGCCAAGATCCAGGAACTTCTTCAAAATCTCCCACTTGGGTACAGGGGCCCAAGCACTTGGGCCCTCTGCTGCTTTGTCAGGCGCTTTAGCAGGGAGCTGGATCAGAACTGGAGGAGCTGGGACTCAAACCAGCACCTGTAGGGGATGGTGGCTTTACCCACGATGCCAAAGCACCAGCCCCGTAAATCCTAGTTTCTAACAGCTATGCCATTTACCCTTCTCTTTATTGAATGTTGTCTGGATTAGGAAGCAGTTACTGAGACACACAGATCTTTTAGAGCTCGGGCTTGAGAGATCTTCAGTCATTCTTTTCCAGACTTTGAGAATGCACACTGCTTAAGACCTGGTCTTGTTTTTAACACCGAGAGAACTTAGAGTGTGTGGGAGAAACCGAAGAGTGATTAAGTATGATGTAGTGGGACACTCATGCAGGTGCATGTACAAAATGCTGCAGCTTTGAAGATGTCTGTCCAGATGTCTACTGGCTGCCCATGTGTGGGTCTCCAGCCCGTGACCCTGGCCAATGGCATTAAAAAACTGAGTATTTAATTTCATTTAATCTGTTAATTCCATACTTGATTTTCTTACTGGGAAACTGAGACTGTTGAATAATTTGGACATGTAAATCTACTTTTTCAAGTTGGAAACCATTTATTTCACCGGGAAGAAAAAAAGTGATACCACTTATAGGTCTAGTCTTTAGTCCAAAAAGAGACCCCAGGAGCCGTAACACCCTCACAAGGTCATTCCCTAAATGCTTTGACAACTGTCAATTTTATGAAATTTCAATTAGAAATGTTCCCAGTGAAAATTTAGGATCTGAATAAATGACCTGTTAAGTAAAACACTGGAGTTTGAAGACTTGTTCCAGGAAGAAAAAATTGTTCTTGCATTGATTATGCAGTGAGGTAATAATATTTTAGATATTGATGGAATAAATATCATTGTATGCCTGTATTTGTATTAGTGCTGCTCTTGGTGCCAAGGGATCTTTTGAATCCTGCCTTGGGCAAACAGAGTATCTCAGGGATATTCTTTTATGGTTTTGTGTGTGAGTTGGTGGTTGGGGATAGGTTAATTCAGAGAGAGGAAGAAAATAAGATTTCAGGTTGTGATAAAAAAAAACCCAGCATGACATTAATAATAAAATTCTGAGTAATCCAGGATTTTGGAGCAAGGAGAATGGTAACCAGTAGTGCAGAAAATGTGGGTAGAATATATGTGTCAGAGCTTGTAGCTCTGTTGTGCCACGTGGACTTGCGCTGCAGTTGGCGGAATGTTGATTGCTGCCTTTGAACAGGTGGATGATAAGGTCAGACTTGTGATTTCATAGGGGTAATTACCGTTTGTATGGAGGGCAAGGCAAAGAGGTGGGGGCAGTAATCATCCTCAGCAAAGGAGAGGAAGAGGATGTAGACTAGGTAGTTATCTTGAAAGGTGAGGAAGGACTTGAGGATTTATTGGGACAAGAATTAGTAAAACTTCCATTGGGATAAAGCGACCAAGTGAGTTTGCAGTTTCCGATTGAGTACTTGATGCTACTTACTGTTCCATGGCCTGTGGGAGAGATGTGATGAGTGCAAGTTCTATGTGAAATGTCCGTGCCGCTGCTAGTGTATGTCTGTTGTTTGAGGGGAGAGGGAGGTGTTTGGCCGAGAGATTCTGCGTTTAGGAAACCAATGGACTTAAGACTGAAAACAGGAGTAGAATTAACGCTGTTAATTCTATATTACTCCTATGTTAGCGTTATGGATTTCATGATAGCTCTTTTAACTATATAAAGGTAGTCGTAATGAATGCTTTTTGTGCAGTTGGTAGACCAGGCTCTGAAGATGAATGGATACAGAAGACAACTGTTTCTGCCTTAAAGACTTGCAGGTTCTAAGAGGAAGGACAGCCTTCCTGGAATTATGGTCGTGTCGAAAGCGCTGGGGTGCAGAGCTGCAGGGTGTCCAAGCAGCAGTGGAGGCTCCATCTGAGGGCTTTTCAGGAAGGGGAGTTTGGAAGAGCAAAGTTCTCTTCAGTTCCTTGTTGGCAAACTCTCTGCCCTGATGAACTTCCTCACTGTAAACTCTGTGATGCTCTATGGTGACTGTGACTTGGTCCCGGTTACCCTTGGCTATCAACTCATTCTGTCTGTCTGTCTGTCTGTCTCTCTCTCTCTCTCTCTCTCTCTCTCTCTCTCTCTCTCTCTCACACACACACACACACACACACACACACACGTGTCTTGGCAGTGTGACTCTTGCACTAGTGGTCTGTAGCCTGATGGGGTTGCTGCAGATAATGAGGGGTGGTAGGTTGGGTTGTGGTTTTCCAGATTTGTGGGCCTCACAAGGCATTTCTGTTTGGGACTTGCTGTATTATATCACCTGTGTCAGGAAGCTAGCAAGAAAGGAAGACTTGGCCATGATGCTGCAATGGGCTTTTCTTGATGTTGGCTAAGCTGATTAAAGGCATAAGAGGAACTGAGAGGCAAGGGCTCTGTTCGTTGTTAAACCCTAGAGTAATGGAGCAGCCTTGGGCTGCAGAAAGCAGAAAACTGCCTGAGTAAAGAAACCCCTGAGGAAGATCGAGAGTTTACATGAAAGCTGGGAGTTAGGAAAGACCACAGTTCTGAGTTGTTGCAGTTTGCTCCTGAAGTCTGTTATTCATTGCTTTGTGGTAGCCAAGAGCAGCAAGACGCTGCAAGTGCTGGAGTGTTCCTGTCCCTTCTGCGTCCATTCCTGCTGCCCTTGGGTTTCAGTTAAGGCCATTCCCAAATGTCACACTACGCCCGTTCTGCCTGTTGAACGCACACTTCTCCCTTTAGCTTTTAGCTATGCCTTGCTTGTTTGTTTTTAGCCTCTCTTCCTGTTAAGCTGCTGCCTCTCCTGCCTAGCTTGTAATTACTACTTAAAGGTCAGTTTAAATAAGTGAGCCTTTAGACAGTATCAGCATTGGCTGTAGTGCTGAAACTCTCAGCATGGTCATTCTGTAAGCAGAGGTGGGGAAGCTTTTTATTGCCAACGCCTATTTGGGTGTTTATAGTCTCATCTGTGGGCCATCCACAGCTATCAGCTTAGGAATTAGCCTGCTGGAGGTACATTGGTTTGCAGTTCTCGCCTGTGGTTGCCTTGCTGGGTCAGGCCAAATGATTTCATGGGCTGGTACAGTCCATGGGTCCAGACGCTCCCTACCCCTGATTGTATGAATTCTTGAATTTCAAGGTTTTTACCTTTCCAAATGACAAAAAACAGTATGTATTTTTTTCCCCTAAATATTGTCTTAGAGTATCTTTTTGAAAAGTTGCCATTTTCAATTAAAATTGACTCACAGTTTTTAGTTTTGAAACTAAAATATTGGTCTTTATTTGAATATTGGCCTCTTGGTGATTTTTTTGTTTCTTTATTCTTTATTATGCCGTTAAATGGCCCGGAGCTTTAAAATAAATAGTAATGATAAAAACAGCTTGTATAGCTAAATTTCAAGGTCACAAATGTCTTGTTTCTGCATAAATTAAGATAGAACTTAAAACAGAATTTTATATTGTTTTAGAGACTGATATTTCAGGAAATTTCCATATTAAATCAGATGTTTGATTTGTGGTTGTAGACATTTAAACTATTGAAGGATTTCAATAAAGTTCTGCCATTCATAGTGAGATGGATATTTAAGCATTGATGCTGAGTAGCATGTGGTGTCCATAAACAAGAGGAGCAGTTCTGAATTTATATGGATTTTGGGAGGGGCGGGGTTGGTACAGAAGTTAAGCCTGAGGTTAGGACACTACATCCCATGCGGGAGTTTGGAAGTTTGAGTCCTGGTCCTGCCTCTGACTCCAGCTTCCTGCTGGTAGGTAGCAGCCCTGTGGGAGATCTAGGTTGAGTTCTGGTGCTGGCTCTTCATGGGGAGTCTTCCTGAGGACCAGTGCTTTCTGTGCCTCTCAGTGGGAGGATAGGAGGCGTGAGGGGGAAAGGTTGTACTGTTTTCTCAAGTTTATTATAGAAACAATTCTTACATAAATATGAAGGGTAAAATGGCAGATTTCAGTATTTTTGGTATTAAAAAGATTCAGGTACAGTTTAATGTTACCTTCTTCTGTGGGTCCTCAGTTTTTCCTTCCTGTGGATAGTGGGAGGATTATTTTAGTCTGCTTCTAGATAAAAGTGGAACAGGCCAAGTCTTTTTTTAAATATAAAATTGGGTCATGTACAGAGGTACTGGCCCTAATTCGGGTGTTAATTAATGACAGTTATGGCCCATAAAATAACTTTCTCTGTTGTTCTTTTAAAGAGCCTCTTTCCCCATGAAAAATTAGTGTTTTTGTTGGTGACACATGAAGAAGGTTGTTCTTAGAAACATTGGTGCACTTTTTTTTTGCATGTTGAAAGTATACCTTGTCACTTACGCTTTTAACTCTTCCTCCCTTGATTTATCTCTGGAGCAAAAGGTAGCTAATACTGTGGACTTAAAAATTGTCTTAAGCATTTAGGGTTTTTTTTTTGAAGCTTGCTTTATTTTTGTTGGAAAGTCAGATATACAGAGAGGAGGGGAGACCGAGAGGACGATCTTCCGTCCGATGATTTATTCCCCAAGTGACTGCAACAGCCAGTGCTGTGCCAATCTGAAGCCAGGAGCCAGGTCTCCTCCTGGTCTCCTACACGAGTGCAGGGTCCCAAGGCCTTGGGCCGTCCTCGACTGCTTTCCCAGGCCACAAGCAGGGAGCTGGATGGGAAGTGGAGCTGCTGGGATTAGAGCCAGCGCCCATATGGGATCCAGGTGCGTTCAAGGTGAGGACTTTAGCTGCTAGGCCACCGTGCCGGGCCCAAGCATTTAGGTTTTTGACAACCCAAATTTGTTGGTTGGGGATCATGTTCTAGCAGGTAGAGGACTTATTGCAGATTACTAACTAGTGGCCCCTAGAACCCTGCACATTCAAGATCGATCTGGTTCACTCCCCAAATCTAGGGCTAGGCCAGGCTGAAGCCAGAAGCCTGGAGCTTCTTCCGGGTCCCCCATGTGGGTGTAGGGGCCCCTGGACTTGGAACCATCATCTGCTGCCTCCCAGACTGGATTATCAAGTTGTTTTGGAATCAGAGTCTGTCCGATAGAGAACGTGGGAGTCCCAGGCCATTGTGTCACGGTGCCTGTCTCACAAACACCAGCTCATGGAGTGTTAATGCTGTTTGTGCTTTTGAGTCCAGTGGACTGAAACTGTCTGAACTGGTCCAGATTCTCATCCCTAATCAGACTCTATCATTGTCATTATTTATAAATCTGGGAAAGAAAAAAAAAATCATCCTATTATTCACGGAAAATTGATAATGTGGATTTTCTTCATGTTTTAAACTTTTTAGTTGGGATTTTACTGTGCAGTTTTGTATCTTTTTTTGGATAGCCTTGTAGAGTTGTTTTTTTTTTTTCCCCTTGTCAGTCATGTTATTGAGAATTCATGGGATCTGAATTACAGCACAGTCATCACTGACCTGTTGCCTGCAACACTGGCATATCATATCGGAGTACTGATTGAGTCCTTGCTGCTCTGCTTCTGATCTGGCTCGCTGCTAATGGCCCTGAGAAAGCCGCAGGAAATGAACCAAGTACTTGGACACCTGCACCCACATGGGAGACCCAGACGGAATTCCAGGCTCCTTGCTTCTACCTGGCTCAGCCCTGGCTGTCAGAGCACTTTTGGGGGTGAACCAGAGAATGGAAAACCCCTGTTTGTCTCTCTGCCTTTCAAATAAAATGAAAAATTAAAAATCTTTAAAAAGGAGAATTCAAGGGAATTTATTTACCATCAGCAACGTTTTGACCTTTTTGAAAATAAATATTTATGTAGATGATATTTAGCATAAACTATGCTGAGGTTTTACATACACATAAACAAATATTAACAACATGGATAGTTAAGAAATGCCTGCTCCACTTCCCTGTTTTAAAATATGAGCTCTTGAATTTTAAAGTTTCTACACTTAAAAACTGTTGACAAAATTATTATAATCATTGTACTTCAAAATTGTTTGTTTGCAAATGGAGAATGCTTTTTCCCCCTCTTTAATGAGCACACTCAGTGCCGGTGAGAGTGAAGTTTAACAAATCTGGTTACTGCTGGCTTCTTTCATCAGTGGAACCGCTTTGAACAACAGCTTGGCAGTGTGCTTCAAGAGCTCTTACAAATATTTTTAGCGCCCTTAGTAGAGGAGAAGAAATCCTAGATTCAGTAAAATGCTTTGCCAACAGCGAGGCTCATGCCAGTGTTATTCATGAGAAGCAGAAAAACAAACAAAAAAAACCCCCTATGTAAATAGGCAACAAACAGGATTAACTAAATAGTAGTTTATGGTCAGTGAGGCCATACTACATATTACAGTGAATGATTAATTTTTAGGTTTTTTAATAGTTAATTTTATTTATTTGAAAGGCAGGGAGTGGGGGAGAAAATGGATGTGTTACATCCACTGGTTCCCTCTGCAGATGGCTGGCAACAGGCCAGGAACTCTATCCCTCTGCCCACATGGGTGGCAAGGATCCGAGTATATGAACCATGGCCTGCTGCCTCTGCCTCCTGAGACTTGCAGAGGCCTGAACCAGTCACCCCGATGTGGGGTGCGGGCCTCTGAAGCTGTGATTTGGGCTGCTGTATCAGACACCCACCCCAATCTGGCAGTTCCCTTGAGCTTTCCCTGTAGTTTGGTCACTTGACAATAAACATGTTACAGTTTCTTTTGGTCAAAGATCAAAGTTCAGTTTTATCTGAATATTGAGTCAACTTCTGTTCCTTCTGCACACTTTGAAAATGAAAGATTGAATCCCACTTTCAGCGTGAAATTATTAAAAAAAAAAAGATCCCCTTTTCTGCTAGACAATACTGACAGTCGGCTAACACCTTCTCAAGTGAGCATGTGTCAAGAAAAAATAATAGCAGTAATTTAGAGTGAGAAGTAGTAACGCTTTTATCTTTGCTTGTCAATAAGCCTTAGTGCTTGGGGTTTCTGTTAGTCCCCACACTGTAGCCCCACGCTTGCCTCTGCTACTGTTATCGGACCTCAAGAGCACCATGTCACCTTGAAGATTTCTTGATCGAAAGTTAAGTCAGACAGCCTACTCTTTCCCCCTTGGCATTTGATAACTCATTATTTTCAGTCCCTGCATTATTCCCAGAATCTCTTTGTCTCTGTGCAGTGCACCCACTGAGATTGCTGGGCTCCAGGTGACCGACCTCACTGGAATCAGAGTGGCAGAGTTCACCTGCTTGCCTGCTTGCCTGGGTCACAGTGCTGTGTGATGCTGTGTGCTTGTACAATGGCCCCTCAGTACTGCCTCTCTGGTTGCCTTTGCCTTTGGCAGGAAGGTAAGGTCTGATTCTTGGGGCTGCAGTCTTCACTGTGAATCAGCTACTCGTCCCAGAGCCCCTAGAATGCCATTATTATTTGATCCTGTTTCACCCTCTTTGTGAACTTCCTTGTTCTCAACTTTGACATGCTAACATGTCCTGGAAGACATGTGTGTATGCAGATTTCTTTCTGCTTCCTTTCTTGGACCCTGTTTTTTGGAAAGGTGGGGATGGCCCCTCGAGGGAACTCATTACAGTAATAGTAATTTTAATGACAGCAAAAGTCATGTTGCTAGACAATGTGCCAACTTTTTTATATCCTATTTAATTCATGCAGCCAACTGTTAAGTGTTTTCCTGGGCACTTGTTTCTTCCTCTTCTCATTCTGTATGTTCTCTCAAGCTGGTGGCCCCCTCAATATTCAGATGACTTCTGCATTTATAGTTTTAAGCCTTGCTGTCTGTACTGAGTTCCCAGTCCATGTATCCCACACACTCAGCACCGAAGGCTCTGATTCAGTTTAACTGAGTCAACACATACCACAGAAACCAGTCGTTGTTCACAGAAACACACATAAATCTGCATGCTAATTTCACCTTCTCATCACTTCTCAATCTGATCCTGCTCATCACTCTACCCCTACTATCTTGTTCTGAGATAACTTCATCCTTTGTGTGTCCAGGGGTGCCAGCTCCCTCACTGACTTCTGCCTCTGTGGCCTTCTGAAATCTAGAATGTTTCTCACATTGAAGTTACATGGCACCTCCGGACTAAGAGTCTTGTATTAACCAGTTGCTTCCGGATGACATCAGTGCTTTATACTGTGGCTTGAGGACTCTTTGTTTTGCAGCTGGCCTCTCCTTAGCTCTCTCTCCATAGTCCCTTTTGCAGGCAGCATTGGTCCCTGACCTTACCCTAGCTCTTGTTTCGTGCTATCTCTTGTCTTTCCTGCCTCTGCCTGACTAGCCTTGATTTAATCAAGATGGCTTAGTCATTTTGTTCCCCTAGTATCCCCTTTGTAGCATTGTGTCTGTTAGGCATTTCTTTCATTTTTCTTCACTGTTTTGTAAGGTCCTGGAAATCAAATTTGAAACTTTGTGTTTGTACCTGTACAGCCAACCACAGTCTTCAGTTCGCCTGTGGATTGTTTCTATCTTAGAAAGACATCTAGTTGTTCGTCCTTTTCCCCCCACTACCAAGTAGATATTTCCCAGGTGTCTCCATTCTTTAGCACATCTACCCAGTTCTAGGTCCTTAATTTTTCTTGTATGTGGGCATACTTTTGCTCATATTTGTTTGTTCAGCAAGTTCACTAACTGCTACTGTGTGGTAGAAAGTGCCCTAACTAGATTGTATGCTTAATATCGCATTGAATTTGTAGATAAAGTTGCAGAGAATTAACATGTAGGTAAAATCTAATGTTAGATACTTGGAAGCTTTTAGGTATTTTCATTTGATTTTCTTACATTTCTTTGAAGGGTTAAATTTAAGTGAATAAGATTTTTTTATTTCCCATTACCCTTTGTTTTGATTTGTAACTGCTCATGTGTGGGAAACTGGTTATATGATTCCAGGCAGACCAATTTATTAGACTCTTAGTAGTGTTTTCAAACTTGGGTTTTAGAAATTTTTAAAATTATATTCAACAGGTAGAGAAAGAGGTAGACAGAGATGAGGAGGACAAAGAGAGCTCTCATGTGCTAGTTCATTGCTTAGATGTCCAGAACAGCCAGGGCTGGGGATAGGAGCCAGGTCTCCCATGTAGGTGACCCACATCACAGCATCCTGGGCTGAACATTAGCAGGAAGCTGGGATCAGAAGGGGAGTAAGAAACTCAAACTGGGACTGAAAATGGGGTGTGACTTCCCAGTCAGCATCTTAACTGCTAGGCCGAACAACCACAGGCAGTTGGGCTTTTATGCATTGCTTAACTCAGTGACAAATCACAGGATTTTTTTTTCCTTCTGGATAGGTATAAATTTAATTTTTCATGTTTTACTACGTCAGGATCTCAAGTTTAATGTTGAAGAGATACTTGACATCCTGCTATTAGCCTTGACTTAACCATGAAGTTTAAGTACTTATAAAACTAAAAAGTCACAGAAGCATCACCTGTTCTTGATTTGTGAAGTTTATTGTAAAATCTGTGTTGAATTTTATAAATACTTTCTTGGAGTCTGTAGAGGTGATCATATTCATTTGTTTAAAAAATAACTGGATGAGATTTCCTCAGACTGTGTAACATCTCTGCTTTATTTAATGTTGTACTGGATTAGATTGCTGGTATTTTATTTGGGATATTTTCAGCATTGTTTTAGTAAATGAGATGTAATGTTCTTTAATTCTTATTTGTTCTTGTGTCAGAATTCTACTAGTCTTATAGCATATCCTGACATATTTCTGTTTTTTCCCCCAGTTGGAAAAGCTGTTTAAATTTGAGCTGTTTAAACAATAGGGAATTAGTCATTTCTTAAGGATGTAGTGGAGCTTTCCCATAAACATTTTACAGAGTGGCTATTCCCTGGCATCTTGGATTCCCTGAGTTCTAGTCAAGTGTCAGGGACGAATTTAGAACTTGGTTCATGCTTGTTGAATCAGTACTCTCTAGATAAAGTTCTGGAAAATGGCTCACTGGGAGGAGTTGTTTGTCCTAACAGATTTTCCATTTGGCAGAGGCGTTGTTGTGGCTGATTCACCAGGACATGGGATTTGTCTGTATGAGAAAAAAAGGGACTGTTTTATCTCTGTGGGTTCAGTCTTCGTAGGAAGATGCTGTGAGGTGATGGTCTAAAGTGGCAGCTCCCCTCAAGGAAAGCAGTCAAGTTTGCATCATTGAATGTGCACCTCTGTGGGTGAAAAGATCATAGTAGTCTTTAACACCATGCATTTGTGTGTGTGTGTGTGTGTTTGTATTTTAAAGCTTATTCTGTGATTTAGATGTGTGAAAATCATATAGGCAAATAGTAGCTTTTAGAAGAATTAGGAGTAAGCTTTTTTTTTGATGATTTTTATTGGAAAGGCAGATTTACACAGAGGAAGAGAGACAGAAAGATCTTCCATCTATTGAATCACTGTCCAAGTGGCCACAACGGCTAGAGCTGAGCCAATCCGAAGCCAGGAGCCTGGAGCTGCTTCTTGATCCGGTCTCCCACACGGGTGCAGGGTCCCAAGGCTTTCAGCCGTCCTCAACTGCTTTCCCAGGCCACAAGCAGGGAGCTGGAGGGGAAGTGGGACATGCTTCCACATGGGATTCTGGTGCATACAAGGGGAGGATTTAGCTACTAGGCCACCATACCAGGCTCCAAATACTACTTTCTGAAAGCTGAAGTTCTTTAATTTCAGTATAGCTGGTTTAGTGTTTCTATTCATATATCCCGTTTTTGGTCAACATTTTAACCATTTATAAAACCCAGGAATTGTTGCAACAGTAGCTGACTATCAGGTGCAACTTTGAGTTTAGTATGCTCCACTGGGAGTAGTTCTGTCCCTAGGGCACATTTGCCAGTGTCTGGAGGATTTTTGGTTGTCACAGCAACAGCACATGTTTGCATACTTGTGTGTACCCCTGTCACTTAGCAGGTGGGGGTGAGGCATGCTAGTGTACATTCCACAGGACTCATCATTTCCTGTACCACCAAGACTTTCAGGTCGGAAAGGGTGAGTGGTGTCGAGCCGGTGATCTCTGTTGTCAGAGGAAGACGTGCGTGTGTGTTACAGATACATATATGGATGAATGCATGATATGACCGGGAGTTCTCAGCTATGCTTTTCCCCTCAACAGAAGTCCCATGGAATCCTGTGATCAGCAGCAGTGTCCCTAGACAATTATGTGAAGTCTCTTCTGCTCTCTACTGACACCTAGTGAGACATACAGGAATAAAAACGAAGACGCTGCTGAAGATGAACTATGTAAACGAAATAGTTACTGCCGATTCTTATTTTTTCACTGGTAGAAAATTTACAAATAGGAAATGTAGGATTAAATGATTACTTTTATGGCTGAGGAATTATCACTCAGAAGGAATAGAACATATGAGTTCTCAGTTCCTGTGTCATTCTTCTGTTTTGTTTATATTCCTGACTTAATATTTAAAATATATTTCTTGCTAAAAGCTGAGCCCTCCATGTGTTAGACTTTTTGTATATTTTAGTGTCTTTAAAGATTATGTATTTGAAAGACACAGTGGCAAGGGAGAGAGAGGGGAGGAGAGTCTGCTGATTCGTTCCCCAAATGGCTCAGTACAACAGCCAGGGCCAGGCCAGGCCAAAGCTAGGAGCCAGGAGCTTCAGCCCGGCCTCTCCTGTGGGTGCAGGGCCGCAAGTACTTGGCCATCATCTGCTTCCTGTCAGGATGCATGTTAGTAGGAAGTAGGATTGGAAACTGAGGCAGAGCACAAGCCCATGCTCTCTGATATGGGATGTAGGTGTCACCAAGAGGCGAGTTAAACAATTGCACAATGTCTACTCCAGACTTGTGGTGCTTTAAAAGATTGCCCAAAATCCTAGAATTTTAATGCTGTAGAAGATACTGTTGGTTTAGATCACCTCCTACATTTGTGGAGCTTAAAAATCACAGAAATGTGTCACACAGCTTGTCAGAGGCAGATCCTGAATGAGGACCATCAGTTCCTGACATTGGAGTGTTTTCTCAAGGTGAAGGAAAGTTTTAAAGTATGCTGTGAATTTTGTGTGAAACTTTTGTTTGCTTTTCAAACTGTAAATTTTAAAACTTACATTGATTATTTTGTTCAAATATATGCCCCTGTGCATGTGTTTTTAAGTGAATTAATGTGTGTGTTCCTAAAGCTGTTTTGATTTGTAACTGTTAATTTGTAGAGTCTCTGATTTGCTAAAGGGACCTTTATAAACCAGCCTTTTCAAAATTTCTGTCTTGTAGGCCACTACACCTCCCAGTCAAGGAAGACCTGATTCTCCTGTCTACGCCAATCTCCAGGAGCTGAAAATATCCCAGTCGTCTCTGCCTCCTCTTCCTGGGAGCCCTGCCATTCAGATCAATGGGGAATGGGAGACGCACAAGGATGGCTCTGGGCGTTGCTACTACTACAACCGGGGAACTCAGGAAAGAACCTGGAAGCCGCCCCGCTCGACTCGGGATGCCAGCCGAGGAGACTTCCACAGCCCCGGAGAGCAAGAGGTAGGAGGGAGCCGGCAGTTTTAGACTCAGAAGCTTGGAGTAGCGGAGTGTCTTGGTAGAACACTTGCAACTCTGAGATGCAGCAAGTGGTCTCCAAGTGTGTCCTATTGATGCTGATTGTTTCCTAATCTCTGACTAGTATCTGTCCACTAACCTGTATGCCCACTGGTTCCAGAAGTGGAGGAAGGCTGTTCACTGCTGCTCACTGATAGTGCTCTCAACGCCTGTGCTGGAAGGCACTAACTCAGTCGCTTGGTCTGTGGAGCCAGGGACCATTTTTAGACAAGGAAGATGCAATGCGACCCAGCTCGATAGAAACAAAACAGATGCCTTCCTCTGGTTTCATATTCCTGTCAAGCTGCTTCACAGTTTGTCTGTGGGAGGTACAAGATCCCTCTGTTTACATGCCAGAAAAGTCATTACATACAGTTCTTCTCTTATGGTGGGATCCCGCTGTCATTCTGACAAGTCATGCACAGCAGTCGCTCTGCTGTCACGTGTGTTTGCAGTTTCATTCCCCCGGCTCCCCCTCCCCCTGACTTCTTGTGAGGTGGTGTGGAGAGGTGGGCAGCTGTGTTTTGAGTTTGTGGTGTGAGGAGATGCTAATGGACTGTGTTGATGTGTGGCTGACACGTGGGTAGGATTGAGGGGATGGAGATACATCCTCTGATTCCAGGTAGAGTGGGGCACCTGCACAGGACACCTGCTTGTGTGAGGGGCAGGTAGCTCGCACAGCTCAGAGCAGGGTTGCAGATAGGTGGCAACCGGCAGGATCAAGTGACAGGTCATGTGGTTAGCAGAATGTAGAAAAGCTTGTTGTTGTTAATAAACCCCCATGTTCCATTTTTCAGTTGGTTATGTTTAGCTTTGGTTTGGTGGTGACTTACACTGGTAGTGTTCACAAACGAAAAAAGAACTAGAGAAGAAATCGGTCATACTTAGCTGTATAAGAATGTGAGGAAAATTAGATTTGTGTTGTAAGTCAGTCATAAAGTGATAATTGATGATTTGGAGGAAAGAGAGAAATGACCAAAGTACAGATGTAAACGTAAAGTGTAGGCAGGAACCTTTGCCATGTTTTTTAGCTCTCTGTGTTAGCATATAGATGAGAATGATTTGTCTGCCAGGGGCTCGGGTCGCACAACCTGTCTGGGCACTATTGGTGTAGAAATGCCTGTTCCCAGAGCTGTCCTGAGGCTGACCACCTAGGGCAAGTGCAGCCAAGTGTGTCTGTCTGCTGCTCCCAGTATGGAAGTGACATTGTGCCTGGGCAAGGGGCTGCTAGTGGGAAATTATTTTTCTGCCATAGTTGCAAGGCATCCTGAACTTCATGTGAGAGAATTCCGTTCAGTTGGTGGTGGTCTCCAGTATGAGAACCTTCAGGACTGGTCAGTCTCCACAGGAGTCTTACTTGGTCCTTCTGCCTGAAAAGTAAGGGCTGCCTGCCTGTTGTGCTGTCTCCCGCTCTGTTGGTATCCTGTCCTAATTATATATGTTGTCTTCTAACCTAGAATCTTACAATCTGTCTTTGCTCAGAGGGAATCGATTTCCAAGGGCCTTCTGGGGTAGGGGAGGGTACATGCATAGTGACAGGCACAATGAGATCCATCCCTGGGACCAGTGCTTTAGGGTAATGGATTAAGCACCCATCTGTGGTGCTGGCATCCCTCCTGGGCACTGATTCAGGACCTGGCTTCACCACCACGGATCCAGCTCTCTGCTGATGCACCTGGAAAAGCAGCAGAGGAGGACCGAAATGCTTGGAATCCCCTGCACTCAGATGGGAGACCCAGAAAAAGCTCTTGGCTCCTGGCTTTGGCTTTCCCCAGCTCCAGCCATTACAGCCATTTGGGGAGCGAGCCAGCAAATGAAAGATCACCTCTCTTTGCTTTCACTCTGTAACTGTGCCTAATAAATAAATCTTAAAAAAAAAAAAAAGCAATTCTTGAGGATTTTCCTCCACCTTGTTTTGCACCAGTACCTTCTCTCCCTCGTTCCAGAGGTGCCTCATCTGTTCCTGAGCTGTGTGCAGGTTTGCTCTGCAAGCTTGGTGCGGTCCTCTGCCCCTCACACCCCGTGTCCTGTCTGGTTGGATCCTTCTGTCTTGTGTCTGGATCATTAAGTCTTTTGTTTGTTTGCTTGACTGTTGTCTCATTTTATGCTTCCCCTATTCCTTTGGATTTCTGTCTTTGTAAGCAGCATTTCACTGCTGCTGTTTTTGTGGAGCTTGAGAGGGAGTAAACGTTCACTCTTTGATCTTAGCACAGAATCTTAATGTTGTAGTGGTTATCCTACAACCATGGTGCTTTGCTGGGATTGGTATGTACCTTCCGGGGACATATGATAATGTATGCAGATTCTGTTTGTCACAGCAAGAGGTGTGCTGATGGCACAAAGCAGGTACAAGCTAGAGATATTGCTGAGCCCACAGCAACATGGAGAACAGCCCTCACAGGAAGGGTCCACTGGTATGGACCTGGCGTGATGTCTAATCCTCCCCCTTAAAATGCTGGAATCCCATATGGGCTGCTCCACTTCCCATCCAGCTCCCTGCTTATGACCTGGGAAAGCAGTAGAGGATGGCCCAAAGCCTTGGGACCCTGTACCCATGTGGGAGACCTGGAGGAAGCTCCTGGTTCCTGGCTTTGGATTGGCTCAGCTCCAGCTGTGGCAGCCACTTGGAGAATGATTCAGCACATGAAAGATGTTTTTGTCTTTCCTTTTCTCTGTAAATCTGCCTTTCCAATAGGAGTCAGCTTTTTTAATTAAAAAAAAGGGGGGGGGGGGCGGGGAGCAGGTTCACTGGTGTCTGTCGTGTCACTGCTGCTGAGAAACCTTGCCCTAGAAGTCTTGGTGTATCCACCTGCAGCACAGAAGTTGGAAGTTGTTCAGTGTCTACTTGCTACTGAAAGCCATGCGGAAATGACACAAAGGCACTTTTCCAAACTTTCATGGAAAATAAAATTAGAAAGCAGATTTATTTTGGCATTAAAAAAAAACCACTTGGAATCCATTTGTAGTTTTCTCATAATACTCATTTTCCATTGGCTTCCTTAATGAAAGATATATTTATTTGAGAAGTGCAATAACAGGGACAGAGAGAGAAAGAGATCTTTCACTTACTGGTCCAGTCCCAAGCCAGGAGCCGGGAACTCCCCCTGGTCTCCCATGTAGGTGGCAGGGACTGAGAGGCACTCGCACCATCTCCCATAGCCTTCCTACTTACATTTGCTGGGTGCTGGAGTAGAAGTGGAGTAGCAAGGACTTGAACTGATGCTCCGATATGGGTTGCTGACATTGCAAGCTGTGGCTTGTACCTGAAAGAAACTTACCTTTTGATTCCATTTTCCACAAAAGTTTTGAATTATCCTTTTATTGTGTTATATCCTGCTATTGTGTTATTCTCATATACTTTCGTTCTGTTTTAGCTTCATTTTCTTCATTTTATCTTCATTAGCTTCATTTTCTTTTTTATAGTTTCTTCTTTAGTGGGTACATCCTTTTAAATTCTCTCATCTGGACCTGACATGATATGGCAAATAAAGCCATAGCCTGCAGTGCCAGTGTTCCATATAGGTGCTAGTTCAAGTCCCAGCTGCTCCGTTTCCTATTCAGCTCCTGCTCATGTGCCTGGGAAGGCTGCCGGTGAATGGCCTGACCACTTGGACCCTTGCGTCCACATGGAAAACCTAGATGGAGCTCCTGGCTTTGGCCTGGCCCAGCCGCTGGCCATTGCAGCCATCTGGGAAGTGACTAATGGGTGGAATGTGTCCCTGTAACCCTGCCTTTTCAGGAAAGGAATACATCTTACAGGAAAGAAAAAAAATCTATTTTCAGTGTCTGTTAATAGCAAAGTCTTAGAGTCTTTTTATTTGGCCCTTTATCGATTTTGTCAATGTGTTTTGAAGAACAGTTAAAGTGAATATAGGGGCCTAAGTTGGCTGTTCCTTGTTTGATTTTTCCTGGTTCTTCGGTGGAAGATTTTGTTGCCAGGTTTTGGCAGCTTCTGTTGTTGAGGCTGAAGTCAGATGTCAGTTAGCTTGTCTTTTCTTTGAGGGGCAGTTTGTTTGTAGCTTTTAGCACCTCATCTCTGCATTTTGACTTTGATATAAAGGAGCAAAAGCATTTTTTTCCCTTCTTATTTCCAGCTGGGACTTTGTGGTTAGAACTCTTGGATTTGAGGCTCTTCATCTTTGATGGGTTCTGGAAAAACCTTAGCTATGATCTGTATAGAAGCCCTGCCCCATTTTCTCTATCCTGTTATGTGGGAACTTTGATTAGATGGATGTGTGATCCGCTGAATGTGTCAGTGGCTGCTTTATTTCCACATTCTCCAATTCTAGCTCCTGTTCATTCTTTTTTTCTCTGTCCACATCATTATTTGATGTTAAATCAGTCCTTAGATTTAAAAAAAAAGTATTATTTTTTATTTGGAGGAGTTTCAATGTCTTTTTACTTTGAAAACTTTTAGACTTACACAAAAGTTGAAAGGCTAGTCCTGTGAACCTCAGAAACCATAGAACCTTCACCCAGATCTGCCAGGTTTCAACTTTTGACCACATTTGCTTTATTTTCTCTCTCTCTCTCTCTCTCTCTCTCTCTCTCTCTCTCTCTCTCTCTCTCTCTCTCTCCCCCCCTCTCTCCCCTCCCTCCTTCCCTCCCTCCTTCCCTCCCTCCTTCCCTCCCTCCTTCCCTCCCTCCTTCCTCCCACACATATACCACCTCCAAATGGAATCTTGAACCGTTTGATGCAGACAATATATTTTTTTCCTGCATGTATAAGGACGCTTTCCAGCATGATCACGAGATCCTTATCATACTCGAGATTTAATATTAGTTTATGATTGAACACACACTAAATATCCAGTGTTTCTCAGTTGTTAAGTAGTGTCCTTTATGATTCTAGTCCCTTGCAGTCAAGGATCCTGCGCAGTATCTGATACAGCATTTACTTCAGTCCTAACTTGTTAGTCCTAGCTTTTGAGTATTTTTTGAGAACCTGTTTGTGTCTCTGTTTGTCCTGATTCTCATACACAAGGTAATGCAGCATGTATGTTCTCTCCTTTTCAACGTGGGGCTGTGGTTCTAGGGAACTCATAGGGGGAGCCATTCTGATATTGAGAAGTAGTCTTTGCAGAGAGTTTTGGCATGTGCTTTTGCCAGGTGCCCAGGGAAATGTGTGTGCCATGAGTATGTGCAGCTGTGCTGTCAGCTTCAGTTTCACAGGCTGCCTGAGTAGCATTGACTTGGATTGGGTGAAGACTGTGTGGTCTGGGTAGGTTTTCCTTGATTTCCCTCATGTGGAATAAACAATGTTCTAGTTTGAGATTTGGCAAATGCCTTGGAGAAGAAGCTGGCTTTCTTATTCTGTTTAGCTCTCTGGATTCTTGTGTCCACTTACTGTGTGATCCCTGGGTATTTCTCAACTAATTTCTTGCTCATTGATGATTAAAAAAATTACTTTTTGAATGTCACATTTATAGCTCTGTTCATCCAGATGATCAATTGACATACCTCCTGTGAGCAGCTTTCTCACATTTCTGCTGGGGTACGTTTGCTGCAGAATATCCCCGAGTTACGGGGCCAGTCACCCTCCTGAACAGGTTGTTTGATATAAGACAGTGAACATTTGGAGAGTGCCGGCCAAAGATAGTCCTAATTTTTAAATTTAATTATTACTAATTATTAAATAAATTTTAAAAATGTTTGCTAGCAGTAGCTGTCATGATCTCAAAGCTACTCTAGGTGAATCACCCCAAGATACAGGAGGTTATTTTTCATAGTAGAAGAAGACATCTTATTGCACAAATTGTAGTAAACCTGGTATCACTATCAAGTTATTTTTATGAAAAGATGTATGTTGTTTTGATTTTCTTAAATTAATCTTACTAATTGCATTGCCTTTTATTTAGGTTCTGGGATATTTTGTTGTACTTCTACATAGACTTACATTGTAAGGTGCCACAATTAAATGAGAAGAAATTTCAAATTCTGAATTAGGTCTTCCATTTTTTCCCCAAGTGCTATATTGCAAAGCACACAGAGCTCACTTTGCTGTAATGCTTCTGCAAAGCTGTCTTGGTCAGGTTTTGTGAGCATACTAATAATAGCCTCTTTGTGTTTTAATATGCAGTGTTGGAAATCTCTCCATCCTAAGCATTCAGAACAAATTACAGTGATATGGAATCAGATGTAGTTAGAGACACTGTTTTACCTAAAGTGATAGGAAGGGCCAGTTGCCCATAAGTGTTAACCAAATAACTAGTTGTTGAAAAATGTGCAGTGGTAGATTGCTATTTCAAGGCAGGGTGGTGTTAACAAGCATTGACAATTGTGAAGTTTCCTTGGTCTCCCAATGGACAAGGGTACAGCGTAGCTTAAAAGTTCATGGAATATGTGTCTAAGGAAACAACTATTCATGGACTCCAAATGTCAGAGTAAATGTACTTTTTAACCCTAGTTTCCATGAACTTTCTCAAATCCCCCTAATGTCTGAGGTTTTCCATGAGAAACTCTATTCAGTGTCCCTACTCAATTTCTGATCTAACTTACGGAATAATCAGAAAGAGAGTTTTCAAAAAACTCATCTTGTCCATATCATGGTGTTCTCTCATCTCATTTTGTTTACACACATACACACATCTGCCTGTTGTTTATTAGCTTGGGTTCTGTGGGCAGTTGCATGGAAGGTAGCAGCTTGCTCTCTTTTCTCTGCAAGCATTGTTTCTTTGTGATAGATGTTTCTAGGATTGCATTTATGTTTGAAAATGACCATTATCAGTTTTACCTCACCACTTACAATAATCAAACACTTAAAACTAAGTTAATTTGTTTTGAAAATGATCCAGATGTATTCAAAATGTCTCAGTACTTACAGCTAAGCAAAGTTGATCTCTTAGATTTTTCATTTGTCTGCATATTGATGTTCAAAGAAGAAAAATCCTTGTGTTTCTGACCATTTATAGCTGCTTTCGTCAGAAGAGAACTACCACAGCCTTTGTTACAGCCAGTCAGATAGTCAGTGTGGTTCTGCTCCAAGGGGTTGGTCAGAAGAGTTGGATGAACGTGGGCATACCTTATATACCAGTGACTATACTAATGAAAAGGTACATGCTTTTTTTTTCTCTCATCTAGTGTTTGTTGACAGAGAATCCTCTTGTAAAAAGTTTTAGTAATATAAAAAATTTATGAGAATATTTTTTATTGCAATTCTGTAATTATGCTGAGTGACCACATGATAAGTCGGTATAACTACTGATTCATGGTTTGAAATCATTCGCGATCACGAAATTTTTGTGGTGTTGATTTCCATTTCAAACAGACCTGTGACGAGAAGACCTGCTGTGGGTTGCATTTCAGTTTCTTCAAGAAGCATGCACGTTTCTTCATGTTTTTCTTACGGAATCGTTTTTTTTTGGGAAATGTTTTCTGTCAGTGAGCATTGGCTTTGCTCTTTCTTTATTATAACCAAATTTGCATGAAACCAAAACCATGAATCTAGTATTTTGTGATTTATTCATTTGGAAATGAATGTTGTGTATGTATTATATCTGGTGTCAAATGGGTTGATTGTGCTGCTTTAGAGAATAGACCTGGGGGAATAAGTGGGTGCAGATTTGTGCTTCTCTTAGCTTCCTGCCTCAGTTATTTGACATCAGCACACAGGCAGCAGTAGTTTCCTTTGTTTTATAATCAAGATCATGTTTGTATTTAGTCTCCCACCCCCACTCATGTCCCCAGTATTAAATTGTATGAAGTTCTTGCTGTTTTTACTTAAATTGTGTTGATAAAATATTGGCTAAAGAAGACAGTTCCTAAGGATTTTAATGATTAAGACTTCCCTGGATTGCTTAGTGCTGTGTTTAAAAATTAAAAACAGTTCTATGTTAATTTTTCAAGCCTGTCCAGGATGGCATTGTATCTGTGTACCAGTGCATTTGAATGCCTGTATGTCATATGTTCCTTGTTAGGATGTTAAGTGATGCTTGGATCACTAGCCCAACATTATATGAAAAAGAAATAAAAACGAACATTTAATATTGAGTAACAAACCTTCTTACCAAATTGAAAATGCAAGTCTACTAATATGTGAAGTTTATCAAATTGTTTTGCAATAGTCTTATGAAAGTAGTATAAAACTTATGAGAATGATATCTGCTATTCTATCTTTGTAGTAGTGACTTAAACTCACTTTTATTTAAACACCTGTTATATTTTTATAGTGGCTCAAACATGTTGATGATCAAGGTAGACAGTATTACTACAGTGCAGATGGATCTCGGTCCGAATGGGAGTTGCCAAAGGTAATAAATCTGAATGTTGAATTTCTGTGAATAATTAGCAGATGAAACGATGTCACAATATAATTACAGCAGATTTGTTGTTGAAGCAAGAAGATAATTTGTTTCAGAATTCATTGTGAAGCCCATAACTGACTAAACTATACTAGTAATTTATATTCAGTTATTGTTTGGCTTAACTTGGAATTGACATTTCATCATTCCAGGAAATAACACTTGTCTTTATGCCAGTAATGCCATCTTACAATAAAGATTCTGGAGTTTGAATTTTCTATATGAAGCCTTTCATGTAATTTTTTTAAGAGGAAGATAAATTAATGTTTGAGATTGTCTTGAATTAAATGTGTTATAATTGAATTAGTCATTTTCTGGGATAGGCAGCATATGGTAAGATCTTTCAGGACCTGGATATTTCTTTTCAGACAAGCATGCACATGATGGCTGAGTTTGGCTAAGGCAGTATGTTTCAGATTAGTCATGTACATTTCCTTATTGGTACTTGAGCTAATTTTACATACTAGCTGAGCATTTAGATTCTAATTGATATTCTGTTTCAGTATTTGAGAAAAACAGCTATAGGCAGCAGGCAAAATTATGATGTCAGTTATTCCATAAACTTAAATTTTAAAGAAGTTCAAGTATATGCAAAGAAAAATGTCAGTAGTGTAAATGATTAGTGAAGAAAGGAAAAACCACAATGTATTACTAATTGGGTCAAGTTCACTGAAAGTTACTAGGTGTTAGAAGAGCAGTGTGGTGTTAGTAATTAATTCAAGCACACACTGATTTTTTTGGTTCCTGTTGATGCATGGAGTTATGGTTCCAGTCAGCACCTCAGCTCCTCAGTTGAGTTAGGTTGGAGTACATCCTTCTGCGGCATAGTGCCTGAATCCTGGAATCAGGAGATGAGTCACAGGGCTTCTATTACGTGATTTGTTCCATGTCAATGTCCTCTGAAGAGCAGAGGCTGCCACAGGGGGACTTCAACACTTGCCTTCTCATCATACACTGCATCGAGTTCCAGGGACCTTTGTTAAGAATCATGCTAGAAAAAAAAACAAAAACAAAAAGAAAACAAAAGAACGAAAAAACCAGTGATGGTTCTGGACTTTACCGTGTCTCTGCAGTCTGTTCTACGTTGTTAGCTGCAGAAAAGTGGGTACACTTTAGAGGTTTTGTTTTTTCAAGATTAGGAAACAAACGGAAGTCTGAAGAAACCAAATCAGGGCTGTAGGGGAGATACCTGATGGGCTCCAGTTGACTCTCACCAGTTTGCCTTTGTTGGATGAGAGGAAGGAGCAGGAGCGTGGCTGCTATGGGGAATGGCTGCCAGGGGAAGCCTCCCCTAGGCATTTTTCTGTTAAAACACGTGGCTTGCTTTTTCCCAATAGACAGATACAACTGCTATTTGTTGCTGCAGGAAGCGAACAAGTAGAATACCTTGAGCATCCACCCCAGAATGTCCTCTCAAGCACTGGCTTGTGCTGTGACTGGACCAGTTCTGTGCCTTGGCAGGTGTCACACTGACTGTACTTCGTCTTCTGGACCATACTGTTACAGCCATGTTTCACCTCCTGCCACACTTCTTTGAGCAAATGTTTCAGAGTCTTGATCCCAATTGTGTAAAATTTCCATTGAAGAAATTCTGTTCTTGTCTGCACCTACTCTGGGTGCAGCAGTGTGGACACCCATTGAACAGAAAGTTTGCTCCATTTGAATTTTAAAGAATGAATAGTGTAAGCTGAACTGATTGAGGTGTCTGAATTTGACTCTTGTTTCTTCTGCAATTGTCAAATGACGTTAATTTTGTGCTCACAAGTACTGTGGACTGACTGCCCTGCCACTGCAGGCTTCCATCTTCAGCATCATCTTGTCCCATAGAATGAGGAACTCATTTATAAGTTGCCAGTTTCAGTGGTCCGTTGCTCCTGTGAAATTTTCACACAGCATCAAGGATGTTGTCACTTTTCCACCCAAGCTTTACCATCAAGTTAATGTTCATTCTTAATGCTCAGGGTTCTTTTCACACCAGTGTCTCATTGTTCTTAGTGCCTCAGGCCACATCCTGCCCAGACAGAACAAGTTAATGACAAATGTTTTATTGCAAAAGATTTCTGAAATCTACATACTATTTTTTCACAATATGCATTTTCGTTGAACTATTTGGAGACCCCCTCATATATGAGGAGCAGTTGGGAGTCTTAATGGTGGCTAACTATTCTGTAGGATTTCTTGTTAGCTTCTGTGCTTTCCTTGGTCAAAAGAATCTCCGATTCATTGTTTGGACACTTAGTCATTTCTGGAGATCGGTGAGAGAGGAAGAGAAGAAAGAATCTGAGTTACATCAGAATCTCACAGGAGTATTTCATTAGCACCAGAAGTGGATGTGCTGTCATATCACCATGACAGGTCCTTACTTTCAAATATGATTTCTGCTTCTGCTGCCATTTCCCACTTGGTTAAAAGCATTAGGTTTTGGCAGTTTCTTAGCCTTCCAGTTAACATGGTTGTGGAGAGGAAGTTTGAGTTGCTTAAAGTTGAAATGAGGAACTATATAAAAATACCAGAACTACTATTTAGTGGGTTATTACTGGGTGATTGAAAACAATTGCTAGTTAAATTCTGTATCCTAGGCAATTTAAGACTTTAGATAGTTCTTGAGTAAATTCTAGAAGACTTAGAACCTCCAGTACAGGTATTAGAGGTTTAGCTTAGCTCCTGTTTTCTGAATACTTATTTGTTGTTCAGTACTTGTGGGTGTTCTGGTGAATACGAGTCCATAGGGTATGATCTTAAGCCTTAAGAAGTTGCTGTGAATTTGGAAGAAGCATGTTCTTGTGACAGTGAAGTGGATAGAATATGTGCATTCATGCATGTATTTATATGTGAATTCCTGCCATTGACTGACTTCAGTCATGTAACTTGCTTTTGCTGATGAGATGTAAGCAGACACAACAAAAAGGAGAGAGTTGGAATGGGCTGGAGTGTCAGGGACTACTCTCATTTTGACCATGGCAGAATCATGCCCAGGCTAGCCTACTGGACACAGGAGGAGAGGGAGAGACCCATGGAGCAGTTATGCAGAATGGGCTGTTTTAGATAAGCCAGCTTTTTTTTTTAACCATCCCACCAGTGTGTGGAAGAAAATGATTGACACTTCAGTAAAGCTAGTTCTTTCTAGTCTTCTCATTATTCCTGCCTTATTCCTGGTGACCACCACTAAAGGCAGCACATCTTTTTGTATTACGTGCTGTGCAGAATGAGACCTGGATTCCTGTCAGCCAGCCACTCTTCACTAGCATTCAGGAAACAGCCGCTTCTTCACCTCTGCCCAAACCCTGGGGAGGCTGGAGCTTTATTGACCAGCTCTGCCCCCACACGGGCAAGGAGCCCTGTGGATCATGCTCACCCTGCACTGAGTGAATGATAGCGATACCCTTCCAATGAGGGGATGGCAGGAGGGATGAGATGAGAGGGAGGTGTTCAGACTGTACGTGTGGCTTAGGCATAATTCTGAGGGGGCCGAGCAGGAAAAGAGCCAGAATCAGCACAGCAGGAGCCTCAAGAACTGAAACATGATGTGGAGTTCTGCCAAAATGTCAGCTTGGCCTGTGGACAACATTCAAATGGCAGAGCAGAATAGCACAAAAAAAAGATTCTAAAACCTACGTTGATATTTGAACTGTAGACCATTAAAGTGGCGCAAGATGTGTATTCTCAATCTTAAACAGTTTGGCTGATGGCCTGCTGCAATGGGAAATTTAAGTAGAAATCAGAGTCTTCAACTGTTCACAATGCCAGAATATATCCCACAATTAGATTTTCTACAGAGAACCAGGAAAATCTCCACTTCCGTGAGAAAAGACAATAGTGCTTAACGCGGAGATGGCCCATTTAAGGGAATCCTCTGATAAGGATTGTGAAGCAGCTGTCACAGAAAGCAAGAATGAACACCTTAAGATGATTGAACATGTCTAAGTCTTGGCAAAGAAATAGAGGAAAAAGGGCCCAGAAGTAGTTACAACTGAGATCCCTAGCACCCTTGAGGGAGACCTCATTTTGTAGGTATTTCTTTTGTATATGACCTGTTCTTTATATTCTACTGATGGGTTCGGGAGTAGCCTTTAGAAACTTGTCCCATTGCAGAGGAACAGTCATAATATGTTCAGCCTTTACGTAAAAGCACACACAGATCTCTTAACCAAGAAGAGTGGTCCTTCAATAAGAAATGACTGTTGAGTAGATAAGTGTTATTTCTAAAATCTAAGCCAAGTTAAACTCATGCAGATTTTAGAAGTAGAAGCCATGTAAGAAGATTGTTTATACCATGGGCTAGTTTTAGAAATTATGATGGTTAATAGTTAGTTGCCGGGAACCTGTGAGGACATTGATTGATGGATTTTAGGCTTCTGTGATAGATTTTAGACTCTCTGAATGAGTTGGTATTTCTATTACCTGTGTTTTACACCTGAAGAGATTGAGTAAATATTTTGTTGTCCATCACTTGAACTGTCTAACACCAACTCTGCCATCTCCTCAGCTGTGTCACAGTGCTGGTGAAAGATGAGAAATACGGGTATGGAAAATTTATGTGGTATTGTAGGATGAACTTTGCACAACAGCCGCATCTTTGGATGGTTTAAAATCTGCTTCCATTTCTGTTACTTACCAACTGCGTTTTGTTTTCTTTAGTATAATGCATCATCTCAGCAACAAAGAGAAATTATTAAAAGCAGGAGCCTGGACAGGCGGCTGCAGGAACCAATAGTGTTAACAAAGTGGAGACATAGTACCATTGTGTTGGACACCAATGACAAGGTAGGACTCTTGCGAAGGATTTGCCAAGAACTCTGGCAGGTTTTCTGTGCAGCAGCGTATTGTATGGTGATTGTCACCATCTGCACTAACATCTCACTTCGTATAGCATTTCTATTATTATAAGAGTCTTTGCTAAGACAAAGGATCTTGAACAGTTTAAGCATTTGAACTGCACCTGTGATGAATGTAGTTGTATTATTTATGCTGTCCTTGCTTCTTTTACTAAATATGGAGGGTGTGTTAAAGCAGTGGTATTCTGGAATCTGTGCTTTTAAAAATAGGCTTGAAAATACTTGGGCATTGAGTCCTCCCCAGGCGGGGAAGAGTCCTGGAGATTTGTAATAGAAAAATTCATCCAACTCCAAGTACCAGGCTGTTATTTAGGATTTAGAAAGCTCCTAAGTACAGTATGAATGTATTTCAAAAAAGTTTGTCAAATGGATAGAAATGAATTTGTGTGCAGAATTTTTTTTTAGTTTGTTTGCCTAATTTTTCCATCATGTATGTTTTTCATGAACTTTCTGAAGATTCCTCATATTTTGAAGACTTCTACTGTAGGGTAAAAGTCCGTATTGAATCTAACCCACTGTTTGTGCTAGAAAAACAAGATAATTTTGGTGAGATGTTAAACTGTCTTCCTCCTTTTTAATCTCTTTTGAGCTTCATTTTCATGTGTTTTTTTCCCTTATTTTTGTCTTTTTTTGTGGGGGGACTTTGTTTTCAATCTCTTACTAAAAACCATTTGCATGAACTTCTTAGTTTGATTTTCTTATTCATCTGATTGTCCCTGAGTGGTGAGAATATAACTTTCTTGAAACCAGAGGTTCATTCATTTTCATTAGAAATATCTCCCTTACTCTCCACCTCACTGATTTTTAGTCAATCCAGAGGGAACTACTTGATCAACTAAACAATTTTTATAACTTATTATGTTCCTTAAGATAAACCTGTCTTTGAGGTTATGTAAAAGGGACTGTTGCAGAATAGATTACCTGGTATGTGATAAGGTGTGAAATGTTTATTACACACATTGTAACAAAAGAAAGCCAATATAAGCAAGTGTTGTTAATGATGAATCCTATTTCATTTGGTTGATAAGATCCTATTTTATTTGAAAGAGAGAAAAGGTGTGTGTGTATCTTCTTACTGAAACTAATATTTGTAAGTATGTATGTGTATACATTTGTAAGATACATAAATGTAAAAGTATAAAGTTCTTTGTTTATAATAGTTATGTTTATGATACACTATTACTCCATTGTTGCTTCTGTGAGATTGAGCATGCTCTGAAAAACAAATCATAATTACCATTATTCATCTGATACAAGTTTTCAGAAAAGCTTGGATGAGGCTTAACTGGAATTAGATGTTAATTTCTTCTTGTAAGGATATTTTTGGATAAGATTTTAGTAGAGTCTCTATGAATAATGCTGGCCTTGGATGTTTCATCCCAGACTTTGCCCTGCCAACATTTGTCTTGTAACCTGGTTCCTGGGTTTAGCAAATGGATGATTGTAAAACTAAAGACTTTTTTCCCCAAGTGAACATATGTTAAGTTAATGGTTTCTGCATTATTACTGAAAAGCAACTCCCACGCTGACAGAAGTTTCTCTGACTTAATAAACACTATAGTGACAAAGGTGTGGAGTTAGTTAGATGCTCAAAGGAATGATTTGATAGGGAAATCCATAAGTATTAGCACGTTTTTTCTCTTTTTCCTGATATTATTTGAAACATCTAAGAGAATGGGGACAATTTAAATGGGGCTTGGATATTTGATACCAAATTCTTTTCAGGAGTATCTGCCATGAATGGTGTGATAGACCTTTGTACTAGCAATTATGTACTGTGTTGATGGCCTCAGACACACTGTGGCTTTGCTCTGATAATATTCTTAGAGGCTTATTCATGAAAGCATTTTTTCCCCTCGTGAAACATGAATATTAACAATCCTGGTTTCTTCCTTACAGTTAAAATCTTACTTATTTCTAATCAGTGTAGACTTAGCCATAAATTGCCTGTTACAATAACAACAGGTTAGTTTGTTTTCTTCCCCATGGCTGTTGGATAATTGGAAACCCTGCTTCTTCCAGTTGCTAGGTCTTGCTCCCTGCATCCCAAGAGCAGGTTGGTGAGATGACCACTTGCACATTGCTTCCAGGGACAGATTTTGTGTATTTTGTGTGTTTAAGGCACGATTTTAAGGCAGCGTTCATCCTTGCTTCTGAGTGATTCTGTGTGCATTTTTTAAGTGTAATTGTGGTAGGATATACTGCATTTCTGTTAGCTTTTTTTATGACACCTGTAGTTTCAAAGTCAGTACGGAGTTCATTTTGGAGCTGAATATAGATGTCAAATGATAAGGAAAGCATTTTTCTTAGACAACCTTAATTAAGTTCTCTTGCTGTGAGTGGAGGGAGAAATGGAGTTATATATAAAATAGAGTAACTGTTTTCATTACTTATTTCTTGTAGGAATCTCCACCTGCCTCCAAACCATGCTTTCCTGAAAGTGACTCTTCTCCCTCGTCGCCCAAGCTCCAAGACACAGTTAGTGTGGTGGGCGCTGATGGGCTGGCATCGACCCCTTGCCCTAGTCCTTCTCAGCGGATTCACTTTCTCCAAGTGCAGTGTTCAAGCATTTCTTCTGTTACAGTCCACCAGTCTTCTGTTGTTGTTTCTTGACATCATGATTAAAAATAGGTTGAAATCAAGAATTAGCTTTGAAGGGCTTAAAGCATTGTACTTTTTGCCAGATTATGAGTAATGAATGTACCCTATATTTGAAGTGATGGATTCATCTTTGCTTTTTAAAACCAGAAAGATAACCCGGAAAAAACTGTCAAGTCAGGCTTTGCCTCCAGCCCTCAGGCCAGCCACCTGGAGGGGAGCAGCTTTCCCCTGCTTCCTAGCGAGCAGGTGCCCTCCCCTGGCCCAGTGCAGTGTCCTTCAGTCTTTTCCTGACACCTGGGACTTCTCTGCAAACACAGTGGTTCACTTGGATGGTTTCCTTTCTTGTCTGTGTGTGCTTCCAGCCTGCCTGCCCCTCTTTGGCTTCCCTGTCTTGCAAATGAGCACCATTCTTATGGGGCCAGGCTTTGACCCAGTCAGAATACAGCATGGAGCATGCAGGGACCATGGGGAGGACAGCTGGAGCTGGGCAGCCTCGCCCACCAGGGCACCTCTGCATGGCAGTGTAACACCGTCCTCGCTCTTAGCTGTCACATCCAGTTACTGTCAGTTTTGACTTATGAATTTTTCTTGAAATTGGTGCCTCTTCTCTTTCTCTCACTGGCACTTCCCTGGGTCAAACCCCCTCATTTCTCTGTGTCCTTCTCAGAAGAGCACTCTGTTTGATCTCTCTTACTGCTCCTCCTAGGTGCATCCTCTCTGCTGGTCATTTCTCGCTGCTTCTCCAGCTCGGCTCACACCTAGAGGCAACTTTAGACCCTCAGGTGGCATATCCAGTCTTTAGCTCCTGGGCCTGGGGTTTGTTTATTTTCACCTCCTACTGTTGTACTGTCAGCTGCGTCCTATTTCCTGGTTTGCTCCATCTCTGATCCTCCTCTTTCTATCCCCAAAAAGAGTATCTTTTCCCCTTAGCTGTAGGTTCCTCATAGCACTGAACTCAACTATATGATGGTAGATTTTTGTAGTTTTTTAAAGATTTATTGTATTTTTATTCCAAAGTCAGATATGCTGAGAGGAGGAGAGATAGAGAGGAAGTGGAGCTGCCGGGATTAGAACCAGCGGCCATATGGGATCAAGGCGAGGACCTTAGCCACATACATTTTGAGTGTGGCAGACTTTGTTCTTAGTTCGTTTTCAAGTTAGAGTGCTTCATGTGTAGAACACTAGTGCTTGGGTGTCCACCTCTTCCTTTGCACCAAGCATCCACGTGCACAATTCTGTGCCATTTGGAGGCCATCACAGCCTCAGATGCGAACCCTAACCAGACTGGGTCCCTAGGCGTGGGACCATCCACTGCTCTTATTTTTCATTCCTGGATTCCCTCCCTACTCCCCCTCTTCTGCTTTTAAAAATTTTTCCCCATACAATTCCTGTTGGGGTGTTTTTTTATGGGCTTACTTCCCGCCTGTGTGCCCCTGCAGTTTCTGTGCTCAGTGTCCACTCCTGTAGCAGCCTGAGCTACATCGCCATTCCCACAGCATTGGAAAGATTCTCTTCTCATAGTTTCGCATTTAGTGGGAATGGGGTACGTTGGGGTGAGTGGGGGGACAGAAAGTTGAGAGAGCTCTTCTTTAACATCCTGTGCATGCGTAGAACTGTGTAGTTTTTGTTGAGGGACCACGGAGTTCTTAGGAAAAATGGCAGTTTTGCCAATGTGTTAAGTCTTAAGAGAACAGTTATTGTTAGACTTTATGTGGAGTTTTCCCCAAGATCTCAGTGTACTAGAAATGTAAATCAACACAATTTTTCAGCTTTGTAAATAGATGTGAGTTTTTATCAGACATAGCATAACCAGTTGTTATCTTTTGGGCATTACAGAAAAAATAATTCATTATTTTGTATATTACACAGAAAATACCTACATTTTCTAATAATGTACTCCCCATCTATATTTTCTGTGTGTGTTTATTAGAAAATGTAGGTATTTTCTGTGTATTAAGTAATCAGGAATAAATTCTGATTGGAAATGTTTTTCTTTGTTTCTACTAAATTAAAATTGACCACTGTCTCATATACTAATGTACTGTGCTTACCAACGTTGATGAATGTGATGGGCACAGACTCATTCTGATTCAATTCATTTGAGTGGAGGAAGACAAAGCAGTGAGAAAATGTCTGCTATTTACATCTGTGAAACTTTTAAGGTGACATTACCTTTAGTGCTATGGTTTTTGCCTACATAATATTGGCTGGTGAAGCTTGTGTCATCGTTTTAACATCAGCAGCCTAATAAATATTTTTTGCACAGTCCATTTTACCATCTGACTATATGCTTAATGAAGCACATATTAAGTCTTTATGCTGCATTAAAACTAACCGCTTAACAGCAGTTACTTTTGAGTGGTTATTAACCAGTCTCTGTATTTGTCCTCCCTCGTTATTTTTACAGTCAGACAAAGTAGGTTAGTATACTGAATAATGTTCAGATTATGTAGTTATAATAGTGGAGTAAATAATTCCTTTTGTCTGCTATTTGCACATAAGTAACTTTCCTGGTGTTGAGTCATTTATGTGGAAATCTAATTCCATAGCAAAGCGCCTAGTAGCTGCTGAGGCTGAAGAAGAGGAAGCATTTGTAACACTGTAGAGCGTAACCCTGTCTGCTGTGGAGCTAAGCATGCCCCCATACTGACTAATCCTTTCTCATGAGCTAATTTCTAGGCTCCGACCATTTTGCTTAGGCCTGTGTTAGCACTTACACTTCATTGTCTTCACTAATCCCACATAAACTGTGTTACTCTGTTCCACAGGGGCAAGAGAAATATGGATTATTAAATGTAACAAAGATAACGGACAATGGGAAAAAGGTTCGGTAAGTACACAACTCTTTAAAATTCTTATGCAATTCATCTAATTGAATTGCTTAATATATTGCAAATATATGCTAGTAGAGATAATTAAGAGTTTCAGAAGAATTTTTTTTAAAGATTTATTTATTGCAAAGTCAGATACACAGAGAGGAGGAGAGACAGAGAGGAAGATCTTCCATCCGATGATTCACTCACTCCCCAAGGGAGTGCAGCGGCCTGTGCTGCGCCGATATGAAGCCGAGAACCAGGAACCTCCTCCAAGTCTCCCATGCGGGTGCAGGGTCCCAAAGCTTTGGGCCGTCCTCGACTGCTTTCCCAGGACGCAAGCAGGGAGCTGGATGGGAAGTGGGGCTGCCGGGATTAGAACCGGCGTCCATACGGGATCCTGGCGCATTCAAGGCGAGGACTTTAACCACTAGGCCACGCCGCCGGGCCCCAGAAGAATTTCTAATCAGTTGTTTTCTAATATAAGCAGTAGGTTATGAATTGTATGAAAATTTCATTTGTCTTGACGTGGTCTTAGGTAAAATAACATTCAGAAGCGATCCAGGAGTGGATTCTCAGCAAACCTTAACTTTCAACTTAGCTTTACAGTTATTTTTCTTGTTACTATTTGCAGTAAGCAGCAGATGCATATGTTAAGAAACAAGGTGTAGTCAATAGTGCGCGAAGAGTTGGTTAGCTAGCCACTGGTTCCCCTCCCCAGAAACAGTGGATGTCAGTTTCCGGGATTTTTCTGCTTTTCCCCATAGGAGGATATGCCCTTGTGTGAAGACACACGGGTGACTGTTTTCAGCAGTCTTCTCTGTCTGGCTGGGAGCTGTCACTTTGCTTTTAATTGTTGTATAGCTGCACATTGTATGTAGTTTATAAGTATGAGGAGACCTGTCTGTTGGTAGGCATTTAGGATGTTTACAGTGTTTGCTCCCTCAGTGTAGATGTGTTACTATGCCTGTGTCGAATCAGTTTTGCAAAAGTAGAATTGCTAGACCTTTTACAAGGTCATTTTGATAGTGTTACAAATTGTGCTCCAACATGTGGAGACTGGCCTGCCTCCGGTAGCGCTGCATATCCACAGCTTTTTCCAGTGCAGTGTGTTGCCAGTTCCCTTGATCTTGGCCATAATAGATTGGAAAGAAAGTGATATTTCATTTGTATTCCTTTTTTAGAAGGGTAGAGTATCAAAAGCCATTTGTATTTATTTTTTATTGAATTGTCTGTTTAGAACCTTTATTTTTCTGTTGGATTATAAAACTCTTTGGTTAATTTGTAACATTTCCTGAGGAGTTAAGGAAATCAATTGTTTGTAAGTCACATTTCCTGCAGCTTTAAAAACTGCTGAATTGCTGCAGTTCATACTCAAAATGAGATATGTGTGTTAAAAAAAGAGCTTCAGCTTTACACATAGTTTATTTGTAGTATTTTTTCTTATTTAAACTGAAAAATTTTGGAATTTGGAAGTTTTGCTTCCAAGTGCTCTGAAATAGCATCACAAATACTGCAGTTCTGTGTTCTGTTGGCTGGTGGATTGGCTCTGTGTTTTTCCCCACGTCTGTTCTGAGGGTGTGCAGTGCAGTTAGCCATTTGGCCACTCCCTGCTTTTATTATTGCTGTTTTCCTATGATGAGCAGTAGTCTTAGCGACTCAGACTTCTTTTGGACTGCTTCTTGTTTCTCTGGGAAATCCTTTCTATCTTCAAACTTATGTACATAGAGTTCAAATGAACGGTCTTGTAATTTAAAAGAATATTTTTTTTATTAGGCAGATTTATATAGAGAAGGAGAGGCGGAGAGAAAGATCTCCTGGTTCACTTCCCAATGGCCAGAGCTGAGCTGATTGGAAGCCAGAGCCAGGAGCTTCTTCTGGATTTCCCACGTTGGTACAGGCTGTTCACTGCTTTCCCAGGCCAGAAACAGGGAGTTGGATGGAATGTGCAGCAGCCAGGACACTCATATTGGATGCTGGCCTTTGCAAGTAAAGGATTAGCCAATTGAGCTTTAATTTTTTTCTTTTTTTTCCCCAGACTTGTAATTTTCTAACAAGTGATCTCAATTTTTTTTTTAGTTAGAGGACCTGTTTAAACTTTTAAAAATTGAGCATTCCAAAGGCCTTTTGTCTATATAGGTTATTCCAGAGGGACTTACTGTGATAGGATTGAACAGAAATTTTAAGTATTTATTAATTAAAAAAACAGTAACTTCTTGCAAACATGAATAGTGTTCTTAATGAAGAAAGATGCTTGTATTTTCCATGATGGATGTTTTGAGGAGAGAGGCGTCTCTGCAGCCTTGGGCTAGACAGAGGCAGTGGATGTCACCTTGCTTCTGCTCAGTGTGTCGTGATGTGTGTCTCTAGGCCATGTGGTGAACAGTCCTCCCTTACAGTAGCAGTTGGAGGATTGCTCCAACGGCCTTTCCAGGTCATTGTGCAGTTCTGTCCTCCCAGAGCTCCACAAAGGGTTGTGCAGTGAAGACTGAAACACTGCAGCGAGCTTTCCATGTGTTTCAGAGTCTTCACCATTTAAAAACCATTTGTGTGTTGTACTTGAGTGAATCTTCACCCACCCATAACTTTATACTATTTTGTGGTTCACTTGGAAATTCTGGTTCACTGAGTTTGCTCAGTTTTCCAGCAACTATGTGTTTTATAAGTGACAGTTAGATAAACTACCAAAGCATCACGCATCAGTAATACCACAAGTCATTGCTGTTTTTACGTGTGGAGAAATTCACAAGCAATGACAACTAATGCAAAGTTTTTAGACATTCTATTTTGTGTTTGAAATCCTTTATTCATTTTTATGGGAAAGGCAGATACACAGGAGAAGAGACAGAATGATCTCCCATCTGCTGATTCACTCCCAAAGCAGTTGCAATGGCTGGAGCTGAGCCAATTCAAAGCTTCCTGTGAGTTCTCTAAGCGGTTGCAAGGTCCCAAGGCTTTGGGCCATCCTCCACTGTTTTCCCAGGCACAAGCAGGGAGCTGGATGGGAAGTGGAGCAGCAGGGACACAAACCAGGGCCCGTATGGGATCCCAGAGCGTGCAAGGCGAGGACTCTAGCCAATAGTTATTGTGCTGGACCCTAAACTTTTACATGTCTATTTTTATTTTTATTATTATTTTATTATTATTTCTCCCCTGTGCCTTCCCAGTACCCTTCCCTCCCTCTCTTCTCTTCAACAATATTTGCAGTCATCATTTTTAATCCACTCTATATTCACAAGCTTAATTTCCCACTAACCATAAAATTCAAGAAGTAAAAGGGCCGCAAGTCCACATTTCCACCCGAATCTAAATGTGCACTAGAGATGACCATCCTGCCTTGAAGTGCGTGTTTCTTCCTGCGCTTTTTGTGTGTTTTTAGAGCTTTTGTTAGGGTGCAGCCCGGCAGTACGAAGTGCGTCCCCATTGTGTGGCAGATCTCCTGAACATTTCCATTTTCCCGTACTGTAACTTACCCACGAAACATGAATTCCCTTCTCCCCTTCCCTACTTCCTTTGGCAAAAACATTTCTGCCACTTATTCCAGTGAGTTTGACTATTCTAGATGCTTTCTAAGTGAAATCTGCTGTTTTTGTGTGCTTAATGTTGTGCCTTCAAGGTTCAGACTTGCTGTCAAAAGCTTTATTTTTCTCCTGTCAACAAATGCACAACCAACAAAAACAGTTTTTCTTTGAGATGACAGGCTCACTTGGTTTCTTTTTAAGATAATGTCTGTTTGCCACATAGACTGAATAACTACAGTATATTGATTAGTCATTTTTTCAGGAAAAAAAAATTGAGTTCCATGGAGGAAAACGTAACTAATTTAGCTTGCAAATGAGTCACATGGGTGCTTCAGTTCTGAAGGCACCGCTGGTTGTTTCAACATTCACGTATTGAAATACATATTTATTAGTCCTACCATTTTTCTCATTTTGAAAATTAAACTAAAAATGTTATTTAAAGTGGGAATATGCTAATTTCATAATGGAGAGTCAATAGATGAGTAGCAGACTTACAGTATAAAATAAATTTAAAAGTAAGAATAAATCCTTCCAAAATGCCCTGAATTCCATATAAAATGGAATAAAAAACACATAGCAAAATGAAGGCAGAACAAGCAGCATTATGTCACATTGTCATGTTATTATCAATAAATGTAAATGGACTGAATGTGTTAATCTTTTGAAATAAAGTGGATCATAAGGCAAAGACCAATAATATATTATACAAATAAGAAAAAAGATCCAGATGAAAAGATTCTTTTTAAAAGCTCAGTAAGGTATGTTGTTGTATGGAAAGTAAAGCAGGAATAGGAATTTTTTTTAAAGATTTTTTTTTTTTTTTTTTTTGGAAAGACAGATTTGCAGAGAGAAGGAGAGACAGAAAGATCTTCCATCTGCTGGTTCATTCTCCAATTGTCTACAATGGCTGGAGCTAAGCCAAGCCATTCTGAAGCCTGGAGCCTATTCTGGGTGTGTCTCACGGGTCCAGGGTCTGAGGACTTGGGGCATCCTCCGCTGCTTTCTTAGGCTACAAGCAGGGAGCTGGATAGAAAGTGGAGCAGCTGGGACAAGAATTGGTACCATTTTGTATTTTATTTTAGACTTACAAGGAATCAGGATCAACTGTGGGTCTAGGGCAGCCCTATTGGGAGAAGGGAAGTAACAAAGAAAGAAAGAGAAATCTGTGTTTATTTGGCATTGGGGAAATTGAGGAAAGCATGTTTGTCCTGTTTTTGATTGTGATTAAGAATTCTTGCCACACACAGCGTTCCGTTTGTGTGACTTGCACATAAGTTAGTGTGCAAGTGCACTGTGTGCTGGGCTGGTTCCAAGGGAGCTCAGTGAGGCCACCACCCCTAGCTTCTCCGCTCTCTGGTGTCTCTAATTCCATTTCTTGTGGAGTCGTATGATCAGGTCGGGGTTGTCCCAGTGAAAGGATTGCTAGACTCAGGAATTCCTTTGCGTTGTAGATAATGCTGAGACCGGTTAAATTAGCTGGGTTTTAATTTCTTAATAGTTGAAAGAACTGAGCAAGTAATGCTTTAACTGGCCATCTTTGTCCTTACAGGAAAAACTGGATGTCTTCATGGGCTGTGTTGCAGGGTTCCTCTCTACTGTTCACCAAAACTCAAGGAAGTAGCACAAGCTGGGTGAGTATTTCTCTTCTCTGGAGGCTTAAATCATGTGGCTGGTATTAGGGTAAACCCAAATCTGCACAAGTAATTCCCAAGGACCTTCTAGTTACAGTGAATGTGCAAATAAAATTGTTTTTTTTTTCCTTCTAGTTAAAGATGACTTTTGAGTCATTTGAAAATGTGTCATATTATTAAGATCAACAGGGTGTGTTTTATCTGTTGAACTAAAAGGTGGACTTTCTCCTTGGGCACGACAGAACAAATTTCATTCCTTGAGTTGTTTTCAGGATTTTAAAGCTTTTGTGCGCGCGCGTGTGTGTGGGGGGGTGGGGGGGGGCCTCTGCTGTCTGAGATGTTAGAAAATAAGCAGTAGTAGGGTGAGCCTGTTTGAGCCGTGTTCTTACCCTTGAGGATCAGACGCAGTATCCTTGTCAGCAGCTTTTAGAAGAAAAAACATTTGAAAGATTTTTGCGTATTTGAATGCTTGAGGAGTGTCCTTACTCTTCAGTTTATTTGCAGTAGAAATAGAAGTCCTTGGCATTGGTGGATCCAGTCACTCAAGTTTCAAGAGTGCTGGATGCACACCAGGTGCAATGTGCACCTTTTCCTCTCCAGGAAGTCGGAATGCTCAGGAACGTTCCGTGAACCTTGCAGCTTCATCAGCAGGCGGAGCTGGGCTTAAAAGTTTAGCACTTTGGCCTCAGAGTCCAGGCTCTGCTCACTTCTTAAAAGTTTTAGCAGTCGAGTTTGAAGTGTCAATGTGCAAATAATGTTTAAAAACGACACTATTCTAGACTGACTTAGAACTGCTTTATATCTTATCTCGACCAACGTTGTTTAGAAGCACTGAGTTCCTTTTGAACTATGGGACCAGCAGACTTTAGGTTTGATGGAAGGGAAATCCCACTGTAATGTCCATGCATGTGCCAGTGTGCTGAATCACAGGTGCCAGCAGAGTGGGACAGTCCTCAGCTTCTGGGACAGGCAGCCTCAGGAGTCCACATGGATTGAGTACAAATACGGGTGTTCTAGGACATTGCTTTTGTTTTGCTCCACCAGTTTGCTTTTCTCCTTGTTTTGTCAGTACAGTGAAAATGGCCTGCAATATGCTTTCGCTTTAAAAGGTTGAGATTTGGATTGACCTTGACTGGAAGCAGGCAGAAAGCATGTGCTACGTTTGTGCTCACCCAGTGCTAGAGGAAGGCCTCTGCAGTTCTTCGTTCGTGTGGCTCCACTTTTATTTGGAATTGAGTAAAGAAGATAATGAAAGAAAAGGGATGGAGCTAATACTCTGTCTTAATAAATAAGAACACCCAAAGAAAGCCGAGTAACAAATATTTGTCAATTGCTGAACTTGAGGAAAATGGAAACTACTTTGTAACTTGATTTTACCCCTTGGTGTAGCCATTCCAATAGAGCAGTGCATCTATTGAAAGTTGCAACTCTAGAGAACCTTAGGGAGTTCTGAACTCAGAACTGCCACTGACGTCACGTGTGATGTGTTCCTGTTGGTCAGCCACAGTTGTGTTACTGTGTGACCACATGGCAGGAGCAGAAAGGTCATTTAATATTTACTTTATATGTTGCAATTTTGAAATTTTAGAATTGTTTTTAAATTTTTAATTTTTGGAGTTCAGTATTCAAGTTTTTGCCTTTATATGAGATTTTAATAACATTGCTGTATTAATTACATTATTTCAGTGAGGTATAATTAAGTAAAATACAGCCACAGTGTTTTATAGTCTTCACCAAAGACGAAACAAATCTTGGATATGGTGAAATGCTTGGTTAGAGTCAATTCTTCATTCTCATTTTATGACTAATCTCAATCTGTCTTGCTTTCCCCATTCCCACATATTAATGTGGTAAAACCAATTTAGACAGCCTCCATAACAGCAAGTATTTTTTTAAAATTTAAGTGTGGGGTTTGCTGAAATACACAAGATAGTCCTTTCTGGATTTCAGATTGTTTAAAAGGGGGGGCGGCTCGAGAGCAGTCTAGCTGTTTGTCAGTTCAGACAAGAGCAGGTCTGCTGGTGTTCAGCCGTCTCCTGCTTCACAGTGACACCTGCAGCCGGGCTGGGCGTTCAGCAGTCCCCTGCAGGGAGCTGCCCTGTCCTCCCAGGGAAGGTTTCCAGTGTGATGGGGCTGCGTTCTGGCAGAGGGTTCTTTAAGCACTGGCTTCATGGTACCAAAACAAAGAGGTGCTTGGGCAGAAATTGATTCCCCTCCACCTTCACCTGAGGGCATGAGCCTCCTCCCCCTGCCTTGCGGCTCACAGCTGGATTCTTGTCCTCCCCTGTGCTAAGGATGACTAAGTGAGGTGTCTGTGCAGCATGCCGCTGCCCTTCAGACAACAGGCCCAGAGAGCCTTTTCCTGGAGGAGGCTGCTCTGCTGGAACAGGATCAAGGAGCTACAGGTTTTGTTCTTTTGCCTTTCTATTCCTCACCACCTTTCAGCTCAGACATTTCAGTGTTTGTTCAGTGGACAGAGCAGCCTGCTGTGTTCTGGGCGTTGTGTTCAGCTCAGCGGTTTAGAAGTAAATAAATGATCCATATCTTCAAAAGTGACATTTTCTAACAGAGAAGAGGAGACAGGCAAGCAGTCATAATGTGACCCAGTGATTGTCCATTATATCCCTGGAATATTTAAAAACCCACCCCATGGCTACCATTCATCTGAGGCCAGTTTGTTCTTGGTTGTGGGGGAGTGGTTAACATGTGACTAACACCCCCACCACCAGTGTGACAACTGAAAATGCCTCCAGACATTGCCAGAGGTAGATGGCGGGGCCATTCCTGAGAGGTGACTTAAAAAGGCACTGTGTAGACAGGGCCCAGGAGGAAGGTGGTCAGGGACTTGGGAGCCACAGGTGAATGGTGTGGCAGAAGTTGGCTCCCTTACCCCTCAAGGCTTCTGCTTGCGACCGTGGGCCAAGACAAGTCTGTTGGAGCCAGATTCTCTAAAACAGTTCATTTAAAAATAAAATTGTATAAACAATTGCAAAGTCAGAAAGTATTCCAGACCAAATTATGAGGTCTTCAATAAGTGCCTGGAAGCCTAGCTGTGCTCGTGTGGTATGTCTGCATGTGGAGAAATTTTTTTTTGTTTGTTTTGTTGTCCTCTCTAGTGCCATGATGCTTTTCTCTTGTGCCTCATTTTACCATTGTGCACTGTGATGACACCATCATTTTCTTCCCTTTTCCCATCAAGTCACTCTGCCAGCCGGGCTCAGTCTCTGAGCTCTTGCTTTCGCTGCTTTCTTCTTGGAAAAGTTCTGTCAGTCGCCGGCCTGCTGTCACATATGTCAAGTGTGCTCCTGTTTCGGCTGTCACTGTATGTGTTCTTGTTGCATGCCTCTTGCCATTGTAATTCCGTTTTCTTTGCCATGAATCCATTGATGGGGAGGTGACTGCAGCCAGGAAAAGCAGGACCAAATTTTGGGGATGTTGCCATCTATCACATTATTTGTGCAGTTTATAACTTTGTGGTTCATTAAATGTCTTTTGAATGACAAAAGATACGAATGCAAAGTGGCATACAGTTAAAAATTTTACTGTGATTTTAAAAAATTATGATTTCCCTGGTAAAGTCAGTAAATTATCCTGAAGTTTGCATTGATTCCTTCGATAAATTTGATGGAACTCCTAAATTTAGTTTTGTTTTAACAACTACATCATGTAAGTTCACACTGCTAACCTGAAGGGATAAACAGGAACAGGTGCAAACAAGCCATTCCCGAAATGTCAGGCTGATCAATACAAATAGCACCTGAGTTCTCGTGAGGTCCGCGGGTAAGATCACTTCCTGTGACAAGTATAACTGAACTGGGAAACATTTTAGCAGATGTAGTTTGCTGCAGCAAGTGCAGGAGATGTTTTTCACCTGTCTCTGTGACTTTGGGATTGCAGTACAACAGCACTTGGGGATTTCAAACTCTCCAAGCCTTTCACAAGCCTTTCAGTGCCTGAAGAATGCTACCTTTCTGTTCCAAGTGAACTGACCAAGTAGAAGTTTTAAGTTAGAGACGGCAAGATATGGAGCAAGTGTATGTTTTCATATACATTTCCTACTGTTTGTTCACCTTTTCCTTACCTAGCTGTGACAAGACAGTTGGGTTCTTTCTTCCCTCAGTCTCCCGTGGTCCGTCATGCTCCAGTTCCTCTCGTAGTTGCCTCACAGAGTTCCTGAGGCTTCCTAGCGTCCGACTATGGTTACCATTCCCCGATAGAGGCCGAGTCAAACATTTGGAGCTTCAGTGTGTGCTTTTTCACAAGTGGTTGTTGTTGGTGACATGAACAATCGATCAGGAAATAGCTCTCGAAACACATAATCAGATTTAGAAAGGCTTGTCAGGTGGAAAATTCACTTGGTAATGATTTATCCATATGTACAAATAGTGCCTGATCTTTTTAACCTTTGCGTTTTACAGTAGTCATGCATAGTTTAGGATGAACTCCAAAATGTAGAACTACAAAGCTCCAAGCGTACGTGTGTTTACTTGTGTTTGTAGATTTTCAAGGGTAATGTCAACTTTCTCTCTGCGGGAGTTCTAATTTGTGTCCTGTTTGCATATAAAGGCCTGTTCACATAGAACCTCACAGAGTTGGGATGCTTTTCACCCACTTGTGGGGGTGATAAAGGATTTCTGTGTGACTCTGTAAGCTTTATTTTGATGGTATTTCAGCCATGTTACTTCTTTTTCTGTGTAATGCATGTTCATAGCTTGTAAATGTTTTCCAGGTTTAAAGTAGGTGTTATTTTATATAGAGAGAATGGAATTTGAAATAGCTATCATATATTGTTAGCAACATTAGTCTTGCATGTTTTTTAATATACCCACATGTTGCATGAATGGTCTAATAAATGCATTTCTCTTTTTCTCAAATGAAGTTTGGGAGTAATCAGTCCAAACCAGAGTTCACGGTGGACCTCAAGGGGGCAATGATTGAGATGGCCTCCAAGGATAAATCCAGCAAAAAGAATGTGTTTGAGGTAATGAACAGTTTCCTAAGGGTCCCTCCCTCCCTCCCTCCCTCCCTCCCTCCCTCCCTTCCATCCATCCATCCATTCATCCATCCATTTTTATTGCAAAGTCAGATATACAGAGAGAAGGAGAGACAGAGAGGAAGACCTTCCATCTAATGATTCACTCTCCAACTGGCTGCAATGGCCAGAGCTGAGCTGATCCGAAGTTAGCAGCCTGAAGCCTCTGCTAGGTCTCCCACGTGGGCACAGGATCCCGAGGCTTTGGGCTGTCCTTGACTGCTTTCCTAGGCCACAAGCAGGGAGCTGGATAGGAAGCGGGCTGCTAGGATTAGAACCGGCACCTATATGGAATCCCAGCATGTTTAAGGTAAGGACTTGAGCCAGTAGGCTACCATGCCGGGCCCCAGGATCAAATTCTTAACTGTAGTAATTGGATGGGCTGTTTCTGAGTTATTTTGGAAATACTTCTTTGCAGTGATTAGTTAGCGTGGAGGTGATGAGATCAGAGAATCATAAAGTAAGAGGGGAGAAACTTAGGTAATGCAAAGCTCAACTGTTAGGAAAAATGACTGACTCTGAACTGGACCCCACAAACCTTTCCCCATACCTCCCTTTCCTCAGCAACAATAGAAAGATGTTGTTTTCCCTTTACCTACCAAATTTAGCATTAAAAAAATAAGGAGGATTTTGACCATTTGCAGAGCGTATATGTATGGAGGTGGAGCTTCAGGGAACATCTGTCTTGGTGCCTTCCTCCCTCTTTGCTCTGATCCCTAATGAACACTCCTAGGACAGGCATTTGGTGCAGCAGTTAGGACACCACATGGGATGCCCAGATCCCGTGTTTTGAGTGCATAGTTTACCTTTCAGCTTCTTGCTAATGAATATCCTACCTGAGTCCCTGCTGCCATGTGTGAGGCCTGGATGGAGTTCAGGGTTCTGGCTTCAGCCTGGCTCAGGCATGACAGCTGCAGGTGTTTTGAGGAGTGAACCAGCAGATGGAAGCTCTGTGTGGTGGGATGGGAGGAGGGAGGTCTTTCAAATAAAATAATCAAGGGATTTCTGAGCTGGAAACCTTTCTGTTTTGTCCTTGAAGTCCTGCCTCATTTCCATTGCATTCTCTGAGTTCACACAGCTCAGAGGCCACTCAAGTCATAAGGGTTCCAAGGAACTGAAGCTCACCATTGTGGAGAGTGCATGTGCAGAGCTGGGACTGGCTTCTGAGATCCCACCTACTCTCCTGGCCTTACATTGCTGGGCTTGCGCATCTCCTTATCTGGGTAGATAGGCTTTGTTGCTATTTTCCATGCCGAGCCCTAGGTCTCCTGCCTGTATGGGGTTTTACTCTCTTGAGTGCCACCCCATGTCAGTTTCTACCTCTTGGATGTTACATGTCTTCCATACATCACCACAATCATGATATTACTTCTTGAAAAAGATTCTCCCTTGGTTATCATCACTTGTGTATCAAAACTTCCTGCCCGATGATTTGCATAGATTTTTGGTTTCCCACACCAGAGTATCCTCAACATGGGTTGATTGTGCAGCTCTCTTAAGAGATGCATGCCAGGAAAGCAGCCCTTTCCGAATGAAGAGGTGATGCCCCAGTGAAAAGGGTTCCCTGGTGAGATGAGTGTGGGAAACAGTGTTTATTTACTCTCATCTAAGAAGAATCATGGAACACCCTAGAAGTCTTGGAGGGCAGAATCTTGTCATATTACATAGCTCTTATTTGAGGCAGTATCATGTAATATTGGGAGAGCACTAGCAGTACTTCAAAAAGCCGATGGGAAAGTGAAAGTAAAAGGTGTTTATTTAGGTGCTTTGCTTTTTTTGGGGGGGCCTACAAAACTTTTGAAAACCCCCTAGGATGTTTGAGGAATGCGTTTCTCAGAATGTTGCCTGGAAAATAGTCATGTGTGTCTCTAACGGTGGGGGGAAAACCCAGTTATAAACCAGAAAATAAGAGGTATACTTGGGTGAATATTATGATGCTATGGGTTAAGCCTCTACTCAGAATGGCTGCATCCCACGTGGGAATGCCTGGTTCAAGTCCTTGCCACTCCGATTCTGACACAGTGTTCTGAGATGTCTCTCAGAGGCAGCAAATCATGGCCCTTGTTCTTGGGTTCCTGCTACCCACATGGGAAACCTGATTGGAGTCCCTGGCTTCTGATTGCAACTGTATAGCTCTGGCTCTCTTGTTCATTTGGGCAGTGAACCATTGAATGGAAGGTTTCTCTCGCCTGTCTCATTCTGCCTTTTAGACAAACCTATGTTTTTGTTTAAAAGGGAGAAATACTTCCTGCAATTGCCACAGAACTCCATCAAGTGTAAAAAGCTTTGAACAAAGAGATTATCTATGAATGAGTCCTTCATTACACTCATGCTTTGGCACTTACTTTAGTAGGTTTCTGCTCTATGGGATGGAGTACGTTGTCTGTGCTCTCTCTTTATACCAAGCTGTTGCATTTGCTTAGTAACTAGGAAATTGTGAAGTTTGCACTGTTCATATTTTTTCTCTCCACTTATTAATCAGAGAGAAAATTCTCAGGCTTATAAAGATACTACATTTCATTTATTTATTTATTTTTGCAGGTGTATCATCATGCCCTAATTCTAATTTTAAATGTACACCTGTGAACTTATTTTTAAATACCTGTGGTAGATTTAGAAAGTTTTGTGACACAGAATTTGGGATCCTGAGTTAATTGCTTTTCATTGAAAATTTCTTAGGAAAAGCAACTTCTGGTTTTATAAAGTAAATCATATTCCATAGCTGTGCGGTACTTCTAGCCTTTTATTGTTGATATAACTTACAGTACCTAATCTGGCTGGTAGTTTTTAAACCTTAAGTTGAATATACTTGTTTGTTTTGTAGAGTGTACTAATCATCCTGTTTTCCTCCCTTTGTCTCTAAAGCTGAAAACTCGTCAAGGAACAGAACTGCTGATTCAATCTGATAATGACTCTGTTATCAATGATTGGTTTAAAGTTCTCAGTAGTACAATCAATAATCAGGTATGTGTTTCAGTTAGGTAAGACAAAGTTTACTTCAGAGGTTTTTTTTTTTTTAATCTAGGTTTTTTCAGGTGGGCAGAAGTGGTAAACACAGTAACTGATTCAACAATCCCCAGAGGCTAATGATCTAAGTGATGCAAAATTCTCATTTATGTACAGTTGCTGCCAGTGGATTTGAAATGTTTGCACTCAGCAGTGGCTGGAAAGGAAGTGGTCTGAAGGAGAACAAACAGCTCCTCACGCCCTCATCCTGTGGATGGGTGGAGGTTTGGCTCATGGCCTTCCCCCGGGATATCCAAGTCAGTGGGCCGGCAACTCTCTTGCATAGAATGATAGGGCCTTTGCATGCATCTACTCATATGTTCCCGTAGACATGACATCTCCAGGTTACTTAGCAGACCTGGTACAGCGTACTTGTAAATTCTGAGTAAATAGTCATTATATTATATTGTTTAGGAAAACAGTGACAAAAAAAAATGTTCAGTACAATTGCAATTTTTTTTTTCTCAAACATTTTTAATCTATGGCTCGCTGAATCCACAGAGATGCAAGCCAAGCCAGCTGTGCACACCAGCCACAACTGGACACCCTGGAAATTATATTGCCTAGTGGAGAGAGGTGCCAGGCAGAGATGTGAGGGAAAGACACTGTCCCCTGCCTCGCCTTGGTATGCAGTGCCTTGGTGTACCTGGTCCAGTTCTTCCTACTTACCCACCACCACTAAAGCCCAGGTCCTTCTCAGGGGCTGCATTAGTAAGAAGGGTCATGAGCAGCAGGACTGTCCATTTTCAGACTCTGTTTTCCTAATTACCTTTTCACTTGTGCAGACCATGTGACAATGACACATGTAGAAGATAGTACTTAGGGGAAGTGAAAGGGGAACTTTTACCTGTTGAAGAACATCGCTTATATGTATCTTCGCCTTCTCATTGGTAGGGTTGTATGATATTTCTGAATCTGGCCCTTTGCCTTCTGTCTGTTCTTAAAACCATGACAGACCTTTGCACCCTAAACAGCTTTGCTTGCTTCGTGTTGTCTCCTGCTGGAAGACTAATGTCAAGGCTCTGTGAAGCTTCCATTTCAGTTCTCTGCTCAGAGCACTTTTGTGCTGCCCATGAAAAGCCAGCACCCATGGTTGGCATTTGGTCCAGCAGCTGTTCATGTCCTGATTGGACACCCACATCTCAAGTTAGGGTACCTGGGTACAAATCCCAACTCCACTCTTTTTTTTTTCTTGTTTTTAAGGAGACTATTTATTTGAAAGGTAAAGTTATAGAAAGAGCTGGAGAGAGAGAAAAATCTTCATCTGCTGATTCAGTCCCTAAGTGGCTGCAATGACCAGGGCTGGGCCAGTCTGAAGCCAGGAGCCTAGCACTCCATCTGCTCTCCCGTGTGGGTGGTACAGGCCCAAGGACTTAGGCCATTTTCTGCTCCCTCCCCAGGAGCATTAGTTGGGAGCCGGAGTGGAAGTGTAACAGCCAGGACTTGAACTAGTGCTCACATAGGATGCTGACATCACAGGTGGTGCTGGCTTACCTGGCTGTGCCACAATGCCAGCTTCCTTGAACACAGTCTTGATTCCAGCTTACTGCTAATGTGTTTTCTGGGGTGCGTGAGACAATGACTCAAGCTCTTAGGTCCCTGCCACCTTTATGGGAGACCTAGTTTGAAGCCTAGGCGTCTGACTTTGGCCTTGTGCAGCTCAAGTTGTCGCAGGTATTTAGGTATCAAGTCAATGGGAGGTCTATCTGTGTCTCTTCCCAGCTCTCCCTCCCTTTCAAATAAATAAGGCAGTAAATTTAAAAATATGTATATATATATATTTTAAATAAGTGTAACAACCTAAGCTTCCTGACTTTGTAAAGGTACCTTCTGTTCTGCTCGTGGTTTTTCTGCTGTAGTCCCTGTCCTCTGACTTTACCTTTAAAGCATACACATGCAATCGTTTACCAGGAATACGAGCACCTTACATTGGGGTGTAATCTCTGCATTCAGAGGTTACGGGGCAAAGCAACAGGGAACTGCTGAGACAGGGTGATGAAGTTTGGGGGATGTGATGACAGCATGGTCCTCAAACTGACTGGGAGAGTCTCACCTAGTGTGAACACAGGAATGCCAAGTAAAGAGAGAAGAGTCTTACTGTCTGTGAAGCTGTAAAATAACATCAAAGGATACCCAGCACTGCATGCGGCAAAGAGGTGGGAAAGACCTCTTCAAAAGGAGCTTAAAAACTTTGTTGACAGACAACTGAAGAAAGTAAGAAACGAATTATCCTGTGTTCATGGACATAGTTATGATGCCTGTGTCCCGCATTGGGAGTTCCTGGTTTGACTCCTGGCTCTGGTCCTATTCCCAGCAGACCCTACACGGCAGTCCGTGATGCCGAGGTTGTTGGCTTTCTGCCACAACCTGAGTTGATTTTCTTGCTCTGGCTTTGTTCTGAGCTGGCCTCAGCCACCGTGGTGTGGACATGTCAGGAGAGTGAGCTAGCACGCGGGGGTTCTGTCTGTTCTTGTGTCTCCCAAGAAATAAAAAAGAAGACTGAGTAATGCAAAGGTACAGGATTCTTGCAACAGTGTATAAATACGTAGATAGCACTAGTGCTATCATAGATTATGACTTTTGCAAAGCTGTACTGATTAACACAGCATGGCACTGAGCAGGCATGAGGATCAGGATAAAGAACTGGAGACAGACGCGCACACCTCTAGATGTGTGCTGTCAGCCACCCCCAGTAGAGCAAGAGGAAGGACGTCATGTCAGTTGTCAGTGTTGGCATGGTCGGATAACCCGGAAACCTGGCACCCTTCCCTGCACCAAGCACAAGCACCAGTTCCAGGCACAGTGAGGCTGTCAGGATGCAGAGAAAAGTACAGCTTGAGAACTCCATGCAGTGTTTAAGCCTTGAAAGTGTGTGTTCCAGGACCTCGCTCCATCCAGCACCTGTGAGTCTGTGACTCACTGTTGTCACACCCCCTGAGTCTGAGCCTTAACTGTTATGGGATCAGCCATGCCCGTGATCAGATGAGACAGCTCGTGGTAGCCTCCGTGGAGGAGACTCGGTAGCCTGTGATTTGTCAGCAAGAGTTAATGTCAGTAGAAGACTGTTTTTAAAACACATGACTAGTTTCCTAAAATTGCTGGCAAGAGTCATTTTATTGGTCATTCTGAGATATATGTGCAACTTAAGCACAGCAGTAATGATTGGGCAATCTCTAACCAATAGGCTGTAGAGACGGATGAAGCCATTGAAGAGGAGACACCTGATTCACCAGGAATAGAAAAGCATGATAAAGAAAAGGACCAGAAAGAACTGAAGAAACTTCGCTGTAAGTCTTGGGACTAATGTTAACTGTGCCAATGGTTTGAGTGAGCTGTGCTCTTAACTTTTCAAAGATTCAAGATACATATGTGCAGAAAATCTGAATGCAATCTCCAGTGTTACAGAAAGAGCTGAGCGATGAAGCAGCTGCCATGTCAGCTTTGCACTAGCTGCTTCTTGGCGCATCCTTGTGGTTTTTCAGCTTCACTGTATGTGTTCTCTCACATCATGTTCAAATAGCAAATCCTGCACGTTTTGAGACAACAGAAGTTGTCTTAGTTCCTCCCAGCCTGGTCTGTACATGGAGGTGAGTGCACAGATTCCCAGCTCACGCCTGCAGAAAGAGCAGAACCAAAATGAGAGGTTTTAAGAGAAGTATTTTTTACCCCAGACCCCTGGTCAATTACATCAGAATGGGCCATTAGTCATGACTCTATTTAATCTTTTTAAACAAATCCACATATTTAAGGATTTTGTGGGGCCTGGCTAAAGTCCTTGCCTTACATGCGCCAGGATCCCATATGAGTGCCAGTTCGTATCCCAGTTGCTCCACTTCCCATGCAGCTCCCTGCTTGTGGCCTGGGAAAGCAGTGGGAGACGGCCCAAGTCCTTGGGATCTTGTACCCATTTGTGAGACCTGGAAGAACCTCCAGGGTCCTAGCTTCAAATCAGCTCAGATCTGGTTGTTGCAGCCACTTGGGAAATGGACCAGTAGACAGAAGGTCTTTCTCCTTCTCTCTCAGTATATCTGCTTTTCCAGTAAAAAGGAATGATTCTTAAAAAAAAAAAAAGAATTATGGGGGTTCAAAGTCACTGGACAGTTACACTGTCGGTTCTGCATTTTTGCTGTCCCCTCTTCTAATGAAGTATAAACCTATTTGGGATATTGTCACCAAATAGTGTCAACACATACAACTTTGGTGATTTTTATACTTGATTAAATATGTTCTTTGTATCCCCAGTTTCCCCCAGCTACAGTTATTTTCAAGAAATAATGCTTAAATTTTTGCAATGGTTTCTGAAAAAGAACCCAGGACTAAAAACAACATAAAATACTTTCCAGGTATTCCCATTATTAGCTGGGAGTATAATGCTAAAGAGTTAGTCATGCGGAATAAGTATTATTTAAAAACTATGAATTAAAAAAACTTTGCATCAAAATAAACAATCTTTAATTCCATTTTTCATAAACTTGTTGAAATTCCCTGTCATATTTCTGAACTGCTAATTCAAAAGAACAGTAATTTTAAAAATATTTTTGTAGTGTGGGTTTTTTGTTTTTAGTATTTATTTTTTCTGTCTAAAGCTGATTAAGATGGGTAAGGATTATTTGTGCAATAATGAATATAAATTAGGCTAACTTAGGAGTGGCTTGACATATTTGCCAAATGAGTTATATTTGTGGCTAGTGAGGAAAGTGGAATGTTGTGCTTGAAGTTGGGTCTGAGGACATTTGGTTCCTCAAGTGTTACTCTGAGTACATGCTGAAGCTAGAACAACTGAATCTGTACCAGTACCTTGACCCAGGCTGTTGATAGGAGGGGGGCTCAAAAGTTTACATGGTAACAGAATTAGAAGATAAAGTTCATTTTTCCTAAATTTTCCTGCAGCTACCTTGTGTGCTTGCAGTGCCGGGCAGAGAAACCGCTTCAGAGATCATTTTGTGAAAAGCTTACTCTCTCTGTTTTTGTTAAGCTATGAAAGTATCCAGCATAGATTCTTCAGAACAGAAAAAAACCAAGAAAAACCTAAAGAAGTTTCTCACCCGACGCCCCACACTGCAAGCTGTTCGTGAAAAGGGGTATATTAAAGGTAGGTGAACCAAGTGTGGTAGTCTGCACGGCCAGGTCCAGGCGGTCCACATCAGACAGACAAAGTGTGGCAGTCTGCACGGCCAGGTCCAGGCAGTCCACATCAAACAGACAAGCTCCCGGCTGCTCATGAACTTCGCAGGGACACACACAGTTGGTAATGCACATGCCAAGTTCAGCTGAAGCATTGGGTCAGCATGAAACGCCAGGCTCGGCCTTTGGGAATCCTGTAAGAGGAGATGTGGATGTGATCGGTAGCAGACTTTGAGAATCATGAATGACAGTGAAGCGTTGCAGTTTAGAAATGTGGAGATCAGAAGAAATTTGAAAGTTTGAGCTATTGCTGAGAAGTAGAAAGAAAGAAAAAATGAATAAATAATTTTATTACTGATATACCTGCCTTCCTCTGTCACTGAAGGTAATTTTGACATTGATCAGAGGTTCCTCCCTAATTTTATACATTTTAATGTTATCAGTTTATCAATACCACTTTGCATTAACAAGATCTCAATGGGAAAGTTTATTGTATTTTTTGTTATTACTGAGGTGTTGCAGTGGTTGAGCCAGGCCACTGCTAGTCTGCCTGCTTCCCAGGCACAGGCTCTTGGCGACGTGCACCTGCTGGGAGGCAGCAGAATGCGTCTCTCCAGCTCACGTGGAGTTCCAGGCTCCTAGACAAGTGAACCAGTGGATGGGAAGTGGCTCTTTTTTTTTTTTTCTCTGCTATGTCTCTTTCTTTTTGCCTCTCTAATAAATAACTAATTAAAAAATAAAATCACGTAGTTTCCACAAGTAAGCTTCGTTCCAGAGGTAACCCTCTGTTACTACATGCCTCAAAACAGTGATGTTTACTCTCGAGTGAAGATAATTTGCACATCTCTATGAATGATTATAGCCTTGGTAGCAAAGACCATCGCCAGAGCATTGAAACTAAAAATACACAAATGTCATACTGAAAAGATATCTAAGACTTATCACACGAGTTTAAGTGAATTCGATTAGAAGCCTCAAGAGTTAGAAAGGGGCTGGCATCCCACATGGGCACCGGTTCGATACCTGGCCGCCAGGGCTGGGAAAGCAGTGGAAGTGAGTCCAAGAGTTTGGGTCCCTGCCGCCCACAGTTCTCAGCATGCCTAAGGGGGATGGTCATGGGCAAGGATGGTTGAGAACTTCTCTAAGTGGGGAGAGGAGCCTATTTAAGTGAAAGTGGTCCTCTCTGAAGGCATTGAGAATGTAGAGGGACCCTGGCAAGGGTGATTCGGGGAGCTCTGTGGAAACCTTCCGAAGTGCAGTTGAAAAAGCAGGTGGGGCATGACCTGGGCATTTGTGGAGCAAGCGGTAGCACAGCGGTTTGGTTCTGACAACACATCTCTTTCAGACCAGGTATTTGGAGCCAACCTTGCTAATCTGTGTCAGCGAGAGAACGGCACGGTGCCATTGTTTGTGCGGTTGTGCATTGAGCACGTGGAGGAACATGGTAAGAGGCCAACCCACCCCTGGGTTCCCCAGCAGAAGAACCCCGACGGTCCTGACAAAATGGCAAGACAGAGTAGGCATTTTGTTTGGGGGAAAAAACCCCAGACCCCCCAGAAACAAACATAAAACCCCACTGCACTTATGCCTGTCTCCGAGTAAGGTCTTGGTAGGTACCAAGTGCGTGTCTAATACTCATGAGCAATTGAGTGAGTGGTATTCTTGGAAGCCCTTTGAGAGCTGGCGTATGGTGAAAATGAAGAGGTGGTGATTGTGAAACTGGGTTTGCTAGGAAACGATGGTATGGATGGGCTGTGTTTGCACTAGGGTGGTTTCTCCTGTTATGATGAAGTGAGGTGATGCTGTGTGCGTGTGCCACAGCCTGTAAATATGTGCAAGTACTGTTAACAAAACACTTGGAGAGGCTACGTGGACAAGTCGTTTATGTCATTTCCTATGGAACATGACAAGCTCATTTCTGTTTTGGTCAACTTCAGTGTTTACACTATTTGTACTAGTTTTATGTAACTTTGACAGCGTGTTAGCAGCAATCACACTAACTTACATCTGTTTGTCATCAGAAACATGTTGTGCAATTGAAGTGCATAATTTAATTTCCACTTTCTGCTGGGTTCAGGTCTCTTGTCTCTTGTCAGCATGACCACAGTGGCACCATATCACTTCCTTGCATTTGTTTGAAGTGAAGTGGGAAACGCATGTTAGTTCATGTGCATGGCACTGTCAGTCAAGGAATATTTGAAAATTCTGAGACTCACTTGCACAAATGCCTGATGATTCTGTTCTGTGTATAAAATTAATTATCTACTGATCATATTTTTTTTTATTCGCTTGTGTTGAGGTAATTGCAACCACTGTTGCTTTTAAGAGGTTTCTTCCATGTATGATTTTATGTGATAAAATGGTGTGCAAAAGAACAGGCTGCAGGCTTCCTCGACTTTTTTAAGTCTGCCAGGTGTTTGCAGAAGTTTCTCTTAAATCATTGGCATTTCTTCAGCGTTAGCATGCGTTCCTGGACCCTGATGCGTTGTTTTCATAATAAACAAGTTGAGTTCTTTATGTTTATTAAACAGAACTTGGAGTGAATTTCCAGTCCTCTTCCCCTTGCCAAGGTCATATGCAGAGCTGTTGAGAGGAGAGGAGTATTTGTGCGTTGGTTTTAGGCTTAGATTAAGGAGTCACAATGCCCAGGCAGGCAGGCCACCCAAGACCCCTCACCGTCAGCTGCTGTTCACTGTCGCCCAGGTCTGGACGTGGACGGCATCTACCGAGTGAGTGGCAACCTTGCTGTGATCCAGAAGCTGAGGTTTGCAGTCAACCACGGTAAGGGGGCACCCTCTGCTGCTAGAGCCGAGAGCTTCCCCCTGCACTTGCAGGTCTGGATAAGGGTTACTCAGAATTGTCTGGTTCCTTCTGCTTTTCAGATGAAAAATTGGACTTGACCGATAGTAAATGGGAAGATATTCACGTCATCACCGGAGCACTGAAGATGTTTTTTCGAGAATTACCAGAGCCTCTTTTTACATTTAATCATTTTAATGATTTTGTTAATGCTATTAGTAAGTATGTGCTTCCGCTCAGCTTTTCCCCTGCATACTCACATACTTAGATAATGCTACATTTTCAGCAAGATAGTTTTGATGCCAGAAAAATTCCATATATGACCACCAGATGGCACTGTGTATTACCAAATAATCAACTTCCAAAGCATGTGCTGGCTTTGCATATCCTAGCACTGGCTGCCAAATACTTACTTGTGTAATTTGTTTCAGAGCAAGAACCAAGGCAGCGGGTCGCTGCTGTTAAGGATCTGATCAGACAGCTACCAAAGCCAAATCAAGACACAATGCAGATTCTCTTTAAGCATCTCAAAAGGTAAGAGGGAAGGGCAGGCTGAGACTTGGCGGGGTGCCGTGGGACCCGCAGTGGTCAGGGCCTCCGAGACCCGGGCTTGGATTTAAGCCACGCCACCTGCTGTCTCTCTGACTGGGGAGAGGATGCTCGCCCAACTCCTTTTAGTCCCAGTTCCTCCCAGGTGAAACCATGGGAGTCAAGAATGCATTAGATACTGTGTATGCAGTGGCATCCTGTAGTGGCTGACACATGGCAAATAACAGGGAGATGGGATATTGAAGTGCGATGCGTTAAATTACCCTCAAGTGAAGCTGTTGTGACTTTGTAGATATTTGAATAACTGACTTTTTTCATCTTACAGAAAGACCTTTTACAGTACTAAAATAAGCAGTCCTAATAAGGAGTGTTTTTTTGTCAGCCCCCACCACCCACCTAAGGGAGTAACCATTGAATTCTAACTTAATTCCAGAAGTCTATGTTCTATCTAAAAAGTGAGTTAAAACTTTACACTTCTACAGTTAGAGTGTGAATGACACCAGAAAAAATTGTGTAGTGTGAAAAAAGCTGTGCCTCGATTTCAAATATTGTAAAATGACGTGTCCTGTGGACTTTTTGAAAGGTCTGTGGTATAAGCAGCCCCTTTCCTCCGTGCACTCAGAAGGCGAGCTTCCGTCCGCCCTCGGGGTGGGCGCGCCTTGGGGGCACTTATGTGCTAGGAGACTGTGCTATCTGTATTCTGCATTTCTCTGTGCAAGCAGCTGCGTAGGTTTGTGATCCAAACAAGGGGGTTTGACTTTCTTTTCTAACCACCTTTTTCTCCCCCTCCCCCTCAGGGTCATAGAAAATGGAGAAAAAAATCGGATGACCTACCAGAGCATAGCCATTGTTTTCGGTCCCACTCTGCTGAAGCCCGAGAAGGAGACGGGCAACATAGCAGTTCACACTGTGTATCAGAACCAGATCGTAGAGCTGATTCTCCTTGAGATCAATGCCATCTTTGGACGCTGACACTTGGTGCAGACGACCGGGGGAGCCAGAGCCGACTCCGTGGGCTTGCGCCTCTCTGTGCACAAGGTGTTTGAGCTTTGGACCAAGCAGTGACTGTTTGATTTTGCACTTTTTTGAGGGATCGGAAGGGAAGGGGAGCGTCAAGATGCCTGGTAGGCCCTCGTGTTTGCTGCTCTATTGCGAGGTGGTGTAGGTGTGTAATTTTGAGTTTTTATCCTCAAAGTCTGCATTTCATACTCTGAATTTCAGTAAAACAGCAATCAAAGCTTATAATTCTAACCAGTCAAACACACTGGATAATTTGATGAGAAAACTGTGTTTCCCTCCCCACTTCACCCTGCCCACCCCCACAACTGGACATTGTAGAATTTCTTCTCACAGTCTGTGGGTTCATCCCTTGGTAGAAGGACATTTCCTGTTGGTCATTTTGAAACCACTCGTGGGCATTTTAAACAGAATGAAGTATCCCTGTCCCGACATGTGTGTTTCCTTTTCAGGGTTTGTGCACGCAGTGGTGGGGACATGACCCCTCAGCGAAGGCTGGCTGCCTGCCCCGTGTCCCACCGCGTCCCACTTGGGGAGCCCGGTTGCCTGCTAGGGCAGCACACTAATACTACTTAAAACACTGTGATGTACTAGAGTTCTAGTTAGCATCAGTCGGTTCAGGGTATCTCTTTTTTCTCCCCCTTGGGCTGTCTTGCTTATCCTGAAATTGTAGCTAGCAACCCTAATGATACCTAGTGCCATACTGACCCTGTGGACATGGACATTGGTGTAAATAGAGGCTGGAGACTGGGCGTCCTTCAGCTGTGTATATACTTGTATTGTACAGTCTCGGAGTCCACTCTGATGCTGCGTTCCTAATCGTGCTGTTGGTGACCTTTTCCAGGAGCATTAGTAGGTTCCTCCAGAATAGGCCGGTACTTGGGAAAGTCAGCCGTGTGCACTTTTAGGTTGTAATTACATTCACAGGCAAACCACTATAATGCGAATGGTACTGAAAAAGGAAAGTGTGGACTAGACCTGTTTAATGGTAAATGCACTACAAGAGAAATCTTAGTTTATTTAACATGTACAGAGTACGTTAGAAACAAATTTATAACAGAGTTCTAACTCTGAAGTTTGAACAGTGGAAACCCGTGTGTACATTAGATGGATGTTGGGTAGGAGACAGCATTGCTGTGTTGGTGGAATTTCTTTTTACATTACTAATGTAGATGGATTTGTACAGTCGAACAGGGTTTGGAAGGTTTTGTTACAGGGAGCATGGTGTGTTGAAAATTTTTTAAATGTATTTTTCTAGATTAACTGCTGTATATGAAATGTCTAATCTAATAAAGAAAACTATAAGAGGTTTAGAGATTTTTCCCATTGGAAATGTGCATTTGCGCTTTTAGTTTTTTGTTGGTTTGGTTTTGCATTTACTGCGTATTCTCATACCTCATTTAAAAGAAAAAAAAATCAGCCGAATCCAATGTTTCCTGTGGCAAATATGGTTTCCTCATATTATGCCCGTTCTGCCACTTTCCATGCCAACACCACCCTCATCCCCACACGTGCTTTTTTTTCTTTTTTTAATTTCTTCATTATTGTTTGAAAGGGAATGATCTGTGGCCCTGATTCCTTGAGATTGATTCTGTGATTTACAGATCGCTTTCCTGGGGAACAAATATTTTTTTGTTTTGTATAATCTGTGTAGAAAAAAAACACCTCTCTCTCACCTGTGTCTTGTGGTAAAAAATAATCCTGTGTGTGTGGTTGTGATCTTGTCCAGTGGGTAACCCAGCTTTGCGTCCACTGGGGCCGATGTGCTGGTTCCAGAGGCAAGGCCCACGATGTGCTTCGGACCGGCTCCTGCAGCAGCTGGTTCCTGCTGAGACGCAGCTCTGTGCCCTGCTGCCTCTTGGCAGTCAGGAACATTTCAGAGGTGAAAATGGTCCTGTGTTTCTTGTTTTGGAGTACCTGTATGTGTCTGTGGAGTCTTTGGTGTCGGGGGAGGATCCAGCTAATCACCTCCTTGTAATCCTGTGTGTACAGTGAAATCAGTGTCTTGTGTGTTCAACCTCTGTGAACTGAAATACCTCCCCTGTTTTTGTAATAACAAAACCAGTAATATTTTCCTGTCTCGACACTTGATTTTTTTTTGGTAGAAAATATATTAAAAGCTAAAATAAATGATCTGTAGAATTTCATTTTATGAATAGACTTTCCTTTAGAATGTCATAAAAGATGGCTAGTTGGGGGCTGAAAAAGTGTGCTCGGAGTGTAGAAGAAAAACTCACTCGAATTTTTCACCTGTAAGAAATTTTTACTCTACTCTGGAAAAAGTAAGGTAATTAATAACTCTGAAAAATGATACAGATAGAGCAAATCTCTTTTTCCTTCTATGCAAAGCGCAAATGATATCAGTCAGACAGACTGTGGGCTGAGGGGCCAAGAGAGGCTGCGTTTGTGACAAACACGTGTGTGTGTGTGTGTGTGTGTGTGTGTCTGCTGTTGCTTGTGTACAGGTAAAACCCACAGGCATGGTGGCAGCTGCCCCCGTACGATGTCTGTCTCAGACCTGTAGTAATGGAGATGAACAGAGCAGTAACAGCAGATATAGGGCCCCGTAATTGTGCCAAGAAGTGGTTTCCCAGCACAGGAGCCGACTTCTAATTAAATATTGAAAGTAAACATTTAGTTTCCCATGACACTAATTCTCAAACATCTTTAAGCTTTTTTTTTTTTAACACAGGAATCCACAGCATGTCATTTTAGTAAAGAGGAAGATAAAAATAGTCCGGTGGGCGTCACGCTGTCACCAGTTTAATAGAACACAAATGTTCCAATATTGCATTCCTGTTGAGACTGGGTAGAAAATAAAGACATGATCGCATTTGCTGTTCAAACTCCAGCCATCAGCTGCACTGATACTATTTCGCCAAAAGCATACCTCCAGTGTGAGACCAGAGGGAGCATTTAGCGCGATCCTGAGCCTGCCTCTTCCAGCCTCACATGTGGGCAGTTTTTAAAATGACATTCCAGTCTAACAGGGACAGTCCTCTGATATGCAGCATTCACTTGAGTCTAGGAATGAGAGCAGGTACTCAGTGATGCCCAACAGTCTCGCCCTTACAACCAGGGTGTATGAGGACCTATTAGGGTCAGCTGGGATGCCCTGGCAGAGCGGCCGCTGAAGAATACCTAATAAGACCCCTGGAACTGCTGGCGATGGTGCTACCCTGCTGGGGAACCTCAGTGAGTCCGCCCAGCAGAAGGCACGTGACCCCATCGTGGTCGTAAGTATATTCAGTTGGACCAAGTGATCACAAATGAGCCTCCTGTGAGTGGCTCCTAAATGGACTCTCATCACTTCCCTTCTCTCACAGGAACAAGAGGAAAAAAGAACCACACACAAAAATAGGAAAGGGCACTTTCATACCATTCTCAGAAGCAGAACACTTGTAGAACAAGGTACCTGTTTAATCAGCCATTACACTGTGTATTTAGGAAAGTGTAGGATGTGGATTTTTTTTCTTACCAACTCTTTCCCCCTTTTCTGTCCTACTAGAGTTTTAAGAAAAGCCATCTCTGGGAGACATTTCCCCCAGTCTTTTGGGTAGTTTGAAGGTTGTTGCTCCTACTACAAGTAGCGTAAATAGCATTGAAACTTGCCATGTCATCTTGAGTCTTAGCAGGTGGGTGACATCCATGGAGACACTGGGCAGACGGATGATACCATCAGAGGCCATCGCCCCCCCGGACCTTGGCAGAGGCCTGGAGAAACCAGAGCTCAGAGCCCCAGGGAAGTGCTGCATCAAGACTTCCTTGTCTTCCTGGGCATTTTGGGAAGTGGTTTATTTCTAGGTAGGAAAGATGGGAGTCATTCACTGTGAAGTTTGAACTCATTGGAGCTGACATGATGGTGTAGTAAGCTAATCCTCTGCCTTGCGGCACTGCATCCCATATGGGTGCTAGTTTGCGTCCCAGCTGCTCCACTTCCAATCCAGCCCCCTGCTGGTGGCCTGGGAAAGCAGCAGAGGTTGGCCCAAGTGCTTGGGATGTGGAAGAAGCTCCTGGCTCCTGGACTTGGATAGGCTGAGCTCCAGCTGTTGCAGCCATTTGAGGAGTGAACTTCTCTGTCTCTCGTTTAACTGTAAAATCTTTCAAATAAAACTCTTTAAAGAGATTTCATTGATGAATAACAGAAAAGAACCATGGAGGGACCCTCACATGCACAGCTTGTAGCTGTGGGGTGGAATAGCGTGTGCCCAGCTTGCTAGTAAATCCTGAAGCCCTGTGGTTACTTGTGGACGAGAAGCCTGAAGTTTGTGACCCCATGGTGGTTGATCTGGTTCCGACGACAACGAGTACATGACTCACAGGTGCTTAGTGTATACACTGACCGTGCTGCTCGGAAAGGTGATTGGTGTGCTAGGCCAGGCGGTGGGGTGGCACAGAATTACATTACACCACTCGGAATGTTTGGTTCTGGAATGTCCCACTAGTTTCTGGCAGCAGTTGAACACAGTTCAACATTACAAAGTGAAATCGTAGAGAAGAGGTGTCTGGAAGGAAGGGTGACAGCGTTGGTGGTGGGGTTCCTTTAAAGCATATTCTAGAACGTTCAGCAATATAATTTGAGGAACAAACAAGTATCCTGTTGCTTTCAAGCCGAGTTCCTATTGATGAGACAAGTGGAAGCTTTCATGGGGGGGGGGGGTGGCAGGGATAGGTAATTGCTGTGTTCTGACCTCTCTGAGTTCTACATGTCAAGAAAATAATCCATTTCTCCCTTCAGGGTGTAGAATTGGGCTTCATTGGGTCTGTTACTGTCCACTGGCATTGCTGGGTAGGCTCCTGTGCCCCTGAGTCTGTTGAATGTTCTGCTTTCACTTGTGCTCTAAAACGAGGCTGTCCAGCTATGAGTCTGCAGTCACATAAGGCAATGTGAAGCTTCTTTGGGGGTGGTAAGGCACTCAAGACAGAGTCGTATTCTGGTGTGTGTGTCTAGCGGGTTATCCACCCAACAGTGGCAAAGGGCAGTCCCACATGTTGGCTGTTGTGAGAAATGCTGCTCTCAACAAAGGCACTGATGTCTCTTCAAGATCCTCCAGGCTCGACTGCGTGCCTGGATGTGGCACCAGAGGCGAGGCAGCAGAAATAAAAGCACTTCCGTCTCATGAGAATTAAACGCTGTTGCGCATTAGAAGGCATCTAAAGGATGAAAAGGCAACTCGGAGAAAATCATAATGGAGGGTGCTATGGGGGTTCAGGGGAAATGCAGCGTTAGCTTTTCATCTTTCTGCTTTTTAAAAAATTTATTTATTGGAAAGTCATATACAGAGAGGAGGAGAGGTAGAGAGGAAGATCTTCCATCCATTGATTCACTGCCCCAAGCCTCAGCCAGAGCTGAGCCGATCCAAAACCAGGAGCCAGGAGCTTCTGGGTCTCCCACGCAGGTGCAGAGTCCCAAAGCTTTGGGCCATCCTCAATTGCTTTCCCAGGCCACAAGCAGGGAGCTGGATGGGAAGTGGGACTGCTGGGATTAGAACCAGGGCCCATATGGGATCCTGGCACGTTCAAGGCAAGGACTTGAGCCACTAGGCTACTGCTCTGAGCCCAATCTTTCTGCTTTTTTAAAGTGCTCTCATATCTGACAGGGAAATGTTGCTCAAAACAGAGAAAATGACTGAAATGCAACACTAGAATACGCTGCTTGAAAAAAATGGGCTTGACTAGACTTTTCTCCAAAGAAGATGGGACAGGAAAAGATGCCCAGCACCACTCAGTGTAGAGAGATCATAGATCACAACCATAAAATACTGGGATGAGCATTTGGAAGAGGCATTTAAGAAGCCAGGTTAGATGGCTACAGCCTACACTGGAGCACTGGGTTTGAATCTCAGCTTCTGACTCTAGCTTCCTGCTAATACAGACCTTAGGAGGCAGCATGTAATAGATTTCAAGTAGGTGGGTCCTGCCACCCACGGGGAGACCTGGATTGAGTCCCCAGCTCTTGCAGAGTCAGTGTTGGGCTATGTCCCATCTCTGTCCCCATCTCTCCATCTGTTACATTAAAACAAACATGCAAAAACTGATGCTGCCCAGGATGGGTGCGATACACAGCAAAGCAAAATAAATGTTGGCAAGAATTTGGAGAAATTGGAACGGTTGGGAATGTAAAAAATGGGACAGCTGCCGTGGGAAACAGTATGGAGGTCCCTTAAATTAAAGATAGAATAACCATCTGGTGTAGTAATCCCACTTTGGGGCATATCCCCTAAAGAATTTAAACTTTTAAAATTGATGTACGTTTTGTTGAAATGCAGAGGTAGAAGCGGGCGTCTTCCCTCTGCTGGGAACCCTCCCCTAAAACCCATGACAGCAGGGACCCGGCCAGCCAAAGGCAGGTGCCCTGGATCGACCTGGGTTTCCCAAGTGGTGGCAGGGCCCCAACTACCTACACCGTCGGCTGCTGCCTCCCAAGGTGTGCATTAGCAAAGACTGAAATTGAAAGCAGTCCCAGATGGCATGTGGGTGTCCTAAGAGATGTCTTAACTACTGTACCTGGGATTTGGTTAAAAGTTCAGTTATGAGGGTGCAGTGACCGCCCTTCTAGTGCTCGGTAGCACATGCAGTTGATGGCGGCCGTGTGGGACAGCGCAGATGGGATGTGTCCACTCTGGGCTGGACGGGACTCTTCAGGAGGTTCATTCCAAAATATGTGTAGTAGAGAGCTATTTTATTTTTGAATTCTCCTTCGTGTGTGCCTAAATGCATGGTGCTCTACTAGCTCAAAGTGAAGGAGAGGAACCTACTGCCAGGACTTTCACTCACGCATGTTTGTCCTGCTCCACCCTCATCATGGAATTGGAAGGCTGTTTCATGGACTGAATTCTGTTGCCAGTTCTGTGAAGATGCTTGCGGTCTGCTGAGAACAGCTTTGGAGAACGTGCCTTGCAGGAAGCCTCCTGGGACACTGACAAATATCGGAGTGTTATACTGGGAGATACTATTGTAGAAGTGTGTGTCGGGACCTTCTTACATATACATTTTAGAAATGTTTCCTTTGGAAATATTTTCTAGAACTTTGATTTAGAAACTATATCTCTTAACAGTTGGTGGAAGAAATAGTTCTAACCGGAGCATGGCCTTGGGACCCAAACTACTTTGTTATTTATTGCAGACTTGTAATAATGTCCTGTGTGCGGCAGTATGGATCTGTGACTGAATCCTCACCTTGCAAGCACCATTCTTGCACGAATTGCACATGGGTGCTGGGTCATGTCCTGGTTGTTCCACTTCATATCCAGCTCTTGGCTTGTGACCTGAGAAAGCAGTAGAGGATGATCCGAGGCCTTGGGACCCTTTGCCCACGTGGGAGACCCAGAAGAAGCTCCAGGCTCCTGACTTAGGATTGGCTCAGCTCTAGCTGTTGCAGCCACTTGGGGAATGAATCAGCAGGTGGAGACCTTTCTCTCTGTATCTCCTTCCTCTGTATATCTGCCTTTTCAATAAAATAAAACAAAACAAATAAACAAAAAACTAAAAAAAAAAGGTAATATCCTGTGTGAAATAGTTAAGATCTCAAAGGGTGGGCCCGGTGTGATAGCCTAGCGGCTAAAGTCCTCGTCTTGCATGGTACTGGGATCTCATATGGGAGTTGGTTCTATTCCTGGCTGCTCCACTTTCCATCCAGCTCCCTGCTTGTGGCCTGGGAAAGCAGTTGAGGACGGCCCAAAGCTTTGGGACCCTGCACCCGCGTGGGAGACCCGGAAAAGTCTCCAGGCTCCTGGCTTCGGATTGGCTCAACAGCTGCCGTTGCAGCCGCTTGAGAGGTGAATCAATGATTTGAAGATCCTCTGTCACTCCTTCTCTCTATATCTGACTTTCTGGTAAAAATTTAAAAATAAATTTTAAAAATCTCAAAGGGTGTACGTAATAAAGTTTCTATATTTTTTAGAAAAGATTTCTTTTTATTTGAAATGCAAAGAAGGAGACATATTTCCATCTTCTGATTCACTCCCTAAATGACCACAATGACTAGGCCTGAGCTGATCCTAAGCCAGGAGCTTATTCTGCATCTCCCACGCAGGTGCAGGGTCCCGGGCTTTGGGCCATCCTCTGCTCCTTTGCCAGGCCATAAGGAGGCAGCTGGCACAGGAACCTACACTCCTATGGGATGCCGACCCTGACAAAGCTTCCCTTTAACAGCAGCCTAAATCTGTCCCAGACAGAGGGAAGGTATTTGGGAGTCTCAAACCAAGTCTGTAAGTGCGCACGTGGTTCCAAGGTGAAGGGTCAGGGCAAGTGGTCAGACAGGGCACACACAAACCGTGCAAGAATCCCCAGGAGAAGCCTTGTGGTCAGGATCTGGGGAAGAAGGTGGTGGCACCAACTTTCCAATTCCCACTCTCAATGGGTGACAAGGTATTCTCACAGAAACAAGCATGTGAAAGCAGCAGGTCAGCTGTAAGATCGCCTGGGTGCGGGCGTTCATGAGAGACGTTCATGAGAGAAACTTGGAGGCCATGGAGGCGCCCTGGGCTGGGCCTGAGGACAGCAGGAACGGCAATGCAGCCAGCAGGTGAGGGGCAGCTGCAGCACCTCTGGGACTCCTGAAGCCTCCCCAGAACTCCCTGCTAACAAAAAGGGACCGCAAATGGAATGAGGAGTGACCGGGAGAATGGTGCCATACGAGAGGGGTTGCTTAGCTGCACGTGGGGCAAGGGTGGTGGAGCCCAGGAAAGCCCAGAAGGGAGCTGCATGAGGAACCTGGGAACTCCTTTCTGAACTTGAAACTTCAACCCCGTCTCATTCCAGGAAAATGCTTGCTCAGGAAAAAACAAACAAAAAAATGAGCATGATGGTGTCAAGGTTAAATCGCGCATAAAGTAGACAACTACAAAGAGAATGGGATGCAGAATAACACCCCCCTGGAGAAACGTGTGTCAGAAACATGCCCACGAAAGAGCACAGCTGCAAATGCACTGTGGTTGCAAAATGAGCTACAAGTCGCTCATTTTGTATGTGTGTGTGTGTGTGTGCATGTTAAGACCTGTTTGTTTGAAAGGCAGAGTTGCAGAGGCAGGGAGAGGGCAAGACAGAGCAGAGATATCTTCAATCTGCTGGCTGCATAGGCTGGGGCTGGGCTGGTCCCACGTCAGTAGCCGGGAGCTTTCATGGCTCCCAGGTGGGTGCAGGGGCCCCAGCACTTGGACCATTCTCCATGGCTTTCCTGCATGTATTAGCAGGGAGCTGAATCAGAAGTGGAATAGTTGGGACTCAAACTCATGCCCTTATGGAATGCCAGCCCCATAGGTGGCAGCCTTATACAGCCAGCTGAGCTACAAGTTTGTAAACAATAATCCACGACACTAAAGAACAGCATAAATCAGTGCTGGAAGAACTGCAAAGTAAGATTACAAAACTTACAGAAGAATGAACAAACATTTGAGAATTATAGACAAGAAGGAATATAACAGATAAAGAGATGGTGCTTAAAACATCAGGGACAGCACTGTGGTAAAACTAACTTTGCCGCCTGTGGGGTTGGCATCCCACAGGGGTGACCGTTTGAACCCACTTGTGATCCAGCTCCGTGCAGATGTACCTGGAGAAGCAGTGGAGGATGGCTCAGGCACCTCTCCATGTGTCTCTTTTTCTGTAACTGTCTTTCAAATAAATAAATGGATAATTTAAAAAGATGTAAAAGAGGAAGCTTTAAAATGAAAGATTTAGCAAAGTTTCAAGAAATATGACAAACAAGAGAGTCAAATCAGATCACATAAAGAAAACCAAGACAGTGTCTGGCACGGTAGCCTAGTGGCTAAAGTTCTCAACTTGCATGCACCAGGATCCCATGTGGTTCATATCCTGGCTGCTCCACTTCCCATCCAGCTCTCTTGTTGTGGTCTGGGAGGGCAGTCGAGCATGGTTCAAAGCCTTGGGACCACTGCAACCCATGTGGGAGACCTGAAAGAAGCTCCTGGCTCCTGGCTTCAGATGGGCTTAGCTCTGGCTGTTGCTGCCACTTTGGGAGTGATCCAGCAGGTGGAAAATCTTTCTGTATCTCCTTCTTTCTGTGTATCTGTTTCCAGTAAAAATAAATCTTTAAAACAACAACAAAACTAAGATAAAGAAAACATTAAGTGTTGTATTTTAAAAAGACTTTTCTGAAATTAAGGAAAAAATGATCTATTTTCTGAAAGACCATACGAAATAACTAATATTGGCATGAAACAGCCAAGAGCAAGAGAGCATCTAGAAAAATTCCTAAATTATGTAGTAGAAAATGAAAAGAAAATGGATATTTGTAAGGTGTTCAATTTCTATCATTTCCTGAATCCTTGAAAATCAGGATTCTAGGGATTGCAGCTTTACAAGGAAATGCTCTGTAGGGGATCGCTGGAATTGGAAGTGGCACAGGACACCAGGAGGTATGTGAGTTGTGTGTCTGTGTACGTAGATGTAATTTATTAACTGCCCACTGAAAAGCCCTGAAAGAGTGGCTGAGAGAAGAGGTTCCTTAGCTAGTAGATTTTGACCTCAGACTGTAACTTATTCAAAGGAACCAAGGCTTTTGGGGGATAGTGCTGATCCCCAGCATGGGACATGACGCGTACAAGATGATCCTGGACGATCCTGTCAGGCCGGGAAGCCATGGGGCGTCACTAGGATCTTGTCAAGGGTCGTAGAGGCCACTTGAAGGAGAGACAGTCTGCTGGCACAAAGTGGTTAGTTTGAGGTTCAATAGTAAGAATCGCTGTGACTTGGAACCCAAAATACACAACAATATTTGAAAATTGTCCAGAAGCTGAGAGGAAACCAATCCATATCTCTTTGAAAACCAGTAAACGGAATGAATCATTTGTCTTGCTCCCTTTCTATACATTTGACCTTTGAGTAAACAATCAAGTGGTAGATGAGGCAAAGTACCTCAGTCTCGAAGTTCCAAGTTCCCAATTAACGGTTGAGAAAGAAATGGTGCAATATCATCCATTTTAGAGTTGACAAGTAGCGGCTTTAAGCATCCATGGCCACTGTCTTTCTAAAAGCAGAAATAACCAGGTACAACATGCACTGGTGGAAGTCAGCAGGACTCCTGAATGTGGAATGTGAATCCTTCTCTCAGTCTGGCTTCCCACAAGTACGGAGGACAGACACTGACAGGTATCCCCACTGTGGGAAACTCAGTAGGATGAAAGATCTGCTTCGACAAATAACACTGCAAGGGGAAGAAAGGGGTGGGAGGGAACCCGCACATCTGTACATTTTTTCCCAGTGGAAACATGGGAATCATTTAAAAACACAAAAATTGGGGCCCGTGTGGTGACTCAACCAACTAATCTTCAACCCATGGTGCTGGCATCCTGTGTGGGCACTAATTCGTGTCCCAGCTGCTCCACTTCCTATTCAAATCCCTGCATATGAACTGGGAAAAGCAGTGGAGGATGGCCCAAGTGCTTGGGCTCCTGTATACCCATCTGGGAGGCTGGAAGAAGCTGCAGGGTCCTGGCCTCAGACTGGCTCGGTCCTGGCCATTGTGGCCATTTGGAGAGTGAACCAGTGGGTGGAAGATGTCTCTCTCTGTCTTTCCTTTGCTCTGTAAAATCTGCCAATGAAAAATAAATCTTTAATAAGTAAATAAATAAAAAATGAAAGCACACAGTCAAAAGTCAATTCTTCATTCATTCATTACATTTTTCTGTTCCCTATGCCCTGAATATCCGTATGGTAGGAATACTATGCCACGTTTTACAGCTTATGTATTATGCACATTTTTTACTAAATCCTACAGTCAATAACTCATACTAATTTTAGAATGGCTGCAGAGATAGTATTTAGACCCAATCAGGGAATGTTTTATTATTATCTTGTTGATTTTTCCAAACGTCAGAAACTGATGGAAAAAATGGTAATGCAAATTAATGTGCCTGTAGCGGCTAATTCCATCAAAACCCGAGGCAGTATCATTCTGGAATTCACAACTCTTCTCCATCTCGGCAGAGAAGTCAGCGAATATCACTGACATGTGGATAGTTCTCTTCCATCTCATTAATATAAATGAAAGCATCAGCCAAGATTGGAGCCAGATCACACTCATTTATCAGCTTGTAGCCACGGGATGGCTGCGGATACAAGAACTAGGGGGAAAAAATCAGTGAAATTCTTCGAGAATAAGTGGGTCATGTGCAACTAAGAATACGGAGTACCTTGTGATTACCATAGAGTTAGCCATGGGTATCTTGTGTCAGTTATTAAACAGCCACCACGTGCCCTGGGAGACAGTGGCTCTGTAACCAGGACTAGTAGTGTTGATTCTTAGTATGGTAGTAACAGAACGAGGGCTTCTTGGGAGGGGAGGATCAAGGCACATCAGACTAGAAAGAAGGGGTGGATGGTGACTCCCCACTGAAATGTCCCCTTTCTGAGCAGAGGACCTAAATTTGTGGGTAGCTCTTGCTTCCAGCTTTCTGCCACTGTAGACCTTGTGACTAAATGGTGATAGCTCCATGTGAGAGACCTGGATTGAGTTTTTAACTCCTGACTGCCACCCTTGGGCCCAGCCTCAGCCGTGTGGAGTATTGGGGGAGTGAATAGTGAGTGAGAGTGTCTCTCTCTTTCTCTCCCGTGGCTCACCATGCAGCTCCATCATTGCCATTCTCTATTAGAGCCAAACTAATTGTTCCACCTCATCCTGAGCTAAAACTCTCCAATCTAAGCTTCTCTGTTACTTGAGTTCAAGGAATGCTAGGCTGACTGAGACAGCGCCCACTATTTGGCAATGTGCAGGAATATTGGTCCATTAAAGGTTACTTGGGAGCAGCGTTCTGCTTGCAGGTGTGTGTGCACAGACTGCATACCCTGTAGACATCACAGCAGCTCTCATCCAGCAGGGATGATATGTTAGTGCCAGAGGAAATAGATGGAGCAGGAGAGGCAGATTCTGTGATTCCCAAAACAAGCATTCCTTCGTGAAGAAATACAACGAGGAATGTGAGGATTGGAGGTACGAGGAGCATTTAAGTGAAGGAGCTTGGCCTGCTGTGCACACCACTAGCCCTTTTTGCTTTTTTGTTGTGTTTCCAGAAGCATTTTAAGATTTAGTAATTTTTAACACTTTACCATCTTCACTTCATATGCTACAGACACATATCTACCCTTTTTTTTTTCTTGAAAACAGGTATGTTACTATCCTATAATGTGGATTTTCTGACAATAATCACAGAGTGTGGAGAGAGTATTGTTATGTAGCTGGTATAATTTACTGAAGATACTGTTATAGTTCTCAATATGCCAAATAATATGACAGCCACAGCAGCTTTATATTCTCTCTTTAATAACTGCCACATATGAGAAACAATGTGGCATTTGTCCCTGCCTGGTTTATTTTAGTGCCAACACTTACTGCGAATGTCAGAATCTTATTCTTTTTTTTTCTTATGGCTGAGTGATATTCCATTGTGTATGTACACCACATTTTCTTGAGGTATCTCCCAACGGGCAGCTAGGTGGGATTCCATATGCTATTGAGAATTGGGCTGCTATAAACATGGGAGTATAAGTTTGGACATGTAAACTTTTTAATGCACATTTCCATGAGCTTTTGAAAGACCCCCTCTATGACATATGCAGAAATCACTTACAGAATCCTACAACTGAGTCCCACCTTGCTGATGTTTTTAGAAGAGGAGCAGCTTTGTGTGTAATCTTATGAAGGAAGGGAGAGCTGGTGGCCTGGGAATCATGGGATTGCTTGGGAGAGAATGCTTTCCTGACCTTGAAGTTCATAAGAACAAGGGTTTATTCAACCGTGCAGAGAATCTTATTCTTATGAACTCAAAGATACATGTTGTCTTGCTTAGAACTTTAAAAACTGAATGGTCCTGGTGACTTATTGGGGAGGTAATTAGAAAGTGAGATTTCACAAGTCTGATGACAGTGACTCTGACTGGTGTGCTTGGCTGGGACGCAGGCAAAATCCATGCAGAATTTTTCATCATGTTCATTTCCCATGACTGACCTATGTGAAGATCCCCTAGATGGGTGGATTTCTAAACCTTTTGCAAGAGCATAAACTTCTTTTAAAAAGATTTATTTTACTTTTATTTTGAAAGGCAGAATTATGAAGAGAAGAAAAGACAACGAGAAAGCTCTTCCATGGTTGTTTCACTCCCCAGTGGTCCCAACAACCACAGCTTAGCCTATCTGAAGCCAGAAGCCAGGAGATTTCTTCCAGGTCTCCCACTCAGGTTTAGGGACCCAAGCACTTAGACCATCCTCTGTTGCTTTCCCAGGCTGTAAGGCAGGAGCTGGATGGGAAGTGGAGCGATCCTGGCACTGCAGGCAGAGGCTTAGCGTACTACACCATGGCACTGTCCCCAAACCTAGCTTTTGATTCAACTTTGCAGAAGCTTGTTGGAGTCCCCTTGTTGATTGAGAGCTAGGAGCACAAGAAGGGCCTGTGTCCCCAGCAGCAGAATCCTCTTCATGCAGGCAAGGGTACAATGAAGAAGGCAGAAGTGGGTTGGCAGAGCCAAGCACAGCCAGGTGAAGAAGGGAATCACAATCCAGGCCAGGCCCTAGCGACCCAGGCAGCTGCTCCTTGGAGCACCTCCTCAAGAAGCCCCAGGCATGCATCGTACACATAACCTCACGATTAGCAAAGCCGTTAGCAACCTTGCATATGATGCCTTATGGATTTACAGAGAAAATTATGTTAGATTCTGGAACTATTTTTGTAAGAAAAATGCACAACTGTTTCATGACTACTAGCAGTGTTAACACAGCAGTGTCCACTTATAAGGAGAATTGAATGACCTAAGACTTCGCCACGATATCATATTGTTCAAGATTTTTCAAGAATGATGTATCACCTCAAGATCTGCAGGTGACATGGCCCCAGGAAAACTGAGTGGTGTAGTGAACATTGGCACAGTTCTTTTAGTAGACTTGGGCTTCTGGTTGCAGCAGATTAGTTTATGTCCTGTGAATTCTCCAACCAAGAACGGACAAGCTATCCTGGATAGCGTGGTCATAACTAGAGGCACAAATTACATGAGCAAAATAAACCCATTTTTAGAAGTTTGTATTATAATGGGCCCGGTGCGATAGCATAGTGGTTAAAGTCCTCGCCTTGCACGTGCTGGGATCCCATATGGTCGCTGGCTCTAATCCCGGCAGCTCCACTTTCTATCCAGCTCCCTGCTTGTGGCCTGGGAGAGCAGTTGAGGATGGCCCAAAGCCTTGGGATCCTGCACCCACGTGGGAGACCTGGAAGAGCTCCTGGCTCCCGGCTTTGGATTGGTTCCGCTCCAGCCGTTGCAGTCACTTGGGGAGTGAACCATCGGACGGAAGATCTCCCTCTCTGTCTTTCCTCCTCTTTGTATATCTGCCTTTCCAATAAAATACATAATTTTTTTTAAAAGTTTGTATCATTTTTCTGTTGAGAAGGCAGATCTATGGAGAGGAGATACAGAAAGAAAGACCTTTCATCCTCTTGTTCACTGCATGGCAAGTGGAGCATCTGGTACACAAACCAACACCCATGTGGGATCCTGGCGGATGCAAGATGAGGATTTAGCCATTAAGCTATTGCAGTGGAACTAAAATGCACCAATTTTAAATGTACCCTTACATTAGTTGTGATAGGGCAGGTGAGGTGAAGTAGTAGGCTAAGCTTCTACCTGCAGTGCTGGTGTCCCATATTGGCACTGATTCAAGTCCTGGCTGCTCCACTTCCCACCCAACTTCTTGTTTATGGCCTGGAAGATGCCCCAAGTGCTTGGGTCCCTGCACACCAACATGAGAGACCTAGAGGAAGCTCCTGGCTCTTAGCTTTGGCTCAGCTGAGCTCTGCCATTTGCAGCCATTTGGGGAGTGAACAGAAAATCTCTGTCTCTCCTCTCTTTAACTCTGCTTTTCAAAGAGAAATAAATAACTTATTAGAAAAATTAGTTTTGATAAATATACCACTTAAGCAAACTATAGCCACAATATAGAACATTTCCATCTGCCTTTAAAGTCTCTCTCTCATTCTCTCTCTCTCTCTCTCTCTCTCCCTCCCTGGTCCCAGGCAGCCAGTAATGTGCTTGTTAGGACAGATAACTTACCTGCATAGCATGCAGTTCCTGTCGAGCTTTGACTCAGCACAGTGCTTGTGATGCGTTTGGGGTGTGTGTGTTCCGTAGTCTTCTGCTTTCCTTGTTTAAAGGAATATTCAAGTTCAGGGTTTCGAAAAGCAGCAATACAGAAACAGCTTCCATCAGCTTGTTCACTCTCTCAGAGCCTCAGGGCTCAGCAAGGATGTAGCCAGAACCCTAGAATGCCATCTGGATCTCCCACTCCAGGTACCCCAGGAGTTGAGCCGTCACTGTTGCCTTCCAGGGTGCATGTCAGTAGGAAACAGAAGAGCCAAGACCCAGGCCAGGGACTTCACTAGGAGCTGGGTATCCCAGACAGTGTTTTAAGCCACTGTGCCAAGTGTCAGTCCCATTTTCCTTTTGAGTGACTGGGTGAGATTTTGGGTGTGCCTGTAACACAGCTTATTTATACATTCACCTCTTGGTGTTTATGTGGTTAAGGGAAAGAATTTAATGGGAAGGAGGCATTTGAATAGATAAAATGGACAATTTTTTTAGAAAGATTATTTGGGAAGGAAAGAGCAAGATTGAGAGTGAGAGCAAGTGACACAGAAAGAGAGAGAGAATCTTCCATCCACTACTTTGCTCCCCAAATGGCCGTATCAGTCAGATTTGGGATGTATCCTGTTCTCCTACATGGGTGGCAGGGCCCCAAGCACCTAGGTCATCCGCCTACTTCCCCAGGTGCCTTAGCGAGAGCTGGCTCACAGGCAGAGTAGCCAGGGTTGGAACCAGTACTCTGATATTGCAGGTAGTGGCTTGATCTACTATGCTACAATGCTGGCCTCACAATGCATCCTTTTAATATAAGTGTGGAAATGCATTTGTCAAAGGTCATCCATCCATTTAAACACCTAAGGCCTTGGTGTTTATCCACTAAAAAATAGATTAATCCACTTAAAAACTCCAAACATTTGACATTTCTGGAGGACTAGATGTTGTGTAGAACACCTAAACTAACTCACTTTTGTAGACATAATGTTGGGCATTTGATTAAAAACAGCAGCAAAACCCCAGACATAGAATAAAACAAAAGACAGAAAGAGAGAAAAAGACAGAGAAACTACTACACAGCAGATCCAGATATTGAAGTCAACAGAATTTACAAACGCTGTTATTACCACCCTTGATAAAAATTAAATGAAAAAAATCAACAGTTTCAGCAGACAGGCAGAACAACACCAGGAAATTCTTGAGATGGAAAAAATTGCCAGACGGAAATTCAAAACCAGCAAAGAAAAAAAAAAAAAGAAAGACATGAACCAAAGAATAATATGGGATCTGGTTAAAAATATAGCATCCTTGTAGTAGCAGGTTCAGGAAAAATGAGAGACTATGACAGGGACAGTGTTGCGAATTTTGCAAAATAGATGAGAACTCAGCCAGCCATCATAGGTTGATTGAACAAGCACTACAAACCCAAGCAGGATGAATCCAAACAACCATCTCTTCAGCTTGCCCTAGGAAAACTCCCAGAGAGTAAAGGCAGAAGAAAAGGACAGATTACTTTCAAATAAGCGATACTTTGCTAAAAGCAGCAAGATGCTGAATGTAAATTGCCAAACTAAAATTGCACACCAGCAATAAGAAAGGTAATTTTCAAAGGAATTACACCAGAATCTGTCACTAGTGGTTTCTTGATGGTTGAGATAGTAAATGAGGTTCCTTAGGCAGGAGAAAAGTGATCCCAAATGAATTATGGGGCCAAGTGTGTGTGTGTGTGTGTGTTCACATGGCAACCCTACATAATGATCATTACACAAGTGCCAAGTAACAAGTAAATCGATTCAGTATGTTCTGGGGTATTGGCATTGCTGCAAAAACATTAATTTGTATCAGATTTAACATGTTAAGACATGTAATCTCCAGGTTAATCTAAAAGAATACATAGCCAACAAGCTATAGCAAAGGAAAGTGAAACATTGAACGGCAACAAGATTTAAACAAAACAGAAAAAGTACCAAAAAGGGGTGGGGGCTAGGGGCAGTGTTGTGGTAGCGTTGCTTAAGCTACCGCCTGAGACCTATATTCCAGCCTGAGTCTCAGCTGCTCCACTTCCCATCTGCTCATGAACCTGGGAAGGGAGCAGAAGATGCTTGGACTCCTGCCACCCCTGTAAGGAGAACCTGGCGAAATTCCTGGCTCCTGGCTTCAACCTGACCTTGCCCCCCTTCCCTTGTGGCCATTTGAGGAGTGAACCATTGCACAGAAACTTTCTCTGTGTGTTTCCTTCTCTCTGTAACTCTGCTTTTCAAATAAGTAAATAAATATTTTGTTAAAGGGGGTGGGGTAGGGTTGAGCACGAACATTAAGGTAGGTAAGAATAGCATGGTGTTAACTCTAAAGCTAAGAGTAATTACGTGCTTTATCTAAAAATGCACCTATGGGACAAAATCAAATTTCATCTTCTACTCATGCTGTGTCTACTAGAATTGTAAAGACGTACATTGGCCAGATGGTAAAGCTGCATCATGTAAACAGAAGGAAGCTGCTGGAATTAGAGGGAAAAAGAGTCTCTAGACAGGCCAAGTAACCCTCAGCACCCACAGCAGATCTGGTCTACCAGAAGACCCGGAACTTTCAAAAAGCAGGCACCTGTGTCCATGGCCTCAAAACACAAAGTGGAGAGAACTAAAAGACAGCAAATTAAACTCCCAGGAGAGAGGTTAAAAGTTAAAAGAAAGAAAAACAGTTGACTAGAAGATCACTCTACGATAGAAACTATTTGTGAAGCTGAAAGAGAAAAAAAAATAGCGAAATGGGTAAATCCCTGACTACACCCACATACCCAATAACAAATATCAAGAATGAAGAATAGGAGTTGACATCATCACAAACTCGAGAGACATCTCAAAGGTGATAGAAATACGGACATTGAGAGAGCATGGACAAGATTCTGAGGACGAAACCTATGAGGCAGGCACACAAGAATTAGAAAATATGAATAATATTTAATCACAAGAGTGAATTCCATAGTTTCCACTACAAAAATTGTCGGTCCAGATGACTTCAATAGAGAACACCAATTATGCACAAAAATTTTGCAGAGACCTGCAAAAACAATTTCCTGCTTCAGTTTTGAGTCCAGCGAAGTCAATATTGGACAACAAACATTACCAGAAGGGAAAATGACAATCTAATCTCTCCCATAAACATAGGTGCAATCCTAAACAAAATATTAACAAATAAAATCTCACTGTTTATATGGAGCATATGACCAACTAGATTTACTTCAGGAATATAAGTTGGTTTGACATTTGAGAGCTCCCAGTCTAACATACTCTGTTTACATAATTAAAGAGAGAAGCCATATGTTCATCCAAGCAGACCAGAAATAACACTGACTCATTAAATACCACACATAAGGAACTCATGGCTGGAACTTCCTAATCCAATATAGGACATTTTTTGGAGATTATTTTTATTGAAAAGGCAGGTTTACACAGAGAAGGATCTAGGGACATATTCTGTGGGGGCTATGTGGGCTCACCCTTGCTGAACTGCAATTTTCACTGTTTACTTAAGAGCTGGAGTAGTGACGGGCTGAGCAACGCATGACCATGGAACCCTCCACCACTCATGGGTACTGGGGTTGGGTACAGGCAGGGCTGGTTCAGGCTGCAGCACCTGCAGGAGCAAAAAGAATAGGGTATGGGGTGGACCAGGCTGCAAAATCTACCAGTTCATACAAAGGCCGAATCGGAAGGGGCAGATGATGCCAGGTAAGGGCCTAGCACCTGCTGACATGTGTAAGATTTGGGTCTGGGAGTGGACCTGGTGGGAGATCTTGGGAAACTCCCCTTGTAGACTGTAGCTCACGCTGGTGAGCATACGATTCAGGCTTGGTTGTTGGTCAGACTGGCAAAGTAGCTCCACCCATCTGCAAATGTGTGGGTTAGTTCTGGAGGGGGTTGGACTTGTCAGGGCAAGGCCAAAACTTAGCACACTGGCATATGTAAGAGCCAGGATGGAGTGTGTGCCATCCTTGGATAGGCTATCAACCCACCAGTTTCATGAAAGCCAGGGATGCGGGGCAGAATGGGCTGGGTTCCAGTACCCAGCAGTGAGAGTTGGGAATGGGGGCGGGCTGGGACAGGCCAGGCTAAAGCATCCAATGGCAAAGGCCAAGGCAGGAGATGGGCTATGCCATCAGAGCAACCACTGGCATGCACAAGAGCTGTTGCTGGGAACATGCCTGTTTGGGAAGCGAAGGGGAAGCCCTGTGTTGTGGTTCCCACTGGTGAGTGTGAGAGCTGGAATGGGGGTGGTAGACTGGGCTGTAAATGGCTGCAGACCCTGATCATGTGGAGAATATGGCAGCCCATTTGGTACTGTTGCAGAGGAAGGTGACCTGAACAGATTGGACAACTAGCCCAGCAGACGATGACAGCAAAAATCTGGGTGAATGGAGACTTGAGGTCGACCATGTCAGCCAATGGACATTGGGAGGGTTGCCTCATGCTTGGATCAGTGAAATCAACAGCATTTCAAAACTATACAAACCGCTTGGTCAGAACCCCCAGAACATGCACTATAGTGGGACCCTGGGTGGTCCTCATCGTGGTTCCTCATCCCTGGGTACTGGGACATTTGAGAGGCTGGGTGTGGCTTTCCCGTTTATCTCTTCCTGTCCTCCAGAGACAAGAAGAAATAGCAAATTTGGAAACAATGATTTCACCCACTTTTCGCTAAGCCTCGATCCTTCCCTCCCTGGTCAATCATGTAATCATCATACACACACATGAAGTATAAGGCTAAAAAAAAACTTGGGTCAATTGTAGATTCTGCCATGATGAGACTGAATTGGGTCACTGCCATTTCTAAACACCTCATTCCAGTGGAACCCAGGCAAACCAGAGTGTCCAAGAATTGGCCAGTGTGGGGAAAATCTGGAGACTGTGTTGGGAATGATTGATGGAAGATGATTGAACATGGCTATCATTTCTATCTTCCCAAGAACTCATGAAAAAGTTACAAGGAGATGAAAATTGTTTCAGAAAGCAAGATCTTTGTCATGTCATGGCTACCCACCAAGTCCTCTGGAAGTATGACAAAGTGATTATTTTACTGAACAGTGAGTCATGCATCAAGGTAATAAGTGTATTAAACATGGAAGAACTTGGAATATTGTTTTAATGTGCTTCTGTGATTATACTATCTTTTTTCCTAATAACTTCTTTTTATTTTCTAAGTTATAGTTAACAAAATGCAACTTTTTAAAAATGATTTATACATTGGTGATTAGGGCGCAAGGGGTCAAGAGCTACAGGAAGGTGGGTGAAACCATTAGTTCTACAATCTCTTTTTTTTCCTTCCTGTATCTGGGGAAAGGGAGGAGATCAGGTGAGAAGCCACACCCAGCCTCCCAACTGCCTCCATGCCCTGGGATGGGGGACAGTCACCTGACACCATCCTAGGGTTCCCAGTGTGGGACATGCTCTGAGGGCACTGTTCAAGAGGTTTTGATAGCTCATCAGTTCTGAGTTACTGCCAATCTCTCCGCTCCAATCATGATGAAATCTCTTCAGAATCCACTAGTTGACATAGTTCACCTTAGAGTCTCCATTTGCCTGGGTATTTACTGCCAACACTTGTCTGGGGCAGTTGATTAATTTGTTCTGCCCTCCATCCTCCGTTATGGTACCAGGTATCCTCTGCAGGTTCCAATGTACTGCCATATCCTCCAGGTGCACCTGGATATGCTGTCCACTGCTCTGTATAAGCCTCTGAGGAGGCCCAGCTCTGACACTTGCACTCCGTGGTCAGCCCATGGAACCTGTAATACTTTCCATGATTAGGGTTCTGAGTCCAGCGGTCCAGTTGGAAAGATGCCCAAAGAAACTTCATCTAAGGTGATCCCAGACCTGATTCTTATGTGTGCTTGCCAATAAAGGGTCCGGCACAATCTCTCACCCAAATCAGCTTATGCACATGTTGGTGGTTGCAATTGCTGGGTCAGTTCTGTTTCCAGCCCTGTCTTCTACACAAACCAATGGGTTTTGCAGCTCAACCCAATCCTGCCCACCATACACTCGGTCCTCATGCAGACCAGTGGGAGCTACAGCCTAGTTGGAGTGACCTGCAATAACTCTCACCAGGACTACCCCTTGCTGTGGTTCTTGTGCTTGCCAGTATGAATAGCAGGCTTGTCCAGTCTGTCCCACATCCCATTCAGCTCTCTAACTTGTCAATGGGCATTGAAGCCTAGTTCAACCCAACCAGCCCCACTATCCAGCCCATGCACATGCCAGCAGGTGCCACTCTGTCTAGCCATGCCTGTCTCAGTCCCGGTTCTCATGCTCACCAGTCAGAGTGCCAACCTAAGAGGGTGGTGCACACTATTTCCTTACTGGGCCCATTCCCACTCCTGGATCTATATTCTTAGGTGGTTCTGCAGTTTGACTTGAAAAAATTTGCCACCCCCCCTCCCCCCACTTGCCAGCATCTGCCAACTGCTGTGGCAAAGCCTAACCAACCCTTATCCACTCTGGCTTATGCATGTACCAGTAGGAACAGTCAGCCCAGCCTGGCTTTCCCCTGATTCAGCTCACATGCAGCCAACAGGTTTTGTAGCCCTGCCCAGCCTGATCTGCCCCCATCCCAACTCTCATGTTCACAAGTGGGAGTAGTGGCTCAGAAGGGGAGCCCCATGCAACCCCCTTACTAGATTTGCCCCCTCCCCCTTGGCACTGGGTCCCATGTGTGCTGATTGGATGCTGCAGCTCAGTTTGGCATGGCCAACCTCTCCTCGGCATTTGCCAGTGGGTGCTGCAGCCTGGCTGGGCCTGGCCCACCCCAAATTCCAGCTCATGCTGGTGGGGGCTACAGTCTAGTCCAGCCCAGCTAGCCCCCAGACCTGGCCCTCATGTGGACTGCCTTGTGTTGTGGCTCAACCCGGCCTAGCACACACTCCATTCTGGTGCTGATTCACTGGTGGGTGATATGAACTGGCCTAGCCTGGTTTGTCCCTGACCTGAACCAAATGCATGCCAGTGAGTCCTGTTACCTGGCCCAGTCTGGGCTGCTCCCTGTCTTGGTTCTTGTGCTCAAACAAAGCTCCTCCATCCAAATTTCTCCCAATGTCAGATCTTGTGCACACTGGTGGTTTCATGGACCAGCCCTACTTAGTATACCTCCTGTCCTGGCAGAAACAGTGGCCTTTCCTAACCGACCCTTGCCCATTCCAATTCTTGCTGTTGGGTGCCTGATCCACACCCAGAAATAGCTCACAGATGGCTCAGCAGGGGCAGAGACTTAGCCTACCAATCCTATACCCACCCTGGTTCTTATGAGCACCAGGGGGTGCTGATGTCTAGCCCAGTCTGTCATACCCCAGACCCAGTCCACACGCCAAGGGATACTGTCCACGTTCAGACCAGACCACAGTCCCCAACCCGACCCTCAAACTCACCAGAGGGAATCACAACCAGCCAGAGCATCCCCTTTACTCCCCAAACAGGCTTATTGTCAACCTCAAATCATGTGCGTGCCAGTGGCTGCTCTGACCCAGCTTGGCATAGCCCCCCACCTGTCTTGGTCTTTGCCTTGGATGTAGTAACCTGGCCTGACCTGGCCTGCCTCAGTCCCGGCTCTTTCTGTTGGGTCTTGGAAATTGACCCCGCTCAGTCTGCTCTCATCCCTGGCTCATGCAAACCAGTAGGTATGATAGCCTTGCCCTACATGACCTGCGCTCCGCTGGCTGGCAGATGTTGTTAGTTGATTTCTGTATGTAGGCCATTCTCATTGGAGTTACATGAAACTTCAACGTGGTTTTTATTCATATTTGCTTTATAGCTAGGGAGCTTTAGCATTTTTTTCGTGTGTCTACTAGCCTTATAAATTTCATCTTTTGAAGGATATTTGTTCATGTCCTTTGTCCATTTCTTAGCAGGATTGTTTGCTTTGCTGTCATCGAATTTCTGAAGCTCTTTGTAAATCCTGGATATTAGTCCTCTATCTGTTGTGCAGTGTGCAAAGATTTTCTCCCATTCTATTAGATGTTTCTTCACTTTGTTGATTGTTTCCTTTACTGTACAGAAGCTTAGTTTGATACAGTCTCATTTGGTTATATTGGCTTTGACTGCCTGTGCTTTGGGTGACTTTTCTAAGAAGTCTTTACCAATGCCTCTATCTTGTAGAGTCCTTCCTATGTTTTCCTGTAATAGTTTGATGGTTTCTGGGTGCAGATTTAGGTCCTTTGGAATGTGTGTTTTCATACACCTGAAACGCAGAGCAGCAAGGTAGACGGGTGGATGGATAGAGAGGATAGATAGATAGATGATAGATAGATAATAGAATGTCCATTCTTGTTTCACTCCACAAATGCCTGCGATAGCTGGAGCTGGGCTAGGCTGAAGCCAGGAGCTTGGAACTCAGTCTGAGTCTCTCATGTGGGTGGCAGGGAGCCACATATTTGAATCATCATCTGCTGCTCCCAGTGTGTATTAGCAGAAAGCCAGATCAGGAGCAGGACTGAGACCAAAGCAGCTGGGCAGACAAATATGGAATGTGGGTATCCCAAGCAGCGGATGGATATTTTGCACAGGATACCCATCATAGATCAATCCATTTTAAGATCATCTAAAGATCATCATTTAAAGATCAAGACAATAAAAATCACATAAGAATCAAATAATCCTAAATATCATAATTGATAGAGTAGAACTATGTGTGTCTGTGAATAGAAAACCTCCTTCCTCTTTTTTTTAAGATTCATTTTATTTTATTAGAAAAGCAGGTATACAGAGTAGGAGGTACAGAGAGAAAGATATCCGGTCCACTGGTTCACTATCCAAGTAGTTGCATTGATCAGAGCTGAGCCAATCCGAAGTCAGGAGCCAGGAGCTTCTTCTGGGTCTTCCACGTGGATGCAGGGTCCCCAGGCTTTGGGCCATCCTCCACTACTGTCCCAGGCCACAAGCAAGGAGCTGGATGGGAAGTGGAGCAGCTGGGACATGAACCGGCACCCATATGGGATCCTGGAGTATGCAAGGCAAGGATTTAGCCAGTAGGTGTTGGGCCCCAAAACCTCATTTGTTTTTAAGTGGTTATAAAACATTCATTAAGGAAGGCTTTGACAAATTCTGAGTAGCAGGGAATGTAGACTTTCTTTGATCATAAGGCACTCAAGTAGACAGTAGAACCCAAGCCAAGAATATCCTCCTACTTTTATGCCAAAAAAATCTCTCAAATCAAAACGGAAAACTTAACACTTAAAAAAATCATGCTAAGAAGACACTTTCAGACCATGTAGGTACTCAGAGGAAAATGAACAGCCTCATTTAGTTATAAAAAAGAGGACCCAGCTAAAGAAGACAGTAAAAAAAAAAAAAAAATGTGCTGGAATGTGGGACTGGCATTGTGGTGCAAAGTTAAGCCACTTCCTGTCAAGCCAGCATATCTTTTATGAGTGCTAGTTCAAATCCTGGCTGCTCCACCTCTGATCCAGCTCCCTGTCAATGAACCTAGGAAAGCAGTGGAAGATCATACATGTGTTCGAGCCCCTGCCACCTGCGTGGGAGACCTGAATGAAGTTCCAGGCTCCTGGCTTCTGGGGCCTACCCCTAGCGGTGAACATCAATAAAAGATCTCCCTCTGTAACTCCAACTTTTAAATAAATAAAACACTTCGTTTTAAAGGAGTACTAGAAATAAGCCCATAGTAAAACAAAGCCAATAATCAGTAAACATAAAAGCTATGATAGTCATTTAGAAAATAGCACAATGAGCTATAATGTAGTAAGTGACATGAAGAGCCAATTCTTTAAAGGAAAACATTAGCCCAGTAGGATTCTTAAGCCATCAGCTATGATCTGAGCCAATGCAAAATGTAATATCTGTGTGCTTCCTTATTATTTTATTAGCCTTTTGGGGCTATTTGGCATCAATTTTCTTACCTCTAGCAAAATTACCCAATGCTGTACAACTGACTTGTTCTGGAAGAAGGGAGACATATCTGGATCCAGTTCTAGTGGTCAAAATCACACTTTCAAAATGAAATTTTTATGACACTGACTTTTTAAAAAAACATGCAAAGGTCAATATTGCAACAGATCACTACTGTAATACTCACAAAGTACTCCCACTCCAAGGTGGGTTTATCTGTTGGCATCTCATGATTAGATTCAGATCACGCTCAAATTTCCTCTCTCGGTGAGGTACATCACAGGGCGTGGGAAGCCAGGTTGTCCCTGGTTATTGAAGTCCACTTTGATCAAGTACTGTTTGTTAAATTCTTCCACTGCAAAGCTACTGGTTTTTCTTCTGCAGCCGAGGAGTGTGCGAGACTTCACTGCTATGTAAATAGGTCACTTCTCACATAACTTCCGCTCAGTTGTTTATCAGTCACTGATGATAACTTCTCTGAATCTTATTTCAATGATTTTTATTCTCTTCCTTCTGTCTGTTTTTCTGTTGGATCGTTGACCTTTTACTTCTTAATTTCCAAGAATTCTTTCTATCTTAGGGGGATTAGTCTTTGGTGACAGCCAATCTACAAATGGGGTCACTGGACCTCTGGGGACTCCGTGAACCAGTCAAGGGTCCACAGATTAAAACCACTTTCATAATAGGATGAAGATGCTACTGCCTTTGTTTTTTCAACTGTGTCAAATATTAATACTAGTGGTATAAAAGCAATGGTGGAAGGGCCCGGCGTTGTAGTACACTGGGATAAGTTGTTGCTTGTGTTACTGGCATCCCATGTCACAGTGCCACAGCCCCAACTGTTCTACTTCTGACTGGCTCCCTGTTAATGTATCTGAGAAGGCAATGGAGGATGGCTCAAGTACCTGGGCCCCTGCACCCACTAAGTAAAGGAGACTAAGATGGAATTCCTGTCTCCTGGCTTCAGCCTGACCAGGACTGGGCTACTGAGGCCATCTGGGGATGAACCAACAGATGCAAGATCTCTCTCACTCTGTCTTCCAAATAAACAGGTAACTCTCATAAAAAGAGTGATGATGGGTAAAACTGTTATCATCATCATTAATTAAGGAAAAGGCATCAAACCAATAATTACAGGGGGTTACAGAGAAAAGAGAGAGAGATCTTTCATCTGTTGGTTCGCTCCCCAAATGGGCCCAACAGCCAGGGCTGGGACAGGCTGAATCCAAGAGCCCTGGAGCTTCTTCTTGGTCTCCCACAGGGGTGTAGGGGCCCCAGATGCTATGCCATCCTCTACTGCTTCCCCAGGCACTTTGGCAGGGGGTCGGATCTCAAGTGGGGCCCATAAGCTTAACCTGCTATACTGCAACGCCAGCCCTAGAAAAGCACATTTTGAGTTGCAAATTGAACTGGCCATATTTTCATAGAATAGCATTTCTACTGAAAAGAACTACCAACAATAGACCCAGTCATTGATTGTGGCCACTTGGGGAGTCATTCATTGGACCGAAGATCTTCCTTCCTGTCTCTCCTTCTTTCTGTATATCTGACTTTCCAATAAATATATATAAAAAAATCTTTAATTAGCTGGTTCACAGGGCTTTAAGTTTGTTACTCTTATTAATATTTTACACTTTCTTAGTTTTTCATTCTAGTAGGAAAAATATCAATATATAAAAATCCACATGAACAAAAATGTTTGAAATTCCTCAATAATTTTTCAGTGCTAAGGGTTCCTGAGACCAAAAAATTAGAGACCAGTATTCCATGATGTAAGCTACAGATTTTTCCCCTATTACTTGTTTATTTATCTTATTTATCTGAGGAAGAGAAAAGAGAGAGAGACAGAGAGAAACTCATGCTTCCATAAGCCAGTTTACAAAGGATGGCACTGGATTAGGCTGAAGCCAGTAGCCAAAGACTTGATCTAGGTTTCCCATGTCGTTGGCAGGGATCCAACTACTTGGGCTGTTTCTATTGCTTCCCAGGGTGTGTTAGCAGGAAGCTAGAGTCAAAATTTGAACATTAAGTACTCTAAAGTAGGAAGTGGCACACCAACTGGCAGCTTAACCACTGTTTTTGGATGCTCATGGTCCCACTGGCGAGGATGGAGGATGATACTGGTGGAGTGGGGGCAAAGGAAGCAGAGAGGTAGACAGCCTGACTCAAGTCTGTATAACCAGGGCTCTCAACAACCTCCCAGGACACAACCCCAACAACACAAGGATCTCCCACAAAGCCAACTCCAGGACCCTCCAACTGCTATTTCCATCCTGTTGGTATTTTCAATCTGTGATGTTGGGACTTAGCCCTGTACTTGAATTGGGAAGCCAAATTGTGCGCAGGCTACAGCATGCAAGCTTTTCTCAAACCATTAGCCTGCGTTTCAAAACTTATTTGTTTATTTATTTATTTATTGGAAAGGCAGATTTGCAGAGAAGTAGATACAGAAAGATCTTCCATCCACTGGTTCACGCCCCAAATGGTCACAACAGCTGGAGCTGAACCAATCCAAACCCAAGAGCCATGAGCTTCTTCTTAGTGTAGCGTGCCAAGGGTTGGGGCTATCCTCTACTGCATTCCCAGACTACAAGCAGAGAGTGGGATGGGAAGTGGATCAGCTGGGACATGAACCGGCACTCAAATGGGATCCCAGCATGTGCAGAGAGGATTCAGTCACTGAGCCATCGTGCCAGCCGCCCAACCCCAGACTCAATTCCTGACAGGTCGCATACCACATCTGTAGAGACTGTGAAAACTCTTGTCTCAGTCATTTTACAAAGGATTTATACCCAAGTGTAGGGCATCAAAAGTATGTGTGACTACTGCTGACAGATTCTAAATGGACGTATGATTTTCAACCGTTTCGTCCGATGTTCATTTGGTTTGAGATAACCAACAGGGAGCCATCAATTTAAAATGACTATCTTGTGCATGGCATTCAAAAGCAAAGTGGACAAGCATCTTTTACTAAGTGAGTATGGAAGTTGTTTGTCCAGATGACATCCTATTTCCTTTCATTTCTCCTCAATGTAGTGATTAATTTGTGTGATTTTTTTGCTTGTCACATAGAAGGCACACGTTTTCTCTCTCTCTCTCTCTCTCTCTCTCTCTCTCTCTCTCTCTCTTTTGCCGGTCTACTGGAAAAGGTAGCACATTGTTTTTCATAAGTTGAGCTGCTTAAAATTTTTTCTCTTATATTTTATTGAGAATAATTGTGCTGCCAGGCAATGGAAACTAAACATTAAACACTGATACTATCATCTCCTGGACTTGTCTAATTTTCCTGGTTCCTAATGCACTGTGGCTAGACTGATGGAATCAGAAGCAATGGCAAATTACCTGTCAGGTTGATTTGTCTGCTCTGTTCATTATCTTTGGTGAAAATATACTCAGGTGTGTGTGTGTGTGTGTGTGTGTGTGTGTGTGTGTGTGTGTGTGTGTGTGAAATTCATCAAATCTCAGCATTGGAAACTACTTGGTAGAGAATAAACAGTATACAATATTCAAAACAGAATAGCTCCCCAGTCCGATGCTCAAAAGGCAAGCAGCAATCTGGTTTGTTTTTTTTTTTTTTCTTCTTTCCTGTGACTACCCTAGGGTCTCAGTAGAAAACAGGGGAAATTCTGCTGTCACTCCGCTTTACTATCTGAAAGAATTGTGGCATGTCCTCGGCCACACACTGTATACGGACGGTTGCCTTGCTCCGTGGGTGTTTATAATGGGTCACCACTCTGATCTGAAGATCTTCCCCAAAAAACTGAGATGTGCAGCTCTGTTCCCAGTGGGGCCAATGCTGTGCTGAGAGGCTGTGACTAATTTTAAAGCTAGGCTTTTTTTTTTTTGTCTGAAATTGAATGCTTACTTGAAACACCTCTTCTGCTTGGGGCAGGTATTTTGCGCCAAAGTAGGCGTCTGGATTTAAGTCCCAGATCTGCTTCTGCTCTCTTGCTAGTGCAGCCCCTGGGAGGCACTCAACGGGGATGGCTCCATTCTCTGCTGCCAGGATGGTCCCTGCGGTACATGTGGGAAGCCCAGTTTGAGTTCTGGGCAGGCTCCTGCCTTTGGATTGACCCAGTCCTGGCTGTTGCAGGCGTTTGAGAAGTGACTCACAGATTTTGCCTACCAAATAATGAATAAATAAATTTAAAAGAATAAATTAAAAAATAATCCTGAGTATTTCTTATGTGTAAGACTACAGAGCTGCTGATGAATACAAAGTTCATGGAAAATTAAATTAAAATCAGGTTAGTCTGATGTAAAAACACCCCCTTGAAATCCATGTATATACAGGCTCTTCTGAAAGCTCGTGGAAAACGTTGTCTTATGAAAAAAGGTGTGACTTTCAAAGGTTTTTTTGGCACTTAACTTTAAAATTATTTTTTGTTTGAGAGTCTAAGGGAGAGAGAAAGAAATCTTCTGTTGGCTGTTTCACTCCCCAGATGGATGTGATGGCCGGGGCTAGGCCAGGTGGAGGGGAGTCAGGTTCATCTGAGTCTCCAACAAGGGCATGGGGTCCCAGGCCTGGAGCGGCCCTCTCAGGCCGTGTATTAGCAGGGAGCTGTGATCAGGGGTGGGTCTGGATCCAGGGTATTCTCGTATGGGGTGTGAGCATTCCGAGGGTCTTAGCTCATGTGCCATGTGCCTGCCCAAATAATTTTTTTCTTTCTTCCCATTGTTTTCTTAGTGTTTTTAAACAAGATGGTAAAATACACTTAAACTAAAATTGACTGCGTTAACAATTTTAAGTGTCCATTTAATGGTAGTGGGATTTACCCACAGTTACCTAACAAGTTCTGAAAAACAACAACAACAAAAACTCAAACCCACAAAATTTGGTTAAAAGAGAATTTTACTTTCTAAATACCAAAACTCCTTTCCAAATACCAAAAATACCTTGTCGCAGAGAAATGCAATTGGCGAGAGCAGAGAGAGAGAGAGAGAGAGAGAAGCAAGCCCCAACTTGGAGCCCTTCTCCTCGTGTGTGTGTGTGTGTGTGTGTGTGTGTGTGTGTGTGTGTGAGAAAGAAAGAGAGAGAGAGCGCGCAACTTGGAGCCCTTGTCCTGCCCATGGCTTCCATGTGGTTTTCTCCTTCTCTTCCCTGTAGGCTGAGAAGTCCTGGTGGCTGCAGGATGGAAGCTGCTGTGTGAATAATGGTGACTAATCCTTGCTTTTGTCTGCGGCAGGTGAGGAGGGCGCAGGCAGAGGAACAAAGCCAGTCTGAAGAACTGGGGCTACAGGCTTTATTTTTATTTTGTATCTTTTATTATGCTTTCTTACCTCATTTTATTTTATCACTCATTTTCATTTTTATTACTTTATGTTTTATTCTACTAGATATTCTTCCAGTGCTACCCTTGCAGGTAGCAGGTGCCATGGCAGAGTCACATGGGGCCCTGGGCACAGTGCTGGCCACCGGTCACATGGGGCCCTGGGCACTGTGCTGGCCACCCAGGGACTTGAGCCCTGGGACAGTGGATGAGTTTGGTGCCGTGAACCCGAGCTTATGTTTGTGTGTGCTGTCTCTCTATCTTCCTTGCTCCAAAGGGGGACACTGCTTCCTACCGCCCGGCCAACTCCATCCTCCGCTCAGCCCTGCACTTTTACAACCTGAAAGTTTGGGGGAACCCCAGCCTGCAACCCTTTCTTTCTACAGGAGAGGCCAAGACACAAAGAAATAGCAGCAGGCTGCCAAAGGCTGGAGCGGGAGGGGGGGTGGGTTAGGGGAGATGGGGAGGGGGAGGGTGGGTCATGGGGCGGAGCCCTGTATTGTGCAGGCTACCGGGGCGCTGGGTTGGCCTATTCCTAGCACAGCGGACAGGTTCGGATCTGGGAGGAGGTCCCAGGGATGCCTGCCCCACACCTGGCCTCGCTGTCCAGGCTTTCCTGCAGGACAGTGCCCCTTCCCTTCCCTTCCTCCTCTTCCCAGGCCTTGGCAGTTGGGAAGGGATCCCCAGTACGGCAGGAGACCTCCCAAGCATGGGGACCCCCTGCTGTTGATTTAAGCATGCAGGGCCAGGCTTCCTAGGGATGAGCGCGCCCTCCGCATAACTTACAGGGATCTAGGGCCTTCAATAGGCCTTGCACAGCTGCTGCGTCGTCTGAGCAGCTGCCTCCCTGTCTTTGTTTGGTCTCCCGTGACGCAGCAGCCTTGAGGCCCTCCGGGGCTGCCAGCGCACCCCTCCTCCCCCTCCCTGATGAGCCCCGACCAAGCAGCTGCCCACCGCCCAAGTGCTTGCTGCCTGCGTTGGGGCCATGCGTGCGTGCGCCTCGCACATAGTTTATGCGAGAGGGGGCAAGAGCAGAGGCCCTCGGTAAACACTGAATCGTGGGTGGCTGTGCTGGCGCGGAAAAATCCTCCTCCGCTCTGCAGGTGGCCTCTTTAAATCTGTGTGGCTCTTCTCTTCCCAGCCCTAAAGCAGACTCCTGCAAGCAAAGGCGCACACTCCACCTCCTCCGCCCCCAAAATAAGAAGCTGGCAGGAGTGTAGAGTCCCAGCACTCCCAGCCTTGGAGGGGGAGGGTGGTCTGGGAGCTGGAACACAGTTTCCCAGCTTGGGCTGGGAACGGGGGTCAGTGCCTTTCTGACCCGCATGCACGGATAAGCTCCCGCTCAGCCATCTGTGAGCGTTGGCGTGCACCCTGCAGGGAGTCACTTATCCTGGGGCCACCTGGGAACTCAAAGACACTGCCACCCTGCTCTGGAGACCACTATGGGGTCTGAGCGCACACGTGGAGTTCCTGGCCCTGTCTATAGTTTCTCATGTCGGTGGTGCCTACCACAAGGCTTAAGGGATGATGATGAGGATTTGAGTTGTGCAGTGAAGTTGTGGGGTACGCTGGGTTGGGGGCACCCCAGTTGGCCTCACTCCCCTGTGCCTGTGTTGTGGCTGGTGCCCTTGGTCCCCGATGCTAGGTCTGTCTGCCACCAGGCACCTTCTTGGCATCAGTCTTCCAAGTTCTATGGCCCTGAGGGGACCTGCTCACAGACCAGCTCCTCAGCACTTCTGCCCCGAATGGGAGCACAAGCATGGTCACAGCTGTCACAAACACCCAGGGGTCCACCTCCTGGTGGAAGGAGGGAGAAATTATTTCCGCAGCCTTTCTGACTGTTTCTTCATCTATCAGAGAGAGCTTGTGAGGCAGCATTGGTCCAGTGGTCATTAGATGTCACCTGGGGGGCCTGCATTGCTTGTGTGAGTGCCTGGGTTCGAGTCCCAGCTCTGCTCTCAAGTGCAACTTCCTGCTAATGTGCATCCAGTGTTCGAGTAGTTGGGTCCTGGGCCCAGCGTGATGGCTCAGTGGCTAAATCCTCACCTTGCAAGGGGCGGGATCCCATAGGGTTGTTAATTCAGGATCTGGCTGCTCCACTTGCCACCCAGCTCCCTGCTTATGACCTGGGAAAGCAGTAGAGGATAGCCCAAAGCCTTGGGATCCTACACTCATGCAGGAGACCCTGAAGAAGCTCTTGGCTCCTGGCTCCTGGCTTTGGATTGGCTCAGCTCTGGCTGTTGCACCTATTTGGGGCATGAACCAACACATTAAAGATCTTTCTGTCTTTCCTCTCTGAAAATCTGATCTGCCTTTCCAAAAATATATATCACATTATTATATTAATACATTATATATAATATTCTCAAACATTATATATATATATATATATATTTTTTAAAGTAGCTGGGTCCCTGACACTTATATAGGAGACTTGGCTGGAGTTCCCGACCCCTGTCTTGGGTTTCCATCTAACTTCAGCTGCAGTGGGCATTGCAGGGAGTGAGCTAACAGAGGGGAGCTCTTTCTATCTTTCTCAAATAACAGGATAATAAATAAAAATGGAAAGAGAAGGAATCCGAGTGGTTGTCTTATTTGTGGCTCAACATGTAGATGATTATGCTTGTTTTATCTCTTGGCTGGGAGGAGTGGGGTCTGCATGGTTGCAGCCACTCCAGCATCTGGGGCTGGTATCTATGCCAGGGACAGTGAGAACCTCAGCTTTTTGAGCTTCAAAGGAAAGGGCATGGGGTAGGCTTCTGGATCCTTCCATAACTCTGAGGGTGGGTGGATGTGGGACTCTGATGGTGCTTGGCATAGCCATGCCTTGGTCCAGCAGAACAGAGCTTCAAGTGGTCAGGGCGGGAGGAGTTGGGGCTGTGTGCATGTGGGCTGGCTTCTGCCAGACCTGCAGACACCTGCTGCAAGAAGGCTGAAGAGAGGGAGAGGTATAGCTGTGTGGAGTTGGTGTGGGTCAGAGTTCTTCCAAAGAGGGAAGGGGATGGAGCTGAGGCGTTGCAGGGATCTGAGGGGAACCTGAGCTGACAGGGAATGTGGAGTCTTGGACCAGGGAACGCCTGGCAGGCTCCCCTGAAAGGAACTAAGCGATAAGGACTCTGTGCTGGCGCAGAGCTGCAGGCTGGGATGAGAGCCTTTTGGGCCCATCACCTGGCCTTGTCTCCTGGAGCACAGGCCCGCCCCCCGCCTCAGCCCTGCTGGCCTGTCACGTGGGAGTCTAGGACATGGTGTGTGTGTGCACCCAAGGCCAGTTAGCCCAAAGGGGAGCAGGACAGGCACAGGTGATGGTGACAGACACTTCCATTTGCCTCTGCCAACTAAACAAATAGATGTGTTTGTGTGTACACGCTGCTTGGGAAAGGCACAAATTCCCACAAATCCATTTTTGAATCTTTCCCATTTCATATATTGTAAAATACTTTGCCTTATATGTATGCATGCACTATAATAAAAAAATAACTATTTTATTTGAAAGGGAGAGAGAGAAAAAGATCTTTCCCATTTGCTGGTTGAGTCTCTGAACAGCTGGGGCTGGGCTAGGATGAAGCCAGTAGGCTGAAACTCAACCCGGGTCTCCCGCATGGGAGACAGGGACCCAAGTACTTGAGTCAACACCTGCTGCCTCCCAGGGTGCACATCAGCAGGAAGCTGGAGTCAGGAGCAGAGCCAGGATTCAAACCAGGCACTCTGAGGTGGCCTGGTGGATCCCAGGCAGCATTCCAAGCTGTACCAAGCACCTGGCCCTACAAGGCAACTTTTAATGACTACAAAACTTTCTCCATGGTCTGCAAAGCAAGGTGCATGCAACATGACCAATGGGGTCAAGGGAGAAACTATTATGACTTTCTTTCATGTTTTTAATCGGAAAATAAGGAAGAACTTCACATTTGCTGATTTTTAAAAAAACATTTTAATGGAAAATCAGATATGCACAGAGGAGGACAGACAGAGAGAAAGATCTTTCATCCACTGATTCACTCCCCAAGCAGCTACAACAGCCGGAGCTGTGCTGAACCGAAGCCAGGAGCAAGGAGCTTCTTCCAGGGTCTCCCATGTGGGTGCTTTGGGCCATCCTCGGCTGCTTTCCCAGGCCAAAGTAGGGAGCTGAATGGAGAGTGGGGCCACCAGGATTGGAACTGGTGCCCATATGGGATCCTAGTGTGCAAGGCGAGTACTCTAGCTGCTAGGCTACTATGTCAGGCCCATTTATTGATTTTTAAATGATTCACTATTTGAAAGGCAGAGATACAGAAAAAGAAGAAGAAATAAACATACATAGCAGAGAATGAGAAAGAATCTTCTATATACTATTTCACCTCACCTCACCCTACCAAATCAAGATGCCTGCAATAGCCAAGGCTGGGTCAGGCTGAGACCAGGAGCCTGGAGCTCCGTCTGGGTCTCTGATGTGGGTCCAAGAACCCAGGTCATCTTCTGCTGCCTTCCCAGGCACATTAGCAGAGAGCTGTATTGGAAACATAGCAACCAGGACTTGAACTGGCATTTATATGGGATGCCAGTGTGGCAGGCATGGTTTAACCTAAGGTGGGATAGCACCTGTTCCAAGATTTGAAGATAGTCTACTACCTTCTCTCAGGCACGGGCTGTTCCCCAGGCTGTGTGTACCTATGGTGCTTCAGGGTTCGGTAGAGGGCTTGGCAGTGGCACCCACATAGTTTTGCTTGATTTTTACTTAGTTTCCTGCAGTTTCTGAGGTTCCCTGAAAGGATTCCCAAGTTGTATTCCTTTAATTCATAATTGGCACAACAGAAAGGCAGCTCTAGAAACTTCCTCTGCCAATAAAGCACAGGGCAGGAGACACAATGATGCTGGGGGTGAGCTTGTCACATTCTCACACACTCTTAGAATCACACTATTGGGCCTGGCGGCGTGGCCTAGCAGCTAAAGTCCTCGCCTTGAACGCCCCAGGATCCCATATGGGCGCTGGTTCTAATCCCGGCAGCTCCACTTCCCATCCAGCTCCCTGCTTGTGGCCTGGGAAAGCAGTTGAGGACGGCCCAATGCATTGGGACCCTGCACCCGCGTGGGAGACCTGGAAGAGGTTCCAGGTTCCCAGCTTCGGATCGGCGCAGCACCGGCTGTTGCGGCTCACTTGGGGAGTGAATCATCGGACGGAAGATCTTCCTCTCTGTCTCTCCTCCTCTGTGTATATCTGACTTTGTAATAAAATAAATATATCTTAAAAAAAAAGAATCATACTATCATCAGATCTGGAAAGCTGGCTACTCAAAGCACCTGAACATGTTGAGATTAGTCAAACATTGGACGGGTAAGATGAATATTGTAATATTTGTGAAACCATTTTATTTAGTGATAGCCTTACCTTAAGGGTACACTGAGACATAAGTTAGTGAGAATATTACTGTAGGGGAGACACTTAACTAACTGACAAAAACATAGGCAGTTGGTGCAGTGATAAAGTTATCACTTGGGACACTTGCACCCCATATCTGAGTGCCAGTCAGGCTCCTCCAACAGGTTGGTGGCTCATATGGAATACCTGGATGAAGTTTCAGGTTCTTCGCTTTGGTCTGGCCCTGTTTTGGCTATGCCAGCATTTGGGGAAGTGAATCTGCAGATGGAAAATCTCTCCTTGGCTGTCTCTCGCTGTCTGCTTTTCAAATAAGAGGGAAATGTACAAATTCTTTTTTAAAAGAGGATTTGAGACAAATCTTAAACTTTTCCACCAGTGATGAAAGTCATGCCATATTTCAGCACTTAAAACATTTTTACTAAGCTAATAATAATAAATGTTTAGAAGCCTCAAAGCCAAATGTCACGGGAGAACTGGCCAAAATAATGCCTGGGAAAAAAATATGGGGATGAAACTAAATGTAGTTTTTTGTAATAAAATACTGTTGAAATGCATACTGGGCCGTTGCTGACTATTTGAAGAAACAAATCTTAGAATATGTTATGCAGTCTGGGAGTTCTGCCATGCATTTGGATCAAAGTACATGTGTTTCCCACATGACGCAGTTACCACATGTGCTAAATTGTTTTAGTAATTGAAACACATGACTTATGTTTCTGCAGGCCACTTGAAGAAAGATAATTGAAAACTCTTAACATTGAATGATTTTCCAATAATTGCTAAGGAAGAAGACACGAGAGTGGAGCACACAGTATCTGGGCTGGCTTCCTGACCCTGGCTGGCTAGGCTTTCTGCTAAGGCTGACCCTGGGAGGCAGTGGTGAGGGCTGAAGCAAGAGGGTGTTTGCAACCCACATGCAAGATCTGGGTTGAGTTGCCAGCTCTCAGCTTCTGCCTGGCCCAGCACAGGTACTGTGGGTGCCTTGGGTCAGTGAACCAGAAGATGGTCACTCTGTTTCTCTCTCTCTCTCAACACACACACACACACACACACACACACACACACACACACACACACACACAGTGTTTGAACTGTGGCTAGGGCATAGTAAATGCTCAACATATATCAGCTGCTAATCAATACAACAGGCAAACTGCTACAGCAAAGAGTAGGAAATTGAAAGTGCAAAGATTTGGTTTTCAAAACCTGCTTCCCTTCACTGTCCATCCAGAACACTAACATCCTCTCACCTGCAGCTGGAAGCTTGGGGACTCCATAGAGTGGGGACTTCACTTTGCCCATTTGGTTCATGGTGACATCTCTAGTGCCAGCACAGCATTGGTGCACAAAGTGTCTCTCAAATAGATAAGACCAGTGCCAGCTAATGATGGAGGGGATTCTGCTTTGAAAACTGGGGGGAAATGATGGTGGGCTTTGTTCTCTAGGCACTGACAAAAGAGCTTCCAGTTCCCTGCGGGGAACAGAGGTAAGAGCTAGTGCCTGCAAGACAACGGAAAGTAGGTCTGGGCTTGTGGACAGCAGGACACCTGGGACACCACATGTGGGATGCCCTGCCTCTCACGGTGACCCTGCAGGGAGTGCCACATCTGGATTCTTCAGGGGTTCTGCAGCTCTGAGTCCCCAAAGCCTCCCCAGGGCATGGCTAGGCATTGACTGGAGCCAGGCCCCCAGGGACAATGAGAACATGGTGATTGCATGTGATGTCTAAGGTCCTGGACTGCAAGTAGCTGCAGAGAAAAAGTGCAGGAGGATTCCAAGCATGTGGGCATGAGGGAGGGAGATGCTGAGCCCAAGTTTCTGCAGCATTGCCACTGGGGATGCTAAGTCATCCAAAGCTGAACATTAATAGATATATATTTTTCAAATACTTGCTCTCTTTAAAAAAATGTTAGCTTCTAAAGATTTATTTATTTAAATGTCAGAATTACAGAGAAAGAAAGAAAGAGGGAGAGGGAGAGAGAGAGACAAAGAGAGAGGATCTTTCATTTGCTGATTGAGTTCCCAAATAGTCACAACATCCAGAGTGGGACCAGGCTGAACTCAGGAGCCAGGAACTTCTTCAGAGTCTCCCATATAGGTACCGGCACTCAAAGCCTTGGACCATCCTCCAGTGCTTTCCCAAGCACATTAGTAGGGTGCCGGATCAGAAACAGAGCAGCTGGGGCTCTAACTGGTGCCCATAGGGGATGCCAAGCATTGCAGGTGGTTACTTTGCCCACGATGCTACAGTGGTGGCCTCTGGGCATGAGTATTGCTGTGACCTCACTTCCATCTACAGGCTCATACATACACATTTAGAGAATCTCCTGTGTGGACTTGTCCTTAAATACAGGTGCTGCGTCTCATTGTCAAGTGTAAGCCCTCTGAGGACCACTCCCTCCTTGAGCTCGGCAAGTGGCTGCAGAATCCCATGGATTCAGTAAATGCCTGATGTTGGGGTTGAGGAGGCCACCCAAGCCACAGGTACAGGGAAGGTGGGGTGGCTGGTATTCTTTGGGTGCCTGAAAGTCTTTTCCGATATCAAGTCCAGTGAGTTCTGTGTTGTGGGGCTTGCTCACTTGGAAAACCAGAGACTCTGCTGGTCATTCACGGTGGCATGAGCCCTAATGCTTCATCCTTTGGCTCCGGGAGGCTCTGGAAGTTTCTGGCAGCAAGTCAGCTCCAAATGGAAACTCCAAATCACTAGGCTGTTCCCCCCTGTGTCAAGATCAAAGGCAGCTTTCTCCAAGGAGCCCACCTGGGCTGAGCAGCTCCAAACTGCTTGGTCCTCGGCCCCGGGGTTCCCAGAGCCGGACACTGGCAGTTACCAATGGATAGTGTGAGAGTGGGAGGAAGAGGAGGAAAGCATGGGCCCGAGCCATTCAGTGGTGGCGTAGCAGGAGGATCACTGACGTCTGGCCTTGCCCAAGTCCTGTCGTGCCTCCCGGCTTGAGATCGAGAGGTCTGGACTCGGTTATTCATTGCCCCTGCTGCTTCCGACATCTGGAAGTTCCATCCATCTTCAAAACCCGCCCCCTACCCCATCGCCTTGGATTCGATGGGAAATTCATCTCCCTTGCAGATGAAACACCTATTGATTTTCTCCTCTGGCAAAGCAGGAGACAGCTCTTTTTCTCTGTACGCAGAGGCCAAGTGGGGGAGGAGGAATTGGAAGGCAAAATCAAATCAGTCTCCCATTTGGGGCTGCTGAGTTCAGGCTTGAATGCTAAACAGAGTTTGGCTTCCAGGAGTGACTCAGTGTTTGAGGCGCATGGACAGTCGGAATGGGAAGGCTCCTGACAGACTAGCCTGAGGAGATTGCCCCAAGATGTGACCCAAAATTAGGGGGTGGCAGAGCTCCTCCACTAAGTCTAAATACGGACCCCCAGGAGGGGCAGCCCAATGGCTCTGCGATTCCAGACCCCTTCAGTATACAGGATTAGGTCATCCGGTTGGCGTTTTGCCTCCCGGGTAGGGGCTTCCATGAACTTCAATTAAGCTATCAGTCTGGCTTCTCGCGGCTGAGGCCAGGAGGCGTCTCTCCACCCTTTGTCAGGAGACGCGGCCCGTGATTGGTGGTTTAGGAGAGCTCCCGGGCCGCCGGCCAATAGGGAGCTCGGGGAGGCGGGTCGGTTGGATGGTTGCCTTGGTTACGACGCCGGCAGCGACGGCTGAGGGACCGCTAGACTCTGGCCGCCAGGTGCCTGCGCGGCGCGCAGCAGGCCGCACCCCGCGTCAGGCGCCGGGCTCTGCTGTGACTGATGATGGCTCAGCCCACGGTTCCGCCTCGGCCCGAGAGCGGTCGTGGCTTGTGGGCGATTTTCCCTCAGCCCCGGCCACGGCTGCTTCTTCGCTCGGAGCTTCGACCTGGCTTCCACCGCCTCACGCGATTTAGTTTTCTTAAATGAGTAAAATTTCACCTGCATCCCTTGCAATTCCAGACCTGCGTCTCCATTCTCTTCTTGATGTTGAAAGCGTGGCCTGAGTGTCCACTGCACCGACTTGGTCCCAATTGAAAGACGGCCATTTGGTTTCCTGAAATCTCCGGAGGAAAGAGAAAGCGGCTGTGTGAAGCGGCGGGAAGGGCAGGAAAAGTGCACCTGAGACATTTGCTATTTATTTTTAAAATTATATGTGTTTGAAAGACAGAGATTTTCCATCTGCTGATTCACTCCTCAAATTGCCACAGTGGTTAAAGCCTGGCTGGTCTGAAACCAGGAGCTTCTTCCCTGTGGCCCCATGTGGGCTCAGGGTCCTGAGGTTTTGGACCATCCTCCACTGCTTTGCAAAGCCACAAGCAGGTAGCTGGATGGCAAATGGAACATCCAGGACATGAAGTGGTGCCTATGTGGGATGTTGGTACCACAGGTGGCGGCTTTACCTGCTATTGCCACAGCGCTAGCCCCCTAAGATCCTCTTGCCTATGATGGATGAGACAGGCAGAGCCTTGAGCTCCCTCCCATTCTTTCCCTCTAAAGAAATACATGTTCATGGTCAGGTCTACATCCTCACACCTCAAGCTCCTGTTCCCTCTCTGAAGCCATGTTCCCTGTCCCAGCTGCCTGAGACCTGGCACGCACCAGAGGATCAATTCAGTCCTGGGGAAGCTTTGACTTTGGCCTTTGACTCTGGTCAGCCCAGTTCGTTGTGACCTTCCCCTGGATACTTTGATCTGTGAAGTGGTCATGGACAAAAGCAGAAAGCCCATCTGTGAAATCCCGCAGCCAGGCAGGAAGAGGAGGTGGGAGGGTTGAGAGGTGCCAGTTCCCGTGGGCATCTGGGGCAGCTGAGGCCTTGCTGGGAAGCGTTCCCATCCACCCAGAAGCCCTGGGGACAAGGCCACAGAAGGAACTGTTGTCCCTGCCACTTCAAAACTGGCCGAGAACAAGGAAGGGGAGGAAGCTGGCCAGGAACGACCTGCCAGGCAACTCAGCAAAGTGTGAAACCCCGGCAGGCCAGAATGGCAATTAGCTGGGAAATGAAGACCTTTTCAGCAGGGAAAATGGCCTAGACTACTGGTGCTCTCTACTGTCTTTCACTGGCACCCACCCAGACAGCATGGAGACAGCCTCTTGGCTCACAGACTGGAGGATGCTGGACGAGGTGCCTGTGGGGAAGAGACTCCCAGGCCTTCAGAGGTGGGAGATGGGCAGCTTGCCAGTAGGGGCAGAGCCAAGTGCATTTGGGCAGAGTTGGCTACAGAATCCTAAAGACGTGTGTGTGTGTGTGTATGTATGTGTTGTAAAGATTTATTTTATTTAAAAGTTACAGAGAGATGTGAGGTTGTCCATCTGTTGGTTCACTCCCCAAAAGAGCTACGATGGCCTGGGCTGTGCCATGCTGAAGCCAGGAGCCAGGAGCTTGTTCTGGGTCTCCCATGTGCGTGCAGGGACCTAAGAACTGGGCCATTCTCTGCTGCTTTTGTCAAGCTAGGCAAGGACATGGATGAGCAGTGGCGCTTCCGGGACATGAACCAGCGCCCATATGGGATGCCAGCACCACAGGTGGAAACTTAACTTGCTATGTCACAGTGCCAGCACTCTTGAAAAAAGTTTTTTTTTGTTTTGTTTTGTTTTGTTTACTTATTTCAAAGGCAGAGAGAGGGCGAGGAAGACAGGTCAGGGAGGAAGAGCTGAACTCAGAGGATACAAACGGATTTACCTGTTTTGGTGGTAAGGAGGATGGAAGGAGCATGAGGAAAAGCCCTGGGCCCCCACCTGAGGCTCCAAGTGATCCCACAGCCTGCCAGGTTCTGGGGCTGTGTGTGGCAGCCTGGGCGCACCCTTTCCTCTGAGGTCAGGCTTCAGTCACCTCTAGCTCCTGATTTCAAAGGCTCAGATTTGGCCCTAGGCCTGTGTACATCCCCTGCGGGGGGGAGGTTGGGGGTGTGGAGCCCAGAGTTTCTGTCCTATGGGCCATCCTCCACTGTTTTTGCTAGGCCATTAGTAGGGAGCTGGATTGGAAGTGGAGCAGCCAGGACTCAGGTCAGTGCCCCTGTGGAATGTCAGCCTCAGAGGCTTTACCTGAGGCAGAGCCAGTCTTTTAGTGGGTGGTAATTCGACCATGCAGTAAAGAGAAGAATGGGGTTTGTGCACAGTGGGAGGTGCTCCATGATAACAGCAGCAATGGGGCAGGAGCAGGGGTGCTTGGAGGTGGAGGGGGAATTGGAGGTAAAAGGCAGGACGGAATGCTCACTCTTAGCCTTGGGCATGTGTGCATGTGTGTGCACCACACACAAGCTCTTGCCTGGTCTGCAATCTCTGTGCTCCCTGGCACCTGAGCAGTGCGGCTGGAAACTGTGTAAGGTGCACAGGATACGCAGACGTGGGAACCGGTGGGCAGCAGGTAGCTGATGAACTGAAGGAGTTGGAGAGGTCAAGGGACAGCCAACTCCCTGGCAAGGCCTTTCATTGGGGGTCTCTGAGTCACCGGAAGAGCTGGCAGGAGGAGGTCAGAGGCCAAGCTGCAAGAAACAGGAAGCAGCAGGCAGACAGCGATCACAGACTGAGAAGACAGCCGTGTGCTGCGTGACCATCTTATCACCATGGCCTTATGCTCTGGCTCTGGGGACTTCCTAGCAGGACTCTCCGGGAATGGCGACGGGCCAGCAGAACAGTCCCTTCTGCCAAGACCTGGGTGGCACAAGTGGCTGGGCTCAAGACCTCCAGGCAGTGAATGGGCTGGGCCATCTTCCTTGGATGTCATTTTCTGGGCACCACTAGCAAGGAACCTGTGGCAAGACCATCCTAGGTGGCCTGAGACTTGTATGACATCAACACTTGGGCTTCTGGGTTTGTGATCTGTGCTTTCCCCTGTAGGGCTGTAAGCTGGAGCTGCTCATGTGTTTCTATTTGAAATCCTTATGTTGTTTGGGGGCAGGTGGGTGGGAGGGAGGGATGGTGGTTGCTTTTTTTTTTTATTATTAACTTTTTTGTTTTAAAGATTTATTTGAGAAGTAGAGTTAGAGAGAGAGAGTAAAAGAGAGAAAAAAAATCTTCCATCCTCTGCTTCACTGCCTAAATAGCCGGGTTGAAGCCAGGAGTCAGGAGATTCTTACAGGTCTCCCATGTGAGTGCAGGGGCCCAAGCACTTGGGCCATCCTCTACTGCTTTCCAGGGTCTATTAGCAGGGAGCTGGGTGGGAAGTGGAGCAGGTTAAGATTCGAACTGGTGCCCACATGAGATGCTGGCACTACAGACAGAAGTTTAACTTGATGTGCCACAAAGTTGATCCCAATGGATGCTGTCTTGCTTGTAATCAGCCTTGTTAACCAAGGCTTTGGGCTCTTGAAATCGCTGTCATTCCCCAAACCAACTGCCCCAGCTGAAGATGTCCCAGCATCCAGGGGCATGGGCCCAGAGCCTACAATGTCTCAACCTGTTCCAACCAGCTAGACCTCTGACAGGGCGTGAGACTGGCAAAGGAACAAGAAACAAGAAGGTGTGTTATACTGCCCTGGCCCAGGGCTGCCTAGGGGCTTGGGATTAGCACCCTAGGAAGGCCCAAGGCCCAAGTGGAGCTTAGGGGGCAGCCGGGCAGGCAGCAGGGGCGCCAAGCAGCAGGCTGGGATGGCTGCCAGCATGCAGCTTTGTTTTCCGTGGCAGTTTGCTGTGACACTTTGCTTTCCTGAGACGCCAGCTGACGTGGGAAGGGGGAGGAGGCAGGCATTGAAAGGGACCAGGCTGCGGCCACTTCTAAGAGCTGAGCCAGAGCTTGGCAGAGTTGCCAGGGGAGGGGGGGAGGTGGGTGCCACTTTGCCTTGGCTGCCCGGTCCCCTGCATCCGCCCTTTAGATCTTGTGGCCAGGGGAGCAGATGTCTCACTGGAGATCTGCCCCTACCCTCACCGCCTCCCCCCCAATCAAGAGCCTCCTCCCTGAGTTAGCCCAGTGGGGCAGGTGGGCTGCCGGGGGTGAGGGTGGGAGCGAGGGCTGGTTGCCAGCTGTTAGGCTGCCTGCTTTGTGTGTGCCCAGAGCCAGGTGCCAGGCAGGAGTGCTGGGGAGATGGGGAGGAGGAGGTCTGTTGGAGGGGCAGCAGGTTGCTGGGACAAAGCAGAGGCCACTTCAGCTCTGGAGGCGACTTCAGGCCTTTGGCCAGCAGTGGCAGCTTGAAAATGCACAGGATGCCAGGTGCACAGGAAAAGCAAGACTTAGATTCCAGAAACTCTGTTTTCACTTGGAACACAACAAAAAGTAAAAAGCAAAACCAAACCAGCCAACTGAGGTCTCTCTTCCAGGCCTCAGGGACTTTCCCAGGGCCAGCAGACCTGGGGGTGGGCGGGTGGGGACCTGTCCCAGGCTGAGCCTACTCTTACAGGGATTCTGTGGCTTCTATCAGAGGGGGGAGCCCCAGGAGTGATGACAGGAAGCCCAAGGTTTTGCTAAGCAAGTGGCCAGGACTTCCCAGGGGCTCTGGCCTCATCTGGCACTGCCCACCGCCCACTGACTTGCCTGGAAACCACTCAACCCCCTGGCTCTGGGGCTGGGGAGAGCAGCTGCTGGCTGTGAGGTCACCATGGTGATCAGGCGACAGCCGGCAGGCCCCTTGGCCTCCTGGGGGGCAGGGCAAGGCGGAGCAGGGGCTCCACATAGCGCCAGCTCTCCCTCTGGTCTGGCAGCACCAAATGTAAGTCATTGTCACAGTTACAAATGCAACTGGGGGTAAAAACGGATGACGCTCGCGAGAACCTTGCCTGGTGAGAACACTCCAGTTTCCGCCTGGGCCTGGGAGCCATTCGTTGATCCTGTTTTCCTGTTGGGCAGCTGCATGCAAGTCCTTTGCTTCCATTTTGGTTTCAGAGAAGAACAACGGATAAATTCCTCTCCTCAATAAATTCCCCTGCTAGAAAGCCCTTGGCTGTTTGAAGGCCATCTTTCCTGAGAGAAGCAACCCCATGATTGATTTTATTCAGGATTTAAACATTTTTTATATTATTATTATGACCACATGTCTTTGTTCTTTTAGATCACATTGACATGTCTGCTCCGGAAATTAACATCAGCTGACTTGCTCAGCTCACATGAATATATTTGTTGACAAAGAATGAGGAAGGAGAATTTGAGGCTGGGGCAAGTGGAGTTGATCCACTGATTGAAATCAGAGAAGCAGTGTCCATTTTTTTTTAAAGATTTACTTTTATTTGAAGGACAGAGTTACAGAAAGAAGGAGAGAAAGAGACAAAAAAAGAGAGCGAGAGGGAGAAGAGGCGAGAGAGAGAGGGAGAAATTTTCCATCTACTGGTTCACTTTTCAAATGGCTGCAGTGGCTGGAGCTGGGCTGGTCTGAAGGCAGGAACCTGCAGCTCCTTCCTGATCTCCCATGTAGGTGCAAGGGCTCAAGCACTTGGGCCATTCTCTGCTACTTTTCCAGGCTACAGGCAGGGGCTGTATAGAAAGTGGAGCAGCCGAGACTGGAAACCAGCACCCATATGGGAACCTGGTGCCACAGGTAGAAACAGAGCCCACCACATTTTTTTTCAAGTGTGCTACTTTAAACTTTAAAAACAAGCATATACCAAACATAGAGTCCAGCATCTTATTGTCCAGTCAAGTTCAATGGCTTCTTAGGCAATGGGGGAACCTCAACTGAACTTGAACTGTGGTTATGCAACAAGGTGGAGGAATCCACCATGGTGGGAGGGTTTGGGGAGGGGTGGGGAGAATCCAAGTACCTATGAAACTGTGTTACATAATGCAATGTAATTAATGAATTAAAAATAATAAATAAATTAAAAAAATCATTTCCCATCGCTTTAATCAGGTTGATGGCTCTTTTCTGAGTCCCTTTTAGTTTTTTTTCTTTTTTCTTGAAAGGGTGTTACTCAATTTTGTCCATGAATCTAATCAAGGCTTGATCTCAACTACTTTATATCCTAAAATAATTACTTCCTGCTCTATGAAAGCCACATAGGCTCTCTTAGGCATACCTGGTAAACAGGCTTGCTTGCTCTTGTTGCTTTTTGTAATACCAACTTGCCATCTCCTTACTCAGCCTACATTGATCCAGGGTCTCTCGATTTTTTTCCCTTAATTTTTAATTTTCTTTTTAATATTGTTTACATAGTTGAGAGGGATGCATGCCCATGTGAACCTCTAATTAGGATGGGAAAGGTCAGGTGTGGAGGATGGTGGGTAGGACAAATGCTTCAGGTTTTTTTTTTTTTTCTTTTTCTCCTATGTTTGTATGGAAGAAGGAGGTTGCTGGTTGCTGTCAAACTACACCAGTGCCTGGGGATGGAGAACCGTCATTTGATGATGCCTTACAAACTGCGATGTGGGGAAGAGTATTCTAAGGGTGTTACTTGAATGGTTTTGGTAGTTCTGAGAAGTTGTTGGTTTGCTTCAGGAATGAGAAAATTTTTCCAAGGTCTATTGGTTGACAAAGTAGGAGCATGCTGTAAAGGTTGGCCAGGTGAATTGTCCAACCTGTTCTGCTTTCCAACCTCTGACAAGGCAGTTATGTGCCTGTTGGCCTAGATGAGCTGGCCATCATGTCCCTCGTGTGCATGTGGGCATGCTGTTTACTGCATGGGCATCAACAACTGAGGAGGCCCAGTCCTAATACATACACTCCAACGTCAGACCACACATCCTGTGATTTTCCTTGAGGCCACAGTCTGAGCCCAGTGGTCTAATTGGGAAGTTCCACAGGAAACTTTGCCTGGGTGTTCTCAGACTTAACTCTTGCAGTCAATAGCCAGTGCATGTCAGGTGTGGCCCATTACCTGCACCCTGTCAGGCATATTCCCAGCCCCAGATTTTGCACCTGCCAGGGGGGATTGTGGTCCAGTCTGACATGACTTACACCTAGTCCCAGCACTTACCAGCTGGTGCTGTAGCCTAGCTCAGCTGGCCTGAACCCATTCTAGTTCTTGTGAGGGCCAGTGGATGCAGCAGCCTAGCCCATACTGGCCCGCTCCCAGTCCCAGCTCTCATGCTTACCAATTCTTTCAAGTTCTGGTGGGTGCTATGGCACAGCCTGAAGTGGCCTACCCCTGCTCTGACACTTGCAGGTGGATACTGTGGCTAGCCTGGCCAGGTATGGCCCACCCCCCCCCCCCCCAAGCTCCAGCTTTTGCCTGTGCCACGAAGTGGCGGGCAGTGCTGTTTAGACCAGCCCAGGTATTCCATGTGGGTGGGTGCCTTGGTCTGACTCAGACATGCCCTCCAGTTTTCCCACTCTAAAGCACCCCATGTCAGCTCCCTTCGTACCTGTGAGTGCCGTGGTCTGGTTCATGAAGACTCCAGAAGTCACTCCTTTCCTTTCATACATGTTCTTAGTTGCTCCCGCTCCAATACATCCCCAGATTGCCTTTCCTGGACAATCTGCAGCCCTCACCCCCGCACTCCACCCTGGGGACTGGGATTGGGTGTCCACAAATTTAGCATTAAGCAGGCCCAAAATGCCTGCCAGCTACTGGCAGCTTTTCCCTTAATAGTGTAAGACTCGCCTGGGTGCAAGGCAATCAGGGCAGTTGCCTAAAGCTAGGGGAAATTTTGTTTTCTGCTCTCTATCTTAGGACCTTGTTACAAAGTATCCTAGTATTTGTGGGAGCTGACTTCTATTTCATTTAAACTTTCTTGAGGGTTGAGTAGCACACAGCAGTCAGAACCCTGTTTTCGGGGGAGTGGCTTGTGGTGACAGCTTGTAACCTCTGCACCCTAGGATTCTGAGTAGAAAGAGATTCTGACTTCCAGAATAAGTATGCTTTGTTGGAGCCACTTTTTGGGACTCCTCTAAAAGTCGCTTTACCCCAAATCCATGATTTTAAGAAAGAGACGCAGAATGGGGAGAGAAGTAGGAATTCACAACCACATTGAATTTATTATTAAAGAGCAGTGAATTTGGCAGGGATGGCCAACTGCAGGTGTGCAGCGTGGAGGAAGCACATGGCAGGGGCCCAGTCATTCCACAGTGGGCCTTCTACAGCTTGAGGGACTTGGGGTGCTTGGAGCTGGGGTGACTTTTCATGCATGTTTCAGCCTTGGTGGATTGGCCTTGCCCTTTGGGGGCTAGGTGGCAAAAAGGAATGCAGATGGTGGGGAGGGGGACCAGGTTAGGCTGGACTTTGGGAATGTAGGAGCAAGTTCAGGGAGGGACATGGCTGAGGCTTGTGTCCTGGCTCCATCATATGAAGGAGGCACATTGTTGTGCCCACCTCAGTATGGCACTTTGCGCTTTATGTATGCCACATGCAAGAATGGTGGTGGTGGTGGGCGATAGTGCAGTCCACGTCTTCAGACCCCACTGCTCTGGCTGCCCTCCAAGAAATCTTAGCTGAGATGCCTCCCATTGCACTGAATGCTGAAGGTGTCACCCAGTGTGGTCTGCTCAGCCTCAGGAACATTCGTCCTAAGGCTTTCAGTGATGGCAACCAAATGTTTTAGACCCTTTTAGCAAGCAAGAAAGCATTTGAGCCAGCTGGAGCCAGGAGAGCAGCTCTCTGATTCTCTCTGTGTTCAGAAGGCTGGTGGTGAGGGGTCTGAGTGTGTGTGAGGCTGGAGACTTTCATACAGGGTGCAGGTGTGTGAGAATCAGGGGTCCAGGAAACATGGGTCTTCTGTACCGGCTGCAGCCTGGCCCCATCCGTTCTGATTCTGTCCGTTCTGATGTCAGCTGCCTTGGGGAGATGGGCAATGGGGATGTTTACAGCAGTGCAGGGAAGGAGTAGGGGACAAATACAATAGTTAGGGGAGCAGCTCAGGAGTGGAGGCCATTATCAGTCATGTGAGCCTGAAGAGAAGGAGTGAAAGAAGGCTTTCTTGCCTACCTGCCTGTAGCTTCCTGCCAGTACCTCTCCTTGGCCAGACCTGAGGGGATGCTGAAAGCAGAGGAGCCTGCAAAGACTGTCCAGCGCTCATGGCTGATTTGCGCTTCACCTTGCTCTAGCGGAAGGACTCCTGTCCCCAACGCAAGCTCAGATCAAGTCCCCAAAGTTGCTGAACAATGACGTGCTGTGGTGACATATCTCCAATGTCCAACCTCAAACACAGTCACAGCGCCCTCCCTAAGGGGCTTTGGAATGGAAAAGGAGGGGGTGCTGTGATCCCCAAGTCCTGCACCAGGTCAGGAGGCCCAGGCTGAGCAGGCGCGCGCGGCCTCCCCCTTCCTCTTCACCAACACCCTTGCAAAAGCCCTTCCTGGGTGGTCCTGTCTGTATTCCTTTTTTCTTTTGCTTGTTTGCTTGAGAACATCTGTCCTTCCGTTTTTCATGCCAAAGCCACTTCTTTAAATATTTGAGTTACAAGCTCTGAGCAATGAAGACAAGACTGGCCTCCCATGCTGGGCCCCTCCCCTCCCTTCAGCTCCAGGCTGACGGTCCAAAGGGGTGCCTTGCACTCTCCAGGGGCCCCGTGTGTAGAGTAAAAAGTCCCGGCCCAGCAGCTTTCTTCTTGCTCCAAGATTCAACATCAGGAGGCAGGCTTTTGCAAGGTTCCATCTGACCCTCATCCCTGGGTTTACATTCTTGAGGGGACTCCCTACTGGCCACAGCACAGGAAACAGAGAGCTGGGGGAGGGTTCTGGTCATGGTCCAGGTTGGGACTTTTCTAGGTTCTTGCTTCTTACTTGAAAAGTGTTTTAAGCACAGGAAGACATGCAGCTTACCAAGTGATAAGGTTTATTTCAAATACAAGGGACGGATTCACAGATACATGTTGAGGGACAGGGTGGGCTGCGAAGGGAAAGGGCGAGAAAGAGAGAGAAGTAATTACCTTCTGTCGTCTTTGTTCACAGGGAGAGAGATCATGTGTGCCTCTTCCGAATGGGCTCTTATGGGGTCCAAAAGAGTGTGGTTACCTGGCACCTCCCCAGGTCCCAAGTGGAGGAAGTACATTCCTGGGGAACGGGTGTTTGATTCACAGGTAGGCAGATAGGGTTACAAAAGTCAAGGGGGCTAGTTAATTACCTATCCCATATCTAGATCAAGTTGTATGCAACAGCTCAAGGTCTTCCGAGTGAGACTTCCAGGAAGTCTCGCCTCTGACCCCACCAGCATGGCATGCCCTGAGCCACAGCCAGGATGGGTTCAAATCTGCTCTTGCTAAGATCCATATGCTGGACCACTTTGCAGCAGTGATGAGAGAAGATGATGCTGAGAGGTAGCCTGGGGCATCCCAGAACTGCCCATCTTCACTGGGTGCTGGTCGTACCGCAGTGTGTATTCCACAGCTCGGCCAGACACCTAGGTCAGTAGGATTACCCCTTTGCTGCCTTTGAGTCAGAGCACGGCAGCTTCAGCTTCTGGCTGAGCAGAACCTCAGCTGTGTCTGTTGCCTGTTTTTTCCATGTGCTTGGGGACCTGTAGGCTTGCTGGAGAGTTCAAGGTGTGAGGACTGGAAGCATGGCTTCTTCCTGAGGATGCACCTGTGAAGGGCCACTCTCACATCGACCCTGAGTTCCCATACTCGGGCTTTGTGGTACTGCTGGCTTAGGGTTTGTGTCCGATCTCATAGGTCAGCACCCAATCCTTGCAAATCTTCCTTCTTTTCCAGTAGGCACCAGGATGAAGCCTTCAGTAGGCCACGCCACTGTCACTTTAAGCCATCTGTGTCTGAATGACAAGACATGTGGAAAGAGTCTGTGAATTTAATTTAACTAAAACTCTCTGCTATCCTTTATTTCTTTTCTTTTAAAAAGATTTATTTACTTATTTTATTGGAAAGACAGGTCTGATTTATGGAGAGAAGGAGAGACAGAGAGAATGATCCTCCATCTGCTGATTCACTCCCCACATGGCTACAACAGCCAGAGCAGAGTTGATCTGAAGCCAGGAGCCAGGAGATTCTTCTGGGCCTCCCACACAGGAGCAGAGTTCCAAGGTTTTGGGCTATCCTCTAATGCTTTCTCTAACCGCAAGCAGGGAACTGGATGGGAAATGGAGCAGTGGGGACATGAACCGGTGCCTATACGGGGTCTCTGTGCTTGCCAGACAAGGATTTAGCCATTGAGCCATTGTGCCAGGCCCTATACTTTATTTCCTTTAAAATCTATTTATTTCTTGAAAGTTATAAAGAAACAAAGGGAGAGATAAAGCAAAAGAGAATGAAAGAAAAAAAAAGAGAGAGAGAAAGGAAGTGTTCCCCTTCTGTCTGGTTCAGCCAGGGTTGGGTCAGGCCAAAACCAGAGGCCAGGAGCTTCTTTCTAGGTCTCCCACATGGGTCCAGGGGCCCAAACACTTGCATCATCTTCTTTGCTTTTCTCAGGCCCAGCAGCAGGGAGCTGGATCATAAGTGGATCAGCCGGGACCTGAACTGGAACCCATAGTGGTGTTGACATGGCGGGTGGTAGTTATACGTACTGCATCATGAAGCAAGCCTCTGCATTTTCTTCATGTTTAAAAGATTCCCAGCCCAGGCTATGGGATCCACAGTGATGAAGCAGGCCTTCTGTAGGGAACGGTGAGTAGTGCTCGTAGAGTATTTCATGCCAAACCACATGGAAGTGGGTCCAACAATACTGTGGTTCTATTCCCATAAAGGCAAGTCTTTGGCCGGCCTTCGATGTCCTTGGCCTCCATCAGGTGGCTGGGCTGTTCAGCTCAGTGAACAATATCTTCCGGGAAACTGACCTCATTGTGGCCAGTAATGACCGCTGCTGCTGGCTGCACATTGTTGAGCCTATCATAGGCTGCATCCTAGAAGGAAGTGGGGGTGAGCTGCTTTGCACATAGCCTGGTGAGTAAGCTGGGGTGCGCCCTTGGCAGGCATTCACATGGCATAGAAACATCTCCAGCACCTGTGACTGCTGAGTGACGTCAGTCCCCTTACTCTCCTCAGTCCACCCCAAGTCTGGCTCCTTTTAAGTCCTCGACTGGTTGCCCATCCCATTGTTGTCTGCATGTGAGTCTGTGCAGACTCTGCATCAGGTCCCTCTCCTCCTGTTCCCTGCTTGCTGTGAAAGTGCCTCTTCCCCAGGCTCGTTCAGAGCCCTCTCGGTGTCAGCAATGTGCTCTTCTGCCAGTGGCTGGTGCTTGTGTATCCTTAAATCAGACCTGGCTGTTTCCTCTCATCCATTAATGAGTCATAGCGGGAGTTTCCCATAAAGTCAAAAGCACAAACTGAACAACGGGCAGGGAACCAGAGCAGATTCCAAGCCTTGGAGTCACCTGCCACCTGCTTAGTTCTCCAGAAAAAAAAAAAAAAAAAAAGAAAGAAAGAAAGCCAGCAAGTCATCCCTGGGCATCTGTAGGAAACAACTTTCACGACTTTCCATGTTTACACATGGCTAAAGAAAGGAGATTGCGTCTACAAAGAACCTCCTCCCATAAGCTTTAAATGATTTCTAAATTATATATAATCCCTGAGACAATGTAAATGCTGTATAAATAGCTGTCCCACTGTATTGTCTAGGGAATGATGATTCGTACATATTCGCTATGAAGACAACTGCTTAGCAAAATATTGTTGGTCCACAGTTGGTTGGATCCACGGATGATAAGCCTGCAATTCTTGAAGCCAACTGCAGGTAAACATTAAACAGTTGGCTCCTGCAGTTACAAAGGCTTGGAGAGTCCAAAAGCTGAGGGGTGGGTCGGTAGGCTGGAGGCACTGGAAAGAGCGGCAGTTACCTATCAGCTTAAATGGGGACAGTCGACTTTTCATTCTGTCTAGACCTTCAACTGATGACCCACTCCAAGTCCACAGACTTAAATGTAATGATAATCTAAAAACACCTCCCATGGAAACATATGGAATTCTAGTTAGTCAAATATCTAGGCACTATGAGCTGGCCATGCTGACATAGAAAATTAACCAGTGGACTGTGAATGCAATTTGAGTTTACCCAATCATTTCAGTGAGGTCATTTTTGTGCCACAATGGGTTGTTCTGGTAGCATAGTCAAGAGGTGTCCTGTGACCAAAGGGATATAGTGTCTGTCAGACTTTAGCACCAAGCAAAGAGCTGCTGTTCAAAAGTCAGCCAGGGCCTGGCACGGTGGCCTAGTGGCTGGAGTCCTAGTCTTAAATAAGCCGGGTTCCCATGTGGACACTGGTTCGTATCCCTGCACCCCCACTCCCCATCCAGCTCCCTGCCTGTGGCCTGGGAAAGCAGTCAGGGATAGCCCAAGGCCTTGGGACCCTGCATCCACGTGGGAGACCTGGAGGAAGCTCCTGGCTCCTGGCTTTGGATCAGCGCAGCACTGGCCATTGCGGTCACTTGGGGAGTGAATCATCAGATGGAAAATCTTCCTCTCTGTCTCTCCTCCTCTTTGTATTTCTGACTTTGCAATGAAAACAAAATAAATCTTTTAAAAAGTCAAAGAGGCCTTAAATCCAGACCCTGGAGATCTTCATGTAATTGTGGTGGGATTACAGAGGTCACAGGCTGTTCTCTAGAGGCTACATAAAAATGTTTCCAAAATAATGAATGAGGAAGGAAAGGGGACCCTAATATACAGTTGGTAGGAATGCAAATGAATGAAACTATTATGGCAAGTGGTGTGGGAATTCCTCAAAACCAAAACTAGATGTACCATGTGATCCAGAGTTTCTGCTTCAGGGTACATATCTCCAGAGGAAGTGAAGACAGAGTCTAAAACATACCTTCACTCCCATGTTCATGGCGTTGCTATTCATGATAACAAGGACACACGGTAAACCAAGTTGCTCATCAGTGGACAAAGAAAATGGGATGTATCCATGGTGGAAAACTTCTCAGTCTTCAAAAGAATGCAGTCCTGGCCTTTGCAACAAGTGGAGTCAGAGATTGTTGCGCCAAGTCGATTAAACCAGGCACGTGAAGACGAATGTTCCGGCTTCCTTTCATGTGGGGACTTTATATAGGACATATAAGGTGCACGTGAATAAAAAATGTGGAGGCCACATTATTTGGTATTAGATACTGAAAAGTGTCATTACTTTAGTATGCCCCTTCCATAGGAATACACCCATCTTTCTTCATTTTATGAGCTTTAGGTTGAATATAGTGCCACCCTTGCTTTTTTGGTGTTTGTGTTCCCATGGAATGTATCTAATTCCCAAATTTCCAACACACACATATATATGTTGGAAATTTGGGAATTTATATATATATATATATTTTTTTTTCTTTTTCTTTTTGTGGATTAATCTCTTGCACACAGTGTAAGGCTGGATTTGCCATGTGGTCCATTCAGAAAATCATTCTGTCTTATTAAATGTTTATTTTTATATTTAAAAATATGTATTAAAAAACAGGTGACCATCCATGACGAGAGGAACCTGTGGACACAGGATTGGTCTCTAATACAACACAGTTATGATAAGCCATAATAATATTAGAGTTTGAAAAAAACAATCACAATGGGACGCACAGTTGACCCACTGGCTAAGATGCCTAGTTCAATGCCATCTTGGAGATCCTGAGTCCAGTGGCTACCTGGCTCTGCTCCCCACTCCGGCTTCCTGCTTAGTGCAGACTTGAGGTATGGTGATGATGGCTCAGATAATGGAGTTCTAGAAAATGGAGACCTAGATTGAGTTCTGAGCTTGGGGTGGAACAGCGCTACTGTGGGCATTTGAGGAGTGAACCAGCAGATGGGCGCTCTCTGTCCATCTGTCTGCTGTTTCTTTCTCTCTTTGCCAGTAAACAAATACTAAATAAATAAGTAATAAATGAAACTCTTGCTCTTTTGCTAGGTCTGTGGACTCATGGATCCAAGAGCTAAAGCAGTCTGTACCACTACCAGAGAAATTTTCCAACTGCCACACCCTTGAACTTGGCAGCTGACAGTTCAAAGTGGCACACTCAAGTGCAGTGTATGTGACTTCTGAGGTCTTTGGGTATGCCTGCTGTTAATCTTTGTACCGGAAGTACAAGATATTGCTGGTGGTCACTCACCCCTGACAACTTCCGGACCCCTGGCTCTCTAGACATTTCTCAAGATGGAATGGCCCTACATTTCTATGAGATTAAGCTTCTGTGCCCTGAAATGCATGTACCTTCCTAAGGCATCTGAACTCTGCACCACTTCCTGCTTAAAACTACCAATGAAGTTTTGTAAGATATCATGATGACCCAGGCCCGTGGGCCACATTATGACAGAGAACAAGTTACAGCCCTCACATGGTACCTCAAGTGGATGAATGATGCTGTCCCGGCTGTGGAGGCAACCAACTTCCTTGGTTAAAATTTGACTACAGATTAATACCAGGTTCCAAGGTCATTTCTTATGTGTGCTAGGAGAACACGTGGCACTGCAGTTGCCATTGGTGCCATCATGGGACTCAAATCTCTGTGTTCTACACTCATTCTCTGCGACCCATTTTGTTTTTGCATTTGCTGAAACTGTGAGTTAAATGTCAGTGGGGTTGAGATCACCCCTTATGTATCTTTTAGTCCTTTGGGGGCTATGAGTTCCCTTGGCTTGTTGAATTTCTCTGGGTTCACTCTCTTGGCAATGGGAGAGGAGGCAACTCACACTTCGCTGGAGCAAGTGAGAGTCTGTGTTAGCAATGTGTCTGTTGCTATGGTGTTTTCTAGAACTGGGAGAGGTAGACCTCCAGTGCCAGACTTAGGTCACTATTTCATGCATTGCTTGTTCTCCAGAGGTCACCCCAACCTGTGGATGACAGTGGCAATTTTAGACTCATGATTAGCACGAGTTCAAAAATGGCACCTGCTGGTTCCTGGAAGGTTGGCTTGCATTCCTTCTTGCATTCTGTAGAGTAATCTCAATTCTCCCTGGAGGACTGCAGGGAAAGCAGGCAGCATATGCCCATGACCACCTTGCAAGGTGCTTGCCCACACTGTGCCACCTTCCCCCAGAGTCCAGCAATTCTGGACTCCTGGGCTTTGGGGGTCTGGGCATTGGGTGAATTCTGATTCCCAGTGGTGACTTGGTCCATGGGATCCAAATCTGTTTGTTCCTATTTGCATATGTCAGACAGTCCATTAATTGTGTGCACATTATAATGGTGAGGCCCCCAACTGGGCAGCCAGAGCCTGCAATCCCTGTGAGCCAAAATGCCCCAATAATCATAGCAGTGCACGAGAGGAACTGTGTCCAGTGTGCCTTTGAGGCGTTTGCCTCTGCTCCTCTGGGGTCCCATTAAAACCAGGGAGCCTCATTCCACTGCAGCCTATTCCCATGATTAGTCAAGGAGAGCTTTCCCAGGATGCCTGTGAACGTTTCACTGATGGAATTCTGATGGTTTTTGTAGGGAGTGAAGTTGACTCCCACCCTAGAGAGTGTGGATAAGGTGTCGTCATCTATGCTGCTCAGAATAGAGCCCCTCCAATGCCTTCCCTCATTTTCTGGAAACTTTCACATTTTTTACTCTTCAGAATGCTAAAAAACGTCCTTATCAACTACCACCCACTGTTGAATCCACGTTGGCATTGGCCAACATGGCTCTGCTTACCATTTGCAGTTGCTCAGGCTGGCATTCAAAACCTGGATCTTAGAGTGACCCCACTTTTGTATTGGTAAATTCTCCCTGGTATAATTGTATATTTTGTTCTTGTTCATCTTGCACACTCAGGATTCCCTCCCATGCAAGCTCAGCTGCCCCATGGCTGCTTTTCCTGCCACTCTTGGGCAGACAGGCTCTTCCTTCCGGCACCAAGCTTTGTCCTCCGCGGTCTGGGCTATTCTAGGCTCTAACTCTTGTGAACCTGCAGACAGTGAGGGCTGAGGAAATGGGACCTGAGCTGAGTTGGCAGACACATTTGTGTTTCCTCAATCATTTCAATATGTGAAGCAATGGTCTATCACTTGCAACCAGCAGAAAGCATAAGCAATCTGGTTGTTATCTGTGTTTTATATTCTGTCTCTGAGTTTGCCCTTAGTCTCAGCTGTTCCAGGGGGAATTCCGGTGGAGGGGACTTCTTGTTTATATTCTGAGTTAGACATTCAGGGACCCTCCCTGAGTCCTCTCTCTAGGCATCCCATAGCCAGGCAGTGTTATAGAGAGAAGGAAAGAGAGAGAGATATTTTCCTTATGCTGGTTCATTCTGCAAATGACAGCCATGGGTGGAGTTGACTTGGCCTGAAGCCAGGAGCCAAGAGCTTCTTTTAAGTCTTCTACTTGGATACAGAGACCCAAGGACTTGGGCCATCCTTTGCTGCCTTCCCAGGTTCTCAAGTAAGAAGCTAAATGGGAAGTGGAGCAGCCAGGATGCCAACTGGCTCCCATATATGATACCAGCACTGTAGGTATGAATTTAACTTACTATAGCACAGCACAGGGCCCGGGATCATTTGCTTAAGTACATGCCACCATGGTTTATATAGAGTACCTGCACCTTGTGTCCCTTTGGCATGAAGCTTATCCTCTTATGTCTGCCGTAAGTGAGCAATTCAATCCCCGCTGAAAAGTATTTTCCTTTGGGACCATCCTTGGTGCCAATTACTTTATCCATCGGAGTCCTGGTGGGAAATGGTTGACACATGGAAGAAGGGGAATTGGAGAAGGTTTTGCAAAGAGATAATTATGTATTCATGAGTAGGCTTCAGGGAAATGTTATTTGGGCTGGTGTTGCTGTCTTGGGCTGGAAAGAGCTGGGATCCATTACTGGCTGTAGGTCTGAGTGATTGCCAGCCACTAGAGAGACTGCTGTAGCTGTAGGATAAGGGTTAATATTCTGGGGAAGGCAGAAGATTTGACTGCAGGTCCCCAGCTCAGCATGGGGGAATAGATAGCCCTGGCTCTGCTCCCTGCTCTTTAGTTCCCATAGGTACTTCTTACTGATTGGCCTCAATAGAAGTAATGAAACAAGAGAATTGGTCAATAGATTCAGTCCAAATCCTTCTCCTGTGTCATCTTGTATCTTAGGGACAGTTGAAACATGGTCAGCACCTGCCTTTCAACTGTTTCTAGATTCTAAAGTTACTGAAGTTGCTGGAGGAAGGAAGTAGTCTGCTCCTTCCATGAAGGAGAGAGGTGAAGACCATGAACAGCTATTGCAATGATTTTCTGGCCAAGGCTCTGAGAACTCCAAATCTTCTCCGTTGGACTTCAGGCTTTTGGGACACTGGACCTTCCCTTTCATTAGGCTCCCTTGAAACTGACATTAAAGGCAGAGAATTTATTTCCATGGATAATTGGACACTCACTCTCAGCTACCAATGTTGAGCTGCAGTGGGTACAGAGGAGTCCACTTTTGGAAGACAGCTCTGAAGGTTGAAGTTTACTCATGTAAGGTCAAAGGGCCCGGAAGCTGATTCCATCAGAACAGGGTCATTTTGAGCCAGGGGTTTGCTCCTTCTGTGTGAGCTAACAGGGAGTAAGGATTATGCATCTAAGGAGATAGAAGTGATTGGAGTTCAGGGATGGAGAATGACTTCTTCAGTGATCCAGTGCTCCATGTACTTTGACATCTGCAGGTGGATCGAGCCTCCATAGGGCAAGAAGAAAACCTAGAGACCCTCACAAAGATTGGGTACTTAATTCCTTGTGGTCCTCAGTGTGGATCCTCTTTACCAGCTCCATGGTCAGAGAGAACACTCAGCTCAGCCTGGTGCTCCCCTGGGAGATGTGATAATGGGTGCACACTTCCCTGGAAGAACACTGAGGGTTTGTGAGGTGGTCAATCCAACCTCCAAAGTTTGTTCACTTTTTGTGTCCTATGGGATACTTTGAAGGCAGGCAGTTTTTAAAAGTCCTGGTTCTGTATGGGAAGGAGTATTGAGGAACAAAGATATCAGGACCCCAATAGTTTCTAATCTATGTTTACAAGTCTATCAGAAAAAGGAGGCCAGATGCAGTCAACTGCCACCAAGCTTCCCTTAGATGTCTGTCCCTGTGATTGATCCACAAAATACAAAAAATTTGAGCTTAGGAATGCTCTTTTATTTGAAGAGTGGAAGAAATTTTCTTCTCTGGGATGGGTCATGATTCAGGAGCAGATAATAGAGTTGAACTCTATAAATGTTGATCATCTGGGAAATATCTAGAAAAATCCCCCCCATTTTCTGAAATTCATGTGTGAGGGCATACAGGTAGTGGTTGTATGACCCTTGTTATTGCCAGTGTGACAGTGCTGAAGAATTCTGTCTCCTGCTCCAATTAGACGTGTAAAAAAAGCCACTCTCCTGGATTGTGATATTTGAGAGGTTGGGCCATTTGCGTGTGGAGGCTGTGACTGTCGGGACTCCCCGTGAGAATGAGTAGTGTTTGCTTGTGATAAGGGCAAAGTGGAAATTTCCCATCTACACTATGGGAAGACACCCTCAGTTCTCAGATCTCTCCTGCTAAGATTTTCGTATTGATGAGAACAGTTTGGAGACAATTATCTTGACATCTGGGCTTGGATGATTGGAGTTTTCCTGTCTCCCTTGCATCCACAATTTCTTTAGGTTCACAGAATCCCTGGACTGTGGGTCTAAGGTTATCCTTTGGGAAACGGGGTGCTGCCGATGCCCAGGGAGGTGCTGGGTGCTTTGTTTCCTTGGTGGGATTCAGAGAGGACAACCCAGAGAAATAGTTGGGAAATGAAGAACTGAGGAGTGTGAGGAATAAAGGGAGGGAGTGATGAGGAGGGAGCAGGGGAGGAGACAGCCAGGGGATTAGGGAGGCAGATGAGGAGTAGTCATGTCAAGGGTTTGGAACTTGTCCTCGGTGTGGTGGGTGGGAGCAGGCTGAAGTGATATATGAAGCATGCATATGCAAAAATAGGAAGAATTTGCAGGTCTGGAAGACTTCTGTGATTTGCTTTGTGGAAGACTGATTGGAACGGTCAAGACCAGAAGTAGGAAGGACAGCTAGGATGTTAACATATCAGCCCAGGCCTGAGCAGGGCTGAACTGGTGCTACGGCATTGACAGCACTAAAACCAGAACGAAATCAGAAGTTCTTCAAAGAGTGAGACAGGCAGGACACAGTGGTGGTTGCAATGGTGTTGATCCATGGAAGAATGGAGGAAAAGAAGTGGTAAAAGATGGCTCTAAGGCTTATGGCTTGAGCACTTGATGGACAGTGTGCCATTCTCTGAGCTAGAGGTTATCTGTGAGGGAGCTGATTTGAAGGGTGCAGCTGAGGTTGAATCTGTTGAGATTTTGGTGTCCAGGCACTTTAAATAGAGATGATCATTAAGTAGGTGTATTTACATGTGTTCAGGTCAAGAGAGAAGACCTGTAACATGGAGCTGGAGGTTGAGAACCATTAACACTCTCATGGGTGTCTGAGATGTGGATGTGGATGACCTGAGAGTGGGCATAATACCAAGAAAGGAGAACAAAAGCAGCCCAAAGCCCATCAAAACCTAGTGCTTTTGCCTTGCTTCAATGACGCTGATGTTAGGGCAGTTCTGGGCATGGCACACAGAAGCCCACCTCTGCGTCTTGGCTTGAGGTACACCTGTTGCTTAGCACATGGTATCTTCTCTTTGTTGGTTAAATTCTACTCTCTTTAAGGCTCTCCCAGCTACCAACTATTCCCTACTCCTCACCTGAGCTCTGACAGCACAGAGCACCCAGGAGCCCTTTATTGGAACACCTACCTCTTCTACCAGACTGTGCTATACCCCCAACACCATTCTTTGTGCTACTTTCCACTTCACACGCCCTGTTCCTTCTGCCTAAAATCCCATCTCTTCTAATTCCGCAGCTTTCCCAATGAATGAAGAGTCCAGAAGAAGGAGGCAGGGTCTGGAGTGCCATGTGCTGCAATTTGGCCTCGCCTCTGCCAATGATGGGAAGCCATGGAAGATTCTAGAACAAAAAGGGTGCCATGTGAGATGACTGTGGCTGCAGGGAGGCTGCAGAACTCTCTCCTATCTTTGCTATTGAGTCAAGAGAGATAGTTGTGAGTCTGGAGATTGTCTCCCTGGTAGTTAGGTTCCTGCACTCACAGCTCTCCAGGGCATTAAGGGAACTGGTGCCTCATGATGCCTTCTGTCCTCACCACTAACAGCAAGAGGGACTTTCTCCTGGGAGACAAGGAGGCTGAAGAGCCACCAGGGCAGACTTAAGGGGAAAACCAAACTTTGATGTAAGAACTCATCAGAGTGAAGAAAATCTAGGGGACTCGCAGCAGCTCATCATCCTGGAAGTCATCAAGGTGGATCTAACAGACTGGTCCCTGCAAAAGTAACAGAGCATGGTTCCTGGTGTTTTGTAAATGCTACAGGTTAAAGCCAGTTGGGAGGGAAATTGGGGGAAGTTTGAATATGAATTGGTGTTAAAAATGGTAGGAAAGCATTTCTCTACTTTTCATATGTGTTTTAAGCAGTGTCAGGGTATTTGCAATACGTTTTAAGATGGTTCAGCCCCAAAGAAAACGATGTGAATTTCCACAGTTACAGCAAATACGACAAAATGTTAGCAGTGCCTTTATGTAAATGATGACTATTTGAGTGGTCACCGATGTCATTTTCTTCCTGCATGTGTGAAAATCTTGAAATAAAATGTTGGAGACATTATGGGCAGGCATTTGGCATTGTGGGTAAGACACCACTGGGGAAAACTTGCAGTACCTGTCAAGTCCCTGCTCTGCTTCTAATTCCAGCTTCCTGCTGACATTACACCCTGGGTGAGAGCAGGTGATGGCTCAAGTACATGAGTACCAGTTACACATTTAGGAGATTCTAGGTGAGTTCTAATCTGGCTCTGACTTGGTACAACTCCAGGTTTTGGGAACTGAACCAGGGGATGGAAATGGGAGTGAAATAGTGGGTGAAAGACGTCTCTTTTTGTATCTTGCCCCTTTGTCTCTTGCTCTTTTTTTGTCTCTATGGCTTTCAAAATAATCAGTCCATCCACCCACCAGTCAGTCAAAATTACAATGTAGTAGAAGAACTTCTTCAAGTAAGTGGAAGCAAATGGTCCAACAAGTATTGGACAACATGAGGTGGGGCAGAATTTCTCAATGTGGGGTGAGTCTGCATGAAAATAATTAGGGAACTTGATAAAATGCAGATTCCTGGGCACCACCTCATTGTCCATCTGTGTCAGGTTTTCATGTCAGTGGGAAACAGGTATTTTTGTATTTCATGGATTGGCTAGCTGAGAATCACACATCTGGTAAATTATGCATCCAACTTGGAGTAGATATTTCAAGAATGTAACATTTTGATTACATTTGCACTGAAAAGTTGTGTGGTTTTGGATAATCAACATAACCTCATGAACCTTCACAGTGTCATGTGCTTACACATGTAGAGACTTTCAGGAGCACAATGGGTTAAACCACTATTTGTGATTTGAGTCCCATTGTGGTCCTCTTCTGATCCAGCTCCTTGCTGATGCACTAAAAAAAAAGACATCCTACATCCCTACATCCATCCGCATGGGAGACCTTGATTAACCTCCTGGCTCCTGGCATTGCCTGGCCCAGCCATGATTAATACAGCCCTTCAGGGAGTGAACCAGTGGATGGAAGTGTGTGCATGCTCTCTCTCTCTCTCCTCTGTAGCCTTTCAAATAAACAAATCTTTAAAAGAGGGAGGCTGTGATGAGCATCACCTAAGCTGCTTTAGATTACTGAAGACCTTGAAGGAGGCAGACACTGTGCTGGGGGCATCTATGATGCATTTCCTGCAGAACTGCAATGTCCAGGACCCTCCTTTTTTCCCAGTCAAGCTCTTCATCAGCCCTTGTCAGGAGCCACTGACCCAGTCACTCCTTGGCCCCCTGCTCTGTGACTTTTCTAGAATCCTGGCCTGAGCTGACCCCAGAAAGCTGCTCCACGTGTAGTGTGGAAGAGGCCAGGCTGAACAGGAGTGATGGCCATCACAGGATGGGTTCTTCCCTAACCTGCCCGGGCCAGGGTGCCAGGACTTCCTGTTGCAATCACTCTGTACAGCTGGGTGACATAGGAAATCAGACTGTTCTCACTGCGTCTTAACCCCCTACTGTAGGTGCACACAGACCTTTGTAGTAAAAATTAATGGATTGATTTGAAAGGCAAAATTATAGGAAGGAGAAAGAGAGGTATCTTCCATTGGCTGGCTCATTCCCTAAATTACTGCAATGGCTGGGGTTGTGCCAGGCCAAAACCAGGAGTCTGGAACTCTATCTGGCTGTCCCACATGTGGGCCCCAAGCACTTAGGCCATTTTCTACTGTTTTCCGTAGACTATCAGCTGGAAGTTAGATCAGAACTGGAGGGGATTTGAATTAGTGCTCATATGTGATGTGGCATATACAGACCCAATCTACTCCCCACAATGTCATCTCCACATCAAACTTTCTTAATGTCTTCACTAAACACCTTCCTTCCAAAGACCCAGGTTAAAGGGGAGATCTCTACTACTACCCCCAATAGCCCCTGTGACAAATATGGAGCCCACAGAATGCAGTAAGTCTGAAATAACTTCCTTGCAAAATTCACTCTTGGTTCACTCTCATTCTTTCCTTTGGACCTAGGGGGAGTTCTCTTTGATTTCTGGTGTTTTGCAAGATTTATGTGTCTAGTGAGAGCTCTAGCTGCCTGGAATTTTTCCAGCAGTTTCTCCCAGGGTAACTTCTTGGCTTTCATCTCTTGGCAGCTGAAAATCCAGTATCTTATCCTGATCATTCTCAGCTCTTCTACTCTGCTCCCATCCCTTCACAGTCCTTCCAGCTACTTTGAACTTGGTAGAAGACCCATACACCTCTGGCAGTATACCTTCCAGCTATCCAGCTCTTCCTCTTAGCCGATTGTCATGGAGCTTTTGGATAAACTTAAGCCATTCATATTTATTGTTGTAGTTTGCTGCATAGTATGACTTTTATTTACCTTTCTGGAAGCATGGACACAGCAAAGCAAAACCCTTGCTATTTGTGAATTCAGTAAGAAATAATTCACTAATGGTAATTCTACCCAGGGAAAATAAAACAGAACAAAACAAAAAATAAAAATGAGAGATTTGATTCCAAAGGAAAAAACAGAAGCTTAACTTCTCATCTACTATTTGGTATATTGTGATACACAAAAAGTTTTCTCAAATCTGCTATCTAGAATACCATGTTTCTGGAATAATAATTTTGCCTTTGTAAACACTTTGGATCATTTTCAGTTTAATTTCACTATAAATTTTGCTTTGACGTTAAGGATAAATTGTGTCATAGAATGCTATTTGGTAGGTCCATTAATCAGCTCCATTCTATATAACTTTTTAAAGTGAATAAATTTCCGTTACATATTTTTCTTGAAAAAGTTAAGAGCTTGAATATTCGTTGGGATTTGAGGAATGAAAAATTCTAACTTCAGATGATTTTGCCTCTGGAAAGAGTAGATGTCATCTTTTATGAAGCCATGGAGTTCCATGCATGTGTCTCCTGAGATGACTTCTGATCTGCCATCCCTACCCAAGGGTAGGTAGGCACGGCCATCTGTGAGAGGAGAACAAGGACAACACCTGCCACCTGCATCCCTGGCCAGGGACCCTGGGGATAAGTGAGGGTGGCTGGCCTGAGGTCCGGCCTTATAATTGGCAGAAGGATGGGTCTGGAGTTCCAAACTCAAGATTCAGGACTCTGCTGTCTTCCGCTGCTGGAGAGGAAGTCAGCAGAAGCCATGCCTTTGCTGAGAGCAGCCAGCAGTTCAGGCAACAAAAGCCACCTGGATTTTCTCAAATCTGCTGGCTTCCCCTGGGGTGCTTTTTCTGATGCCCTTTCTCCCAGTCTCTTCACCTCAGTTTCCACCAGACAGGCCTGGTTGCCGACAGCCACACCCTTCCTGCCCTTCTCACTCCCTCTTGGAACCTAGAGGCACTGGGTGTTTGATTATTGAGTGGACCGAATAGATGCCCAATTTAGAATATCATCTGCACCTGCCATTCTGGTATAATTATTAATAGCTCTCCTTGTCACGCTCAACAGTGTCCAAATTTAGACAATGAATTCCAGGATGACGCTAAACCTGTCGTCTGTGATAAGACACATTCTTTGGCTTATACTGACACCTGTAGGCATACAGCTTGGCTTCAGAAAAAATCAAAGAAGGGCCAGCTCACATAGTCCATCATTTCCAGGGCGGCCTCCTGGATCTCCTCTGTTTGGCAGGCTTCTAAACATGGCCCACACAGGGCAATGCTTTCATTTGACAGTGATGCAACTTTGCTGCTATGAAATTTCCAAAAAAGTCAGATCAATTTTGGGAGCAACATTAATGCTTCAAAGATGATGTTTGGGTCAGTCCTGTTGCAAAAGGAGTTGGCACCGGCTCAGGGGTCACTCTATAAGCCTGTGCATGGCTTGCAAGTGCCACGGTTCTGTGGGTTGTGGGAGCCATCCTGGGAGTCTTTCCTGGAGAACCAGGGGTCCTCTGAAAGTTGAGGGTTAGCAAGGCTCCCCCCACGCACTTACAGGTCAGTGCCAAGGCCCTTGGGGCCTCACCTTGGTTAGAAATTAGGCATTGTCACTGTCACCCCGGAGGAAAGAGTCTGCTCTGACAAGGAGACAGGACATGGGCAGGGAACACCTGCACTCCTCTACTAACATTAGAATCCAGGCTCAGTGCTTTCGGCAAATTAAATCCAGAGGTCAGCCAGGGCTCCAGTGTGTGTGCGTGGGGCTGTCACCATGATGGATTAGGGCGAGATGAACCCCTTGGGCTCTGCTGCCCTGTGGGGGCCACCTCTTCCCTGCCTGAAACTGCCCTTTGTGTGGATCCTTCTTTCCTGGCAGATGCTGTCCTCCGGGCTTCCTCCCTCCTCCCCTCCCTGCCTTCCCTGCCTCCTGGGCCAAAACTGTTCCTGAACCCCACAAGAGAGAGGGAGAGAGAGAGAAGGAGAGAGAGAGGGAGAGAGAGGGAGAGAAAGGGAGAGAGAAGGAGAGAGAAGGAGAGAGAGGGAGAGAGAGAGAGAGAGACCTGGGCCAAGATAAGGAAGAAGGCAGGTAAGCCTGGGCAGGAACTGTCTGACTTCTAGGTATTCTTGCAGGTTTCTCCAACAGATTGTGTGTGTGTGTGTGTGTGTGTGTGTGTGTGTGTGTGTGTGTGTTTAAATAAGAAGCCAGAGCGGGAAGCTTTAGGAAGATAAAAGCCCGGGGCTGCCTCAGCCCCCTTTGTAAGGGCCAGAGCAGGGAGTCTTGCAGACTCCCGTGTGACAAAGTCCCGGCCGTGCTCCTTGACCCGCGTCTGGGGGCCCGGAGAGAGCTGCCTTCTGGCTGGCTAGGGCTCGCTCAATGGACAGACCATAATGAGTCAATTCTCTGCCGGCTGCTATTTAGAACAAACGGGTTCCTTCCTGTTTCCTACGCGCCATGGCGCTTCTTCTGTATTACAGGCAGAAAAAAAAAAAAAAGCAACTCGGGAATAAAAGTGCTTGCCCCTGGGGCTGAATGGAAACACATCTGGACTCGGAGGCACACAAAAAGCTCCTCACTGTTTTATCTGCACAGATGGCCCCGAGAGAGTGCTGCTGATGGCTTGGCTGTGGGACAGAATTCCCCAACTTTAGCAGAGTCTGGAAACTGGAGGAACAAGGAGGCAGGGTGAGGGGTGGAGGTAGGAGGAAGAGCGAAACAAAGCTATAGAATTTTCTAGAAATCAAAACACACCTTCCCTCAGCTCCCCCATGGCGGCATACTTGCTTGCTTTTATTTTTAGCTGTGCCCAGGGCTGAGCGGAGGTAGGAGGAGGGCGGGTAGCTAAGTCCAGCCACCCAGTGGTGGGAGTGAGTCACTGGCAGACCAACCCTGGGGGGACAGGTATGGCCTTGGGAGGCAGGACCCCAGGTGGGCCCTTCCTCCTTTCTCTGGCTCTGTTCTGTATTGCTCCAACCGCATGTAAGCAATGTTTGCCCGTTGGTTGGGGTTGGAATGGCAGCAGCCCCGTGGGTGGGAGCAGTTCCTGCTTCCCTTGGGGACTGCTGTTGTGGCCTGGTGCATATGCACTTGCCTCCCGCAGGTCCTAGGGTCCGCTTTCCTGGAAGAGGCAGACTGGTCCATAGGGAGCATCACTGGGGTGTTGATGACCTTGGTCACTTATGCGTCAAACTACCCCTCCTCTGGACTCCCAAGACATGGCAGGCAGAAGATGAGGGGAGCATGGTTCTTGCAGAAACATGGCCCCGGGTGGCAGCTCTGCCCAGCACGGAGGAACCAAGGATTCAGGTGTGGAAGGAAGGGCTTAGGACTCTTTTAGGTCTGCAAGGGAGGAATTGGGATGGTGCTGTCTCTAGCCCCCACTGGTATGTGGTCTTCAGAGGTCATCCCCAGGTCGTCCATTAGGAAGCTTGCCGGCCAGTATTCCCACAGAGAAGCCACATGGAGGAACAAAAGATGTTCTGGTTGACTGGGAATTTTTCAGGTGTGCTAACCAAGGCCCCCAGCAGGCTGCCCCACTGGAGGGTGGGGCAACAGGTGCGTGGCAGAACAAGTGTGCTGCCCAGAGCAGCTTCCTCTGCAGGTACTGGAGCATCCGGCCAGCCTCTCCTCTCCTGTCAGCCTTTGTGGCAGGGTGGACCCTGCGTCCCTGAGGGCAGAGCCCAGCAGGCTTCCTTAGAGCTCTGACTCATGATGTTCCAGGCCACCAGGATGCTACCCTGGCTGGTGGGGGCGTGTGGCTGCCCAAGGGGGCAGAGGAGGCTGCCAGCTTATGCACACTCCCCATGGGGTATTACTCACATAATTCAGGGAAAGAGGGAGGGAGGAAGAGAGAGAAAGAGAGAGAGAGAGAGAGAAGAGAGAAGAGAGGAGGCTGGACCTAGCTCCTGGTCTATTTTGTACTGTTAACAACAGAATGTGACAGGAGAGAGTGTGGTTCAGCGGGGCCAGGGTGTGGACCAGATTCAGTGTTCGTGTGACAACCCTGCTCCTGTGACAATGGCATTGATCCACTGATGAGAGGAGAGTCCCCTGCACTGGTCTAATCAGCTCTTCTGGGGCTCCACTCCATAATGTTGTTGCTTTGTGGGTTAGGGCTCAAACTCAAGGCGGCCACCAACTGTCACTGAACAGCATGCAAGCTGGGCACAAAGCAGCAGGTGCAGGGATGCCCTTCGGGTGTGGATGGCAAAGAGAAAGAGGACAGGGAGCATACAGAGGAAGTGGGATGGGAGGGTCAAGTCTGAGCCACTCGTGGGGCGGTGGGCCCAGGGTGTGCGGTGTGGAGTGGTTGTGTATGCACTTACCGTGGCCCAGTGACACCCGAAGAAAAATAGTAGCTGCCACAAGCTGGTGAATCGGACTTCCCTCAAGGCCAGTAAGATGAAAGTGAGGCTCTCAGGTGGCCTCGGTGGGATCAAACAAGGTGAAATTTGAACTTGAAGGTGGTGGTGCTGGCAGGTGGCTATGAGCGGCTGCTGCAGCCTCATACCCTGAAATGCCTGGGACAGGAACTTCAGTGCCCACATTACCAACAAGGCATGAGATTTGTAAATAACTTCATGGTGAATGGAGAACTATCTGTGATTGGTGTAGTGCCACAGTGGGTTAAACTGTTATTTGTAACACTGACATAGGCACCCATCTGAGTCTCAGCTTCTGTACTTCCAATCCAGCTTCCTGTTGATGATCTTAGAAAGCAGTACCAGAGAGCCCAAGTGCTTGGGCCCCGGCACCAAATTGGGATATCTAGATGAAATTCTGGGTTCCTGGCTTTGGCCTGGCCTCCTCCTGGCTGTGGTTGCCATTCGGAGAGTGAACCAGCAGATGGAAGATCACTATCTCCCCGCCTCTCTTTCTGTAACAGATACAATATTTGGATGAAAATATGTACTGAGAGGCGGTGATTGGAATATAAAGCCAAGAGATTGTCATCCATATCCTTCCACACTCGTATTTTGGAAGTCATCCTCAGTAGCTTTCATACTGTGGATACAGACGCAGCACCTGTAAGTCAATGCGAATGTTTCCATGACTTCTGTTGGTGATAGCTTTACAGTTTCCACAGTACTAATGTGACTTATTGACTACATTTATTATTGAAGAGGATGCTAAACAAAGAGAAAATGAAGATGAGTTTTTTAAAATCTAAGTTTGTAGAGCCTCTGAAATTTTTAAAAAAGATTTATTTATTTTTATTTGACATTCAGATTTTATAGAGGGAGAAGATGAGAGGGATCTTCCATCTGCTGATTCACTCCCCAGATGGCTGCAAGAGCTAGAGCTGAGCTGTTCTGAATCCAGGAGCCAGGAGCCTCTACCAGGTCTCCCATGTGAATGCAGGGGTCCAAGAACTTGGGCTATCTTCTGCTGCTTTCCCAGGCCAGAAACAGGGAGCTGGATTAGAAGTGGAGTAGCTGGGATATGGCTGGATTGGAAGTGGAACCCATTTGGGATATTGGTGCCATAGGGTGGAGGATTAGCCCGATATGCCACTGCATCAGCCCCAAGGGCCCCTGAAGTCTAGCCAACGATAGTGGATGCTGAGTGTAGGTTGCAAAGAGATTTGATTTGTAAAGGGATAGCTTGCCCATAAGGAGGAACTTGACCTTTCTGTCATACTGTGCTAGGTGGACTATTGTCCTTCCCCTCCAAGGTGTGCATGTCCTAAGCCCCAGAGTTGTGACTCTGCTACTTTTCATGGCTAAAGGGACTTGGGACATGTGGGCAAGGAGTTGGGACTATACAGACTATTCTGGCCTCAAATGATCACAGGAGTTCTTAGGACAGAGGGCTGGGTAAGTCCAGACCCAGCAGTAGGCGCACGTGATGACGAAAACAAGGTGTGGAAGTAATTCAAGAAGGAGACTGTGAGCCAAGGAGGGAAGGAGGCTTCTAGAAACTGAAAAGGCGAGAAATGGATCCCTCCTGAGGCTCCAGCAAGGACCCTCCACCCTGAACTTAATACATGTGTGTTACTTCAAACAGCTAACTTTGTGGTAGTTTGTTGTAGCAACACCAGAAAGGTAATATAAGTATATGCATGGCTTTCAGTTTTTTTCATTACATTCATATCAACTCATATCAACTGATTAGAAAAAAGTCTGAACAGAATCTCATCTGGGGCAATAAAAAGGCTCAGAGCTGTTTGAAAAGGGCTTCTATAAGAGCAACAAGAATCCTGCTAAAATTGAAGCAAGGCCACCAAATATATGGGGAAGCTTTATGGTGAAGTCGGTGCTTTACAGAAGGCTTATGCAGACGATGCTCCCAAAGAAATGGGCATTTTGCAAATGGATAACTCATTTTGACAAGGGACAAGATGATATTAAAGAGACAGGAACCCACTCTTCATATCCATGAAGGAGGAAAATGACTCATCCTTATGCCCCAGTTGAAACAGTACAATGATGCATGGGACACACATTGGTCAACACCATAGACATTGCCACTGGCTCAGCTTACACAGCTGTGGCTGAAAAATGAAAGAGGACACACTTTTCTGCTTTGTTGTGTCTCAATCAGCTGTAGCAGGAGTGGAGATTTCTCTCCTTTAAAATAAAGATTTATTTCTTATTTTTACTTGAAAGGCAGATTTACAGAGAGGAGAGACAAAGAGAAGGTTCTTCCATGGATGACAGAAACTTGGGTCTTGACCTGCTGCTTCCGAGGGTGCATTAGCAGGAAGCTGGATAAGAAATGGAGTAGGTGCTAGTTTCAAGCACTTGAACCTACTGCCTTCGAGGATCTGCAATGACAGGAAGCTGGAACTCGGGGGCTGGGCAAGGGCTTGAACCCAGGCAAGCTGACGTAGGAGGTGGCTGTCCCAGGCAAAGCCTTAGCTGCTGCATCACATATTCCCCCTTTAATTAATTAAGTAATCAATCACTGATAAGACTGATGAGAAAATGCAGTCAAGAGGGCTTTCAAATATTACCCCCTTCCCTTCTCCATAATCTTTTCACTGTATTCCAAATCTGACCCTTCTTTTAAAAAACTATTTCTTTTTTTATTTAAAAGGCAGCTTTACGAAGACAGAGAGAGAGAGAGAGAGAGAGAGAGAGGTCCTCCACCTGTTGGCTCACTCCCGAAACAGCTGTGATGATCCAGAACTGAGCTGATCAGGACTCCAAGGACTTGAGTCATCCTCCAACTGTTTTCCCAGACAATAAATGAGGAGATGCATCAGACATGGAGCAGCTGGGACATGAACCAGCACCCATATGGATGCTGATGAGACCTGCTGTGCTACAACACTGCACTGACCCCTTAACCCCTTATTCTTGTATCACAAGGTGTACTTAGTTATAATGCAATCTTCCTACCCAGAAGGTGACCCAGGTAGAACGAGTCAGAGTAGCATTTAGGAGGTTTCCTTAGGGGATACAGAGAGTGAAAAAGAGGGAAGGAAGCAATTGTCTCCGTGGAAATCCTTTCCCTACTTAACAAAGTAAAACCACCACACACAAGGCCCACAGTGAAGTCTCCACTCCCTGCCTGTTAGAGGCAGCTGAAGACTTGTATTTTGAAAATGGTCCCCTATTGCAGATCAACCAAAAAGGAAGAAGGGTTGGGTAGGGGCTGCAGGGGATCCAGCTCCTCAGGCGTCACTCACTACCTCTTCTTGCCCTCTCCCACATGCCCAAGACATGCAGGTGCCTCTGCCTGGTCCCAGCTTCCCAATAATAATCACTGGTTATCTGCACTGAACAAAGTTGAGAAGTAGGCAGTAGGCATATAAAAACCTATCTCTCTCTCTCTCTGAGGCCAGGCAGGAAAGGCCACCTCCCATTTATTTTTATCAACATCGTAATAAATAACACAGGGCTCCAACCTGAGGTTATAAATAGTATTGGATGCTTTCCCTCTGGATTTCTCCAAGCCCCAATGAGAGGGCAGGACCAGGAGGGCCTGTCCCCTAAGTTGCACCAGCTGTGGCAGGTGCATTGCTGTGCCTTATGGAGAGTTTGTCTCTCTTCTGTGGCCTCCTACCCCCCAGTGGCTGTCTCAGAGGAAGCTGTCCCTGGCCCTGGGAAGACACTTGATGTAAGACTGTGGATGGCTCTTCTGGTTTCCTTGTGTGACCTCCTGGGTTTGTGTGGATGGGCTGTTTTCAAAACAGTTCATGTCAGCCCGTATTTAGACCCCACAGTGTGCAGAGGGGCAAAGCCAGCCACTGTGATGGCTTGGTTGCCATTGGCACTGACAAGTACACTGGAACCTCGGGGGATTTCCCTTTCTTGTCCTAATTGTTGCCCAGCTTTGCCTCCAGGCAGGTAGTCTAGATTTTCAGCATCCTGTCACATCCATTTGTCCATCTGTGCTCCTTGGGGAGCAGAAAACCGGAGGGAAGAAATTCAGTGAGGGTGTGCAGTGGAATCAGTGACCCTGATGCGACAGCCACAAGAGTGTCCCAGGTGAGTAGGTGAGGTCTTCTCGGTGTGCAGTGGTACTTGCAGTTAACTCCTCGTCTAAGCTCTCAAACCTCCCACACCTCAGCCGCACTCCCTCTTAGGCCTACCCTAGCCTAGCACTGGAGTCCCTACAACCTTCCCAATGAACACAACCGAAGAGCAACCCCTGCTGCTGGTCCCCCCAGCCTCCCACTCCAATTGGTCCTCTCTCTTGACCTCCAAATTCTGTGCTGAGTCAAGCTTGGCTGGCTTTCCCATGATGGTTGGTGTTGTGTCTGTTGCTCCTTCTCTATCCCCAGTGGGCAGCATCACCTGGCGCTTGCCCACCTGGTCCCTGGACTTCCATTCCTCTTACTCCATGACACCCTCATGGCCATCACTAAGGCGCAGCTTTGTGCACAGTGCTCTGCTGTCATTTGCCTTCAGGGACTGCCCACCTTAGCCACTTGCCTAGATCCCTGATGCTTGGGCCCAGCTCACCTCTGCACCTTTTGTCTCTGCTTCCCCATTTCAGAACCCCTCTACTCTCTAGCTGGGCTCAGCAGTACCTGCACACACTGTGCTTCTCAGGGGGAAAATGTTAGGGGAACCACATGGTTAGGTCCCTTTAGCACCGCTTACTTTGTGGTGTTCATGGATTCATCCCCTTGAAACACACAGTGCTCTCCCAGGCTCAGGCTGCCCTACCTGTTCAGAAAATGCTCATTCTGAGGTGCTTGCACCTCCCATCTGTTGAAATCCCACTATTCTTCCAGCATCACTCCTTCCATGAAAACTTTGATGAGCATTCTTGCTGTGATGAAGGTAACTCTTAGCCAAAAATTCATAGAGAAAAAAAAATTGTCATTTCTTTCTATCAATACTCTTGCAAAGAACCTAATGCTCCTCAAGGATGGAGGCCACGGGCTCTTCCTATTTTTTTTTAAAAGATTTATTTAATTTTTATTTGAAAAGCAAAATTATAAAGAGAAAAAAAAAAGATACATAGAGAGATCTTCCATCCGCTGGTTCACTCCTCAAATGACCAGAATGACTAGAGCTCAGTGAGTCTGAAGCCAGGAGCCAGGAGCTTCTTCCAGGTTTCCCATGCTGGTGCAGGGACCCAAGCACTTGCACCACCTTCCACTGCTTTCTCTGGCTGTAAGCAGAGAACTGGATGGGAAGTGGAGCAGCTGGGACTTGAACCAGTGCTTGTAGGAGTGCTGGCATTGTGGGCAGCACCTTAAACCCTCTGGCAATTCCCCCATAATGTGCCTCCTTTAAGGTTTCCCCAAATATGACTAGACAGGAATTTCTCATAAGAGTTTGGGATCTTTTATCTACTCAGATGATATCAATATTTCACTTTCACTTTCATGTTTTATTCAAAGAGTTTTTCACTTCTCCTAACAGATGGCTTCTTCTAATCTTCAAGCCGGGAAGCAGGTGCAAACAGAGCAGTGGTTTGAAGACCTGGGCTCCTGCTGCCTATGTGGAAGACCCAGAGAGAGTTCCTGGCTCCTGGCTTCAGCCTGGCCCAGCCCTGGTTATTACATCCAGCCAATTTGGGGGTGAGGGTGGGGAGTGAACGAGCAGCTGGAAGATTCTCTCTTCTTTCCTTTCCCCACTCTGTAACTCTGCTTTTCAATCAGATCAAATTAAAACAAAACAAAACAAAACAAAACAAAAAAGAAGTGGCAGGGTGTGTCATACAACTGTTAATCTACAAAGAGTCACATCGGGCGCTTGTGGCCCAGTGTCCCAGGAGCCAGGAGGCTGGCACTGCCAGGGACTAGCATTTAGGCTTCTGATTGGTTTTGTCTCTCTAGGCCTTGAATCTTATGAAAAAGGCGTGGGGCAGCCTCAGGCAGTGGGGTACAGGGCTCGTGGGAGCCAGGGGAGGGATGTGGGGCAAAGACTTGAGCCAAGTGCAGGGTCCCTGCCCTGCTAGCTTGGGCTGGGGGGTGGTCTCCAAGGCCCTCCCACTCTGGCATTTCAGATGCGGCATCTGGGCTGGTAGTGGTGATGCTGTGGACCCTGCAGGCTGGGAGCCACATTGCAGCTGTCTGCCTATGTTTTATTCCAGGCCTGGCTATTTTGGAGTTCGGAGTCCTGGGTGACATTTCGGAAGTGCCTGGGGAGAGACGGTACACAGAGCGGGTCTTTCTTGAAACAGTTACAGGTATCCTGTCCTGCTCTTTCTGTCTCGGTCCACAAAGGGTCATTTCTACCCTCTTCCCCCACCCCTCCCCAAGACGCTGACGTGGGCCCTGCCCATTGTGTATGCCTGGCTGGCTCCCGTCTTTGCAGCTCGACAGGAAGCAGGTGGTCTGCAGAGGGACCCATGCCCAGCCCCCAGCTCAGGCCTGGAGTGGGTCCCATCCAAGGGTGAGCTAAGCTCGCTGCTGGGGAATTGAAGGGGGAGGCCTGTTTCATTCTGTTGGGCACATCTGGAGGCCTTGGAGCTCAGCCTGCACCTGAGATGACATCAGAACCTGGCCTTCTGGCAGCCCTGGGGAACCCTGGGAACCACTGGGCAGCACCCCACCCCCAGGTTTCCTCTTCCTCCCTGTTTCCCCGGCTCAGGAAGCTGCAACAGCCAGCCGGGACGCTGCTCCCACTGCCTGCGTCATGCTGACCGCTGGCAGGGCTCCTCCCGGCTGCTTTCAGGGAGACTGGCCCATTCGGTGGCTTTTCTCGCTCCGGATGTTGTTTGCAATCCGTTTCCTCGCAGACGACTCCATCTGCCGCCTTTGTCTTCCCTTTCGGGTGCGGATGGAGAAAGCTTCTGGGAGCGAGGCTCCATTGGGGGGCTCGGATCCCTGGGCATGGTCACACATTTTTCTCTGATGATATTTCTTGTTTTCCTCTCTGCTCTTCTGTGTTTATAAGCTCATGCCTGCACAGGTAAAGAACACAGGAAATGGGGGGACCAGCACCACGGTGTAAGCTAAGTCTCTGGCACGGCACCCCAGAGAACGCATTTGAGTCCCCGCTGCACTACTTCCCATCCAGTTATCAGCTTATGGGAAAAGAGTGGAGGGTAGCCCAAGTGCTTGGGTCCCTGCATTCGTGTGGGAGCCCGGGAAGAAACCCCTGGCTCCTGGCTTCCGATTGGGCCAGCTCAGGTGGGTGAAGCTGTTTGAACGAACCAGTGGTGGAAGATCTCTATTTCTCCTTCCCTCTGTAACTTTACCTTTCTGATAAAAAAGTCTATATTTTTTTAATTATGGGAAATAGGGCCTGGTACATTAGCCTAGTGGCTTAAGTCCTCACTTTGCATGCTCCAGGATCCCATAGGGATGCCAGTTTGTGTCCCTGCTGTTCCACTTGTCATCCAGCTCCCTGCCTGTGGCCTGACAAAGCAGCCGAGGATGGCCTAAATGTTTGGGACCCTGCACCCATGTGGGAGAGCAGAAAGAAGCTCCTGGCTCCTGGCTTCGGATTGGTGCAGCTCCAGGCCGTGAACCAGCGGACAGAAAATCTGTCTCTCTGTATCTCCTTCTCTCTGTATATCTGACTTTCCAATAACAATAAATAAATCTAAAAAAAAAAATAAAACAGGAAATAAACTAGCATTGCCCATTCTCCTGGCCAGAATCCTGGCCATTAGCCATCTGGTGAGAGTGGTTCCGTCAGCATTTAGAATCGGGCTCATCATGCTTTTTACACGAGCACAAACTATCCTTGCTCCAAGCTCTGGGCACCATACCATGTCTGTCCCCACCACCTGCCAAACAGCGCCCATGACATGCACAGGTGTTTGTCATCGACAGAGTAGGACAAGGACACTAAATCCACAGCAGAAACCAAGCTTAAATGCATGGCATTGGGGGGGGGGGAGGTAGCTTTTCGTTCATTTTTTCTCTTCTGTAGTTTGGGTATTTCACTTTTCTGTAACCAATATGAGAAGCCTCCTGCTAATGTGCATCCTGGGAGGCAGCAGGTTGTGGCTCAAATAATTTGTTTGTATCTTCCATGTGGGAGAGCCAGATTGAGTGGTGTGCTCCTGACCATGGCTGGGTACTGTCCTGGCTTTTGTAGGCATTTTGGGGGAGTCAGTGGTTGGGAGATCTCTCTGTGTTTCTCCACGGCTCTACCTTTTAGATAGAACTGAACCAGTGAAACTCGATGCAGGAGCCAGAGGACAAAGGCAGGCAGCAGGCTGTCTACAGTTCAGCTTGCTGCTTCCTGGTGAACCACTTAACCACAGTGTGGACTGTAAGACGCCCTCCCTCTCAGGGGACTTTAACTATGGGGTGTAGGTGAAGCTTGGTAAATACCCAGTAAGCAATTACTGTAGCTTTGCATTAGCACCATAGTCATGCAAATTCTAGAAGTTTCTGTTATGACTCGGGGTCATTCATGTCTCCTCCAGGTTCCCCAATTCTTGAGTTGAGGTTTTGACCCTCAGAACCTCAGGATGTGACTGTATTTGGAGACTGGGTCTTAATTTGGAAGGATTCACTTATTTTATTTAAAAGGCAAGGTTAGAGAAAGAGAGAGGTAGAGATGGGTTGGGGGAGAGAAAGGGATAGGGAGAGGAAGAGAGAGAGAAAGAGAGAGAGAGAGAGAGAGAGATCTTCTGTTTGCTGATTTATGCCTCCAAAGGAAGCCAGGAACCAGGGGCTAGAAGCTTCATCTGGGTCTCCCACGTGGGTATAGGGACCCAAGCACTTGGACCATCTTCCACTGCTGTCATGTCACAGGCCCAGCATCTGCCATTTGCCATCCTAGTGGGCGTGGTGTTCACAGGATGTGCTCTGACAACATGACCCTCCAGCTCATGCCTCCTCAGGTCCCCTTCTTCTAAGACACCAGCTCCTCCTCCTTCAGGCACCCCCAGGGCAGCTACATCCCATGCCGACAACTTCCGTCTGGGACATGAGCTTGGATCAGTAGATTTCCAGCCCCCAAATGCCCCTGGACAGTTCCCATGTACACTGCAGTTGAACCACTTTGTGGAGCTTTTTTTGGGGGTGGGGTGTAGGTCTTGAATGCAAGGTGAAGAGGTGGAGGAGCTTTCTGGGGTCCCTGGACCACAGGAACTGTGGTCCCTGGGGATTGGTCACTACTGTTGGGGCAAACTGCAGGCTGTGTCTTTTTCCTAGACTTAGAGCCTTAGCCCTTGGCTGCCTGGTCCGCCTTTGTTGCCCCTGTTTTCTTGGAGATGGGTGTTAGAAATCCAGCTAATTGCTTCCATTTTGTTTCCCCTGACTGCATTCGAGAGAGTGAGCACCAAGCTCCCATTCCTGATGGGTTATATATGGGAAAGACCACTGGCTTTTTTCAGACTTTATCTCAGATGGCTAGATGAACATAACTGCTGGCACACTGCAAGGGATCCTTGCAGGTGCCTGCTGTATATGACACTGCCAGGGAGTGTGAATTACCAGCCAAGGAAGTCAGGAATGAATGCAGCAGGTGGGAAAGACCCATGGGCAGCACCCGATGCACTCTCAGGGTCTGCGGTTCAGTGTCAAGGTCAGAGTCCGGGGGAGAAGGGTGCCAGAACAGAGCTGTAGATGACGGATTTCTGATCTCCCCCACTGGCCCTGCTCACACCCAGGGCTGTGACAGAGGACTGAAACCTTGGAAGCACTGTCCTTATGTCTAGGCGGTGACGGGCATCTTGTGCACAATGAAATGCTAATTTCATTTCTTTTATTACCTCTTTGATGCAGTCACTTAATTAAAAAACAAAACAAAACATGATCGGTGCTTTGTATTAAGAGAATGATTCATAATGTAAATCTATCTCATTTTTCAAATGAATAGAATAAACAGTAAATAATTTTTTAGAAATTGAACTTTTATCCTTTCCTGGCCATAAAATGAAAAAATCGCTAGGATTTTTTTTCAAAGAACATCTAAGAAGATCTCATTCTGGTTGATGGTTAACTAATAATTTTTTTTTGTTAATGCAAAAGCAGCTGCAATACCTATACACACACACACAAGCTTTTTCCATCAACAACTTACTTTCTTTATTTTCCCCCTTGGGTAAATATTCAGGAGTAGAATAATTGAACTATATGGAGCTATATATTCAATTTTCTACAAAACTTCCAAATTGTTTCCAAAATGGTTGCTGCGTTTTCCATTCCTACCACCAACATATGAGACTTTTAGTCCTACACTTCATCAAGAGGTTTTATTGCGGGCAGTGTTTGTAATTTTTTCAAAGGTTTACTATTATTTTACAGACATTATGCTTACAGACAGAGAAGGAGAGACAGAAAGGAATCTTCCATTTTTCTGGTTCACTCCCCAAATGGCTACACTGACCAGAACAAGGGTGATCCAAAGCTGCTAGCCAGGAGCTTCCTCCAGATCCCCTACATGGGCATAGGGGCCCAAGCACTTGGACCATCCTTTGCTGCTTTCCCAGGCACACCAGCAGGGAGCTGGATAGGAAGTGGAGCAGCCTGAATTTGAACCTGTAGGCACATGGGATGCTGGCAACACAGGCAATGGATTAACCTGCTATGCCATGGTGCTGGCCCTTAGTCCTTGTAGTTTGATTTTAGTACTTCAATTAGGTACATAATGGTGTCTTGTGGCTTTATTTTTTTCTCATTTTAACTAATAGAGAGAGAGAGAGAGAGACAAAGACAGAAATTCTCACTGCTGATTTGCTGGTTGATTTTCTCACTGCCTATAATGACCAGGATGGGGCAGAGGCCAGAGTCAGGATTCAGGAACATAATCCAAGTCTCCCACATGGGTACAGGAGGCCAGTTACTTGATCCATCACCATTGCCTCCAGGGTCTGTTTTGGTGGAAAACTGGAGTCAGGAACCAGAGCTGGGACTTGAAGCCAGACACCCTGATACAGCACATGGGTGCCTTAACTGCTAAGTTAATCAACTGCTTCCAGCATCACTCAACAAGTAACATCAGCAGGCAGCTTTCATGTGCGCTCCTTAGCCATCCATATACCTTCTTTGGTGAAAGGTCACCATTTTGTCAAATGGCAAAAGTTGTGACTCCAGGTAGTTTCCAGGAACTTCTCTTTGAATGTACCTATCAACCTATGCTGGTGAGAACTGAAGAATCAAAATCACAACTCTGACTCCTAATTTCAGTAAAGAAGAGTGAAGAGTTGCAGCTCAGGGCAACATGAGGCTGGCCAGCCTCAAGTGTCAGGGGTGAGGGTGGGGAGAAGGGAGCAGCAGTAAGTGTCAGGGGTGAGCAAGCGGGGCAGCAGTAAAGATATTGCTTGGGGTACCTACATCCCAAAGCCAGTGCCTGGGTTTGAGTTCTGATTCTGCTCTCCATTCCAGTTCCCCACTGGGAGGGAGCAGGTGAGAACTCAAGTCCTTGCATCTCTGCTACTCACATGGGAGATTTGGATGGAGTTTGAAACTTTGTTAAAATGGAAACAAGGCATTGGCCTAGCTTAGCATCAGCCGTTGTAGGCATTTGGAATTCAAACTGGTGGGTGAGAGGTCTCCACGTCTCTACTTTTCAAATAATATAAACCTATCAACGTTTCAAAGACCAGTGGGAGGGCAGACTATGGAGATGAGTGTGAGAAGGGACCTGGGTGGGCACTTGTCCTGCATCCTCATATGGTATGAGTAGGAACAAGGCACATTCAGAGACCCTTTGCAGACAGAGGACAGGAGTTCTCCAAGTTCTAAGGGCAAGGGGATGAGGGACCTTGAACAAACCTGACCTTAGCCTGACAACAGGTGACTATCCCAACACTCTGGCAGCTGTGAGACACATCTGAGCCCTGAACACAGTCTCCGTATGCTGGGTGGGGACAGCTCGCTTCTGTGCAAACAAGCCCCCATCCCGATCCCCCCATTGCGGCAGTGGCTGAAATGCCAGGTCTACAGCACCTGCCATTCCCAATCCCAGGGATGATGGATGGAGGGGACAGGTCCCAGCCTAAGGGCAGGTGTTGGTGCATCCCTTGGTCTCTCCAGAATGCATCACTGATAGCTGCTTCTTTTGGTGGGTTCTGTCCCCCTGTTACAAGCTCTGTGTCCTGTGGCCAGCCCCTTGGCTTGACTTTATATCAGAGAGAGGCTTGACTGCACGCATTGTGGGTCATGTATGTCTGGGAGGAGGGGTTGTTTACCAGTTTATTATGAAGGATCCAACTGTAAGACAGCTGGGGAACAGGCACAGGGCAAGGGATGGTGTGGGCAGGAGGAGGTGTAGTTCCCAAGGTCACTGAGGCAGGCCACCATCCATCACCTTAGTATGTTTACAAATCAGACATTCTCAACATTCAATTAAAGTGATTTATTCGTTTATGATTGTAACAATTTATTTGGAAGGCAGAGGGTAAGGAGGAGAGAGAGATTGAGTAAAAGAAAAAGAGGGCGCTTCCATTCTCTGTTTCATGCCCCAATGTCCACAGTAGCCAGGTATGAGGCAGGTGAAGCCAGGAGCTGGGAACTCCATCTGGTGTCCCACATCACTAGTGGGGACTCATGTACCTGAGCTGTCACCTGCTACCTCTCAGGGTACATATCGGCAGGAAACTGGAAATGGGATTAGCGTTGGATTTCATTCCAGGCTTTCCTGTATGGACAATGTGTGCCCAAGCAGTCTCCTAACTGCTGTAATGAATGCCTGCTCCTTCAAGCTCCTTTTTTATGTGTGTGCGTGTATCTAACTGTTCAGGCACTGAGTGTTTTTTTTTTAATATTTTTAACATTTTATTATTATTATTCTCATTTTTTTAATTATTTATTATTTAACTTCAGTAATTACATTGTATTATGTGACACAGTTACATAGATACTTGGGTTCTCCCCACCCCTCCCCAAACCCTCCCACCATGGTGGATTCCTCCACCTTGTTGCATAACCACAGCTCAAGTTTTATGATACAGGTCCATAGGCTCCTGGCGTTTCCCTTATCCCCTCCTCAATTTCCTCCCCCCCACCTAGTTCCTCTATATCATTACTAAAATATAGTTCTTCATGCACAGTCATATGTCCATCATTGTGGGAATGGACAATGGCAGAGAGTCCAGCATCCTATTGTCAAGGTATAGCACACAGTTTCATTGCAAGTCCGTCTTTGTCTGGAAACAGAAATGCATACCACACTGCATCCTCACATCTGGATGTTAGTCTCCATTTCACAGCTACTGTACATCCCCTTAAATGAAAAGTCATGATACAAAATCAACATACAAAGAAAAATAGAAATTTACAATGCCATGAAGTTAAATGACATGTTACTAGATATGACAGTCTCCATTACACAGCTACTATACATCCCCTTAAATGAAGAGCCACAAAACAAAATCAACATCCGGGAGAAAAAAGAAATTTAACAACACCATGAAGTTAAATAACATGCTACAAAATACCTAATGTGTAGCTGAAGAGATGAAAATCAAGAACCTTCTTGAAGAAAATGATGCTGCCGTGTGGTCTACAAGTCATTGAATGATTTAATCAGAAGAAAGTGTTTTGAAGAGATGAAACTAACAGAGAGTAACAAAACCCATGTGATAGTTTCCGCTAATCCTTGTTGCAGTGTGTCTCCTCCAGACAATAAGCAGATGGGTTTTGTTTTTTAATCCAGTCTACTAATCTAGGACGTTTGATTAAGCTTAAGCCATTTACATTCAAAGTTTAACATGTATGGATGGTACTTTGGTCCTGTCATTTTAGGAATGAGTTGTTCATTGGTTTAGTCTTCTGTTGTCATTTTACTGGGATGTTCTTCCCATTTGCCTTTGGTTTTGTTGGGTGCTATTCCTCTTCTCTATCAAGAGAACATCTTGAAGCATCATTTGCAGGGCAGGTTTGGGAGAGGCAAATTCTTTTAACTTTTCTTGACTGTGGAAGAATTTTATTTCATTTTCAAAGACAAAAGAAAGCTTTGCTGGATATGTTATCCTAGGCCGACAATTTTTTTCTTTTAGAATCTGGAATATGTCTCTCCATTCTCTTCTTGCCTGTAGACTTTCCTGTGAGAGATCTCCTGTGAGTTTAATTGGCATTCCTTTATATGTCAGTTTATTTTTTTCACGTGCACATTTAAGGATCTTTTCCTTATGTTCAATTGAAGAGAGCTTGATGACTTTGTGTCTTGGTGAAGATCGCTTTTGATCAAGCTTGTTGGGAGTTCTGTGCCCCTCCCGGATGTTGTTTCCCAATTCTTTCTCTAGATTAGGGAAATTTTCCTTTATTATTTCATTAAATACATTTGCAAACTCAGCTTCTCTTTCTGCACCTTCTGGGACTCCCATAACTCTTATATTTGGCCTCTTAATAGTGTCTTTCAATTCTTGAATACTTTTTTTGGGCCTGATCCAGCTCTGCTTCCAGCTTTTTGTTTGTTTCCCCCTGATGACAGGAAATATCTTCCAATTCTGAGATTCTTTCTTCTGCTTGCTTCATTCTATTTTGGAGACTCTCCATTGTACTTTTAATTTGCTCTACTGTGTTCTTAATTTCTGATATATCAGCCTTGATTTGCTTTATTGCTTCCTTAAATTCTTTGAACTCTTGCATGAGCTTCTCATTTTTGATCAGAATCTTCAAAATGAGTTTTATGAATTCTGTATGCCCCATTTTCTCAATGTCTTCCTCAGTTAACTATGAGATTGGCATAGGGTTTTGCTCCTTTGCAGGGAAGTTTTCGGTAATATTCATTGTGCCTTTGTCTCTTCTTTTGCTCTTGGTCATTGCACTTCTGGTTAGTAGAGTTTTCTCCTTGGGGCAGGTTTCTAAGCTGTGTCACCCACAGGTCTACAATGTGATTTTATTTATTGCGGTTGGTACACAACTTTTTGCTTGTAGCCACTTGTGCCACAACCTCCAGCGAGTTCCAGGTCTGGGTTCTTATGTCAGATTTCCACCGTGGTCTCCACAGCTCCAGCTCTTGGCTCACCACTCTCCACCTCCTGTGATACCATGCTGAGGCTGCGCTGTTGTCTCTGCAACCTTTCTCCCACTTTCGGTTGGAGCAGGTCCCAGGATTAGAGAGACATCAGGTGTCCTATCTAGTTAGGTTGTTGGTGGCACTGTTCTTGCCGGAATCTGTTGGATGTTAGGTTTGGGTGCCACACAGACCTATTTTGACCCGTACGATGCCACAGTCAGTATTATTTTCCTGTGGGACCAGTGCAATTCACTGAAATCAGTGAGTTCTCGTGAGCTCAGCACATGAGCAGTTCACTGTTGTCCCCTGAAGTGCTAAAGCTATTGCCACAGTGTACAAAATGGCACCTGACGTACCACTACTAGAATTCTTGATCTGCTGGCCATCAGGTCTGAGGGCTACCCAGACCTGTCTTGGGTAGAACCTGTAGAATGCCACGTCGTTGCAGTTCACTGAGTCAGAAATCAGTTCACTCCCAGCCCAGTGTATGCTCAGTCCTTTCCCTTGCCTTTGCCTCCTTATGCAAAATGGCGCCCGATTCAGCTCTAGGGGGCTGACTGGGCTGTGAAATCCACCTTGTTCTTGCACTGCCTGTCTGTGATCTGCTGCTCTGTCCCTGCTGCTGGTCAAATCAAATGGACCAGCAGGACGGACAGTTCTTTGTCTGGCTTTACCTCCCAAGCTCGCAGTGAAAGTCCCTTCCCACCTGGTTGCTGGTGGAGTTCTGGCTGCTGGTGGAGTTTAGATCACTGTTGGCTGAATGCTGCTGGAGTATCAGTTACTGCAACACCACACCATTGTGTCCACTGCTTTCCCGTGTCTGTCAGTCTCCATGTACCCCTCTGCTGTTGTGCTGTCCTCTCCTTTTCCTTGAATATGTCCTCTCTGCTTCAACCTGATTAAATGTTTTTCTGTCCGTTTAAATGTGTCCTTACCCTATTCCGCCATCTTGATTCTCCAGGCACTGAGTGTTGAAAAGACAACGTTCTCCATAGAAAGAGCTTTTTGCCTCTGTTGAAAAGCAACTGTCCATTCACATGTAGATGTATTTGTGGATTTTGGTTTCACTGATTTATTGGTGCTGACTACATGGGCTTGAACACAGTAACTCAGTCATAATTACTGAAATCAGAGCAGGCTAGCCTGCTAATACAGCTTTGCCTGGGGATTCGACGTTCTTCGCATTGTCGTGTAAATTTATGATCACTTGCCAAATTTTACATAAATCCCCATGCAGGGATTTTGGTAAGAAATGTGTTAAAGCCCAAGACAGATCAATTTGGGAGAAGTGATTTTTCAACAATATTGAGTCTTCTGGGGCAGACATTTGGTCCTGTGGCTTAAGAAGCCAGGTGGGGGCACCTACAACTTATATCAAATGTCTTGTTGGAGTTCTGGATACTACACTTCCAATCCAGCTTCCTGGTAATGCCTACTGGAAGACAGCACCAAATGATTTGAGATTTGAGTCCTGGCCACCCACATGGAAGACTTAGTTGGAGTTCCTGGCTCCTAGCTTATTTGTTCTGTGCCCAGTCTCAGCTGTTGCAAGCATTTGGAGAAGTGCTCTTTCTGTCTCTGTCTTTCAAATAAACTAAAAATAAATAAAACAAGAATTTCTAAAATTTGAGTCTTCTGATTCACAAAAAATATATATTTAAGAATTAATTTTGGTTTTTGATTTCTGCCAAGACTGGTTTGTAGTTGTCATGGTATAGGTCACACCTATTTTTGTCACAATAATTTCTGCTTCAAATTTTTGATGCTGTTATAAGTGATCTATTTCCTCCCTGAATTCCAACCCTGTATCATTTATTACAGCTGTATAGAAGTGCAGTTGATTTGTGTGTGTGTGTGTTATCTTGCAGACTTGTTGAATTCACATCACGTGGGTGTGTGATGAAATGCCTTTGATAGTTCTCTGTTTCTACCTGTGGATGCAGGTTACTGTCTCATGTCCTTTTATTTCAACTTGAAAGGCTCTTTGAGGGACATACCCACTAATGACGCATTCCCTTGGTTCTTATTTATCAGCAGACATCTTATTTCACTTTCATTTTTCTGGAGGGTAGTTTCGGTCGACTGTCTTTTCCTTTCAGTCTTTGATGAGGTAATCCGTTTCTTCTGAACCCCACAGCTCTAATAAAAAAGTGATAGTTAATCTTCTGGAGGATCTCTTGCAAATGATGAATTGCTGCTGCTTCTTTTTTTTTTGCTGGCAAGATGTTCTGTTTATTTCCGTCTTCTGTTAGCTTAATCTGTATGCCGCTTTAACTCCATTGCACTTGGAGTTTAGTAAGATGCTTGAGTATGCACATTAGTGTCATTCACTATATCTTGAAAGTTTTGCTGTTGTTTTGTAGGATATTCTTTCCTTTCCTTCCTCTCTTACTTGTTTTATGGGATTGATGATGTCTACCAGGTCTTTGAGGCTTTGCTCACATCTTAACTTTCTTTCTACTTTTTTCTTCCTTATCTTATATAATCTCAAATGACCTGTCTTCAAATGAATCTGTTCCTTCCTTGCGCTGTTTCTTCAAATATTTTGTTCAGTCCTGTTGGTTAATTTTCATTTTAATTGCTGTACTTTTCTGTTCGGTTCCATTTTACAATGTATCGCTCTTTATTGATAGTCTTCATCTGTGGAAGTGCCATTCCTGTACATTTATTTAGTTCTTTGGACAAGACTTTCTTCAGTTTTTTTTTTTTTTGAGAACATATTTAACATAGGTTATTGAAAGTCTGTCTAACAAGTCCAAACCAGGGCTTCCTCAGGAGCAGTTTCTATTCTCTGATTTTATTCTTATGTATAGTCCATGGTTTTGTTTAGCTGTATGTCTTCTTCTTCTTCTTCTTCTTCTTCTTCTTATTATTATTATTATTGTTATTATTTTGGTTAAAAAATAGACCTTTGAGACAATTTGATATGGGAAATTTGGAAATAAGAATCTTTCCTCCCTTCTAGATTTGTTGTTGTTGTTGCTACTTATTGTTACTGTTGCTGCTGAGGTATATTTGGGGGAAATAAATTCTGGAAAGTTTCTGTTCTTTGTCTCGTGTGGATCCTGAAGCCTTTGCTTGAAAGGCCTCAGCTGACGATCGGACAGAGCTGTTTTTAACCGATGGTGCTCCTAGTCCTTTCCAGAGGACCTTGGGTTGAAGCTCGTTCAGCCGGGAACTAGCCTCTTTGCCTCAGTCTTCACTTTCTGCTTGTATACAGCTTCAACCCAGCTGGAGGAGAGAACCTGGAGACAGCTGGTCTCACATGAGAATGTGCACCAGCCTATCATGTCCACGCCTTCCAGATCCCTAAGAACACACAAGAGCTGCTCAGGGCTTCCTCTATTGGCTTCTCATTCGGAAGCTTTTCCTTTCACACCTTTTTGCTAGCCTATCATTTGCCATCCTTGTTGCCTGCTGTGTCAGGCAGCTGTGGTGATAAACCATGGCTGCTGATTGATTCTGATGTAAAGACTGTACTGGATGACCTCTGGGTCAGCAGCTTTGCAAGTGACAACTTCCAGGGAACTGCTAGGTGGGCTGAAGAATGGGGCTTTGGAATGGCCCAGCTCTGGCGTTTGCAACCATTTGGGGAGTGAACTAGTGGATGGAAGATCCACTCTATCTCTGTCTCTTCCCCTCTCTCTGTAACTCTACTTTCAAATAAAAATGCATATATATATATTTATATATTATATTAAAGAAGTAGGATGGGCCAGACACGGTAGCCTAGCAGCTAAAGTCCTCGCCTTGCATGTACCGGGATCCCATGTGGGTGCCGGTTCTAATCCCAGTGGCTCTGCTTCCCATCCAGCTCCCTGCTTGTGACCTGGAAAAGCAGTCGAGGATGGCCCAAAGCCTTGGGACCCTACACCTGCGTGGGAGACCCAGAGGAAGCTCCTGGCTTCAGATCGGCTCAGCTCAGGTCGTTGTGGCTACTTCGGGAGTGAATCATCGGATGGAGGATCTTCTTCTCTGTCTCTCCTCCTCTCTGTATATCTGACTTTCCAATAAAAAGTAAATCTTAAAAAAAAAGAAATGGGGCCTAATGGGAGGTCAGTTGAAGGCAGGGTAAATCCTCAGTAGGAATTGTGGGGTCTCATTCTCTCAGCTTTTCCTTTTCTGAATTGTGTTCTCTTCCTCCCACAAATGCTCTTGCCACTGTAATGCCACAGACTCACCATTAACCCCTCACCAGATGCCAAACCAATAATGCTGGCTATTCTTGAACTTCTAGCCTTCCACACTGTGAGCCATGATGTACTTCGTTTCTTCATAAAGTTATCCTGACTCAGGTGTTTGGTTGCAATCACACCAGGTTGATAGTATGGGTGTTCAATGACCAATTACTGAGGGGGATTTGGAAGCATGCAGTTGTTCTGTACATAGTTATGACTGCAGCTCTGTATTGAGGACCTTCTCCCCTTCATATTTTTCCTGCCAGAAATTACATAGCTCTCCATAGAGTTGCATTGGCCACACACTATTGCTTTCTCCCTTTAAGAAATGATTTTTCCAGTGATGCAGTTGAGCATCTTGAAGGTCATGGCCAATCGTCCCCAGCTAGTGTTGTCTTTAGGTGGTGAAGTAAAACACTTGTTGACTTAGGGATCTGTAAACACACAGAATGTTCTTGATTCATGGCAGTTTATATGTTAAGAAAAATCATTTGCTGGAGGCAGAGGCAAGGGAAGAGGTGAGTTTGCTTTTTCTTTCTGCCATGCTATCAGTATCTGGACCCGTTTCTCTAGGTTGCTTGGTCCAAGTTGAAGGGCATGGACAAGGGGACTCATTCCACCCAGCACAGGCAGGGATTCCTCAGAGGTCTAGCCTGATCCTTTAAAAAAATGTATCTCCAATACCTCAAGTGTTAGGTCACATGGTAACTGTCAGCTTACAAGTGAAAGATGGGTCTACTTCCTCAAGCCTACTCCACAGAACCCTGGTCCCACGATTGTCTTCACAAGTTGAAGCAACCCTTCCTTCTGGCATGTGCTTCCAGGACATGTTGTAGTGGTCAGCACGCAAAACACGCTGAGGAGGGAAGGAGGCCTCTGTCTCCTGAGAAGGCTGTGCCCTCCTTCTCACCGGTTACAGAACACTTCTTCCTGTGGGCACACTGGTCTGGAGCAAGCTCTTGCATTCTGCTTCTCTGCTTGTGGGCAGCATGGCTGTGGTCTCACAGCCCGGCTCTGAGGCTGAACCCTTGAAGAGTGAGGACTTGAGGCAAGCACTACTGTGCCATAGTACCCCAAGATATTCTGAACAGCTTAGGAGTCCTCAGAAGCTTGGGGCGGGGGGAGCTCCCTTTGCTGTCTGCTCTATGAGTGGAGTGGGATCTCAATGAACAGTCCCAACTTTCTGGGGTGGTGGCCAGGTAATTGAATCAACAAGACAGCCTGCATGTGGAGAGCTCAAAATAGTTCCCTTGACAGGGTGATGGCGTGTAATGGGCTAAGCCAGCCTCTGGGATATGCTCATCCCATATTGGAATCCAGATTCTGACCTCCGCTAATGGGAAACAACAGGTGATGGCTCAGGAACTTAAGTTCCAGCCACTCATGTGGGTGACCCGGATGAAGTTTCTGGTTCCAAACTTCAGTCACATGCAGCCAGGCTGTTGCAGGTACTGGCAGTGGTGAACCTGCAGCTAGAAGATTCCCCTCCCTTGCTCTCTTCCTTTTAAATAAATAAATAAATAAGTAAGTAAAATTTAACAAACAAAATCAGTTCTTGGCATGCAAATGAGATGTGTATGCATTAGGCATTCTCGCCCATAGACATTTTTTAGTGATCCATGTTGTATTCATCATCATTACAGGGTTATGATAATGTTAACTTTGATCTATTACTCTATAGAATGACAGGCCAGGATTCTGGGATGCACGCAACACTCTATGCCTTTCCTTCTCTCTCTCTCTCTCTTACACACACAGAGACATACTCCTGTCTCTTACTCTGATCTCCCTCAGACTCTGCATCCCAGAATCAGCTCTCCTGAACTAGGCACTCAAAGGAAGAGAGAAAGGAAGGGCAGGGAGTAGGGGTGGGACCTGTTGATAGGCAGGCTCATTGTTCAATTCCTGTCCCCATGGTTTTATAAACCAGTCATTCTCACTGAGGGGACCAGGAAGCCTTTGGTCTCTGACTCTCCCTAGAATGCAAGATGTGTGCATCACACAATGGAAGCTGCCACTTCCTGTGACAGGAGGAAAAAGAACATGAGTAGCTGGGAGAGACATTTCCCCTGGAGGCAGATGCTGGCTGAGAGTGAGGCTGGTCCCTGCTCTCCAGCTCAGAGGAGGCAAACAGCACGGTGGGCAGCGTCTCCATCTCTCAGCCTTCCCCATACCTGCACTTGTCTCCCCCGGGCACAACAGCAGCCTTTGGAGACTGAGTCAGTGGCAAAACTGGCTGCAACCAGTTAGGGGACATTTTCCCAGGATGCTGGCAGGCTTCTGTTCTGTAGGAGAGAGGCAGGAAGCCCAGGAGACCAGCTGCTGACATTCCCAGCTAGAAAAGGCACAAACCTGGCCAATGGGGACAGAGAGCTGGCACCACAGGGGCACTCCCTGGGAACCCAGCTGCATCATGGCCATGACGCCCCTGTGCACTTAGAAAGACAGACACCCTCACCATGATGTAAGGACAAGTGTAAAACTCTCCAGGGGCAGGAAAGATGCTAACATCTGCATCTCATTTGGGAGTATCTGGGGTCAGAACCTGTTTCCACTTCTGATCCGACTCCCAGCTAATGCGCATGGGAAGCAACAGATGATGTCTCAAGTGCACTGTCGCCTGTGTAGGAGACATGGTTGGAGCCCTGGCCCAGCCCCAACTGTTGCGGGCATTTGAAGTAAACCAGCAGATGGAAGATCTATCTCTCTGTGTCACTCTGCCTTTCAAATCAATTTTAAATAATGTAAAAGGACATTGATTTAAAAAGTTGCTTTGCATTATAGCTTCTCTTTATCACCTCCATCCTAGGACAAGACCCCCAAATAGATTGGAACTTTCCCAGGCCCAGACTCAGCTCATCTGCACCTGGTCACCTGGGCCTGTGCGACATGTGTCAATCACTGTGCCGACATATGGACTGAGAGGCTGGGTCTCTAGGCAGCAACCTGGCATCTCCCAAGCAGCCAACGGACAGGCTCTACTGAAGACATGCCTCAGCCTCTATGCCCAGGCCAGGAAGGATGGCACCAGTTTGGGTCTTTGCAGACTCAGTACCTTCCAAACTTTTGACAGGCTGCAGGTGGCTGTGCTCATGGGTCCAGGGTCTGAGATCTGTCTTTGCATCACAGGATGAAGATGAGTCATTTTAGCTCACCCGCAGGAAGCCCAGGGGGAGATCCTCATGGCCCTTTGGACCATTAGCTTCCATGGAAAGAAACTGTCTTCTTTGGAGGAAGTAGCTGGTATGTCTGCTCCAGACTACCTGTGGGGATCCTGCAGGTTCTGTCCCTCCTCCAGCCAGCGCTGCAATGATGCAGTGCTGGGTATTCCTTTTACTTGTTCTGGAAAAAGTCCCCACAGACAACCTGGGGCTGCCTGGGAAGGCCAACCAGACTTGCACAAACACATGGCCTTAACGAAGAGCTCTTCTCAGCCTGGCCACTGATCCAGTCCAGGGAGACACAGGGAGATCACCTATTTGTGTCCAGTGGAAGAAACCAAAGACTTTGGGAGGCAGGGGTGGCCCCTACCTGGGATAAACCATTGCATGGGTAAGATGAAGCACTAGGTCTCTGGCACAGTCCTGGTCCTCCTGTCAGTTCTAAGCTGGTAGGGACCTTATACTGAGCCAGGGGGTTTGGAACTTGATTCCGGGATCTCCTGCAGAACTATTATGGGGCTGCTGGCTTCTGCACACCCCACACAGAGGGGCTGTCTCATTGTCTGAGGCAGGGCCAGAGTCTGGCCTGGGAACTGTGCAGACCCGAGGCCCCTACAGGCTCCCTGGGCACCCACTTGCTCCAGGACAGAAGCCTGGGAAGTCTTGTAGGTAGGTCAGTGGCGGTATCACACCTTGTAAATAGCACACATCTAATCCCATCGCTAAATTCAATTAAATTTAAACTACTCACACCTGGTTTATTGCTCCAGTTCACTTACAGCCCTCAGGCTAGCAGATGCTCATTTGCTCTGACAGTCCCCTCCTTTCCCAAGCTCTCCCACCTTGAGTTGAGACCGAGGCAATTGGGCGGGGGGGCTTGGTGTGTATTAGTTAGGCAAAGCCCTTCCATGTTTATTGGCAGTGAGGCACCCCTCCCACTTTTTGGGAGCCCCACAAGGCTCTCTCTATTGAAAAATTATGATAATAGGACAGGGACCCTCCACTTTCTCTTTGTCTGCAACCCTGAGTCCAGGGTTCCTTTGTCCCTTGTCATGCTTTAATTTCAGGCAGTATTCACCGTAACCAGCATCAGGTCTTGATTTCAATGTGGCCTGAACTCAGGCTATGGTGGGAAATATTCCTTTTTCCCCAGTGTTGTAGCCCCAGCCTCTTAGTCAAGGCCAGATTAGAGGGGTTCGAAGATGGGAGCATACAAGGACACTGCAGGAAATTTATGGAAAATGGGATAAAAAGGCAATCTTGTTTTATTGCTGAAAAATGTTTGAGATCCACATCTACAAGGGTACTTCAAAAAGTTTGTGGAGACTGTGGATTCCAAAAACAGTAGCCATGAATTTTGAATTTTTTTGGTATCCAAGTAAATGGTATTTATTTGCTTTTTTTTATTTGAAAGAAAGACAAGCACACACTTACAGAGAGAGAGAGAGAGAGAGAGAGAGAGAGAGAGAAAGAGAGGAAGAGATGGGGTGAGGTTTCCCACCTCCTAGTTCACTTTCCAAATGTCTGTAACAGTGCGAGCTGGGACAGGTTGAAGTCAAGAGCTGGAAACTCAGGGTCTCCCACACGGTGGCAGGGACCCAACCACTGAGCCATCACCTGCTGCTTCCCAGGGTGTACATTAGCTGGAATCAACAGTGGATCTGGGGCTCAAACCCAGACCTTCTGATATGGAAGGTGGGCATCCCAGGTGGCATCAACCACTGCACAAAATGCACTCTCCAATCAATCTACCTTTGCATCGTCCATGGGCTTTTTGAAACACTCTGGTGCATGTTTGGATTTTCAACAAATGTTGGTGAGCGCTAAATGTGTAATTTGTTCTAGGGGGGCAAAGAGCCTGGTCTGGCTGTCCCTCTTCATTAGTTATTAGTTTATTAACCATCCATCCTTTTATTCAGGATTTCTTCAGGGCCTTTCATGTGCTACAATCTGCAGGAAGATTCTACAAATCCAAGAGTGAACAAGACCTGGTCTCTAATACAGGGACTGTGGCCCATGGGCATCACTAGGTGAGTGGATGCATGCACAGGATGCTATATGCAGTGAGATCTCCCAGGGACTCATCTACAACAGAAAGCTGCAGACGATGCTGGGTTTGGGTTTTTGAGAGTAGAATGGCAGACAAAAGATGGCCTCAGAGGCTCCATTATGAATTAGGCATTCATTATGAGTTAGGCTCCACTAGGAATTGGACTAATTCTCTTGCCCTGGGAGGCCAGGAGGAGCTCAGCACTAGGCTCGATCAGCACACATCAAAACAATCACTGCTTTGGAAATATTGAGGCTGAGTAAGAGGAAGGTTGGCAGCATCTTCTTCCTGGCTTTTGGAGCCAGGATCATGCCAGGCAGGTAAGCTGATTGGCAGACCCAAGGCTACAATAGGTGCATGAAGTTCTGTTAGCAACTCTGACCTGTGTCTACCGTGGGCTGAAGGACACCTGAGAACAAAAGAATTGCTCAGCCGAACCCTGCCCAGATCTCTGATCTGTAACACATTACATGTAAGTCCTAGGCAGCCAGGCCGGTGCAGTGGTGGCAGATGGGTCCCTGTGGCCACATCGTACGAGTGTGGGGTCATTCTTCTGGGCACGGGATGTAGTAGAATCTGCTGCAGGACTCTGAAACAGTGGACTCTCCCACGCCTCTCATTCCATTGCCCCCTCCCCAATATCACAATGAAGGATTCTTGCATGTATTGCTTCATTCTTTGACCCACACAGAATTGGGTGAATGCTGAGACTGCACCCAGCTGGCCTAACAGTCCCCTGCCGGGAATCCATGCTATGCACAGATGTGCACATCTTACTGTCCTCAGCTGCCTCAGTGGCCAAGCACACATTCACATCCCTGACCCAGCTTCCTATCCTATCCAAGACAGCACTTCCTTCTCTCCCCGGCCCCTTGCACAGTCACTCACAAGCTCCAGGTTTTCTTCCAGGCTGAGTGCCACACTCATGTCTCATTGTGGTGTGGTTACCATTTAGCACGGGATTGAGTGTCTGTCTCCCAATCAAACCGGCACAGGGGAACCCTAATCCCCAAGGGGTTAGTGCTTAGAGTTGGAAGCCTCTGAAAGGTAATTGAGTCCTCGAGGGCGGAGGTTTCCTTGTAGGGTTGCCCTTCAAAGAAGATGTGGGGCAGGGGGGAATTTCCTTCCTCTCTGGTGTCTGTCTTGAGGGAACACAGCCAAGAGTGACCTCTGGCAAACCAGGAACCACAGTGGCCAGCCACAGTGATGGTGGACTTTCCAGGTTCCAACAGTGTGAGACACAGATGCCTGTTGTGGTTGAAACCATGCAGTCTATGGTATGTGTCTTATGGGAGCTCAAATGAAAGCACAGTGCTTCCATTTTTACAAGATCCCTGTCTTATTTTGTGTGTCACCCTCCAATTGGTGGTGCCGCCTCCTGAGCCCACTTAGGAACACCAGTGACTGTTGTGGACGACTGACTGTAATGTGATGTGCATTTCACAGAGGAGGAAACACTGGCCCTGGGATGGGCATGTAACTCATCATGAACGAAGCCCTCATCCCATCAGTGGGCCTGCTTTGAGTCCCAGCTCTGCTGCAGCTCCAGCTTCCTGCTCATGCACATTGTGGGAGATAGTCAGTGATGGCTCATGGGCTGGGGCCCCTGCCACTCATGCTGGAAACCTGGGTGGAGTTCCAGGCTCCCAGTCTTTGGCCCAGTCCTAGCTTATTGCAGGTATTGATGGGGCAGGGTGGATAGTGAACCAGCAGAGGGAAGATCTCCTCTCTTGTTTTCTCTGCTTGCCTTTCAAATAACATTAAATACATAGGAAAAAAATTTTGAAAGTTGAACTCAGCTGGTGGGAACCAAACTCAAATTCCTGGCTGATCAACGAGAATGAGTTGTACCTGCTGTCCTCTCTCCAGCTGCCCTTTGGAACTAAGTGCTGAGATACTACCCAGAGCATAGGCAGAAGAGGCAAAGTGTATGTGTGTGTGTGTGTGTGTGTGTGTGTGTGTGTGTGATGCCCCACTCCACTCCACGTGAGTGCCTGACATTCTCACTGCTCAACCTTGAAACTCCAGGTTTCCTTCTCTGAGACGCCACACCTGCCTGCCATGATGCTGATGCTAATCTGTCCTCCTCTGAGACCTTCCCACTCCCCTACTCCCTACCCTTTTAGCTGCCCCTTTATTCTTCTCTCCTGTCTCCTTAGCGTGTGACATAGGGCCTGGCACCTGACCCTGCCTCCTAAGTGGTTCTGGAGCCAGATTGGATTGAACAGGAGGCTTGGCTGCCAGGAACAGGCAGAAGGTGCCAGCTCCTGGGGCGGGAGTGGAGGACTCAGCAGGAGCTGGCGGCAATGGGCTGGACAGGAGGGCAAGCTGCGCTCCCGGCCCCCATCCCAGCGTATAGTCCTGGTTCACCCAGAACTCTTCTCTCCCCAATTTGTGATCAGAAACTGAGGAAGCAGTACCCTAAGGCCTGACATGAACCTAAGGTGAGAGTTGTCAATCCCTTCCCACCTGTTTGACTTTGGACTTTCCCCTTCATCTTCCTCCACCCCGAGTGCTCCATCAGACCTCAGCGACAGCTTGTGATTGGCCAAAACTTTCTCAGCTCCTAGGAAATACACATCTCCTGACCTGCACCTCAGGTGGCAACTTGCAAATATCTGTCTTTTTAAAACCCTGATCCCTGTGGCTTGCTGTGTTCCTGTGGTAATTCATCATGCCCCGCTTGGTGACCGGGTGGCAGATGTCCTCTGCCTGGTGCCTGCTCCAAAGCCAGAGAGCAGCAGCAGTGATTAGGCTGTGGTCAGAGGGCGGCTGGAATCAGAAGGTGTGTTCCTGTGGACGCTGAGTCACCGATGGACAGTGGGTCGACATGCAGAAGCCTCTTGCAGCCCATGGTGTGGCTGAACCAGGCCAAAGCAGACGGCTGAGTCCTGTTGGGGGGCAGGCAGGGGCTTCTTGTGCAGCATGGGGTAGTGGGCAGCTGTCAGGCGGGAACAAAGCCCACCCTGGCGTCTGGATGACTGAGTGTATAAATCCTTCTTGGGGCGCTTTGTCCATCTGCTGCGCTCCCCTTCCTCAGCTGCCACTTTCAATGGCTTCAGGCCTGGGTGGGCACTCAGCAAGGTGTTCCCTGTTCCCCAGGGTACTTCCAGCAGTAGTCACTTCCAGGAGGAGTCACATCACATCTCCTCCTCCTCCGCACCCACCTCGGGTCCCTGGGAAGAAAATTAGCAGGTGGCCCCACCAAGGAGATTGATTGCAGATCTGGGTTAGTTGCAGTTGCATTTGCAGTCCCTGGTGGCTGCAGCTGTGAACCTGCCAACTCAGTTTGCACACCTAGTGATGCTATGTAACACCACTGAACTTCTGTGGGAGCTGGAGTGAGTACTCGGAGGCCTGGGTGGACCTCAGTGCTTCCCCCGGGAGCTTCCAAAGAGTTACAGGACTGTCGGGACTTGGAGGTGAGGCACCTGACACCCAGCTTGGCAGGTGTGTTCTCATGTGACTATGCCAAGCCTCTTACACCTATGCATTTTCAAAAGCTCTCAGCATCTGTTTCTTCAAATATCGCTCTTTCTCTGTTTTTTTCCCCATCTTCTTTGTCCGTCATTTACCATGGGTGGGAAATGTCCAGTGTACAAGCTGGATAATCATTGTAAAATCACTTGTTCTGGCCCTGCCAAAGCAACTGCAGGCAGGACTCAAAATTCCGCAAATCTACATGGCAGGCTATTTTTTTTTTAAAGTTTAATAGTTTTGTATGGCTTGTGAATGATAATGCTATAAACATCAAATTGGCCCTTGGCAAAAAAAAAAAACTAATAAATAATAAAAAAGTTTGGCATCCTGATCTAAGACATCTATTCATGCTTTTTAGATATTTTCAGTGCTTGAGGAAAACATTTTCCCAGTCTTTTCTTCAGTGTGTTTTTGGCTCCTCTCTCTTCCAAGTCAACGCATCTGTCTCCTGCTCTAGCTATCATGATAGATGCCAATCCATTGAGTCCTTAATGTCTGTCATTGTATTTTTGAGTTCCAGGAGTCCCATTTGATTTTTGTTATACAGTAGGTCACCCTGCCTACCGCTCCTTTTCAACAATTTCACTTTTCATGATTTCAGTTACTGCAGTCTGGACAGATTAAATGGAAACCTCTAGGCACAATTTATCAGCTTTAAATTGCATGCTGTTCTGAGTAGTATGATGAAGTCTTGTGCCATGCTGATGTCATTGCTTTGTCCCGTTTATCTGCACTGTATATGCTATCTGCCCAGTAGTTACACAGTAGCTGTCTTGGTTATTAGGCCCTCTGTTGCAATGTGAGTACCATAGGAACCTTATTTTACTTTGTAGTGGCCCTCTAGTACAAGAATGGAGATCCTGGCATGTTGCCGTAACTCCTTTATTTTATTCATTATTGTTCATTTCTTTGTGTGTAATGTATAAATGGAACTTTGGCATAGGTATATGTATGTACATATAGGAAAAATACCATATATGTAGGGTTCAGGGCTACCCACTGTTTCAGGCATCCATGGGGAATCTTGGCATATACCATTCATGGGTTGAGGGGAGGATGATTGATTCCTAGTAGATTTCAGCTTTCAGAGGAGACTCCCCATCTTTTCCCTGACTTTCTTGAACTGTCCATCATAGTTATTTAAATTCCATGTTTGTTGACTCTGATAGCCATGTCACCTAAGTCTTTTTCTACTGTCTACCACTGTGCCCTTTGCTCTCAAGTACTACTGTCTCCTAGCATGTCTTGCTGTTTTTAAATCGAATGGTTGACATTGTACATGAAGTATACACAGAGCCTTTGGACAATGTTATCTTCCCTTAGAGAATATTTAGGTTTCTCCTGGAAGTCTGGGACAGCGTTTGCTAATCACCTTAACTGGTTGGTTATTTCAGGTTTCATTTTATTGCTAGGAATAACTGAATTCCCAAGGGCTCAACTGAAAACTTGGGTGTCTATGGTGTCTTTGCTCCTTGGTATATTTTGAGCTCAAATTGTTGTCACTCTGGTAACCTTGAGACCATGGAAGCTAGTGATTTAGCTTTTGAAATTTTTTGTGCCTAGGTTTTGCATGGTTTCTGTGCTGGTGACCATAAGCCTTAGGAGCTGCTGCAGGCTTATTTCTGGGTGAGTGTGTGAGGCAGTTTCTGGGAGAGACCAGAATATTACTCAGTAAACTGAAAAGGTTGCCCTCACCTATGTGGGTGGGCCTCACACCACTGTCTTCTCACAGGACCCGAAGCCAACAGAACGAACAGAAGAAGAGAGAATTCATTCTCTGTGTGAGGTGGCTGGGGCCGCCTGTGTCCTTGGAATCCTGCCTTTGAATTTGGACTGGCCCTAGTGCCCTCACCCCTCACACCCCCTCATGTTCTCAATTCCTTTAGTCTGAGGCTGGATCCCATCACTGGTTTTGCTGGATCTCCTGTCAACAGAGCTAAGACTGCAGCACTGCTGGGCTTCCGTAATTACTCAGTCTCTGCTGTTGTTGCTACTTTTCTGGAGAACCCGGCAAAACATCATTCCTTAGTCTCTAGGCGTCAATGGATGCTACCTAGATCCGCTTTACTGAGGAAAAATCTGTTCTACCAGCTGCTGGGGCTTGCCAGTTCTCATCTCTCTTCAGGGATTACCTCTACTAAAGAATGCTACTCCTGGGGCCAGCACAATGGCATAGCAAACTAATCCTCTCCCTGCAGCACCAGTATCCCATATGGGCACCAGGTTGTGTCCTGGATGTGCCATTCCTGATCCAACTCCCTGCTAATGACCCAGGAAAGCAGTGGAGAATGGCTGAAGTCCTTGGGACTCTGCAGCCATGTGGAAGACCTGAAAGAAGCTCCTGGCTTTGGCCTGGCCCAGTTCTGACCTTTGTGGTCATTTGGGGAGTGAAGTAGAAGATTGCAGATCTCTCTCCCTCTGTAACTCTTTAAAGTAAAAAAATACATTAAAATAAAAAGAATGTTATGCCTCCTAAATTCATTTTTCTCCAGCCCCTACCCAGTGGTACCTCAACTTGGAGGCATGTGTGGTGACGTGAGGTGACTCTGAAGGGTTACTATGGTCCCAGAACTCCCTGTGATATTAGTAGTGACTGATCCTGCCAAGAATCTGGCTACTTTCCCTTCTGCATTGATGGGTTCTGAAAGCACCTGCGGATACACCTTAGGCCCACTTTGTCTCCAGGAACAGCACCTGTGACAACTGGCCTGGGTGTACAGGCATACAGACAGCAATGCCTTGAGGGGAAACTGTGCACCAAATAACAGGCACTTATCAATGCACTTCCTTCTTCGGTAGTATCTTGACCCTTTCGGAGCCCTAACCGCCTGGGTTGCTCTCCAGTGCCTTCCAACAGTTGGCCTTTGTGTCTCATCCAGCTTTTACAGTTGTTCTCAGTGGGGGATGAAGCTGATTTCATCCGCTCCAGCATAACTGGAAGAAGATCATGTGGACTGTTTTAACTCTCGGAAGCCTGAAGGAGCAGCAACGGAAACTGTGGCTGGGGACCTTTAATGTGGTTCAACAAAGAACCATTGATGGGAGAAGCAGAGGGCTGAGGGCCCGAGCTGAAAGAAGACCTTGTTGTTGTCTCGGATTCTGCAGCACCCAGGAAGCGGTGCACTGAGCACGGCTGGATATGCCTAGGTTTTGCAAGTAGAGATTTCAGATCACCCAGAGCCAAGAGGCAGACTCACAAAGCAGAGGAGTAAGAGGGAAGAACTCTCCACAGATGTCGGAGGGTCCAGGTGGCACTCTAATCCCACTACATCAAAAAAGAGAAGTCAGTTTCAGAACAGGCAGATCTGCTGCCATGTCTCTGGGGACGTAGAGCGAAGGTAATGCAGAAGCAGTGGGTATATAGGGACAAATTAGAAGGTTGGACAATAGCAACAAGAACAGAAAGCTCTAAAGAGATGCGGTGTGTCTGGGAGGAGCCTCAAAAGATGAGGTCAATTTTGGATGATGTGTTTATTCCCACCCGAAGGGCAGAGTGATAAAAAACAAACACGGTAAGTTCTTGGGAAAAGCAAAGAGATCAACACAATGGTAGGTATTTGCAGCATGAACTGATGTATGAGCCTGTCAACTAAAATAAAATTTTATGCTAATGATCACAGGTCCTGGGTGTGGGGGTGTCTGAGTATGTCCCTCTGAAATTCACATGGAAGCACAATTATCTGCCAAAGGCTCTGACCATGAAGCAGGAAGAGCCCTCCGACCCCAGAGCTGCAGGCTCTTTGCTCTTGAACTTTCAAGCCTGCAGAGTGTAAGAAACAGATGTCCCTCATTCTTAACTACTCAGGTGGAGGGGTTTTGCTATAGCAAGCGAAGTGGGCCCAGTCAGACCCTGTCTACCACCAGCTGAGCAAGACATGAACCAGTAGTGAGTTCAGAGCAAGACAAGCGGGGGATGGAGGAAATGAACCACATGGGGGACTTTTGAAGAAGAAAGTGAAAGAGCAAGGGAGTAGATACGTCTGGGGTGCAGTCTTCTAGTTCGCACGTGCCTGTGTAAGAGACAGACTGTGGGGGACAGATTAAAATTCAAACACATGAAAGAATTTAATTTTTAATTTTTCTTTATTAGAGTGAGAGGGAAGAGAGCTTCCTTTTACTAATTCACTTCCCCAAATGTGCACAATGGTCAGGGCCGAGCCAAGGAAAGGTGGAAAGCAGGGGACTCTATCCAAAATCGCTACGTGGGTCGCAGCAGCCCAAGTGCTCCAGCCATCACTTGCTGCCTTCCAGGGCACATAAGCAAGAAGCCGGAATCAGGAGCAAAGTCCTGACTCAAACCCAGGCTTTCTGGCGGGGGATGCAGATGTCCCAGGTGTTGTCTTCTGCCCCGGACACTTGCCCTTAGGAAGGAATTTTCCATGCTTGAAACTGTTGAAAATCAAAATAAGTTTTCTTTCAAGCTGCCCATGTCATTCTCTCTGCCATGTGATCAGAGGTGCTGGAGCCTTTGGGTTTTCCGTTTGGCTGAAAGCTGGAGGAGGCAACTGAATGTTTTGGTCCACAACATATCAAAAGTTTAAACCAATATTGAAGTTGGGCAATTTTTACAGGCAACATTGCATTTCTGACTCCCTTTGAAAAGCTGGAAGATTTATGTATAGTCAGTCAGTCTTTCTTTTTTTTAGTTTCAACCAATCAACCAGGTTTAAATTTGTGTCCCTTTCGCATCAGACTCTTTCCCAGTCTTCTCTGCTCATAAAACACACACTCTGAACTGGAGGAATTGAACTCACCTGTGTGGCTGCTGTAGGAGTTGGAATTTGAAACTTGATTACAGAAGAAACTCAACTGCAGGGCACAAGAATCCTACCCACCATTCATACCCTTCCCTTCCAGATGGGCATTGTCCAGCCAGGGCCACTGCTGCCCAGGTGGCTGTGTTCTTCCCCATCTCAGACGGAGCCATATGGGCTGACCCCTGACCCCAATGCTGTCCATTTGCCAGTTCTCAGGGACACACAAGAGGCCCAGTATGGAGAAATGAGCCGATCCAGCCAGATCTTTCTGAGCCTTCTGAATGAAGACATAGAGCGTGGATCAGCAAGATTACTTGGAGAGATCCAAGAATTCAGAATATAGGAGCAAACTCAGAGTATAAGGTATTAAAAACTGAAAGGCTGTCTGGAGAGAAGCAGGGAGCATGTGGATAGCTACAGGGAGGAAATGTGTGCTTGAGCGAGAAATCAAATTGCGAGGCTCCAGAGCTGGTTTCATTCCCAATGACTTTTTAGCTTTAGATCTTGTTCCAGTGTTCTTCTTGCCATAAACTGGAATTTCTGTAATTTTTTTAAAGATTATTTTTATTGGAAAGGCAGATTTGCAGAGAGAAGGAGAGACAGAAGGAAAGATCTCCCTTCTGCTAGTTTACCGTCCAAATGGCTGCAACGGTCAGAGCTGAGCTGATCCAAAGCCAGGAGCCAGGAGCTTATTCTGGGTCTTCCATGTGGGTATAGGGGCCCAAGTGCTTGGGCCATTCTCTGCTGCTTTCCCAGGTCATAAGCAGGGAGCTGGATGGGAAGTAGAGCAGCCGAGACATGAATCGCACGCATATGGGATCCTGGAGCTTGCAGGGGGAGGATTAGCTAGTTGAGCTGTGGAATAAGAGTTTACTTCTGGAAGATGACAGCCCCATCAAGTCCTTTCCTCAGAAACCCAACACACCGTACAAAGAGAATAGTTGCAGCTGGAATCTTCTCTCCCCATTGGCTTCTGCCACAGAAAGTCTGCATATGATTTTCAAGGCATAAACATGCAAGTATCTTAAGTTCTAATTTGGTCACATTATCATATTTCCAACAAGCAAAAAAAAAAAAAGCCGACAGGTAAAACATTTGCTTTTTTGTACACATCTGTCACCCCTAATCAGACAGCCCTTTCCCGTGATGGAAAACTATTCAGATGTTGTTATCAGACTTGTGAACCTGCAGAATATTTAACTTGTTGATGAAGTACTTAACATTACAAATGAAGGCAGCACTGTCTATCAGCTTGGGTGTGATTATTTTTGGCAGTTTTCAGGTTGCGGCGATAATGCGTGACCTTCTGTGTTATTTATGGCTGCGTTGTTGCATCAGCCATTTGAAGGAGTGGCTCTGCAGGCCTGAGGAAGAGAAAAGGAAGATGCAGATTATGACTCATCGCCAAATCGCTGATTTGTCCGATTTTAGCAACTGCTGTGGAGCTGAGAGGACAGAGGGTGTAGGCTGGAAGGAGTTGTGGAATTACACAGGAGATGTGTTTTGGGAGAGGAGGGTGGAGGGGAAAGTTGCCTTGGCACCAGGCGACCATCTGAAACCTGTCTCCGCATAGTCACACAGATTGGGGGACATGCAGAGACAAAACAGTTGGGTCATTGACTGAACTTTCCGCCGGGCAGCCAAGTATTTTGGCGTCATGGAGATTAAGCTGGACTGATCTCACTGGAAAACTGTTCAAGCCTTTGGCACACTTAGCTTTTGTAGACACCATTTAATATTCTCTTGGGGTGGGGTGGGGTAGGGGAGAAAATTCCACACCTGCTCAGTCGTTTCAGGAACAATAGACGCAGGACATTTCTTCCAAGTTAGTGAAAGCAGCAACTGCTGCATGCCCCCCACCCAAGCCTGCTAGAATTTCACATTTCCTTCGTCAGCAAAAGATGCCTTTGCCATTTCTGCCAATAAAGACCGAGACACATAAAATATCTTTCAAAAGAGTGACAGCAACTGCTAGCTGTTCGTGTGTTGCATTTCTCTTACATTTTTATAAAATAGCTAGATTTACTCTGTGGCATGTGGTTCCAAGGATTATGATAAATACATAACATCGTACCGGCATACTATAAAAAAAGTTCAGAAAGGGCCGGAGTTGTGGCACTGTGGCTTAAGCCGCTGCCTGTGATGCATGCTGGTTTGAGTCCTAGCTGGTCCACTTTAAATTCAACTCCCTGCTAATGTGCCAGGAAAGGCAGCAGAAGATGGCTTGGGCCAGCCCTGGCTGTTGTGGCCACTGGGTGGTGATCCAAAGGATGGATGATCTCTTTCTTTTCCTCTGTCTCTTCCTTTTCCCCTTTCTATTAATCTGTCTTTCAAAATAAGTGCATTATTTTATAAAGTTCCAGAAAGGTTGAATAAACAGATAGTGTAAAGTTAGGCAGATCAACAATTAATATACCTGGATTCCACATTGAAGTTCCTGGAGGTGATAGCCAGCTCTGGTTCAGTATAGCAGATGGGAGCTTTCGCTCAAATTAAAAAAAGAGAGAGAGAGAAAGAATGCACATTTTCTATGAACCTTTTGAAGTGCCACGTCTACCACCATTGTCACAACGTGGAAGGGATCTCATTGCCCAAATTTACTCTGCTACTTTGTGGTCAGCCCTTCCTTCCAGTCCCACTGATTGACTCTTTCACGCCTATAGTTTTGCTTTTTTTCCAGAACATGTTACAAATGGAATCATGTCTTCCATAGCCTTTGACATATTCATTATTTTATTTTAATATAGTAATTTTTTTTTTGCTAAAAACTTTTTTATTTATATCGAGTGCCCTGTGCCAAGAAAAACAGAAAAAAAAAATTATTTGGGGCTGGGAGATTTCAAGAGGCGAGGACAAGGCTGGGGCTGAGGAATGCAAATCCTATATTCACCTGGGGAATTTTTTTTCATATGTGCAAAGCTGGAACAATGCAAAAGACAGGAGCATCTGACCATGGCTCATCCACGGGCCTCTGAGGAGGAGTTGCTGTTTCGTCTCTGACCATTTTTAACCAGCCTGGGGATCCGACACAGGGCTGGGTAATTAACATCAGTAATTAACTCTAGCTTAGTTATGAGGATGGTTGGGGTGTGCACAGCACCAGGCTGGTGGAGAAAAGTGCAGATTAACTCTACGCAGTGAGCTCCACAGTGGCCTGCCGATTAGGCTGCATCCACAGAGCAGCTGGCTGTGCCGTCCATTCATTTGGCTTCCCCTCATTACAGTAATTGCCTTTGGAACAATGGTGGTGTCAGCTCGCTCCGCCTTACTTGGGGGAACGTGATTTGTTTGTACAAGTAAAGCAGGTGGCAAGGGGGGCAGCTGGCGAGGCTAATAGTAGGGTATTGAAATGGATCTTAAGTTTTAAAAATCAACTTAGATTTGCTCCACTAGAGAATGTTGGAAGGCTCGTTCTGAGATGGGCTTTATGCTGGATGTACACACACACACACACACACACACACACACACAGAGTTATTCCCATTTTTTCAATGAGGAAAACTTTGTGTCTAGGATGTTCTTTCATCTTCTTTGCCTACCACCTTTCTTCCATGCTTGCAAACTCTAGGGGGCCTTATCAGTCAGTAATTATTACTTTTTAAAACTTTATTTACTTAATTATTTAATTTTATTTGAAAGGCAGAAGTACAAAGAGAGGGAGAAATATCTTCCATTTGCTGTTTTGCTCCCCAAATGATTATAATGATCAAGGGTGGCCCAGGCCAAAGCCAGGAACCTTTAACTCCACGTTCTGCTGCTTCCCGCAGGTGTATTAGCAGGGAGCTGGAACAGAAGTAGAATAGCCAGGACTTGAAGCAGCACTCCTGTATGGGATGCCAGTGTCACACGTAGTGGCTTAACCCACTGCCACTGCAGCCTAGCCCCAAGTGCTGTGGATTGAATGTAATTAGCCCCCATCAGAACTCAGATGAAATTTCCTAGCTGGTGTAATGGTACTGAGAGGGGTAAGTTCTCCAAGAGCCGTTTGGGTCCCTCCTGAAGGCGTTAAGGTACTACCTTGGGAGTGGGCTATTCCTGTCTTGTGTGTGAGTCTACTTGGCCTTCTGCTTCTGCACTTGCCAGAGGTAGCTGCTTTGCTTTTGGACTTGACAGTCTCCAGGATCCCTTTTCTTTTCTTTCTTTTTTTTTTTTTTTAAGATTTTATTTATTTTACCACAAAGTCAGATATACAGAGAGGAGGAGAGACAGAGAGGAAGATCTTCCGTCTGATGATTCACCCCCCAAGCGAGCCACAACGGCCGGTGTGTGCCGATCTGAAGCCGGGAAACTGGAACCTCTTCCAGGTCTCCCACGTGGGTGCAGGATCCCAACGCTTTCCCAGGCCACAAGCAGGGAGCTGGATGGGAAGTGGAGCTGCCGGGATTAGAACCGGCGCCCATATGGGATCCCGGGGCATTCAAGGCGAGGACTTTAGCCGCTAGGCCACGCCGCCGGGCCCAAGGACCCCTTTTCTTGATATATATTTCATCTTAAGTGTTCTGCTATAGTAACAGACAATGGATTAGGTAGGGTCTTTGATACAGTCCGCAGAATGGCTCCCATGGCCACTTCTGGAGCTGAGCATCGCGTGATTAAGTAGCTTCTACCAACCTCAGGCAGCAAGTCAAGAGCACACAGCTACAGAGGCTGAGTCTAAAACAGGGACTGTGGAAGGATTGAGCACCCTGGCACCCTCTCCCTATTATTCTCTAGCAGGTTCTTTTATGACTGATTCAATGACAGCGAGAATTTCAGAGAATCACCCTTTCTGTGGGAACTATGGTGTCTGATGGATAGTGTTTGGGCAACTCATGTCCCACAGTTATATGGCCCTAACACAAGATTATAACAATACACACCCCTCTCCTCAGTTGCCATCCCCACATCCTAACACTGTAACTATGGCCTTTCCTTATGTATTTATGAGAAATATGTCAGATGCTCATTTTCAAAGGAACTTAAAACATCATCCCAGGATCCCAGGGAGATGTGTTTAGTATGGACAAATGGGAAAATGCCACTGAGCAAGGAAAAGAAATTAATTTACCCATAAGCCCCTCCCTCTATCCCACAAGAGAAGTATGAGTAATATTTTGGTACTTTTTGAATACATTTGTACATAAACACATAGGCACAAATACACAGAGCCTACACAAAGGGGGGACATGTGTCTAAGTCTACTGATGGAAATGGAATTGTCTTGTATAAATTTCAAGGCTATTTCAAAGCTATTTCAGGCAGATATCTCTTTCTAATGGGGAGCTGCTTCCATTCAAAGTATTTAGACTCTCCAAAGAGATTTGCTCCTTAGATGCACTGTGAATTCAGGAGATTGGAATTGGCCATTCTCGAAGACATGAAGTGAGCACTAGAATTCTTCTGTCTTCTTCACAAAGCGCCCCGGAGAAGCCAGCACCACCTGATACCCCAGCCAGCCAGGACTCTTTGCTGTGCGTGTACATCTGCAGTCTGAAGAAGGCATCACAAATGAGAAGAGTGGATGAGGAAGCCCATGAGGGTGGCAAAGCTTCCTTGGGGAGTCTCTGGCAAGGGGAGTGGTCTTCTATCATCTTTTGCCTCCACTGTAACATGTACCCACAGAGTGGCCCCCTCTATAACTAAAAGACTGGAGCTCATTTTCCCACCAATGTCCACCTGCCTCTGTCTTTGGGAATGGTTACTCAAGCAGTCCTGGCATCTTGATTTTGACCCAAGCTGATCCTTGAGGCTTGTGAGAAAAGGGTTTGATGACACCTTGGGAACCGTGGACAATGCCTGTTGCCTTTGTGCATTTCTGTGCCCTCTGCCAACAGGTGTCCATGGGTAGAGGGGAGAGGGATGCCCCTGATGGATGGAAAACACGATAAGGGCAGACCTTCCTATGGCCTTATGGGTGGGGACCAGGAGCCTTCATCCAAAGGCTAAGTGTGCTGCTAGGAAAATGTGACAGATGGGAAAACAGCCCTCAGCACCCAGGCTTCCTTTCCAGCATTTCTGTGCATGATCCATCCTTGCACTGTGCTGCTTGTCCTCTACTTGCTTGTGTTCACTTATGTTGGATCCCAGGTGCAAGTGACTTCTCTCTCTGTTCATCAGAATTCTGCCCTTGATCCAAGAGCTAAATCTCACCGGGGTTCTCCCACTTCTTCCAGACTAGGTCTTCCTTTCCCAATTATCTCATTGACCGTTCAGAAGTGACCAATACCCAGAAACCCTCTCTTCTCGTGAATTTTGTTAACCCAAGCTCCTGAATGCTCCCAGTTTTAGATCCCCAGCTCCATGGCTTCGTTTACTATTTAAAGTGAGAGTCCATGTCTTCCTGCAGCACTCCTGGCCTCCTTCCTGCTGTCTGCATTCTGTGCTTGGATCATCTTCTCCCTTGCCAGGGTTTTCTGCACCCATTACCTGCCATGGATTCTCATCAATTTCACGTCAGCCAGCTCCTTGGAACTCTAGACATATGTCTCCTACCATTCATTTGGCTTTCCTGCTTGCATGCCTCACAGACATTGCCAAGGTAACGTGTCCAAACATGAGCTAATTTTTCTTAGAAACTTGGTTCTTTCCTCCTGGTTTCTCCAGCTGAGTCAACATCTCTGTGCACCCAGTTGATTTTGCCAGTCAGTCTTGGCAACAGTCTCCTCTTTCTCACCATTTGTATCCACCACCAAATTCCAGAGATGACATCTATAGAACAGATCACACAGGTGTCACCTGTTCCCTCCAGCTAGAGAAGGAACTGAACCCGCCTTGCTCTGCCACAGCCCTCCTTCCCCTATCCCCAGCCCTCCCAGCAGCCATGGGCCTTTCTGCCTTATTCCTCTGCTCCAGCATTCCAGTGGTGGGTTGGGACCCTTTGAAGGGACGCTCCAATCCAAGCCTTGTCCCACTCAGGTGTGAGTTCTTTCTCCAGTCGTACTTACCATCTGTGTGTTCCTTCAGTTCACCTCACTCCTCAGTCTGGGGCCTCCCAAAGCCCCTCCTTCTGGCTCCTCTGTCTGAAATGTTCTTTTCCTCACTCCTTGCCCTACTTCCTTCAGGTCACTGCTTGGAGACACTCCTGAGAGGCTTCCCTTGTTTCTCTGCAAGTGAATGGAAATTGTATGATTCTGTCTCTCGATTATCAAATGTTTTGACTTAAACTCTTTATCATTTTAATAGTTTGCTTGTCTGTTGTTGCTCCTCTGGTCTCAGCAAACCGCTTGCTTCATGAGGGCAGGGTTGCCTCTAGCTGTTTCCTTAGGAATGTGGTATGTGCTCAGTAAGAAATTATTGCCTTTGGGAATGAATGCATAAATAAATATGGTTTTACTTTAATAGTCTCAAAGAACAGAAAGATTTTTCTACACCCTCCCCACCAACCAGGAGTTTAATTTAAGTAAATGATTGTTGATCTCACAAAAGTATAATAGCATAATAACAAGGAGGAAAATTGCAGCATATAAATCGATGTGATAGGAAGAAAGTTATGTACTTGAATAAAATGAGTCTTGGCAAAGCAGGGACAGGATTATACCCTCAGGATTCCCAAGTCAGTGAAATAGCTATGTGCTTAATAACACAAGTTTATTACAGTTTGAAACAGCAGATGAGTTGGAATACACACACATCTGGATATTTGGCACCGGGTAGACAAAAACATCTGGATTATTGGCCAACTCTTTCAATTTAACTAATGTGTTTTGGGGCTGTGTAAACAGTCATAGATTACTCTGAAATTATATTTCTTGGGAAGTGGCCACACGAATTAATAAAAATAGAGAAGGAGAGTTCTGGTTCCAGAAGGATGATGTACTACGAAACTGGAAGTCACACACACTCACACACAAACTCTGCATAGGGGAATCCTTCAGGGATTGAATGGCTGGGATCATGAGCAGTGCAAAGCAAGGGAGAACTGAGAATAGGAGCGATGTGTCCACAGCCTGGCCTGGGATATGGTGTTTGGTCTTAGTCAACTTTGAAGCTTGGGTTTTAACACCCACTTGGCAGGAGAAAAGGTTTTGGTACTCCAACAAGTACAAATCAGGGATTTTTGAAATGTTGAACCACAGGGGGAAAAGAAAAGTGGAATTAGTAGAGATCTGTGTATTGGCAAGAGGAGAAGACAAGGAAGCCGCCTCTGCTTGAGTTTAGGAAGAATATCTCCCTAGAGAAAACCAAGCCCTGAGCTGGCCTTGAGGTTTTGGGTCCAGAACATGACTTTAATCCTTTTTTAGATATACAGAGATATCTACATGGATCTGGAAGCATGTAGCAGAGAAACGATCTGTCTCAATATCGAGATCCCAAGAAGTTCCCAAGTCTTAAGGCACCCTGAAGGGACACACCCGCAACACAGACTCATCATATTTTCAGAAAATATGACCTACTAAAGATGAATTCACAATTCAGAAAATTAGAAAATACACAATGAAATAATTCAATGCAACTAATAATCATCAGACATAATAAAATCCAACTCCTAGCAATTGGATAGAAGCCCATTAGAGGAAAAAGTACGCATAAAAATACAGTTGAAGAAAGAAAAATCAAGACACTGGCCTGCACAGTAGTCTAGTGTCTAAAGTCTTCTCCTTGCAAGTGTTGGGATCCCATATGAGCCCTAGGTTCATATCCCAGCTGCTCCACTTCCCATCCAACTCCTTGCTTGTGGCCTGGGAAAGCAGTTGAGGATTGCCCAAGGCCTTGGCACCCTACACCCTTGTGCAAGACCTGGAAGAAGCTCCTGGCTCCTGGCTTCAGATTGGCTCAGCTCTGGCTCTTGCTAACACTTGGGGAGTGAACCAGTGGATGGAAGAGCTTTCTGTCTCTCTTCCTCTCTGTAAAATCTGACTTTCCAATAAAAATTAAAAAAAAGAAATAAAGATCAAGACATTATAAAGAAGGAGTGGTTTGAATAATAGCAAAATAGGCCTTCTAGATAGGAGAAATGCCATCAGCGAGTGAAAAACTCAGTGGATGGGTTACCTAGCAATCAGCACCACAGAGCAGAGAATCAGTATATCACATAGAACACAGTTAGAGAGACAAAGGACAAACCACAAGGGAATTTAAGAAAATGGAAGTTAAAAGTAATAAAAAATGCCAAGATTTCACACAGCTAATTAAAGTGGTAAAGAAGAAAACATAGGGAAAGAATTAGAGGAAATATTTGAAGGAAAATGGAGAACTTTAATTAATGAGACAACAATTTAATGGAAGACTCCCAAATAATTTCAGCCTGGATAAACACTTAAAAACATACACACATTTAGATAATTCCTGGTGAAATTCTGAATCACTGGATTAAACGAGAAATTCTGCAATAAATTAAAAAAAAGCAAGAAAACAGAGTCCACATACAACACAACAATGGTTAAAACATTAGCACTTTTAGAAGTATCTATAATAGAAATCTGAAGAAAGTGAATCCTTCTTAAAATTATAATATCCATCAAGATTGAGGGAAAGTAAAGGAAGCTTTAGTTAAATATTTAATAGAGTTTGCCACTCATACAGTTATTAAGAGAATTATAAAGTATATATTTAAGAAAGAAATGGAATTAAAATGGAAGGATGTAGGAGGTGGGAAGAAATTGAAAAATAAATCTGAAAACATATGGGTGGGTCTAAACAAGTATTCATTTTATGAAAGAGCTACAATAAAAATTTGTTTTAAAGGGACTGTATTAGTAGAAAAACTAAAAATAGTAAATCATAGAAACATTTAAGGCAAGGACGGTATTAGAAGGTAACAGATTTTATGTTTGTATGCTCCACTGGGGATATAAAGGTCAAAAGTATTATTGTTCCCTTTTTATGAAGAATAAATATCAAAATAGTAAAATTAGGACATATACTTTCTGAAATACTGCTGGGAAAAGGGGAAATATTGAAAATTCAATTAATTAGGAAGGCAAAGTGATCAAAAACAAGGAAAAAAATCACAATGAGTAGAAATTGTAGGAACACAATGAAAATATATACAAATATATCTAACCAGAATTCATTTAAATGGATTAGATTATCAGTTTTTTCCATTATTTTGGGATTATGACGTATGCTTATTTCTAATCAGTTCTTATTTCAGGCACAAAATTACATGCCAAAAACTAACCAGTTTTAAAGTATACACTTTGTTGAATATAAACTCACGAAAATTGTAATATAAGATATGACCATCATCCTTTAATTTTTTATCAATCTCTTCCTTCCATGTTATTCTCCAACCTATCACTGCTGATCTACTTATCACAACTTTGGTTTGGTTTTTCTAGAATTTCAGACAAATTGCATGGTGTTTTTTGGGTCTATTTTTAAAAAATAAGTTGAATACTGTTTGGGATTTATACATGCCATTGTGTGGGAAAGCAATGGAGGATGGCTCAAGTCCTTGGTCCCTGCACCCACATGGGAGACTCTAATGAAACTCCTGCCTCTGACTTTGAACTGGCCCAACTCCAGCCATCACAGCCCTTTGGAGAGTGAACTAGATGATGGGATTTCTGTCTGTTTCTTCCTCTCTGCAACTCTCTTTCTGCATCTCTGCCTTTAAAGTAAATAAATATTTTTTAAAGAAATGTAAAAGCTGATTTTCCCTAATATATGGACTTTCAAGGGGTCTGGAATAACCACAACAATATTTATCAAGAAGGTGGAGTAATAGGGCTCTCTGAAAGATTTGAGGTCCATCATTTGGCCTATCCTCTTTTGCTTTCCCAGACACACTGGTAGGGAGCTGGATTAGAAGTGGACCAGCTGGAATTTGAACTGGTACCCATATCTGCTACACAGCTCTGGTCCCTTAGTTTTATTTTTCTGAAAAAAAAAATTAGTCTACTGAGCTTTGATTGAAATTGTGTTCAATTTGGAAATTAAGGGAATTGGTATTTTAACAATGTTGTGCCTTCTAATCCATGAACATGGTATATCTCCATTTATTTAGTTCATCTCTAATTTCTCTTTGTGATGTTTTATACTTTTTGGTGTACATCTCTTCCAAATGTTTATCAAAGGTATCTGTCAGTAAGTCATACAGTTTGGTGCTGTAAGTGGTACTTTTTAAAATTTCAGTTTATGTGAATTGGTGAACTTTAGTCTTGAAGCTTCTCTAAGAGGATTATCTCTAGACACCTTTTTTGTAGATTAGTTTTTCACTCACAAGTGATCAAATATGTATTTTATGTTCTTTTATTTTTTATTTCCTTGGTTATGTATTCTAATGTAGTATCACATGAAAGTACTGAGAGTAAATATTCTTCCAAATCTTAGAGGTAAACACTCCATCTTCTACCAAGAAGTGCTATGCCAGTTGTGGGTTTTTGAGCTTCCTTTATCAAGTGATAAAGTTTACACAGAATCAGTACTTTTGCTTTCCTAAATATGTGATTGAGCTCAACAGTGTAGCCATTTGAGCCTGAAGTTTTCTTTGTAGGAATGTTTTAATCACAGATTTTTGTCTATGGTGGTAACAATGACAGCAAAGTTTAATGAAAAGAAATAATGAAGAGAGGTACATTTGACAGACCAGACGGGCATCTCTGTAAAGATATATTAGCGTATTCTGATTAGCTCTTCTTTTGAAGATATTTTTATTGGAAAGGTAGGTTTATAGAGAGCAGCAGAGGCAAGAGAGAAAGATCTTGCATTCACTTATTCACTCCCCAAACAGCCTCATCAGTGGGAGCTGAGCCGAGTGAGCCAGCAGCCAGGAGCCCCTTCCGGGTCTCTCATGTAGGTGCATGTCCCAAGGCTATGGACCATCCTCTGCCACTTTCCCAGGCCACAAGCAGGGAGCCACATGAGAAGTGGAGCAGCTGGACTTCCACAAAGTGTCCCATACCCCATTGCATGAGAATTTACTGTTGCCTGCCAGGATGTGGATGAGCAGAAGCTGCAAGTGGAAGTGGAGCCTGAACGCACTTGCAAGCTTTCTGGTGTGGTATCCTAGGAGACGTTGTAACTAGTCAATTATAAACCCCACACTACATTTAAATATATCATTTTGTCATCTTTTTTTCTGTTTTTGGCTCATTTGCTCTGTATTCTTTTTCATTTTCTCTTTATCTTCCTTTTGTTGGGTTGATTCTTTTTAATGATATCATCTTATCTCCACTATTGACTTTTTATGTACATATCTTTGCTTTTCACTCTTAGTTTTTTTTAAATGATTGATCTAGAATTTACAATGTGTATCACTTACGTAATTGTCTCCCGTGAAGTAAAACTAAATCTTTTCACATACAGTGATTCCCCCTTTATAGTTTTGTGTCCTGTGGTTTCTGATGCTTCTGGTCAACTGTGGTCTGAAAATATTAAACAGAAAATTCCAGATGTAAACAATCTGCAAGTTGGAGGATATGCTTCTGTGAGTAGCATGATGATCTTGAATGCCATATATTCTGTCCTGTCATGGTCACGAGTCAGCCTTTCGTGCAGAATATCTGTGCCACATTGCCATCTTGCTGTCAGGGACTCTCTTTCCAGCTTGTTGTGGTATCACCAACTTGTGCACAAGTAACACATATGTTGCTTATTAATGACCCCAAAGAAGAAGGGTAGTGATGCTGGCAATTCAGATGTGCCAAAGACAAGCTATCAGGTGCTTAAGTGAAATGTGAAAGCTAACCATAAAGAAGTAGGCACAGTTAAAAAAAATGGTATCTGTAGGGTTTAGTGCTGTGTGCAGTTTCCAGCACACATTGGGGAACTTGGAACATACTACTGCAATAAGGGAGACTGCTGTTGAGAGCAGCAAATCTATTGTCCTCAACTTTTGTGCTATTGCCCTTCATGTGTAACAAGCTATACCATACCTTGTTGGACTTTCTTTAACCAGTCAATCCTCATTTCGGAAATGCAAAGCATGGGAGAAGGTATCTGGTATTGTGCCCATGATAGGTAGCCTCATTCCTCTGTAGGTTCATGTTGCATTATGGTTCTCATTTTCCTTCTGCCCAAAGCAATTTCATTAGTCCTGGTTATAGCGGAGGTGTGTTGCCAATGGGTTTTCTTAGTATCTGTTTGTGTTCATTGAGCATGGAGGTAACGAGAAATGACAGGGATGGAAGCAAATCCAAATATTTCGCTAATTGTTATAGGTTGTAATGTGGCTTGCACCCTGTTATAATACAGAAGCTTGGCTTCTTGTGCTTCTTTGTTCTATGATGGTTACAAAAGACATACTGAAAAAATAATGACAGAGATATCTTCAATAGAGCCTGATAGTAATCCAACTGCTCAAGCTATATTAATAACAATCTATTTAAGGCAGGAATATTATGAATAAAGAGGATTATTGTACAAAGACAAGCAATTCAACATGATTCAACTATTCTACCCTTTTAGATTTCTAATAGTCTAGCATAAAATTGTATAGATGCAAAGAGAAGTATAAGGAGACATTTACAAATCTATACTTTTTGTAAGTGGTTTTAATACCCTTGCTGTACAGGAGGGGACCCCAGAGTGGAACAGGAGTACAGGAGGAGGCCTGTATCCTAACCCCAGAGACTCCCAGTAACTCACCAAGGACTATCAGTATAGGTAGAATTGAAAAGATTGCAAAATTCAATAGTAGTTTCTTTGAAAAGATGAGTAGAATAAAGAAATATCTAGCAAGGGTTAGTTAGAGTAAAGGGAAGATAACAAACACAAACTTAATATTCCAGAAAGGAAATTCTATGAAAAAATGTGAGAATTGAAATTACATAGACAATTTCCTAAAAAAAATCAGCTTGAAAGAATATTAACTCAATAATAGAAGAGGAAACTTATTAGTTCAATAAAGAAACTGAATCACGGTTGGCCATTTGGCGTAGATACCACTTGGGTTTGAGTTCCAGCTGCTTCCCAGATTTCCAGCTCCCTGGAAAACAACAGTTGGTAACTCCATTACTTGGGTTCCTGCTACCCACATGGAATATCTTGATGGAATTCCTGGCTCTGGCTTTGATCATGCCCAGCCTCAGTTGCAGTTTCCCGCTCTCCTTTTCCCATTCCTTTATGAATTCTATCAATAATTTGAGGAATAAACGCTTTTCATCTTAAGCCAATTCTTCCTATAGAATAGGGGAAATAGGACACACTCAATCTAATTTACATACTAAGGCTGGTATAAATATAAAAACTCAGAGGAAGATTTTAAAAAAGGCAAAACCATTGATCAATCTCACTTATGATCATCATTACCAAGTTCCAAGTAAAGTACTAGCAAACTAAATTCAACAATATTCGAAGTATATTATTACCAAATTCTGGGATTTCCTCCAGAATACAAGAGTGACCTATCATTCTCTCTATAATTTACTAAAAGAGAAAGCAAAACAATTATTTTAGTAGGTCCAGAATTTTTTTGTGTGACTCAAAGCCCATTTTTAAAAAGATTTATTTATTTTTATAGGAAAGGCAGATTTACACAGAGAGGAGAGACAGAGAGAAAGATCTCCTGTCTGCTGGTTCACTCCCCAAGTGGCTGCAACAGCTGGAACTGAGCTAATCCAAAGCCAGGAGCCAGGAGCTTATGGGTCTTCCACGCAGATGCAGGGTAACAGGACTTTGGGCCATCCTCAACTGCTTTCCCGGGCCACAAGCAGGGAGCTGGATGAGAAGTGCAGTAGCTGGGGTATGAAAAGGCATACATAGAAGATTCTGGTGCATGCAAGGTGAGAACTTTAGCCATTAGGCTACCACGCTGGACCCTAAAAGTCCATTTCTAACAGTAATTGTAAATAGAAGGAGAATTTCTTAACCTATTCACTCACTAAAAATCTGTAATAATCACTAGATTTGCTGGTGAAGTACTGGAAGCTTTCTCTTTTTAGATCAATATCAAGACATCTACTATGACAGCTTCTTTTAATTCAATGTTAAGCTTATAGCATTGCAGAAAGCCTGTCATGATTGGAAAAGCAAAACTAGTCATATTTCAAGACAGTATGTCTGCTGATAAGCTATCAGATAAGCTAGCAAGCTGCTGATAAACTAAGAAGAGAATTCAGCAAAGCTTTGAGCTAGAAGTTCAATGTAGAAAAACTAGTCATTCTTGGTATACCAGGGATAAATAATTAATGAAGGCAATGACAGGATAATTTTGCATAGTAACAAAAAAATGAAACAGAATACAATGCGACCCAAATGTGTTGGGTCTTTACTAAAAGTTATATAATTTATCAAAGGATATCAACTCAGACCTAAATAAATTAAGACAGATGTTTGTGATGGAAAAGCACAATATTATAAAGGCAATACAATTCCAGCAGTGACTAGGAATTTTCCACATCAATTCTAAAACTGCTGTGGTGCAATAGAAAAGGCCCAGTTTTGTGAAAGGTGCAATTGGGGATAGGTGGTATTGACAGCTACTAAGAATTACTCTCAAGTTATGATGATGAAGAGTGTAAATGGTGAAAGATCAATTTGGGGAAAAGCCCCATATTTCAAAATTTGCCATGTGACAGAGGTCTCACTATATGAGCACAAAAGATATGGATGAGTCAAACAACTCCGCTGTGACATTTGGCTATTTACAGGGGGAAAAAAATAACAGTTTCATTCTTCAATTTGCACACATTGACTTTCAGATAAATGTCAGACTCAGCCATCTTCTGTTGGCTTTTCAGGTGCGTTCGCAGGAAGCTGGATCGGAAGCGAAGAAGCTGGGACTTGAACCAGTGTGCAAACAGGATGCTGGCATTGCAGGTGATGCACCACAACATGAGTTCTCTGCCCCTTGTAAGATTCATTTTCTTTATTAGAGAGTTACAGATAGGGAGACAGAGAGAGATAAAGAAAGGACAGCAGTTCTTATGAAGCAGCAAATGCAAAAGGCAAAGGACAGACCTGCTCAGGGTAACTGTGTCTTAACTTTGCATCCATAGACAGTGTTCAGAAGACAAACCACACAGGAGAGGCTTCTGGGCAAGTTCCTGTGAGTGACAGGTGACTAACCCACTGTATAAATCAATAATGTGAAGACAAACAACCTCACGGGAAAATGAGCAAAGGGTGCAAAGAGTTGGGATAAGTCCAGCGTAGGGATTCTCACATTCATAATTGAGGAAATAAAAATTAAAGCTGAAGGGGCTGGAACTGTGGTGTAGGGGGTAAAGCTTCCACCTGCCATTCTGGCATCTCATATGGATGCTTGTTCTAAGTCCTGGTTGCTTTATTTCTGATCTGGCTCCCTGCTTATATGCCTGGGAATGCAGAGGAAGATGGCCCAAATCCTTGGGCCCTTGAACTCATTAGGGAGACCTGGTTGAAGCTCCTGGCTCCTGATTTTGACCTGGCCCAGCTCCAGCCTTGGTGGCTATTTGAGGAGTGAACCAGCAGATAGAAGATCTCTTTCGCACTCTTTCTCTGTAACTCTGCCTTTTAAATAAAATAAATAAAATGAAGATAAAGTACTGCTCATGCTCCATATAAAGGCAAAAGTTAGAAATCTGATGAGAACTTGGCAAATTATGTGAGCCCTGGAGATTCCATTGACTGTGCCAGCAGGAGCAGAAAGATTGGAGCAACCATGTGGGAAAGTGGAGTGAAAACATGGTTGGAGCAGGGCAAAGGCTCAGTGGCTCCCAAGGCAGTGAGGCAGGCAGGGTGGGCCCTGCAGCAACATTCTGGGCTAGCATTCCATCATGAGGGATGAGAGACGGCAAGCTTAAGCTGCTGTGTGCTTGGTGCTGTGTCTGAAATCAGCCCCCGGGGTGTTTGGTGCAGCCATCAAGATGCTGCTTTAGACACTGCATCCTGTGACAGAGGGCCTGGTGTAAGCCCTGGCTCTACCCCAGATTCCAGCTCCCTGCTAAAGGGCAGCCTGGGAGGCAGCAGGTTCACAGACTCGGAAGGCTCACAGACTTGGGTGCCTGCCACCTATGTGGGAGACCTGGATGAAGTTCCTGGACCCTGGTAGTTGTGTGCATTTGGGGGAGTGAATGAGCAGCTGAAAGCTCTCTCTCTGTCTCTCTATATCTCTCTGTCTCTCTCTTCTTTCTGCCCACCTGATAAATAAAATGTAAGTAAACATTTTAAATGCCCTCCTGCCCACCCTCCAGCATCTTCTCTTAAGTGTTCTTTTAAGTATTGATCACTGCCAAAATAGATTTGTCATCCACCCTATTTCATATATTCCATGTATGTAGCTTATTTTTTCTTTATATTGTCTCACAAGGCATTTTTTGCCTGCATCTTTTTTAATACTGCTTCACCAAAATACTGCTCATGTATTGTAGCCACTCTGTCATACCCATCAGTGAACATGAATTCTCAAATAGACAAAAGTTGAGGAGAAAAAGCAAGAGGTGAAACAATGTGGTTACTGTTCATGGAAGGTTCAGAGCATCTTATACTGCCTGCTTTATGGTTATCTATTGGGCGCAGAGTGAATTAAAGTCATTATGTTATCTGTCTTCGAGGGACACAGTGGGGGATGCCTTAGAAGAGGACTTCATTCCTATCAGAAACATTTGCTTTCCCAACCCGATTGCAATCAGCCCATGCTAGCATCTATTGTCTGGTGTGTCTGCAGGCCTTATATATTGTTGAACACTTGCAGATTAAACAGAGAATAAGATTGTCCAGCTATTTTATTAGACGAAGGCTCTTCTGACATTTCAGTTCTGAGGCCAGAGCCCCCTTGGACATTAGGGGTGGGTTCCTTCTTATGATTGTTGATAGTTTGCCCTTAAGGTTGCTGATGCTGCCCCTCCTCCAGCCAGACACCCATGCACACGTGTCTCTGGTCCTACTCAAGTTGCCAAATCTAATCCTGCTGTTTTTTTATTTAATCAGGGTTCCCATGTTCCTGTGGGGGAGAAGGTATGGATTCCTGGCTGATGAGTCCTTTGCCCTCCCTGTAGCCAGCCTCCACATCATGTCTACCAATAGCAGTGTCGGGGGAGAGCAGATGTAGGCATTTTGTTTATCAGATGAGGGGGCTGAACAGGGGCCTGGCTACCAGGGAGAAGCCAGAGACAGTTATTACCACAGATAGGCTTCTATTGAATTAAGAGGGAGCACTCAGAAGGAAGACCCTGGAGAGTAAAAAGATTAAGTCCCCGTGAGCATTTTTCTCCTGACAAGTGAGCCAGCAGAATGTCAGTGTGCTGGTCTGGATGGAGCTCACCCTAGCTGCGGAGTGGGCTGGCTGCCTGCTGAGGGGAAGGGACAGCAATCAGGAGCGCTGGCATGGGTATGGGTGTTTGCCAGGTCAGCCCACTGAGTCCTCTGTGGTTGCTCAGTGCGGGGGAGGAGTGCTGAGTGCCACGCTGAGTTGGGGAGGTACAGTGCAGTGATAAGATTTTCCTTTTCTACTGTTAGGATATATTCAGTTCTTTCACTGGATGTCCATCTTTGGTCTGTATGTATAGATATCATAAAACAAAACAACCTATTTTTAAATGTGAAAAAAAAAAAAGATTTCCTTTTCCTAAGAGTTTCTATTCATATGTTCTATCACTCTCTTTTCTTTCTTCATTCCCTACAGCTTTGAAAAATTTTATTATTATTGTTATTTGCTGTTGTTTGAGAGGCAGAGAAACAGGAAAAGAAAGAGAGATGGGAAGAGAAGGGCGAGAGAGTGCTTCAGTCTGCTGATTCACTCTCTAAATGCCTGCAACAGCCAGGGCTGGGTCAGGGTAAAGCCAGGAGCCAGGCAAATCATTGGGGTCTCCCATTTGGGTGGTATGAGCCTGGGGACTTGAGCCATCATTACCTGTTGCCTCCAGATGTGTGCTAGTGCCAGGGAAGAAGAATCAGCAGCTGGAGCTGGTGTTGACACAGGCACTCGGATATGGGACTTGAAGGTCTGAAGCAGTGTTGTAATTGAGCTCACCCCTGCTACTTGGCTTTATAACAGCTCATGAATAATTATGGTTACTCTTCCTTTGTATTATCAATAACTTAAAGATACATGGTATCAATTAGTTTGGAGGTGGCTTCTATTATATGTGTTCACAAGAAGTGTCTCTGCTACTTGTAGGAACATTTCCTTTAGCACTTTTGTTTGTAAGATCATCTGGATGGGGAATTGGATTTGATACTTATATATATATATATATATATACACACAGAGATTACATGAAATTCATAAAAAAATTTGTACTGCTATGTTTGTGGCTCAGCAGAATCAACACCATCAAAATGTCCACATTATTGAAAGTTACCTACAGATTTAATTCAATCCCCAATAACATCCTTTTCAGAACTAGAATAGATGCTGCTAAAATTTATATGGAAAAAGACCCCAAATAGCCAAAGCAATCATAAACAATGAAAACAAAGTTGGAGGCATCACAATGCTGGACTTTAGGCTGTTCCATGGAGCAGTGGTCATCAAAACAGTCTGGTACTAATGCTTAACCAGAGGAGATCAATGGAACAGAACAGAAACTCCAGAAGGGAGCTCACAAATGTACACCAACCAATCTTCAACAATAGAACTGGAAACAAATCAGGGGAAAATTGGTCTTTTCAACAATACTGTTAGGACAATTGGAAAGTAGCCTACAGAAGTAAGAAGCAAGACCCCGCTGTCCCCACTTCCTGTCTTCTATAAAAAAAATCATGTCTAAATGGATCAAGAACCTAAATCTGCACTCAGAAATCATCATACTAGAGGAAAACATAGAAAACACTCTACAAGACATAGGCGTTGGTAAAGACTTCTTAGGAAAGTCACGAAAAATACAACAGTCAAAGCCCAAATAAACAAATGGGACATCAAACTAAGAAGCTTCTGTACAGCAATGGAAATGGTCAATAAATGAAGAAGCAACCAGCAGAATGGGAGAAAATCTTTTCACACTACACAACAGATCAGATAGATTAGTATTCAGAATTTACAAAGAGCTTTAGAAACTCAACAACAATAACCAAACAACTCTGTGAAAAAATGTGCAAAAGAAGCAAGCAGGCATTTTCTAGAAGAACAAATTCATAATGGCTAATAGGCATATGAAAAAATGCTCAGGCTCCATAGCTATTAGGGAACTACAAATAAAAACCATGTTGAGGTTCCATCTAACTCCAATGAGAATGATCCACATACAGCAATCAACAAACAATAATTGCTGTTGAGGATGTAGGGAAAAATATCTTTTTTAAAATTTAATTTTGTTTTATGACACCATTTCATAGGCTCTGGGATTCCCCCACCCCCTCCCCATGTCCTCCTCCCATGTTGGATTCCTCCACATTGTTGCAGTAGTACAGTTCAAATCCAGTCATGATTGCTTCATTGCAAGCATGTACCATGCACAGAGTCCAGCATCTTATTGTTCAGATAAATTCAACAGTTTCTTGGGAAGACCATGCCCTGTCTGAAAGTAGAGCTGGCAGAATATCATCCCATCCAATGTATCTTAATCCACTTTTGGTGGGGATAGAAACTAATGCAACTACTTTGGAAGCCAGTATGGAGAATGCTCAGTCAACTGAGAAGCGATCTACCACAGGACTCAGCCATTGCACTCCTGGGGAGTATCCAAATGAAATGAAATCTGCATTGGAGAGCATTATTTGCAGCACTGTTTATAGCAGTACAATCCACAATAGCTAAGACATGGCAACAACCCAATGCCTATCAATTGAGGAATGGATAAAGCAATTGTGGTACATTCACTCTAGGGTATACTGTTTAGCTACAAAAAAGAATGAAGTCTCATCACTTGCAACAAAATGGTCCCAGTTGGAAACCATTATACTAAATGAAGTAATCCAGTCTCCAAATGACAACAGCATGTATTTTCTCCAATATAAGACAGAAAATATGCAAAATGTAACATGTATGTGTATATATGTGTGTATATGTGCATGTATATATATACACACATAGATAAATATATGTGAACTGTCCAGGGGATATTAGCATACCAGGAAGGGAAGGTACTGTACAGTATGTGTCTCTACTCCTGAATAAAAGCAGGACTCTCAATGAAACATACAGATACACCTTTACATGATAACACTAGGTTTTCTACCTTTTCCTATACTTATCAGGTACTGATACATTTAAATATCAGAAAGTTAAGCTTGTAACTTGTACTAAGGAATGATACTATTGTGATAAAATGGGGATAAGTGGTGGGAAGGGTAAATAGGGAGGGAGAAAGGGGACAGGAAGAGCTGAACACCTATGTCTATGAAATTGAACAATATGTCTATGAAAAGGAACAATAATAAAAATTATGTGCTATGAAAATGTTATGCATGAACTTCAAAAGTTTTTGCACCAAGGAAAACTTACCTTTTAATTTCACTTACCATGAACTAAATATTTAAAAATTTGTTTAGGCCCAGTGCAACAGCCTAGTGCCTAATGTCCTTCACTTGCATGCACCAAGATCCCATACGGGCTCCCGTTCGTATCCCGACTGCTCCATTTCGCTTCCATCTCCCTGCCTGTGGCCTGGGAAAGTAGGTGGGGACCCTTGGGACCCTGCAGCTGCTTCGGAGACCTGGAAGAAGCTGCTGGATCCTGGCTTTGGATCAGCTCAGCTCCAGTTGTTGCAGCTACTTGGGAAGTGAACCAGCAGATGGAAGATCTTTCTCTCTCTACTGCTCTCTGTGAATCTGACTTTTCAATAAAAATACATAAATCTTTAAAAACTGTATTTATTTACAGTATGTATGTACTTATTTATTTGAGAGAGAGAGGGAGATTTGAGAGTAAAATTGAAACTGAGAGAGAGAAAAAGCACCCAACTGCTGGCTCACTCCTTAATGCTAGTGACAGTCAGGGGATCAGGCCAAAGCTGAAAGCCTGGAACTCCACCTGGGCCTCCTACATGAGTGTTGGGCCACCCCTGCTGCCACCTAGGGGATGGCACCCCGGCTGCCATCTAGTTGGGGCTAGATCCTGGAATTCAGTTGAGACACTCATGATAAATGGATGCTGGCGTCTGAACTACTAGGCCAAGACTCACCTCTCTGTGAACTTTTTGAAGTTCTCTGGTACATGTGTACATATACATATGTGTGTGCTTGCACACGTGGGCATCTGTCTGTGTTTTCATATGCGCTTGCATGTGTCCCTGGGCATGTGTGTGTGTGTACGTGGATTTCAGCTTTCTGCAGTTTGTAGTTGCAGCTCCTGCTTACCTGCTGAGTCACCCGCTTCTTAGCTGGGATGCCCACTCCTGGATGGGCACTGCCTTAGCCTTCCCTGTTGGAAGTTTTCATTCTCCTGCCAGGTAGCACCACCCTCTCCTCACCTTCTTCATTCAGGGGCCTCCAGCTTCCTCACAGGAAACCCTCCTCTTTCTCCATTGCATTCCTGCCTTCTCAGCCTTGGCCCCTTGAGTTTGTGCCCATCCCTCTGTGTCTGCTGCACTTCCTGCTCTTGGACGCATTTATTTTGGTTCTCATGGAGTGCTGTTGTGTCATGCAAAGGAAAAAAAAAAAGATCTGTAACGTGGCTTGGGCAGAGAGGGGAAGCAAAGGATAAATTCACAATATTACTTTTACCTGAAGTTCAAAAAGCTGCCATTACATTTTTTTTTTTTTAAGTTCTCAGGACAGAAATAAATGCTTTCTGTAAGTTTTCCCCTTTTGATTTCTAAGTGCAACAACAATAGGGTTTGGATTTTTTTCCCCCAGATTTTGATGGGAGCACATTCCGCTATCCTGGGTGGGGTCTGGTAATTCTTGCATTAAGAGGACAAAAATTGGAGGAAGGGAGGGAAGGGATAAAGTACATTCCATGCCTTATCTTCAGCATTTATAAGAACTACATAAATGTATCCGAGATTCCTGTAAGCAGGAAGAGAGTAGTAAAACCCATGTATGCATAGGAAATGCCGAAGCTGTTTGCTCGACACTGTGTTCTGGGAGGGGGTAGTGTCCACAGGGGAGGCAGCCACAGACTGAAGGGAGAAAAGACGAAACTAGAGTGGCTGCAGAGGCCTCTGACAGGCTTGGTGGGTGGCAGAGAGGCTCACCCCTCAGGCTTCTGCCATTGGCTTTGTCCGTGTTGGGAGCCAGGCTGGATGGAGACCCAGTCCCACTTTTCACCATGAACAGGCAGCAAGGCTGGTTTTGCACGTCCTAGTGTGGCGGGCAGTGTGGTGCCATGGCCAAAAGCAAGGAACTTGGGAATGGGATGCAGCTGCCGGTTGCCAGGCATGCTCCGTGTCTGCACAGCCCAGCTTCCTCGGCTGAGAGAACGGCACTGAGAGAACAGCTCCTGGGGAGGCTCTGGTGAGGCCTAAATGAAGGATGTGCCATAAAGACTTGGCCACAATGGAAGTCCTTTGGTATCGCATTCCTCTCACAGGCATTCTTGCATTGCCTAGACTCAAATGAACCAATGGATCTCTATCTACAGGGCACGTCCTAGGCACAAAACAATCCTGAGCCAGTTATTGCCCCAATTCAATGGGGATGCCTTTCCAACTCGGCTAATTCCCATCCTGCATCTACGTTTCCCAAGGCTCGCAGGATCTTGCTTTCTCCTCCCAGTCTACGTGCAATGCATCTGTTTTCTCAAAAGTATTTTAAGGGTCACATAACTACAAGGTCTCAGACGCCCAGTTGGGAGGTGGTGGTGAGGATTCCAAGGCCCTTTCCTCCCCACCACACCCCCACAGTCTCACAGAACAAAAGACACCACCCAAAGGAGCTGCTGGAAACCACTTAGGGGAGTTTGAAGGGAAGCAGGACATTGTTTTTGTCTGCACAAATCACTGTGCGCCGCTGCTGCTAATCTGAACCATGTTTGCTGAGAATAGCTGTCAGCTTGAGTTGGACAGACATGCATATCCTTTGATAGCAAATCGATCTATACTTTTTTATGATCTTGGAATGCAGATGTCATTAATCCCCAAAATATGGTTAATCTGAATGTCATCGATTGCCTTTTTTCTCATCAACTAACCAGTGCTCTCCTAAATCGATTATCCACCCCTTTTCCTCCTTGCTTTAAAAAGCTACTCTTCCTTGTCAAATACAATGCTTTATGACTGATATTTAGTATGTTTTGATTCTTTAATGATTCTCCATTATAAGAGCAACAGGCAGGTGGGCAAGGTATGGCTGGGGAGTGGCCAGATGGACATGGCTACCCTGTCTTGTTCTCGTCCGATCCACCTGAGTTTCAGAGAACCTGTTACCCTTCTTCTTGAAAGAAGAATTCTAGGATTCTTCAATAACTGTCTTATATGTGTTACACCTGCCTGTACTGACCAGACCGTTGCTGTGTGAGTGTAAATAAGATAATATCACTATTTTTTCCACCCAGCACTCACACCCTCAATGTGCTTCCTTTTCCAATTAATCACATTGAAGAGACTATAGACATGTACTTGGGATGCTGTCATTTCTCAAAAATGTTTTGAATTTTTTTAAAGGTGTGTTTATTTGGAAGAGTAGTAAGAATTACTGAGAAAGAGAAGGAGACAGAAAGAGAGGTCTTCCTACAGCTGGTTCACTTCTAAATGGCCAGTTCAAAGTTGGGAGCCAGGAGCGTCTTCCAGGTATCCCTTGGGTGCAGGAGCCCAAATGCTTGAGCCATTCTCTGCTGCTTTCCAAGGCCATAAAGTGGTTGCTGGATCAGAAGTGGAGTAGCCATGATACAAACCAGAACCTATAGGGGATCCTGCAGGTGGAGATGCAACAGGTGGAGGATTAGCTCTCTATGCCATGGTGCCAGCCCCTAGAATATTTTTTAATATTTTTCCCAGGCTCACTGTTTTTTTTTTTTTTTTGGCTGTTTTCATTATAGACAAAACATCAGGTATAGACTGAGGATGCAAGCTAGTATTTATGTTTCTCAAGAACAAGGGGACTATACACACTATTTATATTACAAGGGGCTGCTTGTGGTACAGCAGGTTAAGCTGTTGCTTGCATTACCAGTCTCCCAAATCAGTGCCACGTGGAGTCCCAGTTGCCCTGCTTGTGACACAGCTCTCTGCAGATGGGAAGGCAGCAGGTAGTGGCCAGGTACTCGGGACCTCTCCACATGTGTGAGACACTAAGATGTAATTCTTGGCTCCTGGCTTCCCTCTGGCCTGGGATGGTTGTTCCAACCATATGAGGAGTGACCCAGAAGACGGAAAATTATCTCCTCTCTGCCCTTTTTAAAATAAATAAATAAATACATTCATTTTTTTTTTACAATTAAACATTAAAATAAAAATTGTAAAAGGTTTTTATAACACAAATATGAAGCACTAAACCAACTATATATTTTAAAATATTCTTTGAGGATGAGTTTAGATTTTTGAGATGGTCTTCAAATTACTGAGAAATAAAAATATTGGGGCTGTTGCTATGGTATACTTGGCTAAGACTCTGCCTGTGGCGCTGGCATATTTTGGTTCTGGTTTGAGTGCTGGCCTCTCTGCTTCTGAGCAAGCTTCTTGCTTGTGGCCTAGAAAAGTACCAGAGAATGGCTCAAGTCTTTGGGCCCTTGCACTCACATGGGAGACCTGGAAGAAGTTTCTGGCTCCTGGATTCAGCCATCTGGGGAAGATTCCTCACGGACTGTCCCTTCCCTGTGTCAGCTTTCCTTATCTTTGTAACTCTATTTTCAAATAAATATAAGATAAATCTTTAAAAAGATCAAGCACGGTGGATAATCAAGCAAGGAATTACAGTAACTGTTATAATGACAGGAGCAACTGTCCTACAATGGGACTAACTTTCTTGGTGGTTTAGCTTTGTCCCTGAAGATAATTGAGACCATGACAGACTTCAAGGTTAGAACAGTATGGCTGGGGCCAGCATTGTTGTGACACAAAGGTTAAGTCCCAACTTGTGATGCTATGGGCACTAGTTTGTGTCCTGGGATGTTCCATGAACAATCTAGCTCCCTGCTACCACACCTGTAAAAGCACCAGTGGATGGCTCAAATGCCGGGACCCTCACCATTCACGTGGGTGACCCACAAGAAGCTCTTGTCTTCGACCTGACTCAGTGCTGGCTGTTAAGGCCATTTATGGAGGATCTCTCTCCTATAGCAGCTGACTTTATGAAACATGGCTGCTCTTTTAAAGACTCAGTTATAGTCCCAGCTATGTGGCTGGACTAGCAGGGCTAGCACAGAGTATCCAGATGGTTGAGTGTGGCCTGTACCAGTCCAGCATGAGATGCTGCAGCTCCCACTACCACGATGCACAGGCCCAGGGTGCACAGGGATGGAAGCGGGAGGGACCTTGCCTGTGTACTGCCTGTGACACCAGTGAAGCGCTGGCTTCCTTCTCCCATGACTTTGCTGGCCAGGAGGGAATAACAATGCCATGGGGCAACCCAACAATGGTTCTATTGAAGTGAAAATGAGGGCTGACATCTTTGTCTTTCATGTGTCCTGGGATTAAAATCAATAGGGAAGGTAGGCAGAATGTCTCACTACGAAGAGCACAGATGCTTCAGGGATGAAGGGGTGGATTATGCCAGCAGGCATCAGAAGCTGGGGGCTTGCAGAGAGCGAATGGGATAGGCAGTAGAGAAAGGTAGTCATAAATACCAGTTGTGGGCATGCGGTTGGGTACGGAAACAAGGACCCTGACTGCCAGGTTGGTACCCCTTCAGTTGCTGTGAATATGCTCGTGTGTGTGTATGTATGTGTGTACATAAATTATAGTGTCTGCTTTCTTCCCTTTCCTAATATCTTATCACATTAACATACTTATTGCTTAGTATTTGATTCTTGCTCATTTTTCATTTTAATAGTTAAGTTTTGAGACATCAAGGAGAATGTAACTCAAGGATCTTACCTCCTCTCCCAGGGTGGGGATTAGAGGGCATTTTTGGTTGTCCTCAGGGCAATTGTGTCTTATTAGGCAGCATAATAACCTTGTTATGGCTTATCTGGAGATTAAATGTGGCTCAAGTTATACATGGATGCCAAGCTGACAGAATAGACTTGTAAGATTTTATGTGTAAGCTTACCTGTGCCATAGGCCGCTCAGACATATGATTAGATACTATTTCTGGGTGTGTCCGTGAAAGCATTTCTGGAAAAGTTTAGCATCTGAATGGCTGGGCTGAGTCAAGATAATAGGCTGTTAGTGAGCCTGAAAAGAAATTCTGACACACATTACAGCATGAACGGACCCTGAAAATATTATATCAAGTGAAACTAGTGAGCCACAAAGGGACAAATTCTATAAGATTCCACTTACATGAGGTCCCTCGGGTGGTCAAATTCACACAGATAGAAAGTGGAAAGGTGGATGCCAAGGAGTGGGAGGAGAGGGCTGTGTGTAGCCACTATTTAGTATTTTCTATTTAATGGGCAGGTGGTGGAGGGTTACATGATGGCTGATGATGGTGGAGGGATATATGATGGCTGAATGTAGCTCAAATGGGTGCATTCTGAATGACAATCATGCCCCGTGTGTGTTTTATTGCAATAAAGAGGGGCTGGAATTCAGATGTGTCCCAACAGGGTTGAGCCTTGAAAACATGATGTGAACTGAAATAATCCAGACGCAGATAATTTGTGATTCCCATATGCATGAGGATAGGCCTTAGAAGATGCAAATGGATAGACAGAAAGCAGAACAAAAGAACTTAAAGACAAGACACAATCTCAGTGGCATTACCGTATCTAAAACATTCCTAAAGATTATTTAATAACCAACTACCGATGAACTTGGATTGCATCATTTTTTCCTTGGTGTTTCCAAATCAGGACCTAAAAAACTTTGTTATGCTGGAACTGGTCAACGTTTCTTCTGGCCTGTTAATCTCTAGGTCCCTCACCCTTTTTTGCTCTCATTACTTTTTCAAAAAACAACTATTGAATTTTTTAAAAGGAAACACAGAAACAAAGAGAACTGGCAACAGTGTATAGCTACTTACGTTCCCTGAAATTTCTCTTTGTTTTATTTTTATTGTTGGCAGAGCAAAAACCCATGCTTTCATCTGAACAACATCTTCTGGGTTCCTAATTATAGAATTGCGTAAGAGAAGCCATTTGCTTTGTGAAGACACACTTAGTGGAATCCTTTTTGATACTTCTCGTTTTAATTTTGACAGGTTTAGTTTTACAGGTTTTCTAAACATGCTGAAAAATGTTTTTTTTTAATTTTTTCTTTTCTTTTTTTTTATTACATTGCATTATGTGACAGTTTTATAGGTACAGGGATTCCCCCCACCAAAACCCTCCCCCATGGTGGATTCCTCCACCTTGCTGCATTGCCACAGTTCAAGTTCAGTTGAGATTCTTTCATTGCAAGCATCTACCAAGCATAGAGTTCAGCATCTTATTGTCCAGATAAGTTCAACGACTTCTTGGGGAGACCATCTCTGGTCTGAAGGTAGAGCCGGTTTAGCCAAGTGTTATTTTTTTGTTGCAATCTTGGGTTAACTTTATTTTTTTAATTGATCATAGATTTTTTTTTTAACTTAGATTTCTATTTTTCTGTGATGGGATATATTTTTAAAAAACACTTTAAGAAATTCTTGCAAATATTTATGGAAGATAAGCTTTCTGATCTTCCTACCCAAACCTAAATTTTCCCTCCTGTAGGTTGGTGAGTTTGGCTGGGTATAGAATTTCAGCTTTGAAATACTTCTATGTTAAAACTTTACATTCATTTCTCCATTGCCTTCTAGAATCTGCTATTGTCAGTTATATACCTCAGAGCCACCTCTGTGCCAGCACTTCATGTAGTTAATCCACCATGGAGTCTTCCCTTCTTCCCAAATCCCAAATTTGTTCAAGTATTAAGAATCCTGATTTAAGAAAGTCCCTTTCTCAGCCCCAGTCAAGGATTTGTGATTCATTTTGTGAGAAGTCACTCTTAATCAGTGACTGACAGTGGAGACAGGTTTAAGCATGTGATGGCTCTAAACTGACAGTTATCCTGCAACTGGGCGGGGCAGAGAGGGGGAGCAAAACTTTAGAGACAGCCGAGTAGAAATGGTTAAAAGAATTTGGGTTCTTAATGATGTAATAGAGTAGTTGAACAAACTGACTGTTAGAACTAACTAGCTCACATAGAAATTTTTTCACTGTTTTTATTTTAGTTTGAATCTAGATTGTCTTAGTGTGGGATTATCATTTTTTTTTTTTGTTAAGCAATTGCTTTTGTTGTGACTCACAGCTCTTATTTGGAATCTTTGGCACCTTGAGTTGGTTGCTTTTTGCACGAAGATGACTCAGGCCAAACATGCCTCCAATCTCTTCCTCACAGAAGAATAAGGAATAACATAAATAAAGTTATGCTTCTCAGCAACAAATGTGATAGACTTGCACAACCAAAAAGGGTGTCACATATTAATTTAGTCAATTGCCTTAACTCAAAGCAGGCCTAATGCAAAATTATCCCACATGATTGCCTCTGAGGCTTTTATAAACACAGAGATGTCATCATGTCTCTTGCTGTGGTGTGTTCCAGGATCCTGATGCCAAAGAAGCAAGCTGCAGCATCAGAGTTTTATCCTGAAATAAATATGGTGGCATTCATCCTGACTGTACCAGCTTTCACTTGGGAGTGGAGGGCATGTCTTCCTTTGGCAGTCTTGTGTCTACAAAAGGAACTCAACTAATGTTCAAATGTAGTAGGAAGATACCGGAAGTGAGCATTTGAACCGCGGAGGTGATTGTTTTACCCGCGTTTGCCTAGGGTATTCTTTTAAACACGGAACTCACCAAATGTAGTTTTTGTTCTTTTTTCTTCTCGAGTAACTTAACATCAGCAAATACAAATCTGAAATACTGCATAACTAGTGGATTTGCTTTAAGAAATAATGTCAGTTTCCCAAAACCTCTGCCATGTACAGGTTATGGAAGTCTTTACTTGGGAGTGGCGTTGGCCTTGTCTTCAATATGGGAATTTTCCTAAAATGGGGACACTTTTAGCTTCATTAATTCCTTCCGCATGGAGGCTACAGTCCTTTGCAGCTGGGAACCATGATCCTTTGACACGCAAATCCCAGATGGTGCTTTGAATTCAAGGTCCATATTGCATGCAGATTTCTACAACACATGGATTAATTTTTATAGTGTTACTCATTGCATGCTCATTTGGTGTGTGTCGGGGAAGAGCAAACAAATACATACCAAAGAAAAAATAATTTGCAACCCTAACTTATGCCATTATTTTAGTCTTTACCCTCTCAGATGTTGTTTAGGCATATTCACTTATATGTAAAATTTTAGCTTCTCTTACCAAAAATGGAATTGCACTCTGTCTTGCGCAAGGTGGCCCACCATCCATGCTGTGCATATGGTGACTCACAGAAGAACAGAAGAACTGAAAGTATCTTTCTGATCAGGATGGAATGCATGGTTAATTTGCTGACCAGCATGAAAGGAAGCACAAGGAGGCCACTGGGCCCTAGAGTTTTCACGAATCACACCCCACTATTTGCCTGCCAAGGTTCAAGATACATTATCTTCACTTGGAGGGCAGCTGGGCCTAACTTGATTTAAATCACCAATCCTCTCTTCAGAACTGCCTGACAAGGATAAGCCCCCAATGATCTAAACCGCTCCTGCTGGGCCCACCTCCTAGACCTCCAATTTCTGCTGGGAAGAGAAGACAAAGGAGACCATATGTCCCGTATGGCATCCTTTGGAGAACACACCAGGGAGCTTCCTCACTCACTCGTGGCACATGAAACTGAGGCTTGGGCCGGGATGGAATTGAAATTCCATCTAATTTGTCTCTCTCCGTGGCACCACGGTGTCTATACTTAGACTGCTACAACTTCAGAAGATCCGCAGGATCTGAGCTGGAGGCAGTAGGTAGGGGAAGACACTGCCCACTGCGGGACAAAGGTGGTGGCAATGGAGCTGCCCCAGTTGACTGAGAGGCTGGGGGTTGCTTAGGGGATTCCTTGCATTCTCTCCTCCTTCAGCCAAGATCATCAGCTGCAGCAGCTGGGAGTGCCCGAGTTCAGAGCCTGTGCCTCCCTGCTGTCTCTGGGGCTCCCTGAATGCTCTTTGGTTTAGGGTCTTTTTGGAACCCCAAGCTAGCCTGGCCCATGGTTAGATCTCTGCAAGAGAGTCAGGTTCTGGAATAGATGAGTCACAAGGTGATGTGGGTGGGACTGGCTGGGCAAGTTTCAGGATGAGAAAGGTCAATGTTCACCCTGCACCTTGCCTACAGCATCCCACAACCCCAGGACTTGGTCCCAGAGCACACACCTCCTCCCAGTGACCCCAATCTCCTTACTGAGTAGTTGGATCTCTACAAAGGCCTTTTCTGTGAGAACAACCAGAGAGGAGTTTCTGTGGCTGGCAAGTAAGACCTGCTGGCTCAATGTGTTTATTTCTCCCAGATATTTTGTTTCAACAAGATTCGTGATACTAGAAGGGAGCTGGAAACACAATAGAGCTCATTATGGTGGAAAGACTGAAATTCAAATAAATGGACATCTGCTTGGGCTACAAGTAGCAGGTGGAAGCCCTGAGGCTGGGCCTGGCTGCTGAGATTGTCTCCATCTGACATCATGAGACATGGGAGCTGGGGCCAGTGGACAGCTGGCTCTACCAACCACAAAGCCATTAGGAGCAGGTGAGTGACGAATATGGTTTGTGTTCTAGAAAGAAGTCAGAATAGTCACTCAGGGAAGGAACAAGGAAAGGAAGGCAGAAACTTGGGGCGGGGGCTGACCTGCAGGGAGACCCAGACCCGGGGTGAGGCCCCTGATTCTAGGGGTGGGGCTTAGAGTGTGCCAACGCCTCGCTAAGCAAATGAAGGCCCAGGATTAAACCAAGCTCAGTCACTTTCGGGGTCTGGCTAGTGTGGTGCGTGGCCTGAACTGGTTAGGGCAAGGCTCTGGATGCCATTTCCTGGTAGTAGCTGTCTCTGGGCAATGGAGCTTTGTGGACGCTGTCCTTCACCAATACCTCCACTGCTGTTTGCGCTCTGCAGTGGGGAGCTGGAGTGGTTTCTTAAAAGTCCCTTAGCAGTCTGAACAAGATGTCCACATGGGCAGGGAGGCACCTACCTTGGCAGAAAGCCAGTGATTGTCACGAGGCTTCAGAATGTGCCAGAAGGTGAGAGCCAGTACTCATTTTGATCAAAGAATGGGTGTTTCGGTGTAGTTAGTAGGCAGTGAGCAGCCTGGTAGAGGGAGGGCAAGAGACCCTGGAGGGTTTCAGACCCCAGTTCTCTGGCCTCAGGACTGCCAGCCTGTAGAGCACTGCTGTCTCAGCTCAGGGACTGGGTAGCATTTAAGGGGTGGTGCCTCAGGAGTCTGGCGTGGGAGTTTGCCTCCCCATCTTGGCCTGAGGTGGCAGGAACTTTCCACAGCTCAGATTCACTTTGGTCTTTTCCTTCCTGCTCAAGGTAGGAGGCTGCACACCCATTTCCTACCACCCCAAGGCTAGCCCTGATGCCCAAACACATCCCCAGAGAGGGCAGGGGCAGCACGTCCAGCTCTCAGCACCTGGTCCAGATTGTCCAGCTGGGCACGGGTCCCTGCAGCCGGCCACAGCACCCCCTTGCCTAGAGCTTCAAAGGAGTTTATTTTATGTTTTCCGTTTTTGCGTTTGGATTCCAGGAATATTTAATGGGGTGTGTTAGCGCACAACAGCCCTGACTTGTGACTTTTCTCTCCAGAATGAACAGGTGCATAATCCTGCTTGAGCCAAGCTCAGCAGCTGCAGCAGCTGGAGGCACCCCCACCTCCTGTCTCTTGGGACTCCCCAAATGCCTCTTGATTTGGGGCCTTCCTGGCATATCCTCCACTCCTCTTCCCCCTCAGCTGTCCTGGCCTAGCACACAGCATTGCATACCCTCACTCCACGGGGCAAAATCAGCTTAGCAGGCTGAGTGCATGGGATTCCTGTGAGGTGTTGTATGAAGCCTGATGGAAGCTACATGGTGACAGGTGTGTGGGGCTCTTCCTTCCCTCTGAGCAAGGAGGTGGTGCTCCCACTTGTGAAATGTTCCTGCACCCTGTTTGGGGGTAGTCTGGCAGAATACCAGTCCCATCCACAAAGGACTAGGCCTGGAAACCTTTTTGCCTTTGCGGGGGCAAAGTGACTCCTGGGCCCAAGTGTGTGTGTGCATTTTCCCCGGAGTTTCAGAATCGTACCCTAGTGTAAGCAGTATTGTTGGTGAGCCTGACGTCCCCTTGGGATTCTTCCGTCGAGCTGTGATGGATGGGACCCCATCAGCCCCGCCTCGGGCTGGCTCCAGGGCTGACCTGTGAGCAAGGCCTGACTCGGATTGTTTGTCTCCGAGCACCAGGGGGATTTCCAAACAGCTGTGGAGCCACCCGTTGGAGTTGGGGTTTGTGGTATGAATAGCACACTAGGCGCGCTGCAGACTTAGACATCCACGCCCCATCTCCCGCAGAGACCAGGGTGGGGCAGCCTTCCTGAAGCCTGTACTCACAGCTCCCTCTCTACTTCCAACACAGGGTGAATGTAGGTGAGGACAGTCCCTTCCCTTCCTCCAACCATGCCATGCCTATTAGCCCTGCCTCTCTCTGCAGTGTGGCTCCAAAACCCAGCCCAGTCCCCGCACATGGTCTCTTCAGCCAGAAAGGAGGCTTCTCGTCACAGATGCAAAATCACTTTTGTCTTCTGCCCTCCCCTTGTTGTGGCTCCCTGTCTCTTCTTCCTGCTCCCCCTCCACTCCTGCACTGCCTTAGTTTGTGTTTACTCCCTCTGGGTGCCCATCCGCCAGGGGGCCTTGATTTGAGCAGGCTTTGCACCTGGAATCATCACCACAGCTTACAGTGTTGGCGTGACAGTGACAGGTGCAGAAGTCTGTGTGTGTAGAGGCAGCCATCACTGCCTGCCTCCCCTTTGGGGTCCTTCTGGGAGGTGCACTGAAGCCCAGCAATTTCCTTGGCCACCTTGGCCTGCTGGGAAATAGATGGGGGTGGGGGGCTGAGCCAGGGGAGAGAAGGCTGTGGACAGCATGCAACTCCCTTTAAACAGTGCCTGCTCCAGCTGTATGGGCTCTGGGTGCCCAGAGTGGATGGCAGGAAGCCTAGTGAGACATAGGAGAGGAAGGGAGACAGAACTCAGCGGAGAGGGAAACAGAATGAAGGAGCCAGTAGGGAGAGAAAGACCAGGGAGGTGACTTCTTGTGTATCAGAGGCTGAGGATTAGTAAGACATCATGGCCTGGGGAGGAGTAAGAGAAGAGGCCAGGGGCCTGGTGGGAAACAGGGAAGAGAGAGAGAGAACAGATTCCCAGCCCTTCAGGAGGGTCCTTGTTTTCCTGCTTGGCCTGGTATCCTGTGCTTGGGGCCACAGGAGCCTCTGCAGTGGTGGTGGTGGCAGCAGAGAGAGAGAGAGAGAGAGTGTGTGTGTGTGTGTGTGTTTCAGGTGTGAACCAAGAGTTGAGCCTGGGAAACTGGTGAGGCTTATTACCAATGTCGTGAAGCCCAGCTTCAGAGTTGAAGAAGAAAAGTCATCCCAAGTGTGGTTTCCAAGGACAGCAGAAGAAAACTGCTTGGAAGCCCAGCACCTTGCTCTTCTCCTGACGGAGTGACCGCTGTCCCCTGTCCACCCTTAGTCCTAGCAGTGTGAAGAGGGAACCAGAACTGAACACCTACACCAACACACACACATACACACGTATGTACAGTTTAGTGTTGCTGTGAAAAGCATCATAGGAACTGGTGTGATGGCTCAACTGGCTAATCTTCTATCTGAAAGTGCCAGTATCCCATATAGGTGATGGTTTGAGTCCCAGCTCTCTGCTTGTGGCCTAGGAAAGCAATGGAGGACAGCCCAAGTGTTTGAGCCCCTGCATCCATGTGGGATACCCAGAGGAAGCTCCTGGATCCTGGTTCCTGGATTCAGATTAGCTCAACTCCCAGCTGGGGTGGTCATATGGGGAGTGAACCAGCAGATGAAAAATCTTTCTCTTTGTCTCTCCTCTCTGTAAATCTGCCATTGCAATAAAAAAAAAATCTTTAAAAATATCCTCTCCACAATGCAACATTAAGAAACACAGGGAATATATCGTCCAGTGGCCATAGCTCACTCGCTCTTTTGCAGACAGATGCTAACTGCAAACCCAGCAGTAACTTTATCCTCCGCAGTTTCTTCTCCTGCGCCTCTCCTTCGCATTACATCCTAAGAGCTGCATATGTGCCAGTCTCACCTTCCAGGCACCATTTAAAATGAGAGGTTAGTACCGCCATGTCTACCCCGAGTCACCACTGTCCCTGGGTGGTGGGGAGGAATTGTGTGTTGGCACTGCTGGTTTAGAAAAGTCACATGAGCAAGTCTTCTCTGAGACAGATGAGCCTCAGGTTTCCCATGTCTGTGTGAGGCCAGCACTGCAGACTGGGCCACCACCATCTTCCAGGCTTACACCATGAGGAGACAGTGGCTGGAGAATGTGGGTGTGACATTCACACTGGGTAACCCCCACCCATTCCCCACGCCCCCCAGCAGGGTCAGCCCAGCCCATGTTCCAGAGAGTTTATGGAGTTCCAAGTCACTGGGCCAGTGTTGGAGTAAAGCAGTTCTGAGATTCTCATTCCCAGCTGGTGGTGGAGCCGGCTAATGTAGCATGAGCTCTTCCATCTAAGTGGCGAGTACTCATACTCTTGTTTCAGAGGGGTCCCACACAGATGCTCCTTAGCAGCCGGAGGTGGAGAGGCCAGGCTGAGGACCCCACTTTAGGGGATCTGTCAGGAACCCCTGTCTTTCATTTAAATCAACAAGGAGTGTTGTAACTCCAGTTGATGTTGGTGGCTGCAGAAAATCAAACTGACACTATGACGTCTGTGAGGTAGAGACACCATGTTTCCGAATGCTGGTACAGACACATCTTCTCAACAGGAGCTGTACTAGAACGAAAAACGAAGCACCGAACATGCACAGGAGTGATGAGAGCTGAAAATACACACCTACTTGTTCAAAGCAGTTTGTGATTTTGTTTTTTCTCTTCTGCTCAGCTGTATTTTTTTTTTCTACTTGGTCATCATTAGCCTCACAGTGTCACTATGGTGGAGCTGTTAAAATATACGCTTTTTGGAGTGCAATAATAAGCATTGTTCCTTTTTGCTTTGTGAAGTTTCTGGTCATTAGTAGCTGTGTCCCTGGATGTCAAGTCAGCCATGAGACTCACAGGAATGCCATGACCTCCTGGGCCCCATTGGGCAGGTGAGCATAAGGAGGTTTGAGGGAGTCATCTTACCTGTGGCTGGAACAGCTGAGACTCAGCCAGAGCTCTGACTTCTGGTTCCAGGGTCTCACCTAGTCCCTCTGGGGCGGGGCTGTCACTGTCACACACGTTCAGTCATTGGGATGGTTAGCAGGATTGCTGGCTCTTTGCCATCATGATGTCTGCACCCCACCCACCCCTACATTCAGTTACATCCACAGCAAATGTGTCTAGACCAAATCTCCCACCCCTCCACTCTGCTTTGGGTCCTCCATCTTGGCAGCTGGTTCTGCCTCCTTCCTCAGGCCATGCTCACAGGTGAGCTCAGCAGCTGTGTCCTCTTCCTTCATCTTCTTCATGTTGGGCTTCTCAGGCTGTGGCACGTCTGCTGCTCAAGTCACTCAGTGCCACTGTCCCTCAGGCTAGCCTCCATGCCAGTGGGGAAGCCACCCAGCTTCATGCTGCCTTCTTGACATGGTGAGTTCAGGGCCTGTGGTGTTTTCATCTCCATCTTTTAAATTTAATTTTTAAAAAGTTTTATTTACCTAAATGCAGAATTACACACACACACACACACACACACACACACACACACACAGATTTATCTTCTATCTACTGGTTTACTCTTCAAAGACTGCAATGCCTAGGGCCAGCCCAGGCCAAACCCAGGAACCAGAAATTTCATGTGAGTCTCCCATATGCGTAGCAGAGGACCAAGCAATCTTAGGACCATACTCTGTTGTTTTCCCAGGCCACTAACAGGTGGCTACATTAGCAGTGGAGTAGCCAGGAATCAAACCTTCACCCATGGGATGTCAGCATCACAAGAAGAAGGTTGACTTGCTGTGCCACAACAGCCTCTGTTTTCATCTTTGAAGCCCTCAGGACCCCTAGAGGTCCCATGCACTCTCCCTCACCACCCATGTTTCATCATTGCTTGGTCTGGAAGGAAGGGAGTATGGAGAGAGCAAGTCACTTTCCTTGGTCACATGAGAGCATTTTCTTGAGTGGTGTTCTGGTTTTACATCTTGCTTTGGAAGGCTATTTCTGCTGTGTGTGCATGTGTATGTGTGTACAGGTGTGCATGTGGGGAGGGATGCAGGGGGAACTGAATGAGTGCTGAGAAAGGGATCTGCAGCCAGACCTGTCCTGGCCGGAGTGGGAGGGGTGAGATTTCAAGATTCCCAAGCCTGCGCCAGCCACAGGAACTATAGAGCTCAAATCACCCACCATGTGTGTGCGTATGTGTGTGTCTGTGCATGTCTATATGTGCATACGTGTATGTGCAAGTGTGTTTGTGTGTGCATGTTCTAGACCTGGCCAAACCTCAGTTGTCCAAGCGTTAGACTCTGTCTCCATGTTGTTGATGGAGATAAATGTAACTCAACCAGCACAGCCTTGAATGCCAAAGGATTGAGCACTCAAGGAGCGCTCAGGTGCATGGAATCAAAGCCATAGTCTGAGCTGTGGCATCTTTCAGATCTTGCCCAGCAGCTGAGGAAACCAGCTACCAGGAAGCTCCTCAGTATTGCTTCTCCTTTCCCTGCAGGCAGACTGCAATGGGAGGCTCATACTCTGGCCTATATGTTTCCCCTGATGTCTTGGATGTTGTTTGCTATTTCCCTGCCTTTGTCCTCCCTGGGACACTTTCTCCAGGGAGACTGAGTCCTTCCTTGGCTGATGCAGGTCACCTGGACACCTGCTGGAGTGGCGACTGCCTCTAAGAGGGCCCACCCCCTGGTGTCTACAAGCCTGCTGCAGCTCCTTTGATCCCCCCCGCCATGTGGATGTGAATCCTGGGAAAAGGGCATGGAATGTTAGCACAGGAATCTCTTCCTGCAGGGGTGTCACAAGATTGGGGAGATGGAGATGCTCGCAGATCTTCTTCCCAGGGCAGACAAGGTGGTGTAGACCGCTTCAGAGGTGGGGACATGATTTTGGAGGATCCTGGAGGACAAACAGTGACCTGTGAAAGCTCTTGGTCAGGGCCCTAGGTGTGGCATCCACTTGGGTATGCTGTCCCATGAGCTGATCATCCTCGTTGGATGGGATTCTAAGGAGGCGGGCTCAAGACACTTGCATGCCTTCTGTAGGAAGTTACCCCACTTAGAGAAGGGACTGCGAGAAAGCCCAGGGAGGGTCCCAGATGCCCTTAACCTGAGACTGCTTCTTCAGTTCAAAGTCCTGAGTATGTCAGAGTGTGTGTTTTGGACTATTATTTTCTGAGCCCAGAACACTCTCTGAACAACAGGCTGGTTTTTGTCCCTAGGGGTCACGTGGATCTTGAAGACTGTTATTTCTCTTCTTGCTGGGGCCACTAGGTAGCTTAAAGTCTAAACAGTGTCCTGCCTCTGGACAGAACATTTTGCTTTTTCAAGACCTATTTTATTTTTATTGGAAAGGCAGAGTTAGACAGAGGAGAAACAGAGATCTTTCATACCTTTGTTCACGCTCCACATGGCCACAATAGCAGAGCTGAGTTGATCCATGTCAGGAGCAGGAGCCTCCTCCAGGTCTCCCTCATGGACACAGCATTCCCAGGACTTGGGACATCCTCTATTGCCTTTGCAGGTCATAAGCAGGGAGCTGGATGGGGAGTGGAGTAAGCAGGACATGAACTGGCACCCATTTGGGAGGCCATTGCCACAGACAGAAGGTTAGCTCACTACCCCACACACTGGCCTCCTGAATTGGTTTTCACAGTAATTGCTCTGGAAGATGCCTGCTGTGTGAGTGCTACACCCTTGTCTCTCAGCCAATCAGCAGCCTGGAAGACCAGCATCTCTCCTATCCAAGTTCTTTAAAAATTTATTTATTATTATTATCATCATCATTTTATGACACAGTTCCATAGGGCCCTGGAATTTCCCTTAACCCTCCCCCTAATTCTTCCCCTAACTGAGTTCCCCTAAGTCATTACTAAAGTATAGTTCTTCATACACAGTCATATGTCCATTATTGTGGGCATGGACAATGGCAGAGTCCATCATCCTATTGTCATATAGTAAACAGTTTCATTAGGAGTCCATCTTTAGTCTGGAAGTAGAGGTGCGTATTGCATTGTATCCTTACATCTGGATATGTTAGTCTCCATTTCAGAGTTACTGTACATCTCCCTATTCTACCATCTTGATTCTCTCCTATCCAGGTTTTAACCAGGCCTGACCCAACTTAGTTCCCAAGATCAGATGAGATTGGGAACATTAGGGTGGTCTGGCTGTAGACTGAGCAGCGTCTCTCTGTTGGGTTGTCTTGTGCCACAGGCAAAGGCTGCAGAGGGAACCTACAGCCCAGACTACTCAGGATTCGGCTGATTCACTGATGTCCCTCGGGTCCCATGTGAAGCTATGCTGTTTTTTGCATCTTCCAGCAGAACTCAACACATAGTTGAAATCAAGTAGATCCATGTGCCAGGCATTTTTTTGATGTTGTTATGAAGAAACATTTTTGAAAGGAATTCTGTGGGGTTACTCATAGCCTCTCTTAAAAGGCCCCTCCCTTCCCTTCCTGCCTGATTTCTAGATCCCTTCGCCCTTTCTGTCTTGTTCCTGTCGCTCCCCGTCCACTTCACGTCTACATCATTTACCTGGGCAAGTTGTTTCACATGTCTGAACCTCTTCTTCATGCATAAAGAGGAATTAAGAATACCTCGTGGGATGACAGTGTTAATCGGATCCAGTGGCTCTGGTATGGTGGTGAGATGCCGCCTGGATGCCTGTGTACCATTTCAGACACTCCAGTTTCCAGTTCTGGCTCTGCCTGTGCAGTCCAGATTCTGGCTAATGTCTGCCCCGGGAAGCAGCAGGTGGTCACTCAAGTCATTGGATCCCTGCCAGCCACCTGGAGGAACTGGATTGAGTCGCCGGTGCCTGACTTTGGCATGGCTCAACCCAAGATGTTGAAGGCATCTGAAGAGAGAACCAGCAGATGGGAACATCTCTCTCTGTCTGCACCCCTCCCAACCAATCCTCTCTCTGCTTTTCAAATAGATATTAAAAATGGGCAGCACCTAGCGTGCTACCTGACATAGTCAAAGGAAAATAAATGTTAGCTATTATGATGATTCTCTCAACAAACCGTTGTGATATACCCAGTGTTAAATGCTGCACTTACACAAATATTTATCAAAGAAAGCACAATCTATTTAAACACACACACACACACACACACACAAACACACATACACCCTGAAGTGAAGCAAGCTGGGGCAGAGAGACACAGAAATCCCACCAGTACCGGGCAGTTATTAACATTCTAGAGAAAGCTAGGAGCTGTGTCCATGAGCCTCTTTGCCCATGGCTGCCGCTAGCCTAACTGCTCTCTGCTCAGCTGTGCCATCAGTGATTAATCTGCGGCTGGTTTTCCCCATCTTTCCTGGGCCATGTGCGGTGCCCATTCATCAATATGCCAGGAGAATTGTAACCATGCTTGGGCTGTGAGGCTGGCCTGGCAGGCCGCGGTGCTCAGTGTAATTCCTCTTTTTCAGCCCCACCATGACGATTCCCAGTCACCCTGAAAGGCTTCTCTCTAAACGCTGCTCCTCTCCTCCCCACCTGAGATCCTCTGTAATGGACCCCAGAGATAGACTTCAGTGATAGTCTCACCTTGACCCTGCGAAGAGCTCCTGCCATGGCAGAATCAGCTGGATGGGATGGACCACAATCCAGGGAGCTGAGTAACCCAGGAGAACAGCTTTCTGCTCCAAAACTTGCAGAAATGAACAGGCTACAAGAAGGATGAGGGGATCTTCTTGAAAAAGCTCTAAGAACAGTCTAGCGGGGAGTTGATCTTTAAGGAGCTGCTATCTGGGAGCCCCAGCATCTCCCCTTGCCCTTTCCCTGCTGCAAGGAGTCATCACAGGATTGGAAGACAACTTAAAATCATCCATTGCAACCTCCTTCTCAATGCAAATCTCAGGACACGAGCCCTGGTCAGTGATCCACTGACTAACTCACACTGCACCATTTCCTGTGACCCAGGACACCATGGTGTCAAGGTGTCCAAGTGTCCCAAGAACAATGCCCCAAGACTTGTGGCATTACATGTCCTGAGAGTCCCATGTTGATGGTGTTAAGAAGATGGACATTTAACCATGGAGATGGTTGGAGTGGATATTATTAGGTTAGAGCCCCGTGACTAAATGTGGGTGGTTTATAAGAGATCATACAGACCACTCTATGCCATCTGAGAACTCTGCCAATAAGAAAGGCACCTGATATTGGACCTGACTTTACAAATCTATGAACTAAACAAATAAACCAACTAAAAAGAAATTCTGTTGATGCAGTTAGCTGTCTAGTGCCAATTGCTGCTGCATTGCCAGCACTTCATATGGGCACCTGTTCCAGGCCCTGCTGCTCCACTTCCAATCCAACTTCCTGTTAATGCACCTGGGAAAGCAGCTGAAAATAGCCCAAGTGCTTTGGCTTCTGTACCCATGTAGGAGAACCAGAAGAAGCTTCTGGCTTCAGCCTGGCCCAGCCTGCATGGTGCAGCCATTTGGGGGAGTGAGTCATTGGCCTATAGGAGACATTGTCTCTTGTAACCAGTGACACCCCAACAACTGTCATGAAGCAAAGAGGCATATTAACTTCAACAACAGCAACCAACCCTCATGTGTGTAGTGTGGGACTTACACTATGCTGTAAAAGATCCAATCCAGTAGGAAAGTTAATGTGTAGCCTCAGAAATAGCTTGCTCTAGAAACTCAGGAAACTGGAGGACACAGGTGTTATCTCTGAACCTCTTTGTACATGGCATCTGTAGAATCTGGCTGTCTTACTTGGAATCCAAGTCTTCCAAGACATGGCCTCACATTTCATCTTCTCCCAAAGGGCTGCATTAGGCATTTAGATTCCCTAAGCACTGATATAATTGTAGCATTGTGCCTCTTTCCTCTACTGAAGGAGCTATAAAACATTACTCCTCCACTGAAGGAAATACAAAATATTCTTTTAAAAAGCCATAAGGAAATCAACCTGTGTTTGTATTATTTTTCTTGATGTCTTCTTGGTACTTTCATTTTAACATCAAACACAGGCACATGTCACATAAAGATGGGGGGATATGTGCCAGCAAATGCACAGTTAGGCAATTTCATCCCTGTGCAACCATGCTAGTTTGCCACCTTTCAGCGTTGGCTCTTGATACAACCCACAGACATGCCAGGCATAAGCCATGAGCTGCTTGCACATTACAGCAGTCTTGCAGTAACTTATTTTGTTTGTTTTTATTTTAATAATGAGGTTGAATGTATTATAAAAGAACAAATGCAGACAGCAGTTTCATATTCGTGTGCTGTCTTGATCAAGGACGATTAATAGTATATAACTGCATGGATGCTATTTCTATATGCCTAGCAGCTCAGTGGCTGTGCTTACACCAGCATTCACCCCTTACACGTGGGTAATGTGTCATTCTCCAAGGCAACTAAGGCTGCAGTGTGACTGGATGATAGGAATTGTTTGGGTCCATTGTCATCTTACAGGACCTCCATCATTTGAATGATCTGGCATTACGGTCCTGTCATGACACTGCCTCTATGATGACAGCAAGGTCTTAAAGGTTTTGGGGTCATAGTTGATGCCCCAAGTGTGAGTAGTTCAGTCTAGTCTTGAGGTCATCCTAAGGGATGGAATCTTGGGTCTTCCTTGTGCCTGGACTTTATATCTTTCTCCTTTGGCTCTGTAATGCCCAGTTTTCCCCAAAGGGCCTGCTCAATCGCCAGCCCAGCATCACTACTGGCTCCAAGGATGGGGATAGTCATCTGATGTTCTTGAGAAGGCACTAACAGCCTTCTCACATTGTGAATGCTTGTTCCTCCTTAGTGTTTCAGTGTCCTGTGTTTTTCTGAATGAGCTCATGAGTTGGTGAAGGTAGAACTGGCGTCTCACCTGCCTGTTTGTGTATCTGCCTTTGGTGGAGATGCTGGTGTAGCTGGTGGTGTCATCTAGAGTAAAGAGAGTGTGCAGAGCTGCAGGATATGTGTGCCTCAAGTCTGCCCCAGGTTGAGAACCAGAGATGTGCTTTACAAGAAAAAGTTGCTGCTCATATGGTGGAGGATTAGCTGTTCGTATCCCAGCTGCTCCACTTCTAATCCAGCTTCCTGCTTATGGCCTGGGAAAGCAGTGGAGGCTGGCTCAAGTTCTTGGACCCCTGCATCCATGTGGGAGATCCAGGGAGAAGCTCCTGGTTTCAGATTGGCTCATTCCCAGCCTTTGTGGCCATTTTTGGAAAGAACAAGCAGATGGAAGATCTCTTCTCTCTCTCTCTCTATATATATACATATATATATGTATATATATATCCTCCTCTTTGTAAATATGACTTGTCAACAAAAATGAATGAATCTTTTAAAAAAGATTTATCTTATTTTCATGAGAAAGTCAGATACACAGAAAGGAGGCAAGACAGAGAGGAAAATCTTCCATCTGATGATTCACTCCCCAAGCAGCTGCAATGGCTGCAGCTGAACCAATCCAAAGCCAAGAGCCCAGCATCTCTTCCAGGTCTCCTACAATGGGTGCAGGGTCCCAAGGTCTTGGGCCATCCTCGACTGCCCTCCCAGGCCACAGGCAAAGAGCTGGATGGGAAGTGGGGCACTGGGATTAGAACCGGTGTCCGTACGGGATCCTGGCATGTGCAAGACAAGGACTTTAGCTTCTAGGCTACTGCGCCAGGCCTAAATCTTTTATACAAAGAGGAAAAGCTAGGGATCAAGATTGTGGTGCAGCACGTTAATCTGCCACTGCTTTGCTGCCAGTATTCCTGATTCCCACCTGGCCCAGCTCCAGCCATTGAAGTCATCTCGGGACTGAAACAGTGAATGGAAAATCTCTTTTTCTCTCTTTGTGTATGACTTTGCTTTTCAAATAAACAAAATAAATCTTCTAAACATTTTGAAATACTCTACTAAAAGTTGGTGACTAATTTGGTACATTAAAACAGGAAATCACAATGTACAATCATATAATGATTAAATTAAAGTGAAAAATAAAACCCCCTTAAGCATGTTTTTCAGATTCCTAGCTTTCAATAGAATACTTTCAAACTCCCCCCTCTTCACCTTCCCTGCTCCCCACCAACTCCTCTTATTACAATGTATATTTGAGATCCTGAGCTAAATTAAGAGCTATTATCAAAATATTGAAATAAGTCACCTGTTAACGCCTTGGCTCCGATGATGTCATTGGGTGAGTCAGCCCTCACTTGGCTGTGCACACAGCGCTGGCCAGTTGCATTTTTACAGAGTGAGAGGTAGTTTGGAAAGAGCTAGCACTTTGGATTCTAACTGCTTCTGGCTTCTCTGTACCCCAGCAAGCACCAGGGGGAAAACCCACCCAGAACTGGGGGGAGTTTCCAGAAAGAGGAAACGTGGCTGCCGACAGGCAGCACGCTCTCAGGAAATGGGCATCATCGTTGGCAACGCATGACATTGGAAATGGCAAGAGGAGATGGAGGGCCCTGTGCAGGAGCCTAGTGGCTAAAGTCCTCACCTTGCAAAAGGCCGGGATCCCATATGGGTGCTGGTTCATGTCTCAACTGCTCCACTACCCTTCCAGCTTCCTGCTTGTGACCTGGCAAGACAGTGGAGGACCGCCCAGGGTCTTGGGACTCTGCACCCTTGTGGGAGACCCAGAAGAAGCTCCTGGATGCTGATCATTGTGGCTACTTGGGGAGTGAAGCAGTGGATGGAAGATCTTCCTTTCTGTCTCTCCTTTTTTTTATATATCTGCCTTTCCTGGGCTCTTGGGGAGGTGGCCTGACTCTAGCTTGGGGATCAGCTACCACCTTACAACGGAAGAATTAGAAGCCAGGGTCCTTTGATCCCTGTGAGGATGTCACTACAAATGTGGGCTTAGTGAGTGAAACAGTTACATTAGGCTATCTACCTTAGCCCCATTCTGAACGGGATGTCAGGGCTATCCTTCTGCAGGGGCCTGTTGCTTGCTCTGGGCTTAGCTGGCTGGGCACTGCTTGTGCTCCTGCCCTTGCTGGAGCTGGTTTCTTCCTGGGCTCATGATGTAGGGGAAGGGAAGAGCAGATCTCTCTCCCTCCGTCTCTCTCTCTCTCTCTTTCTCTGTCTCTCTCTCTCTCTTTCATTTCCCCCTTTTCTCCCAGGAGTGGGGTAGTTGAAGCGAAACATAAAGTGTTAGAATGGGGCATGTAAGGATGTCCAGACTAAAGACTTGGAAAAATCCAGTGGGAACCCATGCATCCCAGTGCCAGGTGGAGGGCAAGGAGGCCTGGGGTAAGCAGCACGCACTTGGGCAGACACCTGCCCCAGATCCAGCCCGCCTGTCCCAGGGATTTGGAACATGGTGACCATGGAAGGTTCCAGAGCCAGTGGACTCATCCAAACCATGGTTCCTGCTGCTGGGGTGAAGATGAAAGGACTTCAAGCCAGCCCGGGATCTGTGCAGAGGGCAACAGTGGGGAGCCATCCCCCAGTGGGCACAGGCAGCCTGGTGTCATTGACACCATTGTGACCTGGTTGTGTCATCCTCATTCCTTCCAGAAGGAACTGGAGAGGTCATAATCCCAGAACTGGGCATATGATGCTACCTCAGGGTTGCTAGGATTGAATGATGCTGAGAGGAAAAACAAGGTATGCGTGTGTCGGGGGGAAGGTATGGGGGACAGGCTTTGGAGCTGGGAGCAAAGGTGCCTCTTGGTCCCTATCTTTGCTTTCCCCTTTTTCCAGTCTTTAATTAACAACCCCTCACACACTTCACTGCAAGCCCCAAGAATATGGACTCCTGGGCACTACCTTCCCCCCAGCTTACCCACAGGTGCATTGGCCTACCTGGCAGTCCAATCCCCTCTTCCACCCAAGGGTTGTCATGGCAATGGGCTCTTCTGGCAAGATTTAAGAACTTCAGCCCTGCAACAGATCGGAAAGGGGTGCCAGCTGTGGCTGTGGGCCGACTCTGGGTGAGAGGCACAGAGGACTGGGGAGGGAAGTCAGCAGAAGCAGGGGCATTGCTGAGCCTGACCAAGGACCCCAGGCTTGAGTGCCGGCTGCCTGGCTTCCTCTAAGTCGTACTGAATCCCATGTCCACTGCCTGCTCAGTGTAGCTCTGGCCTGGGTCCCTAACAATAGTCCCATATGGTGTGACTCTGATTGCCCCTGATCTCTGTTCGCCGTTTTTTTTTCAAGTTTAAAAAAGGTTTGACATCAAAACGGATAGCTCTTTCCACCCAATTCAAAAAGATTATGATCCCCAACTTCCAATCCTTTTATCCCTGGCCTATTTGTTGTTGCTGCTGCTGTTACAGTCATTGAGGTCATTTACATGCAGTGTAAGGTAAAGGGGTTTATGTAGCCCCCAAAGTTGGAAGAGCATGGCTGTGTTTGGTGGATGGCTCTCAGATATTTCATAAAAGTCCATGCGGGAGTGGAGTTAAAATGGAAGTATATTTTGGTGTGAAAGTGTTCAAAATCCATGCACAGTTTTTGTTTGTTTATTTCATTTTATTTTTATAGTAAGCATTTTCATGAACTTTTGGAAGACTACATGGATTTCAAAATGTTTTTGCATGAAAATAAATTCTTTTCTCTGTGAGCTTCCCCTCCCTTCTATTAAAACAAGATGCATTTATTTATGTATTTGATTTTTTTTCAAGGCAGAGTTACAGAGAGATGGCAGAGAGAGAGAGAGAGAGAGAGAGAGAGAGAGAGAGTCTTTCATCTGCTGGTTCTCTCCCAAAATGGTTGCAGTGGCTCAGCTTGGGGTTTGGTTGCCAGGTCCCCTATGGGGGCGGGATAGTGCCTCAGCAGAAGACATCCCATGGGGAGAGAAGAACCTGTAATAGTTAGGAGCCAGGCAGTTTGTTTTTGAGAACTCGGTCATCAATCCCTCCCCAGGGGCAGTGTCTTTCCGCTTCACCTGCCCCTAAACCACCTTTTAGCAAGCCACATCTCTATCTCTTTTTGAAAAACTTTATTTATTTAGTTGAAAGTCAAGTTTATACAGGGAGAGAGGCAGATCTTCCACCTACTGGTTCACTCCCAAGATGGCCACGAAGGCTGTGGCCTGGCAGGATAAAGCTAAGAGCCAGGAACTCCATCCCAGTCTCCCTGTGGATGCTGGGGTTCACACACTTGGATTGCTGTTACCTGTTTTTCCAAGAGCATTAATTAGTAGGGAAGTGTAGCATCCCCGGCTCCACCTCTTGAAGCTCCCACTACCTGTCACCTCACCAAACTTCCAGCACAAGAATTTTGGCTGCTATACCCAAGTCTCACCCAAACTACAGCAATAACTGCTGGAAACATTTTTTATCCTTCTTCCAGATTCTCCCTCCACACCTGTGCCCATATGAATGTGGGTGCATTCACAGAAGTAGTTTATAAGGAAAGCAGCTGGTGTTAGGGCGCAGTAGGTTAAGTCGCTGCCTGCAGCACTGGCTGTCGGCGGCTCCACTTCCCAGAAGGACTGAGCTTGCAGTCCTGCTGGAGATGGGGAGACCATGTAGAATCTTCCTAGAACTGCTTCCCGTTAGTGTCTGTGGGGCACTAACTCCCTGCATGTCTGACTCACCCTCCAGTTATTGGGAAAATGCGTGCAAGCACATTTGGGGCAGCCAGGTGACTGGAACACTTACAGCTGGTCATTAGCTGCCGGGGGCCAGAGTGGGGTGGAGTGTGTCCTCCAGTGAGGGGCTGCCCTTGCTTCTGTTTGGCTCAGGGTATGCCCTGCTAGATGGCAAGTGAGCAGCCTGGCCTACGAAGCCATCCAGGCAGACCACCAACAACTCCTGAGGTTATTCCGATAAACAGCAATGCAGCCCACCACTTACTCAAGTGCCTCTGGGGTAAAATCTAAATTTCTTTCCATTTATAATCTAATTCTAACTTTCCCTTCCAGTATGACCTTCCACTGAAGCTAGGTAATGATCCAAAGAGGCATCTCTACCTTGCTTTCTTACTCCCCTTCTGGCTCATCTCAAACCCAACCCAGTATCTAGGGCAATATTGCCTTCTTTCTGTTTGAAGAGAGCTCTCTCTGAACTTCAATGACCAACAAGCTGTTTCTTTTCTTGAATAGCAAAGTCACCATGTATCCACCTGAGCATCCACATTAGCCCCTCCCCTTGGCCTAAACCAATGTGCTCTGTCTGAGCAGGGGTGTTAGGGACGTGAGTTCAAACAGCCTTGCCACCTGCTTGCTTAACTATAATGTTTTCCCCTATCTGGACTCTGCCTCTTATTTTCCTATTTTGATCTGATCTCAAAATTCTGTAAGACTAATTTTGTGGACTTTGTTTAACACTAATTTTGAAGACCATGTGGTAGAGAGACTTTGAGGAGAGGAGTGGGCTTTAATGAGCCCCCTTCCCTGGTGTCCATGACTGTGTTACCTCTCATGCCCAAATGGGACCTGTGATTTGTTCCTCTATACTGACACATGTGTCAACAGATGCTACATCCTATGAGATTTTCTCTCGAGAAGCTGGTGTTAGAAGTCCCTAATAAAGATACAGTCATGATGGAGGGTTTTCATGTCAGGGAACTGCGGGCACCTCCAGAACACACAGGGGACTTCCAACGAAGAGGAAGAAATAGCCGGGGCCCTTAGTGACATGATCCCAAAGAGTGAAATTCTGCCAATAATCTGAGAAGTCAGGGAGCAGATTCTTGACTAGCCAAGCCTTTGGCCAGGACCCTTGACCACAACCTTGCGAGCCTGAACAGAGGGCTTGGATCGCAGGTGCCTGCTGTCTTAGCCATTGCTTTCCCGGCCACCATGTAACTTGCAATAAACCAACTCACACTTGGCTCTGCAGTAGCGGGGATGGGAGTGTTCTTCAGGGGTCTGACCTTCTTTCCAGCATGTACAAGGGAACCCAGAGCTCAGAGCAGTCAGATCTCTGTGGGCTGTGTTGGCATGATGCTGGTTTTCTCATCACGAGCTGATGCATCTGAAATCCAAGTGTGTGAGCACCAAGCCGTTCTGCCTGTATGCATGGGTGGAGTCCACAGAAGAGAATGTTCCAGAGGCCCGGCTTTGCTCCTCCCTTCCTGCCTGCAAGCTCACTCCAGAGCTTGTGAGATGGTCAGGGTGGTCCTGTTCAGGTCCAGACAGCCTGGCCTCCTAATAGGCAGAAGGGAAATGAGGCCAGGTTCACCTTAGTGATCAACACAAATTTAGAAGTTTCCAAGAAAGACCACACAAGAAGACCTGATAGTGCATGAGTTCTGGTTAGTTTGCTCTTATAAATATGTTTGGTAATTAGCATATTCACTATTGAGCTTCTTTTTACTTTTTTTTTTTGTCTTTTATTTTTAAACAGATGAAACAGAAACCAGCATGGTGGCTTAGTACGCTAATCCTCTGCCCGAAGAGACAGAATCTCATATGGGTACCAGTTACTGTCCTAGCTGCTCTGTTTCCAATCCAGATCCAGGCTTGTGGCCTGGGAAAGCAGTGGAGAATGAATCAAGTCTTTGGGACCCTGCACCTGTGTGGGAGACACAGAGGAAGCTCCTGGGTCCTGGTCTGGACCTGCTCAGCCCCAGCAGTTGCAGCCATTTAGGGAGTGAACCTGTGGATGGAAGATCTCTTTGTCTCTTCTCTTTGTAACTTGGCCTTTCAAATAAAAATAATCAAATCTTTCAAAGAATAAATAGATGAAATATCACTATGATCTTCTTGAGAGCATTAGCTTGTATTTTGAGATATAAAGTATAATTATAAATAGCACAGCCCCCCTTTAAAAGGCCAATTGAAAATAATAAAAACAAACAGTCAATTGAGTTGTGTGCACATGGAACTTTTCCTTTGAGTCCCTCTCCTTCATCCACCAAGGCACCTTGCTACAAGCTGCCGGGGGAAGCAGTGGAAGGAAGGGCATGTGTGTGGCTCTGGGCATGTCCTTGTCATCCTTGAAGAGGTCACCTTTGTGTCTGCAGGGGCCAAGCTGGCACTTTTTGACAGAACAGAGTCCATATCTGGTAGCCTTACAGGGTGTAGCTACAGCCTTGGGGTTAAGGTGGAGTTGAAACCCAGTTGTTGCCAACATTCACCTGAAACATGTTGTTCCTTCCAGAAAGTCTTCCTTCTGCTTGTGGGATGCCCAGCTCTGGGCTAAACTCACCTGTCCCCGGGCCTGGCAGTACAGTGGGGCTCCCTGGGGCTGCCTGCGCAGAGCATGGCTCTCAGCACATGTCACAGGGCTAGAGTGAGGAGAGTTGACAATGGTGATTGCCCCCCAGGCTCTGCCGGCCTTTTCCAGGTGCCCAGATGCCCTGCTGCTTATTCCAGAGGAGCAAATTGAGGTCTTGGGGAGCACTGAGCATCCACAAAGCTTGCTGTAGAAGGTTGGGGTAGAATCTGGTCTTGGGGTCTCCTCTGTCCTCGTGTCTGAGGGTCACAGCATCCCCAGCATTGTGGAGACAGCAGGGCGTGCACGCCGAGGCCCGGGGCAGAGGAACAGTGCTCAGCACACAGCCTCCTGAGGCCAGCTACCTCCTCAGCCTTTCTGCCCATCTCCACTCTCTTCCTGGCTCCCGTCCACCCAGGGGACCCTCCTGTGTCTTCCAGTCTATTGCCAAGGATTCCATACTTCTCCTTTGCACTAACCCAGTGCTCAAGTTCACCTGCATCCCCTTTGTCTCTCAGCATGGAGATGGGGGTGATGTTCAGCTCCCTGGGGTCTGGGAAGAGGCCTGAGGCCTAAAAACCCAGGTGGTTCCTGGCAGCCACCTGCCCTTTACCATGGACCCAGCATGTCCTGGCTTCTAGGAATCTCCACTCAGGTTTCCTGCCTCCTGGGAGGAGGCACCCTCACCTGCTCCATCCCATTCCTACCATGTCTGGTACAGTATGTGGGTGAAGTGCAACAGTGACAACAGCTTTCTCAGTGCCCTTGGGGACGATGGCCTACAGCATTGAAGACAGGGAGGCAGTGTCTTTCCCCTGCCCAGATCCTATCCTTTGGGGGGAAGTAGATCTAAGTTCTGGGTGAATCCAGGGCAGGCCATGGTTTCCCCACCTTGGGCCTGCAGTTCCTCCGCCTGTAATCACCTTGAAGATGGGAGCTTGGCTCAGGCTGATTGCACCTGCTGAACCAGGATGGAGTGCCAGCCCCAGCTGCATCTTGCCTGTCCCTGGAGGCAGCAACAGTGTCTGCTTTGATTTCCCAACCACCAGCACAGCGTGAGACAGAGCCTGGCTCTGAGGAGTGGTTGGTGCAGTGAGCCTGGAGCTCCACCCAGAATGCCCCCTGGGGCTCTTCCTGTCAGTTACCATGCAGGTGGTGGACATCTCAGGCCCTGGAAACAGTTGCTAACAGCAGAGGAAGTCTGAATCCCAGGTCAGTCCCTGTTGGGGATGGTGCTGAAGCCCTTACAGGGTGGTCTCTTGACAGGGAGGTGGGGTGTGTGAGAAGATGGGGAGTCCAGGATGCTCCAGAGGCCAGGGGATGAGCAGGCCCATTTGTCATCTGTAATTCAATTGAGGCCAGTTTGTCCAATGGCTTGGAGCCGGGTGAGCCAGAGTGCTCCAAGATGTTATTATCTTATCCTTATTTTGTGTAAATGTCCTCATGGGGCGGGAAAAGGGGTGGTGGGTGGCTGGCAGGAGAACAAAGAACTTTTTTTTTAGATGTTTCTGATCCCCTTGGGGAGTCTTCATGGTGTGTAGGGGTGGAGTCACTACAACAACCTGCAGGGAGTTGCGATGGAGGACTAGTTGACTGATGGGATAGCACATGAATGGATGGATCTGTGCCTTACCTGGGTAAACCTAAAAACTGAGGGTGACCAGGGGCTTTGGGGGCATCCTCCCAGACCCCTGGGAGCCTCTCCTAGGGGACACCCACATCCACCTTCCTATGGGCTGAACCATACTCCCCCTCCTGGTGTGGGTGGGAGGCACACTGGCACCCACAGCCTCAGCTCCGGCTCTGACAGGGACCCTCCTCCTTAGCCTTGACACCTCTTGCTAGTATCTGTCTTTTCATCCCTAGCAGAGTGACTGTGAGAACCACTGGCTCTTGGAGATGCGTCTAGGGACAGCTGGGGTAGCAGCACCAACAGCCCTCCCTGCCCTGCTCTCGCCCAATTCCACTCGGGTTGCTGTACTGCCCTGCGGGCAATGGTGCCCCTTGTCCTTGACTGGGAGTGCTTCGCATGATCTGGAGTCCCAACTCCACCCTTTCTGGGCCCCTGGGAGGGTCCCATTGTAGCTGTACTGTGGGGTGAGGCAGGAGGAAGCTGATGATGGATGTGGGACCCCTAGGCCCCCGACTTCCTTGGCAACCCCCAGGATTTACAGCTTAGGAATGATGGAGGCTGGCTCCACCTTAGATGCTCATTTTCTTATTTCATCCTAGGGTTTGTCTACCACTGAGACCACACACCGGGACTCCAGTGTCTGGAGAAGTTCAGTGACGTGTCTGAGCTACCACCTGACTTTGTCCCATGAGAGCTTCCATCTAAATGATAACAGTAGCCACAAATCCAGGAGCCAGGAGCCTCATCCGAATCTGTCACATAGGTGCAGGGACCCACGCACTTGGGCCATTCTTGCCCTACTCTCCCAGGTACCTTACCAGGGAACTGGATAGGAAGTAGGACAATTGGGATGCAAATCAGTACTCCCACATGGATGCTGGTGCCACAGGCTACATCTTTACCTGTAACATGACCCTGGCCCCTCATCATTGAGGTATCCAACCCAAGGGCTACCCTCCTTCCTTCCCACCTCCACCTGTATGGAGCCAGTTGTCTCTCTCTCTCTCTCTCGCTCCTTCTTTTTCTTTAAGATTTATTTTATTGTTTTATTGGGAAGGCAGACATACAGCAAGAAGGAAATAGAGAGAGAAAAGATCTTCTGTCTGCTGATTCACTCCCCAAGTGGCTGCAATGGCTGGAGCTGAGCTGATCCAAAGCCAGGAGCCTCTTCTGGGTCTTCCACACAGGGTCCCAAGGCTTTGGGCCATTGTCTACTGTTTTCCCAGGCCACAGGCAGGGGGTTGAATGGGAAGTGGAGCAGCCAGGATACAAACCGGTGCCCATATAGGATACTGGTGGATGCAAGGTGACGATTTAACCACTAGTCTATCATGCCAGGTCCCAGTTAAGAATCTTTTAAGAGTTACTTTATGCGAAAGATGCAATGACAGGAGAGAAGAGTGTTGTCCTCTGGTTCATTTCTCAAATGGCTGCAACAAGTCCAGACTAAAGTCAAAAGCCTCAAGCTCCATCTGGGTCTTCTACGTGGGTGGCAGGGCTGGGCCAACTTCCATTGTTTTCCCAGGTGCATTAGCAGGGAGCTGGATTAGAAGCATAGCAGCTGGGACTCAAATCAGCACCTATATGGGATGCCAGCATAGCAAACTGCAACCTCACTTGTTATGTTCCAACACCGATTCTGTCAATCATTTCGTGGTAATGAATAGAACTTTCTGGCTGGCCATGGCTATTCTAGCAGGTGAGATAGCTGGGGCATGACAGAGATGGAATCTTCCATGGCTTTGAACATGGGGTGTGTGTTGGGTATGTAGGGGTATGTGTGTGTGTGTGTGTGTGTGTGTGTGTGAGGGGGTGTTGTCAGCAACAGCTGCTTGTCCACCGTACAGCCCATGTGGAAGCCTTTGCTTTCATGTCGCTAGCACAGACATCAGAAACCCTCCCCACAGCTGCCATTCACAGTGAGCTGGAAATGGGCTGCAGTTGCAGCGAAGTCCTGGCTGGCCACAGCCCAACTGCAGCTGATGACTCAGCAGGTGCTTCTGTCAGTCTAATGTTGCAGACTCTTCGAATGTCTCAGGCACACAGAGACTGAAACCTCAGGACTACACAGCTAAAGGAGACCCTAAGGTGAAGAAAAAGTTCCTTGGGTTTCTCCACCAACAGTTGCCATTTGCAGCTGGTTATCCCCCAGGGGTTAGGGGGAGACACATGGAGCCACCCTGACTCTGTGACTGGTGTTGAGTTCCGTTGGAGGACCCCTGGCCCAGGCAGCTCAGCTAGATAGGCTTGGAAGAGGGGTATTTTACACCACAGAATGAGGGCACCCATGGTATGCACACATGCCGGCCAGAGGCTATGGAATCTGCGGAGGGCCATGCAGGGGGGGAGAGTGGGAGCCTCACGCTCCTGTGCTTGCTCTTGCTGATGATATTTTGGGGCACCTTGGGCCTTGCCCTCTGAGTTGAGGATGGTGATCCTGCTGCGGATATCTCTGAGTGCTGAGATGCAACCCAGGCACAGTCCATGTCAAGCCTCCTCCATGGGTAAGGCACCAGAGCTCCATCTGGAAGTCGGCAGGTTGTGTTCTTAGCACCAGATGGTCTTGTCTAGGAAACTCATGATGTTGCTATGAAACTGGGATGCAGGCCTGGGGCCTTTAGGAGGCGAAACTCTTTTCTTTGACTTTAATGTTTTTATTTATATGAGAGAGACACACAGGGATATTTTCTTGTCCACTGATTCACTCTCCAAATACTTGCATGAGCCAGGGCTGGACTGAACCACAGCTGAAAGCTGGGCAACTCTATTTGGGTTTCCCCTAGGGGGAGCATGGACTCAAGTCCTTGAGCCATCACCTGCTGCCTACCAGGGTGAACATGAGCAGAGAGCTGGATCAGAAGTGCAACCAGGATTCAAACCTGGTACTCCGTGCTATGGAATGTGGATGATCCAACAGGAAGGTTAACCATGGGGACTCCCCTTCCAATAAAAAATGGTCAGCTAGTTTTGATAGGTTGTGACAGCAAGCTCAGGCCCCTGGTTAAGGCGTACAGCATCAAGATAGTCTTTGGCCAAGCCCATGCGGGTGGGGGCTGAGGCTGGGGATTTGGAGGCAGAGACCTGTTCATGAACCCAGGTGGAGGGGAAGACTCACTGTACCTGTCAGATGATTTCAGATGCGTCCACAGCCTCCCTGCAGACCCCCTACTTCCACAGCTGTGAAAGGAGAGGTTTGGATGTAAGTGAAGGCTTTTCTCCACTGATAAATATAGAATCCGGCATGAGGTTTTGCTGCTGGGTCTGGTAGGGTCTGCATGTGGCTCCCCAAGAAGAGGCTGTGATGCAGCTGAGTTTAGGCGCTGGAGGGAAGCAGGTGGGAGAGCAGAAGGAGGGAACAGCAGGGCCCTGGCCATGTTTGGTTTGTCTGGGTTTGTGGATGTGCCTGCCATGTGGCTGTGTCTCTCCCAGGCACAGCAAGGCCGGGCAGCATCCAGCCCTGTCCTGCTCACCTGCCTGCCCCTGACCCCATTTGCACAGCCTTCAAGGGAGCGATTTGTTCCAAGGCAACCACATGGAGAGCCCTTTGAGGAGAGCCGGGGCAAGCACCTGATCTGCTTTGGGAATGGGATGATTTTTCCCGAAGGAATGATGCTCCAATGGTAGTGGTTTAAGGTTCTTGGGTGAGCCTGTAAAAGCACCACTGACCCAGGAGGTAACAGGACACAGGGCAAGCTTCCCTCAGAGGTTCACTTCTGGCTCCCTCGGGGGCGGACCAGGAGAAAAAGCTGGGGATCCTGAGAAAAGGCGTGGGTGGTAAAGTGGGCGGGAGAGTGAGGAAGAAAGGGACGGCTCTGTGTGCGTGCATGTGTGTGTGTGTGTGTGTGTGTGTGTTCGCACAGGTGCACGCACTTTAGGGAATGCATTAAAGGAGTGTGGGTAACAGGAAGCCAGAGGTTGACAGCAGCCCTTGGAAAATGCTCCGGAGCTCACAGGGATCATGTAGAATGTAGCCAGAGAACGCAGGTGCAGGCTGGCAGCTCCCAGGTCTACTAAAGACACACACACTCACATGGGTATGTTAGGGCTAGGGAGCTTGATGCACCTTCAAGGCTAACATTTCTTTTTTCCCTAAGATATGGTTCACACCCTTTTTGTGAATACTATGATTTTTTTTTTTAAGATTTTATTTATTTGAGAGGCAGAGAGAGAGAGAGATCTTCCATTTGTTGTTTCATTCCCCAGGTCTGGGCCAGGCCAAAGCTGGGAGCCTGCAGCTTCTTCTGGGTCTCCCACATGGGCATAGGGTCCCAAGCACTTGCACCATCTTCTGCTGCTTTCCCAGGCTATCATCAGGGATCTGGATCAGAAGTGGAACAGCTGGGACCAGAACCATCACCCATGTGGGATGCAGGCACTGTAGGTAGAGGCTTTACTTCCCACATCACAACACCAGCCACCCAAGTGGTTTCTTAGCCATTGAGCCACAAAACTCCCTCCCTTGTCACGGCTTTGCTGTGCATCGCCCAGATGGCTAACACTGCTGAATATGGTTCCATTTGCTCTTCATGTATCTTCAGGAAACATCGGTCAGTCATTGCTCACTTTCAAAACTGAGTTGTTTGTCTTATGGGTTTTCTTTATTTTCTTTTTATATTTTCTTTCTGTTAGATGCTTGCTCCAAAAATAGTATCAGTAAGTTTTCCAAACTTATAATGGAGGCTTTATTGGAAAATCTGTTCCTGAGTCTCTTTCGTGCAGAAGAGAGGAGGAGAAAGTGAAAAGGGTGGGCCGATGGGCCTGCGGAGTGTTTTACACCCCTCTGGATAGCTCCCCTTCCCCCCTCCCACCCCCACCATCCATTGTCTTGGCCCTAGTTACATAAGGAATACCTGTTCAGCTGTGTCATTGGTCAGCTGGAATCCCACCAGGCCGGTGACTTAACTGGCTCCTGGGGCCCTCCCCGCTCTGGGCTAAGGCCTGGGTGACTGGTTGGGTCTGGAATGGACCCAGCCGCTCCCCTCCCATGCCCTTGCAAGTCATCACTTTCTTTTTTTCCCTCTCTCTCTCTGTATTAAAGATTCACCCATTTGAAAGTCAGAGAGAGAGAGAGATCTTGTATCCTCTGGTTCACTTTGCAACAACAAAGTCTGGGCCATACCGTACTGGGGCAGCAGACCAAGTGCTTGGTCAATCATCTGTTGCTTTTCCAGATAAGTTAGCAGGACGCTGTATTCAAAGCAGAGCAGCTGGAACCCAGACCTCACCCTGCCAAATGCAATGCAGGTGTTCCACACAACTGCCTAACCCACTCCACAGCACTAGCCCCTTTCGGAGTTCTTTCCATGTTCTCTGCACAAGTCCTTCATGGGATTCATGGTTTGCAAATACTTGCTCCCATTCTATAGCTTTGTCTTCATATGCTGCTCAAGATGTCTTTGGAAGAGTACAAGTGTTTGGTTGAAGTCCCATTTCCCCACTTTTGTATCATTCTCTTAGGACTCCACATAAGAAACATTCCTTTATGCCAAGCTAACAAAAATTTTCATTTTTTGGAAGTTTATTGCTCTAGGCCTTGACAGTATTTATGGTGCATTATTTAATGAAGCTAAAAAGAAGCAGGCTTTTAAAAAATTTAGCAAAAATTGTCTACAGAGGGGATCACTTTACCAGCGCTGAGGACCTGGGGGTTCCAGCCTATCTGTGTGCAAGGGCGCCTTCAGCACATCTTGGAAGAAAAGAGTCAGGCTCCAGTTCAAAGAGTTGAGTTGACCTCAGTCTTCACTGGGTGGTGTCATCCATCCCTGCCAGGCCCCTCCTCTGACTCTTTTGGCTCCTTAACTCTGACTTCCAAACATGTTCTTTTCATAGACATGCACCCAGATATATTTCTTATGCTCTGATGAATGGATGTGATGACCAAAAAGTCTAGGACTGCATGCTGTGACTCTACATAGAAAATTGTTTGACAAATTGGAATCCATGAATGCTTGATGGTAACAATGAACAACTCAGTCCAGATTTGTGGAGCAGTACAGGGTCGTATCAGACACTAAGATTTATCCAGAAGGGGCTACCTCTGATCATTCTTATTTTCACTTTTCCCTTCTTTTTGTTTGTTTCTTAATTTTTAGTTCCCACATGTAATGGATTTGTCTGTCTTTCTCTGGATTATTTCACCCTACATGATGTCTTCCAGTTGAGTCCATTCTGCTTGCAAATGGTAGTATTTCATTCTTTTTTATAGTTAAATAATACTTCATTATATATAAAAATTGCATTTCTTCATTTATTCATCTGATGATGGACATCTTGGCTGATTCTAAATGATCATTTGTGTCTCTGTTTTATGTGGAATAATCCTGTTCCTTTAGTATATACCTTAGAAGAGATGATTGTGTAAAATAAAAGATAGGAACCATGTTTTTATGTTTTTAAGGCCTACTGATTCCATACATTTTTGCAAAATATGTTCTGTTCCTCTCCAGTTCCCTATCTCCCCACTCAACATAATTTTTGAAGCCTCCTGCGTGGGTCTTGTCTGTCATTGCTAACCCTGCCCTGAAGTCAGCAGCGTGGTCTCCTATTCTATAGGGATCGACTCTAAGATCTCTGAGCTCCTTGTTTCCACAGAGAACATGATGAGCGGCCTCCTGTGCATCACCACAGATCTCTATAGGCATTCCTCAGCACGGACACCCAGGGGTGGGGCTGCTGGTCAGCAACATGGGTGTCCTGGCACCACCAGGAGTGCCTGCTTCCTTCCCTGTAAGCAGGACAGAAGTATCCCTGTTTTTCTGTTTTTGTCTACACGATTTCTCCCACATAATCCACGTTAAATTTCCTCCCCTCTTATCTGGTGACATCTCAGCATTGTCTTCATTTTCATTGTCTCATTTGATTTATTTAAAACCAGGGGCTGTGGACAACAGGGTGCAATGTATGTTTCTTTGCCATTATCCTCTGTGAAACAAGCCAAGTCTCTTCAGCGTTGAAAACCTGCGCATTCCGCTTAACCTTTTCCTGCATGATGCTTAGAATGTATTCCTGAAATTACTCTGCCAGGTGGGCATTTGCCTTGGTGGTTAAGAAGCTGGTGTCTCTTACTGGAAGCTGCATTTCCAGCTCCATTTCCTGCTAGTGCAGATCGGGGGAGGCAGCAGGTGTTGGCTCTAGAACCTGGCTTCATGCCATCCTTGTGGAGACCTGGGTTGAGTTCTGGCTTCCAGCTTCAACCTTAGTCATTGTGGGCGTTCTGTAGCAGTGAGCTGGTTGGTGGGAGTTCTGTCTGTCTCTCTCTGCCTCTCAAATAGGTTAACTGGTTCCTGATTATGCAGCCTCGGGATCTGTAGAGGTTGCCTCAGCTGTATGGTGCTTGCTTTTCACATTCAGTGCATTGCCTTGGAAGATCTGAGGCCCAGCCTCAGCCAGAAGGCTTTGACATTCCCCTCTGACCATACGTTTCTGGGGCATTCAGCTTCACAACCATGTTTCTTTTCATTCATCAGCTCGGATGCGTGAAGGTGTGCGTGTTTTCATCACTTCTACAGCCTCCTCACGCACCCTCAGTGTTGGACACTGGGGCACTTCCTGGAGCACCCTCACACGCAAATGGAGGATTTCCCCTTCTTTTGAACCCACCAGTGTTGAGCTCAGGACCAACCACAATGTCACTCATGCCTGAGCCAAGCTTTCTTGCACGGGGACCCCAGACAGTCCTTGAGCACTACACAAGGGGGACCATTTCCAACGAGGAAATTGGTAACACAAGGTGCAGTAATGTGGGAAACACAACATCAATCAATACAGAACAGCACAAGTCATCAGTCCAGGAGCCATGTCAGGCAACTCCAGTTTTCCACTCCTCTGGGCATGACTGCTAATGCCTTGTGATAGGGATGTAGGTGTCACAATTTTAACAGGAAGACAGACTCCTAGATAGAGAATTTCCAAGTCACAGAAAAGGCCTGTCTCTACCTCAGAGCCCTCTCTGCTCCCTTCTCCTGGTCTCCTGGTGACATATTCCTGTAATGGCTGCCCTGTTTTTACTGTACTTTTGGGTGATGCTGTTAGTCAACAGAATGAGCTTCCTCCTTTTTTGCTCCTTTTTCCCCAAAGCCAACTTTCCCATATGTGTCCTTTTATTTATTCCATAATCATTTGATGTATTTATGAACCCATACAAAAGTTTAGCTGGGATTTTGCTTGGTGCTTCATTACATGTGCTAATCAAGTTACAGAGGATCATTGCTTTAGAATGTTAGCCATCAGGAATATAGTATATTTCACTGTGTATTCATGTTTCCTTTGTATGATATTTTTTCTTCTACATGTTTTATTAGATGAATCCCCAGGTCTGTTGTGGTTTTTGTGTCTACCATGAGTTATATCTCACTTTGTATTAGATTTCTAAGTTGGCTATTTGTGGATGCATTAGTCGGCTTCTTGTTTCTACAACTAGGTTCTGAAACAAAATTCTTAGAAGGAAGGTTTATTTTGGCTGAGTTTCGAAGGTTCCACCCAAGATCAGGTGACCCCATTAGTCTGGTGTCCTAAAAAAGCAGAATGCATGTGGACGGCAGATCATGTGGTGAGTCAGGAGGAGAGAAGTTCAGCTGAAATAACCAGCTCTGCCATGAGAACCATCTTGCAAGGACACACCTCTGATCTCCCACAGGCCTATCTCCCTTATAGCATAGATACAATCTTTACCCTTAACACATCAACCACTAGCTGTCAATATAAGGCTTTTGGGTCCAAACAGCTACTTGAATTTAGAGAGAAACCATAATAGTGGCTAAAGATCGATGTTACTAGATTTTGTGACTTGAGATTTTATTTTACACAATTGATGAACTTTGTTATTAGTTACAATCATCCACCTAATGCTGCTGTTGAGTTTTTAAAGGCTTGAATTTGTAGTAATTTTATAGCAAAGTAAAGAATAAGGTAGAGACATCCTAAATACTAACTGCCACCATACAGGCACAGCTCCCAAGTAACCCAATTATCAACACATCCCACCAGAATCACCAGGATGGTGTAGTTGTTAGACTTGATGTGCCTACACTGACTCATATTCACTCCAAAGTCCTAGTTTACATGAGGGGCTCACCTGTGGTGTTGCTATTCTATAGGCTTGGATAGAAGCATAATGAAGGACATACAACCATCATCACAGGATCATACAGGGTAGGCTCTCCATTTTATATATTTTCTGTACTCCACTCATTTCCCAAAACCCTGGCAACCACTGTTCTTTTGTTTTTTTTAATGGTTTCCATAGTTTGTCTTTTACAAAGTATCGTATAGTTAGAATCCGATGGTTTGTAAATTTTTCAGGTTGGCTTCTTTCATTTAGTAGCATGCACTGAGGGTTCCTCCTTCTCTCCATGTCTTTTCATGGCTTTGCAGCTCATTTCTAGCATTGAGGCAATACCCCGTCCTGAGGAGGGTCTGTGATTTGTTACCCACTCACCTACTTAAGGGCATGCTCGTGGCTTCTGGAGTTGGTCAGTTATGTGTAAATCTGTGTTATCACCCTGGCATGAATACCAAGGGCTGTGATTGCTGCCTTGCCAGCTAAGAATTGGCTCACTCTTGTGTGTGCACACACAGACCTTGTATGTATTCTGTTAGATTATACTTAAGTACTTTATTTTGAGGTGTGCTAATGCAAATATCTTTGGACTCCTCACTTTAAGTTCCAATTGTTCATTGCTGGTATTTAGGGAAAGTATTGACTTTCTTTTGTTAAACTTACATGCTGCAACCTTGACATAATTGTTAGTTCTAAGACTTTGTCAATTTTTCAGAGTTTCTATACAGACAAATCACTTGCAAATAAAGTTTTATATCTTCTTGCCTGATCAGTATCCCTTTAATTTCCTATTCTTTCTTTTTAAAGATTTGAAAAAGGTTTGAATGGCAGAATGAGAGAGGAGAGAGAGAGAGAAAGAGAAAAGAAGAAGAGACACACACACACACACACACACACACACACACGCGCGCGTGCGTGCGCGCACCGGTTTCCAAATGCTGGTTCACTACCTAAATGTCTTCATCAGCCAGGGTTAGGCCAGCCTCAAGCCAAGAGCCAGGAATTCTACCTGATTGTGCCTTGCGGGCAACAGGATCCCAAGTTCTTAGACTATTCCTGTTGCTTCCCAGGTGCATTAGCAGGAGTCTGGGTTTGAGATGTGGAGTAGCTGGGCCTCAAACTTAGAAACATGCCTCCCAATCAGGAGCGTAATATGCTCCATCCCAACACTCACCCTGCTTTTCTTGCCTTGACTGTATCAGTTAGGACTTGCAGTGTGAGTGTCATGTTGAAAGGGAGTGGTGGCAGCAAATAACATGTTTTCACCTTGTCTTTCATGTTTGTGGAAGATTCTGGTTTTCTCATTAGTGTGACGTTAGCTGTAAGGTTTTTTTTTTTTAATTTATTACCAAGTTCAAAAAGTTGTCTATTTTTTGTCTATTTCTTTTTATTGCAAAGTCAGATATACAGAGAGGAGGAGAGACAAAGAGGAAGATTTTCCATCCGTTGATATATTCCCCAAGTGACTGCAATGGCCGGAGCTGAGCTGATCCATCCGAAGACAGGAGCCAGGAGTCTCTTCCGGGTCTCCCACATTGGTGCAGGGTCCCAAGGCTTTGGGCCATCCTCAACTGCCTTGCTAGGCAACAAGCAGGGAGCTGGATGGGAAGCGGGGCTGCCGGAATTAGAACCGGCACCCATATGGGATCTTGGCACATGCAAGGCAAGGACTTTAGCCGCTAAGCCACTGCACCTGGCCCAAATTCTCTATTTCTGTTGTAATTGGTGTTCAATTTTATGAAGTGTATTTTCATAATGTATTGATGGGATCATAGGGGTCTGCTTAGTTTATTGATATGGTGAATTAAACAAAATAATTTTTTGAATACAGAATCACCTTTACATACCTTGGATAAATTTCTCTTGGTCAGGGTGTACAAACATTTTTATACATTATTGAATTTGATTTGCTAGTATTTTGAGTGTCTTTGTATCTGAATTCATGAGAAATATCAGCCTGTAGTTTTTTAATAATGTCTTTGGTTTTGGTATCAGGATGATGCTGGCCTCTTATGGGCTAATTAAGAATGTCCCATCTTCTTTTCTTTTTTTTTTTAATTTATTCATTAATTACATTGTATTATGTGACACAGTTTCATAGATACTGGGATTCTCCCCTCCCCTCCCCAACCCTCCCACCATGGTGGATTCCTCCACCTTGTTGCATAACCACAGTTCAAGTTCAGTTGAGAGTCACTCATTGCAAGCATATACCAAACATAGAGTCCAGCATCTTATTGTCCAGTCAAGTTCCCCGGCTTCTTGGGTAGACCCTCTCTTGTTTGAAGACAGAGCCAGCAGAGTATCATCCCGATCAATTAAAAGCTCCAACATACCATCAGCAAAAATTTATATCATTATGGAATTAATTGATATAGTAATGAGTAACCAATATATTAAAAATAAATGTGCATTCTTAACCACATTCTGTGACCACCTCATTGACAAGTCAATTTTAGTTTATACACAGCATATAACATACATAACATGTTATACATAACATCATATCATCTTAAATTAAGGCAAACATGTGGTATTTAACCTTTTGGGATTGGCTCATTTCCATCTTATTTTCTTCTGTATGACTAGAATATATTTTTTGTTTCATTCTTTACTAGTTGGTAAAATTCACTACTAAACCCATGTGGGCCTAGTGCTTTCTGTTCTGGGATGTTGATTATAACTTCAATTCCATGAATAGCCATAACTGTATTTAGAATGCCATTTTTTCTTGTGTGAGTTTTTTGGCAGATTTTTTCCCCAAACAATTTGTCTGTTTCATCAAGGTTATCAATTTGTAAGCATAGAGTTGTTAATGTTATTCCTTTACTATTATTTTATTGCCTGTAGGCACTGTAGTGCTATCTCATTTCATTTCTGATATTAGTGATTTGTGGCTTCTTTTTTTTTTTATTAGCCTGGCTAGAGGTTTATCCATTTTATCAAACTTTTTTTTGTTTTATTGACTTTATGGGTTTTCTGTTTATGTTAATTGGCTTATGTTCTAATAATTGAGTTTTTCTTCTGCTTACACAGGATGCAACTGTCATCAGTGTGTAGCTTCCTAGGGCGGAAGCTTACAAGGCTTGACTGTAGGTCTTTTGTTCTCTTACTGTTGTCTGCATTCTAGGTGATAGGTTTTCCTCCGAGCACCACTTTCACTGTCTCCCACGCATTTTGGTTAGGTTCTCTTTCACTCTCATTTGGCCCAATGTAATTCAAAGTCTCCACTGAGACTTCTCTGATGCATCCCTTGGTTAGAAGTGTGTTGTTTCATATCCATACACTTTGAGATTTTTTTCCAGTTAATTTTTAGTGTGATTTCATAGTGGCCTGAAAGCAGTTGTTGTATGATTTCTTTTTTCCCCCTCCATTTGGTACAATGTGTTTTGTGGCTTAGAATGTGGTCTATGTTGTTGAATGTTCTGTTATTGTTGGATGAAGTAGTACACAGACACTAGTTACCATGCCCTGATCATGTTGTTGAGTGTAACTATGTCCTTAATGATTTCTCTGAGTTCTATTAGAGACTTACTGCCATCTCCAGCTGTCAAGCTAAGTATATCTGCTTCTCCTTGCAGTTTTACCAGTTTTTGACTCATTCCTTTAGTGGTTTGTTATTAAGCACAGGTACATTAAGGATTGTTATATCTGTCAGAGAATTGACCGCTTTATTGTTATGTAATGTTCTTTGTTATTGCTGATACATTGTCTTGCCTTGAAGTTGGCTGGATCTGAAATTAAGATGTTTTCTTCTTTTTTAATATTCCATTTCTTTTATATTAATATGTTAACTACCTTTATATTTAAAGGCATTTATATTTTATTCATATTATATTTATTTATAATATTTATAATGTATTTATTAAGGAGGGCTTAAAGGGCAAGGGAATAGGTATTGTTTTTGGCCCCATCACCTCTCCCGTTTTTTCATGAGTTTCTTCTTGTGGATTTTCCATGGTTAGAGATTGCTGGGACTGGAACCAGGAGCCAGGAGCCAGGAGCCAGGAGCCAGGAGCCAGGAACCTTATCCAGATTTTCCACAAGGGAGGCCGGGATCCAAGCTCTTTGGCCATCACACAGAGTTCTCATTAGCAGAGAGTGGAGCTGGGACTTGTACTCAATGGGAGGTAGGCTTCTCAAGCAGCATCCTAACTGCTAGGACAAATGCCCATCTCTTAGCACTTTCTAGGCTTTCTGGCTTCCTGACTCCGCATCTCACTAATTTGAAAGCACTCTCAATCATTATTATTTATTTTTTTAAAGATTTATTATTTTTATTACAAAGTCAGATATACAGAGAGGAGGAGAGACAGAGAGGAAGATCTTCCATCTGATGATTCACTCCCCAAGTGACCACCACGGCCAGTGCTGCGCTGATCCAAAGCTGGGAAACAGGAACCTCTTCCAGGTCTCCCATGCAAGTGCAGGGTCCCAAACTTTGGGCCATCCTCAACTGCTTTCCCAGGGCACAAGCAGGGAGCTGGGTGGGAAGTGGAGCTGCGGGGATTAGAACCGGCGATCATATTGGATCCCGACGAGTTCAAGGTGAGGACTTTAGCTGCTAGGCCATGCCGCCAGACCCTCAATCATTATTATTTCAAGTACTTCTTCTCCTCTTTTTCCTGATATTTTCCTTATGCATATCTTACATCTTACAGTTCTTGGATCCTGCATTAATGTTTTTTCTTTTTCAGTCTCTGTCTTGGCTTTTCAATTCTGGGGCTTTCCACTGAGTTTTTCCCTAGCTTTTGCTTTTTGTCAGGACAAACCTGAGACTTCCAAGCTCCTGTCCTGGGTAGATCTGGAGCTGGGAAGCCCCTGTTGGGTTTTCTGTGTTGATGGTCCAATCCTCAAATAAGGACAGCTTGTCTCTTCTCTTTGAGTTTGTTTAGCTCTTTTGTTTTCTTGTCTCTGAGATCCTTTGCTCAGCCATATCCAGTCTACCCCTAAGCCCGCCAGAGGTGCACTGTTTGTCTCCTAAAGGGATTTGGGTCTTAGCACATCTTCATGGTTGTCTCTGTGGATTTTCATCTCACTGCTGGCATTGGTCAACAATCCTTGTGCCTCTTGTCCTTTATCCAGTATAGTCAACATGTTTCTCGACTTGATGATGCCAACAGTTCTGCCTCATATGCGTCTGATTCCTCTTGCAATTGCTCAAGCTATATATATATTGCCTTTCATTATTTGTGCCGTTTAATTTACTGTGGAGTTGGGGGAGGGTGTAACACACTGAACAGAAGGGAGTGCTGTAACGTGGTAACCTGGGGGGAGGGTCAGCTTCATCATCAGGTTTCAGGCTTTTCCTGAGCTGGTGTCTGTGCCATGTGAACCTCCTCATTTTCTCTCAGGTTTCTTTCATCTGCTTAGGGCGGCCAGAGCGGTCTGGTGGTGCGCGTTTTCCTCCTGGTGCGTCACTCCCTCAGACGCCGATCAAACCCCGGAAGGGTGGATTCTGTTCACTCCCAGCACTGTCTGCTTACCTGCTTTTTCTGCCTGTTCATGCTCTGCCGTAGTTTACATTGGCCCCTCTGCCCTTGACATGACTGGAGGTGGGAGGAGCTTTTTTTCTGCCCTTCCAGGGCTTCAGGTCTGAGACCCGTCACTGCGGAGCTTCCAGCCAGGGGTTCCCACGGAGCTGTCTGGTCTGCTTGGCTCTGATTCTCGGTCTCTTCCTCTATTGTATGTAACAGTCGGGGGAGACAAGTTTCACTTCCCTCCCAGATCCGCAAGAGTCACTGATTTTTCTGCTTGCTCCCACTGGCTGTTGATCTGTTAGGACCGAGGGGCGGAGGGGCGCCTTCCAAGTCTCTCACTTGCGGAACTGGAAACAGGAAGTGTTCTTGCTTGCAGGTTCTCTATTTAGATGACCAAATCTGCACGGAAGGACACTTTTACCTCTTCTCTTGGCACCATTTTAGCTCTTATTTCCTTTCCTTATCTCATAATGATTTTTCAGCTTGTCCAGATTTACAGAATGCAGTAATGTCAGGAATTGTTGCCAGTTTTGAAGGGAATATTTGGGTTTCCTGTTACATGTGATGTTTTTGTCAACTAAGAATATTCATTATGGGGTGTTCAGACGTTTTTGCAATAAAAATTCTAGTTCTCCGGGCTTCATTTGAAATAAAAAATTATCTACTTGTTTTCACGTCTACTGAGAGAGAGAGAGAGGGAGAAAGAGAAAGAGAGAGAAAGAGAGAAAGAGAGATCCTATGTTCCGATCCACCCTTTAAGTGCCTGCTGCAGTTGAGGTTGGGCCAGGCTGAAGCCAGGGTCCACTAACTCAATGGCAGCTTCCCACATGGGTGTCAGGGACCCTAGCACTTGAACCATCACCTGCTGCTCCCCAGTGCATGCATTAGCAGGAAACTGGAATTACAAGTGGAACTGGGCACCCAACTAGGCACTCTGATGCTGGCTGTGTGTGTCCCTGGCAATATCTTAATAGCTGCACCAAATGCCTGTCCTAGAATGGTTCCTGCTCCCACTCCCCTGCCTTAAATAAAATTCATCAATAGGTGTTGAAAGTAATGTACAGCTTTCTGTGTATGCTTTCATAATCACATGACGTTTACTCTTCTAATCCTTTACCGAAGCCTTTGTATAACAGCATTTCCGATGCTAATCCTGCTTGAATTTCTCGGACAGATCCCTCTTGGTGAGGCAGCATCACTACCAATGACCGCTGTTTCAGGTTAGCTAACATTTGTAAAGGACTTAACAGTAGAAGCTGCTGTGACTTCCTTTATGTTCTCCTATGTGGTTTCTGACCTGAGCGTACACAAGGGACTGGCTTTTTCCTGAGAGTTTGACAGAATGTATCCAGCATGCCTCTTGTGTCTGGTTACCTTTTGGAAACTTTCATTCAATTATCTTTGCAATTATTAATCTATTCAGCTTTTTTTTTCATTCCAGGGGTATTTTAAAAATATATTCCTTCTGCCTAAATTTTCTCTGTTAAAGCTAAGCTACTAATCTTTTTAAAAATGGATTTATTTATTTACTTACAGATTTTACTATAGTTTTTTTTTTACTTATTTAAGAGATTTATTTGTTTTTATTGGAAAGGCAGATCTACAGAAAGATTTTTCATCTGCTGGTTCATGCCCCAAATGGTCCCTAGTCCAGAGCTGAGTCAATTTGAAGCTAAGAGCTTCTTCTGGGTCTCCCATACCAGTGCAGTATCCTAAGGCTTTGGGTCATCCTCTGTTGGTTTTCCAGGTCATAAGCAGGGAGCTGGATGGAAAGTGGAGCAGCTAGGACAGGAATCAGTGTCCATATGGGATGTCAACACTTGCAGACGGAAGATTAGCTGGTTGAGCCATCATGCCAGCCCCAAGGTGGGACAGAACTTCCACACACTGGTTCATGCTCCAAGATGACTAAAATGGTCAGAGTTGGGTTGGCCAGGTCAATGCCAGGAGCCAGGAGCCAGGAGCCAGGTGCTTCTTGCAGATCTCCCCTGTGAGTAGCAGGGGCCCAAGCATTTGGACCATCCTCTGCTATTTTTTTCCAGCTGCATCAGCAGGGAGCTGGATCAGAAGTGAAGCAACTAGGACTGGAACCAGTGCCCATAGGCTGATTGCAGGTAGTAGCTTTACCAGCTACAATATAATACCAGCCCTAGCTGTTAATCCCTGTATCATTACTATATTGCCACATTTACTAGTGTATCAAAGGCCTTTAAACCAACCTTTGTTTGATTTGCATCATATTTCTGTTTGTTTGTTTGTTTTGAGCAGTGATATCAGAGTTTCTACCTACTTATGTAGATTATTCTTTGAATGTACTTCCAGTGGCCACAACACATTTAGTGTTTTCCAGAAACCAGCAAAATATTTCCACTACTTAGTCATCCCTTTTTGTTTTCCAATTTGCTTTGAGAATTTTCCAAACCAGACAACTTCTTGGGGATCATATGCAGAGGAGTTAAAGGAAATACATTAACTATAATTGCATGAGCAGTGTGAAGACACGCCAGAAGAACACAGGTTATACTAACCACAGAAACCCCAAAAATACAGCTGTGGTGAGCTTTAAGAAGAGGTGGGTAAAGACAGGGTGTAGATTACAAAGGTAGCACTGGCTAACCCATGACAGTGAAAACATCGGAGAGTGAGAGCAGTTGGTCCGGTCAGGAGCAAAGAAACAGAACTGCAGAGCGAGGCATCAGCAGGAACAAAGGCCCTGGGGCACAGAGTTGGTGTGAATGAGTGAAAAGAAAGGATAAAGAAATCAATATGCTCAGGGATTCCTAGACACAAGGCTTGGATACTAGTCCCACACAGTGGGGTTGGTGCTAGGTTTAGATTCAGATGTGTTGACAGCAAGTCCAAGGCTATAAAGGAAGGGAAGGAGTGTGGAAGGTGAAAAATAAAAGATCCATTGAAACATACAAATTACACCTGCATCTGAAGATACTTCTTCAGAGCAGCCTTTTCCTTAGCCCACGAGTGCCATGGCTAGCATTGCCTTCAGAACAATGTGAGCTGTCTCTACATTGAGTTGAAATGCTTCAGACCTGCCGCTCATTCTGCAGGCAGCACATCTGGAAAACAGCGGCACTCTCAGGAGCACGACACCTTGTGCAGATTTGTGGGACAAGACTCTGGCCAGATGTAAATACAGGTCTGAATGATTTTTTTTTTTTTTGTCTGTTTTGCTTGCTGTGATAGGAAGAGGGGAAAAAAGGTTTGTTGTATGAATAGAAAAATACAAATGATGGAGAAGAATGGGAAAAGGGGGGCAGTCTCCTGGTGTTCCCGTTTGTTGTCTCTCTGGGGTGTGTGTGTAACAAACATGACAGAGAAAATGGACATCTGAATACACATGACACTGGCTCACAAAACCCACCTCGTTAGAGATGACAACAGCTGACATTCACCCCAATAGTGTGCCCAAGGTACTGCCAAGGACTTTCAGGGTAGGAACTCAATGAATCACTCGTCCAACTTTGAAGTCCCAGTAGCTCCATTTCCCAAGTGAGGACACCGAGTCCCCTAAGATGTTAGGTTGCTTGTGCAAGATTGGGCCACTGTTCGGTGTACCACCACCTCAGTGAGGCTAGAAACATGGTAGTATGATGCTTCACACTGTTCAACTTGACTTTAACAGATCGCAGAGAACTGAATGCTAGCTCTACTTTTCTGCCTGCTTGGAGTTTTGCCGGAGTTAGTAGAGTCAGTAACTTAAATAATAAAATTTGGAGCAATTGGCAAACTCAAAACTGCAGTTTTCTCCTCCAAAAGGAGAATAAGAAAGTTGATACCATGTCATGTTATTAACTTAGGTGAATTTACCTGAAGCAATGAGGTTAAATTAGCTGCTGACTTTGAAAGAAAAGAACCATCACCAGGAATCCTCTCAACTAGCAGAGAGAAGCCTGTGACGCTTGCTCTAAGTGAGAACGAACTTGTATCTTGGAAGAAACTACAGCTCAACAGACTTAGTGGAACACTCTGCTCAACTACTAGTCTGGGACCCAAAATAACCAAGAACGAAGCGAAACTCACAGATGGCTCATCCAGGTCTTCAGCACGTGCTGTATTCGATCTCGTTATTGGAGCCAAAATGGAGTGTCTGGGTTTGAGTTCTGGCTCTGCTCCAATTCTAGCTCCTTGCTGATGGGTATGCACTCTGGGAAGTATCAGGGGATTTGGCCCAAGTTGGGCCCATCCCACTTGGTTTGAGTTGCTGGCCCCTGAATTGGACCTATTCCAGCTCCAGTTGTTTTGGACATTTTGGAAATGCATCCCTGAAGAGAAAATCTATGTCTGCCTATCTGTCTCCATGCCTTTCAAGTAAATGAGTTAGGTAAAAAGTAATTTAAAATTAAGATAAACTGGACTTCCTCAAAATTAGAAATTTTTATGCACTGAAGGACTCTTATCAAGAGAGTGAAAACACATTTCACAGAATGGGAGTAAATATTTGTGAATCATTTATCTGAAAAGGTAATAATAATAATATCCAAAATATAGAAAGAACTCTTATAATTCACCAATAGAAAACACTCCCATTAAAAAGTGAGCAAACGACCTAGGCCTTTCACCAAAGAAGTTATACAAACGTTCAATATGCACATGAAGTGATGCTCTAGAGCACTGTTAGGGAACTGCAAATCCGGACAGCAGGAAAGTACCACTTCACATTCACTTGGAATGACTACGATCAAGATCAAACAAAAAAGTACCACATGCAGATATGTGACTACTGGTAAACAGATCACACACTTTTAGGTCGCCATTTGTTTCCTCACATTTTAACACCCGCCCCCCAAACACACACATTTACAAGTTAAGAAACCCCACTTGTCCACTTAAGTGAACATTTATCAGGGCCTTTCTCAGTATCTCTCTTTTTAAGATTTATTTATTTTTATTACAAAGTCAGATATACAGAGAGGAGGAGAGACAGAGAGGAAGATCTTCCGTCTGATGATTCACTCCCCAAGTGACCACAATGGCTGGTGCTGAGCCCATCTGAAGCCGGGAACCTGGAACCTCTTCCGGGTCTCCCATGCGGGTGCAGGGTCCCAAGGCTTTGGGCTGTCCTCAACTGCTTTCCCAGGCCACAAGCAGGGAGCTGGATGGGAAGTGGAGCTGCCGGGATTAGAACCGGTGCCCATATGGGATCCTGGGCACGTTTAAGGCGAGGACTTTAGCTGCTAGGCCATGCCGCCGGGCCCAGTATTTCTTAATGGTTGACAATTTATAACTAATAAAAATCCTGGGCCCGGCACGATGGCCTAGCAGCTAAAGTCTTCACCTTGAACATACCAGGATCCCATATGGGTGCTGGTTCTAACCCCAGCAGCCCCGCTTCCCACCCAGCTCCCACCCACCTAACAAATGTGAACGCTCATGTTACCATGAGCCAAATCCAGGTATTCTAAGACATTTCCATAGCCCAGCATAGCTGTACCATGAGCCTTTCCAGGTAGTCTCCCTGCCCCAAAGGCCACACTGCTGTTCCCATCACAGCAAGTTGCATCTAGTCTTGAACTTCATACATTTATACATATGCCTGTGTTTGCATCCTTTCTCTCAACAAAAGGTTTTAAAATTCATAGATCCTATATCAGTGAAGTGTAGATTATTAGTAGCATGTTCTGCGTTTTGTCCTTAATTGGCAGTATTTGAACTGTTGATTGTTTGGGACTATTGTAAATAAACCTTATGAAATTGTAAAAAAAAAAAAAAAAAAGCAGATGGCAGCAAGGGTAGTTGAGGGTGTGGAGAAGTTGCAAAGCTTGAGTAAGGTGGAAGGACATGTGAAATGATGCAACTGTGGCGCAAGACAGTTTCACAGTTCCTCAAGAAACTGAACATGAAATTACCCGATCTGGTGACTCCACTTCTAGGTATGAGAGCAGGAGAATTGAATGTCTCGACTCAGAAAGAAACTTGTGTATTAATGCTTATAGCAGTGCTAGTGTTCATAAAGTTAAAATGTGATCAATCCAATGTGCATCCAAGGATGAATGTCACAAATGTTATTCAGTCATAAAGCAGTATCAACTTCTGATCTCCCTTCTCAAATATGCAAGACTAGAAGAACAAATATCACAAAAAATGGTGGCAATGAAACGCAAACACACATCTAGAATGTGAGTCAGTGCTGGATACTTTGTCTAGCATTATAAGGCTAGTGTTTCTGGTATTTTTTTTAATTAATGAAAGAAATGAAGCCTACATGAAGAAGTGACATCCAAAAGGATATGATGTCCCCACTCATTACTTTGATTGTTCTGATAAAGCCTAACAATTTCCACAGCTTAACTCTTAAGTTGAATCGCTCCTGCTACACTTCAGCTACAATACAACTAAAGGCAGCTAGAACCAGAACACGCATCTCAGCCAACATGAAGTCTCAACGAGTTACAAAGGGGCTTAGACTTCAGCAAAATGTTTCAGAGGCAAACAGTGAAATTTATATCCAAGTCGTTACTTGAAGTATTTTTGTGGAATTACTGCATTATTTACAAGCCAATAGAAAGTTGAAAGTGTTTGCAAAAGATTCATTTTAAGATGCATAGGGCTCGGCGGCGTGGCCTAGCACCTAAAGTCCTCACCTTGAACGCGCTGGGATCCCATATGGACGCCGGTTCTAATCCCGGCAGCTCTACTTCTGGTCCAGCTGCCTGCTTGTGGCCTGGGAAAGCAGTCGAGGACGGCCCCAAAGACTTGGGACTCTGCACCAGCATGGGAGACCTAGCTCCTGGCTTCGGATTGGCATAGCACTGGCCGTTGTGCTCATTTGGGGAGTGAATCATCGGACGGAAGATCTTTCTGTCTCTCCTCCTCTCTGTATATCTGACTTTGTAATGAAAATAAAATAAATCTTAAAAAAAAGATGCATAAAATCAGATCCACGGATGACAGATTTTGAGAATGGGAGCGTCTGCCTTCTTATGCCTTCGGAGTTTGCTTTCTGATTGTCTTAGCTATCTGTTATTTGTTTAATCGGTTGTACTGAGGGAAACGCACTTGGCGGAGTGGCCACGTTTTGCTGCTTGAGATGTCCACGTCTCACAGAGGATTGACAGGTTTGAGTCCTGGCTATTCTGATTTTGATTCTGCTTCCTGCTAATGGTAGGATGCAGCAGGTGCCACTAATTTAAGTGCTTGGGTCCCTGTCACCTTTGCAGAAAAACTGGATGGAATTCCCAGCTACTGGCTGTTGGCTGGCATTTGCAGATGGAAGATCTCTTTGTCTGCCTTTGCAATAAACGAAAATAAGAAGTCAGCCTATTGACCCATCAATTGTATAAAAACTCTTACAACTTAAAACTTAGGAACATAATTTTGACTTTGGATATCAATACATTGTCATGTTATATCAGCATACCTGCTTTTGATATCCATCCACACCATTTGTTATTTGCTGTTGGATAGTGTTCCATGGCATGAGTATGATGCAATCTGTTCATTCTCTAGACGATAGGCTATCTCTCCTTCAGCTATGATAACCAAAACTGCTATGAACAGCTTGACACAGTTCTTCAAGGGGAAGAATGAATGTAGTTAATCAAATCTGTGGGTAAATGAATTAAAAGACAAATTTGGAGCCTATGCAGTGGCGCATCAGGCTAATCCTCTGCTTGTAAGTGCTGGCATTCCATATGGGCACCAGTTCATGTCCCGGATGATCCACTTCTGATCCAGCTCCCTGATAATGGCCTGGGAAAGCAACTCAAGTACTCCTGAACTCACATGGGAGACCTGGAAGCTCCTGACTTTGGAGTGGCTCAGCTCTGGCTGTTGTGGCAATTTGCAGAGTGACCCAGTGGAAGAAAGATCTCTGTGTCTCTCTCTCTGTAAATCTGCCTTTTAAATAAAAATAAAAAACTTTTTTTAAAAAGATAGACATGGTGCAAAAACTTTTACATGTATAGTTCTTGGTAACATGTATCTTCCCTGAACTTTTTAAAGAACCTATGTCTGGGCCCGGCGGCGTGGCCTAGCACCTAAAGTCCTCGCCTTGAAAGCCCCGGGATCCCATATGGGCGCCGGTTCTAATCCCGCCAGCTCCACTTCCCATCCAGCTCCCTGCTTGAGGCCTGGGAAAGCAGTCAAGGACGGCCCAATGCATTGGGACCCTGCACCCGTGTGGGAGACCCAGAAGAGGTTCCAGGTTCCCGACTTCAGATTGGCGCGCATCGGCCCGTTGCGGCTCACTTGGGGAGTGAATCATCGGACGGCAGATGTTCCTGTCTCTCCTCCTCTGTGTATATCTGGCTGTAATAAAATGAATAAATCTTAAAAAAAAAAAGAACCTATGTCTGTTTTCACTTATCTTAGATAAATAAGGAGTGGGATTTCAGGGTTATAAGTTTTTAATATATATTTTAAAAAATGATTAAGGGAATTTCATAAATACTGCTTTAAAAGTATGCTTCATCTTACTCTCCTATCCCTCCTTAGTTTTCTTTTTTTACAATCATGTACTTTGTTTACTCTAAAATCACAAGCTTAATCCTCTACTACATGCAGAATTCAACAAGTAGTAGGTATAAAAACCACTGTTCCAGAATATGAACAAGATTTATAAACAATAATCAAACCTCAAAATGTCCATTTTGTTAACTGTGTAAGACTGCCAGACTATTTTCTGAAGTGGCTGTACCGTCTTCAATTTCTACCGGTACTGTATAAAGAAATTGTGATTGCTTTGTATCCAATGGTCAGACTGGGTTTCACTGAGTCTCCAGTGTCAGTGGTTCTACTGAGTATGCCCCCCTGATTTCATGTCGTGGTTTTTGACTTTTCCTGGTGGCCGGCCAGTGGTGCTGATGTGGAATATCTTCTCATGCACTTATCTCCCACTCATGCACCCCATATAAAAAAAATATTATCTTCTTTTGATTACAATTCTAACATTTTTTAAAAGATATTCAACACAAACATATTTTAATAGTGTTGAACATTTGGACATTTTATATAGATGCATTGAAGAATACGGAGTGTTTTGTGATTAGTTTCCTGCAGTTGGCATATTGTTTTCAGGTTAACCCACATTGTAGCATGTGTTAAAACTTCATTCTTCATAAGGCTAATATCCTATTCTATGGCTACACCACATTTTGTTTATTCAATTGTTGGATACTTGCATTGTTTCCATTTGGGACCTTGCATAAATACAACTGATTTGTTTTGTTTTTTTGAATTTTGCTTGAGTGTATACACACATTTCCAAATATTTTCTCCCAATGTTTTAATTTTCTTAATGGTATCTTCTGAAAAGGTTGAACTTCCGATCGAGTCCAGTCCATCAGCTCTTTCATTTTATGATCCATGCTTTTTCTGTCTAAGCAATTTTTGCCTAATCTCTGGTAACAAACACTATGTTTTCTGATACAAGGCTTAGATTTCTAGCACTCAAATTGAGACTTACAATCCATTTTGTATCCATTTTTACGTATGGCTGGAGTTTAGAATCAAGTTCATTTTCCTGCCTATGGGTAAATAGTATTGGCATCAGTTTTTGACAACTGTTTTCTTTTTTGCATTAGACATGGTACCTTTGGTAAAAATCAACTGTGCACATGTGGGTCTTTTCTCAACCCCCCATCTTGTTTTCTTGATCTGTGCATTTATTCTCATTCCAAATGTAACTTCGTCCTGACTACAGTAGCTTTCTAACTCTATAAACAAGATATTCCTACAGTATTTTTTTTTCCTATTTTAAGACTATTTTGCCTACTTCAAGTCTTCTGTAAGTGAAAGGACAGTTTCTGGGAGCATGTAGTGGGGATTTTGATTGGAATTGCATTGAATCAATACATGATGCTAAGTTTTCTGATCCATGAATGTGGAATGTTTCTCCATTTTCTTTGCATGTTCCATAGTTTCCGCTGCATAGTTTTGACTACATTTTGTTAAATTATCCTTAAGTATTTCATGTGTTCTGGTGCTGTACTATTACGTAGACTAGGATTGATTTTTGTATAATCAACTTGTCTCCCATGACCTTGCATTCACCTCTTCTGGGTGCTCATTGCAAAATCCTCATTTCCCACATACAAACATGCTGCCTGCAAGTTAAAGACCTTCTTTTGTCCCTTTTCTCAATCTGGAGACCTTTTTCATGTTACAATGGGTGGGTGCTTCAACGTAATTTTTAACACAAGTGTGACAGCTGACACTCCTGCCTTGTTCCTAGTTTCAGGAGGGAAGTGTTTGCTCTTTCACACTGAAAGCTTTAGGATTTTTGTAGATTCTCCTGGTCATGCCTAGGAAATCCCCTTCTATTCTCAGATAATTGAGAACTTCTATGAGTCAATGTTGAAGTTTTCTAGATGTGTCTTTTGTATGACTAATTCATTTATTGAGTAGATAATGTCACTTACACTAATCGCTTTGCAGTTTGCAATCCTGGGATAAATATCCCTTATCTTCATGTGCTTGTTTTCTTGATAATGCTGTTCAAATAGACCCCTAGGCATTTTAAGAATTTTTGGATCCATGTTTATGAGACATTAATGTAGATTTTTGTTTTCATTTTGGTAGTGTCATTCATTGGCTTGACATCAGCTTAGTCCTAGCCTCGCAGTTCGAAGCAACTGTTTTCTACTTACCTCTTCTGGATGATCTTTTGCAAACGTTTAGCAGCAATCAACAGGAAAGCCATTTGGATTAAAGATTCTTTTTTTTTTTTTGTGGTAACACCTTAAGCTAGAATTTACTTTGTAGTGGATTATTCAGGCTACACACTCCTTGGATGGGTTTTGGTAGTTTGGATATTTGCGAGAATTGTGTCATTTTCAGTTGAAACATTTGTGGGAATGTTAGTGAGTTCCTTCCTATCCTACTTAGTAGCTTATGTAAGAATGTCTCACTGATATTAGTCATTCATGCCTTTTTGCTTCATTTATCAGGCGGAGGGTTTGTCAACTTAATAAATCTTTTAAAACTCGATTATGATTTAGTCTGATTACTCTATCTTCTGTTTTCTATGTTATCTATCCTTTCTCAGGCTCCCCTCCTGCTTGTTCCTGGTTTTTCTTTTTTCTAGTTCCTTAACGTAGAAGCTTAGATGATAGAACTTTTTTCTTTACATTTTATCATGCTAAACATTTTATTTAGTTATGGGTTACTAAAGTTATGATATGTTGCATTTTCACTTATTTCATCTTATCATTCATCAACAACTTAATATAGCTGAATATAACTACTTAATACAACTTGACGCAATTTTCTCCTTTTCCAGTAATTTGGAGGATTTTTCCAGCTATTATTACTGAATCCCAGTCAAAGAAAACACTTTGCAACCCTTATTCTATGCTGAAGAGCTGTACGATGCCCCCAGCATGGCTTCTCATCATGAATGTCTCACGTGTTGTTCCATTGCACAGAAGATGGTTTGTTCGCTAAGACAGAGGAGCTTAGACTTGTTTTTGCTGCTGATTGCAGGCTGGGCTATTCCAAAACAAAATTCACGCACTCTGCTAATATTCTTGCTTTGACATTAACAGGTGATATCTAATTTTATATTTTCTTGTCAGTTTAATCACCGCATTTCAGTAGTTCCCATTTCAAGACTACATTTGGATTCACTCCCCTTGCTTTTCCATCACCTTTTGAAATGGAGACATGGTGGGATTTGCAGAGGTTTTCTACTTGTATCTTTCAGCCTTATGTGTAAATGCATTATGAAGTGAGATGTGATTTAGGCCAGTTAACAAAGTATGGAGCTAGACATCAGACAGGCTTGTTGCCAAGTCCTCATTCTCTTCCCTAATACGTTTGGTTTTCATGTGTTACTTTTAGGGCTTTTATGGAGTGGTTGGCAATTGTAGTGTAGCTGGTGTAGTTGACATGAAGAAATCATACATTTCTGGTGTAACTCACATTGTATGTTCTAAGAGGATCTTGGAAAAGTCTGCATTTTTTTTTAAACTTCCGATAATGCCTAGGATTCCTGTCAGTCATTTATCCACGTGTCTCCAATACATTCCTCTTTGAGCCTGATACCGCATTGATCGCTGGGTGGTTTCCTCCTCATCCCACATCATCCCACATGGTGGACGTGATTATTGGACAGTCGCTCTCAGTATCTGAGGAAGGTGGGCAACATGCCAAGAATGAACACCTGGAGAGGAAAGCGGGTCCTTGAACAAAGTGGGTCTACCAGGATTGGTCCTTCTGGAGGTAGTCACACCTATAAGCCTTGATGGCCTGTGGCAAGGACCATGAGTTAGGTACTAAGGAGACATCTTGAAATAAACTCTCAACAAAAGTAAGGCAGTAAGAAAGGAAGGATCATTTATTGTTATAGCTATTTTGCCTAGTTTCATTAATACTTGAGTAAGAAAAAAATCATTCAATTCCTGGAGTCACTTTACATATATATTCTGGGATTAGAAGCAAAAAGAAAGTAATGGAAGCATAGCTGAGCTCCATAAACATGCAAATTGTAACTTGATTCAACATTTGTCGGTTGTAACAGCCAGTGCCCAGGCATCTGCTATGCAGCGGGGGTGTAAGAGCAACCACAGCAGCCGTAGTAGTTCCCATTTCTGGAGGAGAAGGAACATGAGCTCTGAGGAAAGGTGCGGGGAGCTGTGGGGCACAGAGGTGGGCATTCAGACCTGGCTTCCCTGAAGTGCCCTGAAGGGTGAGCAGTCCCGGGCTTGAGAGAAGGCTAGAGGGTAAGGGTGCAGGAAGAAAGAATGACCCCTGAGGAGGCCTGCACTGGTCAGCTCTGACCTCTCCAGAAACATACAGCCACAAGAAAACCCGCCAGGGAGTGGTGAGTGTCTAGAACATTCAGTGTCACCCACAGCGCAGCTTGGGATGGATCAAGTACAGATGACAGTGCCACACCCTATTTCACAGAGCTTTCCCAAGGAAAATTTGATAATGAGTAAAAGAATGACAGCAGGTCAGGCTTGTTGATGCATTTTATTGTGAGATGGGGGAATCCGGTAAAAAACTAGAAAATGACCATGGTGTGACAAGGAACTTAAAAATGAAGAGTCAGATTTGTAACTTACATACATGAGTACAGGAACAAATTGGCACAAAATGTTAAACATTGTTCCCAACACTGTTTATATAAGGTAATCCTAATTTGGTTTACTAAGGAAATGAGAGGTTTATGGTTAGGCTAATCTCTTAATAAAACTGTAGAGGATCATGCTATTAGTCACACAGTGAATTTCAAAATTTAAGAGTTTTATATTAAAAACTGGGAAAAGGTAAAATGACTTGATTGTAGTTGTAAAACTAATACATTCCCATTTAAATTCTGTTCTACAGTCCAAGGCAAGTATAAATGTTAACATAACACTGTTAAATCAAATCTCAATGCAAGACAACCAATTGCATCTCTACTTTAAATCTTATCAGCTTTCCAAATTTTCATACTAAAATATATTATTGTATTAATACAAACTACAGTATTATACACTACACTGTGTAATAAATAAAGAAATATAAAAATAAGACACATAAATATAAAAGTTTTCTAAAACTAAAAGTACATATGTCAGTAAGAAGGGTATTAATACTGCCAGGTTTGAAGACATACAGTACAAAAATGTTGCACAGAGCTATAAACTAAAAGAAATAAAATAATACTGATAGGTAAAAACCAGCTAATGTTGTTAATAAACTGGGTCCATAATAACTAACATTTGGAAACAGTTATGAGCCAAATAACAATGGCATGTCCATGTCTGAAATGCAAGTACATGGATAAAGCAGATTAGAAAATTTCCCTTTCGTTCATGTTAGAGAAATCGTGAAAGTCAATTAACGCAGAATGAATACTGAGGAATTAAAGGATGAAATGTCCCAGTGTTTCGGTTTCTCTGACAGAGTCAGTGGTTTTAAGCTTTATTTGGGAATTCTGATGCAGCAAATAAGTCAACAAATGCTAGTTATTGTAGGCCCTGCGCTGAGGGAAGGCGGGGAGAGCCTGGAGAACACTGAGAAATGGCAAAATGGCACTGACAGCACACAGGTCTTGCTTAAGGCCAAAGGAGACGCACGGCTGCATCTCGTATCCTTCAACTCGGTGACCACAAACGCAAACAGTCACAAACACTGATTCTGACGACTTCGCTGGCCGCACCAGCGCTAACACCGTTAGTCCCTGCAGTCACAACCCCGCGACCGTCTCCTCAACTCCATCTGAAATCACGTAAGAAACTTCCCTTCTTCTACCGGCTGCTTTCTTAAGGCTAACAATACACTTTAAAAGATAATATGCTCTACTACGACATCTAAGTATTAGAAATCACTACCTTCTAGATTGAATTTATCAAAGGTAGTTCGCATGGTTTGGAATTGCATTATACTTCTCGGTGAAGGGAATTTTGTAGTGCAGAAGTTCTCACATTTTAAAAAACATAATAAAATACTGAAGCGGATTTAGCATATGTTTACCAATATAAAATTATAAAATTTCTCCCAATTGTACAGCTTAAGAATAAACCAACATAAGTGATAATTAATACTGATAAAATGAAACAACGCCAGATGCTTATCTAATTAATCAGTTTCCTTTAACCTGTTACATCTTTGCTTTCTGAGTCATTAAAGTTTTCTAATCTGCTTCATTTTTACAAACTTGTTCTTAACTTTGAAAACTGCATGAAAAATTACTAGGTCTGAGGTTCAGGCACACCCGGATATTTTTTTTGTGTGTTTTTGTGGTTTTTTCTGTATATATTTTTGTGTTGCTGTTTTTACTTTACACAGTAGTGAACAGGAACCACAGTAGACAGGCCACTGTGCTTCCATGAAAAGCATGGATAATACAGAACAAACTTCATTACCGCTTAGAATTTATTTTCCTTCTAGAAAAACTACTAGGCTTCATTCGTTCTCTCTTCGGATACTTGCTCACTACCCTCGCTCACTTTTTGTTCGAAGCCGCTTGCTTCACTCACAGCCCCGGCCTCCTCCCTTGGACCTTCAGGTTTTGCTTCTTCTCCTTCATTCTCTGCCTCTTCCACTTCTTCCTCTTCCACATCCTCTTCCTCCTCCTCCTCCTCTTCCTCATCCCCTTGCGGTTTCTCACATTCCTTTGCATCCTGTAATTCCTCCATCTCTTTGTCTTCCTCCTCTTCTTCCTCTTTGTCACTCTCTTCCTCCTCCTCCCTCGTCAAACTCTCTCTCTCATCAGAGTCGGCCTGGGAGGGCGAGGCAGGGGCCCCAACTGGCTCACTCCTTAGGGCGTCCGGCCCTGCCTCCTCTGGCTCCGCGCTCTCGCGCTCTTCGGCCTCCCTCTTGCAGTATGAGTAGCGGTGGTTCATGTGCTGAGAGTACGACCCCGAGTGCGAGAAACGCTTTCCGCATTTGTCACATTGATAGGGCTTCTCTCCAGAGTGCAGTCGCATGTGTTCAATCAAATGATGTTTGTGTTTAAAGGCCTTTTTACAGATCCCACACTCGTGAGGTCTTTTGCCTGCAAGATAAGAACACAGCTATGGCATAAAATGTGGGAAACCCCACGCAAGTCTTCTGGGGCAGGCTAGGTTGTGGATGGAGTTAGGATGGTAGGGTAACAGGTCCTAAACTCCCTGCACTATGGTACAGTAATACCGTTCGTCCTTCACACCAGAAACTGCTCTGAGGACCACAGGGTGGGAGCTGCCAGAGCTGAAATGCAACTGTATTGCCCTGAACCCACCAGGAGAGGCAGCAAGACCAGCTGTAGCACCTGCAGGGAGGGCAGCCCACAGGGGACACATCTCAAGAGGCTTTGATGTCACTGCCCCTCCCACTTTCAGGATCAACTGTCTTCACAACCCTTGTCCCCAGAGAAACAGTACTGCCTCATATATACCTTTTATGAGTGATAACATTCCCACAGGTCCACAGGTTCATGCCCTGAGTCCCTTTGGAAGCCCACAGAGCACCGCAAAATCTCAGGGTTTCTGTGCTCTCAGGAAATCCGTTCTGGCCCTCATGAGAATGTGTGGCTTTGAGAAATGGTGCTGCCAGCAGCGAGCTGTGCTCAGGCCCCTAATGGCTGATCTCAGTGCGGTCAAGGAGTTAACACTAGCACATACAGATTAAAAAAAAAAAAAAAAACCACTTTAAAGGCTAGTGTGTTTTCCCCTTCAGGATTTGTTAACTTTGAACTCTTGCCCAAAGAAGATGCACACTAATTCCCCCTCTGGAATCTCACTAAATCCTGGGAGGAATGAGCGACAAGGGACTGTTCTGAGGCATGTGTCACTGGCTGGGCAATACTGGTTTTTAACTCCAAGAATCATCCAAGTGTCACTCGAATGAAGGAAGACTGTACCCTTTTATCTTTTCTCATAAATGTCAGAGGTAAATTAAAGCCACTGGTAAGAATATGAAAGATAAATACAGACACTAAAGCAAAGATGGTTACTGGAGCAGAGTGGAGGGGAGGCTTGAGAAGACACGGGATTGAAGAATTTGTGATTAAACCCAGTCCCGTTTTTAGCAGCTGTGCCACAGACAAACAGTGGTTTGCTGGCGCCATTTTCCACTGACTGGATACAGTTTACTGCTAATTTTCCAGAAGTTCTCCTAAAACATCAGTAAGCCCAATGAACTCTTCTTGGCGCTTAATACCAGCACGGTAGGAATATTTACATCCCAGGAATCCACAGACAACTACTGATCAGGGGTTCTCCTGCCTGCAGGGAAGCAGCTGCTGCAATGTACTGGCACTCCACTGGGCAGAAGGAGTTGGGCCAGGAGTTAAGCCAGGCAGTAAACATGTTAGGCTTTGCATGCCAACTGGTCTGTGTGTCACACCGAGGCCTGCTGGGAAAGTGCCACAGACACGCTGAAGAAACACAATTTCACTTCCTGGAAATGAATATTTCACTTTCAGGCGATGTTTATTTTGCAGTTCTACATCTTTGTCAGCCCTTTTCAAGTGCAAAGAAGGCATTCGTAGCTCACAGGGTCTGCCAAAATAGGCAGTGACCACACTGGCCTGAGAGCCTGTGTAATCAGCCTCTGAGTTAGCCCAGAGTGTTCTTTCTCTGGAAGCAGTATAGAACTGGGCTTGGGATCATCTAGCCCAGCCTAAACACAGGACTTCTCTGAACCCTGCAGACGAGGTACCAATGATGTGTCAGGATGGCATTCTGCACTCATATGAAGCAGCTTTTGTTTATAAAGCCAGATTCTGTCTGTCTGTCTGTCTTTCTCTTTTTTTAACTATAGGTGCTATGTTCTTATTTATAGAACATGATCTTGCATTAAATAAATGTGGGCAGAATAAACAATGTCATGGGTTAAAGGAATATTAAGTCATTTAAAAACAGCAAGAAACAAAAAAGTCTGAGAACTTAAAACTTGGTGGAAGCAGGCAGGTAAATGAAAGTGACAGTCTCAGGAAAGTGAAAAGCAGGAAGATCATTAGTTGTAAGAACATCAGTTTCTGATTTGGCATTTGTTTGCTATATCAGACTGCAGGCGTATTTAAAAAGGGCAAGATGCATCCGTGCGCAGACTCACCTGTGTGTTCATATTTATGTCTCAGCAATGAGCTACTCTTCTGGAAGATCTTATCACACAAGTCACATGCATACATCCCATTTTCTGTCTTTCGCATTTTCTTTTTGGGTGGCGTAGAATCAGAGTCATTCTGATCCTCTACGTTTGATACCCCCTCTGAGCTAGTGTCTTGCCTTTCATCCTAAAGGAAGAAGAGAATAAGAAAATACAACTTAGCGTATAAACAAGGGACGCAAATAAAAGCACAGACTGACATGTACTTGCCCTCTACCTGACCAAAGCAAGCACAGGGCTTAGCACAGCAGCTCAGCTCCCAGGGCAGGGGAAGCTGACAGGAGGAGCTGGCCACAGATAAAAATAGAGGGGCTGGGTAATACAGAGAAAACCAGAGTAAAAACACACTGGAAAGTAGGCACTGGAAAGAAAGGATATAAAAAGAGTATAAAAGGTACAAACAATTTGCTGGTTTCATGTGAATCACTTTTACATGTGTGAAAAGTCTACAGAAAGTTTTTAACTGAGGAGTTTATAAATTAATCATTAATATATAATTGCATCATTTGTCTGGCTTTCACTAAGCAAAAATGAAGACTTTTTTTTTTAAAGTGTCCTTCAGGGCCTGGTGTGATAGCCTAGTGGCTGAACACTGGCCTTGCATGTCCTGGGATCCCATGTGGGCACCAGCTGTGTACCAGCTGCTCCACTTCCCATCCAGCTCTGTGCCTGTGGCCTGAGAAAGCAGTAGAGGATGGCCCAAAGCGTGGGAGACCCAGAAAAAGCTCTTGGCTCCTGGCTTCAGATTAGCTCAGCTCTGGGCCACTGTGGCCACTTGGGGGGTGAACCAACAGACAGAGGATCTTTCTCTCTGTCTCTCCTTCTCTCTGTAAATCTGACTTTGCAGTAATAATAAATAAATCTTAAAAAACGCGGTTTTCAGATGATGGTTTTATCAGACAGACAGACTGCTCTACCACTTTTTTGTTTTAATAGTACAGGCAGGTCAACATTTTTAAACAGGAATATCTGCTAGCCAAATGAATCTTTAGAATTCTAGCAGAATTAAAAAAAAAAACAGGCAATCACAGGAAGGTCATCTTGGCTAGAGGAGACTCCTGTTGACAGAATAATCCTGCAGAAACTTGTAGAATTAGGTCCCCTAAGGGTATGGGTCTTTCCCATAGCCTTCCATTCTACTGCGTTCAAACTTTGAAAGTCCACGGCTTTGTCAGGCACGAGGGATGCAGTTATTTGCCCAGATCATTTCGGAGCTGAAATAGGTGTTGTCATAATTTAATTATTTTCATTGCTATTTAGTCTAGTCATAAGATTGCATAGATGTTTTTGTATTCAAATGCGTAGAAAGTACTCTATACTCTAAAGTCTCAAATGAATTCACTGGTTATGCAAAAGCTATCACAATTATAAGAAATCAAAGTCAGAAGGATAACAAAAACAGCAAATGTATATCTAAGCAGAACACTGAAATTGTTATAGCTGAAGCTACTTAATATATTTACACGAGAGCTAAGATAGTTTTCTCTAGTATTCATTTGACTCAATTAGAAGTTGACAGAATAGATGTGGAGATGCCAAAGTTAGTGACATGAGACAAACCAGGGCAAGAGACACACAGTAGTCACATCAAACAGCTGTACTCCAAAGCACCATGATCTCTTACACCCCAAACCTGTCATGTCCGTATTCTTAAAGAGCAAGTGCATACACAGAGTCACAGCTACATTTCCTCATACTAGTATTTACAGCTCAAAAAAACGATTGGCAAATTCACTAGTTATTTGTATATATAATTTTTATTGAATAGAACTCTTGTAAAATGAGATATTGCTATATAAGAAGTGAGAACTAAGTCTACCTGGTTCTGAAATGGCAGACAGGAATATAAGAGAGGTCTTCCAGAAGTTCTTGGCAATGTACATATTGTAAAACCACACATGGATTTCAATTTTTTTTACACCAACAGAAACTTATCTTTCCATAGCACTTCTCCATGAACTTATAAGTACTATTATCTCTTCATTTGTTAATGATCATAATCAAGGCAGAAGCTGTTACTAATTTGGGGAATTTAAGCAGAAATAGCAATCCAATTAATGAGTATTCTAAGTTTGCTTTCAATTGTCATTTCAAACAGACCTTTAGCTGAGACTCACAACTCATTTTTAACTTAATCCTCACTTGATAACACCACCTTGGATTAGTAACAAAAGACATCAACCATGCCACACAAATTAAAGCAAGCACTGATTCACTTCATTTTGAATATGACAGTATGTATCAACCTATTTGGCTCTACAGTTACATTTTTATCAGGCATCTTCAACTGAAATCAGTCAAACTAGCATTTTATTTTACGGACTGCTTTGGGATGAGGATGTAGTTTACCTGATTTCCATTTGGCTGGATGACTTTCAAGGGTGGCTCCTGGACGGCAGGGCTGACAGTGGCTGAGTACGTGTAAGCCACCTGGGGAATCAGAATAGTCTGCTTATTGGCAGCCAGTGCCCTTAAGCACGGAACACTGTTCTGGTCAGCGATGGCCACGATTGTGGGTAACTGGGCAGTGACTGTAGGTATAGCGATATTTATGGGGTTGGCACTTGGTGGGATTACACTTACAACTGGTTCTGAGTCTGTAGCGCAACTGTCCTTTTGTGGCTCCTTTTTTGCACATGACAAGTTCAAGGGTTCCTCCTGGACAGAATAAACACTGTTCTGGTAAACACTGGTAATGGTTGGCCTTTCCAATAATTCTCCCTGTTGCTTTGGTAGTGAAAGATCAAGAGGTTCCACTTGGGGCTCTTCTGGTGCACCTTCTGCTGTGTAGGAGTAACCCTGTGAATTCCTGGCTGAGGAAAGGTTGAGAGGGGACGGGGGTGGGGTACTGCTTCTAGAACCATTGACGGCTGGTCCCGCGGGTGGAACTGGAGAGTCCGTCTTCTTCAGAGGACTCGGCAGACTTTGTGTGCCATCTTGGGCTTCATTTTCATTTGCCGGTTGAGGCTGATCCTCTGTCTTCACAGGGACATTCGCTCTGCCTGGTTCCGGAGAAGATGGTTCAGAAGACTGCACTGAAATCTGTCCAGCTTGCATCTTTTCAAACCACTTTTTCACCACGTCCAGTGGTAGGTTTACTGAATCTGCGATTTTTGCGAGCTCTTCTGCGCTCGGCTGGGCATTCAAAGCATAGTATGCTTTGAGAAGAGACAGGAGGTTCTTTAAAGGTGGGTGACTGGGAGACAAACTGGCATCTCCAGTGCCTGCTGGGACGGAGGTTTCGGGCTTCTCGGCTTCTGGGGCGGGGACTGGAGGAGGCTGTGCAGGCTGCTTCAGGTCATAGTGCTTGAGTTCTGGAAGTGCATTCAGCTCGCCTGGACAGTCGTCACACAGAAGGCAAGTGCTATCACTGGCTCCTCCTTCAAAGCTTTTGTCCTTCTCAGATTTGACAGTCAGATCTTCTGGCAACTTTTCAATTTTGCAGCTGTTTGTGGGGACTGGGTTTTCTTTTTTCAAATTTTGAGGAACAACCTGAAGTTGGCTGGGCTGCTCCAGGCTGTAGTTAATGATGATTTTGGTTGTTCCATCTTGATCAACCAAAGGAAGACTGATGGCAGAAATCACAGAATGGCCACCTTGTTGTATGGACGAAGCACTGATTGCTTCTTGTTCTTTGGATGCAAGATTGGCTTGATTATTTTCCAAAACTTGCCTTATTACATTACCGTCTACTGCCACTTTGAGTACATTCTGAATATCACTTAAATTGATACTGATGGGAGACACCAAACCAACTGTTGGCAGAACAACAGCTTGCACCACACCCTGAGGAGAACTGGTCGCCTGCAATGGGCCACCACCACTAAAAACCCCATTTTGTAAAGGGGCTGAACAGTTGATTCCTGAAGCAACCACAATGGGTTTGAATTCATAATCCACAGGTTCAGTTTTAATTTGGTTTACGGAAAGTTGTTCTTGAAGGGGTTTATTCTCTATCTTCTGCCGTATCTGTGGTCGGGTGGGACTGCCTGGGGATGCCGACAGAGAGGGGGAGGAACACTGAGACGTCTTGATCCCTGCCCGTGGCCGCCCATTCACAGGCATCAAACTGATGCATTTCTTACTGCTTATGTGGGAGCTATAGGAACCAGAGTGGGAAAAACGTTTCTTGCAGTTTGGGCATTCATATGGCTTCTCTCCTAAACAAAAAGATTAAATTCATTAAATTATTATATGTAAACTTCTTCATATTCACATTTCTTTAAAAACATCAGCTTTAAAAAAAGAAGCTACATGCTTGTTTTTGATACAGTTAAGTAAAACTTATTACTCAGATGACATAAATGTTTATAAACACCAGTAAAACCTCAGTCTGAACTCCATGTGCTAATCAATCAGGGATCTTCTTAAGCATATATGTAAATATTTCTGCCAATATTTATAACCTTAAATACTTCTCACATACCAATATAATTATATCCTACTCTTAATCCTACTCTTAATCTGGTTGCTTTTCCTGTTCACATCTCTATAATGGTTTGTATTTTATTTTATTCAGCCTGTAAGAGAAAGCATCATTAGAGGAAAGAAAAGTAAAATTAAAAAAAAAAAGACTTAACAAGCATGAATATTTATTCTTCATTGATAAGAAACTCCACAGTTATAGTTTTCTTGATAAAATTTCCCATACCCGCAAGATTTCCTTGAAAGAAAGATTCCTTTGTAATACGAAAAGGTTTTGCTGTAATCACGGGCTTATTCAGCTGGAGCTGTGTATCCCCTGAGGCACAAGAGGGGTCTCAGTGGCAGTGGATATGGTAAAACATTAGTTTTCTATTAAAATATACTATACTATGCAGAAAAATGCAACTCTTTTTTTTTTAATTTTTTTTTATTTTTTTTTATTTATTTTTTTTCCCCTCCCCTCCCCCCGGTGGATTCCTCCACTTGATGCAGTATTACAGTTCAAATTCAATCAAGATTCTTTCATTGCAAACATATACCAAGCATAGAGTCCAGCTACTTATTGTCCAGATTGGTTGAACAGTTTCTTGAGCAGAGGGTTTGGGGAAGACAAGGTCAAAGTGGTTCCTTGCCTGTGGAGGCATCCCTGGAGCTGTTGTCCCAGATTCCTCAGGGGCATGCCTGTTAGGGATGCTCTCAGAGTAAGTTCTGGGGAGCACTGAGCTCCATGAAATATTTTCATACAACGCCCATTTTTTCATTTCAGTTTTAAGTTACAGCTCCAGTTCACTAATTTATATGACTAGGCTACAGGTTCTAAGAATCAAAGAGATTTGGGCCTGGCGGCGTGGCCTAATGGCTAAAAGCCCTCGCCTTGAACGCCCCGGGATCCCATATGGGCGCCGGTTCTAATCCCGGCAGCTCCACTTCCCATCCAGCTCCCTGCTTGTGGCTTGGGAGCGCAGTCTAGGATGGCCCAAAGCTTTGGGACCCTGCACCCGCATGGGAGACCCGGAAGAGGTTCCTGGCTCCTGGCTTCGGATCAGCACAGCACCGGCCGTTGTGGCTCACTTGGGGAGTGAATCATCAGATGGAAGATCTTCCTCTCTATCTCTTCTCCTCTCTATATATCTAACTTTGTAATAAAAATAAATAAATCTTAAAAAAAAACCCAAACAAAACAACAACAACAACAAAAAAAAAACACAAAGAGATGTGACCCTCTAGGTCTTGTTATTTATCCCCTACACTTGTTATAGTGCAAATCACAAAAATGCTCACTGAATCTTTTTTTCCTAAGATAACTGAATGGCTAACTGCAGGATTATAAGATGTTAACAATGCTGCTTGGTCTGTTCAACTATAGGCTGAGTCAGTCAAAATAAACCTCATTATCTCCTTTAAGAATTAAAATGAAAACAGTTAAAAAGTCACTATGAAGTCAGCTAATAGCATGGAGTTCAATGTTGTTAAGTTAAAAACTTGATCTCTATTTTCTAAGAAATATGACTGATTAAAGAATCCAATGATTGGACTGGAGGGATACTGAGGAGCCCTCCAGCCCAGGCTCCTTCTCGATGGAAGGTCCATTTCATGTCATCTTGGCCATCGGCTGGTCCCCACTGCAGCCCTTTCAGTGGAAGACGACAGCCTCCCAGGGAGTGTCTGAGTGTGGTTCTGCTGTGGATCATGAGGTTATTGCAGACTGCAGCTCTGACACAGAATCATTTCCTGACCCTGCAAGCCTCAGTGTTTGTTGGGCAAATACAGATACGTTCTCACTGGACTGTGGCTGGGGAAAGTTTACACATGATCACAGCACACAGCTCTATGTAGGCACTCAAGAAACCTTAGTGAACTTAGCACCAAGCAACTCTGCTGAGAAACAGCTAGCTACCATGCCCGTCCTGTTTTCTCCAACTTTGACGTTGCACAGAACACACTGAACTTTCCTTCCACAAGCCAGCCTTTCAGACTGATGAAGAACTGTTCTCTTGTGTAGGTGCAGCACAACTGGGTCCTTTGAGTGTTCCTCACAGCACAGGGTATGGCTTTTAGAACCCTTACTGACTGAGAACCTTTCTCTGGATATCTCCAATTTACTGGGATCCTTCCAATGGGATGCCTGATATAGGGTTCTATGTTCAAAATGCATGGGCCAACAGTTTCCAATGGGCAAAAAATAAGGGATATGCTCTATTACAACTTTGTTTTGATAATCTTAATTACTTTAGATGAGATACATGCTAATTTTCCTGCCAGAATCACTAGGAAGACAAGTATTTATAATTCAGACTGTTTTATCTTTACAAATACAACAGTGATTTAACACACTAGTTTTGTAGTCACAGTGCCCACATCAGAGATCCAGCTTTGCCATACACCAGCCAGACTCCTTGAGACTTTATTTTTTCATTATAAAAAGGAAAGTACAATAGGGTTTACTGCGTAGGGTCATTCTGAGAGCAATGTAAATTAATGCAAAGCAGGAATGAGCACATGGCTGTACATGGTGCGCTATCCCATAAATGCTAAGGGATAGGAGTCTGGCCTAGTGGTTAACACACTGTCCCATGACAATGTGCCTTGGTTTGGTCTCCTCTGGACCACCATGAAAGCCCAAACAGTTGGGTTCCTGCCATGCATGTGAGAGACCTAACTTGAATTTCCACCTCCTGGTCGCTGTTGTGAGCCCAGCCCAGGCAATGGCACATACCTGGGCATGAGCCAGTCTCTCTACCTCTCAGATTAAACATCAGAACATTAATTATACTAAGTGTTATTACAGATAATTGGCCTTGACATATTATTGTTGCCAGAAAGAAAGTCTATAGAACAGTTGTTCTAAATCCAGAGTCATTGTATTAGAAAATTCCTACTTCTAACATCACAGCTTTATGGGCAATCTCTTCAGTATATCATCAAATTTATTTACCAGATTAGGATTAACAACTAATTTAGCTTGGAGGTTGTATTAGCAATTTTTACTACTCAAAGTTACATTAACTCTGAATACTAAGTCTTGTTTTTTTTTTTTTTTTTTAATGGCTGAGGTGGATGTTTGGTTGCATTTGATGTAAAACTTTTCCACACTTAACTTGCTAAGACAATGTGATGAGCTTCATGCCATAGTCCATAGTCCGTGGGCTATAAGTTCACCTGAGTGTGGGGCACAGTGATCTCCTTAATACTTGACTCCTACATGCAGAATTCAAGTGACTGCTGACATGTAGTTCTGCCCAGGACTCATTAAAAAATGAGCATCAGGACAGACACAGTCCATGTCATCCTAGGAAGTCTAATTCTGGATCTTGATCCTCAATGTCTTTGAAAATCTTTTTGAGGAATAAAAGTCACAGAACTTTCCTATTCTTCAGTAGTCTAAACAGTGCTGGTCAGTCTACACTGCTTTGTAGTTTTGTTTCTTATTTTAAATGTTTAATCCACTGAGGGCCAGTGTGGCGGCATAGCAAGTTAATCCACCACCTGTGGCACTGGCATCCCATACAGGCACCAGTTCATGTCTCAGCTGTTTCATTTGCGAACTAGCTCTCTGCTTGTGGTCTGGGGAAGCAGTAAAGGATGTCCCATAACCTTGAGACCTGCACCCACATGGGAAATCCAGAAAAAGCTCCTGGCTTCAAATAAGCTCAGCTCTGGCCACTGAGGCCATTAAGGAAGTAAAATAGTGGACAGAAGACCTCTCTCTGTCTTGTCTTTTCTTTACAACTCTGCCTTTTGAAATAAAAATGAATCACTAAAAAATTTCCAATCTACCATTGATCAGTATTTGTAAAATGTAATGAAGATGGCATAACAATGTGTTGGTGTGATTATTTCTAAGTATTGTTACCTCAATTTATGTATTATTGTTTTAAGAAGCAGCAGTCATGCCCAGTGCAATAGCCTAGTGGCTAAATCCTTGCCTTGCAGCCACTGAGATCCCATAGGGGTACTGGTTCATGTTCTGGCTGTTCTACTTCCCATCCAGCTCCCTGCTTGTGGCCTGGAAAAGCAGGTGAGGATTACCCAAAGCCTTGGAACCCTGCACCCGCGTGGGAAACCCAGGAGGAGCTCCTGGCTCCCCGCTTTGGATCAGCTCAGCTTCACAACTGTTGCCACATGGGGAGTGAACCAGTGGATGAAAGATCTGTCTCTCATCTCTGTATATCTTGCTTTCCAATAAAAATAAATAAATCTCAGAAAAGGGTGGGGGGAGGGAGACACAGTGCCAACTAAAGTGGATGAAAAAACAACAAAAAAAGAAGCAGCAACCAATGGTTTGAAGACTGATTCCTGCCCAGAGTTGACGTTTTCATTAGCCCTGCTTAAAAATTCTCTAGTGGAATAAACAGGAGTGTCAGAGAGCTGCATCCGTGGGCTGCATGCAAGTGGCCACCTGACAAAGATGCTTTTTCTAAGTTGTGCAGAAATATTACCGGCCTCTGTGGAAGAAACTGTCTTAAAAATGAATGCCTTCTCCGATTCTTTGCTGCCTTAGTTTAAGGGTATTTCTCTCCATGCTACTCTCAGGAATGCTCTTTCTACACTTAGTAGTTCCAGCAAGCAGTCCTTTTTCTGGCAGCTGATTCTTTGTGCTTCTAGACAGTTTGGGTCTTGGTTATTGACGGTAGTTTGGTTATTTCCTAAGCTCAAAGTCTAATTTGTGATCCACTTGCAGCATACGTGTGGGATTTCATGACATTCTTTTTTCTCCACATTTACTTAATGTCAGCCCTACTTTCTCAGTGTTTCAACGTAATTTTAAGTTAGCAAGTGGTGTTCAAAGTACGCAAGCCTTGTACTTTAACACCCTGAAAAAGATGACCCTCTCAATGTACAGTTGAGTGGCAGGTCTGGGGACAGGGCCTTCCGTGTCCAGAAACACAGGCAGGTCTTGGGACAACGCCCAGATGTACACTAGCTTTCTAAGCAGCAGCAGTGCCCAGTCAGTCACAGGAAGTACCACATTTCCTACTTGACTTAGACTAGTCATGAATTTCAATGTAAGACTTCACCAATGCATTTCTGCTTGTTTCTAGACCAGTATTTTCATCTGGCATGTTCTTTATTTCTTGGTATCACCTAATGTATCCTCTTCAAACGACCGTAACACAGCAAGATGCATACGACATCACTTTGTAATATGAATCTTATTCCTAGGCTTGTTTTCCTTTGTCTACCCTAACTTCAGCATTTTTAAAAACATTCTTTGAATTACCTGTGTCTCTATCAAGAGCTCAAATTGTTCCTAGTAGAAGGCAGCTTATTAAAAATACATTGTTACTGGTACAAATTATTTACCAGCACAGGAGCTAAGAAGCAGGATGCTGCAGTATGGTTTAAAAGATATCTGCTACTGTTCAGAAACAATATGTGAAGTCTTCGAATCTTAAACATATTCAAGTGGAAACATTAGCATATTTGTCTTTGGGTTTACGTCAGTGTGCAGTTCCAAAATGCAACACAGAAATCATCAACCACTCCTTGCAAAGCCACCTAACTCCACAATTTTTGCAGGAAGATGTTTATGAAATGTAAATGTCAATGCAGTAATTTTCACAAAATAACCAATGTGCAAATACTCATAGCTTCCCATTCGTTGGCTAATAGTTTACTTTCAAGATAATTATTTAAATCTAAAATAACATCAAAATTAATCAGGACATGAACACATTTCACGGTGTAACGTGAGATGCTACAACCTAGTTTTTTTTAATGAGCTTTTGTTCATGTAGACTAAAGAAATGCAAATATATGAGTAGTTTCTTTGTTTCCCATTCTTGTAAGACAGACAATACTTTCATCAAATAATGCCTATTTTGTAAGTGATGATTAAGGAATGGAAAGGTAAGGCTACCAACACATTTTCCTTTAAGTCCTCAGTCACTTGGCAGCTCTTTACACTCTCTTCACATTACCTCCCTCCATGTTTTGAGTTCCATTTCCAGTTCTTCTCACATAAAGGATATTTCTGCCATCCTGTAACTCCTTGTTGCAAAACGCATCTCTATACTCTTACATTTCCTCATTAGTTGTGCGAAAGGTGCAATATAAAATGAATATCCACCAGGAAGCTAACTTGTTCTTAGGGTGCATTTGTTAGACTGTATTATCTCCTGATTAGGAAATCTGCATTATGCCATATCATGTTAATCTGATATATTTTGGCCAAAGAAAAGGAGTTTAATAAAACATCATGTATGAAAAGAAAGTTTCTGTATATTAGACTTTATCCTAAAATAAAAGCAAGAAATTTTTGATCATACATAGAGATCACCTTATTATTTATTACCACATATGCTAGGATGCTCAGGCCATAGAAAGATAAGATATTTACCGCTGTGAATTCTTAAGTGCTCTTTTAGGTGGTGCTTGTATTTGAAAGCTTTTCCACATTCAGTACACTTGAATTTACGATTACCCCCAGACTGTGTCACGTGTCTCTGTAAGAAAGAATCGGTATTTTATTTTTGAATTAAGAGAACTTCAGATATAAAGAACATCCAGTCTGCTCAAAGTCATGTTTTGGATGAGTATGATGAGAGTGTTGCTTCTTCAAGGCTTCAGACAGCAGTCACAAAAATCCATGGTAATTCTGACACGGAGGAAGTGGGCGTTTCCCACGCCTCCCAACTGATGGTGCGGGTTCAGTGTTTCCGCTTCCTCTAATGCAGACTTTGGGAGGCACTGGTGATGGCTTAAGTAACTGGGTTTCTCTCCCTCATGTGGGGCACCTGGATTGAGTTCCACACTCATGGCCTTACCCTGACCTACCAAATATTGGGATGTTATGTCCATTTGAACAGTGAATCAATGGTTGAAAACTCTCTTTTTCACCGTCTTTCAAAAATAATGTTATGATTAAATTAAAATGTGAAATGGAGAAATTTCATAATTTGCTTCAAAAATAGAAAATGTAATAGAAAGATACAAAAATTAAAATTTGTGCATTTTCTAAAACATACATTTTAACAAACTTTTTGAAGATTTCTTATATAGTACTTAACAAAAAATGTGCTTTATAGGGACTTAAGATTATTTTTGTTTGCATTTTAATTTATGGATAGAGAAACTGAATCTAAGAATATGTATTCATGTTTAAAGAACAGTTACTCAAAAACAAAACAAATCCCCCTACAACAATGTTATTACTAGAAGGCCAGTCTCTTTCCATATTATAATTATTTCTTTTATGTTTGACATTTCTAACATGTAGTGTAATGTAATGATTCAAAAAACATGTTTCCATCTTTTCTGTCAAATAAGAATATTAAAATGATTCATATTTCTGGCCCACTAAACTCACATTCTTATACATTTCAAATATATTGTGCATACTTATGAATGGCTCAAAATACACAAAGAGTTCTTACAACATTAAAGAAAATAAGTAATGTGCAAAAACTGTGTGTGGATTGAAAGATTTTGTGGGGTGGGAGTTCACCAAAATGATACTAAGTTGATATGACCTGCCCAAACAGGATCTAGTTTGAAGCACTAAGAAGGAAAAGACATCAATTTGAAAAGGTCTTCTATTAGAACAATATGAGTTTTACTAAAATTGAAGCAAGAACACACACAAATCTCTGGTGAAATCAGGACAAAAGAATGGTGAAATCACCGAGGTCTCTTGGAAAGTTTGTAGGGACTTAAAGACATCGGCGATGTGCAAACCCATGGCTTGTTTTGAGAAGGGCTAGGACAAATCTTAAGATTAGCTTGCAGCTGCAGACCATGTATGTTGATTTGTGAGGAGAAGATTAATTTTGCTCATGCCCTGAGGAAGACTGATGATTATGAGGAGAAATAATAGCCAACACTGTAGACGTGTTCATTGGTTCAGCCCACACAACTGTGACTGAAGAATTAAAGGGGACCCACTTTCTGCCTGGGGAGTACCAAGACTGCAGATTTAGACAGAGCTTCCCACGAGAATTTTAAACTGTGGGATCAGGATCCTAAGGCCTATCTTCTAAGAATTGCAACAACAGACAAGACATGGATTTACTGATATTCTGAAGATAAAGCACAAGCAAATAAATGGTTACTAAGAAGAGAAAACAGTCCAAAGCAAAAAAGGGCCAGTCATGGCAAAGGTCATGGTCATGATTTTGGGGATGCTTGAGCCATTCTGCCTGTTGGCTTTCTGAGGGACCAGAGAACACTAACTCATTAGAAGGGTGTCTTGAGAAAGTGAGTCAAAATTGTACCACCAAAGCTGCCCCAGAGCCTTGCTGTTTGGCACTGCTGTTGCCCTACGGCAATGCTCCCACTCACTCCGCTCATGAAACACAGATAACTCTGCAAGAGTCTTTCTGGGAAATTGTTAGGTACCCACTTCACAATCAGTGTTTGGCTCTTCCTGATTTCTTTGTGTTCCTCAATCTTAAAAATATCTGTAGAAGGTACTCATTTTTCTTCAGTTGAAAGGACATCCCCGAAAAAGGACAGTGTTGACATAGCCAAATTCAAGGACACTTAGTTTAGAATGAACCACATGGTTGTATCAAATACCTTAGAGAAGTACCTTGAACTTGACAGAGCCTAAATCGAGAAGTTAATGCTCTAATTTTCACCTCTCAGTTTCATTCTCTTACGGTCCTTTGTGTAGTTCCCTTAGACTTGTATCCATTTCCTCTAAAAATCTCTAAAGGCTCCTTACTCATTTCTGACTGAAGATTCAAGTCTGTGGACCCCAGAATCATAGCTTCTGCATATCCCCCAGTTTTTTCCAGCTGTTAGATGTACACCCAAGGGGTTTCCCATGCAAGTCCCTGCCAGCCCAGCCTTTTGCCTTGCACTTGGCTGTATCTTTCCTTTCCTCCTATTGTGAGGATTCACCCCCTTATTCAAAGGCTTCACTCCAGGACTGTCTGCTTCGGGCTCACCCTAGCTCTGGTTGCCTTCATCTGTCTTCTGTACAGGAAAGAATGGAAGAGTAGTTATGGAGGGTCAAGTCCTTTTTCATCCAAACATACACTCAAAAAATTATATGAAAATTGAGTTCACAGAAAAAAAGTCAAAATTCTAAATTATTACAGCATCCAACATTCCTTAGTAAAGGGGAAAACATCATAGCAGCGATTTCCTAGATGAATTAGTCACTGGTTCAAATAAAATTAAAATTCTTTATATGACTTTCTTCAGTTTGGTTGCTTATAGTAAGTCATGTGGTGTCTAGTAATTGCTATTTATTTTTCCAATGGTTTATATTTTAGCAGGATGCAATCTGAAATCTTGGAGAAAAATATTCATTGTGGTATAAGCAAAACAACTAATTCAGGATGAAAGGATTTTGTCTGAAAAAGGGAAAAAAATCTTACGATACGTCTAAACTAATGGTGTTCACATATGCCCTTAAACTCAGAGACGCCCTTGTAATTCAAATAACTACTTCCATTTCATAATGGTACATGAAAAGCAGTGTGCAGTACATCCCTTGTCTTTTAAAACCCCTGCCTTCCTGGACGGCTCAAGAGCTGAGTTCTCAAGGACAACCGAGTGAACAGCCAAGGCACTTACCTGATCCCGCCCCGATTTGTGTGACGTCATGTGACGTTCAAGCTGGGTTCTGTAGGCGAAGGTGTAACTGCACAGGGAGCAACTGAAGTTGTCTTCGTTCTTTTCATGGCGATACTTGATGTGTTCTTTCAGAGAGGTAAAGCGTTTGTAGCCTCTATCACAATATGGGCAGGTGAGCAACTGGGAGAATGCATCCGGTGTTCCTATAAGACAAAGATTATTTAATGTCAATATTGCTGAAGTTACCATGGAATCTCTATGCTGTATGCCAGCTATTTTGCCATATAATATATTTGATTGTCAAAAGATGACAATGGCCTGAGTCTCAGAAAGGTTAAACAACCTGAAAGTCATACAGCCAGTAACTGATGAAGTCAAGATTCAGACATAGTCTGTACACATTTTAAGTCTACTGTCTTTTTCTTTAACCTGTAATTTCTTCCCTTCTGTGGTAGGGTTAACAAGACAAAGAAAATAAAAATGACAATGCAAAGAACATATATGACTATATACATATTAAAGCGGAAATGAGTTCTACAGAAGAATCTATAGCTAATGGTTGCATCATGATGTATATAATGCTCATTCTTTTGAAGTTGAAATAGGCATTATATAGAGTTACTGTTAAAAACAGAGTAAGGAGTACAGTTAGACTGTTTCCAAAACTCACTTGCACTTGGCTGTAACTATATTACTAACTCAGGCCAAAAAGGATGTGTACCAGGCAGGGAAGGAGGACGAGTGACTGGGTCACATCTCGCCTTGGCCTTAAAGACCTTCCATGTATAGGCTTCCTTTATTGAAACATACTGACAATTTTTCAAAAATACACTTACAAATAACTTTCCAAAAACTGAATTAACTGTGGGTAGATCAGAGTTTATCAAATGAATCTTATTTTTATAATGTAAGCAGATAACAATAAAATGTAACATTTTCCAACTCATTATACTATATTAGATTTACTAAACTTTACATTGTAGCTAGGAATATAGTTTACCATATTTGACTTATTTCTCCAGAGTTCCAAAGTGATACTGTTAACATCACCTTTACTTTATTTGAAAATACACAAAAATGGGAAAAAACAAAGAAATTTCTTCATAACACAATTTCTCAGAACCAAATTACATGTACTTTACAGAAGCTCAATCTCTTTAAATTAAGTATTGGGCTCAAGGATTAGCCTGCCTACCGATAATGGACTGTGTACCTGAAATCTAAAGAGTTAATGAAATAGATTGTGTATCAGGGGGTTGGAACTGTGGTGTTAACAGATGAAGCTGCTACATACAATGTGAACATCACATATGGGTGTCCTACTGCTCCACTTCAGATCCTACAACCCGCTAGTGGCCTAGGAAAAGTAGCAGAAGATGCCCATGTGTTTAAGTCTTTGCCATCCATGTGCAAGTCCTGGAAAGGCTCCTGGTTCCTGGCTTCAGCCTGGTCTAGCACTGGCCATCCAGGGAGTGAATCAGTGGATGGAAGATCTCTCTCTGTCTCTGTGTAATTCTAATAAACAAACAAACAAACAATTTTTGAAAAGGAAATATGTACCAAATAGGAATAAAAGATCAATCAACTGAAGCTCCAAAATTTATGATGTCATCTTTTACTACCAGTAAGCCAGAGGGTTTTCTGTTGAAGAGGACTCTAACAAGATCCTTTTTTGGGGGTGGAAATCAAGTTTACAGTTTGTCTAGTAGGCATTTTCTTTTCATTCAGGCTAGTGGGAAATCAACATGTGGGACTTTTTCTTGCCACAATGCCTGATTCATCATATTGACTTTAGGTGTTTATGGCGGAGTCAAAGTCTGCTCTGTGGACATTTTGTTACTGGCCCCATGATGTCCAGGCAGTTTTTCCTCATCAATTGCTCCTACTCTACAGGGTCACAGAGCTGTCTACTCTCATGATGCTCTATTTATTTGTTACTATCATGATTATTCCTTGGCATTAATAGATATTAATAATTTTATAAAATGATAGGTTGCTCATGATGTTTTAACAGAAAGCTATTTTCATAAATTAATATTTATTGTCCTTTCTCCGACATATGAGAAATGAAGTCATTGTTTTGGGCCACTAATATGAAACAATAAAAAATAAACCCAAATATTTGGCATAATAAGCACAGAATGAACAGGTTTAAAACATTTGAGGTTTCCTTTCTATTTCATAAAATTGGATTTTTTTCTTTTTGAACTGAAAGTTTGTCAGGCAGGGAAAAAAACAACACTTGTATTTGTAGTTCTGCGCTCTGCTGAAGTCAAGTTTGTTAATTCACAGCTCAGGAGGAAAGAGTGTGAGAGGGCATGTTTAATCTACTAGAAATTCAAACACTTGAGGGCTCCCGAAGAGAACCACTTTTTCTATGTTCACAGATGTTGCTGGTATGATGCAATATCTACTCTGGAAACTTTATTAGCATTTATTTAAATGACAAGATATTTATGTAATGAATAGCTGAATAGTCTATAATTCAGATGAATTCAGAAGAATTAGCTCCCCACATAGTATGAAATTTTACTGTTGATTATGATCGACTTGGTAAGATTTAACCTTGTTAGATCCACGCAATGGGGCCATTTTTCTGGTCTTTTTCAGGCTTTCTGATTTTTGTTGCAAAAAAAATTATATATGCAATATTTTTTAATTCTCTGCCTCCCATTCATTTATATTATAATCTATTGCTCCTTTAGGTAATATGGTATACACATTTTCTTCAGAAGAAAAAACTTGAGAAACTGAAAGAAGGGCCAGCATTGTGATGTAGCACGATATGCTTCCACTTGCAAAGCTGGCACCCCTTTTGGGTACCAGTTCTAGTCTCGGTTGCTTCACTTTTGATACAGCTTCCTACCAATGTGCCTGGGAAAGCAGTGGAAGACAGCTCAAGTGCTCAGGCCCCTATAACCATGTGGGAGAAGCTCTAGCTTCATGCCTTCTGTTTGGCCCAGCCACATTGTGGCCCTTTTGGGAGTGAACCAGCACATAGAAAATCAATGTCTGTCTCTGTCTCTGTCTCTTTCTCCTTCTGCCTCTGATGGTCTGCTTTTCAAAAATAATAAAAAAAAAATCTTTAAAAAAAGTAAATTAAAGTTGATATGGCAGGGCTTTACATCATTACAGGCCAGTAACTATGACACCTCAAAATGTTCAAATACATCAACAGTCACTGGCGATTCTGCCAAAATGCAGTGTCCCCAGGGGCTACAAGCTAATCTCTAGAATCTGTTCCTTGACCATGTGGGGGAACAGTCCTAGAGTAACCTTTCTGCTCAAATGCCCTTTGTCGCTGATTTAGTTACAGAAAATCTCTGTCATCCCTGCTTTCTTTGGCAGCTGCTTCATGATTCTAGAGAGATGACTCCTAGCACCCGCCTGAACTTCAGAGCTCAGTCTACCTACTCTGCCCAGAACCCTGGAAAATCAAAGCCAAGGTAGGACCTTAATGCTTCAAGAGTCCTTAAGACATTTCAAGAGACTTCATGGCCATGGGACAGATCTAAAATATAGTTGCTTACAGGAACATTTGTTGTTAGTGCTTGAAAGGGCAGAGTGACAACCTATTTCTTTTCAAGCCTGCCTGAGCACATTTGTTTGGTTTTTGCTTTGTACTTCCTCCAGTCACTACCTACTGACACTTCCATCATATGAGAGCAGACTAGAGCAAACATAAAAATATCAGTGTCTGCAGATTAGTGCGTTTCGAACGAGACACTATGCTTTGCTTGTTAGCAAGTAAGGCAGTAAGGGTCGTCCTCACTCTCACCTCCGTTGCCTGATGCATGCAAGTTATAGACACTGTTCTCAGAGTTTAACACGTGGTGGCACTGCCACTACATACATGAGCAGCTGAAGCATTAAGATCGTATTGTTATCAGGGACAATCACCCATGGATGGGATGGATTGTCCTCTACAGCCACCTGTGAACAGCTACAGTTCTCCAGAGTGTTCCTCGTAGTACAGTAATAGACATAATAATCTCCCAAAGAGGAACAACTGCTAAGCCCGTTTACCATTTTCATCTTGACCACTGGCTTCTGGCGTTCCCTGCCTCTGGTCTTCTTCAGGCGCCTCAGGGTAAATGACGGCTGTATCTTGTTGTTGCAGGAACTCTTCAACATTAGGATCGTGGTTTTGTTCATTTTCTGCATCTGAGTCACATTCATCATCTTTTACTGAAAGAAATGAACACCTTATATAAAACAATTTCATTGCCAAGTTGCAACAAAACTTTTCAAAATAAGAAACCATTTTGACAGAACACATGATTGCTCTTCAATTTGTAGAACATACTGAAAAGTAAATGAATTCTACTCATTTTGTTTTGGTTTTTTAAAAAGTTATTTTGCCTTGTAAATTTTTAATTTATTAAAATGCATGACATCCTCATCAAATCTCCTTTAAGCTTTCACAAGCCATACTTTTACTTCATTCTCTTAGTAACGCAGAGAAAGTTAACACATTTGACTGAATTCTTTGCTTCTCAATAATAAAATAAGGAAAAATAAAAACTTTAGTAAGGACCACAATAATTATTTAAACCTTAAAGTCTGAATCATCATCATCAAATAAAGCATTCTCATACTCAGTCCAGTTGCGTGATTCCTTAGGTAACAGCTTTAGTAATTATCTCCAGGCATAAATGTTTCTAATAAGAGTGACAGGTATCAAGCCATTAAAACTGCTTCTTATTTCCTCTAGTTTTCATGCACAAACAATAATTATTTCTGTATTTCTGCCTCAATAAATATGTAGCCACAGGATTAAGGGTGAGGTCATTCTTCTTGAGTTACAAAGATTCCAGTGCTCAGAGCTTCCCTCTGAGATGGCAGTTCCAGTTCCCAGGTTGATCGCTGTGCTGCACCAGTTCCAGGCTGGGAGTGACTGCAGTGGTGCAGGGTGCTTCCAAGCGCCTCCTTTAGGGGTCACTTCTTTAGAGACCAGACTGAGTGGCCAGCACTAGATTTTGGAACCTTACCTTCCAGTGGACTGAATAATGCTAAGCTAACATGGGGATGTACTATTTGTTCAACGGTTATTAAAAATATTTTGCTAAGTCTCATGTGTGGTAGTAGTAACTCAACTCCTCAGAGGGGTGGCTGTTTGAAACCTGAGAATCAATGACCTGGCAGTTACAATGATCCCTACTTTTTTTCTCTCCTTTCTTTCAGATACCTCTTGTTATCAGTAATTTAGCATCTGCTGTACATGCAGTCATACATGCACACATACCTGCTCTACAAGCAATCATACATACACACACATGACACAGGTCATGCCAGCAGTGACTGGTTCCGGGGTAAGTGGAGACTTTGTGAGAGGTGAATTGATTGTATCAGTTTCAAGAAAATCAACTCCAAGTTTTGCATTTTCCATGTATGTTCTTTCTTAATGGCCTAAAGCTTCTCTCTTTTCTTTATTTTTTCAAAGTATTGTTCTTATTTCTTAAAAGAAAAACATATAGATTTCTCTATCTATTATGTTAATACAGGGTTTTGTCTTGGAGGGTAAAAATCTCTAGATGTCAAAGGAGGAAACTACAAAATATTTCCAACGATGGGGTAGGAAAGGATATCTTTATTGACTCATCAAGGCTACAGAAGACTGCTACAAGTATCCTAGCTTCCTGTTTACATGGATTGCTAGTAGGTGGAAAACTTGGTAATTATAATGGGAATATTTGGTGCCTAACTGGGAAGCAGAAATCAACTACATAATAACATGGCGAGAGGAATAATTTTCGTTTAATGGGCTCACCTGTTCCACTCTATAACTATTGTTAGAAAATTCTTGCTCCTCAGGAGGTTGATGAGTGCAAAACAAAGAACATATTCAGAGGTCACTCACCATTGCTTGTTCTAAGACAGTCTGAACAATAAGTACCTTTGCATACAGTACTAGGAGTAACAATGCATCTTTCTAGTGCAATTTCAATTTGTCAAACTAGGATAACACCCATGAGTGAAATGTACATTTTATGAGATTTCTTATAGACTCCATGTAGATTCAAAAAAAGAAAGTCAACACTGTATGGATATCATAAGATTAATTTCAATTAAGCAATCTCTATCCTATGCTAGGACTTCCCTCATTGTAGAAACAAGGCATATGATTTTAAAGTAGCATACGTGTTTTACAGTTGGTCTAATTTTGATACATTAATTTTGCTTCCTCAATAAGTTAGAAGCTTACCTATACTGAGCTGGTTCTAAGTGCACTCACTTCAAACATATGAAAAAAATTAGATCCATACCATCTTAACTTTGACTTGACTATTGACTAATCTATTTTCATAAGATGCTTTTATTTACATCTTACATATTCTTTGTAATTTATAAACAAGGATATTTTGGAAGACTCGCAAGATGGCCGACATAGGAGGAAGACTGAGGGAGCTCACAGACAGAGAGGGCTAGAACGCGACAAAAGCATAAGTGGAGCAGCATAGAGCTACAGGGAGAAGAACGTGAAGTTCCCTGGACAGTGTGGAGCCAAAAAAATCCACACAACTCGGAAGAGCAACCGGCAAAAACAAAACAAAGGGCAGGGAAGACGGCTTTCCGCTCCTGACCTGCTGAGTCACCTTTGAGTGCAGACGCCGAGAGCTGCAGTCGACCCGCAGACCTCAGGACCCACAGACGCTGTGGCCGTGAGGACCAGCAGTGATCAGGACCCGCTGGCACCTGCCCACCCTGGTCGCCAGGACCCACCAGGACCTGCACCCGCTGCAGACATCAGGACCTGAAGTCATCAGGACCCGCTGGCATCCGCCCACCCTAGTCACCAAGCCCCTCCAGGACCTGCACCCGCCGCAGTCTCCAGGTTCCATCGGGACCCGCCAGGACCTGCACCAGATGCAGTTGCCAGGAGACGCACCCGCGGCGAGGGTTCCCACCAGAGGAAGAGGCAGACTGCAAGAACCTGAGGTTTGAGTGAGTTGGGTGGGGACAGTGGTGGGTCGGAGGCTCCGGGAGTTGGCCCCCCAGGGGCATGCACAGAGCCTGAACACCCTTGGTGCTCATCTCCCCGCCCCTCCCCCCCCCGAGACTCCAGCGTCTAGGGACACAGGGCGAGTGCCTTGAAACTGCCAAAACTGTGTCTGGGAGGTGACGCACAGTGATCCTGTGCGCTGAGGAGAAAGGCAAAAGGCACACTGAATACTCCCCCGTGCCTTTGCGGTCTGGCACTCAGCTGGGCGGTGCTATCCCACAGGAACCCGAGCACGCCTCTGGTCTGGGCAGTCCCGTGCTAGCGCTGGGGCGGTCAGTCCCCTGCAAGCGCTGGGGTGGGCGGGCCTGCGCAGGAGGCACTTCCAGAGAGCATCTGGAACACCCCACGCCCTATAGTCCTGTGCTTGGGAGACGCACCAGGAGGGCACTGCGGACCCGCGTGCAGGCATTCCCAGAGAGCACCTGGAACCTCCACGCCCTGCAGTCCTTGGCACTGGGGACACACCAAGAAAGCACCTAGAATCCTCCGAGCCCTGTGATCCCGTGCACAGGGGGCGCGCACAGAGAGTGCCTTCACTCCCCCATGCCCTGTGGTAGCATACCTGTAGGGGACAAGCTGAGAGTGCGCTTTGAATCCGCTGGGCCCTGGAAGTGGCGCCCTGAGGTCCAGTGTTCTGGAGACGCACCAAAAGTGCCTTAAAAATTCCCACACCCTGCTACTCCACGCCTGCAGACTCTGTTCTCTACGGGATAGTGCTTGGAGACCCCTCAGCACACTGGTGCCTAGGTCTCTCAAAAAAGAAACACTAACACAATGGGAAGAAATACCAGAAAAGGTAATGATCCAGATGAGAGAGCCAACACCCCACCAATAAAGGATCAAAAGCCAATGTCTATTTTGGAGATGCGAGATGAAGACATAGAAGATCTACCAGACAAGGAATTCAAAAAAATAATGTTAAAAATATGTCAGAGACAATGAGAAGAACTGGAAGGACTTCAAGGAATTCAAGAACCACATAGTCACAGAAATACAACAAATGAAGAGTAAAATCCTTGACTTAGAGCACAAAATTGAGAGCCTAACCAACAGAACAAATACAGCAGAAGAGAGGATCTCTGAAACGGAAGACACACAAAACGAACATACCCAGTTCATTAAACAGCTGGAGACAAGTCTGAACAAAGCCAATAAGACCATACAAGAAATGAAAGACAACCTCAGAAAATCGAATATTAGGATTATTGGCCTTCCTGAAGGAGCGGAAAAAGAGTCAGGAATGCAAATGGTGCTCGACGAAATTACACAGGAAAACTTCCAAAACACTTGGAACATGAACCCAGCCCAAATCCAGGACGGTCAAAGGACTCCCAGCAGATATGACCCAAAGCGATCTTCACCCAGACATATGGTGCTCAAGTTCCACTCCAATGAAGACAAAGAAAGAATCCTGAGACAAGTACGAAGCAGAGAAAAGATCACATACTGGGGAAAACCAATCAGGATCACTGCTGACTTCTCTGAAGAGACCTTACAAGCAAGAAGAGAATGGACAAAGATCTTCCAAATCCTGAATCAGAACAACTGTCAACCAAGAATATTGTACCCAGCAAAGATCTCATTTGTATTTGAGAACAAAATCAGATACTTTCATAGCAAAGAGAAATTAGAAGAATATGCCAGCACAAAACCAGCTCTACAAAATCTCCTTAGAAATGCACTAAATCCAGAAAAAAAGGAGAGGAATCATAAGCAAAGATGGCAAACAGGAAGGTCTCCCCACTAAAGTCCACACAAGGAAGGGCAATTACACAGATATCAACACCCACAAAAACAAGTATGGCAGGGCAAAATCACAACCTCTCAATTTTAACTCTTAACACAAATGGCCTGAACTCACCAATCAAAAGGCATAGATGAACAGAATGGATTATCAAACAGCACCCAACTATCTGTTGCCTACAAGAGACACATCTAACCAGAAGAGATTCTAAGAAACTGAAAGTGAAAGGTTGGAAACAGATATTTCATGCCAATGGACGAGAAAAAAAGGCTGGGGTAGCTGTCTTAATTTCAGATGATGTGGACTTCAATCTGACACACATCAAAAAGGACAGGGAAGGACATTATATATTGGTGGAGGGACTGATCCATCAGGAAGTAATTACCATTGCGAACATATATGCACCAAATTCAAACGCACCTAGCTACGTGAAGCAATGACTCATGGACTTAAGGGGAGACATAGATATGCACACAATAATAGTGGGTGATCTTAACACCCCACTAACAACAATAGACAGATCAACAAAACAAAAACTCAACAAAGAAACAACAGAGCTCATACAAACAATAGAACAACTGGACATGATAGATATTTATAGAATTTTTTACCCTAAGGCCACAGATTATACATTTTTTTTCAGCAGTGCATGGCACCTTCTCCAGGATCAACCACATGATAGGACACAAAGCAAACCTAAATAACTTCAAAAAGATAGGAATCATACCATGTACCCTCTCAGACCACCACGGAATGAAACTGGAAATCAGCAATTCAAAATGCCCCAGGAAATACAGAAACTCTTGGAGGCTGAACAATATGCTATTAAACGAACAATGGATCAGAGAAGAAATTAAAGATGAGATCAAAAAATTTATGGAAACCAATGAAAACTCTGACACAACATTCCAAAATTTGTGGGACACTGCCAAAGCAGTGCTACGGGGTAAACTCATCGCAATTGGAGCTCATGTCAAGGCCCAAGAGAGGCGTCAAATACAGGAACTAAACACACACCTCCAGGAATTGGAAAAACAACAGCAGAAGAGCCCCACACACAATAGGAAACAAGAAATCATCAAAACAACGGAGGAAATTAATCAGATAGAAATAAAAAAAAAGATACACAAAATCAATGAATCAAAAAGCTGGTTTTTTGAGAAGATAAACAAGATAGACACCCCATTGGCCCGACTGACAAAGAAAAAACAAGAGAAGGCAAGAATTAACAGCATCAAAGATGAAAAAGGCAACATAACAACAGACACCGCATCCATTAAGGACATAATTAGAAGTTACTACAAAGCACTGTACTCCAACAAATCAGAAGATCACCAAGAAATGGAAAAGTTCTTAGACTTCTACCACCTGCCAAAACTTAGCCCAGAGGCAACAAACAACCTGAACAAACCCATAACTGAAGCAGAGATTGAATCAGTGATTAAAGACCTCCCAACAAAGAAAAGCCCAGGCCCAGACGGCTTCACTACAGAATTCTACAAAACATTCCGAACAGAACTGACCCCAATCCTCTACAAACTCTTCAAAACAATAGAAAAAGAAGCAACCCTTCCAAACTCATTCTATGAAGCCAACATTACCTTAATCCCAAAACCGGACAGAGAACTAACAGAGAAGGAAAACTACAGACCTATCTCTTTGATGAACATTGATGCTAAGATTCTCAACAAAATCCTAGCCAACAGAATTCAAAAACACATCAGACAGATCATTCATCCGGATCAAGTAGGATTCATCCCTGGAATGCAGGGATGGTTCAATATTCGGAAATCCATAAATGTGATACACCACATCCAAAAACTGAAAAACAAGAATCACATGATAGTATCAATAGATGCAGAAAAAGCTTTTGACAAAATCCAACACCACTTCCTACTAAAAACCCTAACCAAGGTAGGCATTGATGGAAAAATCCACAACATAATTAAAGCCATATATGAAAAACCCAACGCCAGCATCATACTGAATGGAGAAAAACTGGAACCCTTCCCACTGAGATCTGGAACAAGACAGGGATGTCTACTTTCTCCACTACTATTCAACATAGTCCTAGAGGTACTCGCTGAGGCCATAAGACAAAAAAAAAGAAATCAGAGGAATCCAAATGGGAAACGAAGAAGTCAAGCTCTCACTATACGCAGATGATATGATTCTCTATGTAGAAGAGCCAAGAGACTCAATACAGAGACTGCTAGAACTTGTACGAGAGTTTGGTAGAGTGGCAGGGTACAAAATTAATGAACAAAAATCAACAGCCATAGTGTATGCGAATAGCCCCAAGATGGAAAAAGACTTAACCAGCAAGATACCATTCAAAACAACAGAGAAAAGTATGAAGTATCTGGGAATAAATCTAACCAAAAATGTAGGAGACTTATTTGAAGAAAACTACAAACTACTTAAAAAAGAAATTGAACAAGACCTCAAAAGATGGAGTAACATCCAATGCTCCTGGATAGGTAAAATCAATATCATTAAAATGTCTATACTGCCAAAAGCAATATATACATTCAACGCAATCCCAATCAAATTGCCCAAAACATTCTTCATGGAACTGGAAACAATGATCCAAAGGTTCATCTGGAAACACAAAAAACCACGGATAGCTAGAACCATCCTGAAGAACAGGAAGTTAGCAGGGGGAATCACAGTTCCGGACCTCTGGACATACTATAGGGCAGTGGTTATCAAAACAGCGTGGTACTGGCACAAAGATAGAGAGGAAGATCAATGGAGCAGAATAGAAACACCAGAAGGGAACCTAAACAGGTACAGCCAAATAATCTTTGACAAAAAGACAAACGACAATCCAGGCAAATGGGAAGGTCTGTTCAATAAATGCTGTTGGGACAACTGGTTAATAGCCTGCAGAAACAAAAAGATAGATCTACATCTCTCACCATACACTAAGATCAGATCTAAATGGATAACAGATCTAAACCTACATCCAGAAACCTTCAAACTTTTGGAAGAAAATGTTGGAAACACACTGCAACACTTAGGGGTAGGCCCTCACTTCCTAAAAAAGACTGCAAAAGCAGTAGAAATCGAGACCAAAATAAACAATTGGGACCTCATCAAACTAAGAAGCTTCTGTACAGCTACAGAAACAATCAACAAAGTAAAAAGGCAACCCACAGAATGGGAGATCTTCGCACACGACATAGGTGATAGAGGGCTAATCTCCAGAATATACAAAGAGCTACAAAACAACCAAAATGTCAAAACAAGCCACTCAAGAAATGGGCACGGGAAATGGGCAAACACTTCACAAAGGAACAAACCCAAATGGCAAATAAACATATGAAAAAATGCTCAAGTTCCCTGGCAATAAGGGAAATCCAAATTAAAACATCAATGAGGTACCACCTAACGCCAGTAAGACTGGCCCACATGAATAAAAGCACCAACAACACTTGTTGGCAAGGTTGCGGGGAAAAGGGAACCCTACTCCACTGCTGGTGGGGCTGCAGGCTGGTACAGCCTCTATGGAAATCAGTATGGAGAATATTCAAACAACTCAAAATCAACATATCGTATGATCCAGCAATAGCACTCCTAGAAATATATCCAGAACACTTGTTTTACGAGAAACCAACATGCACTCCTATGTTCATAGCAGCACAATCAGTAATTGCAAAAACATGGAAGCAACCAAAATGCCCATCAACAGAGGATTGGATAAGAAAGCTATGGTTCATCTACTCCATGGAATACTACTCAGCTATTAAAAAAAACAAAATGCAGTTCTTTGTGGCCAAATGGGCCAAACTGGAAACCATAATGCTAAGGGAAATGAGCCAATCCCAAAAGGTTAAATAGCACATGTTTGCCTTAATTTAAGATGATATGATGTTATGTATAACATGCTATGTTATGAATGTTATATGTTGTGTATAAACTAAAATTGAAATGTAAGTGAGGTGGTCACAGAAGGTGGCTAGGAACTCGCATTTACTTTTAACATATTGGTTACTCATTACTATGTCAATTAATTCCATAATGATGTAAATTTTTGCTGATGGTATGTTGGAGCTTTCAATTGACTGGGATGATACTCTGCTGGCTCTGTCTTCAGACCAGAGAGGGTATACCTAAGAAGCCATTGAACTTGACTGGACAATAAGATGCTGGACTCTATGTTTGGTATATGCTTGCAATGGAGAAATCTCAACTGAACTTGAGCTGTGGTTATGCAACAAGGTGGAGGAATCCACCATGGTGGGAGGGTTTGGGGAGGGGTGGGGAGAACCCAAGTACCTATGTAACTGTGTCACATAATACAATGTAATTAATGAATTACAAATAATAAATAAATAAATAAATAAATCTTTCAAAAAAAGAGCAATGCAAAAAAAAACAAGGATATTTCAGAAAGTTTGTGAAAATTCAGGATAATTTTATTTTCATGCAATTTTGTGGAAGAAAATTTAAAATCCATGCATACTTCATGAGAAGCATTGTCCATAAGCTTCTTGAAGATCCCTGATAATCATGGATTTCAGAAGCTTTTTGCATCAAAAGTAAACTTTAACTTCTCTTTTCCATAAACTTTGTGAGGTATCTGCATTCTTCATATTTCTCCTTATTGAAGACATAACATTTCTAAATGGTCATTTACTTCACTTTGGAAAATGACACTTCCTTTTTCCCTTTGTTGACAGAAACTGATTAGACTGACCAACATATCAGTAATAACTGGCTTTGAGAATTATGTTTTTGGGTAGAACTCTTCCAGAAATTGGGTAAACTACTGATCAATAGAAATCTATTGCCAATATGTTAGCAAATGATGCTGAAATTAGTCATATTAAATGCTTCCACCCATTTCTGAATGATATAAATATTACATGCCTCTTTATTAGGAATCAAAAAAACTCACAAAGCAGGTTATCATTCATTGATCTTTGATAAGTAAGTACTGGTAAAGCCTTTCTGATACATGTTCAAGAAAATGTAGGACCAAGTAATTATGTGATTCTGATGTCTGGGAAACAGACTCTTTTGTAAATTAGGTACTTCCTAAATTTTTATTTTCAAGCAAATTGCAGGACTTCTTGCCTGAATATCAGTTAGCATGGCACGAAAACATTTTTATTGATAATCATAACTCTTGATATATAGATATTTCATTGATTGATGACATTAACCAATGTCATATAATTTTTTTTAAAGATTTATTTTATTTTTATTACAAAGTCAGATATACTGAGGAGGAGAGATAGAGAGGAAGTAGAGCTGCCGGGATTAGAACCAGCGGCCATATGGGATCAAGGCGAGGACTTTAGCCACTAGGCCACGCCGCCGAGCCCCATATAATTTTTTTTTAAAGATTTTTTATTATTATTATTGGAAAGCTGGATATACAGAGAGGAGGAGAGACAGAGAGGAAGATCTTCCATCCGATGTTTCACTCCCCAAGTGACCGCAATGGGCCCGTACGCGACAATCCAATGCCGGGAACCAGGAACCTCTTCTGGGTTTCCCATGCGGGTGCAGGGTCCCAAAGCTTTGGGCCGTCCTCAACTGCTTTCCCAGGCCACAAGCAGGGAGCTGGATGGGAAGTGGAGCTGCCGGGATTAGAACCGGCGCCCATATGGGACCCGGGGCTTTCAAGGCGAGGACTTCAGCCGCTAGGCCATGCCGCCGGGCCCCGCATTTTGAAGCTTTATGAAGAATTTAGTGACCCAGATGTAACAAAAAATTATTTGCTCTTTTCATTTTAGAATAAGATTTTTAAATGCCAAACAAAAATATCAAAACAGAATTAATGTTCAATACTTTTCTCAAAGTAAAAGTAACACAATGCCACTGATACATGAAGTAACTGAAATATGTTTCAGCTCCAACTCATTTCCAGTAACATTTTAATAATTATTTATTAAAATTTAAAAATATGTGTATATTATGATCAACTGTGGACTACTAAAAAGTAATAAATCAATCCATAGTTTATTTAAACTTTTAAGATATTTTTGGTCCCTGGGAATTAAAGACAAATTTATATTTTAATTTATATACATATCTTCTCATAAGGAAATATGCAGTTGATCAAAAATGCCTTTAGCCAGGCAATACATATTGTTAGCATATGATTCTATGGATTATATGGAATAAAAATAAGAGCCCAAGTAGCAATAAGCATTGTGACAACACCTTACAGAAGAGCTTATTTGTATCTTTAAAAACGACTAGTAGTAATAAATTGCTGTGGATTTCACATATAGGAATGATGCCAATGATTTTAATACAACAGAAATTATTCATAATTACTCACAAATGAAATGAAAAATGTATTGCCCATTAAGAACACTGTGAGGCAGTACATAACCAATTTACACATTAACATTTTTGAGTGGTAGGAGCAGTATATCTTAAGGTTTTTATAAGGAATAAATTAATATAATAATGTTCTTATTAATATTGTACTTGGTATTTATTAATGTTATGTTAACTGTCAGCTATTTTCCTTAACGCAACCTTGCAAGGAACACATCATTATATCACAATCAAATACTATCTCAATAAAGAAATAGATTTAAGAGGATTAGCTCTTCCAAGATCACATAGGAAACAATTACTTTTAGTAGAGCACACAACTTCCTATAAGGAGACTGCTGTCAAACCGAAGGTTCCTTCCACTGAACTACAGTGTAAACGAAGCAGCACTTAACAAACCAAACTTAAGGCTCACAACTGGAATTCTGTAGTTTTATCCATAAGATACAAAGTATTACATTGCACAGACTGTGACCATATCAATTTTAAAGCAAATTTAAAAATAAAGCAAATTAAAAAAAAATTTAAACCTGATAAACTGGGGTAAGCATTGTGGCATAGTGGGTAAAGCTACCATCGGAGACATTAGCATTCCATATAAGTCCTGGTTCATGCCTAAGTTGATCCACTTTCCACCAGGCTCTTTGAAACAGCCTGGGAAAAAGCAGTGGAAGATGGTCCAAGTGTTTGGAAACCTGGAGGAAGTTCCTGATTCCTGCCTTTGGCCTAGCCCATCTTGGTCATTGCATCCATCTGCGGAGTGACCTATCAGATGGAATATCTCTCCTTCTCCCTCCATCTCTTCTCTGTAACTGACTTGCCAACAAACAAATAAATATAAAAAAACTGGTAACACTCATGTTTATGTTAGAGATAAGCATGCATAGGGAAACACATGATGATAATTTAGCTTTCTTTTAGAAATGACAAAACTCTAAACTCTGAATCATTAGGAATATAATCACTTGTCAAAGAGTAGAATTTATAGCACTGCAACCATAAATTATAGATGTTAAATATTTAATATAAAGATGAATTTTTTTTAGCTGGAAGTATTTTTATAGGAGTTCACTTCAAAAAGTTTGTGGATAGATCAGATTGTGGTAAGGCAGGTTAAGTCTCTGCTTGTAACACATGCATCCCACGTACTAGAGTCCAGTTTGAATATTGGTGGTTCCTCTTCCCATCCAGCTTCTTACTAATGCACTTGGGAAGGCATAAGAGAATAGCCCAACCCTACAATTCACGAAGGAAACCAGGATAGAGTTCCAGGTTTCTGGCTTCAGTCTGGCTTTGACCTGGCTGTTGGCGATATTTTTTTTCTCTCTCCCCAATTCTTTTAAATAAATAAGCAGATAAGATAAATAAATGCATAAGTAATAAATACCTTTTTAAAGTTGGTGAAAAATGGAATTAAAAGATGTTTATTTTGGTGCAAAAGTTTTTGAAATCGACATGTGAAGGATCTTCAAATAGTTTATGAAAAATATGAAATAAAAAATTATGCACAGTCTCAAAATTTTTGTACCAGAACAAACATATTTTAAATTCATTTTTCAAAGAACATTTTTTGGGAAACATACATAGAGAAATTGAGAGAGTGGTTATCTTCAGGTTCACTCTTTGAAGGCCCACAATGGCCAGGGTTGGGCTGGGGTCAGATCTGAGGGCTCAGAACTTAACCTAGGTCTCCTACATGGACTGCAGGAATGCAGTTCCTTAAATCACCACCTCTGCCTCCCCTGATCTGCAACAGAAGGGACTCAGAAGCTGGGACTGAGAAATAAGCTGAGGCACGCCAATGTGGGAGGTAGGCATCTTAACCAATAGGATAAATCCCTGTTTCCCACATGAACTTATAATAATGTCTGTATATTTTTCTTTCCAGGGTAAAATACTCTTTACTCTTTGTAAAATTATATTTAAAACAAGATATGTTCAGATGCCATGGAAGATGTTATGTGCCCCATTCAGAATACTAAGCTCAGGCTGCAACTCTAACCTTATGAGTTATAAAAGAAAATCAGCTATAGGAGAGCTCTGACAAAGTTGTGAACTAGTGATGGTGACCTCTGTACAATTCTTTTATCATCCTGTTATTTACATAAGTCATGGAAGAAAAGCGTAGGTGAACCATCATTTTAAAGTTTAACTGCTCAAACGTCTTGAAAGCTCAATTTCCATCTTTCCTCACAGTTGACAGTTCTTGGAGCTTGATTAGATACTCGCTTCTCCTAACTCCTGGTCTTCCAGGAAAGTAATTCAGCAGGGATTACCTTCTTGTGTGTTTGGTTACCGTGAGTTAAACCTGTTTTCTAGACAAGATTTCTTCTAAATTTTGGAGCAAGAGGAGAATTCACGTACTACTTCAACTTCGAGTGGAAATAATTAATTATTTTCTATGAACTACAGTTTGTCATGACAAATATTTGATAATATTGATAATACCTGATAATAACATGAATGCATTATTCATGAAAGTTACACACTACCTAGTTAAGGGCATAAATCTTAGGCTACAGGCAAATCACCACATATTTCAGGATTTTAATAATTTGGAATTCACTTTTAATAACAACATAGAGATTTACTGTCTTTAATGGAACTGAATGGCAAGTCCAATAATGCCATGGTTCACAATATACAGGAAAACCTGGTCTTACTTTTCTTACCCATGACCCACACTCATCCAACATAGTACATGAAAAGATACTTTAAAATGCAGTATAAAATATTTCTAAAATGTACTGCCAAGTTAAAAAAAAGTCTACGAATGCTAAACCAAAGAAGAAAAATATAACTAGAAGCATGTGATGAAAATATATAGTTTATATATAGCTGAATATACAAAATATAATTATTCCTTTTTTAGTACAGTATTTTGAGGGAATGCCTTAATTATTTAGAAGTCATTGTTGAAGCTTACATTCTAATAATTCTAGGGGACACAGTAAGTGTCCAGTATTACTACATATAAGCCTGGATTTCAGTTTTCCACTCACTCCTTGCTTCTTAGAATTCATTGGAATCTGTTACAGAGGAAGAGTCCCAAATCTCAGGAGCATGGACTTGTAGTCACCTAGAAGCCAATTCTCATGCTTACCATCATTTAACTCTCATCTTGGTCTTTTTCAGTCAAGAAAACAAATGGTTTTCCTGTCTGGCATGTTGGAACAGGTCATCCACATTCATGATGATCATCTTGTTTAGAGTGTTTTCTCTTCTGCCGTTTGTCTTGCTAGCAAGTCAAAGTGGTCCCTGGTAACTAATACTGAACCAAAGCAGTTGGATCCACATTGCTGCAACTTAGGTTACAGCAAATCGATAAACGCTCTATCCTTCATTCACTTATTTTGGGGGGTTATCTATAGATTATAATTATACATTTAAAGAATGGAAAGTGTTATAGCTGGACATTTACTTTGTAATTAAAGAATAATTAATTTCTAATTTTAAAAATGGGGTGCACCACATGGTTGAGTCCTTGGACATTCTAGGAGGGCGATATGAAAGAGGGGACAATAGACTGAGCCAGGACTCATATCCAAAACCGGACTCATATCCAGGACTCATATCCAAAGCCCTCCTTCAAAAAACTACAGAGCGACAGAAATGGCAGTGGAGTACCTGAACATCCTGCTCCATCGGCCTGAGCTTCAGGCCCCAGGATTTCTGACCCTTCCTTGCCTGCTGAAATCAAAGAACAAGAGATTAAAATAGAGCCTTGTGTCATAAACATTTCAACTTCTAGAAAGCGGAAAGGGAACTTCCAGTACACATTCTAGCTAATTTAGACTTGTTTCCTTTTATATAAACATGATTATGTGACTATCTGCAGACAACTGTATCAAATTCACAAAGATATCTTAGACAGCAAAACCAGTGTGGATTTAACTGTAATTCTGGAATCATACATATGTTTGGATTTCAGGCCAAATCGCTGCTATCCAAAATGCATGGGGCCAAAATGTGTTTATTTTGGATTTTTTTTGGACTTTGGAATATTTACATGTATGTAATGAGCAACTGTGAGAATGGGAACTAATTCTAATTATGAAATTCATTCATGCTTCATGTACATCTTACATATATACAGCCCAAAAGTGACCTTATGTAATATTTTAGTGTGGCCCCATTAAAAATAGTATTTGGCACAGTGGATTAAGCCATCATCCTAAATGCAGTCCCAGTTGCTTTGCTTCCAAACCAGTTCTGTGCTAATGGATTTAGGAAAGTAGTGGAATATGGCTCAAGTACTTGGGCTTCTGCACCCACATGGGAAATCTGGGTGAAAATCCAGGCTCCTGACTTTGGACTGGTCCAACCCCTACCAATGTGGTCATTTGGGAAGTGAACAAGTGGATGGAAGCTAACTGCCTTTCAAATAAATAAATAAATCTTTAAGAAAGTAAGAAATTTCTTATTTGAAAGGTCAAAAGACAGAGAAAGAGATTAAAGACAGAGAGCATCTCCCCATATATGCTGGCATACTCCTCAAATGCTCACAATTCCTGGATCTGGGCCAAGCTGAAGTCAGGAGCCAGGATCTCAACCTGGGTTTCCTATGCAGGTGGTAGGGGACTCAAGTACTGGGTCTGTATCACCACCTTGTAGGTGTGCAAGAGTAAGCAACTAGAATTGGAAGTGGATATGAACTCACAATTAGGCATTTTGCTATGGAATGTGGGCATCCCAAGTTGTATCAACCACCAAGCCACACGCCTACTCGGCACAACTGCCTTTGGATTATAACCTGTCAGGTCAATTGGGATTTTCCATTTATGGTATCACATTAGCATTCAAGAAGTTTCAAATCTTTGGGACATTAGATTTTCAAATTAGGGATGCTCAACTTATTTACACAAATTGGGATCTTGGCAGTACTAAAGGAGAACAGATCTTCCTACTGGGGACTAGGAATCTAACCCCTGCCCCCACTTCTTCTGCAAAGCACAAATTTCCGTGTTCTAGGTACTTGAGTGGAGGCTTTAAAACTGACATCTTTGAACCTTTACAACAGCCTATTTTATACATTATACAAGCAGAAAATCCCCAAATTTTAGAATTGAAGAAGAAAAAAATTGCCCATAGAGGACAGCCATTAGGAAGTAGAAGCTGTAATTGAACAGAAGTTCAACTGCCTACACAGGCCAGTATTTATCCATATAGTCTAACTGGTCTACAAAAACAACCAGCAAGAAACTGAAAAGAATGTCACCATGCCTAAGTAAACACCTAAGGTGACACACTTTTTCTTTTATTCTGCTAATTAGTGTCATTACTGACCAACAGTAATAACGGTGTCAGTGATGAACATTTTTTTTGTCTTTACGAGAAGAGCTCATTTTTGTTTTTACAAGAAAGATTGCTTCATTAATTGGAGAAGCAGAGACACACAGGGAAAGCTTCCATTTGCTGGTTCACTCTCCAAATGTCGCTCTCAGTCAGACTGAAGCCGAAGACAACAAGCTGGAAATGGAGACTCAGTTCAGGTCTGCTATGTGGGTGACAGGGACTCGAGGACATAAACCATAACTAGCCGTGGTATGTGCATTAACAGGAAGCTGTAGTGGGAGGTAGAGTTGGGGCTCTAACCCAGGCCTTCTGAGAAGAGATGCTGGTGTCTCAGCCACTGTGCCAAATGCTTACCCTGTGAGAAGGCGCTTTTTGTTGTGATCATCTCTTGCCACCTGTGGGCTTATAGTGGGCTAATTAACCTGCTCTAGACAGAACAGTTATAGAGTAAATATTTTACATTGTAAGTAAATGCATGCTTTTTGGCAAGCAGAAAGTATGTTTCAATATCCAGGTATATTTTATTTCTCATAATATATATTAGAAACATGTGTATATATGTTAAAAACTGTCCTTTTTTAGACTACAGTGCCATATCTGTCAGAATTACAATCAGAACACTCAGACAGATACTTGTACCTCAATTAAGTTCTATTGAATATGTCACTCAAGAATGTCAACTAAGTTGGATTGTTGGACTGAGAGAAGGAGCCCTAATCAAGGAAATCCCTGCCTTGCATTAAAGCATGGATTTCTTTAAGTGCTTTGGATTACCGAGTTTAATTTATTCAGCAGATTTTCTTTGCTCATTAATTTTTATACCAATACTTAAAGGGGATCACACTGTATTAAAAAATAGTCCAAATATGCACAAAGATTTTTAGATTCTCATCAAAACAAACAAAAAAAACACTTTCAAAGCCACAATTGATGAGATTAATTTCTGCTGAGGAATTCTCACTTTAGGCTTCCCACCAGCAAGCTGACATGGTACAATACCTGGGAGGCACTGCACTTCCTCTGGATGGGTCTCCAGGGTTGCTAAATGCAGGCTTCCCATACCCTCTTCCCCTCAACAGAACCACGCACACACCAAATCACGAGCCAGCCTGCTGTGTAATTAGCGGATGGTGACCCAGTAACTTCACATTGTCCTTTTAGCCCTTTGTTTCTCCTCAAATGAAAATCAAAACAGGGAGGTACTACCTGCCAAGATGGAGTTACTGCTAGCTACACTGATTTTAAAGCCATCCTCATAACGATATTTTGAACACAAACTTATTTAAAATTATTATAGTTAACATTTAAAAGCTGCACTTAAATTAAATGATTTACTCATTTTTTTTAACTCCAAACTCTGCTCATGATAAAATCTAAGCTTTTTGGATGAGCATACGACACACTTTAGAATCTGGTTCTAGACTTGTTGTCCGCCATCTTAAAGCTACAGGTATCTGTGGTTACCCTTAGGACTGGCAGTGGAGGTTTGACTGAACAAGTAAAGCCAGGGGGCACAGGAAGAATAGCTCATGTAACATGAACTTGCTTCTTCACTGCCCCGGATGTGGCTCCTTCTCACTTCACCCACCACAGTGGGTATTCCAAACATGTTCAAGAAGCATCCTCCAATATGAGTTCTGATCTTACTTCTGGCTTAGCAAATCAAAGGGAAGGCAAGTGAATAAAAGCTACTGAACCTAATATTTATTTCATGTAAGACTTAATAATATCAACATGCGATGATTATTTGACACAGGAAGGCTCCAAAGTTATGGCTTTTATTCTGAATTCCAAAGCAAATATATAAATGACAAAACTCTTGGGTAATAACCACACCCCCCAAAAAGAATGGTGAAATATAACTTAGAAAATAAGTTAGGAAATAATATTCAACAAGAAAGAGGGGAAAAAAACTACCAATACACGGCATCAACCTAAGAATTTATAAGAAATTACAAAGAGTAAAAAAAAAAAAAAATCCCAAAGGCAATTCACAAAATTAAAACAACAACAAAAGAGAGAACAGATTAATGGTTGCCAGCGACCAGGGATGGGACAAATAAGTAGAGGACAGTGGATGTACCAAAGGGACTCAGGGAGCTGTACAGAGATGAGACTGCCCAGTGTCTCAATTAACTTATCAGTGTCAGTATCTGGCTTCTGTCCATTGCGGTTTTGCAAAGGGAAACAGGGCAAAGAGTACACAGGATCCTACTTATTATCTATGAATCTCAAATTATTGGTAAAATTTTATTAATATGTAGTTATTTCCACATAAACAGTTTGATTTTAAAATGAGGTCAAAGTGTAAATATCACAAAATTAGATTAAAAATATCGTGTTCATTTTAGGTGTAAGACAACATTACAAGCTAAAAATACCCAACGCAAATGAAATTCATGTTGATTAAAAGTTTAGAAGACTTACTGTCAAATTCAAACACAAAACAATTTAAAATATAGGGCTGGTTGTACTAGTCAAGATTTTCCTTTTTTGACAAGTTTTCTCTGAATGTAATTGTTATTCTTATCCCACTATCCTTGCTAAAGTAAAGTTGTCCAAAAATCATTCCAAAAGGGAAAGTTATCCCCAAACCAAATGTGAACAAGTTTCTGGATTCAAATTTGGAAATGTTCAAATTTTAAAGAGGGACGAAGTGGCTCACTGCACCTTCTGAGATGGCTTTATTCCACTTCCCCTGTGTCTTCTAGTTCTTACAAATTACATGTTGATATGTTACATATATAAATTTGTGGTACAGGTTGAGCATTCCTAATCAAAAAACCTGAAATCTGAATGATCTAAATTTTGCACTACGAAGATTTAAAAAACTGAACTGAATATGGATCTACAACCTACAGAAAGGAGTTTGGGGCCCGGCGGCATGGCCTAGCGGCTAGGGTCCTCGCCTTCACCGCCCCAGGATCCCATGTGGGCGCTGGTTCTAGTCCTGGCGGCCCCACTTCCCATCCAGCTCCCTGCTTGTGGCCTGGGAAAGCAGTCAAGGACGGCCCAGTGCACTGGGACCCTGCACCCGCGTGGGAGACCCGGAAGGGGTTCCTGGTTCCCGGCATCGGATCGGCGCAGCACTTGGGGAGTGAATCATCGGATGGAGGATCTTCCTCTCTGTCTCTCCTCCTCTCTGTATATCTGACTTTGTAATAAACTAAATAAATATTTAAAAAAAAAAGAAAGTAGTTTGGAACTTATTGCCAGAATACAGGAAATGGCATATTTTCTGCTAAATAAGAACTGTCAAAACTCTCTGTAAGATTTAAATGAGACCAAGACTCTAATTATAATACTCAAAATGCCCATAATATGATTAAAAATTACTTGGCATATGAAGAACGAGGGAAATCTTAACTTGGGAAAGTCTCAACTAGGAAAAGATAATCAAAAGACACATTGAGAACATACAGATGCTAGAATTATCTAAGACTTTAAGGCAGCAATTACAAAAATGTCCATCAAAAGAATGAAAAGACAAAAGCCTAAGCAAATGGAATGTATCAATAAAAGTAAACAAGAAATTCTATAACTAAAAATCTAGTAACAAAAATGTAAAAAAAGAAAAACACTTGAGGGGCTTAATTATAAAGTGAAGATGAAAGAGAAGAGCAGTAAACCTCGTAGTAAGTCAACAAAAATTATCTTATTTGAACAACAAAGAGAACAAATGAAGTGTGTGGAACAAAGACTGAATATATAACTTTCTGTCATTGTGGTGTCAGAAGAGAGAACGGTACTGGAACAAAATATTTAAAGAATTAGTTCCTAAGAGTTCCCCAAATTTCAGAGAAAATATAATTAAATAGATTCAAGTAATTTATGGGACATATACCCACAAATCTAGGCTTAATACTGCCAATCAAATGATAAAACTTAAAGGAATAAGAGAACATTCTAAAGGAAAAAAACCACAGGAAATGATTCATAACTTTAATGGAACACTGGTGTAAAAGACTATAGATTCACCATAAAAAATTGTAGATTTCATAAGGAAACAGAACATTTTTAAAGCACTAAAACAACAACAAAAAAAATAGTAAGTTTAAAATTTGATAACTATAGGATATCCTCCAGGAAGGAAGATAAAATCAAGACGTTCTCAGATGAAGGAAAAGAGAGGTCTCTGCCAGCAGAATTGTTCCAAAACAACTGCTAAAGGAAATCATCAGAAAGCAGATGAAATTATGTCAGAGACACTTAAAATGTCAGAAACAAAAGAACAACAAAAATGTATTGCTGGATATATGCCAACTAAATACAAAGAGGGTAACAGTGTGAATCAAAGAGTGAAGTTTGTACATTCTACTTGGAGAAGTAAAATTTGAGTAGACTATGAACAGTTAAATAGCAAAATTCTAATCCAAATACAAGTGACTAAACAAACCATAAAGGAAAAACTTAAAATTAATTAATTAGGAAGGAATGCTAGGAGCTGGTGCAATGGTCCAGTGGCTAAGTTATTTCCTTGCATGCCCTGGGATCCCATATGGGTGCCAATTTGTGTCCTAGCTATTCTGCTTTCCATCCAGTTTCCTGCTTGTGGCCTAGGAAGGCATTAGAGGATAGCTCAAAGTCTTGGGACCCTGCACTTGTGTGGGAGATCTGGAAGAAGCTCCTGGCTCCTGGTTTTGGATTGGCTCATTTCTGGCCATTGTGGCCTCTTGGGGAGTGAGTCATGGATGGAAGCTCTTTCTATCTTCTTCTCTCTGTAAATCTGTCTTCCTAAGAAAAATAAACTCTAAAAAAAAAAAGGAGTACTAAAAAACAGTTCATAATTCAAAAGAATTTAGGAAGGGAAAAACAGAAAAATAAAAAAAGTTAAAAATAAGTGAAATTATAAATACTAATTACACATTAAATATAAATGGTTTAAACAAACCAATGATGGAACAGAGACTATCAAAATATATGAAACACACACACACACACACACACACACCCTACTGTTACTAGGCCAGAAATAAGAAATTAATTTGAAATATAATGATATAGATAGTGAGAAAGTAAGAAGATAGAAAATTATATCATATTATTCAAACACTAATCAAAAGACAGCCAAAGAGGTATTAGTACAAGACAGACAAAGGATACTTTGGAACTACACCAATCACCAGAAATAAAAACAATCCCTGGGTCATGAGACATTCAATTCACCAAGAAAACACAACAGGCTTACATATAACAGATAGAATAGAAATAGAGAAAAATGCACAACTATAATTGTAGTCTTCAACAGTCTCATCACATGAGTGATAGAGTATGTGGACAAAAAAATCAGAAAGGTTTAACTCTATTGAGATATGTGACAAAGATTTGTATTCTGAAAATACAAAACAGAAGTAAAAAAAATACAAGATGACTTAAATATAGATATACCATATTCATGAATTGGAAAATTCTCTACCATAATAAATGTGAGATCCTTCCAAACTGACTAAAAATCAATTCAAATAAAAATGTGAATAGGAATATTTTCAATATCAATGAGATCATTCTAAAATACACATAAAAAGGCAAAACTACCATAGTAATCAAAACAATTTTAAAAAATGAAGTTGAGGTAACAAGTGCCAAATTTTAAGATTTACTATGAAACTACAGTAATTCAGACTACATGGTATTGGCAAAGGAACAACACAGTAATCAACATAGTAGAAGAGAAAAGAAATGGATTCATACAAATATGAAAATTTCTGACAAAGCCAATTGAAATGAGAGAGAACTATCTTTCAACAAACAGTACAGGAACAACTAGATATTCACATAAAATAAACCTGACCTTCAACTTCACATATTTTCCAAAATATTAACTCAAAGTGGATCACAGATTTACTAAAAAAAAAAAAAAGTAAGGAAAGGGAAAAATCCAAATGATATTAAGTAAAGAATTCTTGTGCTCAACACCAAAAACATAATCCATAAAAGGGGAAAAAATGGATACACTAGACTTCAAATTTAAAACTTGCACTCTGTGAAAGACTAGGAATTTAGAAGGAAATAACAGAGGGCCCATGTTGTGGCGTATCAGGCTAATCCTCTACAGGCTAATCCTGTGGTGCTAGCACTCCATATGGGCATCAGTTAGTGTCCCAATTGCTTCACTTCTGATCCAGCTCCCTGCTTATGACCTGGGAAAGCAGCAGAGGATGGTTCAGGTCCTTGGGTCCCTGCACTAACATGGAAGACTTAGAAGTTCATAAATCCTAGCTTTGGATTGATTCAGCTCTGGCATTATGGCCATTTTTGGGAGTGAACCAGTAGATGGAAGATCTCTCTCTGTCTCTCCTTCTCTTTGTGATTCTGCGATTCAAATACAACAAATCTTTAAAAAATAGGAAATAATAAGTTACAGAATAGGAAAAGATACTATGATTATAAATAACTTCTTTTTTAGATTTATTTTAAAATTTTTATTGGAAAGTCAGATATACAGAGAGGAAGATCTTCCCTCTGCTGATTCATTCTCCAAGCAGCTGCAACAGCCACAGTGGAGCCAAACCGAAGCTAGGAGCCAAGAGCTTTTTCTGGGTCTCCCACATGGGTGCAGGGTCCCAAAGTTGGGCCATCTTCCACTGCTTTCTTAGACCACAAGCAGGAAGCTGGATGGGAAGCAGGGACACTGGGATTAGAATGGGTGCCCATATGGGATCCTGGCACATGCAAGGTGAGGACTTTAGTCTCCAGGCTACTGCATTGGGCCCAATGACTCTGTTTTTAAAGATTTACTACTTTTTTATTGGAAAGGCAGATCAGACCTATGGACAGAAGAATAGAAATATCCTCCACCCTCTCATTTACTCCCCAACTGGCTGAAACAGCCAGAGCTGAGCCAATCCGAAGCCAGGAGCCAGGAGCCTCGACCAGTTTCCCATGTGGGTGCAGGGTCCCAAAGTACTGGGTCATCCTCCACTGCTCTCCTAAGCCAAGAGCAGTATGCTGGATGGGAAGTGGAGCAGCCAGGACAAGAACCAGCACACATACGGGATCCAGTGCTTTCAAAGTGAAAACCCAGCTGCTGAGCCACCATGCTTGCCCTTATAAATAACTCTTTTAAAATATAAAAAAATATACAAAAGTAGTGAGTATATATTTCACTGAAGAGAATATAGTAGATGGCAAATAAGTAAATGAAAAGATGTGCAAATTCATCAGAGGAATGTAAATAAAAGGTGTACTTCTTTGGAAAGCATATGAAGAATTGCTGAAGTGAAAATACTAGGCCTATGTGGTAAATGAAACGTGTGACTAAAATGAAGTCGCGCTTGAATTCTTTGATGGAACCATTACTTGCCCTGCTTGTTGCAGGTGCTACATAAGTGTGTGCATGCCTGTATGTGTGTGTACCTGCATTTAATGCTCACAGAATCATACTGCAACAAATTGATTTTAATGTATATTAATTCTGAAATTATTCCTAAGTTATTAACACATTGGAAAAGCAGAAATTTACTTTTTCAGTGCAAGGTAGTAATTCTGTAAGTGACTGAAACCTACAGTCATTAGAATGCAGACTAAAAATTTGATGCTTTACCCTTGGTTATTTGATTTCAACTGGTTATATATAATCAATTCATATGTAAAAGGAAAGTTAAATTCAGACATCTTATGGGCATTTTTATTTTGGGAAAAGCTTAAGTAGGCACTGGGTAACAGCCAAGGCTATAGAGTGAATTTGGCTAAGGTTAAGATCCTGGTTTTCCTGGGTCCATGTGGGACCTTGGGCAAAAGGTTTGTGTCCTGACATCCTTAATTCCCACATCTACAAAGCACCTCTTTGAAGACTGGAATGTCCATACAGTGTTCATTCAGGACAAGGCCTGCTGTCCTTCAAGTGCTCACTATGAAGTAACTATCCATCATTCTCTATAAAGATACACTAATTGCTCTGTGACCATTAGAATTATGTTTATTTCACATAGGATTGATAAACCATTTTGTCTGAAGGATTTTGACCTCAAATTAACTCACTAAGTTTTAAGAGTGGAGCACAGTGGATTGAAAATTACAGGAATGATTTTAATTAACTAATTCATTCACCTCATTATTTGGGATTCTACCATAAGCAGAAATTCTGTGAGGTTCTTAAATTCACAATTGACACAACTTTCACACTAACCTTCAAAAACATCTGAAGGAAAGAGACAGACAATTAGAACACCATTACAAGCACTGCAACAGGACCTTAATGCCACCAGACTGCATGGTGTAACCCCATGACCTTATTTTTCTAATAACTTGTTTTGAAGCATTGGACTTAAGAGACAAATTCTTAACACAGTAGTGACAATGAATGAGATTATCTAAGTAAATAATATTGCTTTTCAATCATCTGTGTGCTTACTTGTAATTGTTCCTTTTCACTGAGTCGGCAAGAAAAACACTTCTTTAAAAGGGATTAAGAACAACTATCCAGCTTATATACAGGCTTGCTATGCATTTCATCATCAATTAGGTGCACAAATTATCACCAGTTCTGAGTCATTTGTGTGGTTTACAGTGGTATAAAGCTGAACAACATAACTCCCACACCGCCTATCTCAACCCTCAGTGCGCACTTCCAGCAGTCACTCTGACAGATTAACTCATGTGTTTTATCCCTCATTTCTGAACCTGTAACATGGGGCTAAAGAACCTATCTCATTATGAGATCACAACACATGGTTCAATAATATAAAACATACTTTGGAATATTACTTGGCACATAGAAAGTGCTCAGGGAAAGTTAGCTATGATGACTATCCGTGTTAGCCAGTGACCCGTACATTTGGTTGGTGGTATTTTTACAGAGGAAACTGTAACAGCAGAATAATGGCTTGCAAAGATGCGCACATGTGAATCCTCCAGTCCTGTGAATGTATTACCTGAGACCATGAGATGGATTTTGAGATGGCGAGTCCATCCTGGAGTACATGGCTCTCAGAAGTGCCAGAAAGGGAAGCAGAACTGTATGACAGGACAGGAGGAAGAGGAGAGTGGAACACGAGATGGACCGCCCAACTCCTTTGGACAGAGGGTAGGATTACAGTCCGGTCAACTGTGAATTTAAGCACCTGTTCTGCCTTCTTGGCTTTAAAGAACAGCAGTAACAAACCAAATGCTGGAAGGGAAGTAGAGCAACCGGGACACGAAACGGCATCCATTTGGGATCCAATTGCTAGCAAAGGAGGACTTAGCCACTGAGCCATTGTGCCGGGCCCCAGAATTGATAGTATTTTAACACAAGTATGTAATGATCATGGAAGTTTTATTATTTTACTTAAATTTTTAAAAATTTATTCTTATTGGAAAGTCAGATATACAGAGAAGAGGAGAGAAACAGAGGAAGAACTTCTATCTGTTGGTTCACTCCCTAGGTGGCCACAATGGCCAGAGCTGAGCTGATCTGAAGCCAGGAGCCAGGAGCCTCTTCTGGGTCTCCCACACTGGTGCAGGGTCCCAAGGCTTTGGAGTGTCATTTACTGCTTTCCTAGGCCAAAAGCAGGGAGTTGGATGGGCAGTAGGGCAGCTGGGATTAGAACTGGTGCCCATATGATATCCCTGCATGTGCAAGTCAAGGACTTTAGCTACTAGGTTATCACACTGGGCCTGGAAGTTTTATTTTTGATAGTGAACATGGCTTAGTTATTTAATATCTATAATAAAATTACTGCTCTTCCAAATAATCCTTTTGAGAACTTGATTCTAATTTGAGATTTCATTCAGATATGAACACAGCTTTGCAAGGGTATTTATTTCATACTTAGCATTTCTACAGCATATTCTATTTCCCAGCATAATTTGGATCCTTTATTTAAATTATGCTGTGGAGCTGTGAATAATGGTTTCCTGTGCTGGTCTCCAACAGAGCTGACAGCCACTGACATTCTGTTGTGTATTTTCACCCTTTTCTTAGAAATCCTAAAATACCTAACATAAGTAGTGTGCCTTCGTTAGGTCCTCTGCTTCACTGTTGCTTGCACATCTTTAAGTGACTCAAAAAACTTGTCATTGAGCAACTGCTTTCTGAAATTCCTCCTGAAACCCTAAGCTGTCATTTCTCAGTTCCTCTCTCTCCGCAGCCAGAAAGTGTTAATCTTTTCACATATTTAAGTGTTTGTGAAATTGTGATGATTATATGATTGAGGCACCCTGCAGTTTCAACTTATTTGTTTCATAAACAATAGTAGTTTATCAGCATGCAGCAACAGAAAAAGAAGCAAAACCAGCATGCAAACAGGTGTTATCACAGAGAACCTGAACTTAATGGGAAACTCTGTTAAGCAGGTCAACTCCTTATCCTTCAGAGCAAGCTCCTCCTGTGGCGGAGTTCTTGGGGAGCCCTAGACAATTCAAGCACAGCATCTGCAGTCTCTTTCCATAAGCTTCCATTTGACTAATGTGATGGCAAGTAGTTAATGAATGACTGAGTCCTCGTTACTCATGAATTAAAATGGATTTACAGAAGGTTCTGAGTCTGGGCTCTAACATGACGTCTCGGCTGCCTTGCAAATTTCCTGTGTACCTTTTCATTTTGGTGTTTTGGACTCTTGTCATGGGAAAGGATATGTTTCAACTGTTGGGATGCTAACATTATCTTGACTTGTTGAGTGAAACTGACACTCTTAGTTTAGTGGATGAAACTGACACTCTTAATTTAGTCAAAATTGTTTTATTAAGGGACTTCCATTTATTGGTTTGTTCTGTTGGTCAGGCATGAATGCTTAACATACGGTGAAATATGTAAACCTTTACTACTTTTTAATTATATGAGGAAAAACTTAACATCAGAACTTATGCAGGGCTAGAAATGTGGGTTATTTATGAAAGCCATGTATCTTCAAACGGTGGATATTTTTTTTCTTATATGGATGTTAACTAATTTTCACTACCTGAGAATGTTCTTCATAATGTAATACATTTTGAATAATGGCTGAAATGAAAAGAAGCATGCAAAGGCAGGAAATAACGTGCCACTGTAAGTACCCGAAGAGTAGGGTGTCATATTGACCATAAAATTTGATCAAATAGAACTTTTTTAGGTAGCTTTCACACAACAGAGTTTAATTAATTTTACCTATTTCTGTTTGTTTCTTGTCCAGCTATCCTATGTAATAGAAGAAAATGTAAAGGAGGGCATCTTATTATATAAAGCATATTAAAAAGCTCATGGAAAATGTGTATTACCAGAAAATCATTCATGGTTTCAAAATGTTTTGCAGCAAAACAAATTTATTTTAGTTCCGCTTTGCTGCAATCTGTTTGCAGTCCTCTTATACATACTATTATCTTCCTGTTCCAATATTCCTCCTTCTTTTAAAAAATAATTTCCTTGGGCCTGGCGGCGTGGCCTAGTGGCTAAGGTCCTCGCCTTGAACTTGCCAGGATCCCATATGGGCGCCGGTTCTAATCCCGGCAGCTCCACTTCCTCTCTCTCTCTCCTCCTCTGTATATCTGACTTTGTAATAAAAACAAAAAAATTAACTTTAAAAAAGAATAATCTCCTTTCTGCTTTGATTGAAATTTTTAGTCCTTTATTTAAGCAATACTGTCTTAGTGTTCTCTTATGTGAAAATATTCTGATTTCTTCTTAAATATTGAGGAATTCTACGTTGATAGTTCTTTTCCTTCAGTACTTAAATTTTTTAAAAGATTTATTTTATTTTTATTGGACAGTCAGATATTCAGAGAGGAGGAGAGACAGAGAGGAAGATCTTCCGTCCGATGATTCATTCCCCAAGTGACCACAACGGCTGGAGCTAAGCCAATCTGAAGCCAGGAGCCAGGAGCTCTTCCGGGTCTCCCACACGGGTGCAGGAACCCAAGGCTTTGGGCCATCCTCGACTGCTTTCCCAGGCCACAAGCAGGGAGCTGGATGGGAAGTGGGGCTGCTGGGATTAGAACTGGCGCCCATATGGGATCCCGGTGTGTGTAAGGTGAGGGCTTTAGTCACTAGGCCTCGCTGCCGGGCCCCAGCATTTAAATTTAAAACAAGGTTTACTTATTTGAAAGACAGAGTTACACTGAGAAACAGAGAGGGAAAGAGAAGAGAAAGAGAGATAGAGATATCTTTCATGTGCTAGGTCACTTCTAAATGACTTCAATGGCAGAGACTTGGCCAGGTTCTTCATCTAGTCTCTGTGTGCGTGGCAGAGGCTGAAGATATCCCAAGCTTTCTTCTGCTGCCTTCCTGTGTGCATTAGCAGGAAACGCAGTAAGAAGTGGAGCAGCGCTGAGACTTGAATCAGCACATGCATGGGATGATAGTATTGCAGGTGCAAGTTTAACCCACTTGCCACAAGGCTGAATAAATCAGTATATTTAAAATGTACTACCTCTTGCTGGCTTTCATGGTTTCTCATGAAAAACTGCTGTCACTCAAATTGTTTTTTTTCCCCCTAAAACGCAATGATGTGTCATTTCTTGTTCCCGTTTTCTGTTTTCAAGATTTTTTTTTCTTTAAACATGTGACATTTAGGGCCCAGCAGCGTGGCCAGTGGCTAAACTCCTCGTCTTGAACGCACCGGGATCCCATATGGGTGCTGGTTCTAATCCCAGCAGCTCCACTTCCTATCCAGCTCCCTGCTTGTGGCCTGGGAAAGCAGTCGAGGACGGCCCAAAGACTTGGGTTCCTGCACCTGCGTGGGAGATCTGGAGCAAGTTCCTGGCTCCTGCCTTTGGATCAGCACAGCACCGGCTGTTGTGGTCACTTGGGGAGTGAATCATCGGACGGAAGATCTTCCTCTCTGTCTCTCCTCCTCTCTGAATATCTGACTTTGTAATAAAAATAAACAAATCTTTAAAAAAAAAACAAACATGCCATTTGCCTACTATGTATCCTTGACATGTATTTTTGTGGGTTTATCCTGTTTGGGGTGAGGATTTATGTCTTCTGCCAAACTCTGGAAGTTTGTAGCCATTTTTAAAGATATTTTCAACTCTATTCTCTCTCTCTCTCTCTCTCTCTCTCTCTCTCTCTCTCTTTCAGAGCCCCAATGACATAAAGCATTGCTGGAACTCTGTTCTTTTTTCCCAGTCCATCTTTTTCTTCCTGCTGTTCAGACTGGGTAAATTCTATGGTTTCACCTCCAACTTCACTGTTTCCTTCCTCTCTCCTTCCTTCTACTTGAGCTTGTTTATTGAGCTTAACATTTTTTTAGTCATTTTTTTCAATCCTAATATATACTTCTGTTGCTTCTTTATATTTTTGTTGTCTTGCTGGACTTTCTATTTTGTTTCCAAACCTATTCATAACTGTTTACTGAAGCATTTTTAACATGCTTGCTTTAAAATTCTTTTCAGCTAATTCCAACATCCACGTCATCTCATGGGTGTTATCTGTTGACTGTCTTTTCAAATTCAATTTGCAATTTCCTTGTTACTATTATGTAAGTTTTTTTAAAATTTATTTTAATTTTTAATTGGAAAGGCAGACATACAGAGAGAAGCTGGAGCTGAGCCAATCTGAAACCAGGAGCCAGGAGCTTTTTCTGGGTCCCCCACACAGGTATAGGGTCCCAAGGCTTTGGGCTGTCCTCCACTGCTTTCCCAGGCCACAAGCAGGGAGCTGGATGGGAAGTGGGGCAGCCGGGACATGAGCTAGCATCCACATGGGATCCCGGCACATTCAAGGCGAGGGTATAGCAACTAGGCTACCGTGCTGGGTTGGACAAGTTTGGTGTTTTTTTGTTTTGTTTTTTTTTTTTGAAGAAGAAGACATGGACAGTATTGATTACTGAAGGAGAGAAAAGCATGGCGTGCTATTTCAGTCTTGTGTTGTAGCTGGTCTCTCACTGCTTGGGTAAAGGCAGGCATCTGCCTATCACCAGCAGAAGAAATGAAGTTCAGGATCCTCTTTTCTCAGCTTCTGTTCCCTATACCCAGATACACGGCGCACTCATTACTGCTAAGCAGAGACGAGATCTCACGCTTCCCACAGCCAGCAACCCTGCCTGGGAGGGGCAAAGTGCCTCATACCAGACTGCTTCTCAAGTGGCTCCCTCGGACATGTGGGTGGTTTGTCTCTGCACAGCCTGTGTAGTGGAGCTGACCTACCTCTCCACTGGCCTTCCTCTGACACTAGCTTGGCACTGACAAGGAGAAACATGCTGTCACCATTAGCCATGGGTGAGATGCAAGTTCAGGCTTTTCACTGACCCAGAGGGAGGAAGGGAAGGCTCTTGAACGGATGGAAGGCCCAGCTCCTTGGATGGTCTTGCCTGACATGAGGGAGTGGCGCTAGGTCACCTTAACTGTAGCAAGGCCGGAAGTCTGAGGTTCCCCATACAGTCTGCTGGGTATGATTGAGGAGTGAAGCTACAATTTTACCACGATGTGTGGCTGCAGGGGAGTAGTTATGGTCTAGCTTTGTGTCTTAGGAGGTTTGACCCTTTAACTACAGACAACAGATATTTCTTGAGGTTTTTTGTGTATGTGTGTGCACCTGTTGAGGTTTTTGAGTTGCTGGCTTTGGCAACACCAAGTCTGATCTATGAGAGAGATACAAGTTGAAAGAAAACAGAATCCACTGCCACGTCATAAGTTGGCTCCGCAAGTCCCCAGACTGTCTGCCTATTGTCTTGTCTGCTCCTTTCAGAATCTTCTTGTATTGCTCTAAGGATTCTAGGCATATTCAGCTTTCTTTTTTCTAGAATCAGAAGTCTTAAGAGTTCTTTTTGAAGCAGTTTAACAAAGGACTAAGGACTAAGTGATTAACTTTTCTCAGTACTTCCTAGCTGGCTTATATGGGAAAACCAAAAGATATATTATTTTTTTGTTGGAAAAGTTAAAAATTAGTGTTTAGGTTTTTTTCATAAGGTATGTTCTATATACTTTTTTATTTTATCTTACACATGGGGTAAAGAGAATCTCTTTGCATTCTCTATGTTTAATAAGAACTAAGAAGTTTCAGACAGAGGGAATTTAAAGTTGGCTCATATTTCAGAAGTGTATTTCCAAAGAGCAGACAGAATGTTACATAACCAAGGATGGATGCAGGAGTTTAGGCAATGTAAAGTCCAAATAGTGTCTATAAGGGAGGTTATAAAATGGAAAAGGAAGGGAACTCTTAAAATGCCGAAGAAATGTCAAGATCACCTTCCTGAAATTGGTGGTGTATCAGCAGGAGCTTAGAAATACAAGGAAAAGGTTTTAATGACTTCAGTTATTTGAGGGGAATTTCTGTAGGATCTAATGGCATACGTGGTATCAGTGATAAAAGATACAATTGTCAGTAGACTACCACCCCTTGCTGGAAGAGTTGCTTAGTGGAGCCGAGGGTTCTGTAACCAATCACAACAGGTAAAAGCTGTGGAAGACAGGTGTGCAGTATTCACATATCTGACTCCCTATGTCTAGGAGGCCATGGAACAGCTGACTGGAGATGGGAGAAAGGAGACAGAATAGGAAGAGAATGCCTCAGGCAGAGGAACAGCATACGTCAAGATTTAGAGGAACAACAGGCTATGGCTAAGGGGAGCCATGCAAGTCTGCAGAGTCAGCAGGGAGTAAGACTGTTAAGGTGCCTTTCCTATCTTGCTAGAGTTTGGACTCATATCCAAAGAAAACCAGGAACCCTAGACTTAGTTTTGATTTTTCTCTACCAGAAAGTATGAGGTTCAAAAGTAAAGAGAACCAAAATTTTGAACAGAAAAATCCCTTGTATAAAAAATACTTGGTCTCCCGGCTTCAAAGGTGTTTTTTTATTTTTAACAGGAAAGTTGTGGAAAATAAATAGCTTACGTGATTATGGTCTGTGAGGAACAATGGGGTTGGGCAAATGTCATTTGTGTATTTCACCTCGGACCTCCCTTTGTAAAGTGCAGACCAGAATTATCTAACTGCCACCCTAACAATATTTTTTAGAAAGAATTATAAAGGTTTTTTTGGGTGTGTGTATATTAAACTGTTCACTAAAAACAGAAGTTACTGAGTCTCATATCCACTTTTGATAGTTATTATTAAGTAGTCTAGAAAATTTATAACTGGAGTATATGTGGGTTGCTTTAGAGATTTTACATGATCTATATTATATTTCTTTCTGAGGACATGGATGCATTATACATATATGTAGTTCATATTTGTATTGATGTTCCTGGGCTATCCTGGGCCCTGCTCATCATCAAACTTCTGAAAATGACAGCAGGGGAATGGACATGAGTGACAGAATCACTTCCCTCAAAAAGGTACAAGCAGGACTGATTCACACCTAGATGCTTTCATAATTAGACAACCTCCAGTCTAACCATACAAGGAAACCAAGAAGTTATCTTAAGCTCCTGTTTCTCTCAGTTTGGATTGAACCCTTAATAAGTCCTATTCATTCTATTTTCAAAGTATAACCAAAATATCTCTACTGCTAATATCCTGATTCAAGTCGCCATCCTGTATTTCTGAAATAGCATCCTTACTAGTCCCCTTACTAATTTCCTTCCTCTCTATGGTTTGCTCTTAAAGGCTCAGCCCTTTAACCCTCTGTAAAGAAAATCAAATGGCACTACTTCTGTATTCAAACTCTTCCAGCATCTACTTACCCTTCCAACAGCGAAGAGACTTTTACGTGTTCTGGGGGGTGTGCTGCCTCTCCAACCTCTTTTCTAACATGCTCTCCCTTGCTCTCTCTACTCAGTAGTCTCCTGACTGTCCCTCATATACCAGGTTCAAAATCACAGTGTATGACATAGTCAGCGCACAATCCTGAATTCGAAATAAGGGTACTTCACAACTACATTATTCTTTCCCCAATCCGATAATCTCGGGTTAATTGTGAGAAAATTTTCAGACAAACCAAAAACTGAGGGACACTTCAAAATTATCTTGCCATTATTTTCTAATATTGTCAAGGCCATGAAAAACAAGAAAACACTAAGAAACTGTCCTAGACAAGAGAAAGCTAAGGGGACAAAACAACTATTGGAGTAGTTTGGATTAGATCCTTAAGTAACAAGATTACATTAATGGGAAAACTAGTGGGAGCAAACAAAGTCTGGAGGTTAACTTCAAAAGTTGAGCCCTCTAACCTATTAATGTAATAGATATGTCCATTTGTCTAGGTATTTTCTAATACCATGACTAAAAATTCAGAATGTTTCTGGTGGTCATACACTGTTATTTTGTAGCGTTCATGACATGCAGGCATGAATTTAAATCCAGTGTATTGTTTTGCATTCAACAAACACTTCTGGGTAGCACCCTCTGATGAAGGGGTGATAAAAGTGGTGATGGAGGATATCCTTATCGTGTTTCTGATCATAAAAGGAACGTTGTCAACATTTTATCATTCAATATGATGTCACAATAGATATTACACAGATATGCCTTACTAGATAAACTAACACTATCCATATCTGTTGGTTTTCAGGGTGCCCTTCATGGGTACAGAATTTTACAAAACAACTTTCTGCTTGTTGAGTATTTGATAATCCTCAAATCTGCTGAATACCATGATTGAGGGTCTTCTCTGAAATCAAGAGAATCAAGCTAGTTAGTAAGATTTATTGCTGCTGTTTAGATTCCATGTGCAGACTGCAGGAGTTCATGATGGCCATATACAGGGATACATAGGATACTGTCTATAGGGGCCAGAGAGAATGTAGGGTACTGGGGCAAGCGTCCCCTGGAGGGGGATAGCCATAGGTGAGTCATTCATTCTGTGAGGTTTGTTTGTGGATTTGCTGGTAGAGTCTGCAATCCAAGTAGCAGGATCTGCAGTCAGCTTGCTGGAAAATGAGTGCTGGTGTCTGCATGTTCCTCTTTGCTGCCCTCAGGTAGTTCAGCTATGCTGGTCCCCTCAGGGTTCTGAGTTCAGGGTGCAGGGTGGTGTAGGACTGATATAAACCCCTGGGTGGCATCCACAGGGCTGGGGAGGTCAGGTACTCACTTCTGTGGCTGAGGGAGCTGTCTGGACATTGAACTATGCTACTTTGAATCGGTAGAGGTGATGTGAACTAACTGTTCTTGTCGCATTGCTGATGCTTCTTCCTCCCTTTACCAGGGTGCTAGAAACTCTAAGCAGCTCTGGTCTCCACAGACAGACTACGATCCTTGAATGGCTTACAAAATTGGTGTTTGTTGGGGGACAAGGGCTGGGGTCTCTTTTCTGCCACCTTGTTCACATCACTCCCCCATCTGAGTCCTCTTAGGATTGGTTGCACTTCAGTCTGTAGCATGATAGGGTTCACTAATTCTGAAAATATTTCTGCTGCCATATTCTCTACTCACACAAAATTAGTACATGTTTTAATTCCTTTTTCCTATTTTTCATATTGCATTCTGTGTATCTACCTGACTTTTATTTGATAATTTTCTCTACCTTCCAATTCATTAATTCTGTCTTGGACTGTTTGATTCCTGTTAAAGCTATTAAACTCATCCTGTGAGTTTTAAGTCCTATTATTACATTTTTTTCAGTTGTAAAAGTTCCTTTAGGTTCTAATTAAAAACCTGTTCATTATTGTTTATTCTATCACATTCAGATAATTTCAAAGTTAGCTGTTTTTTTCTCTAATCATGACAGTCATTTTATAATCAATATCATATGGCTCAAGTCTTTATGGGTAAGTTTCTGGTTCTTTTTGTTTCTGATAATTAACATAAACATTGCTGTCTTGTTGAAAAAAAAAAAAAAAACGAAGTATGAGACTTCTACAGTGCTAGGGTGAAGGTGAAATTCTCCCGACATTCTTGTATTTACTTCTGTCTGGTGCCTACAGGTATTTACAGCAGTGCCACTTCCAGTCCATGGTGGTTGGAGATTCAGCTGGCTACCAGCATTGTGAAGGAGGGCATCAGATCACTGGAACACAGCTTGTTGTTACTACCTGTTGCAAGACAATTCTTCCTACAGTTGCTATTTAGGCAGACTCTCAAGTATGGCAAGGATGGTGCTTTGCTTGCACTTCATTCTCTCCATCGAGGCATCATCTACACTAGCTGGAGATCTACCACAGAACTCCTCAGTAGTCTTGGAAGTTGCTTCTCCTCACCAGCCTGAAAATTACATCTGTGCCCTGGGTAGGCAAACATCCTCAGGACAGTCTTCCAGGAACTTCTTTCTGTCACTGTGGGTTCCTGTCTTCACTGAGGTCTTGACATATGGATGTTTTACTATCTAATCACTTCCTTAAAATTGTCAATATTTTTGTGCAATTTTCAATCTAGAATCACTAGTTTTCAATGGGAAAGTGAATAATAACAACATATTTTTGGAAAGAATCTGCATTGCATCTAACATTATAAACATAATTCCTCAAGTTCCATCCATTTTGCTACAAATGACAAGATTTCACTCTTACAGCTGAATGGCAGTCCATTGTGCATATATAACACATTTTCCTTATCCATTAATCAGATGATAGGTACCTTGGTCAATTAAATATTTTGGTTATTGTAAACACTGCTGCTATAAACATAGTAAAGCATGTTTACAGAAAGACCTGAATGGACAGTTCTTCAAAAAAGAGATATAAATGGCTAACAAATACATGAAAAGATGTTAATATCAGAGAGATACAAATCAAGTCACACTGAGCTATCATTTCCTGTCAGAATGGCTTTTATCAAAAAGAGAGTAACAAATTCTGGTAAGGATATGGATAAAGGGGATCTCTGATAGCTGTGGGGATTCTAAATTAGTATAGGCACTGTGGAAAATAGTATGGCCATTTTCTAAAAAACTAGAAACAGAATTGCTGTATGATCTAATAATCCCATTACTGGGTATATATACCCAGAAGACGAACTTGTTGTGTACATTCTTCATGTGGATTCAAGATACAAACTTTAAGATAAGCTTATTTACATCTTTAATGTAGGGAAAGCTTGATCCTGTTTCTGAAAAATCCACTAAAATTTTACAAACAGACAAAACTTGTTCTATTATTTATTCTTCTTCATAATCTATAGTTTAGTAAGTAGACTGATGCTTGATATTAATGAACTCAAATTTACTGTTGCTTTCAAGCTTTCCATCCAATTTATCATTTCAGTATTTTAAAAGAAACAGGATCAAGACAACGCAAATTACAAAAAGCTTCAAGTTACCATCATCCTCCCAGCAGTTCTTAGAACTGCCTTCTCTCTCACCGCGTCCTGGCAGCACCGTCGGGTCTGTTGGCAGCTCATCTTCTGGCACACCACCTTCACAGTCCGCCGCATCTGTAATACTTTCTTCTTCCACAATATGGAGTTTGTCTTCATCATCTGAATCTGAATTTGTTTCCACCACAGTATTGTAATTTGTAACTGTAACACAAGCAAGAAATGAATGATTAAAACTAGTGTAAAAATCAGCTATTGCACCTCAGAAAAAACAGATATTAAACATAGTACTGAAAAGACTGAAACTCAGTATTTCTTGTCAACACACACTGGATGACCAAAATAATAATTCATAATTTTAACTATGCTTATTGAGTACTTGTTTCATATCAAATGCTTTATAAACATTAACCAACTTAATTCTTATAACAGCCTAGTAACAACTCTATAGAACAGAGCTCTGCCATTTAATGCTCATCCTCACATTTTATAGATACAGAAACTAGGACAAAGAGAAGGCAATTTGTCTGCAATCCTACAGCTATCAGTTACTAGCTGGCAAGTACAGGGTTAAGACTGGATCCCCAGCAGTCTAACTCCATAAACTACATCAAACATCATCTCCAACCACCAGGGCTTACTGTACAGAACACTGTGCATGACTCGGCTTCAGGTCTGGACAGCATTACAGCTTAAGCAAATGGCAAACTTTCCTGATAAGATAGCATGACATCATTACATTTACCACAAGCAAAATACTTTCAAATTTTTAGACCCAAGGCATCTCATTCTATTCTCACATGGACATTAAAAACAATGGATCAGATTAGCCAAATTCCTATGTAATAAAGGCATCACTGAAGTAATGTTTAACTCTTCTGAAAAAAAATGCCACTTAGAAGCATAAAAATAAGCAAACGTTCCATAATTTTGACAACTCAATGAAATTTAACAAAACATTCGTTATAAGGTTGTGTAATTATTCTAATGACTCTATAATTCACACAACCATGAGTAATATAGCAAGGTCTGTTGTAATCCATGTTTTCATGTGTCCTTAATTATAATTATTAAACAATTACAATGGGATAAATATTTAAAAGTTAATTGGGTGTGTATTGGTCACTAGAACATATCTTTGAACTAGTTTTTCTTTGCTAAGACTGAGGATGAGAGAACAAAGGAACCATGCCTGGTGTTGTCTAGATAGCTAAGCAATAATCACTGCTACTTATTCTATTACTTCTTTGAGCTTTTCAACCATTCTTAAACAAAGGCAATATCTAAATACTTAAATGATATGCATACACATATTCTGTAAATACACACACATGCATACACAGAGATACACATTTGAGGCCGTGAAGGAAACAACACAAACAACAATGCTGGGAAACAGGGAAAGGTGAAGACAAATAACCTAAACAGCTCCTGTTGGCCTAGGGAACAGGCCTCAAGCAGAGAACCTAGGCTGTCACTGTGACATCTTAGGGGTCCTCAACATCTTATGTCCCATGAAAACTGTCAAGGTTTCTGAGGTCATGAAAACTTTGACATGACTGCTTTCTTGATATCTTCCTAGGAGCTTACAGTTTCGTGTCTTATTTTGCTAAAAAAGCAATCCATGTGTGTTTGTTGTAGATGAAGGCTGGACAATGATCACCAAAATATGGTTTTATAGAAGTAATAGGTACTATTATTTCATGGCACAGTAGGGTGAATGACAGCTCATATTCAAGAATACATATCGTAGGTACAACTAGAAGAGTTCATGTGCTCCAAACATAAAGAAAAGGAAATGGAAACGCTAATTATCATATTTGATGAGGTTACTTTGCTTGCAGGTGTTGAAATATTGCACTGCACCCCCATAAAGTTGTATAACCACACACGTATATACATATGATGTTAAGAAAAAATTAAAAATTTAAGTCAACAAGGTCTATAAAACAAGTGAAGGAACTTTCTCTGCTTGCTCTGAATATAAAACTAATAGCAACATTAATTATTTCAGTGTTGTAGGCAGCTATAACATTTTATATACCTAAACTTATTTTTATAGCACAACTCACTTTAAACACTTATTTCCTTATTTCCTAGATGTGAATTAGCATATGAATGCTTAAAAACAAACACATGCTCACATCACCCCCTTTAATGGCTTAGTTTTTTTGCAGTTTTTAAAATATCTTGGATACATATCCATTCATGAAGTTTTCCCATTTTCTTCTGAATGGTTACACAGCATTACACTCCATTATACAAATATCATGTGATCAATAGTTTATTGATAACATTTTGTTTGTTTCCAGGGATAAGCACTAACAGAAATGTCACAATAAATTTTCGTCTAAATGTATTTTCAGCCATTCTTTTAAGAAACTTTTATAAAGTAGACTGGTAGTGGTAAAACTGTGAAGTCAAAAGGAAAACTTTTTAAAGTAAATGTTGTCAAACTGGTATTCAAATATTCCTAATGTTTCCACAAATAATATCTAGTATGCTCTGTTCAGTATAATAAAGAACAAAAACCCTTTAATATAGTAAAAGGAAAACATGTATCAGGATGGGGACCTGGCAAGTTCTTTGAGCTGAGTCAGCTCTGCTGTGGGGCAAATGATTCTCTGACCATAAATGTTTCATGGCAAATCTTTAACTGGTTATGAGATACAGGTTAGGAGCCTGACATTCTAGCTAAATGGCTAAATTGTCATTTTGCAAGTGCCATAATCCCATGTAGGTGCCAGTTGGTGTTCCAGCTGCTCCACTTCCCTTCCAGCTCCATGCCTGTGGCCTAAGAGAGCAGTGGGGGACAGCCCAAGTCCTTGAGACCCTGCATCTGCATGAAAGACTTGGAGGAAGCACCTGCTTTGGATCAGCTTGGCTCTGGCCATTATGGTAATTTGGGGAATGAACCAGCAGACGGAAGATCTTTGCTTCTGTCTTTCCTTATCCCTGTAGATCTAATCTACCTTTCTAATAAAAATAAATACAAAGAAAAAAAATACAGGTACACACACATATTCAGCCCTATCTAGAATGGAGACTCATGCTGGTTAATGCTGCACAATATTCTTTTTTTTTTTTTTTTTTTTTTTTTTATTGTTAATTATTTTGCATTATGTGACAGTTTCATAGGCTCTGGGAATCCCCCCCTCCCTCCCCCTCCCCTCCCCCCGGTGGATTCCTCCACCTTGATGCAGTATTACAGTTCAAATTCAATCAAGATTCTTTCATTGCAAACATATACCAAGCATAGAGTCCAGCTACTTATTGTCCAGATTGGTTGAACAGTTTCTTGGGGAGACCTTTTCTGGTCTGAAGTTTGAGCTGGCAGAATATCATCACATTCAATTAAGAGTCCCAATATAACATCAACAGCAATTTGCAATGTTATGGAATTGACATGGTTTTGAGTAACCAGTGTATTAAAAAGAAAAAAAAAAAAAAAAAAAAAAAAAAAAAAGGAAAACAAGTCCTAGCCACAACCTATGATTAGCTCATTGACATTTCAATTTAGTTCATATACAGGACCGGCTGCTCTATACCTTAAAATGGCCATAAGGCACCATTCAGCTGTTTCGTGTCCATTTCATCTTAGTATTTAGCCAGTTGTTGTGTTGAAGTAAAATTTTGCTGATCTTGGCAGATTTTAGGATAATCCAGACTGGCTTGTAACTCTAACAAGATATATGTCAACATTTTAGGTGCAGAACATTTTTTTTTTTTTTTTTTTTGGGGGGGGGTGTGCAGGAAAATCCTCAGCACCATGGTGAGGAGTAAAACTAATCTTTGTGACCCACCCAGCGAGGCATGAGCCAATCCATGCCAGCTGTTTCCTGTCAGATTTCAAGTTCTACTTTCTGTTGTTTATTTATTTTAGGTTTTTTTTTTTTTTTTTTAGTTTGTATGATTGTTTGTTTGCTGTGAGGGGTTTTCGAAGCGATCCCGATGGTCATTGCGAGGGAGGGGGGGTCCAGAGGTGGAGCCAGTCTCGGACCAGAGAAAGCTCTCCTCCCTGGTCCCGAAGGACGTTTATTGTTCTTCTGTTTCTGCAGACCACTCAGGGCTTCTGGTTGTCTTTCCGATGACGTTGGTTTCTGCACTGTAGTGTTTGGACTTCTTCCATCCCCTGTGGAAGCTCCGGTTGGGGGTGGGTGACCTCAGAGTACTCGGCCTCCGAGGGCATCCAATTCCCTGTGGCCTCCTTGGCAGTTGGGATATAGTCCTTGTTGCTCATATTAATAGTTTGTGGTGAAGGTCTGGGAGTCTTCATGGTTGGGTTCCAGGCTTTCTGCTTACCACCTGCTCCACCCTGGAGTGCTCCCCTGCTCCACGCACATGACCTCCTGTTAAGAGGTTGTCAGGATCGCACCCGATTCCCCCCTCATGCATTGGTATAGTAGTTTTATTGTTGTTTAGTGCCACTTTGAGTCTGTTATCTATGAATTACCAGATTTGATCTTGATAGGCTATATTGTACTTTTTTCTCACTCTTTTTATGGTCCTGAAAGATTTCCCTGCACTCCCCCCCATTACAGGTTAACATAGCGTATTGAGGGTATAGTAGGTTTTACAGATTTTCGATGTAGATCTTAAGTATTCTGACATTAATTGTTGGTTTATAGATTATATCGCCTTATCTTATTGCATTGGATACAGGTTATAAGAGATTGCACTAATATTACAATATACAGGTACTATTTTCCAAGTTGTTCTCTTTTCATCTCAGATTAAGGCAAACATGTGGTATTTAACCTTTTGGGATTGGTTCATTTCTCTTAGCATGATGGATTCCAGTCGGGCCCATTTGTCCACAAAGAATTGCATTTCGTTTTTCTTAATAGCTGAGTAGTATTCCATAGAGTAGATGAACCATAACTTTCTTAGCCAGTCTTCCACTGATGGGCATTTTGGCTGCTTCCAGGTTTTTGCGATCGTAGATTGTGCTGCTATGAACATAGGTGTGCATGTTGGTTTCTTGAGTAGAAGATGTTTTGGATATATCCCAAGGAGTGCTATTGCTGGATCATATGGTATGTTGATTTTCAGTTGTTTGAGTATTCGCCAAACTGATTCCCATAGAGGCTGTACAAGTCTACACTCCCACCAGCAGTGGAGAAGGGTTCCCTTTTCCCCACATCCTCGCCAGCAAGTGTTGGTGGTATTATGTATGTGTGCCATCCTTACTGGAGTTAGGTGGTACCTCATTGTTGTCTTCATTTGGATTTCCCTTATTGCCAGGGAACTTGAGCATTTTTTCATATGCTTGTTTGCCATTTGGGTTTGTTCTTTTGTGAAGTGTTTGCCCATTTCCCGTGCCCATTTCTTGAGCAGTTTGTTTGTTCTGGTGTTTTGGTTTCTCTGGAGATCTTTGTATATTCTGGAGATTAGCCCTCTATCACCTATGTCGTGTGCGAAGATCTTCTCCCATTCTGTGGGTTGCCTTTTTACTTTATTGATTGTTTCTCTAGCTGTACAGAAGCTTTTTAGTTTGATGAGGTCCCAATTGTTTATTTTGGTCTCGATTTCTACTGCATTTGGAGTCTTTTTTAGGAAGTGAGGGCCTACCCCTAAGTGTTGCAGTGTGTTTCCAACATTTTCTTCCAAAAGTTTGAAGGTTTCTGGATGTAGGTTTAGGTCTTTTATCCATTTAGATTCGATCTTGGTGTATGGTGAGAGATGTGGGTCTATCTTTTTGTTTCTGCAGGCTATTAACCAGTTGTCCCAACAGCATTTATTGAACAGACCTTTCCATTTACTTGGGTTGTTGTCTGTCTTTTTGTCGAAGATTAATTGACTGTATCTGTGTGGGTTTCCATCTGTTGTTTCTATTCTGCTCCACTGATCTTCCTCTCTATCTTTGTGCCAGTACCAGGCTGTTTTGATGACCACTGCCCTATAGTATGTCCATAGATCCGGTACTGTGATTCCCCCTGTTAAGTGCCTGTTCTTCAGAGTGGTTCTGGCTATTCGTGGTTTTTTGTGTTTCCAGATGAATCTGTGTATCATTTTTTCCAGTTCGATGAAGAATGCTGTGGGTAATTTGATTGGGATTGCATTGAATGTATATATTGCTTTTGGTAGTATAGACATTTTGATGATATTAATTTTGCCTATCCAGGAGCATGGGATGTTGTTCCATCTTTCGAGGTCTTGTTCTATTTGATTTTTGAGTGTTTTGTAATTTTCTTCATAAAGGTCATCTACGCTTTTGGTTAAATTTATTCCCAGATATTTCATGCTTTTCTCTGTTATTTTGAATGGTAGCTTGTTGGTTAGATCTTCTTCCATCTTGCGGCCATTTGCATACACCATGGCTGTTGATTTTTGTTCATTTATCTTGTATCCTGCCACTCTGCCAAATTCTCGTATGAGTTCTAGGAGTCTTTGTATTGAGTTTTTTGGTTCTTCTATGTAGAGAATCATGTCGTCTGCGAATAGTGAAAGCTTGACTTCTTCATTTCCAATTTGGATTCCTTTGATTTCTTTGTCTTGTCTTATGGCTTCTGCAAGTACCTCTAGGACTATATTGAATAGCAGTGGTGATAGTGGGCAGCCTTGTCTTGTTCCAGATCTCAGTGGGAAGGGATCCAGTTTTTCTCCATTTAGTATGATGCTGGCATTGGGTTTTTCATATATTGCTTTGATTATGTTGTGGATTGTTCCTTCTATCCCCACCCTGGTTAGGGTTTTTAACATGAAGGGGTGTTGAATTTTGTCGAAGGCTTTTTCTGCATCTATTGATACTATTATATGGTTTTTGTTTTTCAGTTTTTGGATGTGATGTATCACATTTATGGATTTTCTTATGTTGAACCATCCCTGCATTCCCTGGATGAAACCTACTTGGTCTGGGTGGATGATCTGTCTGATGTTTTTTTGTATTCTATTGGCTAGGATTTTGTTGAGAATCTTAGCGTCAACGTTCATCAGGGAGATCGGTCTGTAGTTTTCCTTCTCTGTTAATTCTCTATTCGGTTTGGGGATTAAGGTGATATTGGCTTCATAGAATGAGTTTGGAAGAGTTGCTTCCTTTTCTATTGTTTTGAAGAGCTTGTAAAGGATTGGGGTTAGCTCTGGTTGGAATGTTTTGTAGAATTCTGTGGTAAAACCATCTGGGCCTGGGCTTTTCTTTGTTGGGAGCTCTTTAATCACTGATTCTATCTCTGATTCAGTAATGGGTTTATTCAGGTCTTCTGTTGCTTCTGGGGTGAGTTTTGGTAAGTGGTGGGAGTCTAGGAATCTTTCCATTTCCAAGTGATTATTGAATTTGTTGGCATATAGTTCTTTGTAATAATTTCTAATTATTTCCTTAATGGTAGTAGCGTCTGTTGTTATGTTGCCTTTTTCATCTTTGATACTGCTAATTCTTGCTTTGTCTTGTTTTTTCTTTGTCAATCGGGCCAATGGGGTATCTATTTTGTTTATCCTCTCAAGGAACCAGCTTTTTGATTCATTTATTTTCTGAATGGTTTTTTAAATTTCTTTCTGGTTTAGTTCTTGTCTTGTTTTGATAATTTCTTGTTTCCTCTTGTTTGTGGGGTCTTTCTGCTGTTGCTTTTCCAGTTCCTGGAGGTGTGTCCTTAATTCTTGCATTTGTTGCCTTTCTTGGGCTTTGACGTGCGCGCTTATTGCAATAAACTTACCACGCAACACTGCTTTGGCGGTGTCCCATAAGTTTTGGACTTTTGTATCTGGGTTTTCGTTGATTTCCATAAATTTTTTGATCTCGTCTTTAATTTCTTCTCTAACCCATTGTTCGTTTAATAGCATATTGTTCAGCCTCCAGGAGTTTACATGTTTCCTGGGACATTTTGAGTTGTTGATTTCCAGTTTCACTCCGTGATGGTCTGAGAAGGTACATGGTACGATTCTGATATTTTTGTAATTAGTTAAACTTGCTTTGTGTCCTATTATGTGGTCTATCCTGGAGAAGGTGCCATGCACTGCTGAGAAGAAGGTGTAGTCTGTGGCCTTAGGATGAAATATTCTATAGACGTCTACTAGGTCCAGTTGTTCTATTGTGTGTGTGAGATCTGTGGTTTCTCTGTTGAGCTTTTGCTGCGTTGATCTATCTATTGGTGTTAGTGGGGTGTTCAGGTCTCCCAGAATTATCGTATGTTCATCTATGTCTCCCTTTAAGTCCAAAAGTAGTTGTTTCACGTAGCTGGGTGCATCCGGGCTAGGAGCATAAATGTTAAGAATGGCGATTGGTTCTTGTTGGATCCTCCCTTTCAAGAAGATGTAGCGCCCTTCCCTATCCTTTTTGACATTTGTTACTTTGAAGTCCGTATCATCTGAGAATAGGACTGCCACACCAGCCTTTTTTTCTCGTCCATTGGCATGGAATATTTGTTTCCACCCTTTCACTTTAAGTTTCCTGAAGTTCCTTCTGGTTAGATGTGTTTCTTGCAAGCAGCATATAGTTGGGTCCTGATTTTTAACCCAGTCTGCTAATCGGTGCCTTTTGAGTGATGAATTTAAGCCATTTGTATTGAGGGTTAATATTGAGAAATTATAATTTTGCCGTGACATATGCCTGTGTTTTTGAGGTTGTTGGTAATTGATTGTCGTTTCTGTGGATGGACTTTATTGAGATCTCCCTGATTGCCATCCTTGCTTATGGCTTGCTTCCTTTTTCTCTGGGAGTAGCGCATTTCTAAGGAGATTTTGTAGAGTTGGTTTTGTGTTGGCATATTCTTCTAATTTCTCTTTGCTGTGGAAGTATCTAGTTTCGTTCTCGTATACAAATGAAATCTTTGCTGGGTAGAGTATTCTTGGTTGACAGTTGTTCTCTTTCAGTACTTGAAAGATTTTGTTCCACTCCCTTCTTGCCTGGAGCGTCTGTTCTGAGAAGTCGGCAGTGATTCTGATGGTCCTGCCCCTAAATGTAAGCTTCTCTTTGGTTCGTGCTAACCTTAGGATTCTTTCTTTGTATTCATTGGAGGGTAGCTTGATTACCACGTGTCTTGGGGAGGATCGTTTTGGGTCCACCCTGTGGGGAGTCCTCTGGCCTTCCTGAATTTGGATTGGGTTCATGTTCCAGGTATTTTGGAAGTTCTCCTGCATAATTTCCTCAAGTACTGGTTGTATGCCTGTCTCTCTTTCCACTCCTTCTGGGAGCCCCATTATTCTGATATTTGACTTCTTGATGTTGTCGTTCATCTCTTGGATCGTCTTGGTTGCCTTGTGTAGTTGTGACTCTAGTTGGTTAATAATCTGCCTGTTTTCATTCTGGGAATCTTCCAAGTCGGATATCCTGTCTTCTGCTGCTGTAATTCTGTTGCCTAAGCTCTCAACTTTGTTCTTCAAGTCTAGGATCTCGTTTTTGAGCGATTTTGTTTCTGTGACTATGTGGTTTTTAAAATCTTTGAGCTCGTCCCATCGCTTTTCATTGTCTCTGAAGAGTTTTATAATTATTTTTCTGAACTCCTTATCAGAGACGTCTTCAATTTCTTCATCTGTAATCTCTGCGATTGACCAAGCTTTATGGTGGCTTTTTGGGGCGGAGCAAGCTGTGTCTACGTCACTAACTCTCTTATTTCTTCCCATATTTGTGGCCCAAGGTGTTGTTGGATTCTCACCCTAGTCTAGTGTTTGTTTTTGAGAGACCCAGGCACCAGCTTGCTGAGGGGTCTCCAAGCGCTATCCTGTAGAGATCCGAGCGTGCAGGCGTGGAGTAGCAGGGTGCGGGAATTTTCAAGGCACTTTTGGTGCGTCTCCAGTACACTGGACCACAGGGCGCCACTTCCAAGGCCCAGCAGACTCAAAGCGCACTCTCAGCTTGTCCCCTACACGTATGAGACCACAGGACGTGGGGGAATGAAGGCACTCTGTGTGCGCCCCCTTTGCGCAGGAACACAGGGCACAGAGGATTCTAGGTGCTTTCTCAGTGTGTCCCCAGTGTCAGGGACTGCAGGGCGTGGAGGTTCCAGGCGCTCTTTGGGAACGCCTCCTGCACGCGGGTCCGCAGTGCCCTCCTGGTGTGTTTTCCAAGCACAGGACTGTAGGGCGTGGGTTGTTCCAGATGCTCTCTAGAAGCGCCCACCCCAGCAGCACGGGACCGCCCACCCGAGTGCAGGGGACCGCCCCAGCGCTTGCACAGGACCGCCCAGCCCAGAGGCACACCCGGGTCCGCACAGTCCAGAGGTGTGGGTTCCTGTGGATCAGTACCGCCTAGCTGTGTGCCAGTCTGCAAGGCACGGGGGAGTATTCAGTGTGCCTTCTGCCTTTCTCCTCAGCGCACAGGACCGCTGTGCGTCAACTCCAAGACAGTTTTGGCAGTTTTAAGGCACTTGCCTTGTGTCCCCAGAGGCTGGAGTCGCCCGGGGGGGGGGGGGGGCGGGTGGAGGGGTGGGGAGATGAGTACCAAGGATGTTCAGGGTCTGTGCCTGCCGCTGGAGAGTTAACTCCCGGAGCCTCCGACCCACTGCTGCCCCTACCCAGCTCCCTCAAACCTCAAGTTCTTGCAGTCTGCCTCTGCCTCTGGTGAGGACTTTCGCCGTGGGTGCTGCTCCTGGCGGCTGCGGCGGGTCAGGGTCTGTGGCGGGTATGGCGGCTGCCGGAGGTTTCTGTGGCTGCTGTGTCTCGTGCGGCTGCAGGGGCGGCTCCCAGCGCGGCTCCCGGCGCGGCTCCCGGCGCGGCTCCCGGCGCGGCTCCCGGTGCGGCTCCCGGCGCGGCTCCCGGCGCGGCTCCCGGCGCGGCTCCCAGCGGCTGTGACTCAGCAGGTCTGGAGCGGAACACCGTCTTCCCTGCCTTGTCTCGTTTGTTTTCCTGGTTGCTCTTCCGAATTTTGTGGATTTTTTTGGCTCCACACTGTCCTGGTAACTTCACGCTCCTCTCCCTGCAGGTCTATGCTGCTCCACTTACGCTTTTGTCGCGTTCTATCCCTCTCTGTCTGTGAGCTCCCTCACATCCATCTTCCTATGTCGGCCATCTTGCGAGTCCCCATGCACAATATTCTTAACTTTCAAGTTTACATATTAATAACCTACTTTTTAACTCGCTATACTCATTCAAAGTTGTCACATATATAAGCTGAAATTAGATTATGATTGAAATTAGACTATGACTAGCATTTACTGAGGACCCAGGAAGTCCACACTATCAAAGTTCTGGCTACCACATAAAGATCATCATACTCTAATCATACCTGGGCACAGTGAAACTTCATGCAGAGACAACTGCCATCTTGGGTAGGAAGGTATCAGTGTTTCTAAGCTATCCATGGTCACACTGGTGACATTTTAAACTCTTAATGAAGTAATACTATTGTTTAGTGTTATTATAATCAATTTTGTTAGTTACAGGTTGTTTGGCCAACCCCAGATAGCATATCCAAACACTTAAGTATAGAGCGATTTTACAACTAAAAACATCCTGGAAATCAATCTTTATGACATACAAGGGTTAGGGTGGGTGTGGGGCTGTAATTGTGGCATAGCAACTAGAGCCACAGCCCGCAATGTTGGTATCCTAGATGAGAACTGGTTTGAGTCCCAGCTGCTCCACTTGCTATCTAGTCCCTGCTAATGCACCTGCGAAAACAGCAGAAGACAGTCTACGTATGTGGGCCCCAGCCACCCAGTTTGAGATATGAATGGAGTTCTTGACTCTTTGCTTTGGCCAGGCTCAGAATTGGGCATTGTGGTCATTTGGGCAATGAACTAGCAGATGGAAGACTCATTCCTATTCATTTTCTCTCTCTCTTTATCTCCTTCCCTGTTTTCCTCTCTTCTTCTTCTCTCTCTCCCTCCCTCCCTTGCCAACATTCTGCCTTTCAAACAAATAAACGTTTAGCAAAATATACAAGAATGCTTCAAAAGGTTAATGGCATATGGAATTTAAAGCAAAGTATATTTTGGAGCAAAACACCTTTTAAATCTAGGTACATAAAAGCTGTTCAAGTTCATAGAAAATGTGCATTAGGAAAAAAAGGATTTCAAAAATATGGCACCGGAAGGAACCTATCTTACCATCCCATTTCCCAGGAACCTTCTGAAGCACCCTCATGCATGCTTTAGGCTTCACATGTTTATATTCTTCAGGGTTTTTACCAGGTTTTCTCTCACCTGGGCTGCCAGGGGTTCTCCTGCCTCATAGCCCAAAGTGCTCCTCAAGACTACTTTTCAGGAACTCAGATATAACTCATTTTCTCATTGCCCAGCATAAGCTGCCATTGTAAGGCAAATAATCAACATGCAGCCTACATATATTTTATAGCTATCACGTCAGCTTTCCAGAAAGCATTTTGGTGTGTGACATGAAACTACAAAAGTATGTGAACAGCAATATTTTATTAGTAAAAATTGAAAAAAAAATCAATAACAATTTCCTAAAGTTTTTCACTGTTTTTTTTTTTTTTTTTTTTTTGCTTCAGTCACTTAGCTGAGGGAAAAAGTAGTAAAACCTGTATTAATGTTTGTAACTGCCATAATATGGAAATTTCCTTGTGTTTCTGGATCTTTGCTTTTGCTTATGGATCAACAGAAGTACATATTTTTTAAAGATCTCCATCTCTTAGAGAAGAAACTAATATAGCCTTTAAATTCTAGCAGCCCATGACAATGTCAGTTACCTTGGCCCATTTCCATATCTCTACGGTATTTGTCTAAAAACCATGAGAAAATATAGTTTATCTAAAGTCTGAGGTATTTTTTTAATGATCATGGGTGAACAATTATTGTTGAGCTTTTAATTATATCAGTGAAATAGCAAGGAAGAAGGATTAAAGAAGCTATATAGGTAAAAAAAAATGTTAAAGTACAAGTTATACTATGCAATTTTAGTATCGATTTTAATAGAAATGGGAGGGCCCAGTGTAGCAGCCTAGTGGCTACATTCCTTGCCTTGTATGTACTGGAATCCCATATTGGCACTGGTGTGTGTCCCACCTGCACCACTTTCCATACAGTTCCCTGCATGTGGCCTGGGAAAGCAGTCAATGATGGCCCAAAGCCTTGGGACCCTGTACCCAAGTGGAAGACCCAGAAGTTGCTGGCTCCTAGCTTCGGATCAGCCACTTGGGGAGAGAACCAGCGGATGGAAGATCTTTTTCTCTGTCTTTATAATAATAAAAAAATAGATCTTTTAAAAAATAGAAATGGGAATACATTGAGTGGGTTCTTACTGTCATCTCAGTGTTATCAGGTGCATACTGACTTCTTGGTGGTAGTTTTTTGGGGGGGATTATTTGCCAATATTTAATGAAATGTAAGTATACCCAGGGCATAGATAGTTGTGATTTAAAAAACGTACTGTGATTAGGTTAGTGCAGTATGCATCTCTACTCCCAAATGAAAGGAAGACTCCTAATAAAACTGTCACATACACCTTGACAATTCGATGCTAGATTTTCTACCATTGCCTGTACCCACAATGCCATGATACGCTTAAATAGTAGAATGTTAAATCTGTAACCGTTCCTAAGGCACTATACTACTGTAATATGGGGGAAGAATTTAGGAGGGAAAAATGGGAGAGGGGATGATGAAGGGAGGAGAAAATCCCTATATCTACAAAACTTGATCATGGAAAATAACAAGGAAACTTAAAAAAGAAGTATTGTCATCATCATTACCATTTTCCTGAATCTTTACGGTGAATCCTAAGAAGTGCGTACTATTATATCTGCAGAAGTACAGAGAAACCTATCTGTGGTTATACAGTTATTAAATTGTAAGCTGGAATCCAAGTATAGAACTGAACTCACAACCCACACTTTTTATTATGTATGAAGGGTATTGAGAAATGGTTACATTAATGATATTGTTAAATTTTTGTGTCTAGTTTAGTCTGGGCTCTGGCACTCCATACTTAACTTACCACTTTCTTCAAGTGGTAAGTTTTCAGGACATTTTTCAAACAACTGTAGAATTTTAACTCTTAGACTCTCACGATGAAACAACAGTGTACTATAGAATTGTCACTATAGTAAATTAAACTTTGAGATGTTCATATATTATTTTCCACATTTGACTGCAAGAAGTATCATATTAATTATACTAAGGTCTCATGTGAGTACCTGAATTATTTCTTAGGTAATGTATAAACATAATAAAATAATTTGACAAATAAGGTTCAAGAAATCAATAGTTTCAAATTCAGTTGTTAAATGATTAATGAATACAGAATGTCACTATGTTGGCTCACTGCAAATTTAAGTGACACAACAGGTGAAAGCTGGGTGAAAGAAGAACGGGAGAAGTCGCTGTGAGGAGGCCCTCAGTCCAGCTGCGATGGAAGCCACAGGGCATGGCCAGGCTTCTGTATCTTCAGGCACATGAAGGCTTTTCAGGATGGGGATGTATCTGCAGCATGCCACTGACATGTGCTCAACTACGGGCGTCTTGTGCCCCTATGGAACACACGCTCACTCCCCAAATGTCAGTGTACTGGCATAATAGTAGAAATATCCAGAAATGCACACACGTACTTTCAGTTGTGTCTCTGAGCAACGGTTTTCAAATTTGTTAAGCAGCATCACATTTTTCCATGTTGACATTATGTTGAAAGTAACACAAATATAGCTCGTAACTACTCTATAAGTTTAGTAGGGACAAAATAATCTCTCTCTCTACACACAGGACCGTGATACATACTATATGTGTGTGCATATATAAAAATCCTGAATAGACTCACTAACACCTTGCCCTCTGCACTGTACAGAATTACTTGCTGAACTGAATACAGCTTTATCCTTCTTTTCTTTCTCAGTGAAGATATAAGCATTTAAGAATTGCAGCTAATTCAGGAAAATGAAAACAAAATCTGCAAACAGATCCCATAAAAAACTTAAAATAGAAAGGAGAGGTCATCTGAAAATTCACTGGGTCAGAGTGAACTTCTAGGTACATTACTCCAGCACAGAGGAGTTTATGCTGTCCGCAAGTCATATACTCAGCCTATGATGTAGATATGTGTAATCTGTTTTTAATATGACAGATAACATGAATTTACAATCTCTAAATAATAGATGTGGCATATAATATATGCATTCAATGTAAGAGATGAGTGGTATAATAATGCTACATGTGTATTAACTAATTTCAATTTAACTTCTTTTAAAATCAGCAATTACCATGGCTCTAGGATACCCAAATGCTATGAATGTACTAGGTTTCAATAAATGGTAATGGTTTAGCAAATTGAGGGGGGGGATTGTAATCCCTCTCCTTGTAAAATTTGTCTTAGAGCACCCATTAAAACTGAACAACAATCATAAAATCTTTCGGTGTTTTCAAAGTAATTTTTAAAGCAGAATGATGGTGAACTTTATTCCTGCCAAAGGACTGGTAGCTGTTAATGTCTTCAGCCACGAACTGTTAATAGAATGAAAACGGAGAGGCCAGGGCAGGAAATACGGCTGCCACTGCCACGGAGCCCAAGTTCCAAATGCTTGCTTTCCTGTCTCTCTGTGCATGGGATTTACTAAGGACTCGCAGGACTATGTCTTGGGCATTTCTCCTAACCTCTCATCAATGTGCCCCAGCAAGAGTAAGAGTCCTCCTCCTTTCCTTCCTGTCTTACCCAAACTCCCATTCTTCCGTGGGCTAATTTCAGCTGGCTTTAGTACAACTCACAGAAATGGAAACAGTTAAAAGAGCCAAGTCCTTACTAGATTAAACATGATTCACCCTCAGAAATGTGTGACTCTTCTCTGTGTTTTTGGACTAAAACAACTTACAGAGTTATCAATGATTAGTGTTTCTTTCACAGGCAAAATATGTTTTATAAACTGATGCTTTGCAATTTATCTGGAATATTACTTAGGAAGCATGATAGAAACAAAAGTTTATGAGTACAGAATTAAAAATACAAAAGCAGAAACTACTGAGTCAGAAAGTAGAGGCAGCATGTATAATTAATTACCAGCATACTTAGTTCTGGAGAAAACTAAGAAGTGCAAACATTTAATACTAAAATATACATGGTATTAAAGTAATTACAAACATATTAAAATTGAGACACTTTATTTTTCACAAATCTAGGCAAATAGTACAGATCTAGATGAAAATTGATCCTGGGGAAATGTAAATGAACTTTCAAAGTTAGAGAAGGAACAGTAAAGTGTCAGACAGACAAATCATGGAATCCATCTTGGAAGTTGTGAAACAGTTCAACCATTCAAGAACTGCCAGATGTTTTCCTGGGTGAATTTCTTCAGATCCTCAAAGGACTGAAGATTCTGATACTTTTGAAGAGATTAGAATACAAAGAATCAAGATTCCTTCTGCGAAGTTAGTATAATATTGATCAACTAAGATCTGAGAAAAAGCACACACTGCCAGGGCCCCACACGCCAGCTCAGTCTATTCATCACTGATGCAAAAGTCTTAAACAAGATAGTAAATATATGGGGACTGGTGTTCGGCATAACCCACATCTCTCATTGGATCATCTGGTTTGAATACCATCTCCTCCCTTCTGATCCCAGCTTCTTGCTAATATACATCCTAAGAGGCAAAAGTGATACTGAAGTGCTCGGGCCCTTGCCATCTCCATGACAGATCAGATCTGGATAGAATTGCCAGCTCCTGGTTTCAAGTCCAGCCCTGGAAGGTATCTGGGGAATGAGCCAACAGATGGAAGGCTGTTGTCCTATGTGTGCCTCTCTCTGCATTTTGAATAAAAATTAAGTTCAAAAATTAAAAATATTAAATACATGAAAATAAAGCAACTATTATTCACCATGAGGACATGTATGAAAGAATTGATTATAACAATATAGTAAATGATAAATAATTAATTCTATAGACAGAGACATTTGAAAAAAATCTCACCATTCCTTGCTGACACCTATATTTTCACAAAAGCAAAGTCAGTATGATGGTAAATTATTATCTATTGGAGTTTCTGTAAGTTAAAGACACTATCATCACTGCTATGCAATGTTCTAAATAAGCTGATTATAAAAAAGAAAAAGTTAAATATTGGAAAGATGAGAGAAAAAGTTATTTGCAGATGGTACTATAACATTCTGGAAAATTCAGTAAAAATCAATGGACAAATAAAGATGGAGTTTTGGATTCTAAATCTAGATGACTCAGACTAAGGGATTCTAAAGTTTACACAGAGAAAACAGCCTAGACTCTGACTGCTCAGTTAAAGTCAGCTTTTCTACTGCAGTGCCGCCTTCTCCTCGTCACGTGACTTACTCTCAGGTCTCTGACTCCCTGGCTGTCAGACAGGACTAAAATAATAATAACAATAATAATAATGATAATAATAATAATAATATCCCTAATATGGATGTCATTATGGGGAAAATAATTCTATATACAAAACTGCCAAGGTGCTCAATACATCTTGCTGATATAATCTGGGAAAATAAAAATGCAAATATTAGGAAGATTTGGAAAAGGAACAGCAATGGTGGTGGTAGGAAAGCAAGGACTATTCCATGTCAGACAATAGGACACAACTCAAAGCCACTGAAACAGAGGCAGATATATGCTGTTACAGAAGCAGGCAGGCAATCAATGCGTCTGAACATCTTTCAGAAATAGATCTCCATACAATGGTCTTGTAAAACAGCAGTGGAAAGATGAATTATTTAGCAAAAATGAATGTGAAAATATAAATCCAGATTCCCAGCTCACAACTCTCACCAAACATGAGTGAAAGATTTTAACTTTTCACTAATGAATTAGAAGAATAATTACTGAAAGAATAACTTTCATTAAAGTATTAGGAGAAACACAGGCAAATTTTGGAATAAAAAGACTACCATAAGTATAACATAAAATCCATAACTATATACAGAAAAAATTCCAGATTAAAAGGAAAATGTCATGCTATGGTAAACATATGTGACTAATGGCTAATTCCCATGTTTCCAAGAGAGTTCTTATATACCCATGAAGGAAAATAAGAACCATATCCTAAGAATATGAGAACACTTCAAAAAGTTCATGGAAAGTTGAATCAAAAGGAAGTTACAGAGAAGTTGCCAAAATAGCTTGATCCTGTTGTCACAGGAAAGTTGGTATATCCAACACTGTATACATCTTCAAGTTACTGAATATAAACAGAAAACATCTAGAAGAGCATATAGATGAGGAAATACAGTAAAGAAAGAGTAACTCAATTTTTTTATACTTCATGTCTTCTATACTATTTGAAAATTTGAAAGGTAAATCATAAAGATTCAAAGAAGATGTGAAATAATATCTAACAACTAAATGCTGCCAGTGGAAAACTTCAAAAAAAACTTAATTGGAACCAGGGAAAGCATTTTCTTCTCCAATATTTTTATGCTACTTGACTTTTGATTATAGTGGCATGGAGGTATAATTAATCAGGATAGCCAGGAATGAAATTTTAAAAAATGAAGTTAAAATGACATTTAAGGTGAGAGACATTATGCTGTCAGTGCACATCTTGAGAATTCTACAATGAAACAATTTATGTTGTGGCTGGAAAACAAGCAGTTCTGCTTCTAATATGGGAAACAGCAGTAGTCTCTTAGAAAGCATAGGTGGCAACCACCTTTGCTATGCACAGGGATGGAAAGTGTGAGGTTATGCAGAACAGTGAAGGCACTGCTTGGCAAGAGGTGAAGACCAGTCACCTCCTGCCAGTGCAGAATCAAGCTGCCACTGCCTACGCAGGCATCTAGGACTAAGGCTGCATGGACAACACGCACTTCCCCTTGTCAGAGGCAACTGATAACCCCTAGCAGGTGCCAACAGCACAGCTACACCCACACACACAATCACATGCTTCTTTGGTTTCTGCCACTGGAGTAACCGCTTTTCTCATTTTACAGAAAAAGATTAAGAACTATTTTGTCAGTCACCCAATCTCAAAAGACGCTTTTTCTCCCTGATTGTTTCTAAGTCTCATTGATGAGTTTGTGGAATGGTTGTGAAAAATAAGATCAAGGAAGAGAATATGAATTCCTTGGAATTCATTTTACTGGGCTCTCTTCAGGTCCTTTAGACTATGATATGCACATGCTGGTCACAGGAAGAACCAACACTCCCAGCAGTGGGGAGTAAAGGGCCATGAACTCATGTGACCAGCATACCCACCTTGGGTCCAGGGAAATGGGAACAGTACACTGGCCCACACCAGAGTCCTCATTGGAAGCTTCACTTAAAACCAAATCTCAATAGAATGACACCAGAGTTTCTTGGCAAAGGAATTTTCTTTCTTTTTTTAAAGATTTGTTTATTTTATTACAAAGTCAGATATACAGAGAGGAGGAGAGACAGAGAGGAAGATCTTCGATCCGATGACTCACTCCCCAAGTGACCGCAATGGCCGGTGCTGCGCCAATCAGAAGCTGGGAACCCGGAACCTCTTCCGGGTCTCCCACACGAGTGCAGGGTCCCAAGGCACTGGGCCGTCCTCAACTGCTTACCCAGGCCACAAGCAGGGAGCTGGATGGGAAGTGGGGCTGCTGGGATTAGAACTGGTGCCCAAATGGGATCCGGGGAGTTCAAGGTGAGGACTTTAGCCCCTAGGCCACGGCGCTGGGCCCAGCAAAGGAATTTTCTAGTGCCTCTCGCTCCTTCTTATATAGACATGGAAAAGTTAGGGTCATACTACTAAAATCTGGTTTGGAATCTTGACTTCTTAAGGAAGCATTACAGACATTTTATTGCTAAAGAGCATTTAGTTTTACTGAGGCCATCTGAACACCACAACATGTGACAAGATTTTGAGTTGTCTAATTAGAATAGGTCTCTGTAAAGGAGCCAAAGGACGGCATTAAGACTGATAGTTCTTACAAAATGTGAATAACATACAAGAGAGATACTGAGGGTAGATAATTGGATAATAAATTTAAAATGATGCAGAAAAATACCATTGGAATCCCTATCTAATTGTTTCTAACATCTCTTTTATGTTTCACTAACAGGCTGCAGAGCTAAACTTCTGATTATTTTCTTTTTGATTTGAAATATGGCGTTGTTAAATAAGTTTGAATTATATATTAAAGAATTCCAAACCTTTTACCTGAGAAGCAGCAGGAGTGTAACCATGCTTGCACACAATGTATTCCAGATAATAAATATCCAACAGACCAGAAGATATTGTGAACCAACCACAGTCTTTCTTATAAATTTTATTTCAACATATAAAAGGACTTCAGTGGTGAAAGAGGAGGACATTCTTGGAAACATACACACAGAGCAAATTTAACATCATTTATAGAAATAAACAGAAGACTTTCAACTGAAATTACTTTAAGGAAATCATGACCTATCAAATTTATACTACTGTTAAAAATAAAAGTTAAATCAGTCTCTGCCCTTCGTGTTTTATACCTTGCTCCGACCCTGACCCACGAACTGCTCATTTAGCAGCCAGTGCTTTCTGTACACCGAACTGGTTCATCCTTAGCCAAGACACTTAAGGAGTTACTACTGTCATTTCATAAACAAGGAAAAGGAGACTTAAAGAAGCTTCAGACCTCACCGATCAGTTAGTATTGCAGCCAGGACTCCAGCCATGGCCACACTCTGCTCTAAGCTTCTACCCTGCTTCTCCAGAGCAAGCTGAGGCTGGGACCCACCAATGCAGACATCTCATCAACAGACAGAAGGACCACAAGCAGCCAGGCTCCCAGTGAATTATGGAACATTTCATTGAGAAGCATCAAATACCATCTTGCTGAACATTTGACAATCAAAGCTAGTAAAAAATATCCTTGCTAGTCTTCTTTGCCTCAAAATGAGAATGAAGGACATACACACATCTATCTCGATCTCTATCTCTGCTTATGCCCTTGATTTCTGCTGCGTCTCCATCGCATACACTGTAAATCCCGAACACCTAGGCCTGGCAGATAAGGATCTCCTAAGGCAGACATTGTGGCTCCCGTTACCCCGTCACCCTTACTTCTTGCTTTCTTGGCTCAGCATAGTCTGTTGCTCAGATGCATTTTCATGCCCCACCACCCGTTTGCCATTTGCTCTTCTCTGGGGTCAAATTGCTAGCCCTTTCTCAGAATTAATCTCCAATTCATCATCAGCAGTCTTGGTGGGTATATCCCTCCATCTTCATCGTCACTGCTCTATTTCAAACTACTAACTCTATACTAGTGCAACAACCACATCACTGTTTCCCTTGTCTCCCTTTACCATACATGGCCAGTGAGGTTTGTGAAAAAACATAAAAGCAAACCTAAATCACTGACCTCTCTGCAACCCTGCAACGGTTTTTATTGTTCTGTGATGGCCTGTACATTGGGGTCTTTACCTTCTCCACAATCTTACAGAAAATCTCTCTGTTTCAGTAAATGAAAAACATTTTTCTACTCTTCTAAGTGACTGTAACTTTTTTTTCTGCTACCTAAAGTATTGCTCCAACTGTGCATGGTTGGCTCTTTTCCTTGTGCCTCTACTCCAGTCTACACAGTCTCAAAGCTTGCTTCATGCTGTTGCTGTCCTTCAAGACATCCACCACCATCTGTAATGAGTCTGTGTGGTTACTTACTCGTTTCCTCTCCGTGTTATTTTCTTTTTACTAGTTTTTTTATTGTTGCTACAGTAAATGGACTTACACCTTCAGAGGCTTAAAAGCAAAACTTAACGTTAAACATCTAACAATTTCATTGGGCTAAATTTGAGGTGATAGCAGAGCTGTTCTGGAGGTTCTAGGGAGAATGTTTTTCTTGCCTTTTCCAACTTATTCAACCTGGTGGCATCCCTTGGAACATCTCTCACAGATTTAATCAACAGTGGGTTTAAACTTTTTTACAGCATTCCAACACCGACCCTTCTTCAAAAGAATTCTGCCTTTCATTTTAAAGATTGCTATATTGGGCCAAACTGGATAACCCCAAAACAAACTCCTCATTTCAAAGTTATCTGATTAAGGAACCTTAATTCTTCTGCTACTTTAATTCTCCTTTGCAGGCACTTTAACATATGCAGAGGCCTAGACATTAGGACAGGGATGTCCTTGAAAGGGCATTCTTGTACCTCCCACACTCCCCTACCAAAACCTAAACTCCATGAGGGCAAGGCCATGATCTTTTACTCCATTAGTCTCGACTGCAAGCATCAGAAGGGTCTACTAAAGGCACGCAAGATGCTTGAATTTCCAAACGGAACCACTGCTGCTTCAGTATTGCCCTTCCTCACTTTCCCTAACCTTCACACTCCTCTGTCACCTTCTCTATCTGCACGTGTGGCCACAACCCACCCACACTTTCATTATGGCCACATCTGCACTGTTCTGATAATAGTCAGCGAAGGGCTAAGTACTGAGAAAATAAGTGTACTACAGCATTGAACGTTAAAGTGAGAAGGATATCAAGTTTTTAAAACTTCATGTTAATGTTTTGGTGATCATTTTTATAGTTTCCAAATAAATTGTGGAGTACTGAGGACACATAGTGAAATCTATTTTAGACAAATTAACTTTAAACCTGAAAATGATCTGAAGATAAGTTTCAGTTCCATCTTTTACTCTTAAGAAAACTAAAACCCGAAGAAGTGACTTGCCTTAGTTACACAAAAACTGTGAGTTAGCCATAAAACACAGTGAGTGTTTTGTAAAACTTACTACCTCTTTAAGGTTCACATGAAAATGACACTGATGCAGATAGACAGGGTGCCTAGCACACAGTAGGTGCTCTCATGTGGGGAGAGTGGGGGTTCTTACTGGCCTAATCATCACTCTCAAGGCTTTCTATTTCCCATTTCTCAACACCAAAGTGATTTATGCAAAGTAGGCACTCAATAGATACTGATTCAATGAATGACTTCAAAAGTAACATGAATAAACGATGCATGCACATCACACTCACTATCTCAGAGCCTTCTCCCAGTTACTTTAAGCAGCAAAAAAAAAAAAAAAAAAAAAAAAAAAATTACCTTTTTTTCCTGTTAAAGTCTAACCAGCAAGGTCAAAACCATTTTTATGGTAACTCTTCTCTACCCTTCATGGTGATACAAAGGCAATGGTGGCACACAGGTGCTTCAGCACGTATCAAGACGGTGGCAGTAAACTGTACCCTCATAAGCCTCAGTTTGTTTGTCCTTGGTGAACTAGTAAAACTACTTTGATTCTTTAGTATCCATTCTTTTGATAACAAAATAAGATGTGCACAGAAAAGACTTGCATTAGATATCAGAGTTGACTTGTGGGAAAACACTGCTGCAACTGTTTAGAGTTGCCCCTGTGCCAGTTGCTTTCTTTATGGCTCATCAACTTAAATGGAAAGAATGACCAACCAACCAACCAGCCAACAATGGTCATACCACTTGGCCGACATGTTCTCTAAAATCAACTATGTAAACCTACAACTTCAAGGACAGCAAATAGCCAAATTTGTTTCCCATGATAAAATTTGAGCTTTGATATGTAAAACAAAACTTTTCTGAAAACATATTAACTACCACTGGAGATTCAAAGCATATCAACTCCAGACCCTTCTGTCATTGTTAATTTTTTTGATATGGGAAAATGAAATATGTCAATATTTGGAGGGTCTATATAACTCAGTGAATATATTTCAAATGACAAATGTGAGCTCTGATTAACTTATGAGTGAGTATAAATCACAAAGTGCAAGAGAGAAGGAAGTTTAATCCACAATAACAAACTACTAAAATTATCAATACAGCTTCATATGCCACACTACAACTAAATCTTAAGAAACTGCCACTTGATTAATTCTGGTGTAGTAATCAAATACTCACAGTGATCTGAAATGGCTAATTACAACTACATACCTATGTGAGGCTAGGTTTTTAATACATACACTTCAGCCACAGGTGATAGACTTCAGGTTCCTATTATTTGTCAGTTTGTTCTCCAAGGCTTCGGCGACCCTGACTCATGCACAGCTGGGGTCCAAAAATATCAAGTGAAAAATTTTAGAAGTAAGTAATCCACACATTTCAAACAGCAGAACATGAGTGATGAAATCCTGTACTGTCGATGGCTGTCTGTTCCAGGTCATCAGCCATCTCTCTGTCCAGCTCTTACACTGTCTAGCTATTGGCTAGCCATCTGGTATCATCTTTGGGCTATCAGGTCAATTATTTTGTTATCAGAATGCGTGAGTAAAATGATCCCGTTTTTACTTGACAGTGGCCCCACAGCAGAGTAATGGTGCTGGTCATTTCTTGACGTAACAAGTGCAGGAAATCTACAGTAGGAACAAATAGTGGGCAAAAAAAAAACAAACAAACAAACAAAAAAAAAACTTCAATACATCAAGGGTTTGTTGTGAGATTTCAGATTTTCCCTAGGAGTCCTGGAATGCATCTCCACTGATGATGAGGGTACAACTACATTGCAACAGACTTGCATGCAGGAGATACAAGATTGACTGCCTTCTATTATCCAAGACATTAAAGAGTTTTATCAAAAATGTAAAGCAATGTTATTCTCTAGTTTTTTGGAAATATTTTTCTCACAAAATATTATTTGTGTTAACACCTAGTGACTTCACTGTTAAAATCAACAAATGTCTAGAATTTTTCAGTTTGAATTTAGTAAATACTGATAAATGTAACTGACATAATCAAAAGCATTTTCGGACCATCAGTCTTTTCCTTTGAAAAGTTTATCTTTTGATCATTTTAAAAAACAGGGTGAGAGAGAAAAAGACTGATTTTCCATCCACTGGTTCACTAGTCAAATGTCTGCAACAGCCAGGGCTGGACCCAGGCTGAATCCAGGAGTCAGTACTCCAAATGGACACCATAGGGGGCCCAAAGCACTTCAGCTATTATCCGCTATCTTTTAGGACACACTAGCACAGCTGACTAAGGCATTCCAACATGTAATGTGATTTTTAAGAAATATTTATTTATTTTTTATTTATTTGGAGTAGTGACACACGTAGAAAGATTTTTCATCTAATAATTTACTTCCCAAATGGTCACAACATTAATGGTTTAATTATAATTACATCCCATAAGTATATTATATTTACACTTAAAGATACTGAATAAGATAGTTTCTGAACTAAATATTGATATTTATTAATAGTTTTATATAAGCCAGAAAACTGTAAGATTATTTCTATTATCTTCTATATTTTAATATATTCCTGCCCCAATCTATAAGCACCAGGACTCCACTTTTTCTGTTCTGTGCATTTATTATTCTTGCAAACAATGACAAGCTTATGTTGTTTCACTTCACAGTCCAATAACTAAGGATTTCGGTTGTTTTATGCTAGATGGACTTTCAGTTTATAATTATAGACTTCATGTAATTATGACTTTAAAGCTTCACAAAATGTTCTATACATATAGTTAAAAGCAACATTTTCATTAGACCATTACATGGATTCTGCTATAACAAACTGGCATATAGTAAAATTATTAAGCTTGATTGAAATAAATCCTTATCACCAGTAATTTATACAATTTTATTTTCTGTACACTTCTGTATAGTTCTTAACTGTTTGGAGTTTAGTACCTACTAACTTGATGTGGCAAATTTTAGGTTCTACTTAAAGTACAGTGAGTTTTTTAAGGTCTAAACTTTTAGGGGAGGTCATACCAGTTCAACTAACTAATCTTCCACCTGCAAGCACTGTCATCCCACACAGGTGCCAGTTTGGTGTACTGGTTGTTCCACTTCCAATCCAGACTCCTGCTTGTGGCCTGGGAAAGCAGCAGAGGATGGCCCAAAGCCTTGGACCCCTGCACCCACGTGGGAAACCTGGAATAAATTCCTGGCTCCTGCTTTCAGATGGGCTCAATTTCCAGTGTGTGCAGCTCTTTGGGGGAACAAACCAGTGGGTGAAAGATCTTTCTCTCTTCTCTTTCTCTCCTCTCTGTAAATTTGCCTTTCTAATGAAAATAAACAGATTTTTTAAAAAGATAAAATTTTAAATTGTTTGAATGTACCTTTGAGATTTCCACACACCAATATCACTGTCAAGTATTCTGGGATGTCAATTATAGGGCTGGTGTGACTATGTCCTCATAGGTAAGGCCACATTTATAGGAAGAGTAACAGAAGAGATTTGCAGGCTTTTGGCAAGGTAACCTTTCTAGTGGATACCTACAATATGTACCAGGAACAGGGAAAGAGGTTAGTTGCATATTACATTCTAGCTCTCTTCCAAGTGTAAGTGTGTGTATCAACTCTTTCATACATTCCAATAGATTCCTTAGGAAAATAAAGAACGTTTTTTTTTCTGAAATTTGCTTTCTGGGTGTGAGAACCAAAACATGATTTTCAGAGGGAGTTTTATAACCATACAGAAGATTGTTTTCTTTTAATTGCAAAGTCAGATATACAAAGAGGAGGAGAGAAAGATCTTCGTCTGATGATTCACTCTGCAAGTGACCGCAACAGCTGGAGCTGTGTGGATCCAAAGCCAGCAGCTTGGAGCTTTATCTGGGTCTCCCACGCGGGTGCACGTTCCCCACTTTCCCAGGCCACAAGTAGGGAGCTGGATGGGAAACAGGGCCTGCCAGGATTAGAACCAGCATCCTAGCACCTGCAAGGTGAGGACTTTGGTAGAGGCCACTGTGCCAGGCCCAAGATTGTTTTCTTAAGGTGAATCACAGGAATTCATTTTTTCAATAACAGCAAATAATAATAAGTGCTAAATAGAGCCCTGTTTTCCAATCTGTCTAGCTGATAAGTACATTTTAAACAATGTTTCTATGATATAGAAATGCTCTGGTCTACATTACAGCTAATAAACTTTCAAAAAACTATTTTGTTTTCCATATTAATTATGAATATGCACTTATGGCAATTTATTTCCAAAGTCACACTAAACTAAAGTTAGAGGTAAAGATTTTATATACATTTGCAATGGCATAAGTTTTTAAGAAATTAAAATCAAATTAGTCAGTTCAATAGGTATATATTTTAATATGATAAAAATGAAGTAGTTGGATAGAAGTCATATGACTAAATACCTACGAAACTGAAAAAGAGAATTTTTAGTAAGTTCAAGTCAGGTCTGCAAGTAACAGCAACCCAAGGCACTATTTTAAGGGGAACATTTGGTTTGCAGAAGGAAGCCATTTCCTTCACAGAATCCGTAAAGGTGAAACCTGAAAACTAATTGGCTATGCAGCCAGGCTGACTCAAACTGTGGGTTAGGGACCCGTGCTTGGTTGTCCTTGGGAAAGTCACCATCCTAAGTTTTGTTTCCTTCACATTGATGTGAGGATGATAACTCTTGACCAGTTTCTCTGAAGGACTGAGTGGCGTAATTTATGTGAACAGCCTAGCACACTGAATGATTAATATGTGACCGCACCCCCGCCCTTACAACACACTCAGAACATACGGACTTTCACCATAGGTTCAGAACACATTTTTAAGAGAGTAGTATTTCAAAAATCATTTAAAATTTAAGAAAATTAAAATATTTTTATTTCAAAATCATGCACAACTGTATAGAAATAACATCAAAAACAGAAGATAGACTCTCAGGAGAATCCTCAAGTAAGAATTTTGCCTGCAAGTATTCTCAACAACACTCAACAACTTTTAAAGCAAACCAATCAGGCCCTTATCCATTAGGCCACTGGGCCTTTTATAGCTCAAATGAAGAGGAGGAAGCAAGAGGGAAAGTGGGAAAGGAGTACAGACTGATGGGGAGAGAGTAAGATTGAGTACTGATGACTCAGTTTGATTATCTGCCACCACCAATGCCTGAAGCCACTTCTCAAGTTACATGAGACAATAAAATCCATTCATTCCCAATCTTTCCTTACACCTACTGGCTTTATTTTGTAACCATGGGTGAAAGTACAGCACTGAGATAAGAAAGAAGTTTTATTCCCACCAGTTCTGATAGAATTTCAGAGGAAATGGGAAATAAGGCTTTCAGACACAGGATATTAATTCCAGAGTTTGTATACCACCACCAGCTATAGTAAGCATAGTGCTGTCACATATATGTGCAAGGTTTAACGATGCACACACCAATATACAGCCGTTGATAACCATTGTAATGTAAATCATTATATTTACATTGTAAAATCCTTAGAGAGGTTTCCAGCAGTAACAGTGACGACAAGGATGTAAATGGTACTTCCCTGTTATTAATAATAATTGATACAAGAAGGTAATTCAGGCTTTCTTTTCCCAGAATGATCTCTTCTTCATTCATAGTAAGAAGCTCATGATTCAAACCCCAATAGTGTGAGTGAAGTGGCAGCTCTGCATTTGTATTTGCATTTGATTTCCAGCCAGACCAGTAGGAATCACTGTCCAAAGCATGACTAGGGATCCAGCAGATCAGATATTCTTAAAGATGCTCACCTTCATGTGGTGTTTGCTTAGGTAGAAGTTAAGTAAACTCCAGCTACAGATTTCTGCTGTGGAATGTGCTATCCTCGCTGGCACCAGGATTTCCAAGCCTCTCTCCAATTGCTCATAAACAGGATACGGGTGGGATTAGGCTGTGTGCACTAGAACAGTCAGATCACAGGATGTCCCCAGTTGGAAAACCCAAACAACACTAGAGCTCTCTGTAATACTCTTGGGTTACAAGATTAGACTGACTCTATAATCAACATGTTCTGGTTATCAATCTAAAGACTTTGATAGAAAGTTACAGACATCAAACCATCTCTTACAGCAAAGTGTTCCAGCAGACCAAACTGAAGTAGAAATCAGTGAATACCCATGGGGAGCTCCCGGACTGTGCTGTCTTCTCCCAGGATACCTTAACTAAAAGCAGCTGTCAGCCTGAGGCATGGGCATGGGCAGGGGCTGAGGGCAGGAGTGGAGCCTTGCTTTTTCTTAGACATGATTCTGTGTTTAACTGATAACTCGAACCTTCAGGTTAGCAGTGAAGATAACATGCTAAGCTGAACACCTCCATTGCAATTTGCACACTGACCTGAACATTCTCAGAACAAGATTGACACGGGTAGAGTTGATATCATAATCATTTTTTTTCTAAGAAAAAGGTACATGAATTTGGAGAAGGTGAAGCAAACTACTCAATTTCACGCAGAGTATTTCAAAGAAAGGATTATAATAAGGAGGGCTTTAGAGTTCTCTCCAAACTACTATGACACTCCAAGAACAAAGGCTCTTGAAATCAGTACTTTGAGTTTATCAACTTTAATATTTCCAAAATCTTTGAGATGTTTATATGTATACACATTTAATTCTGTTTGGTAATTTCACATAATTATTCCATCCTCTAGTCAGACCTAAGAAAATGTCCTCAGGTATTATCATAATACAGTGTGGTAATATTTCAGATTAACAAAAATAAAACAAGGAAAAAAATCAACTAAAATAACTAAATTTCAAGTTAGACAATTTAAAGCTTTAAAAATAGATTCCTATTTACATCATGAAAAAAAACTTGGGAAAATGTTGATGCTACAGAAGACTTATGAGGACAATGGGACAAGAGGTCAGTTACTTGGTGGAGGAAGTATGTCATGCTGAAAAATGTGGTTTGATTTTTTTCTGGAAGAATTTCTGAGATTTCTTATGGAATTTATACATAGTAATTTTAGTCATTTTCGTAACTCTTGTTTTATATGAAGCTTGACTTTTTAAAAAAAAGATATATCTGAGGAAAAGTGAGTGAGAACTAAAGGAAGGAAAATAAGGAGAAGGGAAGAGAAGGAGAAAAGGAAGGAAGGAAATATTAATGAATGAATAGCTTCCGTCTGTTAGTTTATGGGTCAGAGCACAGCTAGGCACCAGGAACTCCACAGTGATCCCCCAAACGAGTGGTTGTGGACCACATACATGGGTTACCAAGTTCTGCCTCTCTAGGTGCACTAGGATGGAGCTGCGTGGGAAATAGCACATGAGGGGAGTAAAGACGGCATTGCAAGGGGGGCTTAACCCTCTTGCCACAGCACAGGCCCTGGTCTGGCTTTCTTTGCTACAGTTTTTCTACATTCCTTTTTAGGAACATAGCCTCCTGGCTGGAAAGAGAGACAGAAGGTATAACGGTAAAATGAATTTCAGTACATTTTAAGCACACTTGAGTGTTAACCGAATAGTGTGCTAAATCCATGGGAACTCAGAGTAAAAAGTCATTAAGTAATGGTTTGCTCAAAGTTTAAAATACTCTGTTTCCAAGATTTCCTTTTATTCTTCAGTAAAAATGGTAGCTAATCCAAATGTGATCAAATTCAACTCATGATTTTTATGTTCTTTGTATTTAAAAGAAGTAAGGGGTTAATGAAATACCACTAAGCTTTCTCCTGTTTTTTTGGCTACTGTTCTGTCCCAAATTTCTTCAAGACAACTAACACTCCTCTTGAATAGTAACTTTCAAATGCTCTCAAATTTTGTCTAATGGGTTTTATTCCTTACCAAACAAAGGGAAACTTGGTTGGACTTAGCTGATAGGAGAGCTTAATACAGAAGTTCAATGGCCCATAGATCAATTTTCTGTCTATATTGATACTCTATACTACAGTTACAATTATTAAGCATAAAATGTTGACTAACTAGGGTGCTGATTTAACATATAAAATGAAGTAATAAGATTTGATGAACTAATTTAAAGAGACAAACCTATGTGCAATACACTACCTGAAAAAAACCTGTTGTCAAAGAGAAATCTCCATCTTAAAAAATAAGAGGCATCTGAGCCATAGAAACGTTCTAACATAAGTTCAGCAAACCAGAAGCTGTCAGGTTCCAATAACCTATTATTCACACCTCTTTAATCACTGCCACACAGTTGATTATAAATAGCCTCATACATTTTTAAATAAGGTCATTCTGAAATGAAACAAAGAAGGTAGTAAATATTCTTGTACAGAAAAGATTCAAATCCTCCGGCATGGCAGAACTGTGTTGCTCAGGTGTTCAATACAAAGAAGGCTAACAAAACCTTTTATTAATTATGCCAAGTATATTACTTTCTGTACACTCAGTGAAACCATGAGGTTGCATCATTTAAACATAACAGCCTAAAAAAAATCCCTCACTGGCAAATTTTACTCACAGTATTGAGACTTTCAGGCATTATCCATGACTCGAGAAAATATACTGATCAATATGTTGATGTAGCTGAAACAATGCTTAACAAAGTCATGATGAAACGGATAGTTGACAAGGAAAATTTACAGTCTGGCTGATGATGCCATTGGTTATTAATGATTCCATAGAGCTGATAATCTAAATGCATTTCCTCGCTGTGCACTTAAATACATGAACGTGAGAAGAAAAGGTAAAATGTTCTATGGAATGGCAGAGCAATTTTCAGAAAATGTATTGGAGCTGAGTTCCATCTTGTAAGCGCAGATCTGAAACTGAACTCAAACCGTCAACCACATTTTAAACACACACACACACACACACAAATAAGAATAAAAATAAAAGTGAAAATTTGACTTTGAATTGAGGGAGGCAAGTGGTAGAGAGGAAATTAAGTGATGTTAAGAATTCTACCTATGGAATACACGAAATCTACTCTCCTTATATTAATACAAATTTTAAAAAGAAGTGTATCTTACAAAAGCTGAATATTACACAATCTCTAGGAAAAATCTCAACTGTCCTCATTATTCCAAAGTGAAATGTACCACAGTTTCAACCTTAAAGAAATTCAGGGTAACAGATCCCTAAACTGCTTTTGAATTTCAAGACTGAGTGCAACCAAAGACTGTGCGTGAAGAACTGATACCAGGAACCTAATTCAGATGTGGTTTTAGTCAAATATTTTAAAGTTTCCAATAAAGCTATCAAAACTAATAATCCTTACATTTTTCTGGATGATCAAATTTCCTCTGTGGCCAGCTTTTTATGATTTTTTTTAAATAAAGATGATTACTTACAGATAATTAGAGAAATAAAATACCACATTTGAGGAACAGAGAAATTAGACTGTGACCACGCAGTTACTTGAATATGGATCTGTATCAATTTACAGAATATAGTAATATAATCCTTTTAGAGAATATCTACTGACCAAACCATTGTTAGAATAAGAATATGTGAATACAGAAGTTGTACAAACATTTACAATAGTAACATTCCCCAGTCTTTAGAAACATTACATGCAGTCCCAATTTCTACTTTATTACTAAATTCCTTTATTAGGCTACAGAATGGTTTGCTAAGAACACTATTGTTTATACAATAAGAATTAATCATTTAATAGGTTGTTTTTCACCCACAAACGATACCTCTTTAAATGAAAATGTTTTTTATTTACTGAGCTGTGGTCAGTTATACACCTATGAGTAGAGTGATCACAAAGAAATAAAATAATTGAATACAAGGAAAACCAAGAACTAATTTCTACTCATATTCTAGAAGAAGACCTATTTAATAACTTCTAAAATTTATGCTACCCATATTAAATCTGTTTAACATCATACCTCTATGCTGCGGTCATCAGCATTTTACAGAATTGCTTCCTATTCTGAAAAGCACATTTGTGATCCAGTTGCCCTACTCTTCCTAGACCAGCTATCCAATGCTACTGCTGCAAATGGTCTTTAATGCTGCTTTTCAATAGGATCTTCAGTGGAGATGAGCATCTGAAGACGCTTTCACTTAGCTTTTCTAAGTATACCCATACAAGTTTCACCTTCCTTCTTCAAATATTCTAATTTCAAAAGTATTCTATTACTGACAACATCCAACATCTAATGTATGTTTCAAAACAGGGGCTTTCCGGAACCTCTTCTTTGGTCTATACCTCCCAAGTTCATGGTACTGTGTGGAAACCTGCCACTTCCCTTTCCCAGCTTCAGAACTTCACTCACACGTGAACGGCAGTGACTGGAATCCTGTGCTGTGGCTTCACCCTGTGCCAAGCAGTTTGCTTTTCCCAATCTCTGCAGAGTGAATTACAGATCTCAAGACAAAAAGGGCTTGTCCCAGAGGTAACATCTCTAAAACTGGCATTATGTTGTGAAAACATGATGGTTAGTGGGGAAAACAACAGCGGAAAATTTGAATTGGAATAACTAAACCAACTAGAGATAATGGCTACTATTTTCAATGTATGTCAACAGCACAAATAACAAAGGCTTAAATGGGGCCCAAAGCATGGTTGGTCCTTCAAGTAAGATGGTTGGAAATATTCTTTTTGATCACTATAATTTAGCCATCCATTTATTCAAATATCTATGAAGTGCTATGTCAGGAAGTAAAGAAAATTAATCAGCTTCTATCCGTACGAATCTCACTAGGATAAACAGATGTGTAAACAAATAAATTATAGTACAATATGATAAATGTAATTGGTGGATACATCACAAACATCAAGAAGGAGAAGATGGACTTCCTCAAGTGTAGCACTGGGGGCAGGTTTCCAAATAGGGAAGTGGGAGGTAATGTCTATGCTAATTTTTCTCAGTTAGATTGTAATGGACAAACCAATCACATAAAAGATGAAAGTCATTTCAGAAAGAGAATTCTCCCTCCAGGCAGATTCTACCAGACTAAAGGCCTTAAGTTATATGCCCGATACTAAATCTTGCCAGAAGGCAGAAAGTTGCTAGGATCCAATGATAAGAGAGGATCTGTCTTTGGCAACGTAACTTGAAATGCTTTGTCAATCACTATCACATGGCTGTCCCAAACCATGCATGACTAGCCATGCTAGTCACAGCCGCATCCATACTCTCAAGGAACTCTAGCGTAACAGGACAACACTGTTGCATGCCATTCAAGCTGTGTCCACTGGCAACCAGGGGCAAGACTGCCTGCCTGTCCCCAAGGCTTCTCAACCATTAGCATTTTCTCCACTGCCCATGAACAGTTTACCTTACATGGAAAGTTCCACTGGGCTTCCTTCCAAAGTGACTAGAATGGGGCAATAAGTAACATGGTAAATTATTTTTGTCTTACTCATTGTAAGTTTGTATTCCTTAGCAAATTGGTGGAGGAGAAAGTCCCTACTCTTTGCTTTACTTTTTGAAGAAGAAGACTGGATCTTAGCCAATAGAAAGCATGTTGGACAGGTAGATTGGACATTTTTGGGAAACCTTACCATCTATGGAATGGAGGAAGAGAATGGAGACAGAGTCAACAAGAAATGAACAGATTAAGATGAACAGCTCTCTAGAGGTTGAACGATGTTATTTCACAAAAAGTGAGGCCTGGCTTAATCTTGTGATGACTACTTCTCAATGACCCATGACTTTATATAATCCCTTCCCATGAAGTGCAGCAGGATTTATGAATAAGATGGGATAGTATGCCTGTGCTAATGCCATCTAGCAAAAGTGGAGAGGTAATACATAAGTCATTAAGATGCCTGACCAGCTGACTTGGTGTTTATCAAAGGAGATTATCCTGGGCAGACTTAATCAGGTGAACATTTAATTCAGGACTTACGTCTTCCCTGAGCGCAAAGGGCTGAAGCTGCAGAGCCTCTCCAGTTGTCCTTGAAAAGCAGTTACACAGTGCACTGCCTGTGGGCAGGAGCAACCCTCCTACAAGCACAAGCAAACTCACTGTATCAACAACCCATAAGAGAATGTCTTCAGAAAGTTTATGGAAAATGATGGATTTCAAAAATGTTTTGTATCAAATTAAGTTTATCATGGTAATTCTATATGGATTCTGTCTTCCTTCCCAGCTTTACTCTGCCTCGTACCTCACTCCCTCAGAGTATTCACACATGCTATACCTGCTTCCTGGAACAGTTTGCCTTAGTCTATCACCTATTCATCTTTCAGATCTCAGCTTAAATTGCAGCATAAATGCCAGGGTTTTAAAGATCTCTTGGTACAAATCACCTGCTCTGCACAGCATTCATCACGTAGCTTGTAGCTGTAGTATATGATTTTGTCTTGTGTCTGCCTCCTTCATTATCCTGCAAGTCCAATGCTGTCAGGGATAATGTCTGTGTTGCCAGAGCAGTACAATCAGTACTAGGTAAAGATAGATAGATTTTTGTTGAATGAAGAAAAGCAAAGGCTTATTATGGCACTATCCAGCCAAACTATGAAAGCTGTTGACATCACCTAAGGTTAGGTCCACTGAGCCTTACTCCATAACACAACCTCACCAGAGAGCAGAATCATTCTCTTTGGTGAAGTACAGAGGGCAGTATCAAACAATCACCACCCCAGTCCATGCTACTAGCCCATCAAGAACCATGAAATGAAGTTTGAGCAGAATGAAGTTCTGTAATTACCGTTTCCCATGCCCCCTTACCTTCAGCTACTGTAAAAAAAAAAGTTTCAAATTTTTAAGAATTAAATTGCTTGGCAAACAAAATTTTCAAAGTCTCAGATTTAAATTCTTCCTGGTCTGGTTCCTATCTATTTCTGTAAATTACTTAGGACCATGCTTGGATATCTGGTCCACTCCTTCCCAACCCACATTCTGGCTTTCAAAAACTACACCAAGTCCTTAAGACACCTTGTGCGTTGGTGTGTGTGTGTGCACATTTACACTTATTATGCCTTTGCTCTTGCTCATAATGATAAGAAATACTGTTGTCCGCTTGCTTCCTCAGGTGACACCTACCTGGTACTTACTTCAGCGTAACCAGCCCTTTCTCCCATGGTGGCTCTGGAATTTCTATATGGGAAGTCTGGAGGCAGTACTTAGGAGCAGGAGCATGCTAAAGATTTGCTTTACAGCTGTATAACAGACACAGTTACCTTAGAAGGTTCTTGTGTTATAATTTAGAAAACTGAAGGGTATCAGGGACTAAAAATTCTCCATTTGCTTGTTTGTGCTGATACTATATTCTTTGGAAACATCTAGTAGATATCCTTCAACAGAAGAGTATACCATATGATTTCATTTACTTAAGTTAGAGAACAAACCATTGTAGGCTTGTCTGTCAATCTATCTTTTTCCATCTTATAAGTATGACAAGTACAAAGACTGTCTTTTCATAATTGTAATCCTGAAATCTGCCAGAATGCCTGGCTTATACTGATACTTAATATTCTTTTGATTGAACACATTAAGAATTTTCTGAAAACATATTATGTACAATGTACAATATTAAGTGTTTGGAATGGGTTTTTAGCGAAACTGGTTAAAAACATGAAATAAACAAAATATTAAAAATAGCTTCAAATAAACAAAACAGCCACAAATATGAAATAGACAGCAAAAATTAAAAGTTTTTATTAACAGCCACTCCTACATCTAAATTCCTATTAAAATACCTTCTACAATTCTAAGGCAGAGAATGTCTGGCTTGCGAGCTATATGTCTTGCTAAATCATTTGATCCGCCTCTGCCAAAGCCACCTCAGGAGGGATTCAAATTTCATTACACTTACAGTGGGCTAATTTTTGAATTGATAATTCTGCATGGCTTGTGAATGCTGTTACAAATATCCAATTGGCCCTTGACAGTACAAAGTTCCTCACCTTGTGTAATCCTTATGATCAAAGACGTACTTAACACATTGCAGTACATTTTGCTAGGATATGAAATTTACCAAATAAAGAGTACCTTGTATTGTTAACTTAAGAACAGTATGTGAAAAGCCACTACTTAATTAAAATACTTAGTCTCCTGATGGTGCTTTCAGAATCCAGAATAAAAGAAGAACCAAGATCCGGTGACTAGGCCGATCTAAACCCTTGGCCTCATCAGGCCATTTCACCAGGAGGAGGAGGAGGAGGAAGAGCATAACCTTGAAGAAGGGTGACGTGCACCAAGAAGGGAGCAGAAACTGACTCAGATCGTGCCGAGCAGAAGAGCGGTCACCATGAGGAGGCTGCTGAAAAAGAATATGTAAGATCTGCAAAGTACTAAGGTCCAGGCTGAAGTTAGCATGGATTTGGTAATGAACTGGGAACTGCAATACCTAAATTGGGGGTGGAAAACCCAAAAGCATTGCTTAATAAATGTTGGGACATGGTAGGTCATCAAATGTATAATGAACAAATAATTCATGACTAAATGTATTTGGTTTAGAAGTGTGAGACTGAGGCATGGATTGAAGCTAATGTACTAAACCAGGTGTAAAAAGATGAGAGCCAAGGCTGGGGCAGCAGCTGTAGAAAAGGACAATAATGGTTTTGTAAATATTCTAAAAGCTCATGTGTTCGCACTGAGACTGATTTCATTAGTCAGAGAGATGCCACAAATATGAATTTGGGGGGCTGCTATGGTGATGTTTAATGAAAGCATTCCACTTGGTAAATATGTGTCCCTGTAGTCAGGTTCTTGGGTAAACTATAAAATGTGCAACTGAGTTGATTCCTCCTATGCACTTTCTAGTGCTCTAAAAATGAACTATAATATGTCCTACTTTTTAAGGTGCTTTCATCTCTTTAGTGATATGTCATTTTTAAAAATTGCTTAACTATCATATAGGAAAAATGACTAAAGGAGTAAGTCAGAATTCAAATTCAGCATTTTGAACTTCTGTCTTCTATTTTTAATCATCCTGGTGCAAGCCCACTAATGTCGATGAATGTAAGGTTATAAGACAGAAAAATACACATCACTATACCACAATGAGAGTAGAAAGGATTTAATATTTCACTTTGTATTAAAATAGTAAAACATAAAAAATGAAAATGCTTAACATTTTATAAAAATTGGCTTAGAAGTCTACAATGCAAAAAGATCAAGAGCCCATTTGTAGTTATAATAATCTGTCTGCCCTCCAAAAATGTGAGTTACTGAATTATAACCACTCAAGGTCAGTCAAAAAGATCAGCTGAGCTGTTAGCAGTCAGCAGTACTTCATATTTAAAATCTGAAAGAAAAAATAATCTGTTTTCAGATAGCTATACTTCTGCACAAGACATAAACTACATCTGAGGAAATAATTTAAAATACATCTGTCATTATACCAACAAGGGTAAGGAGTGGAAGACCATGAAGACATTAGCATTTACATCAAAGATTATTAAAAATAAATCTAGCCTCAATTCACAATTGATATCCCATGTTCTGAAGTCTTCTAATTTCTGGCTATGAACCAGGGTCACTCTTACAATGATGGGAAATTCTGGATGGATAATATTTTTGTTATTTTTCACAATGAAAGGGAAATTACAATTTGTTGTTAATAATCACATATAAAGGATTATGGAATAAAATTAATGTGTTTCTTAATTAACGTGTAGAAGACAAAAAGCAACAAATCTCACATATAAAACTCTCATTTTATATTTTGAAAAGTCCCTCAAAATATTTATGAAACAAAGCATGTTAAAATTATGCAAATAGCAATAATTCTATTTGTCAGAATTTCATAAACCAAACTACATGATTTAAGTACATTTTACATTTTAATTGCAAATTTAAAAAATAGTTTGAAAAAACGGAATATTACTTCTCTTGAGAAAACCTGGAAAGAATAAGCAAAAGATCTTGAAAGAGATGTGATCCTGCCACCCACCCCGTCTCATACAAACTTACATCAGAGGGTAAAGGTTTCATTGGAAATCGTATGAAGCGTCCAATATGATGGCACAAGGAATAAAGATATCAGGACCAGACATTCCTAAGATTTGCCTGTTTGTTTTGCTTGCTCCTTTTTTATTGGAAAGGCAGAGTGATAGGGAGATCTTCTATCACTAGTTCACTCCTCAAACGGCCTTACAAGTCAGGTTTTGGAAAGGTGGGAGCCAGGAGCTTGGGACTCCACCCTGGTGTCCCATGTAGAACTTGAACCTTCTTCTACTCCCTCTCTAGTTGCAGAGCCTGAGAGTTGGACTGGAAGTGGCCCAGGCTGGCATGCAAACCAGTACTCTTGTATGGGATGCTGACCTTACAAATGGGGGCTTAAATGCTGCACACAGCATCAGTCCTCGTGATCGGATACTCTGTAATGAGTTACTATAGGCAGAGAAATGAAAATAACATAATTCACAGCCTCTAAAATCACTGAGTCATCAACTGAGACAGGGAATCAAGGTTTGTAGCTTTATTTGAGAAGCAAAGAATAAACACTGATCCCTGAAGGGAAACCCCCTGAAGCGCCTGTCAGTGGGCGCCAGGATGAGTCAGCTGGCCAGCTTGACTGCATGAGCTCACTCTCCATCTATTCTGTTGGTCCTTTTCATCTGTTTTGACAAATCTGTTTGGGATTATGAAATTTCAGAAAATAATCTTACGATGGCTTGCTCAAATTGGAAAGGATCCTTATAAACTTTGGCAATTCCATCCCCCTCCAACAGTTTATTAAAATTGGTGCTGACTCCCACATGAAGAAATGTAAGAAAATTCTGTCTTAGTGAGGTTGTGCAGTAAAGGAAATAAGTAAACCTTGAGGGAGGGTGAGATCTGTACACAGACTCCAGGAGTGACTCAAGCACTACATTCCATTTTAAATAGGTGAGTACCACATACCTATCAAAATTAAGAAACTGATAGAGCTCCTTAGGAGGGAAAAAACTACCATATTTGACAGGGTACACTTAAATAAGACACTAATGTAACTATGACTCCTTATGAAGGACTATACTATTGTAGCAAAATGGGGAAAATCAATCAGGGGGGTGGGAACATGGGGGGGAATCCCGGTCTATACAAAATTGTACCGCAGGGCCCAGCGGCGTAGCCTAGTGGCTAAAGTCCTCGCCTTGAACGCCCAGGGATCCCATATGGGCACCAGTTCTAATCCCGGCAGCTCCACTTCCCATCCAGCTCCCTGCTTGTGGCCTGGGAAAGCAGTCGAGGACGGCCCAAAGCTTTGGGACCCTGTACCCGCGTGGGAGACCCGGAAGAGGTTCCTGGTTCCCGATATCGAATTGGCGCGTACCGCCCCGTTGTGACTCATTTGGGGAGTGAAACATCGGATGGAAGATCTTCCTCTCTGTCTCTCCTCCTCTCTGTATATCCGGCTTTCCAATAATAATAAAATCTTAAAAAAAATTGTATCGCAACATTCAGAAATTCAAAATAAAAATATAACAAAAAACTACCATATTTTGGCCTTTTAATTTTTCCATTTAAATTTCCTGAATCTTCTTTTTAAAAATTTTTAAATTTATTTTTATTGCAAAGTCAGATATACAGAGAGGAGGAGAAACAGAGGAGAAGATCTTCCATCTGATGATTCACTCCCCAAATGACTGCCACGGCCGGTGCTGCACCAATCTGAAACCAGGAGCCAGGAACTTCCTCCAGGTCTCCCATGCGGGTGCAAGGTCCCAAAGCTTTGGGCCGTCCTCGACTGCTTTCCCAGGCCACAAGCAGGGAGCTGGATGGCAAGTGGAGCTGCCGGGATTAGAACCGGCGCCCATATGGGATCCCTGTGCGTTCATGGTGAAGTTGTTTAGCCGCTAGGCCACGGCGCTGGGCCCTGAATTTCCTGAATCTTCTAAAAATAAAGTTTAGAAGCACTGTAAAGGCAAGAAACAGCTGCCACATCACCAAGTAACAAAGTATTGCACTGAATACAAATCCATCAGGTGTTTATGGGTAAAGAATACCATTGAGCTCCAAGCACATAGTGCTTGTAAGTAATCTAGGAATAGCATTTTGCTGTCCTCAGAGTTGTCACTTTCAAACTATGTATACTGCATTTGGATTGACTTGGCAAAATCTCTACTGGAAGACTGACCATCTGGTATTTTTATAAGACAATTTTAAAAGGTTCTTCTTCTTCTCTCTCCCTGGCACATTGGTAAAGTACTGCATGCCTGAAAACACCCGACTGCATTCATTTTCCACAATTTTTCAATATCTATAAATCATATTTTAAAAATAATTCCAATTCTAGCACACTGGGGAAAGGAATGAAAAATCAAAGAGACCTAAGAAATGCTTGCTTCATGGTTGGTTGATACTCCTTTACTGCACGATGGGCTATGTAATTTGTGAGATTCTGTAAAATGAACATGCTGGGATCCTCTTTTGCAAATTGTGCAGAATTTCAACACGGCGACAACAGAGCATTAAACCCATTCCACGGCCCTTCAGCAAGCTGGGTCCTGTTTCCTGTTCACCTGTCACTGATTTCCTCCGAATGCCATCCATCTCTACCATGTCTTACCACTCCATGGTGTAATGGTCAGCATCACATTAACTCTCCAACTCTATGGACAGATGGAGGAAATAATAGGAGATAAACATGAGACCTGGTTGGGCCTCTGAGACATGTATATCCATGCATGCTGGAAATCCTCGTGGGTTGAAGTCCTGCTTCTCTGCTTCTGATCAACTCTCTGCTAAGGCACACGGAGGCAACAGGTGGAATGCAGCATGTGATGCTAGTTGCGTAAGAGGTTCAGATTGAATTCTGGGCATTTGGCTTTGGCCTGGCCCCACCCTGGCATTTGCAGATATGTGGGACTGAAGTAACTGTTGGAAGACCATTGTCTCTGCCTTTCAAATAACATGCATAAGAAAAGAAAGGAGAGCTCACAGTTTAAAATTGTGCCTCTCAATGATCATTGAGTTAAACTGCCACCTAGTCTTTACCAGACTGAGATTAATAAATGCAGAATAGATGGGCTTGCTAGAAAACTAAACAGCCACAAGGTAATTAATACAAGAAAGTGAGCAGCGCTAAAGTATGACATTGTGGATATTTTTCCAGTGAAGGTAAAAACAAACTCTACAACACAGTAAGACTGCATTTTTCTTTTAATCTTAGTTACTGAGATATTTCAAATGACTTCAAGGCTACAAAGCTGGTGATTTTTTCAGTAAATGAAAACTTGTATAGGCAAGTGCTATGTACAGGCAAGTACAACAAAAGTGCAAAAACAAATTAGCAGCTTGAATTTATTAACAAATAACGAACCTTGTATTCTTCTGAAACAACTACAAGAGTCACAGAAATAGAACATGTAATTTAAGTAAAAAGGAAAAGGTTGTGGGAAAGGCAAGGTACAGAGCAATCTAGAAGCAATGATGGTATTAAGATCCAATCTTCAAATACAACTGTAAACATAAAATAAATTTGTTGCTTCAAGCACACTGTTCTTGTTCCTCAAAAAAAAAAACAAAAAACAAAACAAAACAAAACGTAATTTACTATCTTAAAATGCCTTGAAGGAGACTACGCTGACAATTTTATAGCATGGACTTTCAATGTATAACACTAATTTGCTCATAACCAGCAGCTACAGTTTATTCCTTTTAAAGACTACGTGGGTCCGACAGAGTTGGTATACCATATTTTCTGCATCTATTTGAAGTGTATAAGTTCAAAAATTAAAATGACTTCTGCAAAGATGACAGTTTTACTGTATTACTGTTTTTTTTAATTTAGAGAAATAAGTATTCTAGATAAAAAGCAGTTCTCTGAAAATGTCAAAGAAAATCTTATAAACAAAGCTGGATATGTAACATACAGTGGATAATCTTCAATAACCACAATACTGAGCACATTTTGAATACAACCAAGACTATTTGTCAACTACAGCAGATAACTAGCCTAATGATCCTTACTTACACAAATTATTAAGTATTAGTCTCAGAAATGATGCTATTTTGATATTCAAAATATGAGAAAGTTACCCTAATTTTACAAAAGCAATTTCTCTCTAAATAACAGTGATTTGCATTTCAAAAGAAGAAATTAAGATTGAGAGACCAGGAATGAGGTCATTATTTATCTTTGTGGTATAACCAGGTAAGGGAGAACCACAAAACCACCCATAATGCAACCAAATGTTACTAATGTTGATTGCCTAGGAGGTAAAGTCAAGAATATTCTGTTGTGATTTACATGCAATGGCCTTAAATTGTGCTCCCCAGAGCAGCAGCAGCACCATGTGGGAATCTAATTAGACACACTGTAGGACCCCATCTGAAATCTGCACGACCAGAAAACATGAGTGAGGGTCTATAAATCTTTGTTTTAGTAAGTCTCACAGGTGATTCAGAGATGAAGGACCAGTGGCTAGTCTTCACTAGTGGTGATGAAGTCTTCACAATGCATCTTGATAATTTAGTGCATTACTCTATTTAATGGCTTCCCCAGATCATATGTGCAGCTTAGAATCAGCAATTCATTTTTCAAGTACACAAAACCTTCGTTTTCAAAACAGCATAACCAAATCACCTGAAAAAGCACTTCTAATTGAATGTAATGTCTTGATCAAAAACACTTTAGGGAGATGTCCCCCAAAATGTCCTGAGTATTGAGAAAGCCTGATAAGAGAATCACACCTCCTGTTCTCTTCTCAGGTACAAAAGTCAGGAATGGACCATCTGAGACAAATGATTGCTCCTTAAGGACAGCGGAATGAAACCCACAGTCTGATGTCCTGCTCTAGCCTGACCCAGTTCCAGCACAAAATAAGGTCCCAGCATTTCATACCACTTGGTGTTAATGTTTGCCTTTTTACAGTTCTTTTCATTGTTGTCTTTTTCATGAACTTACATCTTTGTTTTTGTAATAAAACCTATGTTAAGGTATTTTAGTCTTCCGATTTTTTTCCTTTTTCTATTCATTGTCCAACTGAATAGCTTTCTTGATAAATCACAAAGTAATAGTCAAACATCTTTTCTTCTTGGCTTTGAAGCTATACAACCATTGCTTGCTCTCATTTACTTTTATTCCTCCACATTTTTGGAATAAGGAGCTTGCTAGGCCCTACTTCTTAATTTCTTAATTTCTTTCTTTCTTTCTTCCTTCTTTCTATGTATCTATCTATCTATCTATCTAGATGGTAGTTGCTTTGCAGTAGGTTGAGCCTTTGCTTATTGCACTTACATCCCACAAGCAAATCTGGTTCAAGTCCCATCTACTCTACCTCCAAACCATTTTTCTATTAATATGACTGAGAAGCAACAGATGATTGCCCAAATACCTAGGCCCCTGCTACCCATGCAAGAGTCCAGGATGGAGTTCCTGGCTTCTGGCTTGGCCTGGTTCAGCCATGACAAAAATATCTGGGTCAGTGCAAACACTAGCATATGCAAAAGCTGATAGAGACGACGGACTGTGCTGGACCCCATACTGGCAAGTGCACCCAAGAATCTGGTCTGGGATCACTTCAGACAAAGTTTCTTTGGGGATTCCCCAAACTGTCAGACTCAGAACTCCAACCATGAAGAGAATTACAGGTTCCATGGTCTGACTGTGGAGTGTGTGTGTCAAAGCTGAGCCTCCTCAGTGGCTCAGACAGAGCAGTGGACAGTATATCCAGGTGCACATGGAGGATATGGCAGTACATTGAAGCCTGCAGAGGATACCTGGTACCACAACAGAGGATAGAAAAAACCGATCAACCACCCCAGCCAAGTGTTGACAGTGAAAATCTGGGCAAGTTGAGATGTTAAGGTGGACAATGTCAGCCAGTGGATTCTGAAGAGATGTGATTGTGCTTGGAATGGCAAGACTGGCAGCAATTCAGAACAGTTGAACTATCAAAACCACTTGAGCAGTGCCTTCTGAATGTGCCCCACTTCGGGGACTCTGGGATGGTTTGGAGGGTGGAAAGAGAATGTGGTAACAATGGTCTTACCCACTTTCCTGTAGCCCTTGACCTTTTGCATTTTAATCAACTATGTAAAGATCACCAAAACAAAAAAACCAAAATTATTAAAAAAAGAATATCTGGGTCAGTTCTTCTGGCTCTGGAAAAATTTGTACCTAACATGGAAACACTATGTTATAAACATCAGTACTTAATCCAATGATTACGTGGAAACTGTAGGTTAAGGGTGTTTTAGGTAATTCTTCAATCTTTCATATCGTTTATGTTGCCAAAAAAAACCTGATATTACAGATTAGTGGGCACAACACTCACACACCACACACACACAGATTCCAGTTACATGGGAAGCAGTATACCAAGTATTCACACTATAGTGATGGCAATTTGACAACTGAGACAGTTTCCTAAATACATAGTATTGTTTGTTTACTTCTCTGTAATTCTGCAGGAAATTCTGTAAACTTTGTAATATGCTCTCATTTTACATAGAAAAGAACTCATTTTTCAAAATCAACCTTTTCATTTTAGTTTGCCTATGGGTACATAACTGGTACAAAACTGGTACAATAAAAGTGACATCTGACCCTAAGCTACCTAACTCTAAGAACTTTTCTTATGTTTGTCAATATTTTTGTATGCTTTTAAAAGCTATTTCTATTTGTTCATTTTGAAAGGTAGAAAAAAAGAGAGAAAACTAACATCTACTGAATCATCCCTCTAATTTCTGCAGCAGCAAAGGCTGAGCCAAGCTGAAGCTGGGAACTCAATCACCGCTTCTCCGTGGGTTCACGGGGATCCAAGTCTTGACTTGTCACCTGATGTTTCCCAGGGTGTATGCATTAATAGCAGCTGTAACTGGGGAAAGAGGCAGCTCTACCATCTCCAGCATCCTTCCGTGGCCTCTTCCTTGGTCTTCCACATCTCCTGTTACCGCAAACCCGACACAAGTTTGGATGGCTTTCTGAAAATCCTCTTTGTTAGGATACTCAGAGAATTGCTCATCTAGGCACACATTAATTACCTTCTCATTTTTTCTCTTTTACTATGTTCTCTAACTTCTATTTTTGTTTCAACTATACCTAGAAGAAAACTGTCCTGTCTAATCTGTACAATTGATCAAGCTTTATTACTATTTTAAAATAACATCTCAAATGTCTATCATGTTTACACTTATATCTCCAGCACTGCACTGAAGCAGTATAATTTGATTAAAAGTAGCATAAGGAAAAATTACATGAGAGCTGAAAAACAACCTGAAAATTATGTTGAAAATCAACATTAGTATAGTCTGTTCTGCTGTAATATTTCTTGTGAAAATTTAAATTTACTTCAATGCAATTTCTGTTTTAGAGAACGTGAGAATAAAAAAAATTGTAAGTTCTTAAGCCTGATTTTTTCTGCAAGAAAAGCTAGAAGCCAGCTGAGTCATACCACGAAGGAATACACAAAATGCACACCTGTCATTTCCAATCTCCAGAAGTTATAAGCCAGGTTGTATCATGAGCTACATCTAACAAATGCTACAATCTTCCTTCTGTTCTCATACAATCCTTGTTTCACAGTTTACAACCATTCACAGACTGTAACCTGGCACCCAGTTTCATAAACTTTATTTTTTTTCTTCCCAAGGTGAATTGCCACATTTATTACAGTAGTCTGTCCTAATCATAAGTAAAACTATGCTATGATATTAGGTTCCTGCATTTTATAAAATGTGTCACTGGTATATTACACTACATTTGGTGTACTGCACTCCATTTTTTTGCATTAGCCCAGAAATTTTATTGCTCAGTTCTGTACAGTGATGATCCTTCAGAGGATAATGCTGGTGTTACTACACAACTAACCAATCTTTGGGGGAACAGCAAAGAATATCATAACCTCTGACCCACAAAAATATTTTCCATCACATTATCAGCAACCACGAAACAAATAATCTTTGTATGTTAACAAGAAACATTATGTAATAATGAAAGATCCACAAGATGACATATTATTAGTCACTTAAAAAGACAATAATGGAAATTGTATAATAGAACAAAGAAAATATAATGTTGCAATTAATGCAATGAAAAATACAATAACAATTTTTTTTTAAGATTTATTCATTTTATTACAGCCAGATATACATAGAGGAGGAGAGACAGAGAGGAAGATCTTTCATCCGATGATTCACTCCCCAAGTGAGCTGCAACAGGCCGGTGCGCGCCAACCCGAAGCCGGGAACCAGGAACCTCTTCCGGGTCCCCCACACGGGTGCAGGGTCCCAATGCATTGGGCCGTCCTCAACTGCTTTCCCAGGCCACAAGCAGGGAGCTGGATGGGAAGTGGAGCTGCCGGGATTAGAACCGGCGCCCATATGGGATCCCGGGGCTTTCAAGGCGAGGACTCTAGCCGCTAGGCCACGCCGCCGGGCCCAATAACAATTTTTAATATAAGTAGTCAAGACAGAAAATTTATACCAAAACATTAAGAAGTTATTCTCTGGCTTTATAAATCATTAAAACTATTTTAAGAAGAAATTACTTTAATAAAAATTACATTGGTAAGCCATACCAGTATTTGTTCCATGGCTTTGCAAGCTGTAAACTTAAAAATGTCAAGTAAGGAACATAAAGGGCATATTTTCTGTAATATCTTTGTAATTATTTTGTAAATCTAAATTTCCTTTAAAGTATTCTCTAAAAAAAATCTAACTACTATACTAAATAACTGATATTTTAGCAACAACACTCTTTTAAGAAATCTCCATATCTCACTCAAATTTTAATCAAACTGAAGATGAAATAGTATTTTTGTCATTATTTAACACTTAGAAAATCGAAGAAATAAATGGTTAAAACAAAAGATTTCTTCAAAGACGTAAGTTCTATATGTTATAGTTCTATGATTTCTAGTATCTTTAGTTCAATGATGCTTCAGTAGGGAGAAAAAGTAAATAGAATTATGTACAGGATGGTAGATCCACCTACTATGAAAAGAAACATAAAGCAGCAGATAAAAGTGAGGTCAAATGGGAAATTGCCATTTTAGATTGGCTGGCTAGGAGAAAGTCTCCAGGAGCAGAGGGACACCTAAAACGGAGCATGGTTACCCCGGGGTCTGTCTACTTGCTGCCCTCCCGACCCACCATGTTATATGTTACAGGGAAGGAGATAGCAGGAGGTCCTCACCAGAGGCAGCCACATGATTGGGCACCTCCTTGCCCACAGATCTGGGATCCATATAGATTTCTTATCCCACTGATTCAGGCTCAGCTTTTTTGTCACAGTAACACCAAGTGGACTAGGACACCAAGACAATGCATGTCGATTATGTGAATGCCCGAATTGCAAGAGCTTGGGTGTTTTCAAGTTACAAGGAAAGAAGGCAAGAAGCACCCAACTAAAGAGACAAAGTAAAGCACCAGAAAGGCAGGAGAAAATGGTGGAAAGAGCCTCATCTCAAAGTAAGTAAAGAAAGGTGCTCGCTGCAACTGCCAGGTGGAATAAGGGGACTGAAAACTGAGCCTTGAACTGGGCACAACGGAGTCATCAGGCATGAAGGTGCCAAGGCAACAGACCCCAGACTGATAAAGAGGAGAGGCCACCTTCCAGACAGCCACTGTAAATGGACCGAGAAAAATAAGCCAGCATTGTATGTTGGTGGAAAAGACCTAATAATGAAGGAAAAATGATAATGCATGACAGAAAAGGCAGAGCTATCCCAAATGTGGGGACTCACTAAAGTAGGACATATAATCATTGAAAAGATATTTATGCAAAAGTTAGAAATATAGTATCTTACAGGTTAACCATAAGAAGGTCAATATATATTTTATGGTTTTGAAAATAAGCACATTACAAATTAAATGTTTGCCTTTATACAATCTATAAATCTTTAAAAGGTAAAGATATTTTAATATTTTTCCAGTTGAGAACTACAGTTGTAGAAAACACTTATAATAAATCTGCCTTTCTATTCATATGGTTCTTGGAAACAGATCACCATGGTTCCATTTTGTATACTTTGAACTCCAGATTTTATAAAGCTGGGATAGTATCTGACTAGCCAACACAGAAAAGAGTTTAACTCACCTAACCAGCTTTACTAGAACTACACAAATACACACTCAGCTTCAAAAATATTCTCTGTCCATGGAGTAATGTGTCAGTTTGTAGAATAATACATGCATTTGGGATAGCCTGCACACTGAAATGCTTCTAATGCAAAGGTAGGCAAAAAAAAAATCAATAAACAGTCAAAACAAAAGACGAAGGGCCAGAGAATGTACACATCAAGTCTAGTAGCTCCCACACAGTCTCTATGACACAGTCTTATTTTCCACAATCCTAATCCTTTATAATACTCTTATGTTTTTCCAACTTTGCTTGATTTTCTGAAATTCATAAAACAACTCGAGTTAAAAGTCATATAAAAACAGGCTAGGGGCTGAATTTGGCCCATGGGCCGTACTTTGTTAATTTCTGCTTTACCAGGTTCACAGAATCTAAATATGATCCAGGTGAGTCAGATTTCTGAACTAAAGTTGGACATTCATTTAAAATGCTTAATATGCTGCAGAAAAGATAATTTATAATGTTAGTACAAAAATTGGAAGAAATCTAGACTCAAAACAGCATATTCAGAAATATGCCTGTATCTAAAAAAAGTAACTTAATTGACCTTTTACTGAAGGGCAGTAAAATTGATAAGACAGCTACTTGCTTTGGTTACATAGATCTGAGATATCATTAGGAATCTTTCCTAAATACTGTGTCAACAATTACTGAGAGAAAGAGAAAGCGTGCAGTATTTAAGGTTTTGTGCTAATTTCCCATTGTAATCCCCCATGTAATAAAAAGTAAGTAAAAAGAAGCTACAATGAAAAAAGTTTTAAGGTTGGAGAGCTAGAATTATTATTGCTATGGATTATTATTGCTATAGATTTCTATGGGGTTGCTAGATTAGATAATGAACCATTCTCAAACAACAACAACAACAACAAACTTTTGCTGTAGTGTAAGATATCCAAACTCCCCAAACTCTATACATGGATCCAAAGTGAAGTCACTTTGAACTAAAACAATCATTTCAACCCTTCATGTTATTTCATACAAGGTTTCCGAACAGGTAAACACAAAATTATCGTATGGTGATAAGTAAAATTATACTTACAAATGATCCAGAAATGAAGATAATAACCCATGCTTTTGTGGCTGATGAATTTTTCAGTAATATAAAGCTTCTTGCAATTTTGGCCAAGCCTTAAGACCGACCCCTTTCCTCTTTCTTCATATTAGCTTCTGATTTCCGCTATAATCTGGTCACTTTCCCATGCTGCTCAAAACATGCCATGTTTTTCTTTTTTCCTACGACTTTTCTGATGAGATGCTACCTGCTTGCAGCAAGTGCATTTGCCACATGCTTGAATCCTTCCTGTCAACACATAAATCCTACTGTTGTCATATTTTTGGTGCTATAGCCCACATTCTTTTCCCTTGATTCATTGGTTTTTCAGCACCACTCAGTGAATCATACAATGAATTGTACCAAGTCTCCTAATTATAGTATTGGTGCTAGTAACAAAAGGCAGGAATACTTGTGGTTGGGATTATTTTAGTATACATCACTACTGCAAATATGATATGTGTTTAAGTAAGTGAATGCTGACTTTACTGGCTTCTGAAAAGGCTGATTTGGTTGCTAGACATAGACAGAATTAGAGTTCAGAAGAAAAAGATTGAGCAAAGGAAAACTTAAGAAACTGCACCATACCATTGTTAAGACAGCACTTGGGATGAGCAGATCGCATCCTGGAATGCCTGGTCCGAGCCTTAGCTCTCTGGTCTCCACCTCTTTCCTGCTAAAGTCCACCCAGAGAGGCAGACGATGATTGAGTACTTGGGTCCCTAATATGGAGGTAGAAAGCCTGGACTGAGCCCTGGATTTCAGGTTGCAGGCTAGCCTCCTCCTGCTATTGAAGGTGTTTGAGGAGTCAATCAGTGGACGAAAGATCTCGGTCTTTGTCTTTAAACAAAAAAGTAAGAATGGAAATGAAAATAACTATTCTGATAAGTAACACTTCAAAACTAAATTACGAACTTAGAAAGCATGACCACGTTCAGTTGATGACATGATGGGAGAGCAAAAACTTGATACTAAGTTCAAATTTTAGTACCATATTTACATGGCACTAAATAATAACTGATTGGTGTGACCTGGGTAGACCATTCTATTCATCCATGATTCCACACCCCCTCAGGCATTTGCCTCATTCAGTGATGTACTCAGCATTTACCTTCATATACGATTTTTAATGCTACAACCAGTCCCAGGCAGCACCAGTCCCTTCAAAGCCCCATGCTGGGCACCTGTGCTCTCCTGCTTGGGCTGCCCTGCACTGCGCTCTGGGAAGCTTCTATTAGGACATTTTGCATCATGTTGTGTCTTTACTTTCCCCTACAAAATTTACTGGACATTATTTCAGTCCATTAAAGTCTTTCCTGGTAACTAAGCTGTCTCCTAGAAGCAAACTCACTTGATGATGTTACTGTGTCACTGAAAAGAAAGGTTGTAATAATGAGAGCACAATTTTTTAAAGTATGCAAGCCTTTCAACAATGACTTTCATATTCTATATATAGGAAGTGTTTCTCTTTCGCATGTATGTTAGCATTTCTTTAGGGAAAGTAAACCATATAAATAAAAACAAAAAATTTAAGATGTGACAAAAGCACCCCACAAACAAGAACAGTATCTAATGGGATTTAGGGTAATGAATAGTGAGGAAATAAGATTTGAAGTTTGCATATGCAGAACTCTTTGTTAGCATACAGTTATTAATTCAGTTAGCTATTTATTTGAGTCAAACAGATCTGAATGTCTCACAGTACCTCATGTACATCAGAAATTGAATTTGCTAGTACTCTTTAAAGCTTATGAACTGAATGAAATGTCTCATCCTGAACCACCACCTCAAACAGGCGCCAACAAGGCACCCTTTAGTGTCTATCTTATCCAATCTGTCCTCACACACTAGTTATAACTCACAAACATTTCTCTCACATGCCCACTTCTCTTCATCCTCACTGTCATCTCACTTAGTTGAAGGCCATTAATTCTTCTTGGATTCACATCAGTCCTTTTATCCTTCACAGAGTAGATGTAGCAGTTGCAGAAAAATCAAGTCTTGTGCATTCATACAACAAAACATCACACAGTTCGGAGGGTTAGCAACCATACTCCACACTATGGGCAAATCATAATCATAATGTGACATCTGTATTTTTTTCATTCAAATGAACATTTGAATAATATACTCCTCTTCATGCCAAATACAACAAAGGCAATACCACCAGAACAGCAGAGGTCAGGCAAGGGGTCTTCCTGGCAAGTGGGGGATGGAGCTGACCAGAAGGAAATATTATGGGATGCTGGTAACATTCTTTGTCTTCATCTGAATGCTGATCACAAAGCTATAGGCACCCTGAAAATTCATACAGCTGTATACTTAGAGTATCCTCACTGCTCTAGACATGTAACAAGCTTTAATAAAAAATGTCAGAAAAAAATGCAAATCTCATGTCAACATCTTTTGCTTCTCTTAAAGTAAAGCCCAAACAACAACATCTAATAACATGTGAGATGCTTCCCCATGCAGGGTCATCCTGCCTTGTCTCCCTAAGTCTTTTGTCCTGATCATACCTTGCTAACTTTCTCACTTTCTCCTTAAGTGCTTTCAGAACTACTAGGTCCTCCTCATTCTGCCTTCCCTTTTTGCTTCATAAACTCCTAATGATGCCTCAGGTTCAGCTGAAATTTCATTTCTGCAATCTGAAACAGCCTGTAGTGTTGTTCTCTGATTCCAGTTTAGGTTAGCAATTACTCTGTCTTCCCTTCACCACACTCCATCTTTAGCAAATCACACATTCTGTGATTGGCACTCACTTCTCACAGTTCTCTATATTCATGTATTTGAGAACTAGTTAAATAAGTTATTTACTTCAGATATAAAAACATTGAAGGTAGTTAAGACAAACTTCCAATGTCTATGAATTCTAGTACTAGTAAAATGATCATGTTATACTAGATCAGTGGCTGATTGCTACAAACTCTTTGGGAATATGATGAAAACTGTGGACATTCTCTCAGCAAAAATAAATCAAACAATCTTCACAACATCTTTGGAAAAATGTGTGTTACCTTCTAATTCCATTTTCTATTAACCTCTGAAGTCCCCTCATATATACAAATATGAGTATAACTCCAGGGAAGTCACAGACCCTGTGAAACTTGCCCAAGGCCCCTGGAAGAAAGGTGTCTAGACTAGAACCTTTGTAGCTTTAAACTATGGCTTCAGAAATGAGGAAAAATCATTTAAACAAAAGGAAATCGGTTTAGAGAATGAAAGTGAGAACCCAAATACAACTCTACTGTTTAATTTGCCAAGAAAGCCTGAACATTTTACTTATATATATATATAGATGGAGATGTTAACTTGACAAAATAATTTATACTTTAGACATTAGAAGTCAGGCTAAACAACGATCTTACATAAACCCAAGATATTTCTAGACATGGAAACGTGTGATATTCACAGCCTTTGAATGACAATAAGCCTTCTCCTCCTTCAACCTCACAAGTACCACTGGCTTCAATTTCTTAGAGTGAGGAAGGAAAATACTTGTGTTAAATAAAGAAGGTTATGTTTAAAACCTTTTCACAGTGACTGTTCTGTGGGAAGGGCAACACTTTTAGATGCAAAAGTGTGTTTATTTAGAACTAACACAAGTGTTTACTGGAACACACACATACACACACTCCCTTACCTGTAATACTTGTTCTCTGAAGGAAATCCAGTATTAACAATGTACCCACACTCTTGGGCACATTCTCCTAAGTGTGAATGGATTTGGAATGCACCATAGTTGAAGCTCCGAGTTGCTAACCAGCTAGCCTGTAGTGAGAGCACCTACCTGCCTGGCTAGGAATGCAGCACACTGTCCTGGCAGCACCAAAGGTCTCACCTGCAGTCATTCATCCTCATGAGGCAAGAGCGCCCCCTGAGGGTGAGTGTGGATCTGGTATGAGGACTGCCCCTACAGAACTAGAATAGTCTCTTGGGTAGAGCTGAAAAAAGGGTAGATCCACGCTACTTGAGTAATTGCCACTGCATGCTTCAAAAGCTGTAGTTGCTTAAAATAAAATATTTAAAACTTAAGAATAAAAAAGGAAAAATGTTTCTCTAGGAAAGACACCTTTGGAGAAATAAAAAATATTGGTGAAAGAAATGACTACTGATTGAGTCAGGTTATACCTATCAATGCCCAAGCCACAAATTCGAAGCACTTAGATACTTGTAAGATATGTCTTGTCCTGGTGTTCATCAAGATAGTATTTTGCATTAAGTCTTGACAACTTGGTAGTTATGTGATGGCTGCAGGGGTAACCAAAGGCAAGAAAATACCTTGAAATACTGTGGACCCTGAACACTAAAGAGTTTACAGCAAAGAGTACTTTTTTGTTTTTAAACAGTACTAGTGATTCATTGTTAGCCAAGATATACTTTATAAACTTAACAGACCATCTAGTTATAAAATTGTATAAGTCTAGACCTCAATAATTTAGATTTAAATGTTCAAATATGTAAGGACCAAGTCCCCATCACACTATCCCTTCTTGTGTCTTAAATGTTCTAGACAACCATGAAGAAGCAGGTTAGCAGTTTCTGGTTTGCATATTGATTTTACAGGACTATCAAAATTCTCTTCAGAGGAACAGACTATCAAAATATGGTCCTACATGCTTTTGGAGAGCCCAGTCAGAGGCTTCCACTTGAATTAAGCCACAGAATTGTCAGATTAAATACAGGACATCTAGTTAACCATCAAGCTAGATAAAGTATAATTTTTTGGAGACCTACGCATACCTTAGAACCCAATTATACTAAAAATTTTTCTGCTTTTTACCTGAAATTCAATTGGTACTGATGAAGCTAAAATGAAAGCTCCCATCCTTGTCTGAGTCTAGATTTTCAAATATGGCAGCTATTCGTCGTACGTGGGTATTGAGGGCCTGAACTTGCCTATCAAATGTGCTACATGCTGTGAGTGATAATATATCAGATGTTGAATGCTCAGTATTAAGAAGAAAAATCTTAATATTGCCTAAACTGCTTACATGTTGAAACAATATTTGGATACATGGAATTAAAAAGAAAATTAGATTTTGCCTGCTTCTTTCGGCTTTCTTAATTGCTTTCCAGGAAATCAAAATTAAGCAAGTAATTTGTAGTGGTGGCTTGAAATAACTTTTTACTGGACAATGCTGGTTGCGATGCCTTGTTTTTCATCTCTAGAAAAATCAATATTGAAAAATATCCAGGGATGCCTCTCTCACCTCCCTCAAGCTTTACAGAAGAGCTAATGAGTAGGTAACAAGCATGATCGCACCAAGGCAACTTAATCTACAGCAATGCTGTTTGCAGGGATTGGCTATGACTACTGTTTCATTTATTATTTTCTTAAAAACTTTTTAATTTTTAAAAAATTTTATCATTTTTTTATTGCAAAGTCAAATATATGGAGAGGAGGAGAGTCAGAGAAGAAGATCCTCCATCTGATGAGTCAGTCCTCAAGTGGCTGCAATGTACAGAGCTGAGCTGATCCAAAGCCAGGAGCCCAGAGCCTCTTCTGGGTCTCCCACATGGGTGCAGGTCCCAAGGCTCTGGGCTATCCTTGACTGCTTTCCCAGGCCAGAAGCAGGGAGTTGGATGGGAAGTGAGCTGCTGGGATTAGAACTGGTGTCCATATGGGATCCTGGCTCATACAAGGTGAGGCCTTTAGCTGCTAGGCTACTGTGCCATCCTGGCTATGAGCACTTTAAACACAAAAACACAGCACCCAAACACTAGTGAAAGGGGGGAAAAAGTCAATGCGACAGTGACAAAACAAAGTATTCAAAACAGGAAGTAAACACTAGTTTGTACATATGTTTCTGTAGATGTAAATGCAGAATCCTCTCCCAGATCTCAGTTTCAATGGGAGACTACCTCAGCATCATTATGCTGAGATTTAATTCCCACATAGTATCAAATTCATGGAAGAATATTTGGCTTTGTTCCTAACTATGAGTTGAGGTAATGTATGTCACTGCTAAAAATTCTGATGACAAGATCACAATTTTTGATATTCTAGATACATAACTAACCCATACATAACTGACCTGAAAATAGAAAAGTAGCTTTAGAATAGTGCAATACATTCCTTTTTTTTCTAATATATATTGCCAGTAGTTTCTGAGAAAAAAGGTCATTTTTAAAAAAAGGATATGTTAACTAAAACTTTAGTTAGGGAAAGGAATAGTAAGTTTTTGAATTATCCTTATCTCTCACCTTACAATGTCAATAGATTTTAATATAAAGTTTTTGTTCAACTGACTAAAAACTGAATTATCGATTCTATACCATGTCATGATAGAGGCTAAAATTATTTCATCGTAAAAACTCAAACAAAACTGTGTACAAATATACAGATTAAATACTTAATATTGTTATTCTTCTCAAGTATTAACTGCAATAGATCTACTTTGAAGATTTAAGCCTGTGGAAGTTAATAATCAGTAAGATTAGTGGGAACTTCTCTATTTGCATATGAAGAGCAAAACTGATTCTTCTTTAATATGTTTTTATTACATTTATTTAAGAAAAATGATGATTTTTGAAAAGACAAATTTATCAGAAGTATAGCTGTCAGACAAAAATCAGATTTCTCCCCTAAATTAACAGTTTATAAGACATTCACTTCTTACAGAACTAGTTTCAAGGGTCACCTGAAAAGAAGTAAAGTTTAAATAAATAAATAAATAAATAAATAAATAAATATTTTAAGGAAAAGGAAAAAGGTCTATCAGGCACAGCCCGGCACAGTAGTCTAGTTGCTAAAGTCCTTGCCTTGTATGTGCCAGGATCCCTTATAGGCGCCAGTTCTAATCCTGGTGGCCTTGCTTCCCATTCAGCTCCCTGCTTGTGGCCTGGGAGGTCCAATGCCTTGGGATCCTGCAATCTGTGGGAGACCCAGAAGAAGCTACTGGTTCCTGACTTCAGATCGGTGCAGCTCTGGCTGTTGTGGCTGCTTGGGGGAGTGAAGCATCGGATGGAAGATCTTCCTCGCTGTTTCCCCCCCGTATATTGGACTTTCCAATAAAAATTTAAAAATAAATCTTTTAAAAATATCTTTTGGACAACTGAATGGAATTAAGCGAACATTTAATTTCCTTATCAGCCCTTTAGGTCTAAATTTTCAGCAAAATACTACAGCATTGTGAAAAGTACAATCTGAAATGTGGTGTTAGCCATTTAGCAGCTCGGTGGCAGCCAAAGTTATTCCCACCCAGTAATAATTTATTTCTAACACTGATGGCATGTTCAGAATCAGTATGCTTTTACTCTCCATAGTCAAGAAGTAACACCCTAAAAACATTTGAATCTGGCATTGGTCACTTTGAGAGGACATAGTTGACTATAAAAGGGAACAATATGGTGCTTTTGATTTTACAATTTGGAAGTAAAGCCAACATATTAATTTGTTGACCCTTTATGTCTCCCTGCCAGAACCAGTGTATTCATGGATTTCCAAAGATGGGAGCAAGTTGTAATACAGGGTATGGACAGTTTAACTAAACTGATATTTTCTCAAATTAAGATCTGACATAAGAAATGTTATAATCATGTACCTTTACAGATGAAGAAGATCTTAGCTTCCAGGCTTTCTGTAGCTTAGTACAGATTGCAAAATGATCCGAGGCACATTCCTTGAAGTAAATGTCATGAAAAGCAATTCTTTAGAGCTGTTTATATTATCTTATGATGTCACCAGACTGCCTAAATGCTGTCACTGTTTTGAAATTCTTGAATGCAAGTCTCAAACTATAGAAGAAGATCTCTTGATGATAGGGTAACCCTAACAGTTACTAGACGCAGACTCAACTGAAAAAACAAGCTCTACAACAATTGGGATTTTAAAGATCCATGGATCCTTAGGATACACCTCATCTCTACACAGTGAGAGCTAACTCTTGACGGACATGTCAGAGCATACGCTGAGAAACACTGTCGTCTCAGACCCTCAATGGAGCATTCCAAAACCAGTCCTGCTCAGGAGCGTGGGCCCAGGAGTGTGCTCTCCACTGTGCTTACCTTTAGAGAACAAGATGGCTGACACACACTGAGCAAGTCCTCACACCCCACACCTCCAACAACACTGAAAAGATCTGCAGATCTTTCTTGGTGCAGGAGGGACCTCTTATAATCTTCTCATGTTGGAATTTAAGATTTTCCTGAAGGAGGGGAGAGAAGAGTAAAAGATTATACTGCAATCCTATCACTGGGATTAAATGTATCTTCCTATAGTATAAAGTGAGGTTCTGTAAAACGAGTTAGACAAAATCACAGGTATCCTAAAAATCATATTCTCCCTTTTCTAAATTATCACCTATAATAACTGAACATTTCAAATAGTTCTCCTTAAGTTGAAAACATCAAGGAATCTGTTTAACTTTTATCTCATCTCTAAGAAATTAAGAGGTTGAGAAAAAGACAGAAAAATTCCAGATCACTAAATGATTATAACTTCAAATGTCACTAAAAGTGATTAGTACAGCTAAACTCACTGACTAGCAAGAATAGAAATAACTGGTAGAAATTTTGCCCTGCCTCTACATTTTCAAATAATGACATACTCATTTCCTGACAACTAACAGGAACGGAGTCCCTTGAGAACTGAGTTAAACGCCAGAGAATCATATATGAGTCAGTTACTAGAATCTAAAGATCCCAAGAGGAAAAGGAATTTCAGTTTCTCTTTCTGGTTCTGTCTTTAACACATTTCTTTTTGTAGAGTCTTAGGTTTTGGCAACAAAAAAAAAGATGCATAAAAAGAAAATTAATGAATCAATATTCTCAAGGTCAAAACTTATATAAAAATGGAACAGTTAGAAGCCAACACATATTCTGTGGAGTTATGAGACTGTTGCATAGCATAACAGCAGCAATATAAGTCTTTAATCACAAATAACTTAAGAATATAATGCTTAAAAGTGCTGTATCTAGGGCAGGCACAATGGTACAACTGGCTAGTCCTCTGCTGCAAGCACAGGCTTCCCACATGGACACTGGTTCATGTCCTAGCTGCTCCACTACCACCCAGCTCTCTGCTTATGGTCTAGGAAAGCAGTGGAGATCTGAAGGAAGCTCCTGGCTCTTGGCTTCAGATCAGCTCAGCTCTGGCTGTTGCAGCCATTTGTGGGGTGAACTAGCAGATGGAATATCTGTCTCTCCTGAAATGGAGTGGAATACTATAAGACCAGGAAGTCACACAATGAATATTAAAATACATTACCATATATTGCCAGATATCAAGATATCAAAGATGAAAAGTAACACACCTTAAATATTTATTATTCATTCTTTAGTGAGGAGATTAATGTGATTAAGCATAGACTGGATATCTGTAGTGTTGAGTAAATCTTACCATAATATTAACTGAAATGGAAAATGCTCTATCAGTATTACTTTCTCACACATTTTAAGCAAATGTATGCATTCCATTAATTTTTTTAAAATATGGAATTTAAATAAATGTTGTTCATTACTCATTTTTCCTACAATTCATGAACTTAAAAGCACAAAGACTGTTTTCCTTTAGTGTTTTCCAACTCTTTAAATTTGACAAATCAAGAATAAAAATAAGAAATGCTGAAATCAGGAACAGATGAATGATACTGATAAAGGAAAGAATCCATATACATTTTAAAAATCCAATTTACAAGGTTAGCGCAATCGAAAGATGTAACTATTTTCAAAGCGCTTGATTTCATTTGCCTCCAAATTCTGAAAAATGTGGCGTCAGTCCTCAAAACAAGCTGTGAGGTATGCAAGATGCATTTCATTCATTATTCAATGGGCTACCATTTAATGGGTTACCAAAACCACCATAATAAAATAGGGAGTAAACTCAATATTTATGATTACCCATATAGTTAAGACAGTGATTTAACCAACAGATTACATCTTGATTATAATAGTGAAAAGCTTTCCATAGTTCACAAACAATTTTCAAGTTAGTATTGTGAATATGGGACTCAGGCATAAATGTGAAAAAAAGAAGAGGTTTTAAAACTTTAGGCTGAAGCATATTTGTGTACATAAAAACTCACAATTTAAAACAACTCTATTTTGTTGGAATTTTCTTTTTTTTTTTTTAAGATTTTATTATTATTGGAAAGCCGGATATACAGAGAGGAGGAGAGACAGAGAGGAAGATCTTCCGTCCGATGTTTCACTCCCCAAGTGAGCAACAACGGGCCGGTGCTATGCCGATCCGATGACGGGAACCTGGAACCTCTTCCGGGTCTCCCACACGGGTGCAGGGTCCCAAAGCTTTGGGTCGTCCTCGACTGCTTTCCCAGGCCACAAGCAGAGAGCTGGATGGGAAGTGGAGCTGCCGGGATTAGAACCGGCGCCCATATGGGATCCCGGGGCTTTCAAGGCGAGGACTTTAGCCATTAGGCCATGCCGCCGGGCCCAATTTCGTTGGAATTTTCTAAGCCTTTGAGCTAACTTATAGGGGAAAGTGAAAACAGTCTGAAAGAACTAAGTACAATAATATGTCAAAAACAGTCAAGAAAGGATGAAGGACAACAAACGTTGGAAATTTTACTGAAGGTAAAAGATTCCATTGGTTGAGTCTTGGCAAAGGAGAGTAAAAAGATGAAACACTTTCTACTTGGCTAAACATTATGGCTAGTGGTGCATTAAGCATATGATTGTAAATCAAAATCATGTTATTAAAGATACTAAAGGGAAAAAAGACAAGGAGGTATTGTGGGAGGGAGGAAAAGATGGAAGTATGGTTATTGTGCAATTGTGTATCTATGAAACACAAGAATTCTATTCGCTTTGTATTAATTATAAAAATCAAATTTGGACGCAGAAGACAAGGGAAAAAAAGATGAAACAAGCTCTGAATATAAACTAAGTCCTTACTCGATCAATAGTGGTGCACTGGGGCCTTTGCCTGTTTCCTCCAGCACAAGGAACAGAAGCTAAATTACTACTTTCAGAGACCTAGCATTCAATTTGTATTTCCAAGTATAGGCTATTGAGCAACTTCTCTGAGCAAGCCATTCTCTCCACCAATGTTTCTGACGCCAACCTGTTGTGCAGCCTATGCTCACTCCTGAAATGCTGCAAAGGACTCACAGCTCATCCTCAGGAAGAGAGCTGAGTTCATAATAGTGGCCTATCCTTTGGCCAGGGGAGATGGGCGACACGCTGGGTGACACACAGGTCTCCTACAACAGAGGTTTCTAAACAAGTATGGACATGGAGGAAACACTGAGTCACAGACTGACAAATCAGAAGCGATCTATGGACCATACTTCAGGACAGGGTGAACAGAAGGAGGGAACACACACGGACGGCATCTTCTGCTCAAAAATTCATCCACTCCATTTCTCAAGTCAAAATGCAACATTTCTAAAACAAATAACAGACTAATTTCACATCTTGAGAATGGCAGGAATCTGAGACGGCATGCAACAGAGGTGGAGCAACATGGAGTCATACACAAGTCAAAGGAATTGGCAAAACTGAGGATAAACGTGTGTCTCCTCTTACTGAACATTAGTTCAAAAATTAAAAAAAAATAGTAGTTAAATTCCCACAGGAGAGAAACATCTCTGTCATCCGACTTTCACGTCTATCCCTGCATTCTTATCACTGTCTGGGACGCTGCTGCCGTACAAAACCTCCCAAGGACTCCTCCTGCAAGTGTCCCCCTCATCACAGAGTCAAGACAGAAGGAATCACCAGGAATTTTTAAAGTGAGAGGTATGTCTAAAAATGTATGAATCACTTTGAAGCAAATCACCTACCAATATTCTTGACTCAGGCAGTTTCTCTGAAATTTATCTATACCTTAAAAAATACTAAAGTGTATTTATATTTTTTCCCAAAGATCTATCATTCGTCTCAAATTTGTTATTGCATGTTATAGTATTTTTATTATAATTCTGTGTGGGGATCTTTTTTTCCAGCATGTTTTTCTGCTGGAAAAAACAGATAAACATATAAAGATTATGGCTTTTTAAATTTTTATGATTTAAGAAGTGCTTTTAAAGTTGACTACCTTAAGATTTTTCTAGCTAATCAACCACATCATTTAAAGATGAACTACATAGGTTTTATTTCTTCTTTAGGTTTTTCTCATTAGCATCAACATACAAAAATGGGATTTGTGGTGACTGAAGAATAACACAAGAGTAACTGTTGTTCTGAGTTTATCACACTTGTTCTACCACTCTGGTCAGGGGATCCTGTTCACGCTGCTGAATTAATGAACAATCTCAACCCATGATTCACAACTCAAGTAGATGTATATGTGACTACGTAGAACCAGAAAAAATTCTTCCTCTCCTGAATGACCTACACTGTAAATAAAAACTATAAAAGGTTATTATCAACACTTTTCATCAAAAGCAACTTATATTTTCATTCTACAAAGTGCTTACAATCACATATGAAGCATTCAATGTGCCATATGATTCATGTATTGTAGAGTTTTTATTTTTTGATATTTATGCTTTTAGAAGATTCAGTGTAAAACACTAGCTTCTTTCCAGAATAAAATATTTTAGAAAAAAATTTTTTTAAAGAAACATAGTTTTAAAAGAAAAAAAAATGAACAGAAAAAAGGAATCATGGTTTACAACAAACATTTATTTTTGTACAAGAATTCCGACAATATACATAAAAGTGGTTAGATTTAAAAATTCATTATTTTGTATACTTTAGCCTGTTAAGTCTCACATTTTCTGTTCTGTGAATATTTCAGTAACATAATATTTATCTTGATTTGCCTGACATATTCACTACTCAGTTTGTCTTTTTTTTTTTTTAAAGATTTATTCATTTTATTACAGCCAGATATACACAGAGGAGGAGAGACAGAGAGGAAGATCTTCCATCCGATGTTTCACTCCCCAAGTGAGCCGCAACGGGCTGATGCTATGCCAATCCAATGCCGGGAACCTGGAACCTCTTCCGGGTCCCCCACACGGGTGCAGGGTCCCAATGCATTGGGCCGTCCTCAACTGCTTTCCCAGGCCACAAGCAGGGAGCTGGATGGGAAGCAGAGCTGCCGGGATTAGAACCGGCGCCCATATGGGATCCCGGGGCTTTCAACGCGAGGACTTTAGGTGCTAGGCCACGCCGCCGGGCCCTCAGTTTGTCTTTATGGGTGCCATATATACAGGATTGTGGAACACAATATGTTAACATTAGAAATGACAGAATTAATCCAGAAAATAATCAGCAACTGCTACAATCATGGGAGAAAATTAAAAAGGAAAGTTACATTTTCCTGTTTTGGTTAAGTCTAAGGGGTGTGAGGAGGGAACATTATATGCTCCTTGATGAAAAGCGAAGAGAAGACTAGCCTAGAGTTTGTAGTATTCTTAACGTCTTCCTACTGTCAACACCAAAATCAAAGCTGAAGCTGAAACCACTTATGTCCTTTCAGCTAGTTTCTAGTTTACAGAAACTTTAGAGGTTACAGGAACACACTTACAACGAGAAGGCAACAGAAAAGCCCAGAACAAGGGAGACTGTACATGTTAGTTTAACCAAGTATATTCAATAAGTGATTAACTGGAAGGAAGGGAAAGAGAGATGATGGCCGGCCTGGCAGAAGAGAGGTACTGAAAAAAAGAAACTTCAACTACAGAGCGCTCCTAACAACAAAAGATTGTTAGTATCTAATGAACAAATCAACTGTAAAATAACATTTTGTTTTTCAGTCAACAGCAGGGGAACCTAAATGCAGATGACATGAGATGATAATCACTGCTGATTTGTTGGGTATGATAAAGGCATTATAGTTATGTAACAAAATCACCTTAAAAAATAGATGCAATTGCTTTAAAAACTTGAGAAAAACGAGAACGTAGATGGAGCAGATGTGGTAAAATCTTGCTGTTACATACAGGCTATGGTGTTCTGACGTTCTTTTTGGCATAACTGGAATTTTTATAAGGTATTTTAGATTTTCAGCATCAGGAATATCATCCAAAAAGCCAAATGTATTCAAGTGTAAGTAATACTATTCTATACTACATAATAAAAATCCACAACTGATTCAGAGCAAGCATGTACAACATTTCCCTTGTTCATGCTTTACAAAGTCCAATTTAAAATTCAATCTGATTTGCACACAATGCTGCTGTGTATATGTACATCTGTAGAGGGAAAGAATTTTAAGTTCTGGTTCAACAACATTTCAGGAAATAAAACTTCTAAAAAATGAGGTAATCTGTGCACCCGTCTCCTCCTGGCAAATAAAAGCTAAGTTTCTAGGGTACACTGAACCAACATAACATATATTGACACTTTCACATCTCTAGATCATGCTGCCGTCTGATGGTATCAGGGTAACTACATTTGGATCTGCATTCTTAAAGATTCTCACATGAGTCAAATAATTTCTTCTTTCATCTACTGATATTCCTTCAATCTTGAAATGAGACTGTGGTCTCAGCTGAGTTTTAGGAGAGTAACGTGTTACAGCTTCACTGTGCGAGGCACAAAATAGCACAATCTTATAATTAGTAAGTACTCAGGCACAGGAGTGATGGCAGGTATAGCTGCATTTGTATGTTGTTCATACAAATTTAAGTGATTTGCTAACATGGGAAACATAAGACTGCCTTTTTCTCCCCTGTACATTCTATCATGTGTACCTTCATCAGAGAGAATAATGGTGATTAGCACATATATTCCCTCTTATTAAAAGTGCTATACCTGAAGAGGGGACGGTTTCCTTGTCATCCTACTTTTGCACCAATGACAGGTTATTTTTGCTGGTCCTTGGTTTCACTTTTATTGTGTTAGATACATGTTGCATATTCTAAATTTATATAATATATAAATATAGAAAATAAACACACATATATAATTCATATTTATATACATCACATAGTGATGCAAAAATTTTTACTCCCAATATATCACAGTAAGCAAAACATAGGGTGGGGGGGGGAGAAAATTTTCATTACGCTAAATGCATTTTCTTATAAACTTCAATCTTCTTTCATTGCATGTTAGCATTTCTTCAGTGATACACTGGTCATTCAGTAGCATGTTATTTAACTTCATATTGCTGTAAATTTTCTGTTTTTCTTCCTCTTGTTAGTTATGTTTTATGGCTTTTATGGGGATGTATAGTAATTGTGTAACAGAGACTATCATATCCAGATGCGAAGATACAATGTATTATGCATTTCTACTTCCAAATCAAAGATGGATTCCCAATGAAACTGCTAAATAGATCCTGACAACAGGATGCTGGACTCTCTGGCACTGTCCACACCTACAATGTCAGGATACGCTTACACAGCAGAGTGACGGATTTATGACTGTTTATGAAGGACTATAACACTGTAATAATATAGTGAAATCAGTGGTAAGCGGAAGTTTTGGAAAGGGGAGAAGGGAAATCCCACAGCCTATGGAACTGTATCATAAAACAATAAGATAAATAAATTTTAAAATATTTAATATTTTATGCATTTAAATCTTTTCCCAAAAATATTTGTATTCAGCAATGCTCTTACAAATATGTCAGTGTTTAAAATGTAGTTAGTTTCACTAGGATGGGAGTCTCTTTTCTCAGCTTTTCTAATAAATCTTACTTTAACACACAAAAACATGTAGCTAGTTTCCAATACAAATATCTTAAAATTTTCTATTAGACCTATAAAGGACACTTACTTTAACGTTTTGCTTTTTCTATTTGAAATATCACTTTAATTACATATGTGGACAGTAGTTCAGTAAGTTTGATTATCAACTACTCCTAATGGTTTGTATATTTTAACATGTACCATTTTTTACCTGATAGCAATGGGACTCCTATCAAAACTTATACCTGGATAACTGTACTGCTGAATGTTAGCAAGCGGCTTTAGTTAGCAGCTTCCCGCAACTCCTCTCCTACTTGGAAGCAGTGCTGTGGTACAATGGGTTAAGCTGCCACTTTTGACACTAGCATCCTCAGAGTGCCAATTTTGAGTTCCAGCTACACTACTTCCTATCCAGCTTCCTGTCAATACACCCTGGAAAGCAATGGAAATGGATCTGCTACTGGAGCCTCTGTCATGAGTACGGGAGATCAGGATGAAGCTTCTGGTTCCTGACTTCAGCCAGGCAAAGAGCGAGCTGTTGCAATCACTGGGGAGTGAACTAGCAGATGGAATAGCTTTCCTTCTTCCTCTCTCTTCCTTTCAAATAAATCAACAAAATAAAGCATTTTTTTCCTGTAAAAGCAGTGCATGGTGTTTAAAGTGTTCAAGTGAAATTTTTTTGGTAAGGAGCCAAGTACACATACACATAAATGTATACAATTCACAGGACTTCAAAAATTCAGGGGAAAACAAGTTTGGCAGTTTATTTTGGTGCCAACCCCGCCCCCCTGAAATCCATGTATAAAATTCACATTTACTTTTCATAATGTGTACTTACACGAACTTTTTGAAGATTTCTTGTATGGAGTGTATATTTTTGGCCACGTGTATCATATATACTTGATCACGTTTGTTTATTTCCTTTTGTTTAAAATGCCATCAGTGTATTTTGGGATGGATCATTAAATTTGAAATTCTTGGTAGTGTTAAGAATGGCAGAGTTTGGGGGTGGAGGCTTGGTACAGTGGCTAACACTCCACTTTGGATGCCAGTACCTTATATCAGAGTGCATGGTTTCCAGCCACATCTCTGCTCTGAAGTCTAGCTTCCTGCTGATGTGCACCCTGGGAGGCAGGTGGTGGAGTCACAGCTACACACAAGGAAGAGTGAGACTGAACAGCAGGTTTCATGTCAGCCTGGCCCAACCCTGGTTTTTGTGGGAATTTGGTGAGTAAACCAGTGGATGGGACTCATCTCCATCTGTCTTCAAATAAAATCAAAGTTGGTAGATAAAATTCTAAACACACTTTTACAATAGTAATCAAATGACTACTGTGGCTAGTTAAAACTAAATCAAAGGTAATACAAAGAAGTTGTACCTGTTCAAAGTGTCTATTATTAGAAAAATAATCTTTGAGCATAACAAAAAAATCAGTACAACATTAGACAGATAAGAGGCATTTTTTTATGAGAGGCATTTTGTACTTCCCTCCTGAGGTTAAGAAATACCGTGTATTGAACTTATATATAAGGTCAAGAAAAAAAATTTAAGAAACAGACAAATCACATGACGGAAGAAAGAAAACATTATTATATTCTTAAAATTGCATTTATGTTACACTGAATCTGTGTCCATTGTATTGATATCAATTTATGTGGGAATATTTGAGAAACCCTGAATTAGTATATGTAAAATTTAAATACTGAACTTTTATCAACAGTTATCATACAAAATATTTTTCTTATGATTTTAGCACATCCATGTAAGATCCCTTTTCCCATGAGTAACAAACCAAGGACTCTCAAATTATGAGTGCCAACTGTCAGTATCCTTCACATGGTCCCTGTCCCCATAGAGTTTGAACAAAGTGGACTGCACAATTCTTTTAGGCTAATCTGACACACATAAGAGGAAGTACTAGTTAGCTAGTAAATTTCCAATAGACACTTGTTGATTGCATTCTAACTTTTCATGGGACACCAAGCTTACAGAATTCAAATTCTTTTTTCACACTCAGTATTTGCAATGGAAGAAAACATGTATTTCAGACAGACATTAAGTTTGAAACACCTGTTTTAATGCCTACTTCAACTGCATACAGTTATAATTCAACTGAATTAGTACCCAAATATAAAAATGTTTTTTTACATAGATAAAATTTATAACTCAATGGAATTAGTACGTAAATATATCTTTTACATAGATAAAATATACAAGCCACGGGATCACAGCTCTAAATAAATGTTCTCTCTCTTTTTTTTCTCACTCTGTCATCCTACCCTTAAAATAATTTTTAAAATCCATGAGGTAGATAAGAGGTCCTGCTACAACAGAAGGATCAGTTACACAATCTTTGGAACAGACTGAGTCTACTGAGGATGATATAACTCTGGTCCTAGAGATGAATTTACAGGTGTCTCTGAATGAAGGGGACCTCTGAATGAATCAAGAGATCTCAAAGCATGGGTGAGAATGTTATTGACATTTTGTTTAGTGGGAAGAATGACACCTAGCAACTCTTTGTTGTTACTCCTATGTATTTACCAATAAATAGAGCTACGCATCCGGCAATGATTTCAGTTGGCTCAATTCTGTGAACTGAGCAGGTTACTTCTGAGATGTCATCATCATTCTTGTTGTTGACTATAGCAACACACAGATCCCCTTCCATGAGCACTTGCTGTGGATTAGATGTGGGCACTTTATATGCATCTAATAATTTAATTTTCTCTTATGTGTATAATTTTATTAAATATATTATATAGATAGGGAAACTCAATAATCTAGTTGTATAAATTTGCTAAGATTACAAAGCTTGTGTTAGAATTACTACTCAAGCACAAACAGGAGAGAGCCCTTCACTTGTGAACTACTACAAACTGGAAAGTTTCACTATAGAACCACTTCATATAATTTTATTACACAATCTGTAACATGTATACTATCCATGACAGCCATGTGAGTTTGTTCTGCTCATAGTAACATCCCTTGATTCTTCAGAAATTTGAAAATTTTCCATGGTAGTTTCTCAATTTAAACTATACAAGTAGTAAGACTGTCCTAGACTCTATTAAGCACTATTTTTTTTTAAGTTCTGTTCAATTTTTCAGTCAAAATGAATAACTTCATTTCACGAAGTAACCAGATTAAATTGTTACCACACTGCATTGTGGGTCTCAAGGTATCCCTTAAGAAAGAGATGCTCTGTTTTAGAATTTCACAAGCCACTATATCATAATTACCTATTTAATGACCACGATCCCTGTCAGGCTAACACCCAAGAGATCGCATTGGCTTTACTTGGGACTATGGCCAACACATAGCAGCTGTCCTAAGCAGTAACAGAATGGGGCAGGCACTTGGACCAGCAGTTAACATAGCTCTACCCTATAGTGGAGGGCACTGGTTCAATGCCCAGCTTCAATTCTGATGCCAGTTTCTAGCCTGAGAGGAAGAGTCAGGAAGACAGCAGGTGATGGTTCCAATAATTGGGTCCTCACCTCCTATACTGAAGTGGAACTGAGTCCCAGCCCTGAGCCCAGTCTAATCCCTGCCACTGCAGGTTTCTGGGGGAGTAACTCAGGGGACAGCAATTTTGTCTGTCTCTTAATTTTTTTCTTAAAACAAAATTAACTTAAGAATTAATAAATGATATTTTTTGTTCTATATTTTAAATTTTTTAGGAAGGATCCCACCATAAGGAGTGCTTAATGTTGTTAACAGTGTCAATACTGCACAAAATTGTATATATTTATATTATTAATAACTTTTAAAGAAATGATAAATTTTCACCAAATAAATTCTTATGATTTGCATCAGTAAGAATTTCTTCTTTTTAAACCTTTCTCATAAATTTTTAAAGGAGTTGATCTTGGAAGGTACTTTTTAATGTTTTTTTCATGACCAAAAGGTTCTTCCTTATTTAAACAGAAAGCACTTTATATCCTGTCCAAATTACACCACCAGGTTGAATGGACAGCACACAATAGTCCCTAAAAATGTGAATCACTAGAGACAGACTGAATCATGGATGTCCCATTTGAGGAACTTGGTTTACTTCAACATTTGAATGCTGACATGATGTCAAGATGTTGTGCTAGATACTTGTCTCAAGTGTCATACCTGCTACATTTATTAAATGCTTAGTAAACAGCTGAGAATATATACTCAATATCATTGGGCAAGAAAATGTAAATCATGTCAACTTCAAAATTCTTAACAAAATAGTTAAACAAACCAGTGTGTTACTAATGATAGTCATCATCTAGTTACAATAAAGTAGCTATACCCAGAGAGACAATGCAAGAAGCTCTGATAAGCACTGACTTTAAAGTTCAAAGTCTAAAAGTTACTACTTTTACGGTTGCTGAAAGCCAACATAGGTCTGATTAGACACATATTTCCAAATAAATGGATTTAAAGGAATCACATTCATTCAGGAGAAAGGGGAAATTTTAAGAGCATTTTGAGACTTGTAAAGATACAAACTTAGGAATTGCCGTCTCAGTGTAAACATGTGTAAATCAGGGGAGACATGTCTGAAAGTAACCTCAAAGTGTGATAGTGTGGAACAGGCACTGTGATGCACCCAGTTAAGTTACAGCTTATAACAGCAGCATCTCATATGGAATGGCTAGTTTAAGTCCTTGCTATTCTACTTTCAACCCAGCTTCCTGTTCATGTGCCTAGGGAAGCAGTGAAGATGACTTTATTTCTTGGGCACTTATCATCCACTGGGACCAGGTTGGAGTTCCTGGCTTCTGAATTTGGACTGGCTCAAGATCTAGCCATTGAGGCCATGTGGGGAATGCATCAGCAGCTAGAAGTTCTCTTTCTGTCTCTCTGCTCTCTGTCACACTGCCTTCCAAGTAAACAGACAAATCTTTTTTTTTTTTTAAGAGATAGTGCACCACACTGTAATAGGACATTATGCTTTACTTTGGATGAAGATTTTATCTTGCAAGTTTAATATTTTCTACAAAGAGATAACAACAATGATAGTCTTTGAAATCTAACATTAATAAATTCATTTTATTTTACTTTTTCTCTTTCCTCCATTTTTCTTTAGTGAAAGAAAAGAAAAAAATAGTGTTTAAGAGTAACAGATCAGGCCTGGCGGCGTGGCCTAGCGGCTAAAGTCCTCGCCTTGAAAGCCCCGGGATCCCATATGGGCGCCGGTTCTAATCCCAGCAGCTCCACTTCCCATCCAGCTCCCTGCTTGTGGCCTGGGAAAGCAGTCGAGGACGACCCAAAGCTTTGGGACCCTGCACCCTTGTGGGAGACCTGGAGGAGATTCCTGGTTCCCGTCATAGGATCGGCATAGCACCGGCCCGTTGTAGCTCACTTGGGGAGTGAATCATCGGACGGAAGATCTTCCTCTCTGTCTCTCCTCCTCTGTGTATATCTGACTTTGTAATAAAAATAAATCTTTAAAAAAAAAAAAAGAGTAATAGATCATTACAAGAAAATCAAACAGATAAATTCAGTTTGGCATCAATTTATTTAAAATGTTAAACTTACGTACTTTAAGAGTGATAGCTGCAAAACTAAAAATAGTAAAATTTTTAAAAACTGGGCATAAATATGAAATGGGTTTTTCACAAATTATCATTTTCTTATCAATATTAAGCATATGAAGTTTTTACTTATCTATAAACCATTGTTAGCACTTACTTTACAAAAAAATTTAGGTAATAATCACAAAATTAAACCTTTGGTGTCAATTTGTCTTAGACTTTGAAAGTTCTAAACTTTTAATCCATATATAATTTTTTCTGTTTTGCATGTATCTATAGACACATACATGATAATTTAAATGGAAACTCTTACCATGATTTCCTTGGGACAATCACTCCGTAAGTCTCTCTTTTATAGTGCCTTCCTATGTCAAGTGGACAGTAGCCAACTCACACAATGATAATGGGATGCTCACATCTTCAAATGGGAGTTTTCAGCCAACTGCCAGTTGAGACTTTAAACTGAAAACTAAATTACCCACACTTTTTAAATTGTTCCCACACCTACCAACTGATTCTAAATAAAATAAAATAAAAAACTATGATGTCAAGCAGTCATGATATTATTCTGGACAGACAGAATGCTATGATAAACAAAAAAATTAAAAAGATTCCCTAAGAATTCTATTATCATCAGAGAAGTTTTAAGAAACTTTCAATGCCTTCCCCACAAGTTGCTTCAATTACCCAAACTGATGAGGATGGTATCTAAGCAATAATGTAATTAATTCCATCACAAATTTAAATTCTGCCACACACACTTCCTTCATCTAAAATATTTTCTAGAAACACTTTGACAATACCATCTATGCTTATAAATTATTAAATCATCAGCTACTTGTAGTACACTCTAAAGCTTACACCAAGAGAAATCTGGTTGTTAGCTTCATTTTGTAAAAAGATAAATTACAATTACTAACTTCCAATTATGCTGTAGAAATAACCCAACTTCTTTTCTCATCACTTTAGGCTCTAATTGTTTTTGACAACTAGTGTTTGTAAAGCCTACCAAACGCAAATTATTGTCAACTACTAGACTTCTCTGATTTGATACTTTTCAAATACTGGACATGCTACATGGTGCCCAAATGTTATTAAGCTATATCTCAGAACCCACATATCATGTCTGCTCAGCTACAAGCTGGCTCATTTCAACAATTACTATTTATCCTTCACAACTGAAGTTTTCAAGCAAAAATACAACAAAGCTAATGTAAAAAAACAAAACAACAACAACAACAACAAAAAAAAAACGATGAAAAGCAAGAAAGGAAAGCACATCCTCTTCTTCCTCAGGCATTATACTTACTACTAAAAATCACTCATCTCAACTACAGTAGGTAAAATTTAACAACATGTCACTATGTAACTATAAAAGATACATTTCAAAGATCTAAACACATTTCAAGTGGTCATTTATCCTAATGGTGACTCTTCTTGTTTTCACACTGCATACATGTGAACACATACACGTGTGTCCATCCTACCTACAGCTTGACACATGTTCTCCTATCAATAATCTGATAGCAAGGTACTATACAGGAGAAACTAAAAAGTGGATAATCAGGTCATGACTAGATGAAGATAAGCTGACTTCATACATAAACCTTAAATCTTAATAAAAATGCAGTTCATCACACCGATTCCCAAACAGTCTCAAGTCTCATATGCCAGAGACAGACTTACTTCATGCCAGTCAATAACTTTAATCCAAAATTCTCAATAGAGTAACATTTATAAACTACTCAGAAACTAACAGGAGTTCTGCCCTGGTGCTACCTGAGACAAAGAGAAGATTAAACTCCATTCTTGAGCTTAAAGAATTTATCGTGACACTTGACTTTATGGGGAAGAAACATGGTGCATAAAGACACATATACGGCCAGTTTTCCAGGAAAGGAAGGAGTACCCTGGGCAGCTTAAATCATTTGATTGCTTATTCCATATAAGGCTGCTGTGAGAAGACTTTACATCAAGAAGCATTCTTACAGCAGAAAATAGCCTATTACTTTTCACTTTTTAGTATAATGAAGCTTACAGGGCACACAGTGATTAAATACAAAGTACAGTTATGGATGTATTTGTGTTCACACTCTCAAAGATAAGATTTAATCAAATGAAAGAACAGAACATGGGAATATAAAAAATAATTGAGACTTTCAGAACAAAAGATGCAATTAAATGTTCATTTTAGACATCCTAAAGTCACCATGTCAGTAATCTCCATATAGCAGAAATAACACTGGAAAGTTCCCAACAGATTAATATTATCATGAACTAGAAACCACAGGCTGAATCCCTAGGTACAAAGAATGTTGTTGATAACACACCCACAGACGAAAGCGAGCTTCACGTCCTACAGGTGATGAGCAACAACTTCCTTGCCAACGTGTTTCTGTTTTCATACAATCTCAGTATATTTTACCAATTCATTTATATGAGTTCTCAGTTAACAACACTCCTTATTTAATGCCGGAGGGGAGAGCCCCAGTAATACGATATCTGCCCCAATTTATCCAATCAGCAACACAATTAATACCCGTTAGCAACAATGTACCCTTCTTTCACTATAAACAAGGAAAAAAATAGTCATACTTCAGAAAGAGATACAATATCACTAGCAAATTTTGAACTTGTTAACTTTCTTGCTAACTCACAAATTTTCAGGTCATCTACCCCAAAGAATAATAAGATCTATCCATAGTTCAGAAAGTGAACTTAAATGTAATTCCCTCCCTGCTTTAGTTTTCAGGCAGACACTTGGCTTCCTATTCAGTTCTTAAACATTTAACAGCATGAGTTTGAAGACTACATACATTTTTATACAAATTTGCTCTAATAAAAGATAATCCCCTGGAATTTTGCATGCATCCTGTTTTTCCCTTCATTTTCCAGAACCCTGTTGTACCCAGTTTTTAGAAGGACAATTTTAATTCTTAAGCGCTCTGCCTGGACAGCACTGGAAATAGCAAGTCTAAGATTGCTTGCCTCAGATGATACAACTCATTCCAACTATACACAAAGGGCAGGCAAGATCAGTTCAGAAAATTTGTAAAGGCAAAATATAAAAAAAAACACTTGAAACATTATTTACGTTTAAGCAGAAGGATAAAAGTTATTCCCTGACTGAATGTAGATTCCATTATCTAGGAGAGTCCTACCAAGCAAGTTATTTCCAGTTAGGAATTGCATGCTTTTCAAGCTCTTCCAGACTCAGACTACTCACTGGGAATCACCTAAAATTATTCAACAGCAGTAAAGTCAAACCAAATAGCACCCACTGACCACTCTCTCATCTCCTACCGTCTAAGTCTCCTACCGTCTAAGTCCATGAATTGAAAGGGCTATTATTGAAAGGATTAAAAAAGTGCTTAGCATATAAAACCAACATTTTTCTTACATTATTAAAACAAAAAGTATATGCTTAGGGAGTTTACTTACATGCACCTGGTCACAGTAACATCTCTATATTTGATACATATGTAGTAAATATTTGTGTGTATGTGTCAAAGCATGTATTCATAGAAAGCAAAGTTAGTCTTTCTAAAGATGTGTCAGTTTATTAGAAAGCGTTCCATTTTAAAACTGTCCTCAGTGTGCTGACTTTGTGTGTGTACCTATACACAAAACTGTGGCAGACTCCCTAAAACAGACAGAGCACATCTGTATTTCGGTCTAGTTGTTGAAAATGTTCTCTATGCAGTTAATATACCAATATATACCAATTTGTGTAAGAACCAGCTTATGTTCATATTATCCATGGCAATCCTTTACAGAGCAGGTTCTTAACAATTAGCCAAAAAAAAAAAAAAAGACATCATTCTTTTCATTGACTCTTACTACAGCCACAAAAATGTTATTTTGAGAGCAAGTTAATTACTGTTGCTTCATAATCTGTTTGAAAAACGAATAACAGCACCTTACAGGTGAGTTAAAGGTTGTAAACTTCATAGAGGAGTGCAGGCAGCACATTATAAGCCTTTAAAGTGGAGCTGTTGCAATCATGTAACTTACCCATCATCATTACCATCATCATCACCATCACCAACTTCATTAGCAACTCAATTAAGTCTCAAAATACAAGCTCCTCAGTCAAACTACCAGAAATTCTGATTCGGTATCAAATAAAAGTTCAAAAATAATATATTACAGAGAAAAAGTATCCAATTCATTGCTCATACTGATACCATCTTATGAACACAGAAACAAACAAGCAGGCAAATATTTTTGAAACAGAAAAAGCTTCAGCTTCAAAAAAAGCCAGAAAGCTTTGCCTTCTTTTCAAAAAATACAAACATTCTATTCCGCAAACCAAGAGTTACTTTCCAGTGATTGAACTAATCCAGAGTAGATAAGATGAAGTAAGGAATCAGGACTCAAAAAGGACTTGAAGAAATTTACACAGATCTTCTTGGGTAAGAAACAGCTCATAATCTTACAGAGTAGAATCTCACATGAGTGAAGCAGCTACAAAATATGTGAGCAGCCACTCTGGGTGGTGCTCTGCTAAGTGTAAAGGGAGACAGGAACATGAAACAGAACTGTAGTGGGGAAAGAATTTCCACCTCCTTCCATGCACCATGAAATTCTTGTTCCCTTCAGTGAACAGAATTATCAGCTACAGGCACAGAGAAAAAAGAATTAGTTAGAATCCGCAGGAAAGGTTTAACAGAAGATGAAAGATCATGGCTAGACCTTATAACTAAGATTTTAACAGGTAGGAAAAAAAATGCCAGTTTTTGAGGCTAAAGAATATTGTGTTTTCAACTTTCTGCTTTCAGCACTGCAGCTGTTTAAGTTCAACGCATACACCGACTATATGCTGCCCCAGAGCAGTTGATCTCACCATTGTTGTTTCAAAAATAAAATTTGTACTTTAGGAAGAAGGTCTGATATGCATAAGGGGTATGCTGTGGCAGTTTAACCCTGGCCTTGAAATGGGCAGCGACAATAATCCAAAAAATTGTTTTATCAATTGGCCGTGAGGATAAAACAGGTACTAAAGATGATTTCAGTTTTAAGCTCTAGCAACTTCCTACGCTGTCTTGTTACAATGAGAGGAAAGACAGCAGTGACTGCCTGGAGTGGACTTGAGGATGCTCCCAGAGAGCTGAGTGTAGGCAGAGAAGTACACAGTGTTCACCAAGGTGGAGAGCAGTTGCTGCCAAGGTGTGGGAGTGGGAAACTCACCCATTACCCTTGGGTTAATTAGCTCTCTTTTGCTGCAGCCAAGCAGCTCACAAATGGCTTTTCTTTATAATACATCAAAAGGCCTAAATGTATTACTGAAGAGGAAATAAAAGACAAAACAGTTTAACACAGAGATATTACAAAATATGGTGATCTAGAAATTAAAAACTAAGTTATATCCCCTATTGGGCATATAAATGTATCTGAATACAGTTAACAATGTAAAATATTCACAAATTCAGCCTGCGAACAAGAAAGAATCAACTACAAATCTCTGTAAGTTTATTCATTGCAAATAAATGTATCAATTGCGGACAAATTTCCATTACCAACACAACGAATTTATTTCTTATAAAAGTGCAAATTATTGTTACATTGAACTCACCTTTAACTCATTATTAACATTAACAAAGAAGTTTAAATTGCAATCACAACTATGAATCTCATTGTGTCCCATTCCATTAAAAAAAAAAAAACTAATAAGCAACTTCTGTAGAATTCCATTATGTTACATGTGCTGATCATCTCAATCAAATGGTTCCTATTACTGTGAAGAGTACACATAACTCTGAAAGACAGGCCATGCTTTCTTTTCTTCCTCTGGCACTATTCAAATGCTAAGATACTAGCTATATGTTTGATATAATTATACAAATTATGCCTTACAATATGATCTATAAATGGATTATATTAAAACCACTGACAACTGCTAGGATTTTGTTAACAGATATGCATTTTCTAGAGCAACTATATAATGACACTCACTGTAGCAGGTGTATCACCATTGCTGGTATGCCACTAATACATGCAAGACAGTATGTAAACTACGGGGTTTTTGTAAGTGCATACAGATGGATCTCAGAATCCCTGGGTTCCAAATATGAGGAAAGTAATATGTTGTTGCTGGTCTTTGATACACAGATAAATCTAGATGGTTACATACATATACATCTTTCTTGTCACTATTCCTTAAACAATATAATGCACCAACTATTTACATAGCATTCAGATTGCAAACTAGGCATTATGAGTAACTGAGATGATTTAAAGTATGGGTTAATTGTTCACAAGTTTTGTACCACTATAAATGAGCCTTGTACACCTAAGTTTTATCTGTGGGATGTGGGGTATTATAGATACAGTACATACCAGGAGACAACTCTGTAATGAAAACTAGCACACAGTCACTTGTGATCTCTTTGGAAGATTTTAAAACATTTCAGCATGACTTGATTTACTGGTTGAAAAAACAAAACAGGTATTTTCCACATTGATTTTTTTTCATCTGAATTAATATTTTATTCATACAATCACCAAATTAATCAGCACTGTTTTAATCACATAATAGTTATTTCTGAATACATTAGAGAGACCTTAAAAGCAATCACATTTTAGGGACATTGACCTATTAATCCTTATGGCATCTTACTAAAATGGGCAAATGCTATTTCCAAAGCAAATGGGTCCCTTGCCTTACAGCAAAAAGAAAGAGAACATATACAAAATACCTCCCACATTAGCTTTAAAATCAGTTACTTTTAATCCTCATGCACAAGCCTGAAAGACAGGAACAACATACCCATTTTATAACCATAATCTTACATAAGTTCCCAGAGCTCTTAACTGGTCCAACTCTGATTCCCTTCCTTTTGTCTGGTTTCACAGTCTGAGCTCATCCTTTTTACAAGTTATCGGGAACACTGTCAGACACCATGTAAAAGGGACTAAGTCAGAAGGGTGCAGGGCAAAGGAGACGTGTGGGGCAAAGGAGAGGTACTGAGTGAAATGAAGCAAACATCATCAAGTCCAAGTCCTTTACTCATGGAAGTACTCTTCAAGCCAATTAAGAGCCTTGCTTCTCTTACTTGATTCACATATATCCTTCTCTGCATGCCTGCAGCTACACATCACTATCAAACTCTGAAACACAGACGCCATTTAAGAACAAAAGCAGTTTCAATTACGAAGAACTGTTTTTTAAAAGGAAAATTGACCCTGTGACATGCCTCTGTAGATCCTGAAGACATTCTATTAATAAATATTTAGCAGCAATCCTGAGTCCTTAAAATACATTAAGATTTTCTGTTTTTTTTTTTACAATAAGAATGATTTTAAGATGGAACATTCCAGCAATTAAAGAAGGTAAGCATTTATGATGTGGAAAAATTACAACTAAATACACAATAATGCTACATGAATCAAGTCCACTCCATAAATGATAGTGATATTTTTGTTATCCCACTTTACTTTTCTTGTACATTCTTGTTTTCCCTTTATCCCATGTATCACAGCATGTAAATCATTTTTACTTAAAGAAAAATATTTATTACAAAGTATAAAAAGGGAAAACAGCATTTCTTTCCTGGGGGGTGGGGCACAGCTTTACATTTTAAATTTATAGGAAGCTCATAGGAGTTTTGGGGCTCTCAATACCAAATTGCATACAGCTTGGATCTTTAAAAAAACCGTCACAGCACAAGTGCCAAAACACAGTCTCCCTGGCATTTTAAACAAGGTTTCACACAATAATTAGCACTGCAGTAGGTAATTTAACATGTGTGACCCTTTGTATAGTGACAGTTCTAAAACATCGCAGCCAAGAGCATAGTCATTTATTTGCTTTGTTAACTTGATTTAGGAGGAAAAACAGACCCAAGAAGACTCGAGTCCACACAAAGAATTAACACAATAGTGTGCAAATACATATAAATAAAGTTTAGTTGAAGGTACATCAAATGCTAAAAAGTCACAGTATGGTCAAAGAGAGAGAGCTAAACTGGCAAATGAGAAGCATACACCATTTTGGCCTAGATTTGTTTGTAATGACTGTGACGCAGATACTAAAATATTTGGATAGCATTCAGAAATCTAAAACCTGAAAGAAATGAAATGTATGATCAGCTGGGTAAAGATTTCAGTCAAATGGTAAATAGTTAAATAATTATCATGTTCTGTATAAGGTCTTAAAACTTAAAAAATATTTCTTCCTTGATTTAAAATTTATCCCATAAATTATACTTCACCTTCATAATAAGACAATGGGGATGACACTAAGTCCCATGGAAATAATGATATAAAACTATCTTTAAAAGCATAGAAAGGGAATATACACCTTTTAAAGTTAACATTTTTTTAAAGAATGGTATTTTCTAAACTACCTTTGTTCTGCTTTTTGGTGCACATGGTTTATTCTACAGAAAGTTTCCATTAAATGACAAGAGAATTTTGGGGAAAACGTCAACTCTCCTTTAGCAGAGTTTCTGAGTTAGCTCTGCTAAAAACAATACTGAAAGACTGGAGGCAAAATAGTCACTAGAGACTCAACTCAAACTTAAAGGCTTCAGGAGGAAGAGCAGTGTTTCACACATTTAAATTTCAGGTAAGCACATAATCCTTAATGTGATTGGGCATAGTCATATTTCTTGGTTTCCAGTGCTCTATGATCTCAGTTCTTTATCCACATCTCTCCCGGTAGTCAATGTGCCTCAATCCAATTGATTATGGTAAGCCCAATCTCCTCATCAGTAATTATTTTAGGCATATTTAGAATTAAACAAATGCAGGCCAATGAGATACAAGCTTTGAGGAGGAGTGGACAGGAACTTCTAAGGGAAAGTAAGGCATATTTCTCTGAGAAACCAAGAGAAGTTAATTCTCTCTTTGGATCTGCAGAAGGAAAACATAATCCTGATGCAACCAGCAGCCATTCTTGAACAGGACTGGGAGAAAGGCCCTGAGTCCTTCACAAAAGCATTGAGCACTGACATAACTAATCCCCTGATGCCCCTGATATATGTCTTACTCCTGATACTTTCTGAAATGAGTCAACACATATTCTTTTTATTTAAGCCATACTTAGTCTTGTCTGAAAATCAATTAGCTATTAGAAAACTAAGACTTTCCAAGTTCTATTTAACAACTTTTCGAAAATTATAAAATATATTTTACTTCATCTGTGGCTTAAAAAAATATTACATATAACAGTAATATATTTGGCAACTTTCTTATATTTCATAAGGGATATTTAAAACATGTTCTTTTTAAAGATTTACTTATTTTTATTGGAAAATCAGACATACAGAGAAGAGGAGAGATAGAGAGGAAGCTCTTCCATCTGCTGGTTTACTCCCCAAGCAGCCGCAACAGCCGGAGCTGCACCAATCCCAAGCCAGGAGCTTCTTCTGAGTCCCCATGTGGGTGAAGAGTCCCAAGGTTTTGGGTTGTCCTCGACTGCTTTCCCAGGCCATAGGCAGGGAGCCAGATGGGAAGTGGGGCCACTGGGATTAGAACCAACGCCCATATGGGATCCTGGCGCCTGCAAGGCAAAGACTTCAGCCACTAGGTTGCCGCATCAGACCCGATATTTAAAACTTCTTACTGCATCAAATAATTTGATCTCTTCTTGAGGATCAGTGTGTCAAATCAGGAAATGGTGTCATGGCCTGATTAGTTGAACAACAGCTTGTAACCCTGGAATCCATGTAAGTGCTGGTTCAACTCCTGCTGCTCTATGCCCAACGCAACAACCTACTGATGTGCCTGGGAAAGCAGCAGGATATAGTGTGAGTGCCTGGGCCTCCTCTATCCAGGTAGGAGATCACAATGGAGATCCCGGACCATGGCTTTGGCCTGAACCCTTTCTGATTATTATGGCCATGTAACAAATGAACCAGCTGAAGGAAGATACCTAACTCTATCCCGTCTCTCTCTACCCCATCAGTCTGTTTTATAAACAGACAAGTCTTTAGGAACTATGTCAAATGATGTTTTTCATACAGCGATGTTTTTATGGGTCCATGATGTATGCAGATTGTAATGCCCTTCACGTCTGATCTTGGTCAGACATCTTCTGTCTCTTATTGCAACATTTTCTTCATAACTCTGAGCAATTCTAGCCTCATGGTACAGTGCTCTACCCTGCAGAGTGATGAAGGTTTAAAAATATATGGGGCCCAGCACCATTGCCTAGTGGTTAAAGTCCTCACCTTGAATGCGCCAGAATCCCATATGGGATCAATTCCTTACCTAACTTCTAATCATTCAACCAAGAATAGAAAATACAAAAAGAGAAATACTTATCACCTTTAAAATCTGATATTAATAAGTAACATGACTATATATGCACACATCATGTATGTGTAAAACTAAGGGTTTTGACATCAATTATGTGTTAAATTATTTTTTTAAAACAAATGCCTTATAAGTTATATTTGATAACACAGTCAATTCCTAATATTGAGACTAAGTTACTAAAGGGATTTGAGATAATCTTGCAGTCAAATTCAGCAAATAACACACTAGTAACACCAGCTTTAAATTTCTGTCAAATACCAAGTTTTATCTATAACCCAAATTTCAAATATATTTCCCTCTCACCTACTCCATTGATGTTAAAACTCAAAATAGCTTCTAACAATATTGTTTCTACACTTAACTGCAGTCTTATGTTTTTGAAATACAAATTTAATTATGTACCTCCACTAAAACCTTTCCCTGGATTTCCTATACCCTTTAGGCTACAAGCCAAAATTCTGAACAAGAACACATCATCAGCTCCCACATTCCCATCTGCTTCTGTATCTCCAGCTCCCTCTCAATGCACAGTCACGCTGGAATTCTTTGAGTTCTTCCTGTAACTTTGGCAGATGCTCTTCCTCTGTGTTGTCTGAAATGTCCCATCTAGCCCTTCGTCCAATCTCAGGCTTGTATGACTCAGGCTTGTTCTCATCACAGCCTAAAAGTTACCTGTCCCTCAATGTCTCCATCGTTCCAGAGAATCAGTTGTAAACTATTTGTCCAAGTCTCAGTCTTGACCAGACTTGTTGATTTATCTGTCACGTTTACTGCCTTCCACTATAACTTAAAAAATGCTTGATATACAATAACACTTAATAAACATCTGCTGAATAAGTAAGTCTCATTAAATTGAAGTGCAATTATTGCTTAAAAGTAGCCAAGTACAATAGACAGTACCAAGAATCTGAAAGTCTTGGAGATAGGATTAGTAACATTACTTCATGTATTGTCACCTCAAATCTCAAAAACACAGATCTTTCTTTACTTTAACAAAATGCTGTTTAACACTTGCCCTGAGTTCCTGATGCAAGTGCTGGAAGGAGAAAAAAGAATTTAGCTTCCTAGCTTATATTACACTATAACAGTTTTCAAACCAAGAGGAACTTTACAATTATGTATGCAGATTGGCCTATGTGACATGCAGAAGATTGATGTTTAAGTTTAATCGAATGAAAAAATATTATGTATTTTTTCAGTTCATGATCATTTCTCCAACTCTCAAAAAACAAAAACACAAAAATGATTCACATATCTATCTAAAAGGCAGAGTTTAAAGAGAGAATGGCAGAGGGGGAACAGAAATTTTCCATTTGCTGCTTTGTTCCCTAAATAACCACTACAATGAGGCTAGACTAGGCTGAAGCTTGGAACAAGGAGTTTCATTTGGGTCTCCCATGTAGGTGCAGCTACCAAGAACTTGGGCCGTCCTCTACTGCTTTCCCAGTGGTATTATTAAGAAGCCGAATTTAAGTGGAGCTGCCAGAACACAAACTAGCACCCATGTGATGCTGGCATTGAAGGTTGTGATTTAAACTGAGATGATACATTTTGGTCACTCTAGTGAAAATTCTAAGCAAGTATCAGACCTATTAGTCTTCTGGGTGACTTTCAGTGGAAGCTATTTAATTCTGGCTATATGTAATGTAACTAGCCACACACAAAAAAATACCTGATTAATTAGGAAAGAGACCTAGCCAAAATAATTCCATATACCTCAGAATCATACCATCAATTCTGAAAATGCCAAACAGCAGAGGTCAGACACAGCATGTGGCCACAATGCCTACTGCCAAAGAAATTCAGAATCCTTGAATCAAATGCTCCTCCACTTCCAAGAAGAGTTTGACTTTTCCAAAAGGAGAGTCATTATTAAATCAAAGAAGAGTTTTGTAACTGATGATCTTTTAGAACCAAGAAAATACAGTAATATGCAGGAGCATAATCTGCAAATCAAGTACTACACAAATAGGCCATTTTGAAGGCTTTTATCATATTCTACATAAGGGAAGAAAAAAGTGCTTCACATAAAACTTAAAAATGTATCCACAAATTTTTATAAAGTCAAATGAGAAAATGAGAAGATAAAGTAATATCTCAATGTCAATGATTTTGTTTGGTTTTGTTTCTAAAGGAAATGAAACATCTTTCTAACCCCTATTAACTTTCAACAGAAAGCCTGAGGAAAACTTTATCCTATTCCCTCTGTCAGCCTACCCTTACAACCCCACAATATTGTTACATGCTATATTCTTTCAAACATTTCCCTGGGAAGTGTGTTCTGGAAATCAGTACCTGATCATTATAGTATATGAAAGTTCTTTAGTTCTGTATGGTGACTCTTCTCAGCTGCCTTTTATATTTAGTATAACATTTTGTTTTTGCCTTTTGTAGGTGTTGTTTAAAAGCAGTGTTTTCCTCAACATCTTTAAGAGCCAATCAGGACATATATGTTCCCCAGTATTTCTGTAAGTATTGGTGATCCAAGTATGGCTGAAATAATACAGGTTGGTGTCATCAGATGGTGATCACTGAGACTAGAATTTCTTAAAAATCAAACCTTTGACTATTTACCACAAGGTTTTTTTAAACCAAGAAAGTATCCTACTTTTATACCCTCCTACTAAAAATGATCACTGGAAAATGATTTCTCTCTTCAGACTTCTTTCTCTGACTCAGTATCTTAATCCCTACGGTTAGAGATTTGTAAATGAGGTTACAAAAAAATTCCATATTTGACCTTAAAGATTACTTAAAAAGTCATGAAACTTTGTTGCAAAATGGAAGATACAGTAGACTACAGACTTAGAAAAACAGACACAGCCAGTGATCAAGCCTCCTAAACTGTAAACAGCACATAAAGAACAGTTTGCAAAGAATTCTTCCTTAGGTAGAAGCCTAGATGATAAGATGATAAAAAGATTATAAAAAAATTATGCAACTTTTATAAACTTCATCCATACTAAAACTGTAAAAATGCCTTGATAAGGCTTATAAAGATTTTTGATGTATTATGTTGTCACTGAACTACTTTCACCACAAATAATTCCCCCTTAATCACAAGGATTATATTCCAAGATGCCCAAAGAGATACCTGAAATTACAGACAGTGCTAAATCCCATACATACTATATCTTTTATTATACTGTGCACAGATCAAGTAACTTAGAGCAGAGGCTATTATAGCTGCTGAACAAAAGAACAATTTACATCCTGATAAAGATGAAGAGCCACAAGATTTAATCATACTACCAAAAATGTACAATTTTAATTTTCTGAAATTTTCCATTTAATATATTTTCACTACAATTAATCTCAAAGTCTTCAACTGAAGAACATGAACACTGTGAATAACATGGTATTACTTCACATAAATTACCCAGATATGAAGGATGTGGGAAAAGAACTGGGTAGTAAAAGAATTTCCAGAATGAGGTCGTATAATTCCAAGCAAATACTCTGATTAAACTGTCAATCCTGCAAGCTTGATATTACTGGTGTACAGATGACAACATCGCAACGAATAGCTCTTCAGTCATTCTTACGTAGAGCCAACACTGAGATCCACATTTGCCTAACTAAGCCACTTTCTGAACTATGGTGGCAGCGAAACTCAGGCTCAGCAAAAACTCAACCATTCCCTGTGATAATATGCATTTACAGAAATGGCTAAAATAGATCCCATTGGTCCTAAGTAGTTTGTCTTGCTTTAACAGAATGCTTGAGTATGAGTAACTTTGAAAGTTTAAAGGTTTATTTGTCTCACCATTAAGTGGCTGGAGGGTCCAAAGAGAAAGGCATGGGCACCCCAGCAATGGATCCCTGGTTATGTTACAATGTGACAGGAACCAGAACAAGAAAAGGCTGATCACAGAAGGGCCATGTTCTCTGGGTGGCCTCATCCTTAAACAGCCCACTCCTAGAGAACACACATTCTCCTCAAAACCAGCATTCATTTCCCCTCACCAGGACAGAATCTCCTGACCTCACTACCTTCCACTAGGCCTACATCTTGTATTTTTCCACCTCGCCACACCAGCAGTCAAGCTGCTAGCAGATGAGTCTCTGAGGATAAACCACACTCAAAACACAGCAACATCCACTTGCTCACTTATAGTGTGACCTGGCTATTTCCCATCAAGAAACGAAACCTAAGCCTTTCCCCCAGCCCTTTGGTTCAGTCTAGCTGAAAGCCACATCAGTGAATAGAAGTGATTTTGGTTAAGTGTATAACCTGGGCCTTGGGAGAGCTGCAGAATCCACCTTTGCCTTCCCAGACCTTCCTTCTTGGTATCCAGCTGCCATGCTCTCAGGTAACCCAAACAACTTCCCTGAGCATGCTTAGGGAGAACTAGCGGCACTGGGCTAACCCAAACTACTTTGCAGCTGCCTGCAACCACTGTCAGCCATGGAAATGAGGCAATTAGGGACTGCCTTACTTTGTTAGCACCTCATCCAAGACCACACAAGCAAAAAATTCACTTAATAAAACCCTCCAGATGATGAGATAATATATTACTATTGTTTCAGAATATTAAACCAAGGGGTTGTTTGTTACACAGCAACTGGTAACACAAACAAGTCTCTCAGCCTTTCAGAGGCCAACAGAATCCCAAAATATTTTGTTTCTTTGACAACTAAAACAACTGAAAAAGCTACTGTAAGTCAAAGTTTTAGTGATCGAACTAAGATTTAAATTTAGTTTAGATAAAAAACATGATTTAGTACTTCAGAATCATCCCAAGTCGTAACAGCACGATGACCATGAAAGTACTCAAAAAGTCTGTGGACAAATGGAACTAAGCATACGAATCTGATTTGGAGCAAAACAAAAAAAAGTTTTTATATTATATGGAAATGCCTATTACGAGAAAAGTATACAATGCTTTAAAAAAGTATCTTTGGCCTGGGGAACTTGTTTGCCCTAGCATAGTTAAGATATGGTTGCAATATCCACATTCCATAGGGGGTAAGTCCAACCCCCAACTGGGGCTGCTAAAGCACAGCCTAAGATGCAGCATTATGAGTAATTGAGTCCCTGCCCCCAAAATGGGAGCGCTGGACTGAGGTGCCACTTCCTAACTGTGGCTATGGTTATTGTAGGTTTTAAGAAAGAGCACTAGCATATTGGAAGCTTTCTGTCTCTTTGTCTCTCAAGATAAAGTTTGATTTAATCAAAATAAATACATACCTTGGATTTCATTTTTCCGAAACTTTTTTGAGGTCTCCTCATATTGATGAGTAAAGTTACAAATGACTGAATCATTAAGTCTTCTTTAACTTAAAAATTTTAAAAAATAAGTTTATTTGGGGCTTGAAAATGTAACAGTTTTTAACACCATGCTACCTTCTCTTCATTTGTAGGTATTACGTACATATACATATATACTACTTCTCTTGAAAACAGACATTAATATTACACAATGACAGAGTCATGCTAACATGAGAAAAGAGGAACATATAGTTATTTAAGTGGTATGAGTCAGCGAATTAATATGTAAAACTATATTCCAGATAATACAACGTCCACCCAATTTTTCTGCTTTCTATACATTAGCTTCCACAAGTAAGAGAATGATCTCTAGTTCCACTCATTGCAAATGACAGAATTGTCTTGTTTTTTTTTCATGGTTCAGTAATATTCCATTGTAATGTATTATACATTTTCTTTATCCAATCATCAGCTGATGAGCATCTAGGTTGATTCCATAACTCTGCTGGTGTGAACTGAGCTTCCATAAACACGGAAGTACAAGTATCTCTTTCACACACAAAGTTCAACTCCTTTTGATGTTATCCCAGGAGTGGAACTGATGGGTGGTATGATAGATCTATTTGAATCACCAAGACTTAAGACAATAAAAACACCACTTTAGTTTTGAAAAAGAAAGGAAAGTAGATTAAAGAATAAGATTCGGTTATATCAAAATAGAGCAGGTAGGTTACACTGTATCAATAAATTATGGATTATATGTATAAAATATTTCATAGCTATGCATTATAGATTATTGTCACATGAAGAATTACCATACAATGAATTATACAGCACTGAAGAATATTACACATGGTATGTTATCCTGTTTAAAAACTCAATGCTAAACATTTTCATGAAGTAACAATATAATGGAGGCACAAAATGTTTCTTCAAAAGTATTTTAAATGACAGCAGCCTAGTTTACAAACCACAAAGTTAGTTTAAATTTCTGATACATAACCATGAAAGTTCTGTTATCCCACGAACAGGGTTAAATGCAGGGAAATGCAAAAAAAAATTACTGTCTTCTGAATATTAGTTGCTAATTTATTATAAAAATAAGGGTGCAGTTGATTTATGAAGAATAAACATTATTTCCAGCTTATCATTATCAAAGAAGATTGACAGGCTAGACAAACAACTACCTCGAGCTAGGAAAATCACTGAATTGTTTATGACTTAAATTGTTGAAGGGAAATAATCTTATATAACTGATACAAAAAGTGGGAAAACTGAACTTAGAAAAAATGCTTCACATAATTTCTGTAATTCTTACAAAATAAGGATTTTTAAAATATGAAAAAAACTTTAAAAATGATGTATTTTATCAGACTAATGCAATTTTGTTAATGTAATAATAGTTTCTGAAAAGCTAGATGAATTCTACAAGACTTAATTGTGTCTTGCATCTTGTGGCAGATAATACAAAAGATCCTATTCACTAATTAAAAGTGTATTTCAGTAATAAAAGAGGTTTCCAAGGCAAAGCTCTGATAAGGATAGAGTCTAGCAATTTATTACTATATTTCTTTTCAGTTGCTACTAGAGAATATACATTCAAGATGGATTCTTCACTGTCTTACGTGACCCCAGAAATTCAGCTAACACTGTGGTTGAAACTATGCCCAAACCCTTGCACATTCACACCAAGTTGCTCTTTGGCTGTAAAGGAGCCTTTTAAGAGAGAGAAAGTGACTATAATGGGGGAGAAAGGGACTGGGGAGAAAGAAAAGGCCTCTTTTGTGCCATATGAATTATTTATTCAGTCAAGCAATGAACTCACTATTTCTAACTCTACAATCTATCAAAGACTCTAAATAGTGAATTCAAAGACTAAGAAAGTCTAAAAAAATTATCACTGTTCAGTCAACTCGTGTTCTACTTGAAAATATTTTAGCAATATTTGATTCATTAATTTGCTTTTCTAGTTTACAATTTTTATAAATCAAACTATCCATTTTAAAAACATACAAAAAATCAACTGATACATTTTATCACTTGCTCTTTGCAATAAGCAAACTACTTTTTGTTTAGGAAGCTAATTATAGATGCACTCTTTTATGACCCTTCTTGATATTCTTATTCGTGTCCAACTGATAACCAATTATTTTAATCTGGCTCAAGAAAACTCTCTTTAGATGAGTGCTGTTGAAGATTTATTTTACCATAGTCCCTGGAAGGTAAAGCCCAGTTCTTTATCAGCACAGAGAGGCTGGCATCAGATTTCTTCCACAACCATTAATGATGCTTGACTGCCTAAATTATTAATAGCGATTAAGCTGCTTTTGGATAAGGGCAGAGATAAGGTATTTGCTTCTTAAAAAGAGAAGTAATCAGGGCTAATCTGTGCCCAAATGGCATTTTCCTCAGCACCTGAGATGATAAAGAAGTTTTGCCCCTTTTCTCATCAGGAAACAATTTACCTTAAAAATATGAAGATAATAGAGAGACCAGAAATAAATACACAATTTAACAGTCAACTGATTTTCAACAAAGCTGTGAAGAATACACAAGGAAGGGAAAGGACAGCCTCTTTGATAAAGATGTTGGGGAACTAGTTGTCAGAATGTAGAAGAATGAGAGACTGCCTCCATCTCACATTAAACACAAAAGGCAATTCAAATTAACTCAAGACTCCAAAGTATAAAACTTCTACAAGGAAACACAGTGGAAAAGGTTCACAACAATGGTGTGGACAGGACTTTTTTTGGGGGGAAAGGAGGGAATGACTCAATAAGCACATATAACAAAAGCAAAAATGGATACATGTATTTCACCAAACAAAAAGCTCTCCTAACAAAGGAAACAATCAGGAGTGCAAAACACCTAGATTCCTGCAGACAAGGAGAAAACATCCAGGAATGAGGCAATGATGAGTTAGCATCTGAAATTCATAACAAATTCTAACAATCTATAGTAAGACAACAACCTCACTAAGAAAAGGCCAAAGGACATAAAAAAGAGACATTTCTCAAGCATGTCCACACAGCAGGTCAGAAGGTGTGTGACAATAATGGCCAGCATGAAAACTCAATAGGCAAATACAATTTAAAAATACAATGAAATACCCTCTCATCAACCTGTCAGAATGACTGTTCTCAGAAAGGTGACAGCAAGGCTGGTGAGGATGTGGGGCAAAGAGAACTTGGTATGCTGCTGGTTGGAATGTAAATTAGCACAGTTACAAGGGCAAATAGGATGGAGACTCCTTGAAAAACGAAAACCACAAACAGAACTATTGTATGACCCAGCAATGAAGTCAGCATGTCGAAGAGAGCTGTAGTCCTACCCTCACTATAGCATTATTTTCACTGGCCAAGACAAGGAAAAACACCTGTCTGCCACTAGGTGAATGACTAAATAAAATGTGGTGTATTTTCCATATTCAATGAAACACTATTCAGCCTTTAAAGAGTAAATCCTGTCACCTGGGACAGGATGGATGACCTGGGCACATGTTATGATAAGTGAATGAAGCCAGGCACAAAGACAGATATCGCATGATTTCATTTGTATGTGGAAATTGAAAACCAAAAACAAAGACACATAGAAAAGCCTGTCATTCACAGCAGCTTGGAGGTAGAGGAGGTGCCTGAACATTGGCCAGAAAGAATAACTTCTAGGTATCTACTGCCCACCATGGTGACTGTGGTTAATATCATATCGTATATGAAGAAGTGCATAGAAATAAGACTCTAAAGTTATCAACAATGATGTGAATGTGACATAGTAAGTGTGTCAACTGGTGTAAAATAGCCACTCAACAATGTATACATCTATAATGTACACATTAAAATTTTGTCGTTTTAGAAAACAAAGTCAACAAATAATGCAAATATTTTCTTTTATCTAAATGGATGTCTCTTTAACATATTTTTGTTTAGCTCAGAATATGTCAATGAAACCTAAAATCTTTACAGAACATAACTCCTTTTGGAAAGCTGCATATCTGCTTCCTTTCACACTTACTCTAGTTGAATTTGGAAACTCCTAAGCTGCAGAAGAGACATCTGGATAATTTACTTGGACTCCATTCTTAAGATTAAAACACACACACACACACTCACAGCATGAGAGAGCGAGAACAACAAATCAAAGGTCTTATGCTTTTCCTCTGACTTCCTCCCTTCTCAAGCTTCAAGAAGTTATGAACAAGTTTCAAGTGGATGACAGGGCTGGAAACACAACTGACCCAGCAATTGCAATGACCAGCATGTGCATAAGCTGATTGGGGCGACAGACTGTGCCAGACCCTGTACTGGCAAATTCACACAAGAATCAGGTTTGGGATCACCTCAGATGAAGTTTCTTTGGAGATCCCTCCAACTGAACTGCTGATCTCAGAACCCCAACCTTGAAGAGACTATGTCAGCCAGTGGATTCTGAATAGGTTTCATCGCATTTGGAACAGCGAGATTGGCAGCAATTCAGAAATGTTGAACTATCAAAACTGCTTGAGCAGGACCCTCGGAGCATGCCTCACATTGGGGACCTGGGATGGGTGGGAGGCTGGGTGGGGCTTTTCCCTTTGTTTCTCTCCTGATCCCAGATATAGGGGGAAAAAATGATATTAGTGTGGGGAAAAAAAAGATGTGATGAACAGGTAACTGTAGCTAATCACGTGGCACAGCGAGGATAGAACCCATGTTTGCAGACATCTTCTGCAGACATGTACCATCTGATCAAACCACCAAAAGGATGCTGATATTCATACTGGACAGCAGAAAGCCTATTGAGAACCTTTTCAAATGTACTCTAGCAGTATGCACTGTGAGGTTTTGAAAGGTTTGCCAGTAATTCCACTCCTGGGACTCAATTAACCTAGGATAAACTGCCAATCATGAAATGAGTTTTATTTATAAATATGCATATCAGTTAATAATTATCTCAAATAGAGTGTGTGTATGGGGAGGGTTTATGTGTGTAATCCCACTTAAGAATTATAAGGAAACAATGTGAAAAACAAATGAAAGTTTGAGAACAAAGTTCAGAGACACATTTCTCTATGTTAATTGATGTGTTTGACGGGGAACTGGATTAGGTATAAAAATTTAGGAATGTACATAAAACTTTTTTTCCAAGCAAATCACTATGTGGCTCTTTACAGAGTAAGATTCTTTCCTGACAGAGATGAAAATAATCTCATTATAAACAGGCAGAACAGTTATATATGGAAAAACGTTTTACTTACTTTACAAAATACATCAAAATATCACTGCACAATTCACTGCTGTCTTCCTTTCATTGAGAGAGAACAAAGATCCATCTCTGTAATTACCTTAGAGTGGGAATCCAATACATTCCCAAAACTACAGATGGAACTTCAGCAACCTCATTACTGAAGCATGACTGTCACTCTTGGAATTGCTGAGGCTGTTAGAAATGGCCTCCTTCTACCAAAGCTCTCACCTGTCCTCAGTAAACCTTGTCTGATGTTAGTCCTGTGAAAAAGGCTGCAGCAGCAGCGTGGTCTGACGCCACTGAACGTGTATGATTGTCCTTTTAGGAGAGAAATGGAATTTATGCTGTATATAAATTGGCAAAATATATTAAGTTCCTTTAACAAAATACAGAAAAGCAGATAAAATGGCAATGAGATAGTTCATGTTTTTCATGAGAGGTTCTTTTTTTTTTTTCAATTTTAGTTGGCATTTTGTTACTCTCTTCAATAGATTATTGGTTGTCAGATTGACGAAGACATAATAACTGAAACCACTAAGATGCCATTCCACCTTAAGGAAAAACACCTGGCTCTGTTTAGATGTTAACTCTTTGCTAAAAAATATTATCCCAATTTAAGATATATTGATAAAGGAAACTGCTGAAATATCCAAGAAGGTACTGTTTTACTCAAATAAATACTAAATTCACGTCATTCTATATTTAGAGTCTAAGGTTTCCACATATAGTCTTTTCACTATTTTCTATAAATCTACAATCCAGTTACTAGAAATAACCCTGACATTGTTGAAAAACCCTAGTTAGCAGGACACTGTTCTTCATGTTTGTGAAGAGTTAAGTCTTTTACACAAGACATTGAATAGAGAAAATTTTTCTTCTGAAACAAAGCAGATGCAGTGCAGTGAGTCAATCATAAAGTAAACTACTAGTTCTTCTGCCAGATGGTCCGCTAGAATCTCCTTACAGCTTCATCATAACTGTTTACCCTTTTAACCAACGGAACTCAGGAAGAAATTGCAGCTTCTGTTTCAAAACAGTCCTATGATCTAAACTGAATTCTGTGATTTCCGAGGTTCTCATCTCTTTCTAGAAAACGAAGCAGACCAGGCAGATACTGAATGTCTCTTTCACTTGACCATTTGACTACTTCACTGTCTCTAAGTCTTTTTCAAAGGAGACAAGGTACCAGAGTGACAGCATTTTCACCTTTTCTGCGTTTGTTCGGCTCTCCTAACATTGTTGATGTCTCCTGTGGGATCTAGAAAAATTCATTTCTCTTAACAAAATGAATGAAGCTACTTCTGACCATTCTCTCTTCGGACTACTGGTTGCTAACTTCACTGAACAGGCTTCCTAGCAGATCCCTAATGGAGGAGTTCTAGTCTAATGGAGTTAACATTTGGTTTGGTTTTGTCGTCATTGGAAACATCAAGACTTCTGCAAAACAATTTTGTACAGCCAGACAACTTGGCATTTTAGATTCATATTCACCATCTTTGCTAAAAACTGTGGCACACTAAAAGAAGAAACATTCTCAGATTATGTCAGTCTACCTTCTTGTCACTAGACAACTGGGAAAGATACTAATGTTTCAATTTTATATAGACGTTTCAACTAATTTTATTTTTTAGAAAAGTAGGAGAGGTAGAGAAGAGGGAGGGAGAGAGAGGAAGAGGGGAAAGGGTGAGAGAGGGAGGGACGAGGGAGGGAGGGAGAGGAGAGGAGAGGAAAAGAGAGAGAGAAAAACAGAGACGGAATGAGAATAATAAATGAATCTTCAATCTGCTGGTTTACTCCCCCAAACACCCTCAAATAGCTAGGCTGGGCTAGGCTGAAGCCAGAAGCAGGAAATGTTTCTCTTGTGGCTGGCAGGGATGTAACCACTGAAAGCATGCCCTGCTGCCTCCCAGGGTGCACAACACCAGGAGGCTGGAATGAGGAACCGAACTGGTATTCCAACCCAGGCACTCTATTGAGATGTACATGTCCCTTTGTGTAAAAGGGCAACCTTCAAACAGCTCAGCAGAATGTATTATATTATGGGACATAAGCCCCACCAAAAATTTGTTTTCATTTCTCACAGTGTACACTATAATCATTAGCTAAATGGAGCTATTAATAAACAGAGTGATTTAAGTACCCTATAAATGGAGTCTAATCAGCAAAAATGTTGAGTACATAAATGTTCCCGGGGACATGCCCAGGTGTTTAGATATTTAACATGCTACTTTGGGCCTATTTCCCCAGTTCCTTTCCTTCCTCTACAATCGTTAAATCAGATGCGTCTTCTAGCAGAAAACTTCTTTGAGTCAAATGTAATCATCAAGACAAATCTTTAAATATTTTGACTTTCTCTGTTTTCTCAACTCAAAGTTACTGGGCATCTCTATGTAATGATTTCAGTAATTTGGATTTCAAACTAAGATTTTTATTAATCTAAATCTATTAAAACATATGATGTTTTAATCACTAAATTACTGATTTTGCAAAACAAACAAAAAATACATCTCATTTTACAACTGCAGCTCAAAACAATTCAAAATGTTTTGGTTTTAAATGAAGCAAGAGGGCCAGCACTGTGACATAGCAGGTAAAGCTGCAACCTGCAATCATGTATGGGTGTTGGTTCGTGTCCTGGCTGTTCCTAGCTCCCTTTTAAAGGCCTGGAAAAAGCAGTGGGAAGACACCCCAAGTACCTGGGCCCCCGCCACCCACATGGGAGACCAGGAAGAGGCTCCTGGCTTTGGGCAGTCCCAGTTCTACCTGTCACAGTCATTTGGGCACTGACCTAGTAGATGGAAGACTTCATGCTCTTTAACTCTATTTTTTAAATAAATAAATACATTTTTTAAGTAGTCATGTTGAAGTTAGCAAAAATTTTCCCACAAGCTGAGCGGGAAAGGTACTGAACAGAATGCTTTTCTTCTTAAAAAAAAAAAAAAAAAGCATATGGGATAATGAGCAAACTGTAAATGTAACCAGTGTTTTTTTTTGTCAGAGATACCCTATAACATCTTAAATATTCACAACTACTAGCAGTTGTAATAAACTGTACCTACTAAGGAAAGTCTAGCAAGCCTAAGCATATAATCATATTCCTAATTTTGAAACAGAACGTAAGAACCTACATTGGAAGGCTTAAAACAATATCTCGGCCTGGCATGCTGGCCCAGTTGCTAAATCCTCTTGCGTGTCCCAGGATTCCATATGAGCACCAGTTCATATTCTAATTACTCCACTTCCCTTCTAGGTCCCTTCCCGTGGCCTGGGAAAGCAGTAGAGGATAGCCCAGAGCCTTGGGACCCTGCACCTGCATGGGAGTCCTCAAAGAAGCTCCTGGCTGCTTGTTTCAATTGGCTCAGCTCTAACCATTGTGGCCCCTCGGGGAGTGAACCAGAGGATAGAGATCTTTCTTTGCATTTCCTTCTCTGTATAAATCTGTCTTTCTAATTAAAAAAAAAAGTCTTAGTTTTCATTACTAAGAAGTTAAAACTCAAGGGGTCAGCACAGTGGCATATCAAGCCAATGTTCCACTTGTTTGTGGCCTGGGAAAATAATGTAGGATAGTTCAAGTCCTGGGGCCTCTTCTACCATGTGGGAGATCCAAAGGAAACTTCTAGCTCTAGACTTCAGGTTGGTTCAGCTCCTGCCACTGCAGCCATTTGGGGAGTGAACCAGCAGATGGAATCTCTCTCTCTCTCTCTCCTTCTTTCTGTAAAATCTTTCATATAAAAATAAATAAGGCTTTCTAAAAAATTAACACATTAGTATTACACACTTAAGTTTACACCTAAGTGCTACTTTTATTTCATATTAAAGCTAATGAGTTGTCAAAATTGATTTGCAATAACTATGCAGAAAGATGTATTTTAATGTGAATTTACGTAAATATTGTGTACTTGCATCTTACTTGTACTTTACATCAAGTATTTTAGTTGACTTCACACGTTGTGAAAATTCCTAGATTTACATGATAACTATTCAGTCTTTTAACATGTATTTATTCAAACACGAAACATAAATGACTGAGAACAACATAATCTAGTTTTGATTAGTTAATGAAAAATAGGATACTTCCACATACCTTGTCCATAGTCTTACCATAGTATGCCCACTATATAACAGAGGTAGTGGAATCAAATGAGAACCACAAAAAGCACCCAAGGCAACCATTTGGTCCATTAATGTATGGAAATCACCAGGACCCAGTAAAATTGTTGAAGAAAGTACAGAGAAGACAGGCAAGTTCTTCAACATTTGGCTTGGGTTTTCTACTCACAAAGAGCTTTGTCTCTCTCTCTCCAACATCCTCAAGAATAGAAAACATAAATGTGGTGATTTTGACATGATGACCCCAAGTTGTTCTGTTTTCCCTTAAAACATCCAGTAAAAAGAAACTGTTGTTAAAACAAATTCTGATTTCATAAGCATTTAGGTTTACAAAAAAATGTGATGAAATGAAATCATACTTGGGATATTCATGTGTTCTGTGTCAGACATCACTTAACTGCATTCCAGCTGCTACCGGCTAGGACTTAAAATGGGCAGAGCACAGTGAGTTGAAAAACTCACGAGTACATCTGTTCTAAAGGCACCTTTGAGCATCATCTTCTCCAACCTTTTAACTGCAAAGGTTTTATGACATCTTTTTATTCATTTTCAATTTCCTCAAAACAACTCATATGGTGATATTAATCTTTAGAAAAGATGTACATAATACAAAAGGCAAACATGATCATACAACCACAAATGAACATTTGTATACAGTGACTGCTATGTTTTCTGAGGGTATGATAAATAATGAAATCTTAAATTCAGCACAAATTACTCGATTTTTCTAGTTCTCTGAAGGAAAACACCCAGGATGCAAATTGCCATGAAAATATTGAGAATATATGGGAAGAAATCAGAGCCTTTTGAAGCATATGAAAAATCCTATTGAATAATCTTTTAAAAAACAAAATAATACTGATAAGGTTATCAAAATAGCCGGGAAATGATCAACTTAAAGTGGAACTGCAATTCAGGATTAAAATTAATTGTACTTTTTACTGTGATACAATATAATGCAGAAAGAAAGCTTTCAAAAGCATCTAGAACAAAAGCATTCAAACAGAGATGTGGGGGCAGGGAGGGTAAAAGGTCAGCAAGGGACCTGGGAACAAATACATGCACTGGGAAGTGACTGAATATTTAGGAAAGTCAGTGCACTCTGTTTATTCCATTCTTGGGATATCTGCAACAAACAGATATATTTGGAATTCATACCTTAAGTACAGCTGGCATATCAAGTTAAGATTCAAGTTGTGTTACTTATATCCCGAGTATTTTTGAAGCTCTGCAACAAGCTTAAGGATAAGGGTGTGATCAATCCTATGCAGCCAGCCAGAGCTCACCTTCTCTGGGAGTTAGAACTGAGACTCAAAGCAGGAAAAACAACACTCATCTCTTCCACTCTACATGTCCAAATGCACCTCCTCATTTATTGACAACTGCATCATAATCTTCCTCTCTGTCCCATTTTTATAATCTCAGGAGTTTTTAGTACTAAAATAGATACCAACAGAACTTCAATAATAACTTAAACTCTACTCCACCCCACCCCTAACTGGAAAAGAAAAAAGCCCACAAACTCTGACACTCCCTTTTCCCTCTCTACTTCATTCATACCTTCATCCTCACTTCTCTTACGTACATCTCCCACTCACCCAGAGTCCCTGTCCCCTGACAGTCCTGGAGTCAGTTTTCTGTAATGGCTGTGTCACCACACGGATGGGTAAAATACTTAATTTATTTGATTACCCAGTTTGCACACCTGTAAAATGGGAATAACATGTATCTCATGCTCACCCATTTATTCCACAAGTATTTGAGCCTACTGCATGCGGCAGGTGAGAGAATACAATAGCTAGCAAAACATACCTCTCTTACTCTAGCAGCACTCATATTCTAGAACATTCTTCAACAATAGTCGTGAAAATTAAATGTGCTCAAATGTGTAAGGAACAATGTGTGGCACATTCTACGCAACTTGACCTCTCTTTAACAACTTAGTTTCCCTAACTCATGACCTTCATGTGCCAGGCTGCTAAAACCTCACTCCTGGATTAATACTACCTACTGACCCCTCCTTCCCTTAGGGAATCACAACCATGAAGCTCTGCTCCGTTTTTGAGGATGTGTGCTCTAGTCTCAGTGGGATTCTCAGGCTGTCACCATGTTGCCTTCATTTATTGTGGGGTTTATCCTCTTCTAAACCCTACCTGAAACACTGATGCTCCACAAGATCCTGTTCCCTGTGCTTCTGTTAAATACTGATTTATTTTTATTGGAAAAGCAGAGTTACAGAGAGAAGAGAGACAGAGAGAGAACCTCCATCTGTTGGTCCACTCCCTAAATGGCAGCAATGGCTGGAGCTGAGCCAACCCAAAGTCAGGAACCTCGTCCAGGTCTTCCACATGGATGCAGGATCTGAAGAACTTGAGCCATCCTCCACTGCATTCCCAGACCATAATCAGGAAACTGGATCTGAAGTAGAATAGCAGGGACTTGAACTGGTGTCCATATGGAATGCCGACTCCATGGGCACTTAGTTTGCCCATCCTAGTTCTGTGTTTTTCTCCTCAACTCCCAAATGTTCCCTAATCTGTCCCGTAGTTTCAATCATCTCTTAGAAACTGACACATTTTTAAACTTGAGTTTCTAGCCCAAACTACTATTTATACTCCACAGCATCAGAATCAAAAGACAATTGCTAGTGCTCTTGTTGTCCAACAGTGGGCTGAGTCACTGTTTACAATTCTGGCATCCCATATGGGAGTACCAGTTTGAGTCTCGATTGCTCCACTTTCACCACAGTTCCCTAATAATACACAATGATGATGCCTCAAGAACGGTGGTCCCTGCCACCTACATGGGAGACCCGGATGGAATTACTGGCTCCTGATTATTTCAGCCATTAGGAAAGAGATCCAACTGATGGAACTGTGCTCGCTCGCTCTTAGTCAGACACATACACACACAACACATTCACTCACTAAAAAAAAAAAAAAAAAAAAAAAAAAAATGAAGTAAATCACCATGTAAGACCTCTCTGGTTAGTTATCTCACTACTCAAAATATTCAAAATTGACTTCCATATACATGAAACACATGAACTCCTGCTTGGTATCATCACCTCTCACTCAGTCACCCTTGTGGAGACTCTGGAATGAATCCTGTCAATAAATGTTTACAGTCTGAAATGTTGCTTCTCCATTTGTATTTCCAGTACACGCCCCCAAGAGCTCTAACAAGGCCATCTACTTCCCAAAAGACCTCCATATCTTCAATCTTCAAATCACTATTCTACTTAATCTACAATCCTTCATTAACTTCCTAGAGCATAGACTAAGTCCCTAAACAGTGCATATAAAAACCTCCCAAAGGACCCAGCACAGTGGCCTAGTGGCTGAAGTGCTCACCTTGCAAGCGCCAGGATTTCATATGGGCACCAGTTTTAATCCAGCAGCCCTGCTTTCCATTCAGCTCTCTGCTTGTGGCCTGGGAAAGCAGTGGAGGACGGCCCAAAGCCCTGTGACCCTGCACCCCCAAGGGAGACCCGGATTAAGCTCCAGGCTCTTGGCTTCGGATTGGTGCAGCTCTGGCCGTTGCAGTCACTTGGGGAGTGAATCATCAGAAGGAAGATTTCCTTCTCTGTCTTTCCCCCTCTCTGTATCTCTGACTTTGCAATAAAAAAAAAAAAAAATACATCTTTAAAAAGAAAAACCTCCCAATGTTGTGATTCCATCTTTCTCCAGCCCTCTCATCATCCTCTCTTTGATTTCCTTATTTTGTACTTCCACCAACACAAATCTACTTGTTTCTCATCTGTGTATCGTGGCTCCTGTTCTATGGGCTACTCCTCTGTCCCCATTTCTATTTTATTGCCTCAATTAACTAATTCTATCAATCAGATTCATTCAAATCTATCAAATCCCCCATCTCTCCCTTTCCCCCTATATTCCATCTAGACATTGTCCTTTTTTTTTTTAAAGATTTATTTATTTTTATTGGAAAGTCAGATATACAGAGAGGAGGAGAGACAGTGAGAAAGATCTTCCCTCCGATGATTCACTCCCCATGTGAGTGCAACGGCTGATGCTATGCCGAACTGAAGTCAGGATCCAGGAACTTCCTCCAGGTCTCCCACACGGGTGCAGAGTCCCAAGGCTTTGGGCTGTCCTCGACTGCTCTCCCACGCCACAAGCAGGGAGCTGGATGGGAAGTGGAGCTGCCGGGATTAGAACCAGTGCCCATATGGGATCCCGGGGCGTTCAAGGAGAGGACCTTAGCCACTAGCCCACGCCGTCGGGCCTGACATTGTCCTTTTAAGTAAACTTTACTATTCTTTCCTATTATTGTGCCATTCCTTTCAACAAAAATTAGACATATATATATATAGCTATAGTTTACCCTATGTATGGTTTGAAGTCTATCACAAAAGAAAAAGTAAATAATTTATAAAATGTGTCTCTGGGGAAGATATGTCTAAGCCACTGCTTGGGACTACCTACCTGATATGTCAGAGTGTCCAGCATTAAGCCCTGCTTCTGCATCAAATCCAGTTTCCTGTTAACACATACTTGGGAGATGGAAGATGATAGCACAACTGCCTGGGCCTCTAAAAGCCGTATGGGAAACCAGATGGATTACTGTCTTCTGGATTCGCGTAGAGGACACCTGGTTACTGTGGCCACCTGGGGAGCGAACCAATGGAAGGAGGAAGATTGCTGCTTCTGTTCCTTTCCCCTCCCTTTCTCTAAAGACCTCTCCCCTCCTCTGTTGCTCTGCCTCTCAGATAAATAAAACATAAACTTTAAAAATACATCCACAAACGTTCTGACATCAAGATAGATATTCTGTGTCAAAAATGCACTTGGTAGGAAAAGGGTATGACACAACAGACGGTTCAAGAGTACAATCATTCCAAAAGACTCATTTAACTCTATTTCTGAAAGGGAAATTTCAATAAAAAATACCTGTGGTCTCAACATTTAATGAATATAAATGAATTAGGGAGTCACAGCAGTTTGCATTAATTTAAAGATACAATTGAGAAATGTCCCTTAACCACAGATAAAAATTTATAATATGTAGTATTTTTTTTTACTTCTAGAATTATAAATCTTTTTCATGTTCCTTACAAGTTTTTTGTAATGGAAGTAATATCACTTCTTGGCCTTTTGGCTAAGCTCAAGTGTAGCATAACAGAAGTAATTTGGAAATTAATGTGTAAATTTCCAAGCAAACAAAATTATATTGTTAGGTATATCTAAGTTAATCACATAGTAAGCAGAATGACTACATTGTGTGATGCCAATCTATCAAAATTTATAAAACTATCTGATTACAATATGACCAGTTAAGCAAAAAATGTTCCTTATATGATTTAAAGTATTGCTGTGGATGTTGGATTCCATTTTCTATCTATGTCAAATACCACAAGCTTTTAAACCTTTTATTAAAAATCTACTATTGATTTTTCCTGTTATTGAGACAGTATATCAAACAACCCAAAATAATAAAAAAAATTATCTGTCTCTTTTATGGTCCTATTTTTTTTTTTGCTTTATGTATTTTGTAAGCATTTTATCAAGTACATTCAGATTCAAAATTTTATCTTGCTTTTATCAATTAATGACTCTCATTCTATAGAACAATTTTTGGGCACAAAGATAATTTCATTTGGTATAAATAAACCCATATGATCTTTCTATTGGTTAATATAATCAGGTATCTACTTTTTGTTGTTTCATTTCTTCTGCATTGCCCTCCTTCTTTTTAAGGCTGAACTTTTCCCCGTATTCTATTTCCCTCTTCTACTAATTTGGAAGCAATGCTGCTTTTAGATTTTTATTCTTTATCTTAGAAGTTTTAATGAGTGCTGGTAACTTTACAAAGTTTGCCAACTAATAAATCATTCTACCTGCCTCCCAAAGTTTACACAATATTTGTCTATATCCACCTACAGTTACCATGTCTTGCGTTTTATTCCTTTTATATCTCAGACCTTCATCTGCCAACCACTTTCCTTCTCTGTGAAAACGTGGCCATCAGAAACACAGACTACAGCGACAAGGTGCATGTTCACTGCTGCTGTGCGCACTAGGCTATATGCAGCTCAGGTGGAAGGGAATGAGATAGGGATTAATGTCACCACCAGCAGTGACGATAGTTGGCACCTTGCTTCCTTTCTCACATGTTTAACATCCTGCCAAAGGACAGACTGTCAAGACCTGCCTTAGAGTCTGACACTATTGTTTGAAGCTGGTACAGTAAGAGTCCGTACGAATCTATTTTGAGGAAAATAAAGTTGATAATATTCCCTTCCAAAGATGATAAGCTTGACTTGGTGAAAGCTAAAAACATAACTTTTCTAGCATTCAGTTTCACTCTTGTCACATATACGTTAAACATACAGATCGGTGCGGTAAGATAAAAGGGAATACTAAACAAAGTGAGGGTAGTTTTTTTTTAAGTTTTGTTTTAAAAATATACATTGTAAAATAACACAGAAAGCACAAAAGGCCCTAAGGAATTATTTATTGGGTTATATATTGAAGTAATATCATGTGAGATATTCGGGAAACTAGTGCACAAGACAAGGCATTAATTTTTGCACAAGAATTATTAAACTTGAAGATTGAAATATGATAGAGTATATTTTCTTAGTTTTTTTAAAGGTACTGGTTTTAATTTACCTTTTAGCACACAGTAAAACTTACCCCCAAAATGCCTGAATTTTCTTATTTGCCAAGAAAAAAACTATACCAGACCTGAAATTACATTTTCAATGATAATCATTAAAGTAAGTAAAGCTTTACTTTATTTGGAATCGCAAAGTTCAGAGATGCCTGTCATGTTTCAAAACAAGCAGTAAAATATACAGCTCACTTACGAGGCTCATTTATCATGGGCAAGTAGATACTGGACCATGCCAGCTTAAAGAATGGTAATAATAATATAATTATGTTTTATTAAATATCCATGATAGAGAACTAACACCAAAGTAGAATAAAAGGGTCTAAAGACTGAACCCTATACAGACCATTAGTGAATGCAAAAAACAACCCAGAAAATTACCTAGTGATAAACAAATGCAGAATACTTGACATTTTTGGAGAATCATAATTAAGGGCAGTAAAACAATCCTCTTTTATAGAACTGTAAATACACAATACATTTCTTTGGGCTATAATTTACTGGTTTGGAAAGAAAAAAACCTAAAGCACACAATTACTCATGAGTGTGCAAAGCAGAGAAACGTATGCCGACTGGGTGCAGAGACTGCAGCCACCAGCTCAAACCCAGGGTGATGGATGTTTCTAGTAAAGTCAGCCTTTCACTGACAGGAAAGATGCTACTGGGTGACAGTGATGCTGCTGGCAGTACCACTTCAAAGTATGACTCACTCCACTAGCCTTTCTGAAAAAGATAAGCAAACCTCAGGAAAAGCGGGATGGATCAGATTTTGCCCTTAAAATTTCTTTTGTGGGTAAAGCAGTCATAGGTATTTTTCAATTCTTAGTCATATTAACAATTCATGCAAGCACAAACAATAAAGACTTAAACATATTCATGTCAATCCCTGCTTTAACTGGTAATAACCCCATCATGTCCAAGAAAAAGTCGAAAAAGTTTCTTCTCTAACTCCCCTCCCTTCACTCTATGTAGTCATGGCAAAGATTACTCGTGTGTGTGGGGGGGGGGGGTGGGGGGGTAGACGTGTGTGTGTGCTGTGGGGTGTGTGTGGTGTTTGTGTGTGTGGTACGTGTGTGTGTGTGTTGATGTGTGTCTGTGTGGTGTGTAGTATGTTGATGTTGTATCTTCTCACATACCATTTCTTTGGTGTGGAGCATTACTTTCCACACTTCAGCTAGGAGAATCCACATACATCCTTAGGGCACTACTTAAGCGCTATCCACTCTACAGACAAGATACAGAAGATCACAAATTATCAACCTGTACTCTCAAGGTTTCGTTTTCCCAGTTGTCTTCGCTTATTGTTCTATAAGCTCCTTAAACAAAGGTGCTGTATTTTCATCTTCATTCTACCTTTAAACAAACTAAGGTCCAGAGAGACTAAATTATTTTAATAATTTTACATGCAAATTAATGGCAGTTTCAATATTTAAATCTAAGGTTTTTCTCGATAAATAAATCAGATATCAGATTAGAAGGAATTATGCATTGATAATTAGAATATCTTTGAACACAAGAGCATAAATGAGTGTAAAAACAGTGAGGGCTTTGAGAATATGAAGAACCAAGTTATTCATAATGGATTTTTAAGGAAAAGGAGATAAAAACAAACAGAAAACTCGAAATCAAGAATTACATGGGAAATCAGTCCAATGATATCTATATCTTTTGGGGGGAAGTGAAAAAGTTATAAATAAATAAGTCTATCTGTAATAATTTATCAAAGTTCAAATTAACTAAAAATTATGTCTTTAGTTGTAATGAGGTGAAAGGTAAAATATAAATCAACAAGATCAAGTATTTATGCCAAAGATATCTCGTAATGAACTCAAGTTGAATGGTAGATTCAAACAAAACTCCCTATGTAATATGAAAGATATAGAACATGAAGAATTTAAAGTGCTAAACTCAATCAGTAATGCAGGGAATTAACAGACTCTGATGACAATCACATTTTTGCTTTACTATACCCATTCTCTGTGGGGACCTTCCAAATAATAGACTTAGTGAAGTATGTCTCAGTGAACGAAATGTGTGACAGACACAAACTACTGACAAGGTTCCTTGGAAGCACTCCTTAAAGCTTAGGACCCGGAGAGCTTAGGGCTAAATCTTGGCCTAATATGCGCTGGGATCCCATGTGGGTGCCGGTTTGTGTCCCAGCTACATCCCAGCTGCTCTACTTCCCATTCAGCTCCTTGCTTATGGCTTGGGAAAGCAGAACAGGGTGGTCCAAAGCCTTGGGACCCTGTACCCGTGTGGGAGATCCTGAAGAAGCTCCTAGCTCCTGGCTTTGGATCGGCTCAGCTTTGGCAGTCGCAGTCAATTGGGAAGTGAGCCAGAGGACAGAAGATCTTTTTATTTCTGTATATCCTTTTCTCTGTAAATCTGCCTTTCCAATGAACATAATTTTTTTAAAAGTATAGGTTAAAATCAGAGGAAAGAGTTTGTGTTTCCTTACAATATTGAGAATTAGTTTTTAACTGTATCCTGAAAAAGAACTACATCCAAATTCTCATACTAAATTTTGATGAGTTAAAACTAAGATCGGGCTTTTGTCCCTTAAAAATTGCAAAAGTCTGAGGCAGTACTGTAGTTGAAAACAAAAACAGAATATGAACAAAAATTAATGTAATGGACTAGTAAAAAGGTGAGAGAAAAAAAATTTTCAACTTGGAATTGAGCAAAGATTTCTTAGAACACAAAAAGCATAAAGCCTAAAAAGAATAAAATTATAAGATGAGCTTTATTATTAACATTTAAAAATCTTTGGCACCTTAAAGATACATGAAAATTAAAATATAAGCCATATAAAGGGAGCATATTCCAAATGGCAGTATCCATATAAAACTTGAATTCAGAATGTACAGCAAACTTTTCTACAATAAAAGGATAAGAAACCTGAATAAAAACGGAAAAATATTTGGACACAAATGGCCAATATTTTCAGGTATCATTAGTCATCAGTGAATTTCAAAGTGATAGTGTAACACACCCACTAGAATAGCTAAAATGAAAAACAAGGACATGTGTTTGTGAAGATGTGGCACAACTAAAGCTCCTGATTTGCTGACAGAAACTTTAAAAAATTACAGGTGTTTTACTTTGACAATTTCTTACAAGTTAAATATATACTTGATATATTTTGGTGCAGCAATTTTACCCCTAAGAAATGTACCCAACAGAAATGTAAGCATATGTCCACATAAAAATCTGTATGAGAATGTTCGCAGAGGCTTTATCAGTTATAGCAAAGAACCAGAAATAAACAGGTCCAATTTAAATGAATAGCTGTACAAATTGTGGTATAGGTACACAATGCAATACAACTCAGCACCACCAAAGACATGCACTACTGATACTGTGAATCTGAACATGATGCTGAGCCAAAAAGGCCGACTATGGCACATACTGTACAATTCCATTTCCATGAAACTAGAAACAATGAATCTGATCTCTGATGAGCAAAAGCAGACACTGGCTTCTCAGAGTCAGAGGAGGAGAGGATTGGCTATTGGTTCAGATTGCACGCAAGGCAACTTTTGTTGGGGCAATGAAAATGTTCAGCACCTTGACCATCATTCAGTTTACAGGCACACACACATGTTCAAAACACATTAGAATGTACATGCACAACGGGTGACCCCTGTGTGTAAAGTATACCTCCATAAAGTTTGTTAAATAGTAGACTTACTGAAGTTTATTAAAGTTTATTAAACAATAGACTTCCATATAGACTCACATGGTACTGGTTTCAATTTTACTTTAAGACTGCCCTTTCCTATATTGTGGGATAAGTAACATTTTCCTAAATATACTCCCAACCAAACAGATGTACAAAAACTTGTGGGGCTCCATATCGTTAGGCTATATAAACACAAAATGTAGTTTAGTTTTCTTGGGCTTGGACCCTTTGATTCATGCAACAAACAATGGGACATTATTCTTGAAGTCCTTGTGACTACTGTTCATAAAGTGGTATTCAGTACATAAAACAGCTTCAGAATATACAAGAGTCTCTAGAAAGGTTCATGGAAATTAAATTAAAAGATAGGTTTCATTTTGGTGCAAAACAGTCCCAAAATCCATATATAATCTTTTCACAATATACATTGCTATCATCTTTTTAAAAAAGATTTACTCATTTTATTTGAAAGGCAGAGCAGCAGAGAGGGGAGAAGGAGGGAAAGGTCAATCTTGGATCCACTATTTCATTCTTCAAATGGTGACAATGGTTAGAGCTGTGCCAGGCTGAAATCAGGAGCCCCGAACTCTTTGGGAACTCCCGCATGCATGGCTGGGAACCAAACATTTGGACTATGTTCTACTGCTTTTCCAGGTACGCTAGCAGAGAGCTAGATGGGAAGTGGAGCAGCTGAGACTTTGACTCATGTTAGCATTTGAAATCCTGGTGTCACAAGCTCAACCCACTGCCACGCTTGCGATCAACTTTTTAAAGTGCCTTCTTATTGCAAGCCTATTGATTTGACAAATGCACATAATTATGGTCAGATAATGGAGTTAAACAATGTTTATAAAGTCAAAACTACAGAAAACAATGAACATAATTTATAGCAATATCCTTTTAGTTACTAACTCTCATTAGACTTAATATTGGAGAAGAGGATAAGAATTTGTTAGCTTAAAACAGATACCAAGCACAACAACTCATGTATGTCTTTGAACCTTGCCAACTCTTGACTGTGCCCTACCAGACTTACACAAGGGGGAGATCAAGCACAGGGCGATTCAGCAATCTGATACAGCTTTACAATCACCAAATCAACCCAAACTTACTCATTCTATTTGTTTCCCTTAGGAAAGAAACACTGTTACAACAGGTGAACCCCACCTACATGCAAAACCTAAGTATGAACGCCAAAGCTATGAAATAAATGAAAATCGAAAATCGAGGAAAATACCTTGGTAAGCTGAGGGCTAAGAACTTCTTACTAACCAACAAGTAAAAAATGCTGACAGACACAGATGCATTAAAATATGGTGACTGATGCACCATGAATTTACCAGATGACAGACACATTGAGGATTATTATTTTGAACACACAGGAATCCCGGGATATTAACAAGAAGATATGAAAACCCAACCAAAGTATGGGCAAAAGGTATGAACATGCCAAATATGGAAGGAAAAACTAGGTGGCTAGTCAGAATACGAAGAAATTATCAACTTCCCTGTTATGTAAATGGAAAAACATAAAGCAGCCACTAGATCACAGTTAACAGCTGTCAAACTAGTGAAATGCAGGATGTAATATAGTTTTTGAAGGCTGGCAAAGCTGGAAGAAATCAGAAATTCTTATACATTTCTGATGAACACAAGCATTGGTGTTGCCATTTTAAAACTAGTCAGCAGAACTTAGTGATGTTAAACATGTGTCTGTAACACCACAGCTACATATACTTTGCCACCCCAGAAAAACACTTTCATGATCACCAACAATATATAGAAGGATGTTTATTACTGAGTTATTTGCATCTAAGAAGTTGGAGTCAATCCAGGCATTCATCATTATGGGAACTGATGAGGGTTTTGTGCTAGCTGGGCAAATAAATCACAACAGAAGCAATGAACTACACACAGTTTTAACAGCACCAACACAGATCCCAAACCATGCTAAGATACAGCAAAGCAGCATTCATGAAAATGCAGAACACACAAAGAACAAAGTTATTAAGACTATTACACAACCAACATATATAAGATTACTTCCAAAGCAGAAAACTGAACTAAAACATTAGTTTAATTCGTTTAGAAAATTTTTTTAAATGCAACCACAGTTTCTATTTTATTTTGTTTTTAAAGTAATACATCTTTGTTTTTTCATGAACTTTTTCCCACAAATATCCTTGCATGAAACACATCAGACTGGGCATATGTGAGGGGTAGGAAAGAAACAGTGAAGGGCATTAAGGATGAAAATAATGACTAAAAAGTCCAGTCCAAATGAAAGAATGCCTCTGATACTAAACTATGTATTTATAGTCACAACAACTACTTAAGCTGATGGATCTTTGCAGCTGTATTAGAAATCCTTTCCTGTGAAAAGACTGAATATTCCTTACATTTTGGTTTTAACTATAATCAATGTGAAAGTCATGGCATGTTGTTCTTGTTCATTAATGGTCGAATGAAAGGGACACAGAACTAGGAATCCGGAAAGTTGTGACCCAGTCCAAGCCAATTAGTAATGGAACCCTGACCGTCATCTGATCTCCTGCAATCTGTTGGCTTCTCGGCAACACTGGCTTTGCGTTATTCTCTTCCAAACCCTTCCAGCTCCATAACTAATTCACTGTGTTTTCTGAATATGTTTTCATATAAAATTATTTTCTGTCTACTCCAACTACTCTCTCCCATGTACCACTACCCTCCCAGGGGGGAAAAAAGAAAAAAAAAACATAAGAGATTTGGCAAAATGATGGAGCAATAGGAATGAACAGAGACTTGGTTTTAGGGTAGAAGAAAGAGAACCTTAAGGAGATGCAGTGCTTTCTCCCAGCTACTTCAGTACCTAAGCAGGATTCCGTGTCACAGCATCTCCTGGCATTATCCGCCCCCCAAGCCCCCTGCTGAGAAAACACATTCAAGTCTCTTCTGAAGTTTCTACTTTATGAAAAACAATTCATGTATGCCATATTATCTGTATTGGTTTCCAGAAAAGATGATCATTTACATTAAAAATCTATAATTCCAAGAAAACATTTTTTTTTTATCACCAAACTAGTTACATTCAAGCATGATCCACTTCACAAAAGCTCTAAGCATTTGGTTAGAAATGCGAAGACAAATTTTTAAGAGGAGGGCAGGTGCTCGTTTTAGGGGCTGAGAAGCCCACTTCTCACACGCAGGGTGTCTCGGTTTGATTCTCCGCTATAATTCCTCAGACTCTAGCTTCCTGCCAATGTACTCTGGGAGGCAGATGGCGCAAGTGATCAGATTCCTCCATGACAGACCAACATTAAGCTCCCAGCTGCTGGCACTGAGTTCTAACCCACCTGTTGCTGGCTTTTGGGGAAAGAACCAACAGATGGAAGCTCTAAAAAACAAATAAAAATCGCAAATGAATGTAAACATTTGAAACTAGAATATTTTGAAAGCCAAAACAAAGAACTGTCAATACTGAATGCATTAAAATGATAAATAGACATTATCTGTAGTTATATCCTCTACTCATATTTAATTGTAAGTTTGTGTGGGAAGGGGAAGAAAAGAAGAGGGGTGGAAATTTAAAGCACAGCAATAGTTACTGCAAAAAAAGTGCTTCTAGTTATATTATAAAATTTTCTATGAGCAACCGTGGTTTCAAGATGTCTATATTAGTTATGAGGAGAAGTAGATATAGGACTTCCCCTTTTTTCCATAGTTTCAGCTAACCACAATCAGTTGTGGTCCAAAAGATATTGCATGGCAAATTCTAGAAACACACAATCCATAAGCTTTAAAATAATTTTTATTACAATTACACTATTTTATTATAATTACCTTATTATTTATTTCTCTTCTACCATACCTAATTAAAGACTTGTCTCTACTTATTTGAAAGGTACAGTTACAGAGAAAAGAGGTCTTTCATCTCCCTAAATAGTAATTTTTCCTGGTCTCCCTTGTGGGAGGGGGCGCACGCACTTAGGCCATCCTTTGATACTTTCCCAGATGTACTCATTTCAGGAGAAGTAGAGCAGCCAGGACTCAGATTGGTGCACACATGAGATGCCTGCTCTACAGGTGGTAGCTTAACCTACTAAACTACAAAAAAATATATGTTAAATTTTGAAACAGGTATAAGCGTACAGGGGGAGAAGAGTCTACACGTATGTTACATGTATGTTACAGTTCAATACTCTCAAAGTTTCCAACATCTAGAATGTCAAATGCTGTAGACTCTCAAAAATTCATCTCCCATGAGTAAGGAGGAGTTACTACACAGTCGTACACTACAGAAGAGCTTCTAGTCAATGACCGGCCTGGTATAGGAGGCATATCTCACGAGGTTCCATCACCTGGCAGTGGCAGGCTATCTTGGTTGCAGTTTACTCTATGATGTTCGCACAATAACAAAATCACCTAATGGCGCATTTCTCAGGACGCAAAACTCAGAATGTGCTCACAATCTGTATATACAGGGAATGCTATTAAACCACAAAAGGCTGCTGGAAGAAATGAGAAAATTTACTTTTTAGAAAATAAACAACAAAAAGGAATACAGTTTCATGGCACTAATTACAAGTATACATTTGACTTAGCTTAATCCACCTCCTTCAAGGTTAAAATCCAGACATAATCAAGACATACTGAAATTTTTTATTTAGTAAAACTGATGTTCTAAAAATCCCTCATTTAGGAATACAACACTCAAAACACTACCAGCCAAAAGGAATACTATCTCCTATGGAAACACCTACATAAAGACCAGATTTCTAAGTGCAGATCTCCATGATCAACGTATCATCACTTAATAGAAAATGAAGTGCAGCAGCTAAAGCACATTTAGTTTGTTTCATGTCAGATGGGTAATTTGTCTGTTTATACTAGCATGTTCCAAATGAACTTTTCACTAGGGCTGATACAAAACCCTTTATCCTACTACATGTGCATCAGTTTACACAACATTTTATCTCATGCTTAGTTAAGTGATTTAGCTATTGCTGTATGATTATAAAAGTATTTTACATTTCTATTTTACCATGTTTATTGATCTGCGCAGCTTAATTAGCTTCATTTTCATAAAGGAATTCTTCCAAAAATGCACTTTAATTTATTCCGTATCTTTATTAGAAATGAAAAAGATATGTGTTCCCATAAATTGGTGGTCATGCTGCAAATAATCCTTTTTAAATTCTAAACACTGCTTTATGAAGCCCTCTCACTTCTCTCTGACTTTCGGCTCACTGTCTTCCAGTGCCTATGTGCTGTGCCTCCTCCTCCATTACAACTCAATACAGGTAGTGAACAGGAGCTACCAATGTAATTCCACATGATACTGCATCCATATTTACATCTGACTCTAATTACATACAGACAAGTGATTTACACAGCGAAAGCATACAGTGGGGATGGGGTGGAGGTGATGGCACAGCAAAATAAAGCACAACTATGACCAAAAATGATGCTGTTATTTAAAAAACATCATTTCCAATTCAACAAAAGTTTCTCACCATGTGTGCCGAAGTACTAAACTTGCAAACATAGGAGGATATGGAATTTCAAAAATACTAGATAATAGCAAAGAAAAAATAGTGATTACATACTTCATATGCTTTTGTATAGGGTTACTTAACAGGCAACTGGTCTTTCAGTTTATAACAAAGTTCTGCTCCATACACCATGTATGTCATGACTGTGTGATAAAGTCCCACAGCATATGACAAAGTAAGTGAATCACATCTGTTTACTACTGAGCTCTCAGATGCTAACAGAACATCAAATTACAGCAGTAGCTGTTAGGAAATGAAACACTGTATTTAGTCATACTGGAAGAACCCTGACATTCTGAAATGAGAAACTCACAGAGGCTTACCTGATAATTCAGGTAAGTCCTACTCATTCTGAGATAAACAGTATAACTCCTTCATTATGGTAACAGGATCAGTGCATTATTGAGACATCCTTGAAAGTAATTAGAGAAATAAGTATTTCTAAACTTCAATCCAATGAAAGTCTTAAAGTTTGTAGTCATGTTAACATAATTACATGCACAGTAGACAAAAAGATGTAACTAAATACATTGAGCCCAGTGTACATTATTTTTATATAAAATTCATATAATTTCAAGTGTAGACACAGCTAGTGGAACTTGCGCTTTGTTTGAAAGCAGGCACACAAGCAATAAACTATAGCAGCTTTTTCACTGCATTTAAAAATCTTGAAGCAAACAGAATTCTATGCCTTAACTTAGACATGGGAAACTTAAATTTATATACTTGACTCTGGACTGAGAGAGAGGACAGGGAGGGCCACTGGCAGGAAAAAGACTTAAATGGGAAAGAAACAATAAAATCTAAAAATCACTAGCATCTGAGTGGCTGCTAGTGGCTGGACGTTTTAACAGTTATATTCCAACCCATTATAGTATTGTCTACATAGTAATTATCGAAAGTACTTGCAGAGTATAATTGACCAATTAGCCACACTTAACCATGTACATTTTTAAATCTAAATGTTTCAGGGATGCTACTATGAATAAAAAAGGGTATCTAAAAGTATAATAAACACACAAAATGAATGTCATCATATATTCTACTCCATATCTAAACACACACACACACCTGTTTTTAAACAGGGGGAATGCAACTGCCTAAAGCAAGAATGAATCAGTAACAATCTCAATTCAAGACAAAGTTCAAACTAACCAAATTACTCAAACTAAAATATTCTTATTTCTAGTCTCAGCAAACTAGAAAATGCTCAGGCCTAATTCACCCAGGGTTACTGCTACATAACAATAAAATACTAAGAAATAATCTGTAGGTCCCAGCCAACCCAGAAGGGATGTGGGAAGAGGGTCAGGCACAGATGGAGAGAGGGTGACACACACACACACACACACACACACACACACACTTAGCATGGTGCTACACCAATAACCATTTTTGTTAGCATCCTCTACTGGTGGTTTGCAAAGACAGCAAGGCAAAATGGTGCTAATGACAAAAAGGTATGTACCTGCTATATTCCAGGACAAGTCAAGAGAATTATAACCTGTAGTGGCTAGAGTGGATCACCCCCACCTGCCCCCCTCCAAAGGAAGAACAATGAGAAAAACACATTACATAGGAAAGTGGAAAATGAGAAGAGATGGATTTTCAAAATGCAGCACAGCAGTAAATTATAACTGGCAACAATCTGTTTAAGTAACTCTACTGTCCCCCCTTTGTAGATGACCGACATCATTCCCATCAAGTCGCCCCACGCAAGGGCTGACGCTTCGGCCCAACCTTTTGGTGGTATTTCAATTGACGTATCCTTGTCGAGTTTGTTACCTGATACTCCCCTGTAAATACGCTAGCCTGCAGATATATTGCAGAAAGGAAATGAAAATGTTTTACTGAAGGCTTAGCAGTAAAATCTGCATGCTTTATTTCAAAATGAATAAGCTGCTCTTTACATATAAATAACAAAGTATCTGCGTGGGACCATCTCCCAGAGTACACATCACTTCTTTCCTCATCAAAAGGACCTATGGCTTAGCACCGCACCCCCCTCCCCCAGGTAATCCTTCTCAATATCCGTCTGCAACTTAAATATGACCGCATTACCAAGAATGATCAACCGGCACCTAGCCCGAGGTTTCACAACACAATGGCATAGAACTTCATTTTTTTTAATTCGCAAAATACAAGGTGAAATCAAATAACATGGCTGTACTGGTCAGCAACGAACGAACGAACAAACCACATTTGTGAAGAAAGCAGGAATACAAGGACAGAGCCAAAAGTGATGAAAATGGAAGATACCTGGAGTAGCACAGGGCTCTCTCGGAAACACCTTTTGTTTTCTGAGAGTAATGCATACTGCAGGCGAGACGTCTCGGGGCTTGACAGCCCCAAATCTGTTTTTTCTCACATGAAAACACAAAGGGAAAACACTGACAGCAAGCTAGGTCAATAAATCCCTCCCTGGAGAACGAGAGCTGCAGGCAGGAGAGGGCAGACACGCATGCAGGAGAAAACTACACACCATCATTTTTTTTTCTACCTGCACAAGTTGCCATTTGCTGCAGCGACCAAGGACCTCTTTTTTTTTCCTGTTGATTCCAAGTCCCTTCCCGGATGGCTTTTCCCACCACCTAAGTCATCTGTTGACAGTTCCTCACGCGGGTGAGATTCCCATCACGGAGTCTCCCATCCCTTCCCTGCGCAGGTAAACATGTTTACAGCCACCGCACAGGCGGCTGCGTGCTGCACACTCGTGTGTCACACACATGTCGTCAGCAATCCAGAAAAGCCCCCTCCCGGCTCGGCCCCCAAACCTGTTTTTATGTATTCATTTATTTATTTATTTTGCCAATCAGGTGGAAAAAGAAGCAAACGGCCCCTTTCGGAGCCGACTTACCTTTCATAAAAGCCACCTCGGCGGCGAGAGAACACGCAGTTCTCGACACTACCACAGGAAATTAGCATCGCCGCCGGCGCCCAGGCCGCCTTCCTGGCCATGACAAGTCATCATCGCTCCACCCCGAGCCGCCCCGAACGCACGCACCTTCCGAGCCCACGAGCGAGCGCGCCACGCGGCTCAGGTCCTGTGTGTGGCCACGGGGCAGGAGGACATGTGCACCACGCCATGGACCCTCCAGCAACGGCTGCGTGTCTGCTTCTCCACAGGAAACCCCGCACGCGCGCGCGCACGCATACACACACACACACACACACATACACAATCGGCCCCTGCCCGGAAAGGTTACAAAACCTGGCGTGTGGGCACCCGGGAGGGGCAGGGGATCGGGGACTGCGGGGTGCGGGGGTGGCATGGGGGCAGCGCGCGCATTTTCCCTCAGACACCCAGGTCCTCGTGTTTTTGTTTGTGTTTGTTTTTTTTTTCTTTTCTTTTCTACACGCCACCAAGATCCCAGTGGAGGTCGCATTCAATCCCTTCCTCGCACGCGCGCGCGCACACACACACACACACACACCACCTCTTGATCGGGGGCGGGGGGGGGGACTGCTTTTTTTCTTTTTCTTTTTTTTTCATTAAAAAATAAATAAAGCAGGCGGCAGAAGCCCTGGGTGGCCGGCGGGTCCAAGGCGAGCCGGCCCGCGGCACTCCTTATATAGCCGCGGGCGCCGCCGCCCGCAGGGCCGTCGCCGCCCATTCTTCAGACAAACAGGTACCCAAGGAGGGGGGCGCACCCAAGGCCTGGGGGGCGCCCGCGCACCCCCACCCCACCCAGCCACCACAGGAACTGTCCAGACAATACCACGCGGCAGACAGCTGGGCGAACGGCTGCCCCCCACCCCCACCTCAGCCACCACCTCCACTGCCTCCACAGCCCCCTGAGAAACCGGTAACTTGCAGCTTCTCCCCAAAGTGGAACGGGGCGACTGCCGCGCCGAACAGCCCCCCTCTGTGGCCGCTGCCACCAGCACATGTTCGGGTCTCTCTCAACTCCCACAACATGCCAGGCCAGAGGGGTATGTGTCTCCCCCCTGGCACCTTCGCACCAATCAATGCACACTGCAGCTGCGGGAGAGCGGCGGACCTGGCGGTCCTCTGTCCCTCCGTGGGCTGCCCGCCCCCCGCCTCCACCCTAGCCCAGGAGCGCCCCCCCCCCAGCTCTATTATCCAGCCTCAGCGCGCTCCCGAAGCGTCCGGCCCAGGTAACAACTTCCCCAAAAACCAAAAAAGAAAAAAAAAAAAGGGAGGGACGAACTCACGCAGCCCCCCTCCCAGCACCACACCGTACCCCACAACACACACACACACACACAAGGCCGAGGTGAGGAGGGGTGGGGTGCGGTGCCAATGCAGCTCAGAGCAAGGCCGCCCCCGCCACCCCAACCTCGGACAGGGGGAAAGGGGATCTGTCTGTGGTGCTTCTCGGTCCCCAAGACCAGGTAACAACTCCACAAACACGCCGGCCGCCATGCACCGCCCATGGCTCCCCCGCAGCAGACAGGACGCCCCCCCAGCTCCCCCACAAGATGAGGATCTCCTTTCTGGGGGCTCTCAGCTCCCAGGCTTGGAGTGGTGGCAGTGAAGGCGGGGGGGGGGGGGTGCAGTGGGGACAGCAGAAGGGCCCGGTGGTCAGAGGAAGAGGGGGCACTTAGGGACCCTCGCCTGGAATCCCCCCCACACACACACCCACCTACACACACACACACAGACACACACGCCGCCCCCACTCCGCGAGCGCCGCCGGTCCCAACTTTACCGCCGCCGGCCCAGCCCGGGCAGCCCCGCGGCGCGCCCCGCCGGCGCCCGCGCACACGCGCGCACGGACGACACGCAGCCCAGCCCGCGGCCGCCCGTCCCGCCCGCCTGCCCGCCCCGCCGCGCGCCCCGCAAAGCCCGGCCCGGCCCGACCCAACCCGGGCCCCGGCCCGACCCGCCAGGCCGGCGGGAGCCCGCGGGGGGCCCGAGCGCCGGCCGTGCCCGTGCCCGTGGACGTGGGCGCGCGGAAGCCACTTTGCACGGTCAGCGCCCCGGGGGCACAAGTTTGTTCCTGAGGAGGGGGTGCGGGGGGAACTCGGGGGGCGCTGAGGGAGAAGGACGCTTGAGGAGGACTGAGGAGGTGGAGGAGCAGGAGGTGGAGGTGGGGGGGAGGCGGAGAGAGGGGCGCAAGAGTGTGGGGAAAAGTGCGGAAAGAAGCAACAGCCGCTCGCCCCGCGCCCCGGAGAGTGGGCGCCCCGCGGCCGGCGGCCGGGGATGCGGCGGCGGCGGCTAACGGTCCAGGCCGGCGGGAGCCGCTAGGCGGAGAGAGGCCAGGTGAGAGACATAACGGTCCAGGCGGAGCGGGCGGCCGCGGCGCGCGCACACCACTACTTTCTACTTTCCCACTCCACTTGGCCCGTCCCTGCCCCGGCCGCCCCCCGGCCCGGCGCGCCCCCCTCACCCCCGGCGGGGACGCCCCGACTGCCCGGCTCCCCCGGCCTCCGCCGCTCCCCGGGCCCCTCGGCCGCTCACCGTTATTGCGCCGCGGGTTCGCCTGCTTTCTGCGCTTACACCTGGGGCCATCCGCCATGATCCTCTCGCTTGTGTCTAAATGCTCGAGTCACCTCCTCCCCCTCCCTCCCTGCCTCCCTCCCCCTGCCCCCCCCAACCCCGCCGCCTCCACCCCTCCCCCTCCCCCTCCCCACCGCACCTGGTTTACGACACTCGCGGCTTTACGACATCACCTTCCTGACACCTAGAGGCGCTCGCTCTACGGCCGCAACCTTGTTGCTAGGGACGGGATGGTTTGCGGCAACCCCGTGGACGCTGGCTCGCTTGGTTGGAGGAGTTTGAAAATCGAGGGCTGAGGGAAAAGTTGGCTTCAGGTGTGGCGGCGGGGCACGGGGGATCTGTGGGGTTGTCGGGGGGGGAGGGAGCGGGAAAGGTAAAAACAAGGAAAAGAAAAAAAAAGAAAACTTGGAGTCAGCCGTGGAGTCCTGCCTCAGAGAGCTGGCCACACCCGCCGCCGCTGCTGTCCCCGGGCAGGGGGTGGACACGGACCGGACGGGGCCGGCCCCTTCTGTCTCCCTTCTGGACCCGGCGGTGGCGGCAGGAATGGGGGTGCCGGTGCTCTGGGCTCCCCGGGGAGTCCCCGTGGTCCTGGGGCGGGATGGACTAGGAGGGACCCGAGTGATGGAGGTGGGGGGCAGCCCGGCGGGGACAGCGCGCAGCGTCCACCCTGAGACAGCCGGAGCACGGCGTCCCCCCGCAATCTCCCATGCACCCGACTCCCACCCCAGCGAACCCCATGAGGCTGGACAAGTTCCGCCTGCTAGAGCCTGCTGCGCAGGAAAGCGGGATGAGTAATCGCCACCCCGCGCCTGTCTCACTTCCTCCTGGCCGCGCGGCCTCTCACCTGCCGTCACCTCGGCCTCGCCCGTAGGCGGCCAGGCTGCAGGGTCAGGTCCTGGAGACCTCCTGGTCAGTGTGTGCGAGGCTGATGTCCTCCAGAGGAGTCCTGGGCCGGGGTGGGGGGTGGGGTTCTGAAAGACCCAGGCACATAAGATCCCAGAAATGCCAGAGAGGCGTTTTGAGCATGCAGGGTTTGCAACCCCGTCAACTCTGTGCAGGAAGAGAGTCGCGACGCACATTGAGTGATGTGGTTAAAAATAAACAATGCACCATTGGATGGCTATGGAGATGCAAAACCGCGATGTGACACTTGCCGGTGTTAAAAGCGACTGGAAAGGCAGTCGAGGACAACACCTGCACAGGAGAGCCAGAGGAGGTTGCTGGCTCCAGGTTTCGAATGGGGCAGCTCTGGCTGCTGCACCCGCAAGGGGAGTAAACCAGCGGACGGAAGATCTTCCTCTCTGTCTCTCCTCCTCTCTGTGTATCTGACTTTCCAATTAAAATCTTAAAAAAAAAAAAAGTCACAGGACATACCATCTCGTGTGTGCTTGGCATGTAATAGGTACTGAAGAAATCTGTGCCTAGAATCTGCCATACCTGTGGCAGGATTTATTGTTGTTATGTGGAGATTAGCACTTAAACACCTTCCAGGATTTTAGAAGATTCATTAGTAATCTTGTCAACCCTTTAGAGCTAAAATAACCTTACAGCTAAAGCCTAGCATTTTAAAATTAGAAAGTCTAATCCTGAATATAGATGGAAATTTTCTCTTCCTGCACTTCCTTTGGCGATTGTGGAAGGAAGTGCATTCTTTGTTGGTACGTGTAACCGTGACTATACGTATTCTTTGATGTACCTTGTGTCTGTAGCTCTGCAGTCCTCTAAGCCAAGGCAGGCTTTCTTATTCTTGAAGATGGTTTTATGGCAACCTCACTGTCCTCCGGACTATGGGGACTGCAGTTTCAGTAGTAACCCATCCCAAGTCAGGAGCCAGGAACTTCAGCCTCTCCCTGACCTTAATATTGTACAATGGTCCTCGGTTGCCCACCTTCTTAAATCACGTACTTCCTGCCGCTAGTACTTGCCTCTTCCAACGTTTTTTTATTCTTTATTTTTCGACACAAGTTTAATAGACATTGGGGCTTCCCCCCCCCCCCAACATTGTTCTGTGTTCCGGTCTTTCAATAAGTTTCTTTCCAGTGCTCTGAGAAGTCCATCATACTGCTGTTGAGGTGTCTCCCAACAATGTAGGAGCTTGTCTGTCATTTCACTTGAGACCATCCTTGTATTGCATGTATAGGGATATGCTTCTCTCTGTTTCTGCTTATGAGCATATTTATTTGCACTACGCGTCCATTATTTTAGCGGCTGAAGTCCTTGCCTCGAATGTGCCAGGATCCCATACAGGCACTGGTTCTAATCCCAGCAGCTCTACTTCCCATCCAGCTCCCTGCTTGTGGCCTGGGAAAGCAGTCGAGGACGGCCCAAAGCCTTGGAACCCTGCACCCCCTATGGGAGACCTGGAAGGAAGTTTCTGGCTCCTGGCTTGGGATGGGTGCAGCACCAGCCATTGTGGTCACTTGGGGAGTAAATCATCAGATGGAAGATCTTCCTTTCTGTCTCTCCTCCTCTCTGTATGTCTGACTTTCCAATAAAAGTAAATAAATCCTTTAAAAAATAAAATAGTCTTCATCTCCAGGGTGTTGTCAGACTTGCAGCAGGGGTATCAGTGTGACACTAGGGTGGTGCAAAAGAGTGTTCAGTATCTTCCTTCAGGAATTAATGCTAGCGTGTGACCCGTGTGGTTCAAATGGGAGTGCAGTACAGACCACATCATTGTTGCCCATGGGTAGTGGTAACAACAGTGATAAGAGGTTATTAACAATCTTTGTCTAGGGAATACTACTCAGCTGTTTAAAAAAAAGAAAATACATTTCTTCATAGCCAAATGGGCCCAACTGGAAACCATTATGCTAAGGGAAATGAGCCAATCACAAAAGGTCAGATATCATATGTTTGCCTTAATATAAAATAATATGTCAAATCTAAAAATTGTACCTGTAAATTGAATTATCACACTGCTAGCTGCCTGTACCGCACACAATAAGATTTTGTGATGTAACCTATTAATCAATAATTCATGAGAGATGGATTGTTTGTGATCACTTTTTTTTTGAAGAGCTTGATACCCAGCCAGGAAAGGAGAAACATTGTTTTGTAATTAGCACACATTTTATTATACATTAAATTTCTTGCAATACTATTTCCTCTTTCCAGCATGTATCTCTTTTGTTAAACAGGAAAACACACTATTGCCCTCTCCATAATTTCTCACTTTGTTGATCATTTCTAGTTGGAGACATTTTGTGGCGAAGTAATATCACCTCCTTTTAGCATGATCCAACCTAGTTGTTTTCTTGACTTTTAGAATGAATCTGTTCTGCACCTAGTACAAAGTTCCTGTATTCATCCAAACCAGTGATGCAGCCCTCTACCCACATGTTCACCTGTTCCTACAACCACACCTGTATGTGAGATACGGACTGCACCATCATCTGATGAGCTCTCTGGCATGGCCCTGGTCCACCGTGGCATAATCTCACAGAAGACCACACCAGATGCACACAGCTCCCGCACAAGCGACTTACAGAATTCTTAGCCTATACCTTTTTTTTTTTTTTAAGATTTTATTATTATTATTGGAAAGCCGGACACACAGAGAGGAGGAGAGACAGAGAGGAAGATCTTCCATCCGATGTTTTCACTCCCCAAGTGAGTTGCAACGGGCCAGTGCGCGTCAATCCAATGCCGGGAACCAGGAACCTCTTTCGGGTCTCCCACACAGGTGCAGGGTCCCAAGACTTTGGGCCGTCCTCGACTGCTTTCCCAGGCCACAAGCAGGGAGCTGGATGGGAAGTGGAGCTGCCGGGATTAGAACCGGCGCCCATATGGGATCCCGGGGCGTTCAAGGCATGGACTTTAACCGCTAGGCCACGCCGCCGGGCCCCAGCCTATACCTTTTAACCACGTTTCTTTGCACGTCCGTCCTCACCTTGAAATCACTGAATGAAGGGGGCAAACTGAGCCAAGTCATTTTGTTCCTTACTGGTATAGTAACGTGGCCAGGCTTATGTTGTATTTAACTATGTGGACTCACCCAAAGTTTTCAGCTAGGTTTTTTGTTTTTCTTGTTCATTTCTATATTGTTAGCACCTACTAGAGTATCTTGCCATATGGTAGATGCTTAGTAAATATTTCATAAATTAATCCTGACTTGTTTTTAACTTGCTCTTGGCAGTAAAAAGGAGGATTATCTTTCTGCTTTCATCATAATAGTTTTAAACACAATTGAAAGTATGAATGTGAAAATATTTTAGTGTCTTTTGTACCCACTCTCAGTTGCTCTTGGTTTTAATTTCTCTGTAATCATTTCCCCCAAATTGTCATTCACTCATTTTGTTTTTAAAGGGTTTGTTTATGTAAAAGGCAGTTACATAGAGACAGCCTCCATAAACTAGTTTACTCCTGAAGTAACAACAGCAGCTGGGGGCCTGACCAGGACAAAGCCAGGAGCCAGGAGCTTCCTCTAGGTGTGTCATATGGATGCAGGGCTGAAGAACTTTGCAACCTTCCCAGGCATACCAACAGGAAGGTGGATCATAAGTGGGGCAGCAGGACCCTAAACAGGTGTCTATATGGGATGCTAGTGTTGCAGGTGCAGTGCAACATTATTGGTCCCATATTCCTATTTTTAAAATGTATACATAAAGTATTATTGGTAGCCCAAATCAAATGCAAAATTTTTATTTAAAAAATCATCTGCTAACTGTGTAAATTGAATATTTGATACACTTTCATATTTTTGAGAATATTCAAATCCTAAAAGCAGACTGAATTCAATCTTGAAGTAACTTGCTATTTTAAACGTTGCATTATGATGGCTGCTTCTAAAAAATTGGACATTTACTAAGATTGTGGCTGCTAATGGAGAATTTCCCGTGTACCCTATACCTACAAGGTGGTTTTTCAGTAATTGTAGTGCCATCATACAGTGTGTGCTCAATATTCATTCATATTTTGAATATGTTAGTGAATGTTAACACTGTTTCTTTTGAGCATGGGGTTGTGCTTGTTGAAGGGTTCTAACTTACTATTTTTTGTCATTTATGGGGAAATTACAGCATATTTTCAATATTGAGCTTTTCCTACAAATTTTGCATAAAGCTTTTGCTCATATTCTTTGCTTTCTGTATAAGATTCATGTATAATTTAGGATAAAATTGAACAAAATTACTTTTAAGTTTAAAACATGGTGTTTTATGTCTAGTTTATGGTTTCCACGTTTCTCACTTGCCAAACACATTTGAGAAGTGCAATTCATGATCGTCTTGATAGATATCAAAAGCCAGCTGGTTTCAGGGAAGGATTACATGCCAGTGTGAATGCTCAACTCCACACTCCGTTCTCATCTGGCAGTGTTCATGTCACTCCTCAGAGTGAACTCAGTGACGACTGGGGCCTGCAGCTCCCAGTGGACAAAGGAGAGTGATGGCCATATCACTCCCCAGTTGCTGTGGTCTCTGTGTCAAGAGGAAGGCCAACAGTTGTTCTCAAGACCCAGGTGCTTTGCTCCTAAAACGATCCCTTCCCAGAAGGGGCTAAAAGGGACAAATGTTTTCCTCATACCCTCTGTGTGATTCTATTACATTTTTCTCCATGAAGTCGTTTTTTTGTCTCTCTGGGGAATGAGGCTATTTTTAATATAAGTCAACAGAATGCTAACATATAGAACCTTTTAACAGTTTTCTAATATAGAGTGGTAGGTGTAAATATACATATAGGATGGTGATGAACATCCAAAATGTAAAACTAATACTAGTTGCTGTGAAAGCACAATTATTAAAATCAATTCCTTCAAGCTATGCTTCCAAAGAAGATAGCTTATAGTTTCTATTGTTGATAGTAAAAAATGAACACGCATAACTTTTTCTTCATTATGTTGAATGGTGGGCAAGTAATTTACAATGGTGAAAATAACTGCATATTTTGATTTAAGTGAATTTTAAAATGCTTCCTTGAGTATCTGCTTTCCCTTTTGAGTCCATGGATTTTCCCCTCCGCCCGCATCTTGACTTCCTCTAGCAGCTGAATGGTTCAGTTACAGAGGATGGCTATATCTGTGATTTGCACTGTTGGCCTTCTGTAATCCATAGATCTTCAGACAACATTCCTTGCGCTGTTCAGTCCTGGAGTGTGCGTGTTTCAAATATTCCTAGTTCAAAAAACAAGCTTAACATGCTCCACCATTGTGTTAAACACAATTGAAAAAGTTGATGATAAATGCCCCATGTTTAATTATGTCTACAACTTTTCAGAACCCTTATTTCTCTTCATATCTCACACCTCTTTCGCAGTCTTCTTATGTAAAGAGGTCAGAAGTTGCTTCTCTCCCCCAACTGTTACACAGTTTAATCATCCTCTTTCTTGGTCTCAGGCTGGACAAAGTTGTGTTTGGATGGGTTTATTTTCCGTTTCTGCCCAAGATTTTTAAATCTGTCTATCTCTTCAGAATGATTTGCTTCTTCATACTATCTTGCCATTCTCAGAGTCCACTGTCTGCCTCTCTGCATTTGGAGAGGCTAAACTGTGTGGACCACATCTCCCAGCATCTGTTGCTGGTTGCTTTCTATTTGATTTCACACAGGTTAGAGGCATTGATAAGTGGTCAAAAAAGGAAAGCAATGTCAGAATAGTTATTCCACCTATTGGCTGTAGTATGTGTATCCTGTCAGAAACTCTCTTCCATGCTGTGGATCTTGCCACTTTCTGGTCACTGCTCCCTGGGTGCCAGCAGGCCTAGGGATGGCAGTGGTTAGGCGCTTTATCATTACATTCTTTTTTTTTTTTAAAGATTTATTTATTTTTATCACAAAGTCAGATATACAGAGAGGAGGAGAGACAGAGAGGAAGATCTTCCGTCCAATGATTCACTCCCCAAGTGAGTTGCAACGGGCCGATGCGCGCCGATCCAATGCCGGGAACCAGGAACCTCTTCCAGGTCTCCCACGCGGGTGCAGGGTCCCAAGACTTTGGGCCGTCCTCGACTGCTTTCCCAGGCCACAAGCAGGGAGCTGGATGGGAAGTGGAGCTGCCGGGATTAGAACCGGCGCCCATATGGGATCCTGGCGTGTTCAAGGCGTGGACTAGCCACTAGGCCACGCTGCCGAGCCCTGTCATTACATTCTTTAAGACCTGCCCACACCTCTGTGAATAGTCGTATTAAACACTCTTCAGCTGACCCATTGAGTATGCCACCTATTTCCTGCCAGGTCTTGAGGTATATACACAACAAGGATGTTTAAGAAGTGCATTTCAATCTTATTGGTAACCAAGGATTCAACTATTTCTGTAAATTCTAGTATCAACATTTGTGGATTTAAAGGTCTCATATCATTTGTTGAACAGAAATATATGTATATTAGTAATGTGGATGTATACAATCTGGCAAACATTATTGTCGATTACTAATGGAATATTTTCCATTGGTGATTCTTCAGCATTGATGGAATCACGGACCTTTCCTAATCTAAAAATCTGGGTAAGATCACTTTAATGAGCAGAGAAAAATCACATTGCTACAGTATTAGGGCAGAGAGAGCTCATTGCCCTCAGGGCGTTTCTGGCTGTTGTAAATTACAGAAACATCCACTTCTATCCCATGGTACTTGAAATTATGACTTTTTCCCTCCTCGTATGTAGCTACATCGTGCTCAGCCAATCAGCTCCAGCCAGTGTGACATAATGTGATGTGGTGTGTGCAGCATGGAGAAGGGCCTGCAGCAGGGATGATTCATCACTCTTCCCATGATTCCTGCTGTTTCTAAGCATTGCTGCTAGCTAGATCTCTCAAGGAAGGCTGAACAACCAGGACCTGCGTTCCCAGCACTGGAATACCACGACCAGCTTTCCACATCGTACCTCCACACCTGTTTTAGAGAGAAACGTGTTTTGCCTAAGAGTTTTTTATACATAGTCATAGTCCTGTTCAACATAGGTGTATTCATTTCCACTTGACAATGTGAAACACTACCACAAGCTACGAGTTGAATGCATAAAGCGCTATTTCAAGTCTGGAAGTCAGATGTCCAAAATGAGTTTTATACATCACGGTTTTGGAAGGTTGTGTTGCTTTACGAGGGAAGATGTTGTCTCTCTCTTTGCTGTCCTCTGGAGATTGCTCACATGGCCTGACTCCTGAGCTGCTTCCCTCTTTAAGACGAGCAGTACCTGCAGAGTCCTCAGGCCTCATGAGCTCACAGCTAACTATTTCTGCTGCTTCTCCTGCATCGGAGGGCCCCTGTGGTTTAATTGAGCCCACCCAGATAGTTCAGGGCATCTCGTTTCCAAGTTAGCTCTTTAGCTGGTTTAATTATATCTGTAAGCTTAATTCCCTTTTGTCATATAACCCAACACATTTTCAGGTGAGGAACGTGCCACTATGTCACTGTTTGGTCTACTAAAACTTGCAAGGTTTACATTTTTGATTTGTTCACTTGTTCATTCGATTTTCATATGGGGTCCCCAATCTCAAGAAATGTACAGGTTTGTAGGAGACAGTGTGAAGGCTATTACCCAAATGTCCAGGAGCGGCCATAGACCCAAGAGGGAACTAATGACACCAATGTAGAGTCAGAGGGATTTTCCTGGGAGACGTGACACTGTAGGGGGAAGCCTGGGGAAAAAGAATATTGAAAGTAGGAGTGAACGCTTATGTGAAAGCCTCATGATGAAAACATGATATTTGGGCCCAGCACAGTAGCCTAGCAGCTGAAGTCCTTGACTTGCACGCACCGGAATCCCATATGGGCACCGGTTCTAATCCTTGCAGCCCTATTTTCCATCCAGCACCCTGTTTTCCATCCAGTTCCCTGTTTGTGGCCTGGCAAAGCAGTTGAGTATGGCCCAAAGCCGTGTGGGAGACCTGAAAAAAGCTCCTGGCCCCTGATTGGTGCGGCTCTAGCAGTTGTGACCACTTGGGGAGTGAGTCAGCAGATGTCCCTCCTCTCTGTATATCTGGCTTTCCAATGAAAATAAATAAATAAAACATTTTCAGGGTACAAATTCAAAAGAATGAAATCACTGAATAGGAGGATGCATGGTTCCTGATAATGCTACAGAGGTGGGTAGGCAGGAGCCTGCTCTTCTGAAGATGCTAAAAATTTGGGATGTTACATTGAGAACACCTGGAACCAAAGAAGGATTTTATCTTAAGAGTGTGTTATAAAAGTTACACAATTTAAATTTTCTTTCTCTTGAGGGGAAAGGAGAAAGTGAACAAAACAGTAAGCATTGGAGTTAAGCTTTTTTTTTTCTGGAATGATCAAGAAAGAATCATTCAATAAGGGAAAACAAAGGAAATACGAGACTAACTCAATGAAGCTCTTGTAGAGAATAACATTTCCTGGGACCAGCATCATGACATAGCGAGTAAAGCCAGTGCCTACACTGCCAATATCCCACATGGGTGCCGGATCATATCCCAGCTGTTCCACTTCCCATCCAGATTCCTCTTTGGGATGGTCCAAGCATTTGGGTTCCTTCCACCCACTTTGGAGACCTGGATTAAGCTCCTGGCTTTTGCCTGCTATCCCGGCCATTTGGAAGGTAAACTAGCAGATGGAAGATCTCATTGTCTCTCTGTAATCTGCCTTTCACATAAAGTAACATTTTAAAAAATGATTAACATTCTCAAATTTTATTTAAAAAGTAGTAGCATAGTTCTGTTAAAAATTAAGCAATACAATGGTAGGTGTTTGGGCTACTGGTTAGGGCACCTGTGAGGGTGCCTATGTCTTACATTGGAGTGCATCTTGATTCCAGCTGCCTGGAAATTCAGGCTCTGAGAAGTAGCAGTGATGAGTCAAGCAACTTAGTGTCTGCCTCTCTGGTAGGAGACCAGGACTGGCTCCTGGTTTCAGGCCAGCCCACTCTTGGGGCATTCAGAGAGTGGAGAAGTGGACAAAAAGCTGTCTTTCTGTAAACCAAATACATTCTATAGCTTAAATCCTAAAAATAAATTTAAAAAGTAACTGCCAAGCCAGGGAGCAGGTAGTTATCCTGGATTGCAATCTAAAGTTCCTGGATTTAGTTACTGGATCTGGCCCCTGACTCCAATTTTATACCAATGCAAGCACTAAACTAGGATGCAGTGGATATGGCTCAAGCGCTATGTCCTTCCAGCCATTTGTGATACCTGGATTGTGTGCCTTGCTTTGGCACCAGCCCAGCCCAGGCTGTTGTAGGCATTTCTGGAGCAAGCGCATAAATATAAGATGTAATTAATATTTTCCGTATTTACAACATTAATGCAATTGTTCCAAGTCACATGTTTTTGTTGTCTTTCCAGCTCTTAATGCTGCCCTATTATGTACCAGACCATGAAAATTGTATGGTTCAAGAATGCATATAAACAAGGAGTCCTCAGTGCATCCCTTAATACTCTTTCACTATTGTATTTTTTATTGTACAACATCACACACAATAACTCACATCCTTTCCATTCAGCTTCTTGTTTCCCTACACATTTCCAAGCAGCTTAGTTTTCTTTACCTGCATTTCAGATAGTCTCAACACTTGTCCAGCTTTATCAGAATTCCTAGGAATTTGACAACCAGCCCTAACTACCTAGTAATTCCATCACATACTTCAGAGCCCTTTTACACACCACCACTGAAGCATTTATCACTTTCAATATATATTGTTTTTATATCTGCATCTCCCCACCCCGGCCTGAGATTGTACTGTTTGCATGTTTGGTAGAGAAGGTGATTGCCTATCTATTGGGAAGCATATGTAGTCATTATGCAAAATAGGCAAAGTTCCTGCCATTGGTGAATAATCCCTGCAGGGAGGCTTTGCAAAGAGCTAGTGGAAGAGTATGGGAAGTGTTGTACATGGTAGTCAGCCTGTGGTCAATGATACGTGAAAGGTAAATACAGCAAAAGAATATCCTGAATCAAAAGAGTTGAGTCCAGTGTTAAAGGTTCACTAAATTTTTTACACATGCATTTCTTTTTCAAGGCTATAAAGATAAAAGATTAATTCGCATCCCCTGGAAATGTTATTTCAGGAATATGTGAAATGATTCTAAGGAAAGGGTAAAAACAAAGTGGTAATATTAATATTTTTGTTTGTTTAGCCTGAGTCAGAATATTATATTGTATGAAAATACTACCGACTCCCATTAGTTGTATTGCTTGAGTAACTGCTTCCATAATAAGTATATTTCTTACCATGGGATAAATAACAGTATTTCAAGTGCAATTAGAGGGCATGTGGAACTTTTTATTTCTACACAGAATCTTTATTAAATTGCAAATTAAAGATTATGAAAGAATGGGGTTGGCACCATGGTGTAGTAGGCCAGGCTTCTGCCTGCAGCACCAGCATCCCATATTGTCACTGGTTTGAGTCTTGACTGTTCCACTTCCAATCTAGCTGCCTGCTTATGGCTTGAAAAAGCACTGGAGGGTGGCTGAAGCTTTTGGGCTCCTGCACCTACATGGTGACCCAGAAGAAGTTCCTGGCTTTTGGATCCTGGCTTCAGGGCTCAACTCTTGCTGTTGTGGCCATTAGGGGACTGAACCAGTGTATGAAAGATCTCTCTGGGTATCTTTCTCTTTATAACTCTGATTTTCAAATAAAAAGTAAATCTTTCTTTAAAAAAGGTGTAGAGAGAAAGGTACCCTCCTTCATCGCTGGTGGGAGTGTAGGCTAATACAACCACTATGGAACTCAGTATGGAGAGTACTTGGATAATTGTAAATAAACCTGCCATATGACCCAACAATCCCATTTCTAGGAATATACCCAAAGGAAATAGGTTTCATTGCAATTGGAACTGTGAGACTGGCAGCAATCCAGAACTGATGAACTATCAAAACTGAGCAGGACCCTTGGAGCACACCTCCCGTTGGGGATCTAGGGTGGGTGGGAGGTTGGGTGGGCCTTTTCCCTTTGTTTCTCCCCTGACCCCAAATACAGGGAAAAATGATAATATCAGTGTGGAAACAATGGTGTTACCCACTTACACCCTGTAGCCCTTGACCCTTTGTGCCCTAATAAACCAAGTAAGATTATTAAAAAATAATTTAAAAAAAGAAACTCTATAAGCCTAAGTACTGAAAAAAAAGGAAATAAAAACTGCATATGGGAAAAGGGTATGTAGTTGTGTTACTTTAGAAAAGGATTGCTCCAGTGTGTGATGTCATCAGATGTGACTGACAGTTTGTCTCAGCACTATCACAAATTTCTCAAAACCTATTTACAGTGACTGGGGACACACAAATTCCTCAGTGTTTTACAAACTGTAAGTATACAGGAAAACATTTACATGGTTAATTGTGAACACACAACTGTGAGAACCCCTCTGCAGGATTAAATCAGGGATTGTTCTTACTGTGGAAGGAGAGACCTGGTCAAACTGTTTGATGTTCAAGTCACCCCAATACAATTAGACAAATGCTTGCTTGTGATTTTTTGCAAAGTCTGGCTCTGGTTTATGATGGATTTTGTCACTGAAATTATCTGCCTAGACTTTGGCCAGCATATTCTATTATCTGTCAGATGCAATTTAGTTTAATCACATTTTTCTTTCTAGGTTACTTCGTAAGGTGTTGCTACAGATCACAAAGCATGCCGACAAGAAGCCAAATCCTTTTATCCCTAGGTTGGTATTGGTTTGTATTGTTGTTGTATAGGTTTAGGTGATGTATTTTACCATCGGTTACCATCAGCAACCATTATAGCTAAAATTGTTACTAGCTAAAATCATGTGTAAAGCACACCTATTTGGAATCAACAATTCTGTTTGCTAACAATTTATATTGTTTTAACATTGTTAATATGGAATCTTGCTGTTGATGTATATTGAATTAACTAGTATTGTTAAGTCCAAATTCTTCTTCTATAGTTGCTCAATTTATTTCCTCAATCTACTCATTTGATTTTATGTTTTTGATCAGTAAGATCACCAATACATGTCTATATTACTTTAAGATAATGCCATCAACATGTGAAAAGTTTTCTGGCTGATAATTTCATTAGCTAACTAAATGGTAACATTTTTACTAAATGTAGGAAAAGAACTATAAAGCATCAATTGTTTACCATAAACTTTACAAAGAGAAGTCATTAATAGATAAAAATGCTCAGCTTCTATCTGCCAAAACAAAACAATCTGAAACACTGTATCCAAAAATAGTTTGCTGAGCTTACCAAATAATAATTATTATAATTTATTCCTGTTTTATTTTAGTTCTTGTGCCTGTGTGGACATGAAGAAAATGTAAAGCTTAGATTCTGTTATATATTTTTCCCCTCATTTATAGTTGATTTAGATTTTGATCTTTCTTAAAAACGTGCTCCTGACTTCGGTTATGTCACAGGCGTGAATCAAACCACCATAATCCACATTTGAAGACTGCTGTTGATTGCAAAGCAAACCTTTGTTTCTCTGAAATGACATATCAATGTTGTTTTCATTCCAGTGCCAGTCAGGACAGAACTGACCCAAAGCCAGTCAACCAGACAAAAACGTTTGATGCAGAGAATTTGACAACCCGCTAGCTAGAAAACTATTCCTCCAATCGTTCAAAATCAATTGAAGCCTATCTCCTATCTATCAAATTGTTCTTTGGTTCCATTCATTTTTGCATCATTCCTTTCCACAGCCTTGAAAAACGTAGATGAGTGGTGTAGCAACAAAAGACATCATGATGCCAAATGAGAAGCAGGGACTTTGAAGATGCTTTGGACCTGTTAATTTCCAGGCCACTTGATAGCAGATACAGTTCATTACACAAGAAAATTGCTTGATCTTGGGAGAAAAGGGTGCTGGAGGTGAGGGAAAATGAGTTAGTCACCAACAGTTCACCTTGCAATCCAGCCATTTAGATCTAACTAGAGAGAGATTGCTGCCATGTGCCCAATGAAGATTGAGAGTTGCCTCTCGCTCCGTGAGATGGTGACTCATGCATCTCCTGTAGATTCTATGGGGAAAAGGAAGTGAAAACAAAGGAATCTCCCCACCCAACTACTCATCCATCTCCATCTGTCCTTTCTTCCTAACAACAAATCCTGTGTTGTACTTCATCAGTATAAAATTATAACCAGGGCTCTGCCAGAAGATTCTAAACCATAAAGGACATAGAAATGCCAAGAAAAATTCTAAACACTTTACCAATATTTTGCTATATATGCCATATTCTTATTGATCTCAGAACACACAAAATCTTGAATGATTTTTGTTTCTTTGTATCTCCCCCTTCCGTAGGTGGGCAGTTCCATAAACACTTAAACATTCCCCCTACTTGCATGCTTCATTTGCCAGGAAAGTCTATTTCTTCACCGTTCTCCCTTCACTATCAGCCCTTTGTTCATTACTGTTTTTGTTATCATTGATCACTAACTAACTTTTGTCATATTTATTCATAAATGGCTGTTCCGTACCTTATCATGAATCTTAGAAATGGTGACTAAATTCCTGTGACGTTGATGCACCTACCTGTTTAAATAACCCTATTTCTAGAAGGGTTGCACAGCAGATACTCCAGCAGAGGGGAGTTTCTGGAAATGTTTGGGGGCCAATGGAGATGGAAATCGTAACCTGAACTTGAACCTATGGGAAGTACAAAGGCTAACAAAGGCTATAGCCTTTTCTAAATGAGGAGCTTTCAGGGATTAATCATTGTACTTCAGCCCCATTGCATGTAGGGTCAAAGAAGAAGAGGCAAGAGTCTTGAACATGACTAGGCAAAACCCAAAGAGAATGTAGCAGTTAGAAGTTGAAAGGTAACTGCTATCTGAAACAGCCCAAGTTCTTTATTAGAATCCGATAGTTCTGTAACAGAAAAGGATCTAGACTGAACATGAATATGGAGACATGATTTTAGAGAAATGAAAAGTCAAGAATACATCTTTTGGAGTATGTGTCTTTAATGTGGAAAGGAGAAGGGATACTGCTGCATTCTTGGTAGCTTAACATACAAACAAAAAGACTTTTGAAACAAAATAATGTACAATATGGAACCAAGAAGTAATTACTATACCATTTCCTTTTTGTCCAGAATATGTTGCCAACCTCATACATAATTAATTTGTAAAATTCTCAAGATATTATACCTTAAATATGCACATTTTACATTAGTTAATGGAAGAAATAAGAAATATTAGAATCGGGTTGGGGGAAGAAGTTCTTATCCCACAAGATGCTATGTTTGTCACTTAAGAAATCTAAACAGCAGGGAAATCTCAGAAAAATGGATCACAGGACTATCTATAGTTTAAAAATGATGACTGCAGAATGGAGCAGATGTTTGACTCAGAAGTTAAGACACTGCTTAGGGCACCCTCATTCCATATCCAGGGTCTGGGTTTTTGGGCTCAGGATCTTGGATCCCTGCCACTCATTTGGGAAACTCAAATGGAATTCTGGACTCATGGTTTCATCCTGTCCTGGACCCACCTGTTGCAGATATTTTGGGAGTGAACCAGCCGATTAATCTCTCTGAGTGTCTCTGTCTTTCCAAGAAAAAGAAATGAAGTGAATAAATAAAAAAGATGTAATGGCTGAATGGTAGGAAGAAATCTGAGAAGCCTTCCAAAAGGATAATTTAGCCTTAAAATAGAAGAAAAAATATTTTAAAACACAGCTTCAAAAGCAAAGTTTTGGGAGACACCTCAGAAGAAAGGTTTATTTCTACAAGAATAGAGGTGGTTTTGCACAGATGCATACACATATACACACAATGTTGTAATGGGAAATTGTAAAGAATAAAATAAAATGTGAATTAACATCTGAGAAAAATGACTGATTTTTAAAATGGAGGAAGGACTGGAAAAATTTAACTATAGATCCAGGTAATAACATTTTTTTTCCAGAGAAGAAATATGCCAAGATAATACTTTTTAAGAAAACCTGAATATTCACATAAATAAAGAATCTAGACTATCTTATACTACATGTAAAAATCAACTCAAGGACCTGGCGCAGTGGCCTAGCTGCTAAAAGTTCTCGCATTGAATGCGCCAGGATCCCATACAGGCGCTGGTTCTAATCCCAGCAGCCCCAGTTCCCATCAAGTTCCCTGCCTGTGGCCTGGGAAAGCAGTCGAGGATGGCCCAAAGCCTTGGGACCCTGCACCCCCTATGGGAGACCTGGATGAAGTTCCTGGCTCCTGGCTTCAGATTGGTGCAGCACCAGCCGTTGCGCTCACATGGGGAGTGAATCATCAGACGGAAGATTTTCCTCTCTGTCTCTCTTCCCCTCTGTATATCTGACTTTGCAATAAAAATAAAATAAATCTTTAGAAAATTAACTCAAAATGGATTAAAAGCTTAAATATGAGATCTGAAAAGAAAACAGGGAGACAAGCCCCATGTCATTGGACAATGGTGTTTTTGGATATGACTTCAAAAGCATAGGCAAGTGCTGGAAGAATAGATGTTATTACATCAAGCTAAGAAAGCTTTGCACACAAAATGAAGCAATCAACATGAATCAGTGGAGTAAAGAAGCAAGTTCTGGAATGAGAGGAAATATTTGCAAACTATAATAATATATATTACATACATATTATATATTATATAACTATATAATACAGTAAATTATTAGCACTGGAAATCTGTAAATAACGTGACCCTACAGTAAGAAAACAATTCCATTAAAAATTGGATGGAAGACCCAAGTAGATATTTTTCAAGAAATCACGTGCAAATGGCTGAAAGATATTTGGAAACATGCTGAACATCACCAATCATCAGGAAATGCATGATTATAAGATATAATAATGAGCTATCACCTCATATCCTGTTAAAACAATTATTATCAAAAGGCAAAAGATAAAAGCATTGATAGTGATATAGAGAAGAAGGTTAGAGTGTAAGGTAGTATAGATAATATGGAAAACAATATGGAAGTTCATCAAAAAATTAAAAATAGAATGACCTTATGATCCAGCTTTCCCTCAACTGTATATATAGCCAAAGGAAAGAGATCAGAATATTGAAAAGCCATCTGCACGTCCATGTTCATTATAGCACTATTCACAATAGCCAATTTAAGGGAAAAAACCAAACTGTTCGTCAACAAATAATGGACAACGAAACTGATACCTATTCACAATGAAACGATATTCAACTCCAGAAAAAGGAAATCTGCCACAACATGGATGAACCTGGAGCACATTTTGTTAAGTGAAATAGGGTAGCCTTGGAAATACACTTATCACATAACCTTATCTTTCATAGAATCTTAAAGTCAAACTCATAAAAGCAGAGAGTAGAACTGGCCTTATCAAACTAGAGGCTGGGAGAGGGGGTTTGGGAGAGGTTGATCAAGTTAAAAAAATTCAAGTATAAGTTTGAGAGATCCATTGAGCACTGTGGTGACCATAGTTAATACAACATATTGTATATTTGCAAATTGCTAAATGAATGTATTTTATGTATCTTGATCACAGAGTTTCTAAGGTAATATATATGCTAATGACCATTATTTAAGTCACAATGTCTGCATATTCCAATATATCACATTATACTCCATACACAGACACAATGTGAGTTATGATTTGTTGATATAGGAAGTCATGTAAGACATTAACAAAGGCCTTAGAATGAGAGAAATTAAAAGAAGCAGAGGCCTATTGCAGGGATTCTGGGTGGAACTGACTGCTTGTTTGGGGCACAGAGAATATTGTTGATTTCTTTGAGCATGGGATAGATCATTACAGAGAATGTTGCTGGATCGTTTTCAGGAAATTGTGCAGAGCTATGAACCTAATTCAAATAAAACTGAGACCAAAAAGTATGCCAAAGGATCAAAACATGCATTCAGTCTTTACAAGGCTACTTTGGATCCGCGGGAAAGTGCCTAATTTTATTAAAGAGGAATACTGAAGAGGAAGAATTCATTTGTTCATTCATCTGACAGATACTTATCGATCTGCTTCTGCTTGCCCAAGCACTGGTCTAAGTTCTTGGGACAGTTTCAAGAAACCAAGTAGACAAAAAATCCTTCCCTAGCACAACTCACATCCTATTGGACTGAGACAAATAATAAACAACAAATACAATAAGCAGGAAAATTATACGACACTATACAGGAGAACCAAGTGCTATAGAAAAAGCAGAACAGGTCCAAAAATATTGTGGATACAGAGAGGTTGTGATTGCATCTTGTAAATTACAGAACATGAGAACTTACAGTGCTTAGAAATCTGTTCTCAGAAAGATTTATATGAATATATGAAGGAGTGTTTCAGAGCCAGGATGCAGGGAGGTCTGGTTGTTGTTGGGTTTTGAACTATTCAGTCATTTTTGTACACTCAAGGCAGGTGTCATTGCAGAAAGTAAATCATAGAATTCTCATAAATACATAGTTCTTTATGAAGGCTTTTATAAATAAAATCTGTGATGTCTCCCATTAGTTGAGTCCCCAACACCTGTTCTTTTTTGTTTACCTTCCTTTTGTTTTTTGTTTTGTTCAATAGTATTTCACTACTGTTTTAAAAACAAAAGCAGTTGAACATATGGGCAGTGTTTAGTCATAAGCATTTATATATTTTCCGTCAATGCTAATTGTGATAGAATTGTCTGTGTGCTTAAGGAGATAAGCTTGACTGCCACAGATGACTGTTTAGCTCAAGGGTTGGAGCAAAGGCTACAGAGTGTAAAGGAATTTACTTCCCATGCCTGAGGCTAGGTTTGAGACCCCTGGGTTTATGTATCTTTTCTGGGTTCTTTTGTCAAACTACACTACTCAGCAGTCATCCCACTAGAAGTCATTGTTAAAGACCCAAGTTCAGAGCAAGATAGATAATAGGAACTTAGGCCTTCTCTTCTCAACTCTTGAAGGAGCACTAGAATTAGTAGATCTAATCTCTTATTACTAAAAGCTGTAGTTGAATTTTACTAGCTAAAATATCACGTGATCCGCAGGATCACATTTTGGTGTCAGAAAGATGCCAGGAATCTGAGATGGCTTCCTTAATGAAGGTCACTAACCAGGTAGGGTTAGAGGTGGAGGGCATGGTGGGACGGGCCAAGTGGAATATACACGGCTTTTATCAAGCAGACAAAGCAAGACAAGCAGGGCAAGATGCTTAGTAAGGAATGATGAGCACTGGCTCACGCAGTGTTATCTAGGTTTGGTCAGTCCTATTTAGTGCTTTTCCAGTTTCCCCTGCAAAACCATAAAAATGTTAACAGAAACAACTGCTTGTTCATTTTTTTTTTTTGCAGTAAAATTCATATGCTCTACTCTCAGTGTACACCAAGAGTTTAACTACTGTTCATCAGTACCCCACTCCCCTGCCCCAACCTGCGTCCAAGCCACCCTTATCACTCATTGATAGAAAAAGGAAGTTTAGAGTTAGAATTGATGAAACATTTTAAAAGGATTAATGGACTGGAAAAGAGAATTCCAAAACTACTTCACATGCATTTATGGATGCTGTTCATGACAGGTTGGCACTTTTTAAATAAATGAGGAATTTGCCCATTCAAGTGTTTTAAAAAATAGAACTCAGAACTTCATATAATACAAAAATCCATTACAAGCAAGTTGTAATCATTTAATTATAACTAATAATAAAAATAGAAAATAAATCAAAGCTTTTCTTTAGGGTCTTACGATAGACCAGAATTTCTTTTTAAAAAATAATAATAAAAAAAGAATTGCTTAAGAAGAAAGAAAAATTGATGACTTAGACTACATTAAAATGATGAACTCCCACCACTTAAAAACATCAAGAGAACAAAATCAAAAACCACAGAGTGAAAGGCAAGTTCTGCAACCCATGCATGCACAGATAATTAACAAAGAACCAACATGTACAATAAGGGAAAACACCCATGAATCTCTAAAAAGCAAAGCAGGCAGGAGACTTGAACAGAGCCTCCACAGAGCAGAAATCAAACCACACAGAGGTACCACTTCAGACCCACCAGCAAGGACAAAGGAAGAGAACCTGACAGTGGTCTGCAGAGATTGTAGAGAAATCAATGGGTGCTCTTATGTTCTGGGAAGACGTGTCAACTGATATTATTGATATAAACAACAACAAAACAAAACAACAAAACTACTTTTGGGGCTGATACTGTGATGCACTAAGTTAAGCCATCATCTGCGATGTCAGCATCCCATAAGGGTGCTGGTTGAAGTCCTTTTTGCTTCCCTTTTGATTCAACTCCCTGGTAATGTGCTTGTTTGGAAATAGCAGAAGATGGTCCCACTCCAGTCATTGTGGCCATTTCGAGAGTGAACCAGTGGGTGGAAGATTTCTCTATCTCTGTCTCTCTCTTCTTCTCTCTCCATAAATCTGCCTTTCATATAAAAATAAATCATTAAAAATTTCAAAAAGTGCTTTTTATTACTGCCCTAAAGCCAAACAAACATCTTATACTTACTCAGTAGTTCCATTCCTGGAGAGAAAATGCATACATTTGTTCACATGAACCAAAATGCATAAACACGAATGCTTACAGTAGTGTATATGTATATGGAAGTGTGCAATGAACTGTGTGTTGCAGTTTCACTTATGTGAAACTCAAGGATAGATGAACAGAATATCAGTTAACTTTCAGGAGGAGGGTCAGAGAGTGCTGGTGACACTGTATTTCTTGACCTGGGTGGTGATTATAAAGGGGTTCATTTTGTGCTAATTCATTGAATTATACACTTATAATTTACACTTCAGTGCTCATAATTTTGTAAAAAAGGATTTAAGTGATAGCAATGTGGTTAATTTTTGATGCTATTTTGGCCTATCTTATAGGTTTATTATAACACTATGCAAATTCTTAAATAGAGTAGAGCCTCAACAAATCATACTCTTGTCCTTAAAAATCACTGGGTATCGACTTAACAAATTTAGGAGCAAATAATGTTTAAGGATTAAACTTTGTCAACTAAATGCTTTAAAAATAATGTTTTAATTCAAGTGAATACCTTTTTCTATAGTGTAGACATTAGTTTAAGCCTACATTTTCACTGCAAGTAAAATATGCATTTTTTCAATGCAATTGAATCTGCAGCCCATCATTGTGATGCAATGCTTAAAATGTTCATTGTGTGGAAAGGAATACAACAGGATGTAATTTACCTCTGCTTCATGCCCATAAGCATTTTTGCTCTAGCAATTATTTTACAGCTCATGTTAAATATTCACATTATATGTTGAATGGATAAACACACAAAGCTACAGTCAGTAGAAATTACACAACATAATTGGATCATCAATTTATAATACTAAAAGTCAATAAAATATTTCACTTGGATTCCTTCATATTAGAAAATCTCATCTCAGTGTTAGACCACACTTACCCTGATAAGCCATCACCCTTGAGTCATGCTGTTCCAAGAATTGAGTTTTCTACTAATGGATAATTGTCGATCGTTTAAGTCTGTACCTACCGCTGATAGTGGTTTTCACAAAAGCATCAGAGGTCCTTTTTGAAATGGAGTAAATGAGTATTATATGTACCAATGTGGTCTAAGGGTGGTTGGCTCTAACCAGAAGAAAATTTCTTCTTTACAGCCAGCATATGAGTACTCTGACTCCTTGTTATGTATCTACTCCCTGGACCAAAGTAAAATAACATCACTCGTGATTGTTAACAGCAAGAGAACAGAAAACATAATGAGAATCCAGATAGCAGAACGATTTTTAGCCTTGGTAATAATAGCTAACATTTTGATACTTGTTGTGAGCCAGTGCCACTTAATACATTCCTGACTTGTATTATTCCATTTACTCATTGTGACAAGCCTATGAGGTGGATGGAGTTAGAATAGAAAGGGTAGGATGGCTCAGCCATGCCAACAACTGGTAATCTGGCCCTGCCCTTAACCATTTCACTTGGAAATTCCTGCAGTTGTAAATGAGTGAAACTTCAGGGTTTGCCTCTTTTCCACCTTACCCCCACTTGAGGGCACACAAAATCTCAGCTGCTCAAGAGATTTCTTCCCTGTTTGGGGGCAAGAGCAGACATTTCATGTATGAATCATTTGTATCCTGGGTCTCTTATCCTTGTGTTGCCTTTGAGCGTGCTCTGTGATTTTTGGCTGAGAGTCAGATGTGATGTGGTCATGGGAACTCAGACCATGAGGCTTTTACTGTGAGGTATTAGGTTAATCTGGTTAAGGACTGGGCTCCACTGCCATGTTTGCTGTGGCCGTGCCAGGGCTCAAAGAGGTTTCCTCTAGATTTTGTTTTAGGCACTTTCCCCTCTACTCTGTCATGTTAAGTTCAGCCAAGAATTCCTTCTTATATAGAATTGTCTGATGGCCTGCTCTGTTGCAATCCACTAGAGACTGAAACCCTGTCAACATGGTGGTAGAGTATTGGAGAGAAGTCTTCTGTAATTTTATAATTAGGCCTCTATTTTCTGTGTTGATCCTGAGTTAAGAACATTCAGAAGTATTCCGTCTGTCTTCCCGCCCACCTTCCATGAGAAAGCTCGAGAAGGTTCATTCAGACCTGGCTCTCATCAGCCAGTTTCCCCTGAGAGCAGGCCTCTGTTGAGGAGAACACTCTGGATGCATTTTAAAATGGATCCTTATCTCCTTGGTGTATTTCCAAATGCTGACTGTGTTCATCTCCTAGCAAGTTATCAACCACTGCTTAGGTATTCCTACTGCAGGTGCTCAACTGGCTGTGGGCTTGTAAATTCATAATTTGAAAATTCATAAATCAAGAAAAATATGCTTAATAGATCTAACCTGCCAGATATAGTTCAGCCTAGCCTACTTCAAAACTGGACACTAGACATGTTCACTAACATGCTCCCTAAAAACCAAACAGATGTGCCCAGCATTCCATTTCTTTGTGAATGGTTCTAAGGTATTGATCCTGTTTCTTAAGCTAGAAACCCAACTGCCAATCTCCATTTCTCTTCCTCACCCCTCGGTCCAGTAAACCCCTAGGGCCTACGAGTACAATCTTCCATGAACATCTCAAATCTATTTAATTCCATTTATGCCATACCACTAAGAAGACTGGATTTTGTAAAATCTGTAGCTGCAACTGTATCATTGGTGGGAAGGAACATTAGTTAGGTACTGATCGCTCTCATACAACCCTTGCACCAGTACCTTCCAGGGAGGGATCCCAGGCTAACGTGAGCCCTTGGATCCTAACTGGAGACCTAAGTCTTCTGGTCAAAGAGTGGGACTGGCCCCTACAGACATCTCTTGGTGTGAATAATTAAACAAGCTCCCTGGACCGACTTTGTGTAAAGAGAATCAGAAAGGAAGAGCGAGGTGGGTGGGGCAGTTGCCTCAGTAACCAGAGTTCACCTCTTGAGATTTGTGACGCACAGGTGGCAACAGCAGGTAAACAAGGCTTGGTGCACCATGTGCCAGAGAGTGCTTTCAGGGCCCTCCCTTCAGGGCTGGGCTTCTGTGTTTTCAGCCGGCTCCCCTTTTGATTCCACTTTGGGGAGCTGCTACCTCAAGCCTGAGTCGGATGCGAGGCTGTGAACAAAAAACGCCGCAGACCAGCGTGGCTTATAAACAGCAGACTTGTTTTTTTCTTTTTCACAGCTCTGGAAACTGGGACTAAATGCATAGTCCAGGTGGCTGCAGATTCGAAGTCCGGTAAGTGGCCACTTGCTGGTTCCTTCTCTTGGTGTCCTTAGATGGTAGAGGGGAAGCACAGCTGTCACGGACCTCTCTTCTAAGAGCTGGAAGTCCATTGGTGAGAGCTCCACCTTCACAACTCATCACCACCTGCAGCTATCACCTGAGTGATTAGGTTTAAGCGAATCATTGTGGGTAGAAGCATACATGCCACAGCGGCTAATCCTCTGTGAAAAATTGCTGTCTATTTAAGCTACTGGAGGAATCTGTGTCACCTAACTGGAACCCAAGTGACACAAACCATCACCCTGAAATTCTTACAAAATATTGGGATGTGGATTTTCTTTATGATACTGTAGCACATATAGTATGAGAAGAGAGGCACTCTGTATCTCTTTTCATGGAAAATGATACATCCATCTGCTGTAGACAAGTTCATACCTAAAGGAGGTCTAGTTATGCGTGTGCAAAAAAAGATTCATAAGGTTCTGGGGAAAAACTTTAGACCAGGATGAACCTAGTACCAGATATGGCAACACTCATTGGATGTGTAGAGAACTTGCAAGAGCAGACAACAGAGCACAAAGGGATTAAGACCACACATGATGATAAGGATTCATTTCGCTCTGACCTCTGTGAAAACTGATCAGATTTGTGAGTGAGGTTATATGAGTCAGCTTTAGGACCACTCTCTCCCTCACCCCAACACGCTCAGGAGAGAACTAGGACATTATATTAGCAAGTGACAGAAAACATCACCAGAATCAGATTACCCAAGGCAGCTATAGATAGGTTTGCAATTTTTAGCGTTAAACCATGGCTTTTAAAATAGGAGCTATTTAATATCATCTGTTATTTTTGTCTTGGTGTTTTGCCATCTGAATATCCTTATTTGCCACTAATCCAGTTCTTTGGTTTAATCATAGATCAACAGAGTGGTTTAATTATCTTGGTTCCCAGCCCTGATGTGCAGAAGAGACAGACTGGAAAAGAATCAAGGCAAGGTTAACTGGCTTGTTCTCCAATCCCTTTCCATGGACTCCATTCTTCCTTAGTGGCCTTTGATCTCGTTTGAGCTAATGGATGTTCACGACATTGAAAACCATGTCCACAGGGTCTGGCACAATGGCTCAGTTGGCTAACCCACTGCCTCACAAATGCTGGCACCCTGTATGAGTGCTGGTTTATATCCTGGATGCTCAACTTCTCATTCAGTTCCCTGCTTGTAGCATGGAAAAGTAGAGGAGGGCAGCCCAAAGCCTTGGGACCCTGCACCTGTGTGAGAGACCTGGAAGACGTTTCATGCTCCTGACTTCGGATGGGCTCAGCTCCAACTGTGGCTACTTGGACAGTGAACCAGTGGATGGACGATCTCTGGCTCTCCTTCTTTCTGTAAATCTGCTTTTCTAATAAAAATACATTTTTTAACAAAGAAAATGATGTTCACAGACATGCTTCCAACATTTCTGATTGTGTGTGTTGTTCTTAAATAATTGCCTTGGTTTGTTGTGCATGATTGTTGATCTAAGAAGGCAGAGAACATGTGTGGCCTCCAGTTCAGCCAGTGCTACACAGCTCCCAAACTAAGCACCAAGATATCTCAGGGCACCACTGAGAACCCACAGAGCACTCTGGCATACTTCACATTTTCACAAGAAACACTGGCATTTATTGGATACTGCAAGAATTGCTATTATCAAGTTGCTTGGACATGAATACTTATAAAAAGAATGAAAAGGAAATAGTCGATGTTTCTGTTGGCCCTGGAGCATCAGGGAAAAATTGCTGAAACACTGGGGACACTAGACAAAGGGCTTGCTTCCTGACAACTGTTAAGTCTCTCTGGAAATCCATGTAGCTGTAGAGCTGTGAATTTACTCCCAGATCGAGGAGATGAAACATACCACCAAGCTAAATTGATCAGTACAGGCTGTGAAAATGAAAGACATGATCCAAATACAAATCAAATTAAGATTTCTTGCTTGGAATTCTTTATATCTCTATCTGTCTCTTTTTCCATGTCTCTATATCTTTATATCTCTGTCTTGGTCTCTATATCATCTCTGTCTATAGCAGCTCTACCCCTTTGCTGTTTGTATTTCTATTTGCATCTCTGACTATCTTTGTCACTGTCTCTTTCTCTGAAGAAGCATTTAGCTAATGAAGCTGTTGACAACCATCTTCTGAACATGTGAGATTCAGGTTTTGGGTAAAGGAAAAACATTGAAGGTAGAGAGACTGAACTGAGCCACTAAATCAAGCCAGGCCTCAAGTCTGATGCTTATTTGCACGTGTATGTTTTTGATCCTAAATTTTAGTTCAACCATATTTTTTGTCTTATTGCACTAACTAGGATCTCTAAAACAGGTCTTTTTAAAAAAGTGATGATTGCTATCTTTCTGACATTTGCCATTTTAAGAAGAGAGCTCTCAACTCACCATTAATTGTGATACTTGCTATAAGTTTGTTTTGTTTTTGTAAATTCTCATTTATCAGATTAATGGAATTTCCCGTTATTCTTTCTTGCTATCTTGAATCTTGTCAGGTAATTTTTTTCTATTGAAATGACTATATTCTTCTTTTACTGTGATGAGGCAAATGACATGAATTTATTTCAGATGAGACACTGTCCTTGTATTCCTGTAATTAACTTTACTTAGTGGTAAAGTATGACCACCTTTCCACGTAACTGGGTTTGACTTGCTGTTATACAGCTGCAGAATTTTTTTTTAATCTTCTTCTAGAGAGATATTCATTTATATTTTTTCTGTAATATTCTTGCCAGATACCAGTGCTAAGATTATTTGGTTTGTTCCTTCATTTTTGGTCCAATAGAAAAACTTATCAGTAATATTTCCTTCCTACTATATTCAGAAAATTTTACTAATAAGGCAGTTTGGACTTGAGATTGTCTTCATGGGAATTTTTTTTTTCAGTAATGGATCTAATTCTCTTATATACTTCGTATCCAAATGGCACATGTCATGGCTTAAGGCTATTCAGATTGATCTCTTAACTTATGTCTGTGGGATCTGTTGTGATGTGCTCTGTTTCATTCTTAGTGTTGTAATTTGTGAATGCTCTCTTTTTCAATGATCAGTCTTGATACAGTATTACCATTTTGCGTAACTGATTTTTACATTTGCCTTTATTATCTCAGCCATTTAGTTCTCTTGGTTATAGTAAGCTATTCTTTTCCCAGCTTCATGAGATTACAACTTAAATATTGCTTTTCTGTATTTTTCTTTCCTCCTAAGATGCATTGAAAAATGTAGCATCCCACTGAGTAAAGCTTTAGCTACACTATTATTTGAGCTCTTGTTTTTGTTGAACTTGTGCCAAGAAGGAGAGGGGGGAGAGAGAGAGAGAGAGATAGAGAGAGAGAGAGAGAGAGGTGAACAGAGAGAGTATCCATCTGCTAATTCACACCCCCATAATGCCTACAACAGCCAGAGCAGGTTTGTGAAAAGCCAGAAGCCAAACCACTGCTGGTCTTTCTGGAGGGTAGTAGGGACCCCATTATATGAGCCATCACCTGCTGCCTTGCAAAGTCTACATCAGAAAGAAGCTGGGAATGGGGACAAAAGATGAAACTCCTTCCAATATTATCACTTATTTTTGTGCTATTAATTTCTGATTTACATATTTTGTATCTCAGTAAAAATGCACACAGATTTTGGATTTTAATATTTCCAAAATCATGATGAAAAGTCTCCTATTTATCTCTACTTATAGTGCTACTTTTTTGTATAACTAAAGCAGATGTTTCCCATATTTTTACTTTTAACATGTATTCTTATCTTCAAATGTATCTCTCTCTTTTAAAAAAATTTATATGTTTTCATTTGAAAGGTAGAGTTAAAAACAGAGAGAGAGATCTTGCATTCCCTGGTTCACACCCCAAATGGCTGAGATGGCCAGAGCTGGGCTGAACCTAAGTCAGGAGCCAGGAACCAGGAGCCAAGAGCTTCTTCCGTGCTTCCTACAAGGGCACATGGAATTTGGCCTTCCTTTGCTGTTTTCCCAGGCCACTAGCAGGGAGCTGGGTTGGAAATGGAGCATCCAGGACATGAACTGTCTCCCATATTGGATGCTGGTGTTACAGGCAGATCATTAGGCTACTACGCCAAGATGTTAATCCTCAAACGTATCTCTTATAAGTGAAATATAGTTGAATGTTTTGTTTGCTCTTTTTTCCTTCAAGATTTTTGCTAACAATATTATTAGTCCATGAAATATTTTAGTCCACTTAGATTTGTTTAAATCTCTGCTCTTCATATTTTTTTTCACTCAATCACCTGTTATTTCACCTTTCTTGCCTATTTTTGTATTCATTAGTTTCTTATTTTGTTTCATATATTAACTTATTATTCATTTTCTGTCCTGTGATAACTACCACAAAGATGATAACTCACAATCTGACTTAGTACATGATAATATAAATTTATCACTTCTAATGATTCTGAGATAATTTTAGGACCTAATAATTTTTTAATTCCACTTATTTGTTCTCGATATTTAAATTATTCTTATATGCATTTTAATTCTTCATACATTTTAAAATCTGTAAGACATATCATTTTGTGTTTTGCACAACAAAATATTCAATTATATACATCCAAAATATTTATTCTTTCCTTTGCTTTTCATGTTGTGTGTGTGTGTGTGTGTGTTTGGTGTTATTTTAAAGATTTATTTGTCAGAGTTGCAGTGAGAGAGTGAGTGAGATTGAAAGAATGAGAGAAAGAGAGATCTTGAATGTGCTGATCCAGTCTCCAGGATGGCTGCAATGGCCACGGCTGGGCCAAGCTGAAATCAGGAGCCTGGAATCTTTCGCATGGGTGGCAGTGGCCCAAACACTTGGGTCAACATTTTCCACTTTTCCCAGGCTGTTAATGGGGAGCTGGGTTGCAAGTGGGGTAGCCAGGACACTAATTGACATTCACATGAGATGCCAGTGTGTGAGGTCACAGTTTAACACATTTTAACCTGCCCGGATATATATTTTATCTGTGACCATTTTCTTTCTCTTGGAGTAAAAGTCTTACATATGCCATTAAAAAACGATTTATTTCTTTTCATTGAAGACAAATTTTTATGAAGAGAAGGAGAAGCAGAAAGATTTTCTATTTGCTGATTCACTCCACAAGTGACTGCAGCAGCTAGAACTGAGCCGATCCAAACTGAGAGGAGCCAGGAGCTTCTTCTGGGTCTCCCACACAGGTGTAGGATCCCAAGGCTTTGGGTCATACACTAGTTTCCCAGGCCACAAGCAGGGAACTGGATGGGAAGTGAAGTTGCCAGGGCACAAACTGGCGCCCCTATAGGATGCCCACACTTGGAAGTGGAGGATTAGTTGGTTGAGCCAACATGCCAGTCCCCAAATCTTACATGATTCTTGAGCTTCTGGTTTACTGGCAGTCAAGTATGTTCAGGTGAGTTTTTGTACTCCTAATGTCTTTATTTCACTTGTGTTTTAGGGACTTTGTGAGGGAGAAGTGCAGTTTTAGAAAGCAGCTACTATATCTCTTTTAGTCATGTCACATCGTTGTTTTTTGGTTTCAGCATTTCTATTGAGAAGTTAACAAATTGTTTATTCTGTGACAGAAAAGTTTACCTCTGGCTGTTTAAGACATTATTTTTATTTTTGTTTTTAAAGAAGTTTTACTCTCATATACCAGAAATATTGATTCTTTATAAGTTTGCTTCTTGAGATTTGTAGAGCTTCGTGTCCTGTGCTTGCATGTCTTTCACCTTTTGGAAGAGTCGTGTTTCATCTCTTAATACTCCTCCAGTTTATTCCCTCCCCTGGCCCTATGTTCTTTGTGAGACTCCGAGCACATGTTCACTGAGATCCATGTATATTTGTCACCCTGTCTCTTTCTTCTCCTCCTCCCCCCCTTCTTCTGATGTTCTTTGGTACTGATGCTTCACAGTTTGTTTTCTTTTGGCTTTTAATCTCTTGTATATTGCCTCCAGGATGAGTTCTTGGTTTAAATTCTCATTTCTCTTTAGTTTTTATAAAATCAGTGTTTTTTTTAAATTAAATTTTGTCTTTTTTCTTCTAGTTCATTAAATGGTCATATTATTTTACGGTCATTAAGTTCTGTTACAAAATCATATAGCGATCCTTTCTTCTCTTGATTTTTACCTATAAGATCCTTTTCTTGGCATGTTCCATGGTTATTTGTACTGAACTTTGGACATTGTACAGTTAAAAAGATCATAGAGATTCTAAATTGTGTGATGTTTCTCCTAATGTTTTGCTTTTTCCTCATAGATAGCATGAGACCTGATGATTAGAATCAGGAACTGAGTTCTGCTTACATTAAGTAGGGGACCACCACCTCTTGGTGTAACTCTCCCAGACTTCCACATGGAGGCCTGGTAAGTTCACCAAAGGCACAACTTCTGGCTAGTCCTAAACTTTATAATTCTCCCACCCCCCCGGCTTGGTAAAAACCAGCTTTTTCTTAGGGAATAGAGAGGTTTCATTCTTAATTTTCCAACTCAAGAAACATCAGTGTTTAGCAGGTATTCAAAGGGGGTTCATTTCATTGTTTTGTTCATCCCTTTTCAATTGAGAACCAGACTTCCACCTCCCTGATTTTTTAGTTCTAACTTTCCCAGGTCATTCAAATACTCTGCCTGGCATAATTCTTTCCCCATAGCACTCTGTCCAGGCATTTCTTAAATTCTATGTCCCTCCCTGACCCTCAACTGGCAAATTCTAGGGCCCTCCCTGACCTCAAATTGGCAAATTTTCCCAGGGCAAAAGCAACTGCATGTTCTAGGCTGTTTCTCTCTGTGACTGCCTTTTCTCCAGCATCTTTGGAAGCCTGACCTCCTTCCTCCCAAACATCTTGAATCACCAGTACACATCAGTAGGCATTAGTGTAGCTCATACACTTTTGTCCAGGTTTGCTCAGTGGGCAAGTACACTGGTATACTCGTAGTGATTCCATCAGAATCTACACTTGATCTTAACCAAAAGGCCAAGAAGCGATTCCCATCAGAATCTAAAATAGAAGTCTCTCTCTTTTTTTAACCTTACACTTTGTTGCCGAACTACGTTTTAAGAGAGCATAGTATTGGACAAGGCATGTCACCAAGTAAGTAACATTAGCAATTAACAGTGAATCCTTAATGTCAGACATATGGAGGGAGTCTAGAAGTAATACAGAAGACATGTAGAAATAATCCCTCCTATGAGGAAAGATTATATTATTTTGTTTTTGATATTTGTAGTTCAAACAAAACCTTTTAAAAATTATTTTGACATTACAAATAATATAATAAAATCTGTTGCTGGGAGGAGGCACTGTGGAATATAGAGGCATAAAGTGGGTGATGTTTTTGCCTCCATGGGACACCTCCTGGGATGAGGGACAAGGAAATACCTGACCAGTTGCAGTAAGTGAGACAGTCTTCTCATGTGTGGGAGGGATGCAGTTCTCATCCATTAGCATGGCAGGAAGAGTGTGAGAGTCTGCCATCCTCAGTAAGGGAAAAACCAAGGAATTGAAAATGCCTCCCAACATAGATGTGGTTGGTAATGGAGACAAGCTCCTGGGATATAGATTTAAGTGTCAGATTTAAGTGCAAGAATAAGTGTTAGGATAAGCATTTCTAGTATGTGTAAATAGCCAGGAACGTAGCTGGGAGATGTTCAATTTGTCATGAAGCATATTCTTCTAAGTATAATGCAGTCAGTCCTGTGTGTCTTCTCATTCCTCTTCATAGTGTTCCCAAATACACATTTAGAGCTAACGTCACAGTAATACAAGGGTCTGGGGCAAGCCTAGGCCTGTTAGCAGAAAAGGAGACATTTGAGGCTGGCAAGTCATCAGTTTACTGGTTAGTCCCTCAACTCATTATTCTGATATCTACAAAAAGTACCTGCCACAGATGTCCTCTGGCTTCTCCTGATCGCTGCTGCCTCTCTCATAGTTAAAAGCCTTTGAAACCTACATTTCTAGCTTTATTCCCTGCCCCTGCCCCTGCTCCCCTCCTGGGACTTGAACCCCAGTCACACTGATCACTACAGTGATCCCCGCTTTCCCCAGAGGCTCTGAATCCCATTGGCTTCAGCCAATAGCATCTCATGCACATTTTTCCTTGTCATTGTTTCCCAAGCAGTAGAGCCTAACAAGTATTTATGTGGACTGCATATGATATCAGGTATCCCCCTTCTCTTTTCTGTTCCCTTACGAAGAAAAATCACCAAAAAATACTTACATGTTTACATGTTTCCTGTGTTCATGTCTACTTTCAATTGCATTCACTTAGTGTACTTGTCCTAGAGGAAAACTAGCACATTTTTTTTCTGCTTGTTTTCAGGTCATTTTAAGGACTTCCACCCTTGTATACCATTAACACTGCCCTCCCCCCCCCACCGCCACCCGCTGAATTGCAACTCTTGCTTGTGAATAATCCACTTGTGACCTCTACAGTTTCTGCAATGATGCTCAAGCTTACAAACTTCCTAACAGATCGGCCCAGCAGAAGTGAGGCTTTCAGTGATTGTTCATCCAGATACTTAGAACACTTGGAAACATCACAGCACCTCTGCTAAAGTAGAGGAGAAGGACAGGAATATTAACTCAAAAGCAAAGCCCATTTCCAATTAGCAACAGAAAGATCCCTGCATTGTGGGGTAGGCTTTGCTTCCCAGTCCTTTATCTGCCACTTTCTGTTTCAAGAAAGAAGGCAGCCCTGCAGTGTGGGACTGTCCTTGGCACACACACATGTGCACGCACACACACACACACACACAGGAGCTTACAGCCTCTTTGGAATTGCTTGTTTACCTTTGAAATATGTTAGTTCTGTTCCGTTTTTTTATACGTGTATTTTCCATAAGTTTTCTCTCTTAGCATTTAGAAGAGAATACTTTTAGTAATTGCTTCCAGTCAATCCTCAGTAATTTTATATAAATCAGTTTTTTAAAGATTTATTTATTCTATTTGAGACAGTCATGGAGATGGGAGAAGAAAAGAGGAGAGGAAGGGGTAGATATCTAGGTCAGGCCAAAGCTTAGGAACCGGAAACACCATCTCTGTGGCAGGGACCCAACCACTGGATCTGTCACCTGCTTCCTCCCAGTGGGCCTGTTAGCAAGAAGTCGCGTCGGAAGCACAGAATAGCATGGACTTGAGCCAGGCACTCTGATGCGGGATGCACACTTGCCAGGCAACAGCTTAATGCGCTGTGCCGCAGTTTGCCTGTCTCCCAGTTGCTGCGTGTGTGTGTGTGTGTGTGTGTGTGTGTGTAGCAGGGCTTCCATGAAATCTTCTTCTTTCCTGGTCCCCACTGGACAGCGCATCCACAATCACTCCATTTTCAAAATACCCACCTCCTATGGGTTAGTTCTGCTTTCTGGCTTCTTTGGTGCTTCTTTCACTGTTCCTTCTCTACTCCACATGGATATTGCTCAGCCTTCATGTGTTTGCTTAGTTTCTGTTCATTTTGGGTTAGAGTTAGCTCCCCTGATTCAGGTTTTTTGTTATGTTTTGTTGTTGTTTTCAAAGAGCAAATTATAGGGGTCTGCATTGTGAGTTAAGCCTCCACCTGTGATGCTACTATCCCACATGGGCCCCAGTTCACATCCTGGTTGCTCCACCTCCCATCCAGCTCTCTGCTAATGTGCCTGGGAAGCATCCGAGGATGGTCCACAATCATTCAGACTCCTGCACCCACATGGGAAGCTGGGGTAGAACTTAAGATTCTTGGCTGCTGCCTGGCCCAGCCCTGGATGTTGCAGCCATTTGGGGAGTGAACTAGTGGATTTAAGATTCTGCCTCTATTCCTCCTCTCATTGTTACTCTGCTTTTAAAATATGTAAGGTAAATAAATTAATTTTAAAAATTCTAATCTTTAACTGTCAATCTGAAGTCACTGAATATGGACCTAAATCAGCTCCTAAACTTAGCAGCTTCTCTGATCCAAGCACCTTCTCAAGATAAACCCTTCCTGAATGTGTGATTGTTACGTTTTAATTGAATAAAACTCTAAATGACCTATGTGGGCACTTCTTAAATGGAAAAGTGGAACTGAAAGATGTCTATTTTGGTGTAAAAAACTGAAATACATACACAGATTTTATAGAGCACATTTCATGAATTTTTTGAAGACCCACTCATATATCAGTACCTTTGATATTAAAAATTTGAAAGTCTTATTGTTGAAAACCTGACTCTCTTCCTTTTCCATCCCCGCTCCCAAATCTGACTACCTAGAAACAGATGAATTCAATTATGTGAGCTCTTTCTCTCTACATTTGGCTGATGCATTTTTTTTAAAGACTTATTTTATTTTTATTACAAAGTCAGATATACTGAGAGGAGGAGAGACAGAGAGGAAATGGAGCCACCGGGATTAGAACCAGCGGCCATATGGGATCAAGGCGAGGACCCCAGCCACTAGGCCACGCTGCCGAGCCTGGCTGATGCATTTTGTTTGTTAAAACTTACTAGAAGGGCAGGTGACAGAGGTTCACCCCCACACCCCACCCACAGTCAGGCTGGGCTAGGCCAAAGCAAGGAGCCAGGAACCCATATCAACCTCCCACACAGGTGACAGGGACCCAGGGAACCATCATCTACCACCTCCCAGATTATCAGCAGGGAACTGGAATTCAAAGTGGAGGAGCTGGTGTGGGGAGCTGGGCTTCCCATGTGGCAGTTTAACGCACTACACCACAGCACTCACCCCCTGTGGTATGAATTTCAGACCATTTCAGCTTGGCATTGCAGCCAGCACAGCTGCCATTGCCCAACTCTCTCCCATCTGCCAAGAGATTCCAGTGTTTGCCTCAGTCAGCAGTCACTGTCAGCCTTATCAGGACTGTAGAAATCTTTGCTATGGCTCATTTAGATGGTGCACTTTGAATGATTCTTTTTTGCACATCTTTTTTATCCTTCTTAGAATTAGCAGTCTCCTCCTTTACATTTTTATTTGCTTCATTTCTTTATATCTATCACTATTTTTTTCAGATGCCATAACATATATGTCAAGCAGCTAAAAAAAAGTTATTTTCCCAAAAGCAAATCACAGGAAATCAATCAGTCCCCCCTTTCCCTTCTTGGGAGACTCCTCCCCCACAGCTTTGAATCCTTCTGCTCACAGCAGATTCAGGGATCCAGGGCTGCTGTGCCGTGGTCACTCTGGAACATTCTTCCAATAACTCCTGGGGATTTCCTCAGTCTCTTCCATCTTCTGTTTCCTGGATGTTAGGTCTTCCTATTTTCTTTGTTTACTTCCTCTTTTGTGTGTGTGTGTGTGTGTGTGTGGTTAGAATATTCTCCAGTCATTTCCTGAGAAACAGCAAGAGGTAGACGATAAAATGTGCGAGCCTTTGCCTGTCCTCATCTCTTGGGTGCACTATTTTAGGCCAGAAATAATTCTGCCTCTGATATTCAAAAATATTTTCTCCTTTGCTTTCTACTGCCCTGTATAGTTATTGGGCAGCTTTAGGCTGTTTGGCAGCACAATGGATGGAAGCAGTTGTTCTGCGCTTGTTTTGTCTTTTGGGGCAAGATTTTAGGCTCTTCTCCTCTTTCTTGTGTTCCTGAGTTTCACTTCATTTGTGGCTTGACATAGAATTTTTCCATGTAGTAGCCCCTTTCCTTTCAATGTGGAAAATCTTAGCCTTCAATCTGGGAAAACTAAAAATTTTTTATTTGAATACTTTGTCCCATCTGTTCTCTCTTTCCCATGGAACTTGCATTTTCTTTTTTTCTAATAAAACTTTTAAAATATGCTTATTTAATTTACTTGAATGTAGAAGAAGTTAGTGGCAAAGAGGGAGAGGGATAAAGAGAGATCTTCCATATACTTTTGTACTCCCCAACTAACTACAATAACCACTGCGCGACCAGCCAAAAGCCAGGAGCCTGAAATTCCATCCTGATCTCCCATGTTGGTTTCAGGGACCCAAACACTTGGGCCACATTCTGCTGCCTTCCCACGCATATTAGCAGTGAGTTGGACTAGAAGAAGAGCTGCTGGGACTCTAATTGGGATTCTGAGATGAGATATAGTTGTCACACATGGTGGCTTAAGCCACTGAGCCACAATGCTAACCCTGAAAAGTTTCAATTTTTAATCTTATCTTTGTAGAGTGCTCCAGGACAAAATGCTCATGTACAGTAGCCAGCTTCCATACCTCCTTACTTCTGTGGGGAAAGAAGCCTGGGGAGAAATCTGTGAATAAGATATGTCACCCCTACTCAGTTTTATGTTACTCAAGTCTTGCTTTCATAGGACTTAGTGAATACAGATACTCTTTTGTTTTATTGCCTTTCATCATGGCCGGTTAACAATTTAAAGTCACAGCAGTGTTCCTGGTGCCATGATTATTAATAGAATCGCCTGCCATGAGCATGCCTCAGTTTCTTGATTATAAAATGCAGTGGCATAGAACCAACCTCCTAGTGTCATTGTAAGCATTTGATGATTACAACAAACACCATAGTGGGGCCCAATACGGCACATGCTGAGAGCTCCAGGAAAGCTCTCTGCGTCATTGTTCATGATGAGGGGACCAAGGCACAAACCACTTGTCCAAGGTGGCACAGCTAGTAAGTGACAGAGCTGGAGCCAACTGTGGCTGTGACATACACATTCCTGTGTTTTGTTTTACATTTAAAAAAAAATTGCGAAGAGAAACAGAGATCCTTCACCCACTGGTGAACTTTCCAAATACCCACAACAACTGGATCTCTGCCAGGCCAAAGTCAGGAACCTGAAACTAACTCTGAGTCTGTCATACGGGTGGACCCAGCTCCTGGAGCTACCGCCACTCCCTCCCCCAGGCATGCATTGGCAGCAGAAAGCTGGAGTCAGGAACAGAGCCAAGTCTTGAACCTCGGCACTCCTCTCTGGGGGGCAGCCATCACAAGCAGAGTGTTAGCCATCAGGCCAAGCTGCTCAGCCCATCCCAATTCTTTTATTCTGCCAGAGAGAGCATTGCCATCTTTAAGGCCACGTCCATTCTCTCTACCCGCGGGCACAACTTCCTCATGGCCAAACTAAAGGACAGCAGTGTATAAGACCAAGGTTGGCTCACCAGCATCTGGTTAAAGGTTAGGTGTCTAAATTCTTGATGCCTCCTTAAAGTCACAGCAATGTTTCTGGTGCCGTGATTATTAATAGTTTTTATTTGTGATGGCCCAGGCAGCCAATACACTTTTTTCAGTCAGTTACCTGGAATTCAGTCCTTTATAGCTCTCCTTAACTAGCTCCACACTGTACCAAGAGCTGTGAGGGCTACACATCTCCCAGGTGCTCCAACCTCACCCCTGGGAGCTAACTCCTTGTTCCGCCCAGGAGTGTGGAATACTTTTAGGGGGGCGTAACAGGGGAGCTGGATGCATAGCTTTCACCTCTAATTTGGGACCTGGAAGATGTTCTTTTTTTTTTTTTTAAACAATCGTGGACACCCTTTGGACAGGCCCACCACAATAGACACATTTCAAACTTGAAATGCTAATATTTCTCTAATCAAAAAGGCTTGTGGCTTTTCTTTTCACTATGGGAAACATCTTAAATCTTGATAAATGTAGAAAACAGACCCCAATGGGGGTGGTGGGAAGAGTCATTCCTGTGGCCCAGAGCATGCCAAGTGTCTTCTAAAAGAGTCATGGAGAATACATTTTTGGGAGGAGAGGGGCAACGGCATGGATTTCAAAATTATTTTGATATTTTGCACCAATATAAACTCTTTCGAACTTAATTTTCCCATAAACTTTTTGAAATATCCTTTTATATTGTAGAAAGGCAGAAACTCAATATTTTAACATGTTGAGACTATGGAAATAAAAAAACAAAAAAGACGTACCACAGATTTTAGTACTGTTCCTCTTTTTCCTTGCCCTACCTCCTCCTTTCTCCTTGAAAACCCAGTTCCTGGGGTTAGCACCTTTCATAGTAGTTTAAGCCTGTGCTGCAGAGTTGGCATCTCATATGAGTGCCAGTTTAAGAGTGCTGATTGCTTCACATTCGACCCAGCTCCTTGCTAATGCTCCTGGGAAAGCAGTGGAAGACAACCCACGTCATTGGGCCCCTGCTCTCAGAAGAAACTCCTGGCTCCGAGCTTTGGACCAGCCCAACTCTGGCTGTTGTGACTTTTGGGGGAGTAAACCAATGGATGGGAGATCTCTCTCTGTAACTTTTCTTTCAACTAAACACATGCATATAAATAAAAAGAAAACCCCAGTTCCTTAGAAATGCCATTGTGATTGCTAGCCAAGAATTCAAGAAGCCAAAGAATCAGGCTGAAAGAAAGTCCTGTCATTTCCTTGGTGTTTTACCATCTTTCTTATCTCTCAAAATTTACTGTAATGAGAATGGACTGGCCAAATCTACTAGATTAAATAGCTGTATTAAAACTAGAGGGAAGAGAAGATGTTATCTGGATACCAGCCCTACTATGTATCATGGTACATCTAGACCAATCCCATACATTTCCTTGTAATTACCCAGTGGGGTAGTCATTGTTACTCTCATTTTCTTGGTGAGAAAACGGAATCATTTAAAACTTGCCTAATGTTACATGTCATATAGAAGAAGAGCTGCAATTAAACTCAGTGTTTTATTGACTCCTGGGGTGCACATTTTCACCTGTCACAGTAGCACTGTGAGAATTTATCCTTCTAGCTGGTAGAATATTTTATATGTAATGCCCTGGATCAGTCCTTTGTTTTATGGGAACACTGATCCTGAAACACACAGATGAACACTTCTAACTGGCTGTAATCTTGTGATCTCTCATCCCTAATTCAGAGATCTCTCTGTCCCCTGCCCTCGCTTACTCCCTCTTCCTGCTACCCCTTCTTTTCCCCCGCTGGTCCTGCTGCTTTGGGCAGGGCAAGGCCTAGAGCCTGGGACCAGGCCTTGCCTGGAACCATACTATAAGCATTGTCTTGCATACATTGATTTGAAACAGGCGTCCTGTCCCGAGATGTGTTTGCCCAACTGAGCCACCTACAGCTGGTAGGTGTACAGCAGGCAGGTCTTTGCTAACTATCTGTGTTTCCAAACAATAGGGCAAGCAACATCCTCCGTTCATTTTCCTTCTCACATCATATAACTCTGTTCTGTGATCCTCTTGCTTCTCAGGCCTGGAATTAATCTGGTTAGCCCAGGAAAGCATTTGGTTTTACCAAGATACACAAAGCCAGCAGCCACCCATCAGTGGCCAGTAATCCTTTTTGTCAGTTCCAGGTGGCGAGTCCTCTCCACCCCTCCCAGACAGACGTGGAAGACTGATGTTTTCACCTTGACCTAAGAGTCCTGTTCTTGGCATATCTTCATTATACCCACTCATGCCAAGGGGCAAGCAGAATCAAAGGCAAATGGAGGCAGATTCCCAAGCAAATCCTGTTCATGGTGATTTATGAAGTTACACAATAGTCTTCCAAGTCCCTGTGACCCAAAGTCAGGAAACCTGGCTGAATCCCTGACAGGAAAGCAAAACATTCAGAAAAATGCAATCCCAAAGGTAGGCTGGGATGGAAGTAGGAGGGGTGAGAGGCGATAAAAGGAACTTTCCGTTTTTAATTCTAATGTCAAACAGCCATTCTGGTTTTTATTGTAGGGTAAACCATCATTACTCGTTGCAGTTTTGCCACAAATAATATATATTAAGGCTTTTGGGGAGGAATTATTTGGAGAATGTATGTAATGCACTCTACTTAAAATTCACAGTAGGACAGCTATTTTAAGTACAATGGAATGCCATTTTAATAATTTCATGAACTATCTTAGTGATGGATAGCTACTTTAAATTTACATGCAAGCTATGTAAATGGACAGAAATGATTTTCATTATCCCAAATGGCAAGCAATTTGGGATAAGAACCTAAGTGCAAACGTGGACCTATCATTTATAGTTTATATTAAAGTAAAAAACAATGCTAATCAATCATTGTATGTAAAACCACACCTGCTGGGGAAAGACACTGACTTGCTAAGATAAAACATTTATTTTTTAGGCTTGGAAAATACATGATCCACCATTCTAGCTGTGAATGATCAGTCAGTGCTCATGAAATAATCGCATCATGTTGCCAAGTGCAGTAGGAAGTGTGGGGTCTCTGGTGACAACTTAGCTCCTCCCGCATACAGGAGGCAATGAAGACATATGAGAATGAGACCAGAAAACAACTTCACATACTGATTCTAGAAGAGAGGGGGGGTTTCCAAAAAGTTCATGGAAAAAAATGAATATTAAGAAGAAGCTATGCAGGAATTTCTGCTCCCAAATCGATAGTTTGGTTTCGCTTTGTTCCATGAACTTTTTGAAGAGCCCTTGTATTTCCATAGTTTTTTTTGTAAAGGCTTCTCATTTAAGCTTTAATATCACAGGAGTGGTATCAAAGTGGATATGAACAGTGATACAACCTTCCTAGAATCATGCTTGTAAAACAGTGTGAAATTCTGTTGCTTTTTCTGTAATAACAATAATAACAAAGTTCAATTAGGTTTTCATGGTAACTATAGTGATTGGATTACAAGTTAAGTAATATTTTAAAGTAATTATATATATATATATATATATATATATATATATATATATATATATATATACACTAAAGATTTATTTATTTATTTGCAAGGCAGGATGAAAGGCCAAGAGAGCTCTTCCACCCACTGGTTCATTCCCAAATGGCTGCAATGCCTTGGGCCGGCCCAGGCCAAGACTGGGAATCCAAAGCTCCATCTGCATTTGGATTTGGTGGCCCGGGTCTAAGTACTTAAGCCAGCCTCTTCTGCCTTTCCAGGTACTTTAGCAAAGAGCTGGACTAGAATTGGAGTCCAAACTCAAATGGGAGCTCATATGAGTGGCTGGCAAGCAGGAAGCAGCTGATCTCACAATGCTGGCCCCAGTAATCATATGCTTTCACACTGCTAATTTTCCCTAGCAATCTAAGATAGATTTATGAATTGTTTTGACCAGTATTAAATCATAGTTAAGCTCTAATTTGATTCCTATTCATTAAAAACATTCATTTATAAGACATGTGTTTCCACTTAATTTTTTTTTTAAGATTTATTCAGTTTATTACAAAGTCAGATATACAGAGAGGAGGAGAGACAGAGAGGAAGATCTTCCGTTCGATGTTTCACTCCCCAAGTGAGCCGCAACGGCTGGTGCTGCACTGATCTGAAGCCAGGAGCCAGGAGCCTCCTCCAGGTATCCCAAGAGGATCCAGGGTCCCAATGCACTGGGCCATCCTCGACTGCTTTCCCAGGCCACAAGCAGGGAGCTGGATGGGAAGTGGAGCTGCCGGGATTAGAACTGGCACCCATATGGGATCCCGGCGTGTTCAAGGCGAGGACTTTAGCCGCTAGGCCACACCGCCGGACCCTCCACTTAATTATTAAAGCAGTGTTTTTGCTGATTGTAAAGTTGATAATTTTCTTGAAAAGAAAAAAAAATATATGAAATTGAATGTTCACTTAGCTTAGGTGACTAATTCAGTTTATCCTTATTTGCATTATGATCTATAATACATAAAAACTGAAAAGGGGCCCTGTGCTGTGGCATAGTATGCTAAGTCTTTGCCTGAGCACCCATATCCCATATGGGCACCAATTTGAGTCCTGGCTGCTCCACTTTTTATCCAGCTCCCTGCTAATGGCCTGGGATGGCCCAGGTCCTTGGAACTGTGCATTCATGTAGGAGATCAGGAAGAAGCTCCTGGCTTTAGATTGTCTCAACTCTGGCCATTGTGATCATCTGGGGAGCAAACCAGTGGATTAAAGGTCTCTGTCTTTCTGTCTGTCATTTCGCTGTAACTCTTTCAAATAAAAATAAAGTACATGTATTTTTAAAACATTGAAAGAAATAAAGCATTCTTACTAAATACTGTTCACCACTAAGACCAACCCCTACCAAGTCCACACTGCCCTGCCCCAAATGCATGTAATAGCTAGAACAGGACTGAGGCCAGAGTCATGTGCTGGGAACTCAGGCCAAGTCATCCTTGTGGATGTCAGGCACTCAGTTACTTGAACCATCACCATGACCTCCCAGAGTCTGCACTGGTGGGAAGCTGGAGTCCGGTGCTGGAGCCAGGAAGTAAATCCAGGCTCTCTGATGTGGGATGTGGGCATCTTAACCACTGGGCTGCCATCTTTATGAGTCATTCCATTTTCTGCAGTTTTTACATTGACCAACTTTAATTCCAGCCAGACTGTGATGTGTCCATGCCAAACTCAGAAGTATTTCATTTGCTACCATTAAAAAAATGTTATGTAGTACTGAAAGTTTTAAATAATTTCTCCCAGGTCCAACATTAAATGGGTCTGGGTTTCATTCATTCTTTTATCCCATCTTCAAGCCAATAAATAGCCTCTCTGAAGACTTATTTGACATAAGCCACAGAGCTCAGTTACAATGGGGTTACCAAGACAAATATAATACAGGCGCACTTCTTGGGGAGTCCACTTGGGAGGTTAATGACTTTGCTGCAACAATACAATGGTTTGGAAAGACAGGAACCTACCCCCCTCACACACGCCCCACTCAATCTGTCTGCCTGTGGCAATCCTTACAGGCATGCGTCTAGGGCAGGGAGCGGAGGATGGGGTGGGGGCTGCCCTTCCCTGCATGTGGCAACCAGGATTCCTCTAGTCATCATCTCTCCCAGCCAGCAGGCAAGAGGCATTCAGGACAAGAAAACTGCCATTAGAGAGGTGACCTGGAAACCACACAATGGGTCATCTCCACCCACGTCTCCTAGGAAGGCACTCAATAACCCACAGGCCACAACAGGTAATGCAGACTCCAAGTGAAGAGCCAGTTGCTTGGCTTTGAGAAAGTTCCAGAAGCCAAATATCAGTGCATCTGACACCACAGACTGATTTCAAAGACCTCGTGTTACAGAAAAGAAGTCAATGACTGCGGGGCCCATACCAGGTGATTGTACGCATGCGAACTCTAGGAAAGACACAACTACAGCACCAAATGGGCCAGGGTCCTGGCAAGGCAATCACCTGCAAAAGGACAAAAAGGAATGCTGCTGTGTTGCAGAAATGTTCTACATCTCGATTGCAGCCAGACAACCATCTATAGCTGACAGAATAACCAAACTCTCCTCTAACGTGAGTTAGTAGGTGTTAGTGCTGTTACTGCTGCTACTGTGGTTAAGACCTTGAGAAGAGTTCACAGAGTTCCAGGTAAATTTAAAAAAAAAATGGGAAAAACCCCACCGGTTAAAGTTGAAATTCTTGAACCAGAAGATGAACATTGCCTTCACTTAGTATACATGACTTTTTATATTAGAAGAAGTTGGCAAGTGCAAGTATTAATCATGATCATTTCTAACAATTGCTCCACAAACAACCTAAAAGCTCAGCAGCCTGGCTGAGGCACTCAAACAAGACAACATTCTTACAATGCCACAACACTGTAGTCCCGAGGCTCAGTTTTTTTTTTTTCTATGAAAGTGATGATTAACTTGGCTTCTTCAGAAGGTAGAATCCAAGACTTGTTTAGGATTTATACCCTAGAGGGCAAAACAGGTAAGCAAAGTTGATGCAGGAAGGTGTGACTCAGTTGGCTACAGCATAGTACCTCTGATTCTACTATCCTACAGGTCTGTCCTCTGAGAATGTCATCAGACTGCCTCTCAAGCATCAGTCCAAGGGGAAGAGTGGACAAGACTGGACCTACTGGCCTTCACATCCCACTGATTAAAGTCTCACCCCACTGAGGGTCCACTCCGCACACTTCAGAGTTGAGTATAACACAGCACGCTAAGGACTCCAAACTGTGTGCTGTGCAGAAGTATCAGAGCCCTGGACAGATCCTGGACAGGGTCAGCAGTGGGCAGCCATCAGGACTGCAGCTGGAGTCAGGCCAGCAAGGCTAAGAACATTCCAGGTTAACCCAAGAGGTGTGAATTTGCATTGAGTACACGTCTCTGTGCTTGCCTGTGCTTCTGGACCACAGCGATAGGATTCACAAAAATCCTTAACCTAGCTGGTCCTAAAGTGTGGCCTTTGTGTTCTCTTTGAGTTTCTTCCACTAAAATAAGTTAAACAGAAAATGGTATGCAAAGCTACTTCAGAACATGAAATGAGAAGATGTTCAGTTTCAGTTTGCTGCAAAAATTTTTACAACCCATGCCTTTAAAAAAAAAAAAACAGATTTCCCCATGAGCCTTTGAAGACCTTCTTGGTTGCTAAATGGAGAGGATAGGAACCATTGACCTAGGAGGCATTCTGGTCTTCTGCTGGAATCACCAGCCTTTGTGAAGTTTCCTAACTCAGTGACAGAGAAACTGAACCCAGTTTGGTAACTGTTTTTAAGGGCAAAAGGATTTGGTATGATATCTGAGGGACAAACCTCACTCTTGCCCTCATGGTATTACCCTGGAGACTGGAGAATCAGCGTCCTCTGCCAGGTCCCTGGCACTTTTGATCTATGGAGCTCCATCCCTTCTAGTAATCTACTCTTGTTCCAAAATGGGTTGGAGAAATGTGCGTATGATGGATCTTCTCCAACCCACATCCCTTCCCAGCCTGCACCCCGCCCTTCTCCCACCAGCCTACAGAACCTGTGTCCTGGGTGCTGCTGCACCATCTCCAGGGAGATCTACAGAATGAACAACTTGCCCCATCTTTGGGTAACACTGTGAGCTTCAGTGAGAGGTGATCATTTGCAACTCAAGAGAGTGGCCTCTACAGGCGTGGTTTTTCCTCCCACTGAAAAGTACTTTTAATGAGAGCCAGATGGGAAGTTTCTGGCCTATGGTCCTGAGCTGTGCCCAGAAGGCTTGATATGTGCAACCGCAGGTACCCATTATTTGTCAGGTTGATAATGCTGGGGGACTGCAAGCTCTGGGCTGGTCCTTGTCTAACCACAGGATCGCTGTGTGCCCTTTGGAGGCATTTGACCATACTCCACCCATTGCCCCTCTGCCATGTCTAGATGCTCTTGTGTTATTATACAATATCAAGTTTCTCCACAAAATGCCAGTGCAGCCGGCTATTCATTTGTATGCACCAACGTTATTATTTACTGGGCTTAGGCTGTTTTGTAGGATTTCGTGACCTTCATCAGAAGTTCAGCATTCTTGGCAGGCCTTGTTCCCCCTTGGCCACACAAGGAACTCTGTATTTCTCTGGTTCCTTCCAAGGGATGGGAATGAAACAGCAGCCGCTGAGGATACGAAAATAACTAGGGGAAAAAAATAGACATCCATGTAGAAAAAAAAAATACTGAACTAGACTTTTCTGCTGAAATAGTTGTCTTTTGCCACTGATCATTCCACAAGATTCAGTGATGAGTTGACAACCACATAGGACATATGAATAGAAAAATGCCCTACAAAGACCTACGTGGGGGGGGGGGTGTATTTAAAACGTAGGTAGAGTTCTGGCTCGAGGTTTTACTTTTAGATCTATGTGGGTGGTTAATATTACACTTTGGAGTGCAAAAATATATAGAGAATAGAATGGCTGTCCACTAGAAAGAGTTCCCTTTTGAACCAGACACAGGATCTCTCTCTCTGCTTCTCACATACGCACACGAATCCACTGTGTGGATGATGTCAGTACCTACATTTCTGCTAATAACTTCAGAATGTGCTTTCCTTCCATGTTAAAAAAGAAGAAAAGCTTCTTGTATTGGAAGGCCGGTGCTCCTTGGGAGACACATGCCTTTGAACCATTCCAAGAACACAAATGTCCCTTCTGGCATGACTTGTTCCGCCTCAGCCTTCCTAATTCCTCAGCGATGTGTCTTGTTGCCCATGAGATTCCAGGCAGATCCACCCAAAAGCACGAATGCTGCTACATGACCATAAAAGTCTTCCTTGAGAGCACTATTTAAAAAAAAAATAAAATAAAGTAAAACAAAAGAAATGGACTGCGGTAGAGCACACAGCAGCCTCCCTTTATGGAACTGCTGAATTTCGGTCCTACAGAGAAGAGGTGGAGTGTGAGAAGTCAAAGAGAGTCTCAGGGTATTGTGCAGAGGCTAACCAAGGCACGCTGGTGTTTGCCTTTCTGTTTCTTTCCCCCGAGGTGCCGTAGCCGCAGTCTTGAATCGCAAGCTGCCGTTGTGACGGGGGAAGACATATTTAAACGTGTATGCATTCGGCTCATGATTCAGAGATTTATTTATAAGACTGTTGATTTTGGGACACCCAGCGTTTCAACTGCTGAAGTGAGTCATGTTCGTGGGAGGTGATTACTAGCAGAAAGTACAACGAACTTGTAAGCTGCTCTTGAAAACGTCCGCTCGCAATCTACAATTACCGCAAAATAACAGGCTACCGGGACTTTGGCTGCGTGTCAGGGTTGTATATATTTATTATGAGGGCGATAGGGCCCTATCCAAACACACTTTCGTCACAGAGGAGCTCATGTAGCAGACAGAAGTCGCTTGCTTATCAGCATTAGAAAATTTTGAAGTTAGAGGATTATCAAGTTCCAATTCCAAGGTATTCTTTCCATTAGAGGGAACAAACCTCCAAGAACCCAAGGCTGGAAAGAGTAACAAAGGATTCCAGCGGGTGGGAAATGTATACATGTGACTTAATGCATCAATATTGATGCATTCCAGTCAATGGACTCTAGAACAGGCACTTCCCTCTCTAAAGCCCTGCGGCCTCTCAGGATAGTTTTGGGTCCCCCAGGGTGGCCCTCTGCTTCCTTATTTGGTGACTCTGAGAAGTGCACTCCTGCTTAATGAGTGGCAGATGGGGCCCCTCCGCTGCAGGCCATGGCGCTGCAGTGTCTGAGAACATCCCACAGCTGAAATTCCACAACTCCTTCCATACCCATCAATGCCTCCCGCTTCCAGACAAGATATCTACTAAGCAGGTGCAGTAGGGAGAGACAAAACCAGGGAGAAGCTGCCAGTGTAAGGGTTGGGGAAAGCACTGCAAAGGACAGATGGCAATTACACAAGACATATTCTGGCTGCTTGTTGGTTGTAAGGCTGTCGTAACAGCCTGGCCTAACTCAGTTCATGATACTAAGGCTCCCCAGGCTTCTGTGTAGCTCTGAGCCACATGCCTGCCTTTCTTTGGTGGTTTTCAGGTTTTACCAGGTGTGCGGTCCTATAACCCCACTACCTTCTGGGAGCTGCCCTTGCTTGTACATCCTCATTCATTTATTCCTCTCACTCATTAACTATCTGTGCCAGTTGCTGTATCAGGTGTTGGAGGACGTCTATGACTATTACCCATACTATGTCTCTGGGGAATATTCAGCCTGGCTGGAATATAGTCATATAGTGACAATTCCAAAGCTCTGTAATGAACGCTGCAGAGGGGTCAATGATGCTATGGGGATACATCAGAGGGTCACTATCCCTGACCCACAGGTACCCATGTATAAGCCAGGACCTGAATAAAATGTTAGAGATGGGCAGGAGTCTTAAGGAAGAACCAAGATTGGGAGACCATAGTGTAGGCAAAAGAAAGGAAGGTCAAAGGCCGTGAGAAACCTGGAGATCCAATTCAAGGAATAAGAGAAAATCCAACATGATGAAGTTGAAAAACACCAATGAGGAAGGGAAAAACCTTAAAGATTCTCAGAGATAAAGGTCCATGCAAAAGCCTGCCATCAGACTTGCAGTTACTATAACAGATAAAAGAAGACAGTGATGTCAAGAGCTGAGAGAAATTACATTTGAAATCCCATATGGGTGCCAGTTCTAATCCTTGCTGTTCCACTTCCCATCCAGCTCCCTGCCTGTGGCCTGGGAAAGCAGCCGAAGACAGCCCAATGCCTTGGAACCCTGCACCTGTGTGGGAGACCTGGAAGAGGCTCCTGGCTCCTGGCTTCAGATTGGCTAGCTCCAGCTGTTGTGATCACTTGGGGAGTGAACCAGCAGACAGAAGTTCTTCCTCTCTGTCTCTCCTTCTCTCTGTGTATCTGCCTTTCCAATAAACATGAATAAATCTTTAGAAAAAAAAGCAAAATTAAAGCTTCAATATCAATTCTAAATGTTCCATGGAGACAGTCTAAAATTGTGAACGAATTTGGACTTTGCCAAAAAAAAAGCTCAAAAAAGGAACACATTAAAATTTTTATGGTAGTCACAGTTCAATAGAATCTATAGTTTCTAAACAAGTAAAAAGGGGGAAAATGGAAGTTCAAATCAATTATCAAATCCAATATAAGCAGCAAAGTAGAAAATTGGGAGGCAATGGATATTAAGATTATAAATGTTAGCAATATATGGAATACGTCAGTAAACTTAATAAATGCGGGTGGATTAAAACCAGGGACTGACGAGTTACCAACTCCCTTTGGCACTCTTCTGCAAAAGACCAGATTCTAAGCATTTGAGGCATTTTAGATCACACACAGTTTCTGCAACACTTTATAAGCATAAAAACTAAAGCAGGTGCTCGATACAGCAGTTTGAACACAGCTTGGGAGGGCCACATCCCTTACTGGAGTGCCTGAGTTTGAGTCCTGGCTCAGACCTGGATTTCAGCTTATTGCTCGTCCAGTCTTGGGGGCAGCAAGTGATGAGTTCATAGTTGGGGTCCCTGCTGTCCATGTGTGAGATGCTGACGGCATTCCCGGTGCTTGGCTGTGACCTGGCTGGGTTCAGCTCTGGCAATAGCAGGCGTCTGAGGAGTCAAAAATGGGTGGGAGCAGGTTTCCTTTGTCTCTGCCTTTCAAAGGTAGGTGTGTGTGTGTGTGTGTGTGTGTGTGTGTGTGTGTGTGCGCGCGCACACAATTGCCTCTCTCTTTCAACAATTTTATAGTTCATTTATTTTAGTGCTGAATATCATCCATTGTTACTTATCCACTCACCTACTTCAAGGACATCTTGGTTGTTCTAAGTCCAGCCAGTTGTGAATAAAACTACAACTGTGTTTTAAAAATCTGAAAACTTATCTTAGTTTGAATGATACACAAAAGTAAATTTCAAACCAGATCTGGCCCAAGGGCGTAGTTGGTTAGCTTCTGAATTGAAGTTTTTATTTTTTATCCTTCTTTGCAAAGTCAGAGCGACAGAGAAAGAGGCAGAAGAGACACAGAGAGATTTTCTATCTGCTGGTGCACTGACTGATTCAAAGCTAAGAACTTATTCCTGGTGCAGGGGTCCAAGAACTTGAGCCGTTCATCTGCTGCTTTCTCAAGCAGATTAATAGGGTGCTGGATCAGAAGTTCAGTAACCTGAGCTAAAACCCATGCCCATGTGGGATCCCAGTGCTGACCCATGCATTTTCTGATCGAATTTTAAAAATCAGCTATGGGCCCGACACCGTAGCCTAGTGGTTAAAGTCCTCACCTTGCATGCCCAGGATCCCATATGGGTGCTGGTTCTAATCTCAGTGGCCCCGCTTCCCATCCAGCTCCCTGTTTGTGGCCTAGGAAAGCAATCAAGAATGGCCCAAAGCTTGGGGACCCTGCACCCGTGTGGGAGACCCAGAAGAGGCTCCTGGCTTTAATTGGCTCAGCTCTAGCCGTTGCAGCCACCTGGGGAGTGAATCAGTGGATGGAAGATCTTCCTCTGTGTCTCTCTTCCTCTGTATATCTGACTTTTCAATAAAAAATAGATAAATAAATAAAAATAAACCTTAAAAATCAGCTATGTATTGTTAAGAGTCTAAAAATACACACAGAAAAATTTCTAAGAATTATTTATTACACTTCTGAAGTTCAATGTCACAATGTTTCCATTGTGAAAGAAAGCCAGTTGTCTTGGGTTGGGGTTTCTCAAGAAAGCAGACTCTGAGCCAAGGATTCACGTACAGGTGTTTGACTTGGGAAGTGGCCCCAGGAAGCACTGGGAGGAAAGTGGAGACTGGATAAGAGGGAAAAAAAATGACCAGAAATGTTATTGCACCTGTCACCCCGTGAAGCCCTCTAACGCCTGTGTCCTGTGACACCGAGGAATGCCAGGGCACAGAGCAGAGCATGCTCAGGGTCATCCCGCTCAAGGATTTATTAAATGATTCCTTGTCATACCATGAAACACACCCGTGCTTACAGATAAAAGGAACTCAACATTTTTCTGCTATAAAACAAATTGCAAGATGGGCACTGTGGGCCAGCAGATGACAAAGCCAGCTATAGACATCAGCGTTTCCAGCTGGTTCCTCCAGCATATTGTTAACATATCCTGGCAGGCATCACGTGGCCAATCAACTGCCCGGCCTGGGCTGGACTGTTGAGGGTACTTGGGGGGTGGACCAATGAATGTGAGTTCTCCTTCTGTGTCCTTCTGTCTGTCACTTTTCCCTTCAAGTAGATGAACAGAAACATTTTCAAGAAAACCCACCAAATCAATTTGCTTCATCTGCAATACCATGCCTTTGCCCGTAGGAAACATATTTTCTTTTCAAAAACCATAGAATATTTTCAGATATGTACTATTTTCTATTGTTGTGTTCTGAATAACAATTTTAGAACATTTAACAAATGAAGGATTTAAAGAATTACTAATTTGGGAAAGTATTTTTAACATGAAGGACATTAAGTTAGACATCAACAATAAAAGGGCAGGAAAAGAAGTAACACTTGGAACCTTCTTCAGTAATACGAGCTAAAGGGCCAATTACCTCTAGTTATCAAGCAGCAATGGATGCCGCATGCAGCAGATACTGTCATGGTATGTAGAGGCAAATTTACAGGAAAAATGCCTTTATTAGGAAATATAGTCAATGAGAAAAAACAAGTTAATGTTTGAATTAGGAAGCCAAGAAAATCCATAGCAAAATCCAAGGAATACAGAACAAAATCATAATGAGTAATTAATTATATATAAAACAAAGGGGCATTGGGCCAGTGCTGTGGCATGGTATGTTGAGCTCCTGGCTGTGATGCCAGCGTCCTGTATGGTCAATGGCTCAAGTCTTGGCTGTTTGGCTTCTCATCCAGCTCCTTGCTAATGCACCTGGGAGGCAGTGGAGGATGAACAAGTGCTCAGACACGTGTACCCACATGGGAGACTGGAAGATGTTTCAGGCTCCTGGCCTTGGATTGAATCAGCGCTGGGCGCTGTGGCCCTTTGGAGAGTGAATCAGCAGATGGAAGATTTTCTCTCTCCCTCTCTGCCTCTGTAACTCTGCATTGAAAGGGGGGGGGGGGAGCAACATAAAGGATAGCTAAAATTGATTATTTGAAACAAATAATTGAAGAATAAGAAAGAAGGTTGAATTTTTAGTATTAGCATCTAACTAGTAGGGTCTACTGCAGAGATGTTTTGCAAACCCCAAAGGGTTATTCTGAACAAAGCTATGCTCCAAATTTAAAAGTTCAGGTAAGAAAAAATAATTTCCTTGAATAGATCACAAAAGTTAATTTAGTAAAAATAGGCTAACATCATGAATAGCCTGTAATCATTAAAGACATAAAGTTGACAAACAAAATTCTCTTTCCACCGAGAAGAAAGCAAGTAGTAGGTAATTTTACAGTGGAATGTTGTATCTTCAAGCACAGATCATGTCTGACTTACTATATGATTTCAGGGAATTGGAAAAGAGGAAAGCCATGGAAATAATAATTTCCAAACCCAGCACAATCTTGATATTATATATCATATGTGTGCATGTGTGAGTGTACATTTACATATAAAAACTAAAGATTTGTTTGTGAATTCAAAAGTAAAAATATCTTCAGTAAAATTGTAGCACATGAAATACAACAATGTTTATGCTCAAATTTTCAGTTATATCAGGAATAAAGGAAGGCTTCCAAAGGGAGTCCAGTTCTTTTGATGGATTATGCCATACTATCAGATAAAGACAGAGGTCGGCTTGGTGGCTTATCAGGCTAATCCTCTGCCTGCAATGCAGCATCTCCTAAGGGCACCAGTTCCTGTCCCAGCTGCCACTTCCAATCCAATCTCTGCTAAAAAGAGAGAGATAAAGACAGTCTTTAGGATTATCTCTGTAACTCCAGAAAAAGTGTTTGATAAAAGAAAATCAACAAGATTGAAAAGAAGTGTTTTTAAAAGTAAGCATAGCAACTCTCCTTATCTATTGTTCACAAGCTCTGGGAATGATACATACAGATGGGGCTTTGAAAGTGTCACCATTCAAGTCAGGAACCCACAGACATACCGCATGGCCCACGTCTCAGCACGATGCAGGAGAGAAGAGGTAGAGGAATTGGAAAACATATGCAGCATATTGACACATATGAGAAAACTGAGAGATAAGATTATCTCTAATAATGAGCCAAGATCAAATTCAAAAGTCAGTTTAAAAGAGTGGGTCCACATTTTTGCATTTAAAGATCAGCATTGTAGCAGTCCTAGTAATCAGAAAAGAACACTATAAAAACCCCCACACAGTTTCACAATGACAACAAAAATGATTATTTAGGCATAAATCCAATAACAGTACATAGGTAATTTAACAAAAATATTAGGCATTGTTGAAGTAAATTAAGTGTTAAGTAAACGGAGAAGTCTCGTATCATAGTAATGTTTCTAGAAGCGATGTCTCACCATAACAAAGAGGACAGTTCCCTCCAAATCAAATTATAAAGTCAATGCAATTCTATTGAAGATCAGGTTTTATACAGAACTTGACACACGTGCTTAGCATTCAGATGATAAAGAAAAGGAACAAAAATAGAAAAAGGTAGGGAAGAGATTAATAACTTTTATATAATTATACTTATTAATGCAATATGGTTTTGGCACAGAGACAGACAAGGTAATGAGTAGAACAGGATCTAGAGCCCAGTGCCATACATATGGGGAAATATAGTATCTGCCAGAATGGATACAATCATCAGTGAAGTACACAATTAGTTACCTAAAAAGATAAAACTAAATTCTTCCCCATTCCTCTGGCTAGATTGGAAACTAACGTAAGAGTATCTTTGACGTGGGAGCAAGGAGAGAGAGAGAGAGAGAGAGAGAGAGAGAGAGAGAGAGAGAACTTAATATGATTTGAACAGGACTCCACTCAAAAGTAAAACTCCCTTACAAAAAAGACACTATAAATACCTTTCACCTATGAAACAGGTTGGAAAGAAAATATTGACAGTGCATTTGTGACTGACAAAAGATTAATTGCTAACATGTCTGCAATAAAATAGGCAGAGTACAGCTATCCTACAGAACACTAGGACTAGTTTCTTGCATCTAACAGTATTTTGATTCTTATTCTCTAACCTCTGTCCTCTCTCTCCCACCTTTCTTGGCCTTTGATTTCCATAATTTATAATATATTTCAAAATAGCTAGAAAAGAAAAGCATACATTTTCTCAACACATAGAAATAAGTGTTTGAAGATACAAACAATTCTAATTTTCCTGATTTGATTATTTCACTGCCTTATGCATAGAACTATCGTGTACCACATTTACTTGTGAAAATGTTATGTGTCAGTTGAAAAACTTTAAATTGCATTGAAAAAGCAGAGGGCACATGGAGCCATGATGTGCAGCTATGACAATATTCAAGCAAGAGTTGTAAAGACAAAGCTGTGTTAACATGGCAGCTTACAGAAGAAAATCTCCCGAAAACCGTCACACATGCATAAAGCCGTCCAGTTCTTCTAGTAATGACAGAAATGAAAGACGAAAACCATGTCATTGTCCACATCATGAGAATAAGAAGCGATTTCAAGTCTTACCATCATACATTTGTGGTTTGAATGTGGAGCAAAAGGTGACTCAAAAATTTCTGTCAGGAATCATAATTGTCTAAAATATTTGGAGGATAATTTGATATCATTTAGGAGAGCTGAAACTCTTAACACTTTGTGCTTTTGTGTTCCAGCTCTTGACACTTTAGGTTCTTCCCATAGAGGACTGTTGGCTGATTCTGGCACAAAAATGCTTTTTCAGGAATGCTCACGATCATAATAACAGTGATGGTGGAGATGTGGAAATTGCCTGAATATCTCTCAGCAGAATGATGGGCAAGCCGACTGTGATAGGAGAAAGCAAAAGGAAACACTATGTCACTAAAAATGTGTGACCTGGGACTATGAGTGCCAACATGAATTAACTTCAAAAATAAAATAATCCAGAAGGAGGAGATAGATAGAAGGATATATAGAATATAGTACTATTTATGTGCAGTCTACAATCCTTTAATACAATGCTATATATGTTGGAGATCCTTTAAAAACATAATAAGTTACAAAATCTTGCATAATGAAAATCAGATTGTCTGATCCAAGGGAGCTTAATAGAGAAGCCCCCTGTCCTTGATTCTGTGCAGAGAAGAATCAACAGCAAAGGGATCCAAGAGCATGTTTTCTAAAGATTGGTGGAAAGCGTCAGTGAAGAAACAATAGGAGTTATAAGCAGTACAAAGATTCTGAAAGTCTGCAGAAAGAGAGGAACCAACCAGGCCACAGATCTCTGGCCAGGGACTCTCCACTGGGCTGGGAAAAACTGAAGAAATTGCTCAGATGTTAAACTTCCAGGCTCACTGAGCACCAATGCAAAAGCTACTACCTGACACCTTGCATTCTGTTGCCACAAAAAAGATGTCTTTCCCAACTAAATGAGAAGAAACTTTTACAATAAGTGTAGAGAAAGTAATGTAGAGACACAGAAAGCAATAAAGAAGAGAGAAAACATGACACCCTCGGGAGGACATTCTAATTCTCCGCAAACATATAGTGATTTGAAGGAAATCTTTGAAATACCTAAAAAAAAAAAAAAAATCAAAACAATGATCCTAAGGAAACTTAAAAAAATGCAAGAAAATAGAGACAATTCAAGGAACATTGAAAGATATGAATTCATTATAAAGAATCAATCAGGGATCAGCATTGGGACATAATAGTCTAATCCCCCCACCTGCCAGCACCAGCATCCCATATGGGCACTGGTTCAAGCTCCAGCTGCTCCTTTTCCAGATCCAGCTTCCTGCTACCAGTCTGGCAAAGCAGCAGTGGGCCCCTGCACCTGTGGGAGACCAGGAAAAAACTCAGGGCTCCCAGCTTCCAACCAGCTCAGCTCTGGCAGCCATTTTGCAAGTAGAAGATCTCTCTTTCTGTGTGTGTGTGTGTGTGTGTGTGTGTGTGTGTGTGTGTGTGTGTGTCTTCCTCTCTCTATATAACTCTGATTTTCAAAGTAAAATAGATAAATCTTCTTTTAAAAATAGGAACACAAATGAAACTTAAATATACAACTGACAGGGCCTGGCGCAGTGGCCTAGCAGCTTAAGTCCTCGCCTTGAACGTGCCAGGATCCAATATGGGAGCCAGTTGTAATCCCGGCCTTGGGTTCCTGCACCCAAGTGGGAAATCCAGGTGAAGCTCCAGGCTCCTGGCTTCAGATCAGGGCAGCTCCAGCCATTGTGGTCACTTGGGGAGTGAATCATCAGACAGAAGATCTTCCTCTCTGTCTCTCCTCCTCTTTGTGTATCTGACTTTGCAATACAAAAGAAAATAAATCCTTAAAAATATACAACTGATAGTTTCAGTGACAAAATAGATCAAACAAAAGAAATCAGAAATTTTTAAGTAATCCAGACAGATAAAGCTAAAGAAAAGATGTAAAAAGAATGAAAAAAAAATCCTGTGGGACATAAAGCATGGCATTAACAGAGCAATGATCTATATTACAGTTATACCTGAAGAAGAGATGAAACAAAAGGGTACTAAAAACCCGTTGAAGTACCAGTTGAAAAGTTCCCAATTCTTGAGAGAGATATGGACATCCAAATACAGAAAGCTCAAAGCACCACAGATGGTTTCACAAAGTGTAAAGATATAATTCTGTGGCATGTAATTTCGTTAAAGGGAAAATGAGCTACATAAGAGTACAGTGTTTGTATGTTATTAAGGTTAAACTGACACCAAAAAATTAGAGTTATAATTGTAGGATGCTGAATAGAATTCTCCTGATACCCAAAAAACAATAGTTATGGGATGCATGTTAAAGTGGGTGAGAAAGTAGTTAAAATATTTCTTTACCCAGAATTACAGACTCAAACACAAGAGCGATGCAGGAGAGGTTGGGGAGGCTGTAAATCACACAAACAAATAGCAAATAAATGGAAATCTCTCCTTTTCAATAATTACTTTAAAAATAGTCAATCAAAATTGATTTAAATATATATATGTAAGACCAATCAATTGATTTAAATGTAACCAATCAAAAGGCTGAAATGATCAGTTTTTAACAAAATGATCTATATACAACTACAAAAGACTCGAGTCTCGAAGTCACAAATAGGTCCAAAGTGAAGTGAAAGAATGGGAAAGAATATTGCATGCAGATATTAATCCAAAAAGATCAGATGTGATATACCAACACCAATCAAAATAAATTTTAAATTAAACCTGCTTATAAGACTCAGAAAGAACATTCCTCTCAAGTGCACATGGGGCATTCTCTAGGATAGACCAAATGTTGGGCCATAAATAAATTCTCTTGGTATCATATCATAAACACAACAGGTGAGGTTGGAGATCAAAAAACAGAAAGAGAATTGGAAAATCCACAGAATTGTGGGCTTATTAGAAATGTGCTCTTAAGTAAATGGATGAAAGAAGAAAGCACAAGAGAAAAACACTAAATACAAATGACAATGCCATGAACATGGCATGCTAAAAACTTGCCGGATGTGGGAGAAATTTATAACCAAAAATGCTTATATTGAAAAAACAGGAGAGATTCTAGGTGAGCAACCTAACTTTATAAAAAAGTTCTATGAGCAATTGCATGCCAAGAGATTGCATAACCAAATGAAGGGGACAAATTCCTACAGACACAAAACCACACACACACACACACACCAGACATGTAAACAGTGAAGACATTGAATAAGTCATCAAAAACCTGCCGGGAAGGAAAAAGCTATGATCTGATAGTTTCATATTTAAAGAAGATCTAACACCAGTTCTTGTCATATTCGTCCAAAAAACTAAAAAGGGAACACTTCCAAACTCATTCTATGAAGCAAGCATTGTCCCAATTCCAAAGTCAGACAGATACTACAAGAAAACAAAACTGCAGACCAAACCCATCTGTGAACATTGACGAGAAATCCCCAATGTGATATTAACAAACTGGATTCAACCACACAGTAAAAGGATTATATGAGTACATTATGAGCAAGTGGGACTCATTCCTGGAAAGCAAGGATGAGTCAACATATGAAAATCAATTCATGGAACATAAATTAACAGAAAGAAGGGGAAGACATATGGTCATTTTAATTAAAATAGAAAAGGTTTATTCTAAACATATACAATGGTGGTTCCATAATATTTTATCACTCAATGATGTCACAACTAACCTGTTTGTATAAAAACTTTACAGCGTTCACACAATGATGATTTCACTTATGGACATATCTCTTGGACATATCTCTGAAGACAGATCTGTTGTTGAACAATGCATGACCGTAAACCGAGCAAGTATGAGATATCTTAGCCTGAAGCAATGAGGTAGAGATAATAAATAAAATTGAAAATGAATAGCTGAAAATACAAAGATATTTCATAAAATTCATGGATAATGTAAAACAACTTTTTAAGTCTCTGTTTAAAAATTTCCATTAAGAAAACTTTATCTTTTTATGCCATCTCAATGCCTTGTTCAAAACAAGGGTTTTGAAATACTTTTGTATGTTTGCAAGTGATAAGATCTTATGTGCAAAGACCCTAAAGATTATATATACACACACAAACATACACATGTCAAAACTTGAAAAAAGAATTCAGCAAAATGGCTGTATATAAATTTGGATAGAACATATAAAGGTATGGTGAAATTTCATGCCATTAAAAATCCCAAAACAAATAAAAATCCTGGAGCTGACATGGTGTTGCATTTCTATACTAACAATAAATAATCTGAATGGGAAATTATGAAATTGTTTGATTTATAATAATATTAAAATAGTTAAATACTTTGGAATTAACTGAACCAAGAAAGTAAAATACTTATACAATGAAAAGTACAAAGCAGAACTAGAGAAATTACAAGAAAAACTTTAGTTTTTATTTTATTTTTACTTATTTGAGAGAGAGATAAATCCTCCATCTGCTTGTTCAATCCCCAAATGCCAACCAGAGTAATGCCTGGGCCAGACCAAAGTCCGGAGAGAGGAATTTAGTACTGGTCTCCAACATGGGTGATTTAGGTACAGCTACTAAAGGCATCACTTGTTTCCTTCCTGGATATGCATTAACAGGAATCAGGAATAAGAAACAGAGCCAGGACATTCAACTGGACCATTAGATATGGGATATGGGCATTTCAATTAGTACCTTTATTATAACCAAAATGCCTGCCCTGTAAAAGAAGTTAAAAATACACAAATGGACTCCTACTCATGTCCCACTTCCCATCCAGCTCCCTGCTTCTGGGTTGGGAAAGCAGTAGAGAATGACCCAAAGCCTTGGGCCACATGGAAGGCTGGGAAGAAGCTCCTGGTTCCTGGCTTTGGATCAGCTCAGCTTCAGCTGTTGCGTCACTTGAGGAGTGAACCAATGGGTGAAAGATATTTTGCTCTGTCTCTCCTTCTCTCTATAAATTTGGCTTTCCAATAAAAATACTCTTTAAAAAATGAAGTACCTAAATGGAAACACAAGACCCCATTAATGTATAGTATATGTATAATGTCTGCAGATTCAATGCAATCCCTATCGAAATCCCAATAATGGTTTTTGTAGAAATAGAAAAACTCATCCTAAAATTCATATGAAAGTGCAAGGAACCCCTAAATATTCAAAACAACCTTGAAAAGGGATAATAAATTTGAAGGATACATACTCCTTATTTCAAATCTGACAACCAAGCTAAGGTAATCAAAACAGCATGGCACTGACATAAAAAATGACACACAGGCCAATGAAAAATCCTGAGCTCAGAAGTAATCTCTTACTCAGATGTTCAGATGGTTTAGAAGAATGATGATACCCGTTAAATGAGGAAAGGAAAAACTTTTCAACTAATTATGTATGTGGGAGAGATGTATATGTACATGCAATAACCCTTATCTATACCTTGTATTAAAAAAAAACTAGCTCAAAATGGAGGGAGTGGAGCAGAATATACTTAAAAACTGACACTATTACAAGAAATTGCAGAGCAGAATCTGAAAGAAAGTGATAGCCAGAACATATAAAGGTATGGTGCAATCTCATGTCATTAAGAACCCAAAAACAAGTAAAAATCCTGGGGCTGACATGGTGTCACTTCAGTCTAATCTTCTGCCTGCAGTGCCAGCATCCCATGTAGGTACCAGTTTGTGTCCTGGATGTTCCACTTCCCCTCCAGCTCCCTGTTTATGGCCTGGGAAAGCAACAGAGGATGACCCAAAACCTCGTGCACCTGCAGTCACCTAGGAGATCTGAAAGAGGCTCCAGGATCCCTGACTTCAACTCAGCTCTGGCTGTTGCAGCCTTTGGGAGAGTAAACCAACAGCTGGAAGCCCTCTCTTTCTGTCTCTTCCTTCTAGGAGTTTGGTGTTGTGGAATGAGGGGTTAAGTCACCACTTCATTATCACTTCATTATCACTGTGATATTCCATTATCACAGTGCCAGGTTAAGAGAAGTCTTTGCTATTCCACTTCCACTACAGATTTTTGCTAACGCCTCTGGGTGATAACTCAAGTACTCGAGTTCATACCACGTGTGTTGGAGACATGGATGGAATTCCTGGCTCTGACTTCAACCTGGCACAACCTGGCACAACCTGACCTACTGCAACCATTTGAGAGTGAACTGGTGGGTTGAAGAGCTCTAGGTCTCTCTGTCAATCTTTATGCAAAATCAATAAAATCATCTTTACTGAAAAAAAAAAGCAGACCCTGAAAGAACAGAGGTTTTGAATAGACATTTCTCCAATGAAGATATACAAATAGGCAATAAACACATGAAAAGATGCTCACCATCACTAATTATTAGGAAACTGCATCTCAAAACCACAAGGAGAGGCTTGCACTGAGGCAAGGTAGTTCAGCCACCACCAGTTGTAGCATCAGCATCTTACACCTGTGCACTGAAGTTTGAGTCCTGGCTGCCTCCCTTCAGAACCAGCTCACTGATAATCATCGGGGAAAGCAGCAGCCCAGTCCTTGGTCTCCACACCACATGAGAAAGCCAGACGGAGTCCCTGGCTCCTGCTTTTGGCATAGCCCAGTCCTAGCTGTTGAGGCCATTGAGGGAATGAACCAGCAGAAGGGAGATCCCATTCTCTGTCTTTTCTCTCTGAAACTCTGCCTTTTAGATAAAAAGAAAATACATCTTTCTTTTTAAAAAGATTTAAAAAACCATGCAACAAGGCATCAATTCCCTCTTATTTGGTTGGTTCCTGAAAAAAATGTCAAGTGTTGCTAACATTGTAAAGAAATTGGATATCTGGTATACTGTTGATGGGGTTATAGCACTGCCATGACATAAAAACATAATGATACCTAAAAATACTGAAAGTCAAATCCACATGTGATCTAGCATTGCCACTTCTGGGTATACACTCAAAATGATCAATAATAGCATACTAAAAGGATATTTGCACACCCACATCCATAGCAGCATATTTATAATAAAATGGAAACAAACCAAGTATCATCAGGCAAATTAATGAGCAAATGATAAACATACATAATGAAGAATTACATTGTTTTATAGAGGAAGGAAATTCTGACATATGTTCCAACATTGGTGAGTATTAAGATTTTGTTATGTGAGATGATTCAGCTACCAAAGAAGTCTGCATCATTCTACTGATGTGAGATACCCAGAATAGTCAAAACCATAGATGCTAGAAGAATAGTGGTTTGGGGGAGCTGTCAGGAATTGGAAACGGGGAGTTACAAAATGAGATGAAATTCAGGTACACTATTAATGTACTTAATGAACCCTTAATACCAGCTAATGCAACTTTGAAAGCAGTTTAAAAAGGTAAATTTGGTATGTGTATTTTATCACACACAAAAATACTGGGGAAAAATGCACCAATACAAGTGCTCAGGAAATGTAGGTGTTTGCAAGAGCATGGGTGAAGCCGTGGGTGGCAGAATCCAAGCTGGATGGGAGAGAAGTAGCAAAAGGGAGGAAGACAGTGGAGAGGCGGGTGGGTGGGGATCAAGAGAGCAGCCACCAGCCAAGCAAGAGGATAAAACACATACAAACGAGCTATGAGCTGCTGGTAGCTTTGGATGCGAGTGTTGCAACCCACTTATTGAGGTACCCCGGATGTTCCTCCATTTCCAAAGGCATCATCCTGTTCTGTGTATTTTAACATCACCTGCCACTTTATGGATGCTTCATAACTTAAACAATCTCTTACTGTAATGGTTTATTTTAAATGCTAGTCACAAAACATTTAGTTTTATTTAAACTGATGAATTTTGATCCTCTTGACCCCAGTGGTCAAAATCCCAGGAAATTCAAGAGGGAAACCAAGGACTCAGCACTTCTATGGGATGCTGGTGTTGTAGGAAGAGGTTTAATCGATCATGCCTCAGCACCAGCCACTTGGTTATTCTCTAACTTCCGACCCTGACTTGGCCACCTAAATCTCTGCTTCTGACACATCCCTGGCCATTCTCACTTCCTTTCTGACCCTGTATCTGACTGCCTTTTTTGATGCTGTTTGGTGCCCATGGGCTTCAGTTGCAAATTGGCACGAAGCTGGTGACTGCTTGAAGGAAGTGAATTTCACAGGATGGGTTCCTGGTGGGCATTAAAAGCAGGAGAGAGAAAAGTGAGAGTGCTAGAAAGCCATCCCCACCCTGTGATACAGCTCATACGGAGACCAGGCTCTGCTCCCTCGTCTTCAGTTGTTTTCTACTTAGGGAGCTGGAAGATGAAATCCACTTTGCAGCTCCAAGCTTGCTTGACTTAGCTTCATTCATTCACAAGGAGGAAGCAATTAGCTGACTCAGCAACCAGGATGCATTTCTCCAAGGAAGCAGCATTGTCAGACACAGGGGACAGTGGTGACCACCTGTGAAGCCCAGTGCCTGGTGGTCTGTGTCTCCAATGACTTCTTTCACTATCTGGGGCCACATTTCCCCCTCCCCTCACCCCTCCCACCACCATGAGCAGAGTCAGCTTTGCACAGTGCTGGTGACTCAGCAAGCAGTGCCAGGGACCCTGGGCTTTGGATGACTCAGCATCCAGCAAGCAGACCATGAACAAAAGCTGACATCAGTGGGGGAGGAGACAGCATCTGTCAATCCCTGGGAGCTACAGGGCTAGAAAATGGTGGCAAGAGCCCTCTGCTTGCCTGCCGAGTCATGGGGGCAGAGCTGAGAGCTCTGACTCCTGGCCGTGGGGAGACAGCAGCCATGAATCCTGACAGCAGCTTCCTTCTGGGCAGGACCTGATGCTGCAGGTCAGTGCTGGTCGTCTGTTTCCTGCTCATGACTAATACCTTGCTCTTCACCCCTGGCTAGTTTGCAGGGTCCCCCACTTGCCCTGGAGTCAGTGGCCGAGCCCTGGATGGCTGAGCCCATGCTGCCTGGGAGCTGGGAGCCTCATGCTAGTTCTCTGCAGCTGGAATTGGCCACATGTTATTTTGGCCAAGACTCCCATCCTTGCATGCTGCTTTCTGTCTCTCAGGGCATCCACTTCTGGTGGCAATGCAGACAACAGACATTTAACAAGCTGTGCCAGGTGCTAAGCCCCACCGTGGGACCAGCATAATTGCTGTTTAATGGAATGTCCCCTTCTCAGCTGTCACCCAGGACAGGTGTAATTATTTATCTTACAGGAAAAGAGACTCAGAGGATGAGCACTCTGTGAGTCACAAGGATGCCCATCTTTGTTCTGGATTTATTCCTCTGTATCTGGCATTCATGGAATATGCTTTCTTGGCTGTTCTTCAGAACATGAGAAAAATTCTACAGGATATTTTGAGGATTACATTAAATCCTCAGTATGCAAGCACCCAGCCCATAGTAGATACTTATATATCTATAAGCCATGTCCTTGTTGATTGCACTCAGATCTCTGCTTCCACTGATAGCCTTTGAACCTGGAGCAGATAGAGACTTCCAGAAAATATTCATGAAAAATGCAACTAAGAAGTAAGGTATTTTGGGCCCGGCGGCATGGCCTAGCGGCTAAAGTTCTCGCCTTGAGCGCCCCGGGATCCCATATGGGCGCCGGTTCTAATCCCGGCAGCTCTGCTTCCCATCCAGCTCCCTGCTTGTGGCCTGGGAAAGCAGTCGAGGACGGCCCAATGCATTGGGACCCTGCACCAGCGTGGGAGACCCAGAAGAGGTTCCTGGCTTTGGATCTGCGCAGCACCGGCCCGTTGCGGCTCACTTGGGGAGTGAATCATAGGATGGAAGAGCTTCCTCTCTGTCTCTCCTCCTCTCTGTATATCTGACTTTGTAATAAAAATAAATCTTTTAAAAAAAAAAGAAGTAAGGTATTTTGGTGCAAAACATTTTATTTTTTTTATTGGAAAGGCAGATTTACAGAGAGAAGGAGAGACTGAGGGAGAAAAATCTTCCGTCTGCTGCTTCACACCCCAGATGGCCAAAATAGTTAGAGCTGAGCTGATCGAAAACCAGGAGCCTAAAGTATCTTCTGGGTCTCCCCACAGTTGCAGGGTCCCAAAGCTTTGGGCTATCCTTTGCTGCTTCCCAGGCCACAAGCAGGGAGCTGGATGGGAAGCAGAGTAGCCAGGACATGAACCGTGCCCATATGGGATGCCAATGTTTGTAGGCAGATGATTAGCCAGTTGAGCCACTGCAAAAATTTTTTTAAGTTTCTGCAGTTTTCAAAATATATAAGTTCCAGAAACTTGGAATACTCTTAATGTGTCTATATTTCAATGTTTATCTTTTGCACCAAAATAAATATGTCTTTTTCTTGCATTGTCCCATGAACTCTGTGAAATGCCTTTGTGTCTGGTGCAGCACCAGGATGCACTGTGAGTTTAGGAAATGCTGAGTGGATGCATTCATGGCTAATCAATGTGGACATTAAAAATTCTATTTAGAGTTTGGGAAAAGCAAAAGGTCTTCGTTCCTTCCAACACCAGCTGCTCCTGGCTGCTCCTTTGGGTGTGTAATCTGAATATCAGACCTGTTCTTTGGCTGTATTTCTCTCTACCTGCAGCCAGAGCTCCCCCTTCCCCAGCCCTATCCATCAGAACAATTTCTCTGTGTAGCATTTTCTGTCATTGAACACTTGGCTCTTGGGTTTGTTGCTTTGCTGTCTGTGCCCCAAGCCTGCTGTTCTGAACTAAGAAGACCGAGCAGGAGAGATGCATTCAGCCAAGCATGGGGTCCTGTGGGCCCCACTGGGAGGCAGACCTGCTTGGAAGCAGCCAACAGCCTGCTGCAGTGTGGTTAGATGTGGGCTGAGCAAGACCACCTGCGGATTCAGCACCTTTCCAAATAATTAAGCAATCTACTGAGAGCCTGGAGTTTAAAATCACGGTTGTGGGGGGGAGGCTTTGGGAGAGGTGTGCAAGTCAGAATTGAGTGTATGGATGTCTTTTCTTTAAGCCAGCAGTTCCATTAAGGAAATTTGTCTCAGCATTCTGGAAAGATGAAGACTTGAGATCAGACATGGACACAGCCAGCCATTACTCAGTGCTCAGTCAGCAGGTTCAGGGGAAGCTCAGAGGGAACAACCCAGAGGCCTGGGCAACACCCTCCACAGCCAGTCCAGGAAGAGCATCTCTGGAAGCCCCACTCCAATACTGCGGGTTCAGAAGAATGATATTCTGGAATTGTGGCAAACACTGGCTCTCTGTCTTGAACCATCACCAAAAAGAAGAATCTTGGAAGAGCATAATGAAATCCACAGAGAAAGGTCCCTGAAGTACATAGAACTGCAGTACCTCCCTAGAAAGTTCCCTGCTCTTAAGTCCCAACCCGATTATGATGTCTTTGGTCAGGGACAGTGGAGACAGCCTTCAAATACCAGTAACAGGGGTTGGCACTGCGCCTTCCCTGCTCTGGGATGTGTACTCTGACGGTCTGCTTTGGGCTCAGGCCTTTGCCCTGTGACTCAGACAAACCTCGGGGGCTGCAGCCTCTTCTTCTTCCTGCACATCTTCTGTTCCTCCCTGGCCTCTGCTTTCTCAGGTCTGCACCTGTGCTTAGCTATCATGAGAAGGTTCTGGAATCTGATGGTTGTGTTGCTTGTGTGGCTCACCTTCAGTAGGAAAGCCCTCTAGGACAACCTACTTCACCTGCTGGCCTCTGGGAGACTTGGCACCTTCACCTCAGTCGGTCAGATCTGAGGTCTGACTCAGGCCATGAGAAGAGTGGTCCTGGGCAGATGAACCCATCGAGGTCCCAAATTCATATCCTCATGGATGGTTCTGGAACACAGCCGGAAGCTACTGAAGTCCCAGGGCTATCAACTGAGTGAGAAAGACAGTATTGTGTCTGCATTTGAATGGAAACTAGCAGCTTTTTCAACAAATATTGGCTTCTGGATCCACGTGCATTCATGGCAGTCTCTGAAAACCTTGGTACCATACCATGTGCCTTCAGTGCAAGGGACTAACCAGTTATAGAGCTTAAACTGCTCGTGGAGCCTTCCCCATTTCCCTGAACAATAACTATGTGGAGAATGGCTTCCAAGGCTCAAGATTTTGTTATTCCATTTCAGGCGTAGTAAATGAAGCCCTGGAGAAACATTTTATGCTAATAAATAATCACTTGTTGTAATATGCATTATTGCTGAGATAATAGGCTGCATCAATGTTTATTCATGCTACTGTCACTGGGAAATTAGACCTGAGAAAACTATCCTGTGACCCAGTACAGAGAAGAAAAAAGCAAAAAGAAAAAGAAAATCAAATGCTAATTTTCATTCTGTCATGTTTGGTTTAAATTATCTATTCTAAAATACAGACATGTATTCACTTTCAAGATAATGAATTCATTTGTTACCCAGCCACATTTGATTTTTATCAAATTTATCGCAAAGGCGATTTTCTTTGGTAGGACACAGATGAACAAAATAGTATGAAGCTTATCAGAGGATAGATCATGTGATTGAATTTGAAAAAAAGAAGTGTGTGAAATCTTCACATTTTTAAAGTAGCATTGTGATCAACCTGAAAATCTTTATCTTGATGATTAAAAAAGAAAAAAAAAAAGAAAAAGAAAACCTAAAGAATCCTAGTTGTGCTTCTTCCCTGAGGTGGCGTTTCCTTTCAGAGTGTGTTGAACTTAAAAAATTCCAACCCTCTTAAAGATCCACTAATTGTAACCCATATGTTATCTACACAGGTTCTGATTGACTTAAAGGTTTCATTGGTACTTTAACTTGCCAGAAGGGATGGCTGAAAAGTAAATATTCTCCTCCAGTGGATATTTTAAAGCTGATTTTTACAAAGACATTTGTCCTAAAATAATTTGAGGCAGCATGAGGATCGTGAATTTTTTTTTCCTGGAATCTCTAAAGTAAGTCCAAGTCTTTTAGCTCTAATTTTATGATCAAGTATCTCTAAGGCTCTATAACTGAGTCAGCAGGGGAGTGGGGATCAATGGAGAGTGATCTGCCACGGATAATCAATTAAACAACCAGATTTAGTAAAATGATTTTAAAGCCAAGGGGACAATTTGGCTGACAATAGCTGGTCCAGTGAATGCCACAGTAGTTAAGACATCAATCTCAATTAACTGAGAAACGAAAGACCAAGCCAAGTATGTTCTAGAAATGGTGAAGTTCAATTAAGGATGGCCTCTGAGTTTGCTGAGCTTTGTAAGGAAAAAACTGAAGCAATATTTGCGAATGGAAAAAAAAAATTATCCTATTCCCGTATTGATTGATTTGATCCAAAAATGGAGTTTAATCAGATCAATAACAATCAATCTGAACAAAGGATTGGGAGATTGAGACTGGAAGCAAGAACATTTTATATGGAGAATTATAGTTTTTAAACCTCTAGATGGTACTAAGCAATGGATACAGTTAGTTCAGTAAGGCAAGCATCTTCCTTTCAGTTATGGAGCAGGCAGAATGTTTTTATTAAACATTGAAAACAGGATGGTAATAATAACTATTCAGATTTGTAAAGCATAGTGTGACATTTTCTTCTTTTCTTTTATGTGCCCCTAGTGACATTTTAAAATTCATTTCAGGATTTTGTAATTTTTGAACATTTTGCCTTATTCACGTCATATGTAGCTGTAATGTATGTGCACATTCTAGACAGTCTTGTCAGCAGAGATATCAGTATCACATAATCTGGGATTCAGGACAGTGAAAATAAAGTGAGGAAAGAAGAATATATGGTCATGTCAATGTTATAATTCAGTGAAGACAATATTTATAGCTATCCATATATCAAATAATATGAGAGCCACACAATTTTAAAAAGATGTATTTATTTGAAAGAGTCACAGGGAGAAAGGGAGAGACAGAGAGAAAGAGAAAAGAAAAAGAGAGACGGCAATCTTCCCTCCATTGGTTCACTTTCCAGACTGGCCACAATGGCCAGGCCTGGGCCAGGCTGAAGCCAGGAGCCAGGAGCTTCACCCAGGTCTCCCACAACATCCACACAGTTCTTGTGCTCTCTCTAGGATCCAAATAGTTGCTACAGCTCCCATTCTGTTTGCTGTGAGGTGTCTTTGTGGCTTCTGTAGCTGGCCAGGGATCCCTCTGAAGTGATGTAGACTTGAGAGAACAATACCCCAAGAAACAGGAACATTGAGGAAAGCTCAACGTTTGGCAACCACTTTCTCAGTAAGGCATTTCATGAGGAATGAGGTCATGCTGGGAAAAGCTAGGAAACAAGGCAGACACCAAGACAAAATGTTGATCTCCTCATGGTACTTGGGAGGAGAGAACCTCTGGGTTTTGAAGGCTACCATTGATGGTGGCAAGGGGATTGGTAACACCCCAGGGTTTGATCCAGGGGTGCTAGGGGCTATACCCTGTGAAGTTGAAGAGGATCTTAAGTGACCATGAGGACTTTCCTGTGAGTCAGCTGAATTAGCAATTGGCTTTACCTTATCTGATCCCATTCCAGAGGCATCCCAAGAGGCAAGGTAAATCCTCTGCAGAAAGATACCAGCATTCCAAACCATCCATTTTTTTATGTTACAGTGATCACAGCGTCCTCATTAAACATTCATACACACTAGGAAGCTGGTGCTCCGGCACAGCAAATTGGTCTGTTGCTGTGACACTGGCATTCCATATGGGAGCAATGGTTCCAGTTCAGGCTGCTTGGTTTTATGTTTGGTTCTCTCCTAACAAGCCTGGGAAAGCAGCTGAAAATGGTCCAAGTGTTTGAGCTCCTGCATCCCCTTGTAGGTGGAGATGGAATTCCTGGATAATGGCTTTGGGCTGGCCCAGTCCCAGCCAATGTGGCCAGTTGGGCAGTGAACCAGCAGATGAAAGATCTCTCTCTCTCTTTTTCTTCTCTCTTCTCTCTGTCACTCTGCCTTTCAAGTAAATAAAGTAAATATATATATATATATGAATATATATGATGTAGATGAGTGCTCAACAATAGTGGAAATTGTTAGCCTCCTAAAACATTGAAATTATTAGGAAAAGACCAAATTAAAATGACTAATAGACATAGAAAAATGCTCAGGCTCCCTAGTTATCAGGGAAATACAAATAAAGGCCACATTAAGGTTCCATCTAACTTGAGTAAGGTTGGCCTACATTCAGAACTCTACTAACAACACCTGCTGGCATGGATGTGGGGAGAAAGTTACTCTATTTTGCTGTTGGTGGGAATGTAGGCTAGTGCAATTACTATGAAGTTAGTATGGAGAGTGCTAAGACTGAAAATTGATCTGCAATGACCCAGATACCCCACTTCAGGGAATATATACAAAGGAAATGAAATCTGCATATGAGAAAGTGACCTATAATCTTATATTTATAGCAGCATAATATACAATAGTGAAGACAAGAAAACAACTCAGATGCCCATCAAAAGAGGAATGGATAAAGAAATTGTGGTACATCTACTCCATGGAATACTACTCAGCCATTACAAAGAAAGATATTCTGTCATTTACAACAAAATGGTCCGAACTAGAGACCATTATGCTCAGTGAAATAAGCCAATCCCTAAAGGACAAATATCATATGTTTTCACACAAAATATAAGATCAATAGATATATAGGTAAACATGTATATACCTATGTTCATCTACAGGAACTATATAAGGGGGACTATCATGCTGAGACGGGAAGATACATTGCAGTATGCATCTCTACTCCCAAATAAAAGATGGACTCCCAATGAAGCTGTTCAATACATCTTGACAATAGGAGGCTGGACTTTCTATCTATACCTACAATGCCATGGTACACTTAAATAGTAGAATGCTGGACTGGTGATTGTTGTTGAAAGATTATACAACTATAATAATACAGAGGAAAACTATGGAGTAGGATGGGGAGGGTGTAAGGGAAATCTGAAAGTCTATGGAGCTGTATCATAAAAAAAAATTTAATGCAACAAAATAAAAACTTCACCTTGTGTTTTATGGGTGACAGAGGGAAAAAAAACACATTGAAATCAAGGTGGAACACATTTCTAGGACACTAATTCTAGAAACCAGAAAATTTTAAAGTCAAATGGAAAAACTAAAATATGTGCTGGTACAAGTGAAGCTACAACTATATGGACTTTAATACAAGAGCTGAAGAGAGAAGTAATAAACTGAAAATAAATTCAGTAGAAACTAATCCTCAAGTACAGAGCACAAGAAGTGCAAATATAGAGTCAGTGATACAATGAGAACGCCCTTGCTGCAGAATGGGGAAGGAGAAATAATGTAAAAGAAGTATTTAAAAGATAATGTTCAACTGTTTCCCCAAATCAGTGAATAAATCAGATCATAAGTTTAATAAATGTTACAAGCTTTAACTAGAATATCTTGCTATCCACTCTACTCTGAACCACCATGCAGTTCTATGTTGTTGTCAAAGTTGGATTTATTACAAGAATTCAAAGTTAATTTATTACTACAAAAATCAATAAACTGCAGTTCACCATTTTCACTAAATAGAAAACACCACCAGGGCAATGGATCCAGAAAAATACGTGGTAAAATTCTGATCTCGATAATGCCTTTAAAAAAAAAAACAAGGAATTAAGGTTGGTCTTGTGGCATAGCTGGCAAAGACACCACCTGCAACCCTGATAACTCATGATGGCACTGTTCATGTCCTAGCTGCTCCACTTACAATCCAGCTTCCTCCCAGTGTCTAGAAAAAGTGGCAGAAGGAAGCATAGGCAATTTCAGTATATCAGAAATTTTCCTCCTTAGATAAAAAATGAAATGAAAATGCTTAATAGCACTTTTATTTTACACTGCAACAAAGAACCAAGTCAGGACATTAAGGCAAGAGGTAGAAAACCTAGAAGAAACAACACTGTTGTTATATTTTAAGAAATTCAAGATATTCTACATACTATCATCATTTGTTAATGAATTTAGTAATGGCACTAAACAAAGGATCAATACAGAACACCATTCATTCTATCATGCAGGAATATTAAAATGGGAGAATATAATAATTGCATATCAAATATAATAATTGCAAAATTACATTGTCAAGGAATGCATCTATTGACCAATTTGCAGGACTTCTATACAGAAAATTATACCTCAAAATAAAGAAAAACCAGATTTATCCTAGATTGGAAGATTAATATGATTCAGACGGCAAATAGTCACAAGCTAAACAACAGAATAAATGCAGAATCTCAGAGAACACTCTTAGAGGAATCAACAAGTTGATTTCAAAATTCATGAGAATACAAACATCTAGAAATGGTCAAGGTAATCTTGAGGAAAAACTACCACAAGAAATATCTTATTACCATGCGTTAAGATATATAAGATGATAGTTGCAAAATCAAGGTACTATTTGCACAAAGAGAGAGAGAGACAAACTAAGAAACAAAACATAGCAGAAAACCCCAAACAGACCAAGTATAGAGGCATCTGATTTATGATAAAGATAAAACAGAAGTGCAATGGTGATGGACGCCCTTTTCAAGTGTTGGGTCAGTTGAAATCATATTCAAAGATTAGCTGTGAGCAGATTGCACACCTACATGAGAAAGGCTGAAAATGAGTCAGTCTTGGATTCCAACACAGAAATCTTCATATCTTTGTGTTTGGGGAGTATTAATAAATAGAATGGATAAACAGGCCACAATAAACATGTCACACTTAATAACCACACAAAATTAAGAAATTGTTGATCTAATTAAACATGGAGTGATACGGCAGGTCAAGAAACGCAAGATTATTCCTGTAGTATAGATCGTACAAAAGGGATGTACAACTAAAACATGTGAAGCATGTTTATCCAAAACCAGATGTAACTGAGAAGGCCAGTTGAAATTTGTATTACAGGAACTCCACAGAAGATACTTACATGACAGTTACACACAGGCTCAAAATCGCTAGCTGTCAAGTAGGGGCAAGTTCAAATACCAAGATACCACCAAGTGTTCACCAGCTTAGCTAAAATAGGAAAGATCAATAATATCAGGCTTTAGCAAGAATGAGAGCAACTAGAGAGCTTCCAGTTGCTGCTGGGCGTGGGTAAAAGCTGTGTTGTAAAACTATTTGGCACACCACCACCAGCGGGACAGAATTCTCCCATGTGCTCCATAATTTTACCTTTTGAAAAGAATACATTGATAAATTCCTAAAAAGAATGATTAAGAAAATCAGCATTAGCCATAATCCTTAAGCAAAAAAAAAAAAAAAAAAAAGTCACTGGGGAAAGTTTATTGCAAAATCCACAGAACACTTCCAGAAACCAGGACAGCTCCTCCTCTAAAGAAACATAGCTTAGCTCCATCTTCCGAAGGTCACTCCCTCCAGTATTTTCCAGACCGGTTGTTTGAACATCCATTTCTTTAAAAAGCAAATACTTTATTTACCTAAAAGGCAGACAGACGGAGAGATTTTTCATCTGCTGGTTCACGCTCTCTATTGGCACTAATAGCTGATGGCTTAGCCAGACAAGACCAGGAGCCAGGGGCTTCGTCCAGGTCCCTCATGTGGGTGAAGGGGTCCAAGCACTTGGACTATCCTCCACTGCTTTCTCAGGTGCATTTGTAGGGAGCTAGGTCATAAGTGGAGCAGCCGGAGCTAGAACCTGCACTCAGATGGAATGCCAGTGTCCCAGGCATTGGCTTAATCTGTTGTGTCCAATGCTGGCCCCATAATACCCATTCTAGGAACTAAAATGAAATGCCCCTGCAGGAGTGCTTATGTTAATGCATTTTCCACTGTCGCCCTAATTCACATGCAGTCTGTAAGTGAGCATCACACTAGCCATGAGCATTGATGAAGCATTGACCTGGTTCCTAAGGACTCACTCACTCTTTTCTTCCTAATTAGCCTGACAGGCAGCCATTACCACCCTCATCTTACAAAGGGGGAAGTGAAGCAAGAGGATCTCTGCGTGTAAGGAAACTGTTGTGCAATCCCAGACAGTTAACCCGTTAGACTCTGCTTGCGATCACAGAGAGGCACAGCTTCCAAACCTGTAGCCATCTCCACCTTGGGGGCAGGTGGCTGCATCCCAGGCAGGTGGATGCTGCTGTGGGCTGTGCTTCATATGCTCAGGTCAGGGGATTCTGCAGACTTATGGACACTGACTCCTTCCCACTTCAATGCTTCTCTGTTCTAGAAAGATGAAAAAGAACTGTCATGCACAACATTTTTTTTTCTACCCTATTTCAAGCAAGCTCTGCCAGAACTCCCAGGCTGGGTAAGCTGTCCTTATCGGAGCAGGTAATGACCCTGGAAGGGAGGAAAAGTTTCCAATCCCTGCGGAGTTGGCCCTGAATCTCTGGGAGTGTTTTCTGAAACACTAGTTGCACCCTTTCCCTCTTTGTTCACCTGCTCCTATTGGGGGAGGGGAGGCACTACAGGGCTGCAGTGCCACTGAAGTGCTTGGGTCTCCCTTTCCCCCATATCCTAAGGAAGCTGAGTGTAGGTCTTAGGCTCTCCCACCAGGAGCCAGGGTCACCTCAATGGCTAATTTTCCTTGGGCACTTGTCACCTGGCTGCCAGCAAACCTGCTGAGTCATTTTCAGGGTTCCACATTGAAGCAGAATTACCAAAAAGCACTCAGCACCAAGAACATATCAAAGGTGCGATAGGAAAATCCGCTCTCACTCTGCTTTTCCCGCAGCTTTGAGGCAGTGTCATCTTCCAGTGGGAATCAGAGGTAGCTACTAACAGGCAGGAGGAGGCCAGGGTGTTGGGAGATGCAGGAAGGCACTTAGGATTAGATTATGTTCTAGGATGCAGCCTTTTGAATCTGTTGATTTTACTGCTTTGGGCAGGTTCAAGGACCTTTCAGTGATGTAAACTGGAAACCGTGGGTATAGGGAGGGTCTTTGCCCACCACTGAGCGAGCTCCGGGGCAGGTGTGTGTGCTTAGGCACTGTTGGCAGGACTTTGTCTTTTGGCTGCTCCAGAGTTGATGAAGTGTTGTCTGTGCTGATGATGCCCCAGATAAGGACTTTCTCTCTCATCCATCCAGAAAAGCATACCAGACTTTTTTTCATGGGGGACATCCTAATTTGCCAACTAGTCCTGGAAGACAACAGCATCAAGATTTGCCAATAAGCAATAGTGTGGCAAGAGTAGTTGGATATGGTTTACTGCACAGAGGGTTCTGAGAAATCAGTTTTGCATCAATGCCTGAACTCAGAGGATTAGAGTTCTGAGTTCCCAACAACAACAAACTATGCCCAAATGCATGCACGTTGAAGCTTTTTTTTTATGCATAGGAGATAACTGCTCACATGGACCAATGCAAGGAGGGAGACACATCTTAAGACGAACATTAAGGAGCTGGTGCTGTGGAACAACAGGCTAATCTTCCACTGGCATCCCATTTGGATACTAGCTGTGTCCTGGGTGCTCCATTTCCCATTCAGCTCCCTGTCTGTGACCTGGATAAACAATGGAGAATGGCACAAAACCTTGGGCCCTTGCACCACGTAAGAGACTTGGATGAAACTCCTGGCTTCAGATTGGCTCAGCTTTGGGCATTGCAACCATTTGGGGAATGAATCAATGGAAGGAAGATCTCCCTTTCTTTGTGTGTGTGTCTCTGTTCTTTCTGTAAATCTGCTTTTCAAATAAATAAAAATATATAAATATTAAAAAAATGAAGGAACATGAGAAGTTAGCTATTGGATAAGGGAAGGACTTCAGAAAGGTTGGAGCAAAGTGATTAGTCATGACAGAATTTACCATCACCAGACCTGTGATGGGAGTGTACAAAGGAATCAACCATGTTAGGGAATAAGGCAGGGAGTCGGAGCTTGGGGTTCTGAGCAGTGGGAGGAGGGAAGGCTGGGTGTCCTTAGTCTGGGAGAGGCTACACGGAAGGCCGGGAAGAGGTCAGGGCCTCAGAGAGTGTCATCCAAGGAGGAACGTGGCTCGTCTGTGGACCAGGCTTCTGGAGATATGCCCCCCAGGGCAATAGGGGCTTCATGTGGAAGCTGTGTGCCACTCACTACATAAAATGGTCCCAAGAAGAAACTAGGCAAATGGGTATAAACAGCAGGGAGAGGTGGAAAAAAACAGGAACGCAGATTCAGGAATTCTGGTCTGTTCTCTTCCAATTATTTATTTGAAAAGCAGAGTCTCAGAGAGAGAGAGAGAGAGAGAGAGAGAGAGAGAGGTCTTCAACACTGCCTGAGATGGGAGCTGGCTTGGCCAAAACCATGAGCCTGGAACTCCGTCAGGGTCTCCCATATGGGTAGCAGGAGCCCAAGTACTTGGGCAGTTTGCTGCTGCTTTCCCAGGTACATGAACCACAATGCTGGACCCCCAAAATTAACTTACTCAAAAGACTTTTTAAAGGAGTTCACTGTCAGTGTGTCAAGCTGCTGACTACAGCACTTAACCATTGCCTGTGGGCGCCTGTTCAAGCCCTGGTTGCTCAGTTTCTAATCCAGGTCCCTGCTAATGTTCTTGGGAAAGCAGCAGAAGATGACCCAAGTCCTTGGACTCCTACATCCACATGTGAGACCCAGAAGAAGCTCTTGGATTTGGGGCTTGGTCTGGCCTAGCCCTGGCTGTTACAATAATTTGGAGTATGAACCAAATAAATGAAAAATTGCTCTCTCTTTCTCTGAGTATATATCCCTCTCTCTGTAACTCTTTTAAATAGATAAAATTAATCGCTTGGATTAATTAATCATATTTATTTGAAAGCAGATTTGCAAGAGAAAACAAAGAGAGATCTTCCACCCACTATTTCACACTCCAAATGAGTGCAACAGTTAGGGTTGGCCCAGACTGGAGTCAGGTGCCTGGAATTCTATGAGGGTCTCCCACATGGGTCAGAAATCCAGGCCATCCTTAGCTGCCTTCCCTGGCATATTAGCATGAAGTTGGAATGGAAACCGAGTGTCTGGGACTTTGTCACATTCCAAGGGTGCATCATGGTGACTCTGCCTGGGATTTAGCAGTGAGGTCAGCTGAGAGAGACTCTGCCTTTTAGACAAATCTTTTAAAAAAATTAGTGGAGTAATGTCCTAAGAACACATGAGCCAACTAGATATGGGTCTTACTGGTGAAATCTAGGACATTTTGAGCGCTAGAATATACCATAGATACAGCCAGTGAGTAAAATCGGCATACCCACTTCCACACTCAAATAAATAAATGCACAGTGCAGAAAGCAAATAAATGTAGAATAAATGGTGGGGTCAATAAAATCCCTATATAGCAACCATCAGAGTTGTAGTAAAAAAAAATTCACCAAGAGGTGTTTAAAACAGTGGGTAAGAGTTGAATGAGGAACTCCTCTATCAGGAGGCAGTCCCTGTAAGTGAGTGCAGGAGTCAAGGCTGCCAGGTGACAGTACCCACCAGAATATGTGTGGGTCAGGTCTGGGGACAGGCCAGGCTAGGCCAGTTCATATCAAGCTAGGCCATTGACAGATCCGAGAACCAGGACAGGATACAGGACAGGACAGGCTGGACTGCAACAGCAGCTTATTCACATTAGGGCTGGGACTAGAGGCTGGCTTTGCTGGACTAGGCTCAAGCACCCACTAGTGAAAGTTGGAACTATGGGTAGGTCAGGCCAGGTCAGGATACAGCACCCACCAGCAAATGCTGAGGTGAGGCAGACCATGCCAAAACTGGGCCACAGCACCCACCAGCACATGTGGATCTGGAAGGAGGGTGAGTCTGGTAGGGGATCTACAGTTGGTTCCCCTGCAGGGCTACTACCCCCCCCACACACACAAATGGCAAGCATGAAAGCTGGAATCAGGAGTAGACCAGTGCAGACATGGCTATAACACTTGTTGGCTTGCGTGTGGGCTGATTTATAGGGAGAGTTAGGCTGGGCTAAGTGAGTGTGTCCACTGGTGCATGCACGAGCCAGAGTAAGTGCAGGCTGATTGGGTCTTGCTGCAGCATTAGATGGCAAGTGCTAGGGATGGGGGCAAGTCCTGTCAAGTTAGATTACAGAACCATCTGGAAAGGGCAAGATTCTGGGGCTGGGAGTGGGCCTATCAAGGAAGGTATTGGCACCTCTCTGATGGGCTGCAGCACCCACTGGTGAGCATGAGAACCAGGGCTCGGTGTGGACCTGGCTGAACAGGTGGTAGCACCTGCCAGCATAAGTATGGACTGGATACTGGTGTTGTTTGGGATGAGATCGGCTCTAATACCCATTGATGTATACTAAAACCGAATGGAATGCGGGACAGACTGGACCAGTCAGCTGCACATACTGGCAGTCACAGGAACCAGGGCTGTGGTGGACCTGGTAGGGGTTCTTATGGGTCCCTCTGACTGAGCTGCAGTTCCCACCGGTGTACATGAGGCCTGAGTGTGTGGTGTGCAGGGTTGGGCATGGGGACAAAATTGACCAGGACTATAACCACCAATGTGTGTGTAGGCTGATGCAGGTAACGGACTGAGCCGGATTCTGAACCACCTAGTACACAAAGGAGTCAGGTCACTGTCTCTGTGCCTTTAAAATGAAGTGAAAATAATCAATAATAATTGTTTCCAAAGGTGAGCAGATGATGTCACTTAGGAACTATGGCTTTTGCTGATCAGGTGAACACAGCTGACATGAGCCTCCAAGACTCGGCACTTAACTGTCCTTCCTGTCTGAAACAGCCACCCCATCCAGATACTTCTAGAATTTTCTTTTCCTTGTCCTTCATGCTCCTCTTCATCTTCCTTCTTCCCCCTCCTCTTTCTTCTCCTCCTTTTCCCTTGTCTTCCCCTCCTCTTCTTCCCCTTCCTCTCCCACCTCTTCCTTTCCTCCTTCTTCCACCTCCTGTTCTTTTTCTCCTTCTTCTTCCTCCGCCTCCTTTCCTCCTTTGTCTTCCTCCTCCTCTCCTTCTTGTCTTTATTCAGAGGCTATCCCTTCAATGCAGCTTCCCACTGGAACTACTTAAGATTGCAACTCTGGATGTCTCCACATGTTGGCTGTTGTGAACAGCACTGCAGTTGACACAAGAGTGCTTGTGTCTCCGGGATAGGCTGATTTCTGTGCTTTGGAATAAAGATCCAGAAGTAGGATTCCTGGGGTCATTTTGTAGTTCCCATTCCCATTTTTCTAGGAACCTCTGTGGTGTTCCCAATCCCATCTATCCTATTGCTAGGGTTCCCTTCTCACAGGGTTCTGGATAATATGCATCACCTTCAATCTTAGAAATAAATAACATTAACTGGGTATACAGCACAACATTATTGGTCCTCAGAGCCTGCTATTCTTTCTGTCTCTCTCCCTCAAGATTTATTTATTTATTTTTATTGGAAAGGCAGATATACAGAGAAGAAGAGACAGAGAGAAAGATTTTCCATTTGATGATTCACTCCCCAAGAGGCCACAATGGCTGGAGCTGAGCCAATCTGAAGCCAGGAGCCTGGAGTCTCTTCCATGTGGGTGCAGGATCCAAAGGCTTTGGGGTATCTTTGACTGCTTTCCCAGGTCACAGGCAGGGAGCGTGATGGGAAGCAGGGCTGCTGGGATTAGAATAGGCACCCATATTGGATCCTGGTGCATTCAAGGCAAGGACTTTACCTGCTATGCTATCGTGCCGGGCCCAGATCCTGCTGTTCTCAACAACACACATCAACCCAGAGAATGTTGCACCCAGTGAAATAAACCAGACTCTGGTAGGACTAAGTGATGTCACCTGTGGAATCTTCCTAAATTGGGTCCCTTAAAAAAAGTGAGGATGGAAAGGTTGTGGCCAATGATGGGGAAATGAAGTGAGTAGAGAGTTGGGATTGGGAAAGGGTCAAAAAATACAGTTTCTGATCGATGCGGGATGAGAAAGTTGGGGGGGATTTACCATGCCTCTGGTGACCACAGTCAAATAACGCTCCACTCACATCGGATGAGGAACTCCCAGGGGTCCTGTGGTCTCAGGGTGAGTTTAGATCTCCTTCTCCTTATTTCACTGTAAACTGGGACTGTAATAAGGGTAGATTTCAAGTGCTCACATGGTGGTGTGTGAAGTGAGCTATTGGGTTTCTTCATTGGCAGTAACCTCTTAACTCTATGGCACATGACAACCTCACATTATGTACCTTAAGCAGACTGTTGGTGCATCCTGCAACTATGTCCTCCCAACTGTGGGTGAAAATAGTTGGGAAAAAAATCATAACTGGGCTGGCCATACACTGAGTTATTTTTTCCTTGTCATTGTTCTCTATACAACATAGTGTGGTACCTCCTGGCATAGCCTGTGCATGTATCAGATATGACAAAGTAGTTTAGAGATGATTAAATGTACACAGGAAGATATGCACAGCTTTAATGCAAGCACTATGCCATTTTACGCAAGCAACTTGCACATCTGTGGATGTCTGGCATCACAGGGACTCCTGAAATCCTCCAAAGATTGCTATTAATGGAAGAACAAATAAAAAATAAAACTACAGCCTGCCTGGCCCCCACCTGGAGATCTCTATACCTCTGGATTTTAGTTCCTTTTCATCTATGAAGCCTTTCTTATATATCATGTGACCAGTCATTACTTTTGTGACTCATCTGAATCCCACACCAGTGATTCATCTGGGAGGAGAGAAAGTTCCCTAGGCCATGGAACCTAGCAGACATGCAGCACATGTCTAGACTCTAGATGACTCTAGATCACGATAGGCTGCTGGTGACACACTACACTGAACTGAATGAAATGTTCTCCGTGGTCACCAGTCAGCCATCCAGAAACTTAGCTGGGCAAGCACAGCTGCCATGGAGAGGAATAGCAGCACGCAGGGCTACTGTACTGGGAACTGCCTACAGGATCCCAGAGAGCCAGACTGGAGGCATTAGCTGGCTTGCAGAGCCCTTCCTATCGCCAGATTATCTACCTCTCTTAGGTGAGCTCTTGTGACTTAATCTGCATCCCTCAGGGCACACCCCAGCAGACTAGATTTTGAGGCAGAAGTGACATTAGAAGAGGAAGTGGCAGATGCTGGCACATAAATGATTAGGAAACCACTGCAGGCACCAAGTACATCCTGCTGGGCCTGCTAGGCCTACTGGGATGCAGCAAGCTCAGAGTGGTCTCCTGAGCACACAAGGCCATGGAGGCATTCTCTGCAACCACATCCTTCCTCTGAGGGGCCCTTCAGCTCCCAGGGACACAGTGGGCATGAAAGCGATGGGTCAGAAAGCCTCAGGCCTGGAGGAACTTAGGCAGGAAGAGGCTATGGGAGGTAAGGGACAGGAGCAATGGTTCCTTGCCATGTGCACTGCATAGTGGGTAGAAAGGTTAGCTGTGGGGGCCAAGCACATGATCGTAGTTTTTTGAAAAACTTTATTTACATTTTATTTGGAAGCCTTTTCTATCCACTGATGCATTGCCCAAATGCCCTTAAAGGCCAGAGCTGAGTCATGACAAAGCCAGGAGGACTGAACTCCATCTGGGTCTCCTAGGTGGGTGGCAGGGACTCAGGAATTTGAGCCATCACCTGCTGCCTCCTGGGGTCTGCATCAGACAGAAAGCTGGATGGAAAGGGAGGAATCAGAACTGGGACTAGGCATTGAGGTATGGGATGCAAAGAAGTCCCAAGAAGGATCATAATTGCTGCCCTACATGAATTGTTTAACCAACAGATAAGTCTTCTCTTTGCAACATCCCAATAACCAGCCCAGTTCAGAATTCCTAGGAAGCTTGGTTCCTAGTACTGCATAGCGAGCTGGAAAGAGCTGGTCCATCTCTAAGCAGAATATGCTGATCACTGCCACTGAGGTTTAGCCATTCCTATCCCGCTTCTGACTCCATAATAAACCAGTATCGTGTGGAGAATCAAGATGGTGGAATAGGGTAAGGACATATTTAAGCAGATGGAGAATAACTAGCTAAGGTGAAGCAGAGCAAGCAGATTCCAGGGAATAGGAGAGGACAGGCCAATGACAGAGGGGAACCTGGAGACTATGGACACAGGGAAGCAGCAAAGAAAACGAAGTGGTGCTGCAATGACCAGATATCTCAGCGGCAGTTAGCAAATGGTGATACAAGCTCCACCAGCAACCAGAGTTCTACTGGCAGCCAGGTAGGAAGAGGAGTTCACTGGGAGCTCAGCAGGTGAACCTAGGCAAAGGACTGCCCATCAAGCCAATTTGTGTGATCTGATGAGCAGCAGAGATAGAACAGCAAACCCCAAGCAGATGGTGTGGAAACAGGGTGGATTTCACAGCCTAGACCTCCACCAGTGTCACATCAGGCACCATTTTGTGTAGTGAGGCAAAGGCTGTGGGACTGGAAAGACAATAGCAAGCTACACATACACTAAGCCTGGAGTCAACTCATTTCTGGGTCAGCACATTGCACTGGCCCCACATGGAAAATAGTACCAATGTGGCATCCTACAGGTTCAACCTAAAATAGGTCCAGGTACCCCCAGACCTACTGGCCAGTAGATCCAAAACTGCAGCAGGTACCTTTTTGTATAGTGTGGCAAAGGCTGTGGGACTGGAGGGACAATACGGAGCTGCACATGTGCTAAGCTGGGAGTGAACTCACTTCCAGCTCATTGCATTGTACTGGTCCCATAGGGAAAATAGTACCCACTTTGGCATGCTATGAGTCCCACATAAAATAGGTCCAGATGGCCCTTAGACCTAACAGCCAACAGGTTCTGGAAAGATCAACACCATCAAAAACCTAGTTATTTAGGACATCTGGCACCTCCCTAATCCTGGGAACTGCTCGAACTGGAAGTGGGAGAAAGGTTACACAGGCAATGGTGCAGCCTCAGCCCGGGATCACAGGAGGTGCAGACTGTGAGTGATAAACTGGGGCTACAGAGACCGTAATGGAAGCCTAACACAAGAGCCCAAGCTTGAAACTCACTGGAGGGAGTGGCACAAGTGATGACAAATGAAGAACTGGGTACCAAACACAGTAAATGAAATTGAACTGTAGACCTGTGGGTGATACAGCTTAGATCTTCCTTAAGGGGAAGAATCTGCTAACCAAAAGTGCAATGACCAAAAGCAAAAGAAGAAACAGAGGCACAATGAATATTACTGAAGACTCCCCTGCAAAGGAGCAAAGCCTTTTCCAACTTCAGAGTTAACTGAGGAATGTATCAAGGAAATAGTGGATAAAGAACTTAAAAAAGAAAAAAAGTTTGCTATAAAGCTTCTTACCAACAACCAGAAGCTTATACAGCAATTTAAGGAGTATGTCACACAAGAAACAGCAACACTGGAACAAAATGAAGCTGAATTATTAGAAATGGAGGACACAATGGAGCAAATTAAAAATTCGGTGGAAAGCTTCAACAACAGAATGAATGAGAGAAGAAATCTCAGAATTTGAAGATATTTCTTGCCACAATGGGCAAACAATCAAAAAGCTGGAAGCAGAGCTGGGTCAAACTAAAAACAAAGTAGTCAGGAATTAAGAGACATTATTAAAAGATCAAATATAAGAATTATGGGGGTTCCAGAGGTACAGAAAGAGAAGCTGGGTTTAAAAATGTAGTCAATGAAATAATAAACAAAAGCTTCTCTAGAATGGAGAAAGAATTGGGAAACAAGATCCAGGAGGGGCACAGAACTCTCATTAAGATTGACAAAAAGCAATCTTCATCATGACACATAATAATCAAGCTTTCTTCAGTCAGATATAAGGAAAAAATTCTTAAATATGCACAAGGCAAAAATATCAATTGATCTATACAGAAATAGCAATCAGACTCACAACTGATCTCTCAGAGGAAATTCTATAGGCCACAAGAGAATGGAGTGACATATTCCAGATTCTAAAAGGAAAAAAAAAATGTCGACCCAGAATAACATACCCAGCAAAACTTTCCTTTGTCTTTGAAATGGAAATGAAATTCTTTCACGGCAAAGTTCAAGGAATACACCTCTTCCAGGCCTGCCTTACAAAATGATACTTAAAGATGTTCTCTTGACAGAGAAAAGGAATAGCACCTACCAAAACCAAAGGCAAATGCAGAGAGAATCCAAGTAAAATGACAATAGAAGACTAAATCAAACAATGAACAACCTATGGCTAAAATGACAGGATCAAATAACCAAATATCCATATTAACCTTAAATATAAATGGATTAAACTCATCTATAAAATGTCATAGGTTAGTGGGCTGGATCAAAAAATAAAACCCATTTGTCTGCTGCCTACAAGAGACATACCTCACAAGCAAAGATCAGCAGAAATTACATCTAATGGTTCAGTGTTTTTGGTTTTATTTCTATTTCTTTTTTCCCTCAGTTTAAATTCTTCACTGACTCATGGGTCATACACAGCATCATTGTCTTCAAGAGGTTCTTGATTTTTCTTTTTCATTTCTTCAGCCACATATTGGTCATTCAGTAGATGTTATTTAACATTATGGCATTGTAAATTTCTCTTTTTCCTGTTGTTGATTTTGTTTTGTGGCTTTTTTATTTAAAAAATGCATAGTAACTGTGTAATATAGACTATCATCTAAATGTGATGATATAATGCAGTATGCATCTCTACTTCCAAATCAAAGATGGACTCCCAATGAAACTGCTGTATGGATCCTAACAATAGGATGCTGGACTCTCTGCCATTGTCCATGCCTGCAATGATGGACTTAAGAATGTTTATGAAGGACTATACTATCGTAATAACATAGGGAAATCAGCAGTGATGGGGGAAAAGATCTGCGGTGGGAGGGGGAAAGGGAAATCTCAGAGCCTATGAAACTGTATCATACAATACTTTTTAAAAATTAAAAAAAAAAACCAGTATCATTCTCCTTCAGCTTTTAAAACAGATCTCAGTGCAGCTTGAAAGCAGAGTGAAGACACAAAACTTAAGCCTCACCCCAACCCGTTCACAAGGACAAATAATCCTTAAACTTGAATTTTTGCTTTTGATTCTCTAAGTTGGTGTCCAAAAAAACAGGCAATAATATTCACGTGCCTCCAGCCTGATTGTGAGATGATGCAGGCAAGGCCTGAAGGCTAACAGGGCAGCACTGTGTAGGAAGGGGAACGCTCTTGACCTTGCTTAGGGCCACACTTTGGAAATCCTTCCAGGGCAAAGAAAGCAAGAAGGACACACACAGAGCTCTAGCCATGGGGAGTGAAGGGAGGAAAGAGAGCCAGGGACGTAGCCCCTGCCTGGATGTGTAAGAAAACCCGTGCAAGCCCCCTCCTCCAACTATACCTTGCACCTGCTTGAAACTGGAGACTAGCAGGCTGTCTGCATTCTGGTAGATATTTTCTATCTTCAACCCCCCCAACCCCCAGTCATTCCAGGAATGAGACTCAGGAGCAGCCAGCCAGGAGCCAGGAGCCAGGATGTGGGAGGGGAGGCATTTCAACAGCTGGTTGGGGGTGGGGGCTGGCAGCCCATGTCAGCTGTAGGCACAATGATCCCCAGGTCTTAGCTAGTCTGCTAACCTTGCAAGAGAGCTCATGGGAAAATTGGGCAGTGCCTTTGAGTGCTGTTTGAGAATTTAGTGAATGAGTTGCTCACTAGGGCCTGTACTTGAGGCAGGGATACAGAAGAAGATGGGGAAGGCAGTTTGGGTTTTTTTGTTTGTTTTGTTTTGTTTTTGGTCTGTTTCACAGGACAGAGTAAGAGTAGGTCTGGCTTATTTGGATGGATGGATGATGGATGGATGAACTGAGTCCCAGGTTCACTCTGGCTGGACCTGTAAGAATAACTATTTGACCCTAAGAAGCAGTACCAGTGCCCACCTTGTGATCAGCATTGCTGGTAGCCCATGCTGTGTGCAGTCTCTGTGTCCAGCCTATTTTGTGCTGTACCAAGGGATGATGATACAGAAGCTACCAGTTCTGAAAACGACTCTGTTGAGGCAGGAAGCTGCCTGGCACCTGCACCTGCTGGTGGTAGCAGCTCCCAGAGATGACCATAGCATACTCTTCTTCAGCATCTCACTTCCCATGCTACTTGACTGTAAATTTTCTTTTTAAAAAAGTATTTATTATAAATGTAGAAAAAAAAGACATGTGCTATCCACTGATTTGTACTCCTCCAATGCCTATACAGTCAGGGCTAGGCCTGGGCAAAACCAGAAGCCCAGAACTCTGTCCAAGTGTCCCACGGGGCCAGTAAGAGCCTAAGCACTTGAACTGTCATCTACTGCCTCTCTGGGCATGACTTGCAGGAAGTTGGAATGGGGAGTGGAACCATGACTTGAACCCAGGCATTCTGCTGCCATGTCCAGTGCCTGCCCCTACATTAGAGGTTGCTTCACGGCTTCAGGATCAAAGCTTTTCTTTTACAGTTCCTGGGAAGGAAAGCTGTCCCCAGGGGCATCTTTGCTGACCTATAAGTGCCCAAGGCCCCAAACCTCAACTGTGACTCAGGCCCGTCAACGGGAAATGTGAAAAATTCTTCTCGCCCACCCCAGACACCCACACAGAGCCGAAGAATGCTACTCTCCTCATACCAGACTGGCTTCCCAGAATGCTTTCCTGCCTTCCCAGTGGGTGGTGGCTGGCGGGGCCACGCCCTGTCCTGGGAAAGAAACTGAGAGCGCCCCAGCTCAGGTAGGATGCTTTCCCATGCACCTGTCTCTCTTCATTCTTACAGAACCAGGAATTGCCTAGCCAGGGATTACCCATTGTTATCACTCTCTGGACTCCAAAAGGTTCAGCTGCTGGTCCAAATCACAGAGCTGGAAAGTGGATACAGGGTTCCAACCCAGGTCCTCCTGACCACAGCCCACCCCACTAGGGATGTGTATGCATGTGTGGTGGTGGTGCTTCTTCAATCTGCAGCCATGCACTTCTCGCCACTGTCACAAGTCCAACACATGGTATGTTGAATGCACAAATAAATGATGAATGCCCTCTCTTCTCACCAACACACTCTTTGCCACAGGCCATCTGTCAACTCCTCTATTAAGCCACTGGGACCTTCTTCTGTTCTTTCAGCCCTTTATGGTTGAGATTGATTTTGCACAATCCCTCTCACGTGGGCTCCAGCAGATTGAGACTTCAAGACTTCATTCTGTTCTTCTCTACCCTTTGTTGCTCACTGGATCTTCTGGGTTAACCTGTGTTAGTCCCACCATCTGACAGAGGATGGATGTGAGGCCTGGCAAACATCCAGAATGGCAGTTCTGCAAGTAGACCACGAACTAAGCAAGGGGGAAGGCTCTTCTACTGATGTTATTAAGACCCAATGAGCATAATTCCTAAGCCAAAACCATTGCTTGGGCCTCTGTCACACAGCATTATCCACACACTCAACAGTTGCAGAGACATCAATTATAACTTATCCATCAAGGAAGAGTCCCTGACTTTGCCATAGATACCAGAATCTAAAGCCCTGGTGAACCCCAACATCCATCTTCAGCTCTTACATGAGCTCTTCTTGTATCTTCTTGTACTTTTGGGGTAATTGACTAGATAGCACAGTGTGTCATCTACTCCAATCTCTGTCATTTCAGGGGTTAAATTGCCACTTGTGACATCAGCATCTCACGAGCACCACTTTGAATCCTGGACATTCCACTTCTGATCAACTTTCTGCTTTAACACCTGGGAGACAGCAAATGATGGGTCAAAGATCTGGTCTTCTGCTACCCACATGGGAGCCCCAGATGGAGTGCCAGACTCCTGGCTTCACCTTGGCCCCGCCCCAGCCATTGATGCGTTTGGACAGTGAATCAGTAGTTGGAAATGTTCTACCCTTCTCTAACTCTGCCTTTAAAGCAAACAAATATTTTTAAAAGATGATTCTGAAATGTTATATGAACTCCAGTATTTTCCAAATTCGAGTCTACAGGAAATTGTTCTTTCCTTCAAAATAAAGGGAAGGAAAAAATCCTGCAGTCTCATGGCCCTAATTAACAAAGATTTGGGTAGCCTTCCCTAGCCAGAGGGAGAAATGTAGAACTGTTACAAATGACAAGAGCTAAACCAGCCCTGTTCCAAATGCATTCTCAGCTCTGCTGTTGTGGTGGCCTCAAGAAGAGTTGAAAATGAAAGAGAAAACTGCCAGGCTTACTTTTTTCCTTCTCTTTCTCTCTCTCTCTCCTCCCCTCCCTCTAATTCTCCCTCTCTTTCTCTGGTCTTTCTTTGAAACTCAGAGTTACAGAAGGATACACAGAGAGAGGGAGAAGGAGATCTTCCATCTGCTGGTTCACTTCCCACAGGGCTTCAATGAGCAGGACTTCGGCCAAGCTGAAGCCAGGAGCCAGGAATTTCAACCAGTTCTCCCATGTGGGTGGGTCCTTGAGTCCAAGCACCCGGGCCATCTCATACTGTTTTCTCAGAAGCTGTATTGGAAGCAGAGCAGCTGGGACCAGAACTGCTGCCCATAGGAGACGCCTGTGTCACAGGTGGTGACTTCACCTGATATGCCACAGTGCTAGCCCAAGCTCATGTTTCTGGGGAGTATGTGTTTCCATAGTTCAGGTAGTAGAATCAAAGACAGCTCTAGACTAATCCTATATGGCGATTTCAAATGAGGCAGCTCCATTCTGCGGTGGGGGCTGTGGTGTTTCTCCACTTGGGCAAGCTGTACCTGCCCTTGCCTGTAGGGATAACAGAGAGCTTGCTCTGGTACCAGAGACAGCTAACACCTGCCCCTCACTCTTAACTCCAAGAAGGCTGTGTTGTCGAAGAGCAAGGGTGGTGACACCACAGGCCTTGGGACTTTCCTAGAGAAGATGCTTCTCACTAGGTGTCAGAAGGTCACAGGTGCCCACCCATGGAGCTAGGAAGCGCTCATCTTGTCTGACTGCTGCCAACACAGCAGCAAGGTCCACAGTCCAGCTGTGCTAGGGACTTCACAGTTCATTCCACTTTACTCGAGTGCACTCACCCATTCATTCAGAAAACCTAGTCAACCCTCCACCAGGCACTTCCCTAGATGCTGGAGATGACATAATAACCAAACTGTGAGGTAACTCAGGCACCTCAGTTGGTAGACAAAAACAGGATAAGATAAAAAGGATTTGGCATGGCTGAAGGCAGGCAAGGCCCTTTGGGAGGCTGCTGAGTAGAAACGTGAAGGTCAGATGGAGAGAGTGAGGCCCACCTGGAGGAAGGCCTGTTGTAGGCATAGAACAGCACCAGGCAGGCGGGAAGCCCAGAGCTGGGCACATCACCAGGAAGGGAAGAGGCCCAAAACTGAGCACAGCACCAGCAGGTGAAGACAAAAGGTGCTGTGAAAAGTCCCACTTCCTACAGCCTGAGCTGATATGCCTGACACCTGCTACACTGTTGGAGGGTTATTAGCTGACCTGAGAGAATCAGTATGCAGCAAACTGCAAGGTAGCCAAGGCAAGAGCTAAGAAGGTTTTCAACTTTCCTAGTAAGAGATGGTGTTCAGTGCTGCCAATAAAAAAAGATAAAAAAAAAAAAAAGATAAAAAGGAAAATTGCCCATCAGGAGCTCTGGTGACTTGGACAAGGGAAATTAAAAGCCAGACTAAAACAAGTAAGAGAAGGACAAGAGCTACCCCTTCCAGGGGCCAAGGAGCTGGGCATGGCAGCAGGGCCAATGGTCAGGAGAAATAGCAGGATATTTGCTAGAGTATGCCAGGGGAGAATGACAAAAAGAGAGTGAAATGCAGACATCAAGAGTGTACAGATGAGAGTTGCAGGTGAGTGAGTGGAATGCTAAGCCATTACCTGAGCTAGGCAAGCAGCGCAGAGTGGGCATACGTAGGGTGAGGGATAGTATAAAGGAGTGTGAGATCAATGGATTTAGTGGGATCAAAATATTATGTTAGGGGCTAGCGCTACAGTATAGCAGATAAAGCCACTGCCTGTGATGTTGATATCCCACATGGACGTTGGCTCCAGTCTTAGCTACTCCACTTTTGATCCAGCACCTTGTTAATGCACCTGGGAAAGAAACAGAAATTGGCCCAGTTGCTTGGATCCTTGTCACCCACCTGGGAGACTCAGAAAAAGCTTCTGGCTCCTGGTTTCAGCCTGGAGCAGCACTGTCTGTTAGAGCCATGTGGGGAATGAACCAAAAGATGGAAATTCTCTCTTTCTCTCTCTGTTACTCTTTGAAATAAATTAATTAATCTTAAAAACAAAAACCCTATGATGTTAGATACTGGAGAATGTAAGCTGAAAAGAAAAGAGAATGAGTTGAGTGGAGGGCATCTTACCTTCAACCTCTAAGGGAAGGAGGATGTATTGGGCTGCTACTGCTGCTGAAACAGATTCTTGCAATCTATTGACTTAAAAACCATAAGCATGTTACTTGATACTTCTGGAGGTCAGATGTCTACAGCAGATCTCAGTGAGTTCAGTCAAGTTGTGGGTTGCGCCAAGCTTCTTTCTGGAAGCTTTCAGGAAGGATACACTTCCTGGCTCTGTCCAGCACAGAGTTCACCCACTTTCCTGATCCGTAGCACCCTTCTTCCTCCTAGGAGACCCTGAATCTTCTACTGAGCATGTGCTGTTTCTGGTCTCTGCTTCTTAGGACTTCGGTAATTTCCCTGGGTCCATCCACAGAATCCACGATACTCTTCTTGTTAAACATCAACTGGTGAGCAGTCTTCATCTGCAGACAGCATTCCTCCCCACCACATCAGGTGACATACCCACAGATTTGGGGCAATTAGGACTTTAGTGTCTTTGGGGGGGTTCACTATTCTGCCCGACAGGAGGAGTATTGTTTTTGGCAAGGACAGATCATGGAGTGGATAGAAGACAAGGTCACTGGAAGGGTTAAGGTCAAGGAAGTGCAAAGACAGAATAGTGCAAGAAATATGTGCAAGAATGTTGGTGTCTCTGGGAGATGATGCAGTGGCACAGCAAGCTAATCCTTGGTCCTGTAGTGCAGGCATCCTGTATGGGCACCAGTTAGTGTCCCAGCTGCTCCGCTTCTAATCCAGATCCTTGCTTTGACCTGGGAAGGCAATGGAGAATGGTCCAATGTCCTGGGCTCCTGCACCTGTGTGGGAGACCTAGAAACTCCTGGCTCGCAGCTCTAGATCATTACCACTTCTGGCCATTGCAGCCATCTGGGTGGCGAACAAGTAGATGGGAGACTTTCTCTATCTGTCCTTGTCTCTCTGTGTAATCTGCCTTTTAAATAAAAATAAATAAATATCTTTTTAAAAAAATATTGGAGTCGCCAAGAATTACAACAGGAAAAGTATGAGAGAATAATAAGTAATCTGAAGTCAAGACTCAAGAGATAGTTAGATCTAGGGCAGGAAGCAGTTATCATTTAATGAGCTCTTGGGTGCCTTGTGGTACTGGCAGTAAAAGAAGTTGAAGTCAAGGTAGAAAACATTGACTCAGTCCTGCCCCTATAAAAGAAATTTCAAGGAAAGGAATAGAGATGATAGAATTTTCTCAAAACAGAGTTATCTCCTTGCAAGAATAACTTGAACTATAGGAACCATAAGGTATTATACCATACTTTTCAACAAATTTAGGGCCCAGCAAAATAGCTTAATTTATTAATCCTCTACCTGCAGCACTGGCATCCCATATGGGTGCTGATTCAAGTCCCAGCTCCTCTACTTCTCGTCCAGCTCTCTTACGTGACCTGGGAAAGTGGTGGAGAGTGGCCCAATGGGAGACTCAGAAGAAACTCCTGGCTTCAGATCACCTCAACTCTGGTCATTGTGGTCATCTGAAGAGTAACTAGTGGATGAAAGATCTTTTTTTCTGTCTTTCCTCTCTGTAAATCTGTCTTTCTAATAAAAATAAGTAAATCTTTAAAAAAATGTTTAGGTTTCTATTGTCTTTGTGGATGCTTATAGCAACTAGGTTATAGAAACGTGATTTTCCCCTTTCCATAGATTGAAGAACCAAGAATTAGTTGGCAATAAATAAGTATTAATATCATCTCAATCCCATGCTCATTCAACGGCTCTGCAGAGTATCAAAGACATTGTAGGAAACACAATAAAGTATAACACAGACTATGAAAATCTCCAGTGGGAGACTAAACTTTTGGGTCAACAATTCTTTTGAAAATCTGATGCTTGGTAAGGATTTTTGTCCCCTTAAAAGGTATGTAATGGCATACATCAAATGGCACATGTGATTTTGCAACACCTCCAAACTCCCCTCAAGTCCCAAGGGATTTATGCATTCTTGGGAGTGAGCCTTTTGTGCACCTGGCAAGATAAAACCACAGACAGTAGAACGCAGGTGGCAAGAGAGGGCCTTATTATGCGTGCTGTGCAAATGACATGGGAAATCACAGCTATGAATCCAAAAGAGCCCTACCACCCTCACACTTGAGCGAATCATGGAAATGTTGTGGAGCACATTGAAGAATGGAGATGATGCTGTGAAAAAGAGGAGTGATGAGGACAATTCAGCAGAGAGAGGAAAAGGGACTGAGAATTTGGGAGCCATGTTTAGGAGACCATTGAGAGACCAGATTGCCTGTGAATTGGGGCCCAAAATAGCCTCCAAAATATATTAAAAAAAGAGAGAGAACCATGTCTCCAAGTGAAATGTTTTCTCCCCACCCCCTAAATTTATTAATATGGCAGATGGGTTTGTTAGGTGATGAACGGTGAGTAAAAATAATTATTGTGATGAATTCAAAATTTCTAAGTTTCTGGTAAACAGCTTGGAAAGGCGGCTCCATCTTCAAAACACTAAAACAGGAAAAAGGTGTCTTGTCTATGAGAAGATTCTCATGTGATTGGACAGTAGAAACTGAATGTTAAATTTTCGCTATCTTTTATGCATCTTGATTTTAAAAATGGGTCTATGAAGGATAAACAAAAGCATTTTTTATGACTGACATAAAAAATACTGCAAAAGCTGGTGTGGCAGCCCAAACCCATCCTCTGACACCCCCTCCCCCGTATACTCCCATTCTCTAGAAAATATGAGCTGTCACAGGGAAAGCAGTAAGTTAAAATGTCCAAGACGTTATGGCTATTTTGACAGCATTAAAAGAGAGTCAAATGTTTTCAGAACGCTTGACATGAAATGGAAAACAGGTGAACAGTGATAAATCGTTCTGTCTACAGTCCTGAGTTGTCACACTGGCACCTGAATCTGAGACATTATAGGGAAAATCCCGCATACCACTCTTCAAAGGGCCGAACGACATCCAAATGAGATCCAGGTTAGGAATGTGAGGACTGGAGACATCCTCAATGTCAGATTTTCCTGGTCCAAATTCCCCCTGGGTAACACCTTTGCAGAGAGTAATGAATATTGCAGAATCACCGGATGATAGAAATGGAAGGGTTTTCACTGTCTGCACCCCTCATTCCTTCATTGATGTCTGGATTTCTCTCCCAACAGCCTTGTCTCTTCCTTTGAGAAATCTACCTGGAGATGGTAGGCTGAGAAAGACTTACCAACTGGATCCCCGGAGGGAAAGGAAGACTTGCTAGAACTGCCAATTTCCATGGTGTACATACTCCCAGTGAGGTGGGTCCCAGCGGCCAAAGTAACACCACAATAGAGAGGATAGCAACGGATACGATACATGTCAGTAGTCTCAGATGTAGAGTAAGCATAAAACACAATAGAGGTTGGTATTGTGGCACAGTGCGTTATGCTACCATTTGCAATGCTGGAATCCTCTGTTCTGCATTCAGCTTCCTGCCAATGCATCTGGAAAAGCAGTGGATGGTGCTTTGCCCATCCCTGCCACCTGTGTTGGAGACCTGGATAAAGTTCCTGGCTCCTTGCTTCAGCCTGGCTCCTTGCTCTAGCTGCTGTAGCCACCTGGGGAAAACACAAGCAGATGGAAGATTTCTTGATCTCTCTCTTGCCCGCTCCCTCTGCCTTTTGGAGAAATAAATCTTTCAATAATAATAGTAAAACACAGTAAAATAAGTTGAGGTAGTAAATTTAAACATTTTACATGTCTAGAAGCAATTTAGCTTCTAATATTTTAGGAGTAAACATTTAATAATTGCTACACATAGTAAATAGGCTGCCATGAGCCAGTGTGTGCTGGCTTCCAGATACCACTAACAGTGGTCTTGGAAAATGACATTGGACCATCCCTCCCAAGTCCTGCACCAGCGGTAACTCCTCCAGGTCACCACCCAAGCATCCAACAACTTCTAAGCCTGGTGCCTCTTCCCGGATGCTCTCCCACTCCCATCTCTCTATAGTTCTTCCAACAAACACTATTCACAAAAACACAGGCCAGCTGGATTAATGGTATAAACACAAAAAATAAAAGAACTATTCCAGAACAAGGAGAAACAGAGACAACTATTTTTTTAAAACCGGAGCAGAAGAAGCTCATTAACCCTAACATGAAACCCAGAAATCAGGAAGCAAAACCAAAATCACAGGCTCCAGTGATTTACCTAAAGCCTGTGCATAAGAAAATGTTTTATTAAAAACACAGGAGAAAGCACTCAATTGTGAGCCACATTCCACATAAAAACAACCAACAGCCAAAAGACAAATAAAACAATGCAAAAATGGCTCTAGGATATAAACAAACTGGCAGGACTATAAATATTGATAATTACATGAATGGATACCTAAGATGTGCAGAATAAGATGGTGAAATACCCGTCTCACCCAGCATATTAATAAATATTGAAATATCTGGCAAAATCCTAGAGTTGGAGAAGGAATAGGAAACCACATCTGTGCCAGGTGAGGTCAATGTTACCTGGTTGAGGAGAGAAAACCACGATGAACTAAAATGCATATATCCTCTGAACCAGAAGTCTGTTATAGGTCTATTTAATGGAACAGGATTCTTGATTTCTTGTTTGTTTTGAAAGGCAAAGAGACAGACTGAGAAAGAAATCTCCCACCTACTGGTTCACTTTGGCCAAACTGAAAAACAAAAACAACAACAAAAATCCAGCAGGTTCCCTCTGCCAATCTAACTGTCTCTTGCTATCTCTCTACCCTTCACATCAATTAATTAACTCAGAATGATATGTTCATAAATATTTGAAGAGTCATAGCTTTTTCTTCAGGGAAAAAAAAAGAAAGAAACTGATAGGAACAGTTGGCTTTTCTGGAAGACAGAGTGGTGGCACAGGGCCTGTAGCACTACTCAACGGCTGTGAGCAAGGAGACCAGTGTGACTGGAGGAGCCAGGTGAGTGAGGGGCTAGAACGGAGTGTGGAGACTTCTTAGGCAGGGGCTGGGGGAGGTGTGCGCCTGCCCAGGTTGAGACCTGTGATGGTTGGGGGTTGAGGTTAGGCTACCTGGCTTAGGGGCAGTGCTTTTGCTGCGTGCACTGTGGGTTGGGGAGTGGAGCAAGGAGCTGGGGTGTGGGAGTTGAGGAGGTGAAGAGGGAATCAATGATAAAAGAGAAAAGATCTGGGGTGGGACTGTGGTGCTGTCTGTAGGAATGGGAATAAGAGCTAAAAAAAGGTGAAGCCAGGACCACAAAGACAACAGGAATTTCTGAAGGCAGCTTTGGGGTTGTTGCAGGGAAGGTTTTGTGAGTAAAGTGGTATCCAGCCTCTTGCTCAAGTGCATACTGTTCTCCCTTCACTCACTCCAAGGCAAGCTACAGCTACCCTCAGTCACAGAATCAGCCACAATGCCCTTGCCCTTCGTGGCTGCCCAGAGAACTCCTCTTCATCCATTAAAGCCTGATGCTACAGCTCCAATGAACTGCTTGTTTTTCAGCACCACACACAACCCGGTGGACAGCTTTGCAGCCAACATCAGCTAGAACATGGCATGTGGCAAGCAAGTCACGGTCATTTCCTTACTCAAAGGCTTCAGATTGTCCTCACTGAGCCAGGGGCAGCTGGTGCCAGGCTTTTGCCTGAAGGCCATGAACAGCATATCCAGTTACAGCTCAGAGGCGCTTAAGCATGAGGACATTTGAAAAAAAAAAGGAGGGGGGCGAAACGTGGAATTAAAGGACAAATTTATTTTGGTGCAAAAGGAGTTGAATTTCACACATGTAAGGCATCTCTCAATGTCGAGGGGGAAATGCATATTAAGAAAAACTATACGTGAATTTCAAAATGTTTTACACCAAAACCATTTGGATGGGGTGGGGGGTATCTTTATCTGAAAGGCACTGTGACAGAGGAAGAGAAAGAAAGAGAGGAGAATCATCCATTTGCTGGTTTACATCCAAAATGACTGCAACAGTTGGGGCTGGGTCAGCTAGAAACCAGGAGCCAGGCGCTTCATCCAAGCACTTGGGCCATCTTCTGCTCCTTCCCCTGGTGTGTAGGATGCTGAGCATCTTGAACTTCAGTAAGCGCTCATATCAGATGCAGCATAACAAGAGGTAGGTAGCTTCACTTGCTGCACCAGAACGCCAACCCCTAAAGTTCCCTATCCTCCCAGCTCTGGAACAGGAGGGTGGGGACCCAGAGATTCCCTCTTCTCTTACTGATGTCCTCCACCCTCTTGTTCAGGTGCCAGCTCCCACACAAATGCTGCCATACCCAGGGGTGGCTATGCTGTGGGAATTGACGAATACATACATGTTGGGGACAGACAGCAAATCCTGTAAGTAAACCACCCATTTGGAGAAATGTTAACAGATAAATCAGACTTCCTTTAATCTTCTTTATTTTGTCTCACTTTGAATGTACACACACACAGGCACAGTTACTCTCACAGGCAAATTTTCTAGAACGTAAATAACAAAGGGAGATGTGGCACTGGTAAGATGTGGGCATGAGCTCTCTGTGGTGCATATGACAAAGCACTTTGCCCTGTGTCTTGCACAGGTGTATCCACTTCAATGCATCCTGGACTAGCCTCCCTGCGTGCTTTTTGTTAACCTGATCAAGTTACAAGTTGGGACAAACGGCTTACTCTTGCATTGCCAGACCTGCAATGTCCCCAAATCCAGGAATCCCAGGACCAATTTTCAGCAAAACATATATTCATGCTCCCATCAGGCCCTTTTTTGCCATATCCAGAATCAAGGAGAAATGAGCAAGTTTGGGTACCCCGAAGCAAAACCAGAAGGCTACCTGAGATGTTCCTAGATGCTCACAATGAGGAGACGAGCTGCTAGTCAGTCTCCAAGGCCACGAAGTCCAGGAGGAAACCTTTAGCCTTGGCCTTGGAGCTTGTGGATGTCACCTCCCTGGTACGCAGGCCGTGTCCCTTACACATGGCATGGCTGCGCTGGCAAGGCAGAGCTCGCGGTGGATGTAAATTCCATTGCAGAGGCTCTCCTAGCAACGTGGCAACAATAACAAACCCACAGTAACCTTTTGTCGTGTGCTCTGTGAAGCAGCAGCATGGTCATTAGTCTCACCAGAAATTTTAAAGGCAATTCTGCAGGAGGAGAGAGTGATTTCCCACTGGAGCATCAACAGCAGAGGCCCCAGTGGCTCTCTGTGGGCTGATAGCTACCCACCAAGGCACCAGGTTTTCACTCCTTAAGAGGAGGACATACCCTAAGTGGGGACACAGGCTAGGGAAAGACAGGGGCTGGGAAGCTTCTGGTCCTAACCCTGGTTTAGGAACTACCTGTAGACCTTGGCCAACTCACTCACACTCTCTAAACCTTTCCTGTTCTGCAACAAACAAACTACCTAACTACTTTTGGGGCTTGTTAAAAATCCAGGTTCTTAGGATTCCACCTGTCTTCCGAATCAGGAGCTTGTTCCAGAAATGTGGATTTAACCACAGCAAATGGACAAGCCTGCTGACTGATTCTGGAACCTTGCTGGGTGATTCTGTCTCTCCTACTTTGCTCACTTGGCAGTAGAGGATTCTGTATCCCTGAGGACTGGCCTGGGCAGCTCTGACCACTGCAGTCATTAGAGGAGTGAACCAGCAAATGGAAGGCCTTTCTCCTTCTGTCTATACGTCTTTCAAATAAAATAATTACACTTACAAAAAACTATGTATCAAGGGGCCAATTCAATGGTTCAATTGGCTAATCCCCCACCTGCAATCTCTGACATCACATATGGGCACTGATTTGTGTCCTGGTTGCTCCACTTCCAATCCAGCTCCTGGCTTATATGGTAACAAATCAGTGAAGGATGACCCAAAGCCTTGGAAACTTGCACCCAAATGGGAGACCTGAAAGAAGTGTCTGGCTCCTGGCAGCAGATCAGCTCAACTCCGGCCATTGTGGCCACTTGGGGGTAAAACCAGCAGATGAGGATCTTTGTCTGTCCTTCTCTCTGTAAATCTGATCTGGCTTTCCAATAAAAATACATAAATATAAGAAAAAGAATCTATGTATCATGTTCCCTATCGGGAGAACATTTTGCTTCTAATATGTCTATTTTGAAACAGTTAATTACCTACTTTATTTATGTATTTGTTTATTTTTATTTGAAAGGCAGAGATAGAGAAAGGAAGACAAAGAGACAGCATGATCTTCCATCCACTGGTTCATTCCCCAGAAACAACCAGGATTAGACCGGGCTGAAGCCAGGTCCAGAAATTCAATCCAGATCTCCAAGGTGGGTAAAAGGGACTCACATATTTGAGCCGTCACCGATTATTTTTTTGCATCTGCAGAAAGCTGGGTCAGAAGGGGAAGATCGGGGACTTGAATCCCGGCACTTGATTATAGACGTTAATACCCTATACAGTGACCTGACCACTGTGCCAAATGTCCTCTTCTGTAGTTAGCATCCTTGCTTATTTATTATACACTTTACTGTTTTTTAAAGATTTATTTATTTTTTTATTGGAAAGTCAGATATACATGGAGGAGGAGAGGCAGAAAGGAAGATCTTTGTCCGATGATTCACTCCCCAAGTGACTGCAACGGCTGGTGCTGCACCGATCTGAAGCCAGGAGCCAGGAGCCTCCTCCAGGTATCCCAAGAGGATCCAGGGTCCCAAGGCTTTGGGCCATCCTCGAATGCTTTCCCAGGCCACAAGCAGGGAGCTGAATGGGAAGTGGAGCTGCCGGGATTAGAACCGGTGCCCATATGGGATCCCGGTGCATTCAGGGTAAGGACTTCAGCCGCTAGGCCACGCTGCAGGGCCCCACTTTACTGTGTTTTAACATATAACATTAAATATTAGCATGTTAATATATTTCAAGCATTCTGAAATATAAATTAAAAGGCTCTAAAAGAAAAAAATTTGAAATAAGATGAAGGATTAAGGATTACTTTATGTGCAAGACACAGAGAGATTGAGACAGGGATAGACAGAGATCGCCCATGCATTAACAGGGTCTGGATCAGAGGGAGAACTGGAATGTTAACCCACATACTCCAATATGGAACACAGGTATCCCAAATAGCATCTCAATGGCTACATTAAAAGCCTATCTACAGGCCCAGCGTGTTAGTCTAGTGGCTAGAGTCCTCTCCTTGCACGCACCGGGAACCCATATGGGCACCAGTTCATGTCCCTGCTGCCCCAATTCTCATCTGGCTCCTTGCTTGTGGCCTGGGAAAGCAGTCAAGGACAACCCAAAGCCTTGGGAACCTGCCCAGAAGAGGCTCCAGGCTCCTGGCTTCAGGTTGGCTCAGCTCCAGCCCATGCGGCCACTTGGGGAGTGAAGCAGATTGGATGGAAGATCTTCCTCTCTGTCTCGCCTCCTCTCTGTCTATCTGACTTTAAAATAAAAATAAATAAAGTCTTTTTAAAAAGACATGTGCACTTTTAAGACATTATTGGTGAAAATCCTGGTTTAACACTTCGTAGAATAGAAAGACCAAACACAACTTATAGTGCTGATTACTTTTTTTAATGCTTAGTTGTAATACTAGGGTAATTTAAAAAGTTCATAGAAATGGAATACAAAGATAATCTGTGCATGAATTCAAAAGTTTCTGAAAAAAATGCGTATTATGAATGAACTGCGAACAGATACAAAATTTTCTCTGTACCAAAATAAGCTTTATCTTTGGATTCTATTTCTCATTAACCCCTCTTTCTTAAACTATTGATTTGTTTATTGAAAATAATTACAGAGAAGGGTGGGAGGGGACAGAGACAGAAAGATGTTTCATCTGATGGACACAATGGCCAGGACTGGAGCAGAATAGCAAAACCGGGAGCCTGGAACTTCATCCAGGAGCCTGGGACTTCATCCAGGTCTCCCAGGAGGTGACAGGTTCCCCAGCACTCGTGCCGTCTTCCGCTGCTTTCCCAGGCGCGTTAGCAGGGAGCTGGCTCAGAGTCGAGCAATCAAGACAAACCAGTGTTCACATAGAGGATGCAGGCTTTTTAAGTAGCTTTTTAACTCACTATACCACAATGTCAGCCCCTTGAGTTATTTTCAAGCATCCATTTCCAAAGTGTTCTGTCCATAGTATGAATTCCTTTCCAAAGTGATTAATTTCCCACCCAATATAACACCATTTCCTCTTCCCTTTACCTCCAATGGACACATTAAACATTTTTCAGATAGCCTGCTGAATAGTGTATCTGCCACAGAGAAAGTCAGCAAATTTGGAATATTTTGTATTTATAAAATAATAATGAGTGTCTTTAGTTGAATAATGCCTTTAAGAGCTCTGCCGTAAGATAACTTACAACACTTTATGGCCACAGAGATCCTCACTGTCATTCCGCATTTCATCAAGATTCTACTTTGATTTTTCTTTTAAGTAACCACATTAAGGGCGGCCTGTAATATTTTTGTGGATTTGCAATTCAACTGTTTTGTTACAGTGAGATCCCAAGGTTGCCTCTTTGTCTTCCTTGGGGCGTTTTCTTCGTGAATTCTGTCAGATGAGTCATTTTGAGTGGCTGTGCACATACGGATGTCCCCTCCCCCAACTCTCTTTCTTTTTAATTAAATAAGTCATTTTCTGTTGAGAATGTATCTTTTATCCATGCATCTTTCCCTTGGCAGGCCATAGACAGGCATTACTTCCTGTAATTCACTATTGAAACAGGATCTATCAGTTTAGTTATGGGGTCGTGTTGGAAGAATCTCAAATTTCATCCAGTCAGCAGGAATTTATTCCTCAAACATCCTCCATATATAAGTTTACCAATACATTGCATATCTTCCAGAAGGATTTTTCATACTAAAGGAAACATTTTGATTTTTCACTACAGTTTCATGTAAGTTCTTTCATTTTTTTTTACTGCAATACATTTGCTACCAGATAAAAAAAGCTCAAGAGTGGCTTCTACATAGTTATGAGTATTTCACAAGATGTTTTAAAATCTTAGGTGAGTAAGCATCACAAAATATGACACTTTAAACCAGAGAAAGGCTCATGTTCATGTCTTCATGTCTTCATTTCAAATCCTGTTCTAATGCAGCAAAGGAATTCCTATAGAGAAGTTTTGCCTCATAGGTAGCAATAGTGGATATAAACAGGTAGAGTTTAAATAGATTTTCAAAACAGATTTATTTATTTTTATTCAAAAGGCAGATCATATTTACAGAGAAAAGGCAAGACAGAGAGAAAAACCTTCCAATTGGCCACAATGGCCAGAGTTGAGCCAATCCAATACCAGGAGCCAAAAGCTTCTTCTGGGTCTCCCATATGAATGTAGGGTCCCAAACTTTTGGGTTGCCTTCTGCTGCTTTCCTAGACCACAAACAGGGAGCCGGAAGAAAATTGGAGCAGCCTGCACAAGAACCAGTACCCATGTGGGAGCCCGGCATGTACAAGGTGAGGGTTTAGCCATTAAGCCATCATACTGAACCCAGCTAAAATATATTTTTAAGAGAACTTTGTCAATCGCAAAAACTTGAAGTTTACAAGAGGACTGCAAAGACAGAACAGAGAATTCCTAGACACCCACCATAACCCAGCTTCCCTGTATATCAACATTTTATATGACCAGAGTATTTATTCAAACAAAGTAACTGGCTGGAACTATGCACTGCACTAGAAACTTTGTTTTGCTTCTCCAGTTTTCCCATGAACAGCCTTTTTCTACTCCAGACCTAGTCCGGGATACTGTTACCGAATGAGCACTCATCAATGACACGTAACAAATTTTTGGATATCTGCTAAGACTGGAAGAATGACGCAGTTGTGGCACTGTGCCTCACCAAGAATGAGTGAGAGGCACATATTCCAAAATCCCTAAAGAATGGGTGTATTCTCTTCTACTTGAGATGAGATGATCCAGCTTCCACCTATGTAACCACCACATGTGTAGTGAATACTGGGGAAACTATTTCTTCTCATTTTACTTTTTTTGTAAAAGACAGAACGATTGATATATCGAGCTACCCCAATTCCATTCCCGTAGCAAGTCTCTGCTACAAAGTGGGTAATAGACTGCATCATTTCCTTCTCCCAGAGTGGACACCTCGTTCTCCAAAGCACAGCTCTACTCTGCAACCATACCCTTTGGCTGTCAGGAGAACACGTTACATTCCTAGTAATATCATCAAGGTCTGAACTCGGAAAACTGGACAGTTGCAGTGTCAGTTTCTCTAGTCGAGCGAGACCACATTTTCCTGAATTATTGATAGCCAGGAAGCAATTACTAAACAGCCCCCTAATTAAAGGGCACAGATGCATTCCCTCCAAGAACACTGTGAAACCTCCACACTCTGTTTACACGATGGACTCTTCCGGCAGGACAGCACTGGGAAAACTTTGGAGGGGTAGAAGGCACCCCCACAGAAGCTGCCGACTCCCCTGGATTTCACCACTGAAACTCGGAAAGTTCATGCATGAGAGATACAACATTCTTTTACAGGAAGAGTAAATGAGGTTGTGGATGCTCTACTGGGCTGCCCCCCATGGATCTTGCTTCCAACTCTTTCAGGAAGGCTCCCACACCAGTCCTGTGCGAGCACCTGCCACTCACCACTCAGAACTTAAACAGCACAGTGAACGAAAGAGAATCAGCACAGCAGTGCTGGGGATGCTTCCAGAAGGTCATGTGTGTGAACCTTTTCATAGAACTCACTTGCATTTTATGTCCATTTTGGTCATTTTCTCGTGAACTTTGCAGCACCCATGCTTGTTTGCACTTAAATCTTATCTTTTGGAGCCAGCAATGTGGCCTAGTGGGTTGAGCTGTCCATCCCACATCCCACATGAGCACCAGTTTTGAGTCCTGACTAGTCCACTCTAATCCAGCTCCCTGCTAATGTGCCTGGGGGAACAGTGGAAAATGTTCCAGTGTGGCATTGTAAACTCCTAGCTTTTGCCTCATCCAGATCTGGCTATTAGGACCTTTGGGGAATAAACCAGAGGGTGGAAGATCTCCCTTTCTACCTTGCTCTCTGTAGCTCTCTTTCAAACACATAAATGAATCTTTTTAAAATTGTATTTCTTTTTAAATTTATATTTTATATACTAGTAATACATCTTGACTTTTATTATTTTAAAGATTTATTAATTTTTATTTGAAAGGCAGATTTTTACAGAGAGAGAAAGAGAGAGAGGTCTTCCATCTGCTGGTTCACTCCCCAAATGGCTGCAATGGCCAGAACTGACCTGATCTGAAGCCAGGAGCCAGGAGCTTCTTCCAGGCCTCCCATGTGGGTACAGGGTCCCAAGGCTTTGGGTCATCCTCCATTGTTTTTCCAGGTCATAAGCAGAGAGCTGTATGGGAAGTGGAGAAACCTTGACATGAACTGGTGCCCATATGGAATGCCAGCAGAAGCAAGCGGAGGATTAACCAGTAAGCCACTGTGCCAGCCCCAATTTTTAGTATTTTTAAAAAGGTTTAATCATGAGAGAAACAGAGAGAGAGAGAAAGAGAGAGAGAGAGAGAGAGAGAGAGAGAGAGAGAGAGAGACTCCCACATGCAGTTCCGAACATCCTGATATCTGCAAAATGACTAGGGCTTGGTTCAGGTCCACAGCTGGAGCTGGAAACTCAGTTCAGATTTCCTATGTGCATGCAGGAACCCAGCTACTTGAGCCCTAACTACTGCCTCCTGGGGTCTGCATCAGCAGGAAGCGGGAGTCAGCTGCTAGGTGGGATAGTGTCTTAACAGGTGTCTGATGTGCTAGGTGAGACACCCACACTGATATTTAAGTTACTATATGATAATCCCATAGCCTGTTCATACCATGATAATAGCTACCATCTGAGAATCGTTCGCTGAGTGTCTCTGCTGCATTAGAGTATTTATTCTAACAGGTGCTGTTCTAGATTTGAAGTCATTAGCAATTATTATATCATGCTCCACTTCTAGGCTTAGCTATAAATTACAGTGGCCATTTAACATAGTGGCTAAAATGTGTGAAGCCCATGGTCTCATATTTGATTACCTAGATTTGAATTCCACTGTACCCCTGATTCCAGCTTCCTGTTAGCACACACCCTGGGAGGCAGCAGATGATGGCTCAAGTCGCTGGGTCCCTGCCACCTACATAGGAGACCTGGATGGAGTCCCTAGTGTGCTGGATTTAGCCTGGCATACAGCCCCAGTGAAGCAGCTGTGGGCGTTTGGGGAGTAAATCAGTGGGTGAGAGGCTGCTTTCTGTCCTTCTCTGTCTCTTTCCTTTAAAAGGTAGTACTAATTTAGCTAAATAAAAATTGCAGTTCAAGACTTAGCTAATATGTCACCCCTATTTTCCAGCTGAGAAAACAGATTTGCGTGACTCCTCAAAGTAGGAGGAAGAAGTGAGGGAGTCAGGATCCTTAAGCAGCCCAGCGATTGGCTCTCCAACCCATCTGCTCAGAAGCCCTGCCCTGTCCCACCCTTCACCCCACGCCGTCTCGCTAGCACCTCCCTGCCAGGCAACAGTGGATCTGCTGCTCCATCTCTCTGCATGCCAGCTCGCTCTTCTCTAAAGCACTGAGCGAGGGGCCAGGTGAGCTCCTTATCACACAGGGGACCTGGAAGTCATGATCACCCAGGCCCTGTTCAAAGGTGCCTCTCTTCAAAATTAGGGTTTTAAGGAATCAAAAGAGACCACATTCCATTCTTAATATAAAAATCTCAGGTTAAGCTTTTAAAATACTTCCATGCAGGCCCTGTGTGTTAGAGGCATATTTGAAGATAGGGTAACTACCTGGATTACCACAGCTGGAGTCTCTGGTGGGAAATGGAATGTTTTTATTGAAATTGTTCTTGTTTAGGTTTCAGGGGGAAAAAAAGGAGAAAGAGAGCTGATCGACAGTATCGTGTCTGGTTTTAATCATAGCACAATCTTCATGAGAGAGGGGAAGGCTGAGAATTTTTTAATCTGATATTTCTCAAGAAAAATACATGTCCAGGAATGATACAAACTCATCAGCCTTGAAAGAAAGGCTAGGGGGGAGAGGAGAAGGAATCCTTCATATAAAAAAGACACAGGAAATTCCAAGGATGTTCCACGGGGAGGAAGAAAACCACTCTATATTTGTTTGTTAAGTTTTTGCTGCTTTTATTTTTCAATATGGTGTGAAGAGCTGGTTCTGTCCAACTCCCAAAGCTTGGCTTAGAAGAAATTGGACCATTCACCTTCTCTGATGGGAAAGCACAACTCACCAAATGCATCAAAAACTGCCACATGTACAATGACCCATCAGCCCTCTGCAAAGTTATCTCCCTGCTCAATGTGTAGTTCCAGCTTAGAGCCCATGAGGCCACATCTGAGAGCTATCACGTGTCTGCAGGTGGCCTCAGAATGTCCATATTTCCATTTGATGACTTAACCACTAATTGGGTTGGGGAGCAGGAAGTCATTTGGTATGATGTCAGGGTTAGCTATCCAGATTGGAAGGCATTGTCATTTCAGGTTTCACAACTCTGAGAATAGCAAAAATCTCAACCTTCCAATAAGCAGCAAAACTACAAATGGCTTCCTGGATGGTAATGTTTGGCACTGATGCACAGTGGGATACATTACTTATAGAACATCAGCAGAGTTCAAGTACATTTCATACCAGGTGTGCTAACTTTACTGTTCCTATGAGTGTCCACAATTTCAGAGTAAATCTAGTCTTCTTTTATACGCATCTGCATGAATTTTGGCTTTATTTTTTAACAGGCTTTATGATTCAACTACTGAAAGAGAAAACTAGTAGAGAAAAGAAAGGCCAATAAAAATAAAAACAGAAAAATAGTTTCTAAGGAATGAGATTTACAAAACGATATACAATGGAGTACCCTTATTGCCAAAGTGTTCAATCTCAGATTTATTCAAAACTGCCTCATTTAGTGCTTATTTGTGCTAGCTTTCATAGCACAAACTAAATCACAAAGATCAAATAAGGTAACCAGGCATCATTTTAAAGTTCATATTTGGATTGTGAGAGCATTTTTTTCCTCATCCCCATGGTCTTATCTCTGTCCAAAGCAAGAAACTGAACATTTTTATATGACTGAAATAGTCACATGTAAGAACCCGTTAAGACTTAAAACTTCAACTACTTTGGCTTAAGCTTTCAATTCTCTAAGTCCACTGTGAAGAGGAAAAAGAAAGTTGCATAAATTAAAATAGCTAACATTGCCCAACTATTCTCCGCTATTTCTCTGTGCTATAAATTATACATGTTTATAAGAATGGTAACAACTGCCTTTTCTCCCATTTCTTAAGTTCCCTTGTCTACAGAAAGTGGGATATGCTCATCCATTATTTAAGTTGCTATTTCTATCCCTGAATTGATACATATTTCTACGTAAGCCAATGGACTGATGCAGCCAGCATACACACACACTTCAATTTGATGTCCCACTTCATAATCTCTATTTACAATGTAAATAATCCTGTAAAAAATTAAACCTCAAATATCTTTAGCCAAAAGGATGTTCCCCTTTTTGGAAAGATTGTTGCCTTACTCTTGGTGTTCTCTGGAGCCTGCAGTGGAAAGGCATGGTTACTGCATCCTGTTTGACAGGGTATATGCCTTCTGCATATAGACCGTCAAGCTATCCAGTTATAAAAAGTGGGAGCACTGAATGGGTACTCGGTCTGCCAGTTAACATGCCAGTTAAGATACCTGCATCCCATACCAGAGTACCTGGGTTTCATTCCTAGCTCTGGCTCCTGACTCCAGCTTCCCTGCTAATTTAGACTCTGGGAGACAGCGAGTGATGGCTCAAGTAGTTGTCTTTCTGCCACCCACTTAGGAGACCCACACGCAGTTCCCAGCTCTCTGCTAAAGCCCTAGCCCACTCTGGCATGGCAGGAATTTGGAGAGTGAACCAGCAGATGGGCGCTCTCCATTTCTCTCAGCCCTTCAAGCAATAAAAGTTCATTGAGTAACATATTGGGGATTTGCTCTTACCTTCTCTGTCAGCACAGTCTCACTTTTAGTAACTTTGGTTCCTGCTCCTGACTTCCCAGGTTTTCACTGACTTCCCAGGGTGAAAGGAGGAGATGGGGTGGAAGGGAATTGAAGGACAGACAGCCCTAGGCAGAAAGGCAGGGCACACATTTGATATTTATGGGACAAGCATGCCTCTGTCCACTGACACACTCTAGCCTAACTTGTGCCGGAGGGCTGTGCAGACAAATTCAGCCAGGAGGAGAAATAAAATATATTCCAGTTGGAAAAGGAGGATAACTTGGTTTTGTCCTGAACGAATTGTGTTTAAAACAAAAAGAAAATGTTAAGTAATCTCCAAAAAAGGCTAATTACAAGTAGTAAGTGACTTTGGGAAGATTATACCATAAAGCCAGTGTTGTAGTACAGTGAGTTAGGCCAGTGCCTACACCATCAACATCCCATATAAGATTGCCACTTCACGTCCCAGCTGTCCTACTTCAATCCAGCTTTCTACCAATGTGCCTGGGAAGGCAACAAAAGATGGCCCAGGTATTTAGGCCCCTGCAAGGAGACTTGGCTGGAGATTCTGGCTCCTGGGTTCAGCTTGACCTGCCCTTCGGGAACGAATCAGCAAATGGAAGCTTTCTCTCTCTGTCTTCACCTCCATGTAACTCTGTTTTTCCAATAAATAAATAAATAAGCAAATATTTTCTAAAAATATAACATGATGTAAAAGGATTGTATATTTAAAGTTAATATGTGAAATTCAGTTATGTAGTGCCTAGCTGACCTAACAATTAGCTATTAAATGTTTTTAAATTCCCATTACAAACAATTCCCTAACAATTAGCTATTAAATGTTTTTAAATTCCCATTACAGTAGCATAAAGATGTGACATACTTAAATCTAACAAAATGTCTATAAGACCTTTACATTTACTTTATTTTAAAAATTTATTTGTTTATTTTTAAAGAGTTACACAGAGAGAGAAAGAGTGTGTGAGACAGACCTTCTTTCTTCTAGTTCACTTTTCAAATGCTCTCCATAGCTGGGACTCGGCCAAGCTTAAGCCAGGAGCCTGGAACTCTATTCACATCTCCCACTTGGTCCATTTTCCACCATTTTTCCCGATGCATTAACAGGAGGCAGGAGCAGCCCAAACTCAATCAGTTCCCATATGAGATGCCACAGGTAGCAACTTAAACTTCTAAGCCACAATGCCAGCCCAAAGACTTTTACATTTAAAACAAGAAAACACTGCTGATATAAGTGGAAACCTTAAAGCACTTGGTAATAATATCATTGAAATAAATTTACCATTAATGTTTGGGCTATACTTAACATATTAAGGGTACTGCAAAAAGTTAATGGAAAAATATAGTTTAAAAGATAATGCAAATGGCATAATGAAGCAGGGCCACACAGAGTCTCAATTGAACTTTTCAAAGTTTATCTGATCATGGCCAGCACCATGGTGTTATCAGGCTGGGCTTCTGCCTGCAACACTGGCATCTCATATGGGAGCTGATTCATGGCCCAGCTGCTCTACTTCCAACCCAGCTCTCTGCTAATGGCCTGGGAAAGCAGTAGAGAATGCTCCAGAGCCTTGGACACCTGCACCCAAGTGGGAGGCCAGGAAAAAGCACCTGGCTTCAGTCTGGCACGAACCCCAACTGTTGCAGCTATTTGAGAAGTGAACCAGTGGGCGGAAGAGAGATCTCTCTCTCTCTCTCTCTCTCTCTCTCTCTCTCTCTCTCTCTCTGGCTGTGTGTTCTCTCTCTCTCTTTCTCTCCTTTCTTTTTCTTTCTCTTTCCTTTTCTTTTTCTTTCTCTTTCCTTCTCCTCTTTTTCTTTCTCTTTCTTTTTCCTTCTCTTTCTCATTTCTCTTTCTCTTCTTCTTCTTTCTCCTCTTCCTCTTTTCTTTCTCTATGTCCTTCTCCCACCAGAGTTGCAGGAAGTTGCAAAATGCTTGAACCGTCACCCCTGCCTCCCAGGGTCAGCAATGGCAGGAGGCTAGCACCAGGGCCTGGAGCAGAGAATCAACCCAGGATTTTGCTGGGATAGAAGAGCATCTTCACCACTGGGCTTAACACCCATTTTTCAGCTAATGTCTGGTACAGGTGCAAAAATAACTCAGGGGAGAACACTTTTACTAATAGAGAAAGAATGATTGAATATCCATTTGCAAAAGAATGAACTATAGTTCAGTTCTCGCACTGTTTACCAGAATGTCTAGTATCAGAAGATACAAGCATCAAAACCAAAATCATGAAATTTCTATACACACATTCTTGGTGGTCTCAGGTTAGGTGAAGAGCTCTTAAATACAACACATACACACGCAAACACACCCCAGGTTTTTTTTTTTTCTGACTTCTTTTACCAACTGCGCAGGAAAGAATGGAATCAAACAGGTAAATTGAATTAACTGAAGGACCAGGTGACATATGAAAAATACAAATTACCAGGCCAAATCCTCAGGAACTATATCAGGTACCCTGTTAGTGGAGCTCAGAAATTTATTTTTCTGAACAAGCTTTCTCCTTCCAACCCCACCCCTGCACACACACAGACACAGAAGATTCCGATTCTATTCTGAAGTCAGAGAAACAGGTATCTGAACAAATTACTATAATCCCATTCCCCCTTACTGAAAATTTTACTAAGAGCTGATTTTATTCACACCAATGAGTTACAAGTGGAAATCTGGGTGCTCTAACAAAAGTCTTTCTCTGTACACCCCTGCTAAAACTGTTCTGTACCTCAATTGCTGACACATGTCTTGTTTGAGTTATAAGCCAGTCTAGACTACCCCCCCAAAAAAAGAGGGAAAAAGTCAAGTTCAGCAAAATTATGCTTTAACGCTATATAATGCTAAATACTATAATGAAAATAGACACGAGACAGCTGAATAGTAATCTATAGCCATTTTAAGGTGTATAGAACCCGGTCGTGTATAAACTAAAATTGAAATGTCAATGAAGGAGTCACAGGATGTGGTAAAGAACTTGCATTTTTTAACATGTTGGTTACTCAATACTATGTCAATTAATTCCATAACGTTATAAATTGTTGCTGATGTTATTCAGGGTTTTTAATTCATAGGGATGATACTCTGCCGGCTCTACCTTCAGACCAGAGATGGTCTCCCCAACAAGCCGTTGAATTTATCCGGACGATAAGATGCTGGACTCTACGCTTGGTAGATGCTCGCAATGAAAGAATCTCAACTGATCTTGAACTGTGGTAATGCAACAAGGTGGAGGAATCCACCATGGGGGAGGGTTTGGGGAGTGGTGGGGGGAATCCCAGTACCTATAAGACTGTGTCACATAATGCAATGTAATTAATAAAAAAAAAGTCTTTCTTTGACAAAAAAGAGAGAAAAAAAAAAAAACAGTGCAAACGTTGGCCATAGAAGTGTGAAGATACTGTATCTGGAGCTACAGCACCATTTTTGTGGCTATAAGGAGTCACACTTAAGAGCTCCAGGGTAAAAAGATGATGTCTTAGTGCCACTGAAATGACCAAATTTGGCCCTACTCTGCATCTGGGGTGTCTGTGCAAAAAGGTAAGCCCCTTTTGTTCAGATACACTATTCCTTGCATCTGAAAACATCCCAGTAAACACCTTACTTCACTCTCCACTGAGGTTCAAAGGAAGCAAATTTGCAAATTTGCAAATTCAGAACTAGTGAAATAGAAAACAGCAACACAGATTGCAAACCCATCCTCGGAAGCCTTGAGAGCTATCTCTATTCCCTGGTCTTCTGAAATTTTATTTAGTCTATTTAAAAGGTGAGATCACAAGTATGCATGGGGCATGCTCAGGAGGATGAGAAGAGGAAAGGTGAGAGAAGGAAAAATGTTTCTGCTCTCAATTCTGTGCCTGCAGGAGGGGAGGGATGGCCCCTCTACATTGCCAGACTTAATATGATCTTGGGAAGTGGGCTGGGTTCATGATACTGCACTACCTCCCTGGCGAGAGGAGTCATTGATTGATAGGCAGGTGGAATTTACAAAGCGCAGGGAGACTGTGACCTCTATTTATGATCCTACGCCGACTACATACCTGTGCCATGCTCCCTCCCCCCAGAGAATCTAGACTATTCTTTAGAAAACATTTGTTTTATTTATTTATGGGAAAGTCAGATATACAGAGAGGAGGAGAGACAGAGAGGAAGATCTTCCATCTGTTGATTCACTCCCCAAGTGACCGCATGGGCTGGAGCTGCACCAACCCGAAGCCAAAACCCTGGAGCCTCTTCTAGTCTCCCACATGGGTACAGGATCATAAGGCTTTGGGCCGTCCTCGACTGCTTTCCTAGGCCACAAGCAGGGAGCTGAATGGGAAGTGGGGATGCTAAGCTTAGAACTGGTGCCCATATGGGATCCTGGCACATGCAAAGCGGGGACTTTAGCTGCTAGGCTACCACACTGGGCCCGAAATTCTAGACTCTTAATCTAAGGGTGTAGATTAGTCACAGCTTCTGTAATTACTTCCTACTGGTTAAGGATGTAAAGCTTGCCTATCCCAGGTCAGAACTCTTTCTTTCTCATCTAATGAATCCTTCTTATGAGCTGGAGAGCTTCCATTTAGTGTCAATGGCTACATCCCCTGAATCTTTATCATTACTCTGAGATGTTGTTGGCTTCTTTCCAGGGAGTCAGCAACATAGGTGGTTTAATCAAACAGCCTGTGCACTAAGGCCAGACAACACACCCACAGGTCCAGGACCCTGAGATCAGAGAAGGTGATGTGTCAGAATCCATCATGAGATGAAAGAACACGCTGCTTGCCAATGCCAAAAGATATTGGTGGGCCTCTCCCTACAGCAGATGCTGTGGCCTGGCCTGAGGAGGCCTGCCAGATCTCACCTGCAACTCCAGATCTCATACAGTTTGGCAGGTGCAGTGGTCTGACCCAGGGAGGCCTGTGGCTGCATCTCTGCCCATATAAAGAAAACCCTGAAGTGGCTCTCCTCCAGCCCCCCAAATCCAGCAAGCAGGGGTAGCAATCCACTCGTCCCATTACCCTCTTGCAGATTCAATGTTAAAGGGTAGAAGCTATGCTGACACACTGGTATAATTAAAACTGAGTTAGCATGAACCAATCCCAAATTGTCGTCTAGCTACTGGCTGCCTTACCCCCAGAGATGTAACCCTTGCCTGGGTACAAGGCAATCTAGTACAGTTGGGATACTCCCTGGTCTTAAAGCAAGAATATAAGTTAACCTCACTGTTTTTATCTACTATATGTCAATATTTACCTTTGTCACAATGCCTTTAAGGTATATCTAGTGATGATGCTATATCCAGACCTAAAGCACCTCTCCTGGGATCATCATACAATCCAGGTCAGGCATGTGTGACAGAAGATACTTTCGAAGAAAGTTCAGAGGCATGACCATTCTTGATTTCAATCTCAAAAAGTTAAAGTGGCACCATTGGGCTTACTTGAGTTTTCTGTCATACTTCATTGTGGCTTGACTGTAGATGCAGCCACCCAGCTCATAATAGTGCTCCTGCACCAAACTCACCAAATCATGGAGTGGAAGCAGACTTCATCTCAGAACATTTCCATCAGGAATAAAATGCCAAAACATGGAGTGGATAGAGATCTTCCCAGAGCAAAGGTGAAAGGCGCTTGTTGTCTTTGCAGCCATCAGCATTGCTTAGGCCTGAAGCAAGTCGCAAGGAAAGAAGATACAGAGGCAGGAAGTGAGGCTACAGAGCAAATAAACACATCTCTTTCTGTACACCACCTTGCCTTCAATGAGGATTACCTTTCCAGGTGAAGCCCCTCCAGGGACTCACAGCCAGCACAGATGGGTTTGTCATCCTTCTCCACAGGTCAGGAAACATAGGCTTTGCAGGGTTGACAGTCTGGCTCATTCCAAAATCAACTGTCCTCCACTGAGAATACCCTGTCAGTTGTCAGAGAAGGCGTGCCAAAGGAGAGAGAAGATCTCTCAAAGACAGAAAGCAGACCTTGCAAGATTTGAGGGCTTCGACCCATACCTCCTGTGGCTCTTGGAGACGTGAAGGAAGCCGGCAGCATATGGACCCCAGATGTTCAGAGCAACTTGCTCTCTCTCTCAGATGAGTCTGCACTGGAACTCAGAGTAGGTCACAAGAGAAGGCACCTGTGTGCCCAGCCAGGAAATGCAAGGAGCTGCTTCCTAGGCACAGAGTCAAGGGGCCAGCCTGAGTCTGGCATTCAAGATTTCCATTTTCTCCCCCTGGGGTGGTGACACTCTTCCTGTCTCGTGATGAGGTGTAGGGTTAAACCAGCACAGGCGATGGGGAAGAGCTATAGATCATGTAGCTCTTGAAGTCCTTGTGGCAGAGCCTTGGCAATGGACTCACCCACGGACATTTTTGCAGTGAGGTGGGGCCATGTGACTGAGCCCGGACCAATGGAATGTAGGTAGGCGTGGTAGACATCACTTCTGGCATAAAGCAACCTTGGTCATCCTCCACCGTCTGTCTCCTGCCCGCTAGTCACACACACGAGGTCCAGCAGACAGCCCAGAAGCCCCAGCATATGCTGACACCATTCACCGAAAGGAATGATACTCCTGGAATAGTTACACAGAGGGCCACTTACCTAGAAGGAATCACCACCTTGGATTTTGCTTGGAGGAAAAACAGCTTGGGCTGTGCTAAGCCATTCTAGACTTAGTTTAGGGTTAACTGACACCACTTGACACAGAATCTCAGTAGATCCTAGATGAAACACTGAGGGGTAATTGGTCCTAGGGGACAGGGATGACAGTCGTGTTTGGAGGCCAGGACCTCCCGTCCGTGCCATTCATGCACTTGGTGAGCTCTTTGGGAGGCGCCTCATTTCCCTCCCTTCTATCTGATCTAGTTTTTTTTTTTTTCAAGATTTATTTATTTTTATTGGAAAGGCAGATGTACGAAGAGGAGAGACAGAGAGGAAGATCTTCCGTCTGATGGTTCACTCCCCAAGTGGCCGCAATGGCTGGAGCTGAGCCGATCCGAAGCCAGGAGCCCGGAGCTCTTCTGGGTCTCCCACACAGGTGCAGGGTCCCAAGGCTTTGGGCCGTCCTCGACTGCTTTCCCAGGCCACAAGCAAGGAGCTGGATGGGAAGCAGGGCTGCTGGGGTTAGAACCGGAGCCAACATGAGATCCGCGCAGGTGCAAGGCGAGGACTTTAACCACTACACTATTGCACCGGGCCCTTCTGATCTAGTTTCTAAATAGTTAGAAAAAGTTCCGAGGACTTAATTTAGGCCTATCTCTTTCTTTGTTTCAGAACCTATAACCTCCAATACATTTCCAGACCCCAAGTTCACCGTCATTTAATTCATCCATAGCTGATGGTTGCTAGGTGCAGGAAGAGTTGATGAGTGTGCACCAGCTTATATTTTCATGATCGCAATAATCAATGGGAACCTTTGCTCATTGTTGAAGTGTTTCATACAAAGGGCACTTACAGAGCTCTTATTCCTGAGATTGTGGTTATTTTAAATCAATATTTCCTGATTTAAAAAAAATTCTGCCACATGTTTATGTGTGAGTAACTTGATCTGAACAAATCTGTGTCTGATGGTCAACACTTGCCTTGGTCTTTTTGGTGTTATTTTATTGTAGAAAAACTTAGTATACATTTACCATTTTAACCATTTTTCAATCCACAAGTCAGTGACACTGATTCTGTTTGCCATGTGCAACCTCTGCTGCTAATCCTGAGATCTTCCCATCGCCCCTGACTGAAACGTTGTCAACATTAAGCACTCTCCATGTCACTTCCTCCTTTCCAGTGCCACTCACTGAATTTTTGACTCGGTGAGTGCTTATTCTAGATAGTCTGTGCAAGCAGTCATAATAGATTTGCAATCTTGTAGCTGGTCTATCTTACTTAACATATTTATTCAAACTCCACCCATGATCTATCAAGACTTATTCTTCCTTTTTTCATTCCAGCTTCCATTTGCCCATGCCTCCTCATGTGTTGGAGGATGTTGGAGTTCCCATGGGCATTTGAGGGACCTGGTTGAAGGCAGATGAGGTTAGGAATACATTTCCTTGTGGTTTAGGGGCTTACATATGTAGGTTGTGGTTTCTTTTGAGCATAACTAGTTTAACACTATCATTTCAGCATGAAATGCTTCTGACCAACCAATGTGCACACTCGGTAACATTATGATTTGAAGGAGCTGCTGATAGGCACACTTTCCAGCAAGAGAAATAACACCTGGGCCCGGCAGCGTGGCCTAGTGGCTGGAGTCCTCGCCTTGAATGCGCCGGGATCCCATGTGGGCGCCGGTTCTAATCCCGGCAGCTCCACTTCCCATCCAGCTCCCTGCTTGTGGCCTGGGAAAGCAGTTCAGGACGGCCCAAAGCTTTGGGACCCTGCACCCATGTGGGAGACCCGGAAGAGGTTCCTGGTTCCCGGCATCAGGTCGGCGCGCATCAGCCTGTTGCGGCTCACTTGGGGAGTGAATCATCGGATGGAAGATCTTCCTCTCTGTCTCTCCTCCTCTCTGTATATCTGACTTTCAAATAAAATAAATCTGAAAAAAATAAAGAATTTTTTACTGACTAGTTCACGGTTCTTTAATTTCAGGTGTTATTTCTCTTTTTTTAAAAACTTTTTTTTTAAAGATTTATCATTATTGGAAAGCCGGATATACAGAGAGGAGGAGAGACAGAGAGGAAGATCTTCCATTCGATGATTCACTCCCCAAGTGGCTGCAATTGCCAGCACTGCGCCAATATGAAGCCAGAAGCCTGGAGCCTCTTCTGGATCTCCCACACAGGTACAGGGTCACAACTGATTTCCCAGGCCACAGGCCGGGAGCTGGATGGGAAGCGGGGCCACCGGGATTAGAACTGGTGCCCATATGGGATCCCAGTGCATGCAAGGAGAGGACTTTAGCCACTGTGCTACCATGCCGAGACCATCAGTGATAAATTTTTACAAATGCCTGGTGTGTAAAAGTGTAAGTTCAGAAAACAAATGCTTTTCTATCAATACTAAGCCCAAGCAGAAAGTCTTCCTTTATGTTTATATTTGATAATACAGCATAGATAGTTATAAGTGCACCATGTACTTTCTCCTTAAAGAAAAAGATGTATACTGATGAATTATTTGCTTATTCAAAAGTCAGTGTCCTAATATGCCACCAACAAGGAGCCAACAACGTCTCCTCCTTTCACAGCCTCTTGGCCTCATAACAGCAGTGCATGTGATGCTCACACAGTGGACTCAGTGGCCTCACAAAGATGTCCACATACTGATCCCTGGAACCTGTGATTGTTCCTATCTTAGCTCAAGCTACAGGGTGCCATGAGCTGGATGACTTATACTCAGGAGAGATTTGGTTGTCATGTTGCTGGTAGCTGCAGGTTTGAGACCAGAATGCGTTTGGGTCTTGGGGAGGGATTTTTCTGGGCTGCATCCTTCAAATTTTTCCTTGCACAATCTAATTCCAACAAGGAAACAAGAGAACTTCTTGGAGATGCTTTGAAAGGGGCACAGACTTCCATCTGTGAGAGCTTTGCCCTCAGGATCTGATTTCTTCCCCACAAACCCCACTTCCTGCAGTCACCATGTTGGGCTTACAATTTCAACAGGTAAGTCTGGAGGATGAGGTCAGTAAAACAGCAAGAAGAGGAGCTTCTGACCCTCACCTAGGCACAAAGTCAAACATGAAGTCCACTCTGAATGAATGAGGGACACCTGTGGGCCAACCTCAGCATGTGGTCAGCAGCTAAAGTGATCCAGAGGATTGCAGAAACTAAGATGGGGGCACAAAAGGGGGCAGGGAACGTTGCTGCTCTATCACCTCATCCCTTAACTTGGTACAGTGCCAGGAGGGCCACTCTTAGCCACAGATGACTCTCAGGGTGGGAAGAGGTAGTGTGGGGGTGCTCAGAGGCTTCTCTTTGTTTTGATGTAGATCTCAACTGCTGGAACATCTGGAGGCAGAACCGCTGTGCCTCCTGCAGCTGGAGCCACCAACTCCTCCTCCCTCCTGTGGACTGAGAGACGCTTTGCACTCCCCACACCTCGTCTGGTGAAGCTGCTTGTGTTCCTATCTGGGCACTGACAAGTGCATACCTGCACACCAACCACTGCCCATGTACCTCCAATCTCACAGGCAAGGTTCCCACCTACTTTCATTGCATACATACAAAGAAGCTTTGTTTACCCCCCACCCCAACCATGGCTCTTGCACACCCATTGCTACCCCAGTGCCTGCAGCTACATCCCTGCTAGACCAGTTAATTGCTCCAGCTGCAAGTGTGCCCAGGTCTCCAGCAGATCCAATCCCTGAATGTTTTTCTGGAACTGACACTTCTGGACATGGATACAGATCTAGAGCCGCAGAGCCCCTCCTATAGAAGGAGGCCTTTCCCTATGCTTGTGCCAATCTGTGAAGATTAGCAGGTGTGGCTGCTGCTTCCAATGCCGGCTGTGATACAGGCACAAGGAGCATGAACATTAGGAAACCTGAGATGACCAGAGGAACTCAATGACTCCCTCATACTGAAGAAATGGACATCCATGAGTGGATACAGTGCTGCTGCATGGTAAGATGCTGCTTGTGACACCTGTAAGCCATGCTGGAGGTCTGGTTCAAGTCCTGCTTACTTACTTGATTTCCAGTTCAGGGTTTGTTAATGCACCTGGGAAGGCAGTGGAATATAGCGCAATACTTGGAATCCTGACGTTGGAGACAAGGTGCAGCTCCTGGCTCGTGGCTTTTGCCTGGCCCAGCATAGGTTGTTGTGACTATTTGGGAAATGAACCAGCAGATGAAAGTGCTTCCTCTCTCTCCTCTCTCTCTGCCTTTCAAGTAGGTGAAAATAATTTCAGAATAACATTTTTAAAATGGGGACATATGAATTTCTAGACAAGGAATTCAATTATTTTAATGAATCTCAGAAACCTACATATAAACCACTCAAATATCAGGAAAAGTATATGTTAGCAAAATAAGAAGTTGAACTAAGAAATTGTAAAAGATTTGAACAAATTCTGGTTCTGAAGAGTACAGCAATAAGCAGGAAAGATACAGTACATAAATTCAACATCAGCCTTGATAAGACAAAGAAAAAATAACCGGACTTGAACACAAATCATTTGAAACTGCACAAATGGGAGAAAAAAAGAATAAATAAGAGTGGGAAAATGCATGAAATTTATGAGACAACATCAAGAGAATCAACATATTTATATACTTTCCATAAGTAGAAAGAGGAAAAAGAGAGGCAGAGAAAGAGAGGATGAGAGAAAACATATATAAAGAAATAACATCTGACACATTCCATTGCTCAAAAAAAAAAAAAAGAGAAATAACATCTGAAAACAAGAGAAATCAACATCCACATTCATGAAGCTTAATGATCCTAAGAAGAGTTAACCAGAAAGATTACTGCAAAGGGCCCAGCACAGTGGCCTAGCAGCTAAAGTCCTCACCTTGAATGCACCAGGACCCCATATGAGCACTGGTTCTAATCCCAGCAGCCCCATTTCCCTTCCAACACCCTGCTCCTGTCCTGGAAGCTCCTGGCTTCAGATTTGTGCAGCTCCAGCCATTGAGGCTACTTGGGGAGTGAATCAGCAGTCAGAAGATCTTCCTCTCTGTTTCTCCTCCTCTCTGTATATCTGAATTTCCAATAAAAATTAAAAAATCTTTTTAAAAAGATTACTGCAAGACACGTGAATATTTTTTTTATATGAAGGGAGCAAATTTCATGTATTTCACTTGCACAGTTTTAAGAGTGAGGTGATATTTTCTACCATACCTTCTCTTTCTGCTCCTTCCTTTCTGATTTTTCTTTTCATTCTTACAACACCAAATAAATTTTCAACTTACTTGGTGATCACAACCTTAACCTTCCACTGAATAAAAAACTACAATAAATATTAAGTAGGAAAAAAAAGACTGCATCAAAGGCTACAAATGATAATCAAATCTCAAAATATCAATTTGCTCATATACATTACATATTTTGTACTCTGTATATTAGTTATCACAGAAAAGAGAAAACATCACTTTCATCTTTTGGGCCTAGTTTATCTTACTAAGCGTAATGGCCTCTAACTGCATCCATTCTGTTGGATGTGGGAAATCGTCCCTAGGTTTCTGCCTGCTACCTGCTGGGCATGACCTAGAGCTTATCTGCCCTGGCCTAAGGTGTAACTTCCAATGCTGTATACGGAACATGACTTCTAACATGATTAGAAGGGCAAGAGGATTAGGGGTGCCTTTCAGTCAATAACAGTGACGTTATTGGGTGAAGGGACTACCTGAAAACCTGATTCAACGCATGAATTCTCCATCTTCAAGCACTGGCATTCCAAAGGACTATTTGGAGAGTGAACCAGCAGATGGAAGATATTTTCCTCTTTGTCTCTCCTTTTCTGTGTAACTCTGCCTTTCAAACAAAAATAAATAATAATTTTTTTTAAAAAAAAAAGTGTGCAGAGGGTAAATGTGTAGTTATTGTATCTATTTGAGGTCATCTTATTAAATTAAAGGAGAGCTAAATATAACTCTTTGCAAGCCTCATAATAAACACAAAGAAGAAATTTAGAAGAAACTCAAAGGATGGAAAGAATCATTGCCAATTATTACTAAAGAAACCAAAATACTAAAGGAAGAGAGAAGAAGAACAAAGCATATCCTCAATGACCAGGTGCATGGTTGATGAGCAGAAATGGCTGGAAAGGAATCTCTTTTTCTAAGAAATGGGTCTTGAAGGTGGACTGAAATATTTGCTGAAGTATGTTGGAAAGAGATATGTTTCATACTAGGCTTGAGTATCCCATCTGTAAAGCGCAGAACAGGTGTCGTACAATTCTCAACAGCCATAGCATCTTTGGCAGAGTGAATGAGCAGTGGCTTCCGATGGAAGACACCAGCTGCTTTTGTAGCTAAGAAAACAATCAGCCTGGCAGTTGAAGCTGTGAAGCAAGGCACTAAATTCCTCTCCATGGCTATGAGAATCCTAGCTGGCGTTTTCCTCCAAAACCAGGCTATGGGATCCAACTCGAAGACCTGTTGCTTAGCAGAGCTGCCTTGATCACCTGTTGGATCGAGCATTTCTGGGTTACTCACTTCAGCTTTCTACATCAGCATTTGCTCTATCTTCTGGTACTTCCATGTTATGAAGATGGCATATTTCCTGAAACCGCATGAACCAACCTCTGACAGCTTTAGGCTTCTCTTCAGCAATGCTTTCAGTTTTATCAGGATTGAAGACAATTAGGGCTTTGCCCCAGACTGGGCAAATGTGGCTGATTCAATATTCTATCCAGACCACTAGAACTTTCTCCAAATTGGCCTTAAGTGGAGTGGTACTTTTGATTTCCTTCAAGAGCTTTTCCTTTGCTTTCATAACTTGGTTAACTAGTGCAAGAGACTTAGCTTAGGGCAGTCATTGCTCAAAACTAAAACCCAAACAAGAAACACAACACAAAGCCTCCAAACCTTTCCAGTGGGAGGCATAGGTTGGATTCATTTTCTCATCTTGTCCTTCCCTAGAATAAGAATGCTGGTTGTTGGTTCTACAAGCCAATAGAAGAAAAGAGTCCTAGTTTCTGATTCAAATGATTCCAAATACTGATTGGATGACTCTACAGACAACTTGGGGAAGTTTCAAGATGGGTAAGTTGTAGCTTGTGTCCTCAAGGAATCAAGGAACAAGGCTGCGGAGGGAGGAGGAATTGCAGGGTATACATTCCTACTTATAGTACGCATAAGTCAGTTTTGTGTTCCTGCTATGAATCACCTGAAGCAGGCTACTTATGAACAAAATAGATATTTTTATTCATAGTTTTGGAAGTTCACTGTAGAAGGTCTGGCAAACCTCACTAATTTGGTAATCTTGCAGAGTTCATACAAAATAGGACTCCATGGTAAGACAGAGAAAACAACTGGGCCCCAAATGGTCTTTGTAACAAACACTTGCAAGAACTCCTTTCCAATGCCCACTTCATGGACACTGTAACTGGATGAACTTCCTAACTCTCAGTCCTGTTAGTTTATAACTTTGGGATCGAAACTCCAGCCAGTGTGGGAACCATACCTTACGGGAACCATAGCACAGTGAACTTAGAACACACAGAATGTCTCCTCCAAGGATAATGGCAGGAGAGGGTCACCAATTAGAGAGTGATGACAGGAAACAGGAGACAGAAGAACCTCCATGGGAAGGGTCCTGTGCATTTCCCTAAGCAGAGTGCAGATTCATGCAAGCCAAGTCTTTAAGGGGTGGGAGTCTAGGTCATGGGGGAAAGGAAGCCAGAAAGCAAACAGGGAGCCATATTTCACAGCTGGGTCAGTAAGCATTTTCTGTAAAGTGATAAGTGGTATTTTTAAAAATTTATTAAGTGATATTTTTCTGAATTGAAGCACAATCACTCTTTTCAATTTAATTAATCCATTTGAGAGAGAAAGAAGGAACTATCTTTCATCTGCTGGTTCCCTCCTCAAATGCTTCCAACAGCCAGGACTGGATCAGGTCAAAAGCAGGGGTTGGAACTCCATCTGCATCTCCATGTAGGTGGGAAGGACCCACAGATTTGAACCATCACCTGCTGCCTCCCAGGGAGTACTTCCTCAGGAAGATGGATTGGAAGTAGATCCAGGACTTGGATGCAGGGACTCCAATATGAGATGTGGACATCACAAGAAGCATCTTAATCACTGTGCCAGGAATCCCCTCCACTAGCAAGTGTCGGAGACATTGTACATCACGTGATCTATGTCTAGTAGCTCAAATGCAGCCCCACGCAATGCATAAGTAAAAGTGTGTGCCTCTGTCCCAATAAAACTTTATTTATAAAAACAGCAAGGGGGTTAGAATAGTCAGCTAAGGCAGCAATGAGCTCATGAGAAGTCACTGGTGATCTGTTAGTGGAAGATGATGTCATAACAGCACAGGTATGCTACATAGTTGGAAAAGAAGTTGGGCCATAGGGTATGGTGAGAAATATAGGAAGTGGAATTGGGGATAATGAGGTAGCAGCAGGGAGGTTGTTATAGACATCTACCAACTCAGAGCTGGGGTTTGGGTGGAAGGAAAACTCTGAGCAGTCCCATGAGGGAGCAGGGCAGTAAACATATCCCTGGGTGCTCAGAATAAGGCCAAGCACATAGACAGGCACTGTGGTTAGCCATCATCTCACACATGTCAGGGCCCAGCATGTCTGGTATAGCAAGATGGCACAGCACACTCCTGGAGGTCACAAGGGGCAGGGGCCTGGCAAACAGATAGCACCTGGTGCTCTCAGAGTCTGGCCAAGTCAGGGTTCTTCCCAGGAAGCGAGGATGAGCACCCATGAGCTGCTACACATCTTGGAAAACAGCCAAGGCAGAACAAAGCCAACCCTGGCCAGGGGCAGGTGCAGACCATGCCAAGTGACCAGAGAAGCCATGTGGATGGGCCAGATCGCTTTGTAATGACATGGCTCTCCAGACAAGATGAAAATGGTGTGCCTTGGAAAGCACACTTGTGGAGTCAGCCTAGGAACAGAACAGGTCAGGCTCCGGGTGGAAGGCCAGTGTCAGGAGTCGTGTTTCAGTGTTACCACCTTCCCCTTTGCCAGCCAGCCAGGGAAGGAGAGAAACAGGCCTGGCATGCTGGGGGAAAGCCACGGCTGTAGTGGAGTTGAAGATTCTGAATGGAAATGTGTGGCCTCACACTGAAGGTGTCATCACTTCTCTCTGGAAACATCGCATAAAGATGGCTGTTTTGTTCCTTGCTGTGTCTGATAGCAAAGCTTTTGCTTGCTGCTCCTTGTACTGAGACAGTTGAGCGGAAGAGGAGCTGCCTCAGAATTTGCCACACTGAGGGTTGACAAAGAGGCAGTTGGCTCCCTAGTAACACTTCTCCTTGCTGAGATGTAAACTCTCGCATTTGGCAGATACGGAAAATGCTATTTTGATATGTGATGTGCTTTCTGGTGACTGTAATTCAAAAGCAGACCATAAGGGAAGATATTCCTAATTGAGAAATGGAAATGTGATGCTGCCATTTGGGATTATTTATGTCCCTTGCAATCAGTCAGGTGATGTTAGGAAACATATTCAGAGTTGCTTCTAACATGATTTGGGGCAGGTGAGTCATTTCGCCATTTTCTTTTCATGTATTACAAGATTTTCCCCCTCATTTTCTTAAATGTACTTATTTGACAGAAAGACACAGGGAATGAGATTTATTTACTTGAAAGGCAGAGTTACAAAGAGAGAAAGAGGAGAGACAAAGAGATCTTCCATGTGCTGGTTCACTCCCCAAATGGCTGTGCACAATGGCCAGGGATGGGCCAGTCTGAAGCCAGGAGCCAGAAACTACTTCCAGATACACACATGGGTGCCAGGACCCAGGCACTTGGGCCACCCTCTACTGTTTCCTAGATACATTAGCAGGGAGCTGAATCAGAAGTGAAGCAACTTAGACTTAAGCCTCGGGGTGCTTTACTCAGTAAGCCTTGGCTCTGGCCCTGACCATCAATATTCCTACTTTTGGTTTTATAAATCCACCATCAGAACTTAATGAAGGAGGTGACTGAGACATCCGCGGGATGTTAGAGAGGGCCATCCGTAAGAGCAACCGACCAGCGAAGAGCTGGTGAACTTCAGTTGGGCAGAGGGAGTCAGTAGTAAGGGGAAGGCGGGAAGGTCAACTTGGTCTGCTTGCATTGCTCCCTCTGGTAAGAAGTTCCTTGTCTCTGACTATTTGCAGTTTGCTTGGTCTTGGAGGAGCTGGTGGGAAGCCCAGTGGGGTCAAGGCAGGCGATTGATTTACTACCACAGCTTCCCCCTGGAGACACAGGTCAGGCCCTCAAAGGTCATTAGCAGAGGGTGGGAAACCACAGGGCTGAGACACCACATCTCCTAGCAGGTGGATGAGAATTGGACCTCACAACTGTTCCTTAGCCATTCCTGGCCAGTTGACAGCTGAGGGAGAACTAAACCCAGAGACTCAGCATTGGGGTGCTGTTGGCTTTGCTGCCTGAGGAATCCCGAGAGGCTGAAACCTCTGAGAACATCATCTGGGGGGGAAGGGCAGCGGTCTGTCCTCCACACAGTCAGTCCTGCTCTGCCATTGACAGGTCAATCTGCAAGCCAGGCAGCAGGTGAAGCCGTCTTCATTCCCTCTGCATGTCCCTTGTCCATGTGCTTCTGCTTACTGTCACACAGGTTGGAAGACCAAGGACCTCCTGCTCTGAACCACCTCCCCCCATCGAAATGCTTCCAAAGCTTAGCCTTAGATGGGAATCTGTGCAGTTCCCTGGGATCTTGATGGAAAAGTTTCAGTGGACATTCCCTCCTGACATCTTGGCCAATGTCCTTGTACACAGAACAGCACGAAGGTCCCAGCTGCCTGTTTCAACACTGCAGGTGTTGGCCAACCAGCAGAAGAGGATGAATGAGGAGCATCCTTACATGTAGATGGTTAACTCACCACTGTTCTTGCCACATTGCATCCAAACCCCCTGAGGCACACTTGTTGGCAGCCTTGGTGATAACACAGTAGCCATGTGCTGATTCTAGGAACAGAGAGCTGTAGTTAGGTGAGGTGCCAGCCCACCTATCTTCATTCTAGTGGATGACATGCTTTGGACCACACTAACCTACAGAAACAGTAAAAATGGAAATGACTCCAAAGTTGCCTTCCACATAAAGGCCGTGACTGTTCACCATGGACCACAGACACCACCTAGGAACCTCAGTGACTTCCTCCTACCAGTCTGTTCTCTTGCTGGCCTACTTTCCCGAGCCCCAGTTGACCCAGCCTAGTGGCGACAGATGGGAGAAAGGAAGTGACTTGCTGTGATGAGAGGTTTTCCCCAGGGAGGTTCATGCAGCTGGCCACAGCCGGGGAGCCTGTCTGGGGCCCACACGTGCAGGATGTCAGAATATGCCAAGATCAGCAGAGATAAGATCTCAGCATACAAATTCTTCATCCTGAGGGTTGAGGAGGCTCAGCTGACAGCCTGAGCTGTGTGTCTGACTGCTTTGGCTGACAGAAGCCAACTGCACCTTGGATTAGAGACAGTTCAAGGCTACAGATTAAGAGCTCGGGGTCCTTCTGCTGATGCAACAGGAGTGTTACTCTCAATGGGCTGGGAAACAGAGCATGGGATTTATGAGCTCCAGGTGGCTAGAGTTGAGAGATGTCACCACTGCCTGAGATCTCTCATCTTTGACTCACATGCTACAGTGTTCACCTGTTGGGCCCCAAACGCTCCCAGGTGCACGTTTTAATCGTTACAATTGGTGTAGGTGCCAAACATAGAAATGTAATGCAATTAGATAAATAGCAACTCCCAAAGGAAAGAAGAAAGCTCACTTGTAGTTTGGCATGTGAGAAATTGCTGCCTCTCATTGGATACAACATTTAGAGTCTTCCTCTAACTCCTGTGTAGCTCTGGGGGAAGGGAGGACTCCCACTGAATGCTGTCTAACCTCTCACAGCATCAATTTCAAGCTTCCTCCCAATAGTGGAAGGAGAAACATTTGACCCAGTTGGAGAAATGTGAACCAAAAACAACAACAACAACAACAAAAAAAAAACCCTGCTCAGTTAGCGACCCATCCTGTGCTTTCTAATGTTTACAAATGGACTTCAAAGCTGCATTTAAAAAACGGAATGGGGGCCCGGTACGATAGCCTAGCGGTTAAAGTCCTTACCCTGAACACACCCGGATCCCATATGGGCGCCGGTTCTAATTCCAGCAGCCCTGCTTCCCATCCAGCTCCCTGCTTGTGGTCTGGGAAAGCAGTCGAGGATGGCCCAAAACCTTGAGACCCTGTACCTGCGTGGGAGACCCAGGAGAGGCTCCTGGCTTCAGATCGGTGCAGCACCAGCCGTTGCAGCCACTTGGGGAGTGAACCATCAGACGGAAGATCTTCCTCTCTGTCTCTTCTCTTCGTACATCTGCCTTTCCAATAAAGATAAATGAATCTTTTTTTTTAAATGGAATGGGAGGCTAAGTTCAGGGCACAGCGGTTGAGATGGCATCTGGGCCACCCATATTGTGTGACAGTGTGTCTGCACTGCAGTTCCAGCTGTGCTCCAAGCCACAGCTTCCTGCTAATGTGCATCCTCAAAGCCAGCAGGTAACGGTTCAAGTCCCTTGGTCACTGCACCCACATGGGAGGCCCGCACTGAACTCCTGGACCCAGGGCTCAGCCTGGCATAGCCATGTCTGTGGCAGGCACTTGAATAATAACCCAGTATTGGGAGCTCTCTTTGTGTGTGTGTGTCTCTCTCTCTGCCTTTAAAATAAGCATATTTAGAATAAAATATAAGAAATACTTATTTTGGTGCAAAACATTTTGAAATCCTGTATGATGTTTTTTCATACGCATTTTTCATGAACTTTATGGAGACCATTTGTATGTCTAAATTTCAAAAATGTGTGCCTCAAAATAAGCATATCTTTTGTTTAAAATTTTTAAAAGATTTATTTACTTATTTTGAAAGTCGGATTTACGGAGAGAGAGAGAGAGAAATCTTCCATCTGCTGATTCACTCCCCAGAATGGCTGCAATGGCTGATGCTGGGTAGACCAAAGTCAGGAGCCAGGTGCTTCTTCCAGGTCTTCCACAGATCTTCCACAGGTCTTCCCAATAGTAGGGGCTATTTGGTCTATCTTCAATTGCTTTTTCAACCCATTGCCAGGGACTTTGATGAGAAGTGGAGCGGCCAGGATGTGCCCTTATAGAGTTGACTTACCCACTAAACCACAACGCCAAGCTTACATTTTGATTTTGTTTTCCACGAGATTTCTGAAATACGCTCATGCTTTCCAGAAGGGAGCATGGTGATCTTCCTCGGCTGTGGGCCAACGGAGGGCTGCCCAGGTGCGATGGACAACAGCTGTCCCTTGTCCCAGCTGTCAGCAGTCCCTTCATGCGCACCCTCTATGTCCCCACACTGTGTCCTGCATCCCTGATTGTGCGTGGGATTCTCTATGTGCTTTCAAACACACTCTTGGCCTTCAGTGGGTGCTGTGCTGTCCACAAGATGGCCTGAGACAGTTGAGGGAGCTGATGACTATACCTTAACTTCCACCACAGATGTTTTCTGCATTTATTTCTCCCAGGAGGACAAGAGATGCAAATAGTTCATTTGAGCACTGTCTGTTCCTTGCTCTCCTATTCTAGTGCTGTGAAATAAGCCCAACGTGGTGGTTTGGGATCTTGTGAAGGGAGAAGACTTAGTTTGCATACTTCAAATTAAAGGGGAAAAAGCATTAGAATATGTAGGAGGCAGAAGCTGGCACGTCACCCCAGCAGCCACGACAGGCCCTCGGGGTGGGAGCCTGGGAAAGCTTACTGGTTCTGACATCTAAAAGAAGTGGAAGGAGCAATAAGGACACTTACACACACACACACACACCAAATATTAGAAAACATTGAGAAAATTGAAGTTGAGCATTGTTTCTTTTTTTTTTAATTTTTTTAATTTTTATTACAAAGATATACAGAAAGGAGGAGAGACAGAGAGGAAGATCTTCCGTCTGATGATTCACTCCCCAAGTGACCACAGCGGCCGGTGCTGCGCCGATGCAAAGCCGGGAACCAGGAACCTCTTCCGGGTCTCCCACAAGGGTGCAGGGTCCCAAAGCATTGGGCCATCCTTGAATGCTTTCCCAGGCCACAAGCAGGGAGCTGGATGGGAAGTGGAGCTGCCGGGATTAGAACCGGCGCCCATATGGGATCCCAGTGCGTTCAAGGTGAGAACTTTAACGGGTAGGCCACCATGCTGGGCCCCGAAGTTGAGCATTGTCTCTATGCAGGTGCACTGATGGTTCAAAATTCACAGCCTCTATCTCCACAGGGGGCCTGCTCTGGCCAGCTCTGTGTGTGCAGAAAGAGGAGGGCACGTTGCTAATCAGCTTGCCTGGGGTTCCTGTCAGCCGCCTTCCACATCTGACTTGCTGGCACTCATTTCCTCGGTTAAGTTCAGCTTCCCCAAAACTCCTAGGCAAGCAGAAAACTCCGGAACACTGAAACCATGAGTTCCCGGAGGAGACTGGACCACTGGAATCTTCCAGAAACCAATGATAACTGACCAAATTACAAGGCAGGCCAGCAGCCTCCTGGTGAGTGAGCATTGCTGAGGTCTTGGAATGTTTGTATTTGACTGAGAACATTTGCATCTGGATTGAAAAAAAAGCTAAGGGAGGTGTTTTCTCTCTTTAGGAGGACAGCAAAGAGGGCCAGGGACTGTCCCCAGAGCTCAGAGGAGGGCTGAGGATTGCCAGGCAGGAGCCCAGGCTCTGTCCCTCAGCAGCAGCAGCAGCAACTAGTCCTGGCTTCTGCAGTGACTTTTACGTGTGGCAGGCCCTGCACAAGGCCACACTCACACTGTCTCCTCATCTGGTCCGCAGCAGCTCCGTCTCACAGGGATTTTCAAGTGAGCTAGTAAAATTTCCTTGTTTTCCTAAAGTGGGTCAAAAAAGAACTGACTTCCTGTGACCCTAATTCAAGCCATGTGTGCATGGGGACGCTCAGCCCCTTGATTTTTTTTTTAAACCTCCATGGGAGAGAGGGAGAGCTAAAGATGTTTCAAGTGGCCTGGCAGCAGTTTGCCAGGCAGTTGTCCCCAGCCCACCTCATCTGTCTGCATCCCAAGCCTGGGGAATCAGGCACCACCGGTGGGCTTGGGTCCTGCTGTCTCTTACGGAGTGGTGATAAACACACATTAGGAGCAAAGCTCTAACTTGCCGGAATACCCATCCAGCCCCCTTGGCCAGTGTATTATGGGCTCAAATCTTCTTGAAAGAAAAGGGAGAAGTAAGAAGTTGCAGGTAAATCCAAAGGGTCTGTTAGCTGCCTTCTGGGAGAGAAATACTTTCCACTCTGAAGTTAGAAATTGACATTGAACATCATTCTTACGCAGGTGCACCAAGTGTTCAAAATTCCCAACCTCCACCTCCAAACGAGGAGCAGAGTGCATGGAGATCAGGTCCCAAGTGTTCTGCCTCCGGAAAGCATGTGACTAGCTTGCCACACATGCCACATGGGGCCTTTTCCACAGAAATATCCACAAATGCCACGTTTCCTGTATGACAGTTACAGAAAATGCTGCATCAGGCTTCCCACGGGATGCAAGGTGTTGGGCTAATGTCAGAAGTTTGCACATTGATTGGTGGGTTGCTTGTGGTGCCAATAGGAGGAGCTGGCATTTACTGAGGGCTCACTTCACCCCAGGCACTGTGCTCTAGGGCAGGAAGTTGGTGGGAGGGAGGGGGCTTTTGTGTTACTCAGGAAACCCACATGGACCAGAGGGGCAGAGACAAAGAAGCTGAGTTGAGATAAAACATCTGGCCCATAGTCACATCACTCAGGGGCGCCAGGGATGGAATGTGAAGATGGGTAGTGTGACTTCAGGCCGGGCTTAGCCACATCCTGTCTTGCCCCATCTCAACTCTGGGCCTCCCCCGCTAGAGGAATGGAGACGCTTGACCTGCTCAGACTCCCACCTCATGGGTCATCTGTGTTTTAATTTTTAAGGTTTAATTTTAAAAAATTTATTCACAAGACAGAGCTAGAGAGGAAGAGAGAAATATCTTCCACCTGCTGCTTCACTCCCCAGATGCCCACAACAGCCAGGGCTGGGCCAGGTTGAAACCAGGAGCCAGTAATACCACCTGGGTCTCTCATGTGGGTGGCAGGGCCCCAAGTACTTGAGCTTTCATCTGCTGCCTCCCAGGGTGCACACTAGCAGGACGCTGGATCAAAAGCAGCGCCAGGACTTGCTCTCAAGCACTGTGATAAGAAATGTGAGGGCTTAACTACCCTGGCACAATGCCCGCCCTTCACTGGCAAATCCAACAGTCAGGGATTCGGAATTTTAGAGGCACAAAATCAATGAAGAGGGATCTGCACAGAAGGGTCAGACACAAGAGGGTGAGCATTTGGCACAGAGGCTTCGGTAGCTGCTTGGGAATGCCCATATCCCATACCAGAATCCTTTGGTGTGAGTTCTGACTCTGGTTCCAATCCTGCTTCCTGCTCATGCACACCCTGGTCAGCAACAGATGATGGCCCCAGTGGCTGGGTCCTTGCCACCCAGCTGGGAGACCTCAGTGGAGTTCTTCCACCTGGCCTGGTCCCAGCTGTTGCAAGCATTTGGAGAGTGAACCAGAAGACAGAAGATCACTCGCTGTAATCTGCCTTTCAAAATCTTTTTTTCTGAAGAGAAAGTAAAAAACAGCGGGGCTCGCACTGTGCCCATGGCTTGGGCAGCTTGTTTGTAAATCAGCACTGACAAACTGCTGCTCTGTGTTTCATCTGAGCAGTCAGACAGATGAGCTGGGGCTCATAGGGTTTTGCAAGAGAGAGCCATGTCTCATTGGTGGCCAATGGTACTCTCTCCAGACCCTGGCCAGAGTGGGTGGGTGGCAACCCGCCATGACCACAATTACAAATCCCAGCTCCAGGCGAAGCAAAAATACAGTAAAAGATTGACGGGGCTCTGTGTGTGAGCAGGCGTGTGTGCCTGTATACATGCATGTGTTTTTGTGCCTATGATAATATGCCTGTGTGTACACACATGCGTATAAGCTTGGGTGAGTGTATATGTGTGCACACATGTGTGACGTGTGTGCATATGAGCATGTGTGAATGCGTGGTGTGTGACATATATGTGCATATGAACCTGTGTGAATGCATGGTGTGTGACACATGTGTGCATTTGAGCCTGTGTGAATGTGTGTGTGTGTGCGCGCCCATGAACCTGTATGAGTGTATGTGTGTATGTGCACATGTGTGTGTGTAAGTGGTTAGCATCATTCCCAAGGTCCTTGGGAGGATTTTGGCTGGGAGCCTCAGCCAGCGGGCAGCACACAGCCCTCCACCACATCCTGCCTCCCACTTCCTCCTCTCCTTTCCCGGCTGGAGTGGCCCAGATGGGAAGTCTCTCACGACCCTGTGGCTTGGCCCAGAGGAAGCCTGAACTTGACACAGCTGGCTTTCCTGAGGCCTGCTAAGAGCATTTGAGTCGGGCTTCTCTGCTGCCCTATTTTTAGCCTCTTACTGTAGATATTCTAAGGGCATGAAGCTGCTCCAAGCCAGGGCTTAGGCCAGCAGCTGTTGGGTGTGTAAGGGCACACCTGAGCAGGGCATCCAGTCATGGGTACACACACTTGACTTTCAAATGCAAAGGCAGGGGAATCAACTGCCTTCCACAGTGCCTGCCCTTCCTCCCAGGAAAAGCATTCTGGCTTTGCCCTCTGCCTCTGAAGCCAGCAGAGGATGGTGGCCTGGGAATCTGAGCACGTGGGACAGTCAGTGCAGTGGGACAATCAGGGACAGAGGCTGCAGCCTCCACTGTCGTCACACTCCCGGCCAGGCATGGCCAAGAGTCCCTTCCCTGACCAATCCTGCACCCTCACCCTCCCTGACAGCTCCTCCTGCTCCACAGCAGGCTTTGTTTTTTTGTGCTGTTGCTTCTGTGGGAAAGTTCTGGCTCACCTGCTCTGTAACTCTTGAGGTCTGTCTGGTTTAAGGAGTGGGCGTTGTGGCCTGGTGGGTTAAGCCACTACCTAGGATGCCTGCACCCTCTGCCGAGGGCCTGGTTCAAATCCAAGCTTCCTCACTTCTAGCTCAGCTTTCTGCTAATCCAATTCCTGGGCGGCAGCAGCTTGTAGCACAGGGGCTTGGGTCTCTGTCTCTCACCTGAATGAAGTCCCTGGCTCCTGGCTTTGGCCTGACACAGCCTTGACTGTTGTAGGCATTTGGGAAGCAAACCAGCGACAGAAGTTCTCTCGCTCTCCCTCTTCCTTTCCCTTTCTTTGTTGCTATTTTCTGCTTCTGTTGCTCTTTCAAATAAATGAAAATAAATAAATAAGCAGTTTATAAAAGATCTAGTTTCGAGACTGATGCTGTGGCATAATAGTGCAAGCTTGCAGCGTTGGCATCCCATATGAGCATCCGTTCGTGTCCTGGCTGCTGCACTTCCCATCCAGCTCCCTCCTTAAGGCCTGGGAAAGCAGAGGAGGATGACCAAAGGCCTTGGCACCCGGCACTCACGTGGGAGACCCAGAAGAAGCTCCTGGTTCCTGACTTCAGATCAGCTTAGCACTAACCCTTCTGGCTGTTTGGGGACTGAATTAGCTGATGGGAGATACCTCTGCTGTGTGCACACGCTATTTTCTGTTTCGGTTGCTCTTTCACATAGATACAAATAAATACACAAGCAGTTTTATAAAGATCTAGTTCAAGTGTTACCCAAGCATTTACTGTCTTAAAATGGTTGGCATGTAACTGCCTCCCCCAGAAAGGAGAGAAATTGAAGTACTTGATCTCTATCTTGCCCGTCTTTATGCTGCAGGTGTGTCAGGGAGCAGGTGTGTGAGGTGGAGGCTCATACACCAGATTGGCGGTGTGGTCGGGGCCAGCCTGTCATGGGTGCACATATAATGTGTGCTCGGAAAAGGCTGAGATGACTGAATGAACAAATGACATGCAACAAAGAGATATTATCATTGGAGGGCAATAGCCACACCTGGAAAAGGAGCTAATTCGTGTTCCTGATTTTCTTTGTTTTTAGATCTTGCTGTTTTAGTGACCCTTGTCCAAATCCACTTACATTTTTAAGCTTTATTTATTTTTTTACTTGAAAGGCAGTGTTAACACACAGAGAGAGACAGAGACAGAGAAAGCTTCCATCCTGTTTCTTTTTTTTTTTTTTTTTAAAGATTTATTCATTTTATTACAGCCAGATATACACAGAGGAGGAGAGACAGAGAGGAAGATCTTCCGTCCGATGATTCATTCCCCAAGTGAGCCGCAACGGGCCGATGCGCGCCGATCTGAAGCCAGGAACCTCCTCCGGGTCTCCCACACGGGTGCAGTGTCCCAATGCATTGGGCCGTCCTCGACTGCTTTCCCAGGCCACAAGCAGGGAGCTGGATGGGAAGTGGAGCTGCCGGGACCAGAACCGGCGCCCATATGGGATCCCAGGGCTTTCAAGGGGAGGACTTTAGCTGCTAGGCCACACCGCTGGGCCCCCATCCTCTGTTTCATCCCCCAAATGACTGCAATGGCTGGAGCTAGGTAGGTCCAAAGTGAGGAGCCAGGTGCTTCTTTCAAATCTTCCATGTGGGTGCAGGAACTCAAGCACTTGGGTCATTCTTTACTGCTTTCCCAGACTATTCTCAGAGAGCTGGATGGGGAGTGGAACAGCCAGGCCTAGACTGGCACCCATATGGAATGCTGACACCACAGGGAAGGTTACCCTGATGTGCCACTGCATCAATCCCCAAACATTCCCTATTAATTCAAGATATGAGGGTATCCTGCCCCTGAGTCGGTCATCTGGGCCAAATGCTACACGAGTGAATGGAAAACATGATTGCAGAGCACTGAACTGAAACTTCTCGGCTGTGTCGCCAGCATCAGTCCTGATCAGCCAATATGTTTCATGTGAAGTTAGCATAGTGGACAATAGATTTCGAAAAATGAGAACCAGAGCACACAAGCAGAGAGTGGCCTTTGCACAATTCAGACAGTTACCCATCACTCAGAAAAGGCATCCCATGGAGGTTAGCACAGCTGGCCAGTGCCGAGTCACCCTTTCCCGTGGACAGACTGGAGGAGGACGCAGCCAGGTCAGCAGAGGCAGGAGCAGGCAGGAGCACTTTAGGCCTTCAGCTGCCCTGTGACCCTCTCCACCCCACCCCTGTCACCTGTGGGCACTGAACGTGAACCTTGTTCAAGGTGAGAGCATGTTCTCTTTCTTTCTCCAGGGTGCTATGTGGAATTCTTTCTTTTTTGATCAGCTTCCATGGGTAGCTGGACATACCTGCTCACCTTACTGCTCTCGGACACTATGCTCTGCATCCCACAGGGAAGGAGTGTGCTAGGTCTAGGTAACCCAGGAGTCTGCCCCCTGTGACCAGGGTGTCCTTGTGTCCTGAACTTGACTCATACCTGGAACAAGACAGACGTGAAATACTCAGCACATGGCAGGTCTCTGGGGGATCTGTGCGGGACATCAGGCACTTGCCAGGGGCTCCAATACAGCAACTGCACCTGCCTGAACATGCAGGGCTGGATGGGCCCCTGGAAGCGACATGGCGCCAGGTCTGGTTCTGTTGTCAACCAGGCTTCTCTAGCCAGAGAACTGTGCACAAACCAAGGAGCCATGTTCTGGAGAGCTCTATCTAAGAAGACCCCTAGCCAGCCCAAAGGACAGAATCAGAGTCACTTCTGGAGTTTAATACCCACATGCTGGGAGCTCACTCCGAACCCACAGAGTAGGGGTCTGGAGTGGGGTGGACCAGGGGTCTGGAGTGGGGTGGGCCAGGGGTCTGGAGTGGGGTGGGGCAGGGGACTGGGATACACTACCCCACCATACCCCACCCCGAAGCAGGCACCATCACAGTCATATGATCTTTGAGGCCACAGAACATGCCTTTTACTTCAAACTTGGCATGGTCTTGCATACTAAATGCCTATTTAAAGAAAGAATGAGAGAGAGAGAGAGAGAGAGAGACGGGAAGGGAGGAAGAGGAAAGCAGAAGGGTGAGAGAGAAAAAAAGAAAGAAAGAAAAGAGAGAGGGATGTAGGAAAAGTTGCAGGGAAGGGAAAGAGGATTGGGTGAGAGGCAGAAAGGGAGCAAAAATAGAGAATAAAGGAAAGGGAGGGGGAAGGAGGAAAGAAGCAAGGAAGGGAGGAAGGAGGGGAGAGGGAAGCAGGAAGGGAAGGAGGAAGGAGTGGGAGGAAATAGGCTGAAAGAAAAAGAGGAAGAGAGGGAAGGAGGAGGAAGGCAGGAAGAAAAGGAAGAAGGAATGGAGAAAGGGAGACAGGGAGAAAGAAAAGAAGGAACGAATCAACCAATAAATCTAGGGATAGAGCAGATTTTCCATGACGGACTTTAGGGTTCTATGTCAGCATGTCTGGGGCCAGGCCACAGCAATAGCTGCAGATGACATCTTTCATGTGTCTTTTAAGGACCGGTATGGCTCTGCCAAGCACACACCCCACCCTGACTCACACTTCATTACATCATCCAAGCCGCCACTGTGGCTGTGGAGATGACAGAGACCATAATGCCACGTCCAAAGGCTTCAAGTGGAATCCCACATGTGTCTGACAAGTCTAACATCAAGATGATGGAGTGACTTTCCCATAAGCTTGACCACAGATCTGGGTAAGACTTCTCATTAGCCTCCATTCTACTACACAGAATCCCTGGTGCTCCAGACCACTCCATACTGAATGTAAGTCAGTTTTAGAATTCAAGCTGGCCTGATGTCTGCTTCAAAAATCCATACAAACAAGCATAGACCTCAGTCCAGATAAAATGAATGCAAGCCTTCAAGTAAAAGTGCCCAAGGGCTAAAGAAGAGGACCCTGTGACTGGTAGAGGTAATGCTCTCCTCTAGTTTTCTCCAAATCCTTGCCTTGCCTTTTTGCTCCTATCACTAGAAAACTCACACATGCTGGAAGAGCTGGGGCAAGTTTTCCAAATAGTTAGGCGGTAAGAAAAGAGGTTCATGTTGCAAGTTGCATGAAAGAGAGGTGCTCCCCCTGCCCATGCCAACTCCTTTAGCCTAGAGCTCAAGCCCCTGGCGCGCCTGGGCAGCACCTGTCCCTGTCGCTCTTGTTATCCATCTATGCATTTGTCTGCCTCATTAGGGACAGAAATTCCTTGAAGCCAAGATTCACATCTGTGGGGAAAGCATTTGGCACAGTGGTGAAGGGGCCAAAACCCTTTTTCAAGTGCGGAAACCCTGCATGCTATACCAAAGAGTTTGGGTTTGAGTTCTGGCCTTGTTTCCCATTTCTGCTTGCTAAAGGCAGTAGCTGATGGCTCAAGTTCTCGGGTCCCTGTCACCCACATGGGAGACTCGGCATGAGGATTTCGTCTGACCCAGGCCTTCAGAGAATGGACCAGTGGGAAGAGAGATCCTTCTCTCTCGCAGAATTGCTTGTCTTGTTCACCTCTGATGCCCATCAGGGAACACACATTCGATCAATACTCAATACTCAATGAACCAGTGCTGAATGATGAGCTCGAGGCAGTTTTGGGGTGATCAGCACAGGCAATCCACTTGTGCATACCCCTTGGCCTGTTTTTCCCAGAACCCTCTGCTCTTACCCATTCTAATACTCTCTCCCAACTGCCCCCATCAAAAGATGCTCCCAGGAGAAGCTGGATTGGAATCTGTGATTGATTTTTGTAAATTGCATGTATCTCAAAGGCTGAACAATAGAAAGAGAGACGAGAGACCTTCCACGTGCTGGGTGACTCCACAAAGGGCAGCAGTAGCCAACACTGGGCCAGGTCACAGCCAGGAGCCCAGAACTCCATCCAGGCTTCACAGGTGGGCAGCTGAGACCCACGCACTTAGGGCATCATCCATTGCTTCTCAGGGTGTGTGTTCATTGGCAGGAAGCTGGCTGGGGTGCGGAGAGGGGACTCAATTCCAGACCCTCCAATCTGGAATGAGGGTAAGCTAAACAGCAGCCTAGTTGCGATGGCCTCAGTGACTTCCCCTAAATAGAAGGCCAAATAGACTCCAGCCTCATTCCAGCACCAAAACAGTCGCCCCACCCCCTGCTCCCACTGAAAAGAAAAAAATTAAAAATGTCTGCAGAAACAACAGGCAAGCATGAAGGATGCTCGCTCAGAACAGCATGTCCTAGCCCACAGATGAGGCCAGTGATGTCCAGGTTCAAGTGGCTCAGAGGGGAGCCCACAGATGTCACCCTGCAGGTGACATCCGTTACCTCCACCTGTTCTTCAGCACACTTATGCTTCCCACTAGCAGGGCATCCTGCATCTGACTTTGCCTTCGCAATCTAAAATTGTTCATAATATAACATTCCAGGCCAGGCATTGTGGCACAGCAAGTGAAGCCCCTGTGTGAGATGTCTGTATCTTATACCACAGTACTTGGAAGTCCAGGCTCCTCCACTTTCCTTCCAACTTCCTACTAATGTGCCTGGGAAGCAGCAGGTGATGATGAACCAAGTCTCTGCCACCCATGTAGGGGGGACCCACATGGAGGCCCTGGCCCAGTGCTGATGGTTACAGGCATTCAGAGGTGCGTGGAGTCCTCATATACATGATCTAGGCTCTCCTGTAGGCTTGCCAATAAACAAGACAGTGAGGTCACTGGTTTTACGCATGCGTTGCGGTTTAGAAAAAGAAAGTCGACTGTAAACAAGCGGGTAAGTGATAAGCATTACACTGAGATGCATGCTAGGAAGAAAGCAGGCAGATGGGTGAGCTAGAATGAATGGTAAGGAAAAGGTCTCTCCGGAGATGTTTATGATTGCAAATAAATTAGGCAAACATACAAGCCTCAGCAGTGCCCCACTCAACTGGCCAGAAGTCAGCACACCATAGAAGCCAGAGGGAGCACCCTTCTCAGAACTCAGTCCATTCATCCAGTGTGTGCCCAGAGTCTTTTCCAGGACGTTCCAGCATGCAGGGGTAGACGGTAGTTCAGCAGGGATTCATGCCATTGTTGCCTTCTTCTGAGAAGCCACGTGCAGATAATAGTTTTAAGCACTTGATGTCCAACCCTCCTGCAACTGTAAAACACCAGCAGAGCAATCAAGGGACCCAGACAAGCTTTCTTTTTGTGGTTTGACCTTTGTTCTGGCCAACACAGCAACATTGGGGGAAATAATAAAACAGAAAGAAAGCATGGGAAACATGTTCTTGACTAAGTGGTGTATTAGAGAACAGGCATGGGGAAGAGGCAATGGTTTTGCCTGTAATAAAGATGGAATACGTGAGATAATCTTAATAACTGGCCTTGCCTACTTTTAGTCTAGGCAGAAAATTCAAGGATAATATAACACTGTGCCATGAACTAGTGCTGTTGGAATAAAAGCATGCTCAGGATGACTTTAAAAAAAAAAAGATTTATTTATTTTTATTGGAAAGGCAGATTTACAGAGAGGAGAGACAGAGAAAGATTTTCCACCTATCTGCTGGTTCACTCCCCAAGTGGCCACAATGGCTGGAGTTGAGCCGATCTGAAGCCAGGAGCCAGGAGCTTCTTCCAGGTCTCCCATGAGGGCACAGGTTCCCAAGGCTTTGGGCTATTCTCTACTGTTTTCCCAGGTTACAAGCAGGGAGCTGGAAGGGAAGTAGAGCAGCTGTGACAGGAACTGGTGCTCATATAGGATCCTGGTGCGTGTAAGGGGAGGATTTAACCACTAGGCTATTGTGCCAGACCCTTAAGGATGACTTCTGGCTTTGAACTTGGAGTTTCTGTTTCACTGGCTTCCAAAAAACAACTTTTTTTTTTTGCCTCCTTCCATTTGTACTTCAGTCCTTGTAGCTGCATAAATATGATATATACAACCTGGCCTCAAATTTAAAAGCTGCAGGACATGGAATATGCTAAACAAAAAATTCTGGACCCCAGATCTGCTTTGGAATGCCACGATGTTGGTTTTTAGAGAGTCAGTCACAGGTGGATCTCGTCATCAGCTGTGTGTGACCTCGGAGGAGAACTTGAGCTCTCAGACTAAGAGGAAGATCCCAGCAGTGCCTGCCCAGAGGGCTTTCACAAGGGTAAAACCTGAGACCACGCAACGGCAGCACAGACACGAACTTTTCCTTTCTTTGCCCGACCTCTCATTGAGTCGAGCTTTCTTGATTCTGGAGAGAAAATTACACAATTGGGAACCCCATGTTCATTCTCCATGGATGAGCTGAACACGGGCTCGCCACCACCTCTTACCGTTTGGGGCCCGGTGCTGTTTCCTGGAGGTGAGTTGCGATCTTCAGCGACAGAGGGTCTTGGGTATTGGTTCGGGCAGCTCTGGGCAGCCTGCTGGTATGGGAGACTCATCGCACAGCAATGCAGCCTTAAGAGGTTGCAGATGTCTCCCCTGGAGGAGACCCTTCTGAACAGCCAAACGGCAATGTGACGCTGCTTTTGCTTGGCCAGGGGGATTTCATCACAAAACCTCTGTCCCAAGGCCCGGTGGTGTGGCCTAGCGGCTAAAGCCCGTATGGGCGCCGGTTCTAATCCCGGCAGCTCCATTTCCCATCCAGCTCCCTGCTTGTGGCCTGGGAAAGCAGTTGAAGCACTGGGACACTGCACCCGCGTGGGAGCCAGGTTCCTGGCTTCTGATCGGCGAGTGAATCATCGCACGGAAGATCTTCCTCTCTGTCTCTCCTCTGTGTATATCTGGCTGTAATAAAATGAATAAATCTTTAAAACAAACAAACAAACAAAAAAAAAACCTCTGTCCCTAAAAGCTGTGCAGGGAACTCTGGGCTGGAGAAGGGTTGAAGGGAGGTCATGTGACCTCCTGGGTTCTTCTGCAGGCTGTGAAAGCAGCAACCCAGGCCGCCACAGAAATGCAACATTTTGCTCCAGGTATTGAGGGCAGAATAGCCATAGGGAGGTATAGTGTGTAGCACAGGCGCATGCTTATGCGCACACACATACACTGAAAGGTTGTGCTAGTGTGTGAATTTCAACCTGGCATTACAAAAATACTCACACTTGGGTGTATCAGATTTTATTATTGGATTTTATGGGCTCCACATAGGCACCAGAGGCCAGATGAAATCAAATGGAGATCTTGGGCATAAGGTTACATTTTTCACTTTTTACCTTTCTCCCATGTGAGTTTGACATTGAACTCAAGTCTTTTGACCTGACCATTTGTGTGTGTGTGTGTGTGTGTGTGTGTGTGTGTGTGTGTTTCCCCCCTTTTCCTCCGACTCACCTGCAAACCTCAAATGGTTGTTTCAAAGACTCTGGGTCAACTGCTTTTAACAGCTAAACGTTCAAGCAGCGGAGAGCATAAACAGGAAGCTGGTGTTTAGCTGGGAGTTCCCAGGAACTTTATACCACTGACCACAGAAGCCAAGACAGAAAGGAAATAGGAAAAACATTGTAAATACCTGGGTGACTAATGACTTTATGCTGCTCAGTTGGCTTTTCGGAATATGGAAAGGGAAGTCCCTGCCAGGCAGTGCAAAACCATACAAATGCTCCAGGACCGCCCGCGCGTGGATCAGCAGGACAGGGGTGTACACCGCGCGCAGTCGGTCGGTCGGTCGGTTTTCCGGAGTGTTCCTGCCCACTGTCCCTCTCTCCAAGAGCTTGTCCATATTTGCATGCGAAGTGCACACATCCCAGCCCTGTGATTGTTGCAGGCCTGGCCAGCTTTGCTCTTTCGCTGGCTCATACAGACCGCGCCTAAGAGGATTTGCAATGGGGTTGGGCGCATTTGCACCACCTCGCCGCTACCACGGGTCCCCAGGGTCCGCATTGTGCTCGGAGGGGCCGCCGCGGGGGCTGGGGCAGGCCTTTCTCTGCGGCCCGTATCCCCTCCTGGCCTCCTCCCCCACCGCCACGCGGGCTGCTTGCTTGTTCTGCTCTCCCCGCTGCCCGGCGCATTTCCAATGCAAGGGAGCGCGCAGGGCTCGGGGCTGGCCATCTGCACCGCGAGATTGACAGCGAGCCCGCAAGGTCAGCTGCCTCAACAGCAGGCCACCCAGGCCTCACGAGCAAAAACAGGGACATCTGCTCCCCTTCATTTCCAGCACCGGGTCTGATTTCACCCAAGCCCCCCTCGCCGCCCGCCCTGCGCCGGCTCCGGGGTGGGTAGCGGTCTGATGAGGTGCGTCGTAACACAGAACCCTTCGCTCCAACCCGCTCCCCCACCCCATCCCGGCACCCCAGTCCCGGACTCCCTAGAGGCGTAAGGCAGCTGAGCCTGGAAGTGGGGAGGCGGGTGAGGAAAGCCGGGCGGTTTCACGTGATCCGGGGACGTCACATCGGGAGGGGCGGGTCGGCGCGGCGGCCCGAGGCGTAAGGCTGCGTTCAAGTCCACCCTGGCGCTGGCCAAGGAGAGTGAGACCTGGAGGGACTGGGGATTGGGTCGCAGGACCCTCGCCTCTCCTCTAGGCAGGTGTTTTTAGGGCTCCAGGCGGGAGAGCACAGGTGAATGCTCAGCCTGAACGAGCCCCCCCCCACCCCTCCCCGGCTCTCTCGAGCTTCCTGGTAGGCAGGCAGGTCCACAGGCTGGGTGGCTAAGACATACACAGCCTGCCTGGAGTGTTGAATGGCCGGGTTATTGCCCTGCCTGTCATCCTTTCACTCTGGGGCCCAATGTCCCGCTGTGGAGTGCCCACCCCTGGATCTCGTGCAGACACACACTGCTCCTTAGTCAACCCTCTGGTGTTCGGCTCCAAAACCATGTTGGAGTGGGGGAGGTGGGTAGTGAAGGTTAGCCCTGAGCCCAGCTGTGCCCTTTGTTTCTCAAGGCCTCCAAGACTTTACCTGCGCCTGCAGCTGGGGAGCGGTTACCCTGTTCTCGCTACCCCTCACCTGCTCTGTCTTCCTGCCCCGGAGTCAGGGGCCTAGAGGGTGACTCAGAGAGGAGACCCCAGGCCACAGTCTGGTATTTCTGGCTTTGTGAGAGCAACTGGAGACCAAGACCGTGGGTGAGAGATTTAAAAAAAAATTTTTTTTTTTTGCAAATGTCTACTTTGGAGGGATCTTCCAAATGTTCATGGGAAAATGCTTTTTTTAATGGGGAAAAAAAATTGCACGGTTTTTTTTTTTCCCCAAAGAAACTTAATTACAGGTGTCCACAGATACCACAAGAGAGTCCTGAACTTAGCCTCTGGGGCTGGAGGTGTGTGAATGTGGAGGCTGGAAGAGGATCCACCCAGGTCCCTCTGCACCTCCTGCTCCAGTGTCTGGCTCCGTGGAAGAAGTCACTTCTCCAGCACTTGCATAAGTCAAGGTTTTCCTGCAAAGGATCCTGTGGCTCTTCAGTCTTACACAGGCAAAGTGCATCAAGGCCACCTTCTTGAGGCCGACTCTCCAGCAGTTTGTGGATGGATATGACTTTTTCTACGTGTCTGTTGAACTGATGGAAAATCAACCTGAAAAACCCACCCACCCCTCTTCTGAGGGACAGTCTCATCTGGCTAGCAGTGGATTAGAATGGGGTATTTGGAGATAGTCTGCAGTTTGGAGATTTAGAAACCGTCATCCATGCGAAGAGTGTGAGGCAGGCGCTTCTGGTGAAATAAGGGAGGGAGGAACACCCACACAAGCAAGCGTCTTAACTGAAGGAGCCTGCAAGGGATTCCTGCTTCAGTCTCAGCACACGGCGTGTCCTGGGAGCTGCTTGCAGGACAGGGATAGATACACGAAAACGTCAGTGCACCCATTCCCCTGTCCCCCAGTTCCTTCCAGGCTCCAGGAGGTAGCAGGGGCTGGCAAGGGAGAACCCAGCAAGATGAATTTGCCAGAAGGTAAGGGGGCTCCTTGCCTTAGGTTTCTTTGTGGAAGTGTGACCCTGGGGAGGGAAGGGACATTCCAAGAGCCCCTGGACAACCTGAAAGCACAGAGTGGCATGCCTTGTGCTTACTGATGATAGAGTTCATTGGTTTCAGGCTTCCCCCCGGGGTTTTAGAATGTCCCCTCCCTACCCAAGGTTTCTCATCTTCATCTTACACTTCTCTGAAAAAAAAAAAAAAATCTGTCACACATTGCCACAGAGAAACCAAAAGCAGGAAGCTGAGTTGGAAGTGGAGTGGTGGGGACTCAAACTGGGCCTCTTAGGGGATGCTGGCACATACAAACTCCAAATAGACTAGCTGAACTGATTGAGACTGGTGGTTAGTGGACAGGGACCACAGAGGGTTCTGGCCTGAGGCAGGTCAGTGCTGTCTGCTTGTGGAGTGAGTGTACTTAAACATCTCCAGTCAAAACGACAATGAGGCGCCCTGAATCTGAGTGTGTGGAAGCGATTCTCCCATGTGTATCACATGAGCAAAAGTTTTACACTTCAACTCTGTTTTCCCCTTAGGATACTCACCAGGGCAGTTTGCTAGATTAGATGTTGGGACTCAATCTGTTTTGAGATAGGATCTCAGATGTCCTCTCCTGCGCTTTGAGCCGTGGTGTGGGAGAGGAAAAAATGTTGCTTTCAAACCTTGGTGGTGTTATGTCCCAAATAATGTTTACTACCAGCATTTGGCCATCATGGCTGGTGGATCAGCTGTTGGCTGGGTATTAGAAGGGCATAAGATGAGGTCTCTGAAACAATAGCCAGTCTAAAACCCAGGCTGTGCATCGGGCAACCCCACACTCCACCTGAGTGTTTGGGCAGCTCAGCCACTGAGGCGTGCTCTGGGAGCTTCCTATGGGAGCAAGTGCAAGGGACTTTGACAGTTCTGTCTAGCTCCTGAGGTCTTCCTGGAACATGTCAAGGCCATGGGGCAGTGGGCGCATTCATGACAAATCTCAGGGTTATGGGGGTGTTAGAAGCAGATTTTGAGCATCACGAAGGCAAAGTACAAATGCATAATTTCTTTCTTTTCTGCACTCCACAACTCCTGGCCAGATCATCCTGAAACATCTTTTATATAACAGCTCAAGCAGCCAAGAAAAAGCCAGGGATCACTGGCCAAGGGTCGTGGCCAATTCCCTAACTCATTGTTGCATGAGTCTTCCATCCATCTGGGCTGCATCTTCCTTGTCTCACACTCCTTCTTGTTGGATCATGTTTCCTAATGGATGTTTGCACTCCAGACTTTGTCCCTGGCTCTGCTGGTTCGCAGCAGGGCGTGAGGGGACCCACACGTAAAAACCAGGTCTTAGGACTTATTGATGCTTTTAAGCTCTCATCTCACCTCTCTGTCTCGGACAGTTTTCCACATGCAAGCAAGCTCAGCACCTTTGGGCCATGCACGTCTGTCCATGGTTTTAGGGTGTTGCAGCCATGGTTTTGGGAGTGACACAGCCTATGGGTTTCCAGCTCCCCTCACTTTGCCCAGCATGGAATGTGGTGACCACAGTGGAACAGGACCAGCCTCCTTGGCTGCCATCACCGTGGGACCCAGCCTGGAGTGCACGGCTCAGATCCAGCAGTTAGATCAGAGATTTGGTCCTGGGCCTTCCTTTACTACCTTCAACCTGCCTCTGTTTTTATTTTTGCCAACATGTATATTTTTAACTTCCTCCTATTTTTCTAATGTATTCATTTTTTAAAAGATTTTTTAATTTGTATTGGATAGTCAGAGATATAGAGAGGAGGAGAGACAGTAAGATCTTCAGTCTGATGATTCACTCCCCAAGCACCCGCAATGGCTGGAGCTGAGCCAATCCAAAGCCAGAAGCCCAGAGTCTCTTCCAGGTCTCCCATGCAGGTGCAGGATCCCAGAGCTTTGGGTCATCCTTGACTGCTTTCGCAGGCTATAAGCAGGGAGCTGGATGGGACACAGGGCTGCCAGCATGATAGCTCAAGTAACTAGTGTTCCACCTGCAAGTGCCTGCATCCCATACAGGTACCAATGTGTGCCCTGACTACTCCACTTCCCATATCCAGCTCCCTACTTATGGCCTTGGAAAGCAATTGAGGATGGCCCAAAGCCTTTGGCTCCTGCACTTGCATAGGAGACCTGGAGGAAGCTCCTGGCTCCTGACTCTTTGCTTCAGATCAGTTTGACTCTGACTATTGCAGCCATTTGGGGAGTGAACCAGCATATGAAAGATCTTTCTATAATGAAATATGGAATAATTCTTTCTATAAATCTGCCTTTCCATTAAAATAAATACTCCCAATGTCAAAAAACCACATATGATGTTCTTCATGAAACAAAACTTTTGAAAATGATAGTTTTTAAACGGAAGGGTACAAGGCCAGCATTGTGGTATCATGGGTTTAACTGGTTTGGGTCACAGCTTCTCTACTTTGATTTGGCTCCATACTAATGCACCTTGGAAAAGAGCAGAAACTTGGCCAAGTCTTTGGGTCCCTGCCACCCTTGCAGGGTATGGGGATAGAGTTCCAGGCTCCTAGCTTCCAACTGGTCCATCCCTGTGCATTGTGGTCATTTGGGGAGTGAACAAAGGAATAGAAGATTCTCTCTCTCTCTCTCTCTCTCTCTCTCTCTCTCTCTCTCTCTCTCTCTCTCTTTCTCTCTCTGTGTGTGTGTACCCCTCTTGGCAACTCTGCCTATCAAATACAATAATCTTTATATACATATATGTGTATATATGTATATATGTTCACAGTGTAAAACTTGATCTTCATTTAGAGAATGTCTATTGAATTTATCACTAAAAAAGCTCTGAACTAATATAAAAATGACTATTTTCTTGATATTAAAGTGACATGAGAAAGTTAAAAATGTTGAAAGTCAAAGAATCTGCCATAAACTTGCAGTTCCTTTGTGGCCTGGTAACCTTATCTTGTTATCTCCTTTATTTGCCATCTAAACTATTATATAATTAATTCTGCTTTAAGTAGGTCAAGGGCCACACTGTGTGGACTTGGCTTATGTTGGGAACTTGCAAAGTGGTAGGGGATAATCAGGGAAGTGTTATGTAAATTAATACACATCTCAAAGACAGCAACTGAAAGTCAGCACCAAGCAATACATGGGGAATCCTAGGATGAGCCGAAACCAGTAATGAAAGTATCTGGCCTTGGAACTGACTGGCCCACCCAGGACAGGCTGATTCTCTAAGAGAGCAGCTGTTTGCAGAAAATTGGGCTGGGAACCACCTACAATCTACCTTGGACTTTAGCTCCCAAAACCCATAACAGTGCAGGGCAGAACTGAAAGGAATGGCCACAAGCATCCCACTTTGTGGGGAAGGGCAGAAATAGCTGGTAGGAAGGAGGTAAGATTTTGAAAGAGCAGAGATCCATACACAGCAAGCTAGACTCAAGAGCCACTGTGTTGGAAGGGAGCATCCTACTGTCCCTGCAGGAGAGAAGAAGGTATGCTGCTGGCCACTGGAGGACAGTCCTGCCTGGGCAGCACCTCAACTGAGAGATATCTTTTTTCCCAAGGTTGTGCTTCCTTACTTCTACTGTCCTACCACCTCAAGGTACAATGGCCTGGGGCATGCCACAATAACAGTGGGTTGGTAACAAGAATTCTAGATTAGAGAAATGTGCATGGACCCATAGGAGGGGTATAAGGAATGAAAATCTTCACACTGTGTAAGAACACCTACAGGAGAGTTACAAAACATGCAGCTAGATGACATAACCAAGCATGGAAGGCAGCCAGACCCTGTTACCCACACTCCCAGTGTTGGAGTAATGGTGTAGGAATAGAATAGCACAGCAGTGGGGCATGGATGGAGGCCTCACATGAACCAATAAGCATGGTCTCCCATATCCCAAAGCACACACGCACACACACACGAAAAGAAAGAGGCATGAGTGAGAATTTACCATCTACTGGTTCACTTCTCAAATGGTTGCAACCACCAAGGCTGTGCCAAGCTGAAGCCAGAAACTAGGAACTACCATCCAGGTCTGCCACATGGACGGCAGAGACCCAGGCCATCGAGTCATCCTCTGATGCTGTGCAAGGCGTGTTAGCAGGGAGCTGAGTCAGAAGAAGCAAAGGAGCCACAACTAAAACCAGTGCTCCAATTTGGGATACTGCGATACAAAGCTGCAGCTTAACTCAGTGCACTGCAATGCCAGCAACTCTGTGAACTTTTTGAAATACCCCATCCTGCAACTTTAAATCCACATTTGTGGGTTCCTGTAACATCACATCAGGGCAAGGGGACCACTGTTCAACAAAACGGTTGTTGGTGTGGGCACATGACCATGACTTCTGCTGAGTCTGTCCCAGGCCGTGTCCACCCTGCAGCTACCGGCCAGACAGGGCAAGGGCATGGAGGGGGATCTTGAGAGCTGAGCTGACTCTGCGAGGTCAAGGCACCACTCTCTAAGATTACAGGGGACTTTTACTATGGTGCGTAGTTTCAGTGGGAAGAATACAGGAGTCTTGGAACCAAGATGTAGATTCAAGAGTGGGTTGGTCAAGTGACCTTCTTGGAGAACCCACCAAACATTGATCTCAGTGGGTTTTGAGATCCTTGTTTGTGACAAGAGGTGGGGAGTGCTACTTCTGACAGGGGACACAGCAGCAGCTTCTATGGAACTCCTAAGGACCAGTTCATGGGTACTCCTTGCACCTGGAGCCAGCAGGAAGAAACAGGAGCCATTGACGCAGAATGAGGAAGGGCTGCTGCTATGCACCCCAATTCTGCAAGGAATCATGTTGAAAAGGGAATAGCAGCCAGGGATTCAGACCCAGCTGGGAGAGGAGTTAGGGTGTGACCACAAGAGGAGGTGGAGGAGCAGAAGGAGTGTTTGCTGAGAGGGAGGAGTCTACAGGAGATCTGGGAGGAGACAGCTGCAGTTCTAGGATCTGTACTCTTTCTTCCAAAGTCCCTCTTCCAAGTTCTCACTAGGAACACAGACTCGCTCAGTATCTTGCAGGAGACTTCCCCAAAGTGCAGAGAGCTGGATGGACATCCTGTAAGGGGTAGAACGTGGTAGGTGCCACAGGCACTGCCCAGAGTCCAGCTCAGGAATAAAGAGCTTATTTCCCAGGGGCTGGGAGTGCTGTGAGCCTGCATGGTTTGTATTACCTGAAGTACGGAGCTGGGGGTTCCAGGGAGCCCACTTTCTGCCAGGACCAACCTGCACTGCACAATAGATTGACCAGAAAGTGGAAGAATCAGACCCCTTTTCTTTAATTTGGGGCAATTTTATAAAGCTACCCCAGATCCAGAGATCTATGTGGCTTGGCATGTTTTTTAAAAGATTTATTATTTGAAAGATTTAGAGAGAGAAAGAATGAGAGAAAGAGACCTTCCATTTATTGCTTCACTATCCAGATGATCACCACGGTCAGTGCTGGATCAGATTGAACCAGGAACCTCTCATGAGTCTCTTGAGTGAGTGGCAGGGGCCCAAACCCTAGGGTCACCATCCACTGCTCTCCCCAGGCACTTAGCAGGAGCTGGATTGGAAGCAGAGCAGCCAGGCCTCAAACTGGTACCCGTATAGGATGCCAGCATTGCAGGGGACAGCTTTACTAGCTATATCACAATGTTGGCCCCTGGAAGATGTTTGTACAGGGACTGTAGCCTGTCTTTTTTTTTTTTTTAAGATTTATTTATTTTTATTGGAAAGGTGGATATACATAGAGGAAGAGAGACAGAGAGGAAGATCTTCCATCCGATGGTTCACTCCCCAAGTGACCGCAACGGCCAGTGCTGTGCCGATTTGGAGCCAGGAGCCAGGAACCTCCTCCAGGTCTCAAACACGGGAGCAGGGTCCCAAAGCATTAGGCTGTCCTCGAATGCTTTCCCAGGCCACAATCAGGGAGCTAGATTGGAAGTGGAGCTGCCAGGATTAGAACCGGTGCCCATATGGGATCCCGGTGCGTTCAGGGTAAGGACTTTAGCGGCTAGGCCACGCTGCCGGGCCCTGTAGCCTGTCTTAATTTCCCTTTCCTTTCCCAGAAATTGATCCCAAGAGCATTGCTTTACGAACTGTTCCCCTGGGAATGTGACCTGCAACAGCCAGTAAAACTTGGGATTGTTACCCAATGAGACTATCCGCATTCATAAGGGAAACACCTTGTTCGGAAAAGGCAGTCAGTTTCATGAGAAACCTCTTTCTAGTTGTCAGTCTGTTCTGATCACAGAGGCAGTTAGGCAGCCAAGTGGGCCTCTTTCAAGAAAGTGAATGCATTCAGTTTCAGCACATCTTGCTTCGAGTGCTGGATATCCAGCCCTGATCTCTGTTCTCAGCCGAGAGTTTAGCACTGGGCACAGAATGTCTCCCATAGCTTCAACACAGGGTCAGAAGCTTTGTGAGAATGGGAACCTTCAAACACTGGGCTCCACATTGTTAGGGCTCCAGGCCCTCTGCGTAGCTGCTTTCTCAGCCCAATCTGTTCTTGAACTGGAACCATATTGGACTGGAACTGCATAGAAAAAGTGGATATCTCAGAACGCAGAGGTTTGCATTCTGCACAGCTGCAGAAACCTAAAGCTGTAACTAATTTATATCAAACTCTAGGAATTGTTTTCAAAAAGATTTATTTGAAAGCTAGAGCTGCAGAGAGAGGAGAGGAATGGAGGGAGTGAGAGAGAGAGAGAGAGAGAGAGAGAGAGAGAGAGAGAGAGAGAGATGTTTGTTCACTCTCCAAATGGCCACAGTGACCAGGGCTGCACCAGATTGACTGCAGAAACCAGAAGCTCAGTCCATGTCCCCTGCTTAGGTGACAGAAACCTGAGCACTTGGTCCTCTGCTGCTGCTTTCCCAGATGCGTTAGTAGAGAGCTGGGTAGAAGTGAAATAGCCAGGGTTTGAACTGGTGTTCATATGGGATGCCAGAGTCATAGGCAGTTTTTAGCTCACTGTGCCACAATGTTGACCATCAAACTCTAGGAATTGTTTGTTGACTTAGGACCTCATCTATAGCAATGACTGCCTAATCTCTGTGGAGGTTTGGGAGCTTGACAAAGATTAGAAGTGGGAGTTGCTGCCTCCTCCGCTGTCGTTTATTGGCTCAGAATCCACGTATACCTGACACTTGGAAATACCAAGAAGTCGAGTTCTCTGTCCCACCATTTTCAAGTTCAGACCTTGCTTCAGCAGTAGGAAGCAAGTCTTCATCAGGGATGGGGTGGAAAAGTGGTTCTTTGGAATTTTCTCCAGTTCAAAATTTACTGATCTGAGGAAGCATCTTCCAGAAGTTTGCAAAACCTCTCCAGGTGAATTATGTCATAGAGGTCAGGAGTGCATACCTTGCCATTGACTTGGGTCAAGATCCTAGAATTTGGGACTGGCAGGCTTGGCCACTTCTTTGCACAACTATGTTCTGCATCAGAGTATTTGATTCAACTTCTTGCCTTCACTTCTTTTTTTTTTTTAAGATTTATTTATTTTTATTGGAAAGGCGTATACACAGAGAGGAGGAAAGACACATCTTCCGTCCGATGATTCACTCCCCAAGCGGCCACAATTGCTGGAGCCAAGCCAATCCAAAGCCAGGAGCCAGGAGCTTTTCCGGGTCTCCCATGCGGGTGCAGAGTCCCGAGGCCTTGGGCCTCCTCGACCACCTTCCCAGGCCACAAGCAGGGATCTGAATGGGAATCGGGGCTGCCGGGATTAGAACTGGCACCAATATGGGATCCGGGGCATGAAAGGCGAGGACCTTAACCACTATGCTATCGTGCTGGTCCCTTGCCTTCACTTCTGATCCAGCTCCTTTCCAATGCCTCTGAGGAAACAGTGGAAGATGGCCCAGGTTGTAGGTCCCTGCCACCCATGTGGTAAACCCTGATGGCATTCTAGCCTCCAGGCTTCAGCCAGCCAAGCCTCAGTCATTGCAGCCATTCGGGGAAGGAAGCACGGAGTGAATGATCTCTTTCTTATGTCACTCTGTCCCTCAAATAAATAAAAAAATAATAAAGGAACTGAAAACTAATTTCCTTTTTCACATGATCCTTTTGAGGTTAAGTGAACCAGTTTGTTGCCTTTAGAGCAAGTGCCCTGGGTCTTTGCTTGCAAGAGCAGAGCTGAGCTGCTAATTCAGGGTACAATGTTGTCACTGCACGTGGTCTCCCAGGACCATTTTGGTCATTTTCCTTCTCATTCCTAAGCTCCACCTTTTTATGATATGGGGGTTCAGACAATCTTGTTCGCCCCAGTAGGCCTGTTTGCAGGGAGAAATCCTTTCTTTCTCCCCAGCTCTAAAATGCAGAGCCCCTGAGAACCAGGCTCCCGCAATGATGATGGAGATGGAGAGATGTGGGTGGACAGATGTGGCCCAGAGAGGCGGGGAGCACTGAGCAGTCAGCTGAGTGATGAAGCCCCAGGGCTGCCAGGGCTTGAGTCAGCACCAATGATGTCCAAGCCTGGGAGTGTCCCCAGGGAGGTGAGGTCAGCTCCCTCAGACGCCCACACAGTGGAATCAGCCAGCACCTAGGGCGTCGTTCTGGGAGGAGACCGAGCCCAGTCCTCATCTATATTTGTTTTGATGTTAGCTAATGTGCCAGAGGACTTTGCATCCTCTCTGCCCTGGGCGCTGTTAGCCCTGGCAATCCGTCTTGCTCTGTCTGCTGTAGTTGTAACGCACCTGAGTCTGCTTCTTGCAAACTTCCAGGGCCTGGGAAGTCCCAGAATGTGGTGCTGGCATCTGACCAGAATTTCTTGCAGAGTCATAGAACCCTGTAGAGTATCACATGTCAAGGAAGCACACATGGCAGACAGCAAATTCAACGTGACTCATGATCAGGGAAGGGGAACCAACTGGTTCCCATGATCCTAGATCTTAACCCAGCTCAAATCTAAAGATTGTTGTTATGGCAGTTGCCTTTTCTTTGTTTAATTTTTAAACATTTACTTATTTAATGGCAAAATTACAGAGAGACAACACTATCTTCTATCTGCTGGTTCATTCCCAAATGGCCATAACACCAAGGGCTAGGTCAGGCCAAAGCCAGGACCCAGGAGCTTCCGCCAGTCCTCCTTCCTATGTGGGTGCAGGGACCCGAGCATTTGAGCCATGTCCTGCTTCTTTCTCAGGCCATAAACAGGGAGCTTGATCAGAAGTAGAACAGCCTGGATTTGAACTGGCATCCATGTAGGATGCCAGTGCCGCAGGCCTCCCTTTACTTGTTACACCACAGCACTGGCCAGGGCAGTTGCCTTTCATTAGGAGCTATAAACCATAGCACCTAATTGTACTTCTAGCTCTGATTAGTCACCAGCTGGGCAATGTCTGCCTGCTTGGACCAGGTTTGACTCCTCATATGTTTACAGGAGGAATAAGCTCATGGCCCCAGAATGAAATCACCACCTGAAAATTCAGGCTCCTTCCTAGGCTCCTGTATGAGACTCTAGAGCAAGTCTATACTATCAGGATCTGATCTTTCTCATCATTTGGTCCTTGGCTGCCAGGATAAGATCCACATAGGGCTGACTCTCAGCCACTCTTGGCTGAGTCAACGAAAGCCACGGCCGACTCAGTCAGCATTTGGGGATGGCATATGTGAGGCTCTGAGCATGCCACGGAGCTGAGGGTTGGCCAGGCAGGAGATTAAGGTTGAAGACGTGGGGAAAGTGACGGGGTGTGGGGGAGGAGAGAATGATCTATAACCAGAGCAGTTCAGTGAAACACAGTTCAGGCTGATCCCCTGGGAGTGCAGGGTAGGGGCCAGGGGTTGCAATCTGGAGCCTCCCTAGTCCATCTGCACACCTCATGCTAACAATGGTGTCATTTGCCATCTGCTCCCCTCCCTGCCCTTATCTCTGTCATCTATGTTCTCCTTCCACCCCAGTGACCCAGGCCCCTCTGCTCCGGGGAAACTCATCTGTTTTCTAACCTCTCACTCTCTGCCCCCTCCCAAGGACTAGCTGGAACCCGCCTGGCTGCTCCAGCCACACTAGTCCAGCACTGAGGATATGTGTCCCTGGAAACATAGGAGGTTTTGCTCAGACCCAGAGAGTTTAGACAGCTTTCTCGGATCTCTACATCTCTCTTCCAAACAACATCTGAGACTTTATCCAGTGAGTATGTGAAAACCTGGGAAAATCAGACCGAGTTGATGTGGATGTCCATGGAGGAATACAATGCAAAGGAAAGAGCTAGGGTCACCCATCGTGGACGTCTGTGCAGACTGGAGGTGGAGAGTTCACACCGGAGTGTGCTGTGTAACATCAGCACTGTTTACAGATCTGTAAACATCTGTAGGGGGATCTAGAGGTTGGGTAATCTTCATCACACTGTCAGGGCTGTCTGTTTGATGCCCATTTGAGTTAGAATCTCTTCATGACTGTGTCAGCTTTGAGTCCCAGCAGAAGAAGGATGAAGGGAACCAGCCAGGGATGACATGGTGTGCTTCATAGCTCATTTCTAATGCTGTGTCACCTGCTCCAAGACACCCTGTGGGACCCTCAGCTACCCTGGCATCTCACACCATGTAGTTCGCATTACCATCAGGGGTAGGGAGCACGCCTTCATCACAGGCTTCTGGGGCAGCTATTGTGGCCCCGTCGATTAAGACACCACTCGTGATATGGCAGCGTCCCATTTGGGTGCTGCCTCAAGCCCTTGCTGCTGCTTCCCACCCAGTTCCTTGCTATTGCTCCTGGGAAGGCAGGAGATGATAGCTCAAGTCCTTAAGTCCCTTGCCACTGAAATGGAATGATCTCCTTGTGTCAGTGTGCCTCAGCCCTGGCAATTCAAGACATTTGGGGAATGAACCGGCAGGTAGAATATCTCTCTGTCTGTCTTTCTTCCTCTCATTCTGTCATTCTGCTTTTCAAATATCTATATATATCTATATATATACATAGATATAGATATATATTTTAAATTTCATTTCATTTTATGACACAGTTTCATAGGCTCTGGGATTCCCCCAACACATATAAATGTTGCTTAGATGGGGCCAACAGGCTAATCATCCACTTGTAGTACTAACATCCAACATGGGCATCATTTTGTGTTTGACTTTTGATCCAGTTCTCTACTAATGGCTTGGAAAAGCAGCAGAGGATGGACTAAAGCCTTGAAACCCTGCACCCGGTGGCAGACACAGAAGAAGCTCTTGGCTTCTGGCTTTGGATCAGCCCAGCCCTGGCACTGTGGTCATTTGGGAAGGGAACTAATAGATGGAAGATCTCTCTATATCTTTCCCCCCTCTATATAATTCTGACTTCCAAGTAAGATAAATAAATCTTCAAAAAAAAGTACTGCCTAAATATACAAATGAATAGACTAATGCATGAATGGTGCTTCTGTGTTAAAATCTTGATGAAGACTTGTTACATCCCTCTTGTCTATGATAAAGAATAAGAAAACCAGATTAATCTTGCTAATAACTATCAGCAAACAAGATCAAATACTTGCAGGAGCAAATTTGAAGCTGCAGGTGAAATTGCGGTTCTCAGATTTTCTGAGTTCTTGTAAGCTTAGAATCAATAAGGAGTTAGCTATGTTCATGGCAGCCAGCCCTTCTACAGGGCTGAACATTAATTAAGCCCCGCCTTTCCCTAGAAGTTAGAAAGGAAGACACATTCCAAGCCTAAACAAAAATGGTACAGAACAAATACTTGTTGCACCAATGATGGTGCCTTAGGTGTTTCTTGAGGTATTTTCTCCTCCCTACCGGAGTGTTCATCTCTGAGGCAGTACGCCTTGGTAATAGATCCCACCAACCAAATGTTACCAGTTCAAATACATACACTATATGTGTGACATGTGAAGACTGAAAAATGAATCCTTCTTTAGCCAAAAGATCAGTGGGAAAAAGACTGTTGTGTGGAGGACCAGAATGTGCTGTCAAGTGAATTAACCTTTGAAGACAGATTGTCAACTATTTAATAAAATATGCAAATGTGCCAAGGAGGTGGGTATTACATATTGTGCAGCCCACTCAGAGGATGAGACTCTTAAACAAACACACTCCAGGGCCCGGTGTGGTAGCAGAGCGGTTGAAGTCCTTGCCTTGCACGCACCGGTGTCCCATATGGACTCTGATTCTAATCCTGGCAGCCCCAATTCCCATTTGGCTCCCTGCTTGTGGCCTGGGAAAACAATCAAGGACGGCTCAAAGCTTTGGAACCCTGCACCCATGTGAGAGACCCAGAAGAGGCTCTGGACTCCTGGCTTTGGAATGGCGCAGCCCCAGCCGTTGCCAACTCTTGGAGAGTGAATTAGTGGACGGAAGATCTTCCTTTCTGTCTCTCCTTCTCTCTGTATATATGACTTTCCAACAAAATAAAATAAATCTGTTTTTATTGTAGAACTTTTATTTTTTGTATTTTTCACATATTTGATTAGGGTGCGAAGGGTAAAGAGCTTTGGGAAAGTGGATGAGACCTTTGTTTTGACATTTCTCTTTTTTCCTTCCTGCATCTGGGGGGAGGGTAGAGAGAAGGGGAGAAGCCACACCCAGCCTCCCAACCATCCCAGGGTCCCCGATGTGGGGCATGTTCCGAGGGTCTTGCTGACGTGGTTTTGATAGTTCAACAATTCTGTGTTGTTGCTGATCTCACCACTCCAATCACAATGAAATCTCTTCAGAATCCACTGGCTCACACAGTCTACCTGACGGTATCCATTTGCCCAGGTATTCACTTCCAACTCTTGGCTGGGGTAGTTGATCAATTTGTTCTGTCCTCCATCCTGTGCTATGGTACCAAGTGTCCTCTGCAGGCTCCAGTGTACTGCCATGTCCTCTATGCGCACTTGGATATGCTGTCCACTGCTCCATCTAAGCCACTGAGGAGGCCCAGATTTGATATATGCATTTCACTGTCAGACCATGGAACTTGCAATTTTCTCCATAGCTGGAGTTCTGAGTCCAGCTATTAGGTTGGGGGATTCCCAAAGAAACTTTATCTGAGGTGATTCCAGATCTGATTCTTGTATGTGCATGTCAATACAGGGTCCAGCACAGACAGTCCATCACCCAAATCGGCCTACGCACACACTGTTAGTTGCAATTGCTGGGTCAGTTATCTCCAACCCTGTCTTCTACACAAACTAGTGGGTCTTGGAGTCCAGCCCGATACTGCCCACCACACATTCAGCCCCCATGTAAACCAGTGGGAGTTGTTGCCTAGTCACAGCAACCTGCAATAACCCCCACCAGGCCTGCTCGTTGCCCTGGTTTTCATGCTTGCCATTATGTACAGCAGACTGGTCCAGTCTATCCCACATCCCATTCAGCTCTCATACATGTCAATGAGCACTGAAGCCTAGTTCAACCCAACCAGCCCCACTATTCAGCCCAAACATGTGCTGATGGTTGTCACTCTCTGTCTAACCATTCCTGCCCTAGTTCTGGTTCTCATTCTCACCAGTTAGAGTGGCAGCACAAGAGGGAGGTGCCCACTGTTTCCCTACTGGGCTCACTCCCACTCCTGGATCTTGCACTCCTCAGGTGGTACTGTAGTTTAGCTTGACAGAGTTTTCCCCCAACCAACCCCCACCCCCTCTGGCTTATGCATGTACCAGTAGGTATAGTTCGACCAGCCTGGCTTGTCTCCAATCAGTTTATATGCAAGCCCACAGATGTTGTAGCTCTGCCTGGTCTGGTCTGACTCCAATCCCAGCTCCTACAACTTACCAGTGGGAATAGTGGCCCAGCATTCCCTCTGCATCCCCCCTACTGGATTTGCCCACTTTGCCCTGGGTCTCATGCATGCTGGTTGAGTACTGTGGCCCAGTCTGGTATGGCCCACCTCACCTTGGCATTTGCCAGTGGATTCTGTAGCCTGGCCTGGCCCAGCCCAACCCCTAGTTTCAGCACATGCTGGTTGGGACTACAGTCTAGCCAGCCCAGCCAGCCCCCAGTCCCAGCCCTAATGTGAACTGGCTGGTATTGTGGCCTGAACTGGCATGACCCACTCACCATTCTGGCTCTCAGTTTTGCCAGTGGCTGATATGAACTGGCCCAGCCTGGTTTGCCCAAAGACCTGAGCGAAAGGTAAGTCCATGAATACTATAACCTGCCCTGGTCTATGCTACTCCCTTTCTTGGTTGTTGCGCTCACCTGTAGGGGCTGTATCCTGACAGAGGAGTTGCCAAACTCCTCCATCAGAACCTCTCCCAATACCAGATCTCGCTCACACCACTGGGTCCATGGGCCAGCCCTACTTAGTCTACCTCCTGTCCTAGCAGGAACAGTGGCCCTTCTTGACCAGCCCTCACCCATTCTTAAAAAGAGAAAGGAACAAGGAAGGAATGAAGGAAAGGAGGAAGAAAGAAAGAGAGAGAGACCCCAACTAGGTCAGACTTTAAGAAAGAAAGACCCCAACTAGGTCAGACTTTGCCAAGGGAGGGACAATGGAGCCTAAAGCATGCATTTCCCATTGATTTCTATGCTGGGCTTGAACCTCTAGAAACAGATCTAAACTCTACACAAAACTGCATGTGCATAGAACACACAGAAGATGGTAATTTGCGTCTTCTTTACGTTTTTAAAAGGTCCGAGTAGAAGAGCATGTTGTATGCCTTGCTGCGGCACCTCCCAACCCCTCATTCTCCCAGGGGGTTGTTCAACAGTATGGAATACCCTCAATGCCAGGCATGACTGCGCAAGTAAAATGCCACTTGGCAGTCTCAGCAGCCAAAGAGCTACTGTGTCAGTGGTGGCACACCTGGCTCTTGCAGTGACTTGGCTGCCCTGTAAGGAGCCTGGAGCTCCTGACCCAGAACAGAGTCTGTGTGCACTGGGAGCAACACACACAGGACACCTTTTTGGTGACTGGCCCAAACTGAGTCCTCCTGTGGCTGGGCTGGCTATGGGGGGGGGAGGGTTTTATAAGAGTGTGGGGTTCTGGACAAATCAGAAATTCCATCTCCTTAAAGAGAATCCCTGATGGATTCATAGGCAAGTCTGATTCTGTAACATCAATTTATTTTTACATTTATGCTTTCTTTACAAATTATTTATTCATAAAGTAGAATTAAAATGAAGAACAAAGAAAGAGATCTTCCATCTGTTGGGTCACTCCCCAAAAGGCCACAACAGCCAAGAGTGACTAGGTTGAAGCCAGGAGCCAGGAGCTTCGTTCAGGTTTTTCACATGGATGAGTAACGCAGCCCAAGCCCTTGAATCATGCTCCACTGCTTTCCCGAACATATCAGCAGGAAGCTGGATGGAAGCAGAGCAACTGGGACTCCAGCTGGAGCTCATTCAGGTTTCTGGTAGTGAAGATAATGGCTTGTTAAACATTTTGCACCACAACACCGGGGGTAAGTTTTATTTTATGTTAAGGGAAGACTCAGATTCATGCCAAACTCTATGATTGTGCAGCTATAAAGAGAGGTTTGCAAAATTCATTTGATTTGTTCTTTCTGCGTAAGTGGAGGGCTGACAATTGACTAGGCAATCAGAAGATGCAGTCTCTGTTAAGCCCCAAACTCCTTCCTCTGGCCACAGGGCCTGCTCTTCCTGGGCCCCAGGTACTTGGGTGCCTCAGACTAGACAGGTGCAGGCTCCAGGGCCTGCTTGCATCCAACATCATGAAAGCCGTCCCTGGATAACACAAGGAAAAATATGCACAGAAAATTTGAGCTAATCTGGGAAGTTCTAAATTTAGCTTGGAGTTTTCTTCCAAGAGTTTGTTTGTAAATCGGTTTTGTGGAGCTGGAGAAAACATTTTCCCATAGAAACGTTGTAATAAACTTGACCCAGTAGAGTTAACACAGAAATGAACTATTCCCCTTGGACCCAAACATTTCTCCTGGCCGTCACTCTTTATTTTTTCTCTAGTTTTTTTCTTTCCCCAGCAACATCATGGGTTCAATGGACTTTTGTAGACTGGTCTGGGAGCTAGATCACCATGTACAGTGGTTTGTCTAGGAAGTTAGTCCCACACTGCTCCCCCAAAGCACACTGAGAATAGTTCCAGAAGTATAAAAGGGGAAAGCCTTTATGTGCAAGGCACATCCATGAGTGGGGCATTCATGTTTTGGTGAAGTGCCAACACTCAGTTTAGAAATCATTTGCAGCTGTAGGAGGCAAAAGGTGAACATGGCAAAGTTTGGAGCCAGGAAGCTGAATGAGAAGACATGTATGGGTGAAGCAAAACAGAGAATCCAAGTACAAGGAGACATGGATCCCAGAACTAATAACCACCGGAGGGCTTCCACATCCCAGTCCCAAACAAGGTGATGCTGGGATTAGCTCAGAAAAGCAATAACTTGGGATGTTGAACCCCCTGTCCACCACCACCAATGCCACCACCCCAAAGAGAATACAACTGTGGACTGTAGGTTCTCCTTCTTCTAGGCCTTCTCCTCCCATTGTTTTTGTCCCCAAATGGCATGTGAGAGCACTGTTTGCAGCCAGAACAAGGGATGTGATGGGATGAGGGCTGGATTACCCATGACTGAGAAAACACAGAAGGGCTCCATATTAGAGATTGTCAAGGATAGAGATCTTTGTGGGGAGGCAGAAGGGGAAGAGAGGTAGAGAATGAACTATGGTTTCTGTCAGGGGGAAGCAAAGCAGAAGGCAGGAGGAAAGCAGCAAGGGATGTATCAAAGGACATTTTCACAAACTTCCAGAAAGGAAACAGCAGTCAAACATTGGTACTGTCAGTCAAACATTGGGAAGGGTAGGGGGATAGATGGTGGGCAGGAAGCACAGAGTGAGTTCCTCAATAGCAACAGCAGCTGTGGGACTGCCCACAGAATGCCCCCACCCTCCAGATTGCCAAATGGGGAGCTAATGTTACTTTATCCACTACCACAGGATTGGAAGGTCCCCAGGGCCCTTAAAATTGTCCAAGAGTCTCCTGAGTTTGGGTACCTCTGTGATCTTGGGTCGACATCTCCGACACTAGTCCTATCCCCAAGGAGCCCCGCTGGCCACCTTGGGGTCCAAATCATATTTTATTCTGAAGAAGTAAAGAGGAATTCAAACTCTTTGTCTCTTGTTATCACAGGTGTCCTCTCATTTGCTGCCATTGGAACAAAATGCAAATGGCAGAGATATTTTCAGAGTGGGTTAGAAAGCATTTTGGGGGAGTCAACTAATGCAAAGTTTCCACATGATAATTTGCATTTCCATTCAACCATAATATGAAAGTAGTGATGGACAGGGATGCTGTTGGAAGAGAAAAGAGAAACAATAATATGATGTTAGGAAAATCAAACGAGTAAAATGGGGCTAGATCCAGGGTCTGAGGATCATCGTACTCGTCTACACCTGGCGTTCCTCAGCATCCGTAGGCCTGGGAATTAGCTCAGTACCCAGAGCTTGCAACTAAGTTAAATTAAGAAGTCATTCCAATCAGATGAGCTTGCTGCCCATCTGAACTGTTGGGAAATCCTAGCCACTGGGCCACCTGCCACTCCAGCAGTGACTCTGTGCCACTATGTCATCTAGGCTGGTGATATTGGGCAAGTGTGACTTGGACAATGTGGATCATAAAAATATATCAGTCCCTGGAAAGTTTAGCACAGAGAGTTTGGGCTCAGGTGAACCCTATGCCTGGGAGAAAGGCTCCATAGCTTTTCGCTGGTTCTTATGTGATCCAACTCAGTTCAGATTGCAATTTGTTAGCTGGATAACATCCACTCTCCTGCCAGACATTGCTAGAATTTAGTTGAGTTCATGAATGTATACGATCAGAGTCATTTTTTTTCTTTTGCATAATATTGATTCAGATATTCTGGGAAGCAAGTCATTCTGGATCTGAGAATGGATGCTGAAACAGTTGTACATTATTGATTTGAGAAGCAAGACAGAGAGGCATAGAAGAGACAGCGACTTGGAGAGAAATCTCCCAGCTGTTGATTCATTCCTCCGAATGCTGGCAACAGCCAGGAGTGAGTCAGGCCAAAGCTGAGAGCTTGGGACTCAAGCCATGGGTGGCAGGAATCCAAACACCTGAACCATCATCACCGGATGCCTTTCAGGGTCTATGTCCGCAGGAAGTGGAATCAGGAGCTGGAGCCAGAACTTGAATCCAGTCATTTGGATGTGGGAAGCAGGTGTCTTAAAAGAGTCGACTTCTTGGCTGGCACAATAACTCAGTTGGTTCACCCTTCACCTGTCATCAACAGCATGCCATATGGGAACCAGTTAATGTCCCAGATGCTCCACTTCCCAGCCAGCTCCCTGTTTGGGGCCTGAGAAAGCAGCAGAAGATGGCCCTGTGCCTTGGGATCCTGCACCTGTGTGAGAGACCCAGAAGAAGCTCATGGTGCCTGGCTTTAGATCAGCTCAACTTTGGCCATTGTGGCCCTTTGGGCTGTAGATCAGCAGATGGAAGATCTTTCTCTCTTTCTCACTATAAATCTGCCTTTCCAATAAAAAAAAAATACATCTTTTTTTTTTTTTAAAGAGTTGACTAGTTGGCAAAATAACCTGCTCCGCTGTTGTTTTTATGTAAGTTGATTTCATGAAAATGGGGTGGAAGCTCCAACATAGCTGAAACAAAAAGTGACTCACACCAGAGTGGTGAGTTAAACTGTGATGACTGTGGCCCTGTGAACTGAAAGCTAGACTTCTAATCCATACACAAGGATAGGACAATGTCATCAAGTCCTCTGAAGAGCTTTCTTAACCTCCAGTATGATTCTTCAAGGGTCGCTGGTCTAGGCAAAGAAATCCAGAACGTCTCCTCTGATGGTCCCCATGGGTATATGTGAGCTCTGTGTATGGTTCAGCGCCATTGTGAGTAAAGCAGAAATCCAGTTTTGCATCTCATGTGTATGCATGGGATTTACATTTATTTATTTAACTTCATTTATCTTAAAAGATGTACTCATTTGAAAGGCAGAGTTACAGAGAGAGGGGGAAGAGACAGAGAATCTTCCATCTGCTGGTTCACTCCCAAATGGATGCAATGGCTAGGCCTAGGCCAGGTTATAGCCAGGATCCCAAAACTCCATCCAGGTCTTCTACAGGGGTAGTAAGGTCCCAGGCACCTGAACCATCTTCTGCTGCCTATCCAGGTGCTTTAACAGGGAGCAGTATCAGAAGGACAGCAGCCAGGACTCAAACCAGCACTCTAATAGTAGATAACAGCCTAACGTACTGTGCTGCAACACTGCCCTAGGAACATCTTTTATCTTCAAATTATGATATGCAATCAGGGTTTAATTTGTACTTCTTTATTTTCATTTTACTTGATAGATAAACAATACTCTTCCACCTGCTGGCTTACTCCAAAATGCCTGCAACAGCCAGAGTAGGAACCAGGAACTCAATACAGTTAGCAGTTTTCTCCCTTAGTATCATAAAACAGTGAGCCTTTCCCTCTCATTTTAAAGTTTGCATGTTGAATCAAGAATCCTCTATGAAGGGACACTGGGTCCTTCCTATTTTTCATTAGTGTAAACAACATTGCAGCACATGCCTTGTGCACACATCTTTCACACTTGGGTAGTTTTCTCTTCAGGATAGCCGATCAATTTTTTCATAAGTGTTCCAAATTGGACAGATTTTCAAATGCTTCGCCAAGGGTGGTTGTATCTGAAGAGCCATGATTCATGAGTCTGGGACCAGCATCTTTCCTAGCTACTGAGCTATGGGAGTTCTTACAAGAACTGAAGACTGATCAGGGCTTGTCCTACACAGAAGCCAGTCCCGGCAAAGATTGAAGAAATTATATGCAGGGGAAGATTGACTGATTGCCCATCAACATCTGCATGTTCATCTACAACTCATCCATCATTCAGCTATCCATCCACCTACCCATCTATCCACCTAACCATCCAACCACCAATCCATCCATCTGCCTTCACTTATCTGTCTGTAACCCATTCGCCATCCACCCACCCAGCTACCATCCATCTACCATCCATCCAAATCATATATACTTTTATCCACCCATTTACCATCCAGACATCCAGAAAATTATCTACCCTGACACCTCTCTTTACATCATCTATCCACCATCCAGCTGCCTGTTCTATGACACTACTCTGGAAAGCCGTTGTTCTAAGTATTATGCCCCAACCCCATAGGAGACCATTATACCTGTAGGCCATGCTGAGGGATTCAAACTTTATCTCGAAGGATATCTATTGTTTTGTTTTTATTTTCTAGTCTCAAAAGCATTGTATTTAAAAAGCATTAAGCACTAAGTTGAGTTTGTCTAAGTCAAAATGTTTGACATTTAATAAAAGACAGGTGGCAGGCGTAGGAACACACCATTCAGAACCATCTGGCTTAAGGAGAGGAATTTATTCCTGAGAGTTATATGTAGCCAAACCTTTGGAATCAACTGTGTTTCATGGAGGGAAATGTTGTTCAAACCTAGTTAGCAAACAGCTTGGGATCTACAAAGTTTGGGTGCAGCTGACTTATGTTTGCAATGCTAGAAAAATTAGTCTTCTTTTACAGTCATTCCTCAGTTAACTTGGCCTCAGAACTTCCTGACCTTGGTCTCCATACAGGTAGTTTCCTTTTCCCAGATGATTCTTCTTCCTCATAGCCTGTCAAATTCAGGCCAACAATTAAGGCTCAGTTATGCCAAAGGCCCTGAGAAACCATTTGATAAGTTAGCTCCAATGGTGGTGTGTTATGTGCTCCTCTGGCATAGTGCATCTCTTCTATTCTTTACTTAAAATACTTCCAGAAAATTCAAAGGCCACCACCATATGATTGGACGGGTCGGGTTTTCTAAAGGGGCGTCATGGTCTACACCATTGTCTAATTTCCCTAAAGTTAAGCAGTGCACAACCTGTGCAGCTATATATTTCCACTATGATTGTTCTGTTTTTTTTAAATTATGTTTATTTGAAAGGAAGATTTATAGAGAGAAGGAGAGAGAGAGAAATCTTTCATTTGCTGATTTACTCCCCAAGAGGCCGCAAATGGCCAGAGTTGAGCCAATCAAAGCCAGCAGCCAGGAGCTTCTTCCAGGTCTTGCATGTGGTTGAAGGGGCCCAAAGCCTTGGGCCATCCTCCACTGCTTTCCCAGATTATAAGCAGGGATCTGAACGGGAAGTGGAGCACCCGGGACATGAACCGGTACCCATATAGGATGTTGATGATGACAGGTGGAAGGTTAGCCAATTGAGCCATCACAATGGCTCCTATCCCCCACCTTTATGACCTAGCCATCTTCATCTAACCACTCACCAGGGACAAGTCTCAGAACTGAAGAGATGAGGAGCTAGGGCCATTGTAGGGGGTCAGCCACCTGTTGTCAGGGAGTGAAATCAGTAAGCTCTCTCTCCATGTGACTCAGGAAGAATCAGACATCAAAAATTTCATGCATCAAGGTAAGCCGACATCGCTGTGCCTTCCAGGCCTCCTCACCTGCAAGGGATTCTGGGAAAAGAAGTTTCTTTATTGAGCCCATTACTGGCATTGGGAATGTGGAGAGGTCAAGACAGCAAGCAGTCCTGTCACAGGCTGGAAGAGAAGGCTCAGCCAACGCTGAAATGAGGGCACATGAATTGCTCTTTGCCCATTCAGCTCAGAATATCAACATGCCAATGAAGACCAACATATTTAAGGGTAGGTGGATGAGAAGGAATCTTGTCCTGTTTTCTGCAACAAAGATACATTGCTGAATAAAGAGACACCATTTCACGTCTGTTCTCCCTAAGGATACACATGAGTTTTGAGACTTTTTCCCCATTGGTGAGTATGGTCATCTCTGCAATGCTGACCCCAAAGCAAGAAATCCTCATCCTGTCCCCATTACAGCTGTGGGGAAGGACCAGCATTCTGTGTGCAGAGACTGCTACAGACCATGAGCTACGGAAGCAGAGGAGATAGCATGTCTCTTCACAAAGGAAGCTAAGAATTTATAAACAGTCGTATCCTGCTTCCTCTTCCCCTACCCAAGCAGGCTACTGCCATAGTTTCAAAAAGCTAAAAACTAAAAATCATAGCAATATATACCTTGCCCTGCCCCCTCCACACACATGTAGAACGCTCATGGAAAGAGAGAAGAACATGAGTTCGAGGATATTTCTGGACAGGCTCTCACAGGTTTGGAGGAAGTGGTGAGATGATGATGGCTTTAGATGGCAGGTAGAAGCATGGAGGTATGCATTTGGTGAAGTTCCAAAAGAATGGATTCTAATGAATGCAAACTGACAGAAGGGTGGTAGAACCAAGTAACACACTCTTGCAAGATTGTTCATCACCGTTCGTTTGCTCTACTGCATGAAATAGCCAACATCAAGTCCTTTTGTTTTCTCCCCATGTCTTAAAGCACCTTAGCAACAGGCTAATTCAATGATTCTGTCCAAATTGAAGACTAAGGGGAAGAGTCCATGGTGACAAATCCTTGGTAGCAAACATGCTCAAGGCATGTGATCAAACATGTCATGAGTTTCCCGGATAACTGAGGGATAATTTCTTCCAGTGGATATTAAATGTTGCAATCCAACAGAACCCAACCTGATCAAAAGGTCATTTGTTCAACGAGAAACTTAACTTGTTTGCAACAGGATCGTCTTCAACTCATGGTTTCTCCATTCTGCTTTCCTTTTACATTTTAACAAGAAACAAACAACTTTACTATGGTCATGGGCTCCTGAATACTCTAAGATGGAACTTCGATACATGTCTGGCTTTAGGACTCCTCCATGGGTGCTACAGCCAAGAGCACCAATGATGACACTTTTTGTGAGTGCAATGAATACTACATTAATGAAAATAGCCCAGCTGATGTGTACACAAGCTGTAATGGGATTCAATGAAACTTAGAGTCACTTGGATTCTCAGGAGACACCAACTGGCATTCTCCGTGGTGAAAATGACAAGACTCAGTTCAAGAGTTTCAGATAATTAGGCAGGCGTGTTGGGAAGAAGGAAGAATTCTTACTGTTTTGGACATCCAGATATGCATTAAACACGTCCAATAAATCTCTAGATTCTATAACCATTTGGAATGATCCATCACATATTGGGCACAAAGTATGCAGTCCGATGAAGTCCTCCCATTTGCCCTCTCCTGAGCTGGCAAACAACAGTGGGTGTTGCACCAGCCCTCAACCTTCTGCATCTCTTCAGTACTCTTGGTACTCTACACAGAGAACTGTTTTCTCACAGTCACACATTAGTGAGCTCCTCAGGGTCTAACCTATCTGTCCTTGTCCCAGGAAGAAGCCCTGCACACCTGGCTTAAAAGATCAGGCAGGCATGCTCCACACATTTGACTCTGCACATAATTCTTTTCTATCACTCTCAAAAATAGGTCCTTCAGAGGCTGTGAGGAATCCTGATGTGATTTAAACATGGCTTAATTCCCCTCAACCTTTTAAACTCACAGATGCACAAGACAAAGTACTATTGATAAAATGATCAGCTTACTAAATGATAAAAACCCTATTTCTTTGGCAGATATATTTGTGTGCAATGGGTAAGCCAATACACACAGTTTTATTGATCTGTGAAATATTAACCTTTGAAGAGCAATCAGTTCATCAGATTTTAACAATGCACTTTGGGCCGCTATGGTAGCTATGGACCTGGCTGTTGTGAACATTTGGGGAGTGAACTAGTGAATGGCATTCCTCTCTTTCAACCCATTCTCTTCTTTTCAAGTAGATGAAAACAAATACCAGAAAACACTAAAAAAATGATGTAGGAGTAGAATCCTGCCTCCTGGCACCTCGTGGACTGCAAACATAGCTGCCGTGCCCACCCTTGCACACAGTAGGGAGTTCTACAGCACATATATGTGTCCCTGCTTGTAAAACAGAAGCATGATTCATGCACTGTCTGCCCCACAACACTGTGGGAGCAAAGAAAACAGGGTGATAATGTCATTACATTCAGGTGCCTTGTCATCAAAGGGCAGGGTCCCAGAAGCACTATGACAGTTTCTGTTAAGGTTGCTTCATGGCTGGCATCTGCATCCTCCTGTGTGTCTGATGCACTTGGGGACCTGCTGTTCTTCTCTGGCTTCCAGCCACATAAAGGAGAGATGGAGGTACCACGTGATTTCAACTGACATGCCACACTCCCCTTGCAGTTGATTTCTGATGATCACATGTCCATGGCTTTCCACCCAGCTCAACAGTCAGAACCAACTCTATGCTGTGATTTAAAAAAAAAAAAAAAGAAAGAAAAAGATACATTTTTGAGAAACATACAGGTGTCACACTAATGGCTCTCCCCAGGCCCAGATGAACTATAAGTTTTTGTATTTTTAAATTCTACCTGTGAGTCTCATGCCACTCGCAGGCCCCCAGTGGCCCAGGGCAGCTTCGTGCCTCTTCTGTCCACCCTTCAAACTCACCTCTCTCATTGTCCTCTGTTAGACCTAGCTCCAGAGGGCAGGGGCACTACTGCCTTGACTGGCAAGCCTTGCTTACTACCCTGGCCTCTCCTTGCCTTTGCATCATGAACCAGAGACCTAGGCAGACAACATGTCTCTTTTGTCCCTCCCCTACCTCCTCTTTCTCTGGCGTGCATGATTGGTGCAGTTAATTTTAACCAATTCTGGAGTGAGCAGGAACCTGAGGGTTCATATCCAAGTGAGGAATGACTTCTGTGGGACTCCCATGGACAAGGTCACTGTACTTGCAGATAAGCAAGAGGGCTGAAACTGAGCAGTATGGAGTGAGGAATGGGAGGAACTTTAAGGGTCAGACCGAGGTACTAGCCCATGAAAGGCCTGAGCTTGAGGAATTAGCAACAACCGTCACTGAATACCATTCATAAGCACACACTAAAGCTAGAGCTATGGGCCTACCTGGCAGAGCTGCATCACAGTACCCACCAGTGAGAGTCGGTAAAGAGAACAGGTAATGTGAGGCTGGCCATGACACTAACCAGCATGTGAGTGAATCAGGTCTGGGGACAGAATCTGTGGGAATGTATGTGTTCTCACCCCTGTGAAATAACAATTTCCATTGGCATGTGCAAGATCTGCGGTTGGGAACAAGCATGGTTGGGGAGCTAAGTGGATGCACCGGCTAGGTCGGGGTTCCCTCTGGTGAGCACGAGAGCGAGAATGAGGGCAGCAGGCTGGGCTGTACGTGGCTGCGATCTCCCTCGGCATGGGTGTGGACTGGGTCTGAGGAACAACAGACTGGGCTAGACTTCAGCACCTACTGGTTACTTGTGAAAGCCAGTGTGGTTGTGGAATGGGCTGGGCTAGGTCTCGGCTCCCACTAAATCATATGAGAGTTGTGTCTGGGAATGGACCAAATGTGCCTGAGATGCAATACCCAACAGTAAGAACCGGAATGGGTGTGGGTCATTTGGGCAAGGTCACTGTTCCTGTCAGGACAAGAGGTAAACAGTCAACCTGGTCTAAGGGCCCACTATTGTCCGCAAGATCTGCCACATGGAGGAGATCTGATAGGGGAGCTTAGGGAGCTCCTTTGTTAGAACACAGTCCCTGCAAAAACCAAGGCAAGGAGCAGCCCAGGCCAGGCCAGGTTATAGTACCTGTCAGCATACATATGGGTCAGGTCTGGGGGTGAACCAAGCTGGCCCAGTTCATAACACCCACTGGAGGATGTGAAAACCAAGATGGTTACAGGACAGGCCTGGTTTACATTAGGGCCAGGACTGGGGAATGGTTGGGCTTGACTAGGCGGAGCACCAACCAGTAGAAGCTGGAAATGCAGACAGGTTGGACCCAGCCAGGTGGATGCCAAGGTGAGGTAGAGCCATGTCAGCCTGGGGACAGTGGGTGCCGGGTGTGTGAGCCCCAGGAGCAAAGGGTCCAGCGGGGCCTAGGTTACCCGGCCTGGGTCCTTGGGCCTGCATGTACGGTGGGTTCTGGGCCCATGAGCCCCAAGGATGGGTGGTGGGAGGAGTTCTTCGTCCTCCTCAGTGGAAAAGACAGGGTAGTGGACAGCTGGCCCAGATGCGCATAGAAGATATGGCTCCCTACTGGGCTTACAGAGGACCCTAGCACCATAGCAGAGGAAGAAGAACAGAACGAATTGGACAACTACCCCAGGCAAATGATGACAGCAAATATCTGGTGAAGGGAGACTCTAAGGTGGACTGTAACAGCCAATGGACAATGAAAGAATCCTTATCCATGGATCAGCAATATCGACAGCGTTTCAGAAGTATTGAAACTGCTTGGTCAGAACCCTTGGATCATGTGCCACATTGCAACGCTGGGTTGATATCAGGTGGCTGTTCCCCAGCCCTGGGTACTAGGATGGTTGGGGGGCTGGGTATGGCTTCTTCCCTTATCTCTCTCCCTCCCCCCAGAAACAGAAAGAAGAAATAGAAAAATTGGAAACAATGATCATACCCACTTTCCTCTAATCCTTGATCCGTCTCACCCTGATCAACTACGTAAACATTATTTAAATTTTTTTAAAAAAATTTAACCAATTCAATTCTAAAGAAGGTCTTTTGAAAATAACTATTTGAGAGTCACAGTGGTAATGAGAGAGGATGAGAGAGAGAAAATCGTCCATCCAGTGGTTCACTTCCCAAATGCTCACGATAGCTGGGACTAAAGCGAAGAACCAGAAACTCCATCTGGGTCTCTGAATGACAGAAACCCAAGAACTTAGGCCTTCACCTGCTGCCCTCCAGACACATTAGCCGGGAGCTGGATCAGAAGTGGAAGATCCTGGATATGAATGAATGCTTTGATATGGGGATATGGCTATCTTGCCCATGCCCCTGCCCCCATATACACACACAAGTCAGATTTTTAAACCTCTCCTTTTCTTCCCCAACCCCTCCAAGCTCATTCTAAATGGGCTCAGTTTTCATATACTTTTGCAATTCAAATATTCTCAAGTGGGCGCCGGTAAGACCATGCAAACAGACTGCTGACATGTGGCCTGCTGTTGCTCTTCTGCTTTCCCGTAAGGGTTTCAGCACGCTGCTGCTGTAATCATTCCCAGCTGGCATAGGGACCCGGCTCTGAAAGAGGAAGAAGCCAGAAATGCGGCCTCACTTCCCAGCTGCATACAATTACGCTATCCCCACATCACAGGAAATGAACAATCATTTAGTCTTGACAGGTACATCCAGAAACTCACTATCTTCCTCCTTTTCAACCTGCAAAACCCTGGGGCCTGCTGAAGTGAGCTGACCATCTTCAAGTAGGCTTCTGCCGGCGTGATGAGAACACTCAGGAGAAACACTGCCAATGGTCTGAGAAACTGGGGAGAGGGGCTGGGGGGAACCATCTCCAATCCTTTCTACACTGGAGCAGATGCCACTTAGTGGGCCCCTGTGAGCTGGTGGGGTCAAACTTAGGGTGCCGGAGGCCCTGTTTGGGGACCTGTAGCTTAGCAGGGAGCGCCCTTGCAAATGCATTTCAAGGAGAGCTAAAACAAATGTTGAATCTGCTTGGGGAGGGGTTCTGTTTGTTTTAAACCCCCCTCAGCCTAATGGATGTTCTCTGAACTGAAAATATTTTCATTTTCTGAATGTCCCTTTTCCCAAACCAGGATGCAAATGACACAAAATCCTGTTCCCATTGGTCCTAAAGTTTGTAACTCACGAGGCACTCCCAGAGCTATTCTCCTGACTTGTTGCCACTGCTCTGTAATAGGGAGTGACAAGATAGACACAGGACATGGGGAGGCCGCCCAGGCAGCCTGAGTCACTGCACCCAAGTGGGAACGCCTGTACGGACAGCTGGTCCACCAGCTCCCGAGCCAAGGCTGTTTAGTCTATGTGGTTGAGGATTTGAAAAACAGCAACTTCTGCAGCTTAGCTCACTCTGTCCCTGGAATGGTGCATTTGTGGGTGTCAGTCTTTATCTCTGAAACAGAATCCAACTTTCCTCCTTTCCCACCTCCTCCTGTTTCAGAAGGAAAAAAAATGGAAGACTAACTGTGGAGCACATGTGCTTCTGAGGGATGGGGGAAATGAGAATTGTCCTTGGCTTGCTCTCTGCCTCTCCTTGACCCCAGCTCCTGCTAGCACTGGATTAACTCACAGCATTCAGAGTCCACCCTCCAAGTTGCATCTTTCCTTGCGGCTTTCACCTTCGTGGCTTCTCTACATCTTCATGATTTCTGGTCTGTGAAAAATTTACTTCTGCAGAAAAGTCTATTTCAGGCAGAGAAGCAGGTGAGCGGGGAGAGTGGGTACCTATGCAAGGGGCTCTGGCTCCTTCCACCATCTTGCCTCCTCAACCACAGTGAGCAGCCGTGACTCACGGGTGAGCTCATACATTCCCAGGCACCGTTTATAGGGGAATCAGGAGGCTGAGCTATTTGCAGGTGTCCTACATACTGAACATTCTAATCTGAACTCACCTCTGCATTTGTGCTGGCATCTTTTGAAGTTAGGACTTCATGGGGTGAAAGAGAAGACTACGACTTCATTATTATTATAGTTGGTTTCCTTTGCTGAATTAGCGTTTATATTTTCCCAGTAGAAATCCCCAAATTGAAAATATAGAGGTGTCAGCTAGCACCACTTTAGTTAAGGTTGTGTCAACATTTCCTATAAACCTTGTTTTTCTAGGGTTTATAACTAGACCATAAAAACTCGCTGCGTTCTGAAACTTGGCATCACAAACTTGGATTTTTGCAGAATTTGAAGAGGGGAAAAATAAGTTCAGCTGCTTTTGACATGCGCTAGTGCAAAAAGGGAAATGATTCAAAGGGTGCCTTTTCTGTTAGAAAGTCAGAGAGAGACAATTGTCAGTACCAGCTAATGGTGCTTGTTAATTTTGGGGGAAAATGTTAATGATAAGGGCATTAAGCCCAAACCCACTAACCGTACATCTGTGGTGACCAGTTTTTGTAAAGGAGTTCACTGTGCATAATAATGTGATTTGAAAAGTTAGCTACACACATCTTCCCATAGCCAACCAGCCACACCTCAAGGGAGCCATTGTGACACCAGGGCAATGGGCCGATTCAAAACCAGAGCCTCACTCAGGAGAGCAGCCCTGCATCTTTACAATCCATATCTTGCAAGGCTGCTCAGGATCCAGTGCCAGCACCCTCTCTGGCTGCCACTGACTCACTCTGTCACCCATGGCTGAGTCAGTCCTCCTGTCTGGGACCATGAGACTACTCATCTCGGAGGGCTCTTGTGAGGAACCACTCACATCGTTATGCAGGTAACGTACCTCTATGACCCACAGGGCCAGCCCCTGCATCTCGTATCCATGGATACCTGCCCTGCATTGTTGATCATGTCACTGAGTACTCCCTCCTTCAGTTGGCTCATGGGAAAGGCCCTGGGCTTCCCCATGTGACAAGTCACAGCCATGTGACTCACAACCCTCCCACCCCCACCCCGGCCACCATTTCCTGTCCCCACATCTCTGCCCTTACCTGTTGCAGATCCCTAGTCACCTTGCAGAACAGAAAATATTCCAGAGTCAGGGCTGCTGGTTCCCTACAAATACCAATCCAGACTCATCCCAGATGACACCTGCTCTGCCACCTCTGCACCCCACCCCCACCACCTCCTGCACAATGTCAGGTCCCTGGCTCATGGCAGGGATATAATGGTTTTTGGTACCTTCTTCAGGTTTCTCAGAGATGGCCCCCATTTACTCACTGAGTCTGTCTGCCTTGTTCCCTTATGCTGTGTCCATCTGGGCACAAGCAATGTGTATGCATCATGGAGAATGCTCTGGCTGGAACAGTTGTCAGAATACATGCAAGGTGGTAAGGGCCAGCTGCATGGGCCTGTGTCCTATGAGTCACACAGGGATCCTGTGTGCTCGGAAGGGACCCTACTTGGTTTTATCACTCCACTTTTGCTGTGTGGAAATTCTCAATAGCTTACCAATCAGGGACCCTCTACTTACACCGGGACTCATAGATGACACAGTCAAATCTGGCCCTGGGGACCTCAACCTGCAGTGCTGGAGCCAGTCTCTGCGTCACAGGTATGACTGATCACTGAGCACATACTGAGCACCATGAGGGCACCAGGGACCACATCAGAGAGCATCCCTACCTCTAGGGAGAGGGTGGTGGGTGAGCATCATCAGTGATGGTTGCACAATGAAAGGCAGTGTGGAATAAGAGGCTGAGAGGGTTGGGAGGTGCAGCTTCCTTTGGAAAGCAGGGGATGTGACCCAGTCTGGAGGAGCTGGAGGAAGGACATTCCCTGCCAGCACCCATGAGCCTGAGTGGGCCAGAGAAGGCAGATTCTGCAGGCAGCAAGGGATTTCTCTGCCGAAGTGTGAGTGGGGGCACACCGGCAGACCAGTTCACAACACAGAAGAGTGACAGAATCCATTCCAGAAGCCTTAATGTGATGGTTGTGTAAGGAGAGATCAGAAGATGCCACTCCATCCCATCCCTGACCCCAATTTCTGTGCAAGTTATGGACCTGTCTTCTGCCTTAGCCCCAGCTCACGGCTTCCCACTTCCTTTTGATAGTCTTGTGGCATGGCGGCCTCAGTAGGCCAAGAGACACCTGGCTACCCAGGCCTGGCGAACATCTCCTGGGCTGCACATGGATTAAAAAAAGGATTATTATTCGAGAGACAGAGCAGACAAATACACAGAATTCCCATCCACTGACTTGCACCCTTCCCCACCAAATGCCTTCCATAGCCAGGATGGCCAAGCCAAAGCCGGGAGCGGAGAATTCCAGCTGGTTCTCCCACATGGCTGACAGCAGGCCAAGGTGTACACTGGCAGGAAGCTGGGAAGTGGGAAAAGGGATGCTGAGACTCAAATGGGGTGTTCTGACTTGGGAGCAGGTGTCCCAAACAGAGGCTGAAAACTGTGTACGTAGAAAGGTTCGATTGTTGAAAGCCAGCATTGCGGAGGAGAGCCGGGTTCTCGCCTCCTGAGACCCTCACAGCCCCACACTCAGTGCAGCTGCATCTGTGTTCCTTGGCTGACCCAGGAGCTGCACGCCAATGAGCCCCTGTGGACGTTAGCTGAGTTAGTAAAACACCTTCGCAGGCAGTAAAAGGCATCTCCCTCTGAGGTAAGCAGGCTCACTTGGTGGGAAAATGGAACACATGATGCCTACAGCTACAGGCAGACCTAGGCTCAAGGATGGAATCCTAGATCAGGGGCACAACTAGCTGGCCCGTGGGGGATCAGGTGAAGAAACATGGAGGAAGGTGGACCTTTTTCAAATTCATTGTCACAAAACCTTCCTGCCAGTCTCAGATGGAATTCAGGATCAAACCAGAAAATTGGGGAAGTGCTTTGCACTGTCCAAGATCAAGGTTGGTGTTGTTATCCAACCAAACAGCCTCCAGCACTCTCCTTCATCATTCTCAAGTCCCATGTTGACTACCTTCCAAATACTTCAATGCTACCATGCTGCTGTTCAAATGATGGTGCCTAGGGGCTGGCATTGTGACAAACTGGGTTACACCACAGCCTTATGGCCATTGGTTTGAGTCCCAGCTGCTCCACTTCTGATCCAGCTCCATGCTCTTGCATCTGGGAAAGTAGCATATGCCCCAAGTGCTTGGACCCCTGCACCCACGTAGGCAACTTGGATGAAGCTCCTGGCTTCATTCAGCTCAGCCTTGACCTGGCCACTGGGGCCAGTTGGTGGACTCTTTCTCTCCCCGCTAACTCAATCTGTTAAATAAATAAATCTTTAAAATAAAATGTTAAAAGGTCACATCTAGTAATCTGCCCAGACTTTTACAATCATTCTCCTAGGGGCTGTTGGGGCTGATGGCTGCTGGCATTTTCTGCTCTCTGCCAGGCAGACTGGGTGGTATAGTCCACTCCACAGAGCCTTGCGACCTTGGCCTCTCAGAGCTTCCAATTCCTTATTGGGAACACGTCCTGCCACTCCACAGACTCTGGTTGACGCACAACGCCTCAGGAAATTTTCCACAAATTGGACCATCCAGTGTTTGATGCACCTATCTTCAGAGTTACAATCTTAAACAATTGAGCAAGATGCTCTGCCCCCCTGGAAATTCCAAGCTCCAAGTGCAGTTTACACAAAGATGCTTTTGGGGCCTCCCCACCTTCTGCTTCTCACAGTTTTGTAAAACAAGGCAGCCAGGTTACTGGGCCTGATAGTGCGTCAAGGTCTTTCCGTGATTATCCGTAAGGAACAGTGTGCCATGGGTCACCGCCATCCTTGGCAGCAATGAAGAGAAGCTAATGAATTCCATAGATGAGAAACAAATGCAAGGAGAGAGGCAAAAGCACTGGTTAAAACCTGAATAAACAATGGCACAGAAATGACCGCTAGGAAAGCTTTTATGGGGCCCTGTTGCGTAACACTGGCTGGCCTACTAACTAGCATGTTTCCAAATAATTCAGACACAGCTGATGTTTCCCTGGATGGTGGGGGTGCTCTCAGGCATCCAGCTTTGGAACCTACCTGCGAGCTCATAATCACCAGCTCTCCCAGTCCAGCATCACTAGAACAGGGAAGCTGTGTGGTCACAGGGAAGACATCTGCCTGCTCGTCAGCTGAGAGGGAGAATTGTAAGGCTCCTGGCTTATGAGAAGCTGAGGAGGCTTTCAGGTTGTCAGAATAGCAAGAGTGAGATGTAGAGGTGTGAGCTGTGGAAAGCACATGGAGCCATCAGCCTCAGCTACTGCACACCTGACACACGGCTACAGGGCCTTGAGGCCTCCCCTAGGGAGGGAGGTGCTCTGGTGTGTATCAGAGCAGGCTATACATATGGGCTGCTGCTGCATACCAGAGCCAGGCCCCAGGCATGGCTACTCAGTCTGTGCCCAGGAGGAATGTTAGACACTTGTGCCTGGGTTATTCTATGGAACGTTCCAGAAACTCTGGAGCTGATTGTAAGACCTGCCCTTGCTTGTCAAGCAAGCTGGAACAGTTGCAATTATCTTTAGCTGGATCCTCCACCCCTGCCGTATCCCCTGCCTCACCACTCAAAGTGTGTCCTGCCACTTAGATATCAGATTAAGAAAGGAATCCACACAGTGTGCAGTCAGCTTTCCCCACTCTCCGTCAACCAGCCTTCTTCAGAGTCCTCATTACATTAAGGGTCATCTCACTGTTGCATTTATCGTCTTGTCTATGGACTGTCTCTTCCATTCTTGGCTGTTGTGGAATCCTCAGTGTGTGGAGTTCTGCTTGAGTCCTTGGAAAAGCAGATGCTCCCAAGAAGTAAGATGCAGAAGCATGAAGGGGAGAGAGAAGGAGAAAGTGGACAGAGATTTCTGGCCACTATGCAGATGGAGCCGTATCAAGTATGAGAGGGAAGAGAGAAGAGGTCAGGTTGGAAGAACCTGAGACAGCAGTGCAGTTCTAGGAAGGTTCTGGAAGGTCGTTGGCTGGGACTGGAAGCTACTCAGGGGATGGGGGCTATTTAGAATTCATTGGTTATATGTTGGCAGTTCTAGAAGGCAGGAAGTTAATGGTCCTCATCACAAGAGACTGGAACAGCACAGTTCCATGGCTGTCATAGCATGGAATGGGAGTGAAGTCTTGACACAAATCTATTTTTAGAAAGTCGTGAATAAATGAGAAGTTTTCCAAAATATCCCCAACTCAAAAGAAGAACACGTGCTCTCAAATTTTTCTCAAGATTTACACCCTTGTGTCACATGATTCTTACGCCTTTAGAGTTTCTTCAGCCACACAGGAGCTCAGAATGTTGATTTCAGGTCTCTTTGACTACAGATAGAAGCAACAGCAAGAACTCGGAAAGTATACCACTTGTTACATTATTTCTTGGTGTCTTTTGATGAAGACTGGGGTGGGGGAGCTTGAGACCCTGCTGTGTCCTGTCCCTCTGAGGCTTCCACTCTGGGAAGAGTTGTGTCTACCTTGAATGATTGGGGTACCTATTTATATAACTGGCAAAAATATTGGTGTTTTCTTTTTTATGTCTACGTGCTACAGAGGTCAGAATCAACCTGTCCATTCTCAGCAAATGCACAGGAATTTCCACAGATCTTAATTTTACATCAAATTTACTCATGGGACAATGTTATTTTCTTATTTCATCATGTTAAAAAAATACTTGCAATTACTTTCATTACTTTCTTTTCTTGCATTCCACATCCTCATATATTTTTGTAGGACACTTCACATGCTTTGAAATATGGTAGGGTAGAAAGAAACTGGTTGCTGTTTTGCTGTTTAAGGCTCCTTGGGGCAATGTGAGGATTCTTCAAAAAGCTCATGGAAATAAAATTCCAAGATAAGTTTATTTTGGTGCCAGCAGTATTTTTAAATACAGTCATATGAATGGTTGTGAAAAGTTTATAGAAAATATGTATGATGAAAAATATGTGTAGATTTCCAAAATAATTTTTTTGCACCAAGATAAATTTATCTTCAGTTCCATTTTCCATAAATGTACTGAAGCATCCTGTGGGGAGTTGTGCAGTTTTAGCCCTCCTCCTTCCCGTTTCTCCTGCTTTGCTCCACTGCCTGGCCCTCAACCATAATCCTGACCACATTTTGTTCCAAGATTTGCTTGACAAGAGGAGGGAAAGTCTTGCCTGCCCACAAGCAGTTGCCCCAGGGACAGAATCCTGCTGGAAAGATCACTCTTCATTGCCAAGTAGAATGGTTGGTCCTTTCTCTCTTAGTCATGACCATTGTCACTTGTGGAAAACTTTCCAATTTCCATTTAAGTCTTTTGTAAATTGCATGTAAATTTTATGAGTGTAGTCTACAATCAAGGGAACAAAGAACAGTGAGTTTGTGAAGTCTGTTCTTGGGTCAGTCCGTAGAAGGTCTTAGTCTTATGCCTCCAACCATTAACAAACAGACGTTCAAAAGGGAACCTATGTCATATGAATGCAGCAGAAAGTGCCAAAGAATGCTTAGCAACTGATTTCAATACAGACAAAATCTACTTCCTGATGTCGTGCATATTCATAATATAAATTAAATATACATCTATAAATATTTAATCAGGTCAACCAATTCAGACAGAGTGTCCACAAAAAGAACATCCCTTCTAAAATGAATGGGCTTCTCCACTAAACAGCTCAATCTGCTAGTTACTAGAAAGTGAGTACATTTGACCACTGTAACATGAAGGAAGAATCCAGAGCATTTGATATGGGGACGAGCGAAGAGTCATGTGAAATTCAAAGAATGAGTAGACGTCTTATTTAGAATGATTGATGGGCTCTTCTGGGGTGTCAAGTGAGAGGAACATATGCCGCCTGCCTTCTGTGCTTTGACTGCCAGATGGTGCCTACCTACGCCCCACCCGGGTCCTGAACTCTCTTGCTCCCACTCATGCTGACCCCTATCCTATTCCAAATACTCTCCAGACCCTCTCACCCAATCCCCACGGAAGCTGCAGACAGGGAGGCCAGGAGGTAAGAGGCTGGAGTATGAAGAGCGGGTGTGTGTTGGTTTTGCATATTATTGGGTAAAATCAAATACCTAAATTAGAATGGCTTGTCTTCCAGGGCACTTTCTGGCAACATCCAAATATCACGTACCTGCCTACCTGCCTCTCCTATTGGAAGTTTGTGTTCTTGCTCCACTGCCAGGACAATTCCAAGAACGTGGCAGCTGGTTGGTACATATGTGTTGTGTGAGTGAATCAAGAAATAAGCGAACACATGATATACTCACAGACTAAGCCAGCCAAAAAACAAGGAAGCAAAGTGAGTTTGATGTAACTTATCTCCAGGAGTCCAGGTTTCCTCTTCGTGCTGACGAGTCACTTCTGATAGGCTTTTGGAGCATTTGTCGAGGGGGTCCTATCCACCTTCTAATATTGTTACTTCTAGACTAGGCCATTCTCTCTTCTAAAAGAGCTGTGCCAACACTCACTACCTCCTGGCCTTCTGATACAGCTCCTATAACAAACCCGACCCCCAGTGGAATTGGGGACACATTTGTAGCCATTTTGCCTTTCTAGAATCATAACTGATCTGATTATATAGGCCAGACCCTCTTCATGGTATACACCCTCCTTGGAATCAAATTCTACCAGTTTTTATATAGGAATGTTTTAGTGCCACATTCCCAAAGCAGTCTAGAAAGGAAGGCTAAAGGTACAGGACAATCACTTAGAGGACTTAGTCTGATGCAACTGTTATTAGGATTCCTATGCAATGTTTTCCTTACGCATCTGTTTACACAACTTCATATGTGTATTCCATATACAGAAAATTTCAGACCCTGAGGTTTTGTCATTTTAGGAACCACACTACTTAGCAGAAAGAATTTAGTGTAAGGGTGGGCTTAATAGGTATTGGAAGTCTGAACACACATGAGAGAAATCCTGCAATGACACAGGCACCGTGAGCATAGGGTGTTGTACCCTCCCAGGCTGGGATGCAAAGGCCAGAATGAGGCCATGAGGCCCTAGAAACCTATGGGGTGGAGGGTTGTTGCAGTACTCAGGAGAGGGGCCCTTACCTGTGCCCTCTTACTGCCACTGTGTGGAGAACGTGATGAGGCTGGATGTGGGATTGGCTAAGAAGCTGAAGGTTGAAAACCAACTGCATTGCCAAGTGTGAAGGATTGTGTTGGAGTAATCTTGACCAGAAAGGAATCAGACATCACAGAGCATGTCCCTTCTCCCTCTGATACTCTCCACCCCCTGCTTTTGTGGGGTACAACAGATAGCTTTGTGAAAAGCAGAATTTCTCCAACTTCCAGGTCAGTCCCAGGAGCAATGTGGCTCCAAAGAGCATGACCCACCATTTACTAACCAATCCAGGGCTTTGGTTTCATGTTGCATCTTCCTACACAACCTCTGTTCTTAGTGAATACATCCTGAGTCTATTCCAAAGCAACCTGAGGCAGGATTGCTACTTGCCTTTGAGTTTATATTCTTGGCACTTTATTTTTAACATTAAATCTTGACTTTTATAGTTGATCGTTCAAGATATTAATGGTCTGGGATCAGAAGTCTGTAAGGGATTCCTTAATGTATTTGGATAAGGACAATTTTGGGGATTTGTTGTTGTTGTTCAGAGAGAGAGAGAGAGAGAGAGAGAGAGAGAGAGAGAGAGAGAGAGAATGAGAATTTCCATTTACTGGCTCACTCCCCAAATGCCTTTATCAGCCATCAAGGGCTGGAACAAAGCCAAAGCTGGGAATTCCATAGCGAGTGGCAGGCACCAAAGTACTTGAGAAATTGAGAAATTGTCATTGCCTCTCAGGGTTTACATTAGCAGGAACTGAAGGCAGAGATCAAAAACCCAGGTACGCTGATTTAGCCAGCACAGCATTTAGTCAGCATCTTAGCTGCTGGGTCAAGCACCTGCCTATGAATAGAAAACAGTTGAAAGAAAGTCCTATGTGGACGACTTAATTGAGGGAACATAATGGAAGACACAAGGTGGGAAAACAGATACGTTTGGTGTATGGATGCATATACCTGTTATGTATATGTCATTTTGACAAAGGTAACCTTTCTATATAAATTTTATTCTTTGTGGTAGATAATATGAGAATAAAATTTTGTGGAAAATGGGATTAAAAGACAAAGTTTAAAGGTTGGAGTTGTGGCATATTAGTTAAAGCTGCTGCCTGCAGTGCCACCATCCCCATATGATACCTAGTTCATGTCCTGGCTGCTTCACTTTCAATCCAGCTCCCTATTTATGCACCTGGGAAAGCAGTGGAGGATGGCCCTAGAGGTTGGGCCCTTGTCATTTGCATGGGAGAGTTGGAAGAAGCTCTTGGCTCCTGACTTCCTGTTAGCCCTGCCTTTACAATTGTGGCCACCTGAGGAATAAGTCAGTGGTTACAAGATCTCTCTGTCTCTATCTGGCACTCTCTCTGTTTCTAACTCTGACTTGCAAATAAATAAGTAAATCAATCAGAGCCAATGCTGTGGTGCAGTGGGTAAAGGTACCGCTTGCAGCTCTGGCACCCCATATGGCAGCTGGTTCAAGTCTCAGCTGCTCTGTTGCCAATCTAGCTCCCTGGTAATGCATCTGAGAAAGCAGTGGAGGATGGCCTAAGTGATTGGACCCCTGGTCTGGAGCTCCTGGCTTCAGAGTGTTGTGGCCATTTGGTGAGTGAATCAGCAAATGGAAGATTTTTTTCTCTGCCATTCTACCTTTCAAATAAATCAATTAAATCTTTTATAAAAATAGATATAAGGAAAAGTTTGTTTGATTTGACCAGGAGCAGAGACGGAGCAGGAAAAGTTTGGTGCAAACATTTGAAGCCCATGTATAGTTTTTTGTGACATGCATGTCCTATGAACCTTTGAAGTCCCTATGTATTAACTATACAATAAAATATTTTTTTATTTCTTGGTGCCTTTATACTATAATTTGTATTAATAAATTCATAAATCAGGAAAAAGAACCTCTTTGGCTCACATTGTGTGAGTCAAAAGATGAGCTTAGACGCAGATCTCCATTCTGCTGTATATGCATATATCCATATGTCTCCAAAGTCGCAAACCATTCCTTCGAGGCCTGGATTTGGTTAATAGATGACTATTTCCACTTCCTTTAATGAACTTTAAGAAGACAGATTTCATGTAGCAGTTTGTTCTATTAAATCCAAGTCATCTCCTCTTGGCTCCCAAATTTATGGCCTCTAATTTCAGCACACCTCATATTTATCTCAACCATGAAAACCAGGGCATGCTGCTCAGGGTGACACATGATGTGTTGCATGGCTCTTTTCTTTCTTCTAGTCCCCTGGCCCTGAGGTGTTTGGAGACCTCGGTGGCGTGCTGGCTTTCCAAGAGAGTGGGAGGAGCAGAGGAGTGAAGTCAGCGAGCTACCTCTCTGCAGCTTCCTTGTGGCCCACAGGCTCTCTGCACTGTGGGGCGAGTGTTGGGACTGTGAGAAGCAGTCCTCCTCATTTGTGCTCCTTCATTTGGTCACAGATCCATTTGCCAGCAGCAGAGCACCCCCCACCCCGCCATGGGAGTGGTGGGGACGTGTCTGGGGCCAGCATTGGTCTTCAGGGCTGAGCTCCTCATGCCTGGAAAATCAATCAATCAAAGCAGAGATGCATTTGCAGCTAACTTGAAGGAACAGTCCCAATGGTGCAAAGACATGACTGTGAGGAAAGAAGGAGGAGTGGGAGTATATGGAATGAGGTTTTCTAAGAAGTACCGAGAAAAGCCAGGAGCATGCTCTGAAGCTGGGCCAGGGGAAAAGTTGATTTGGGGGCCAAGGGGGCAGAGCTGAGGTGGTGGAGGAATTTCAGTGGAAACCCCTCATTGTGCTTCTTAAATAAGAGGATACATTTCAGTGCCACTCTTGGTGACCATGTGGCTTCCAGAGGACAAACAAACCATACACAAGGGACTGAACATGTGCTTTGAGAACACAATAAAGGTCTCAAATGTAAATAATAATAATATTTACAATGTAAATAATACCTTTTCCATGTAAATAATAATAATAATAATAATAAATAGAATCTCTAAAATGTTAAGGAAAGTAGAGTGAATTGTAGGAGGGAGCTTAATGAAGTTCATGGGAAATGTGCACTATGAAAAAAGTTGTTCATGGGTTTCCAATACTTTTGGCATCAAAATTAGCTTGGCTTTTCATCATTTTCCCCCCACAGACTTTCTGATGTCCTCTTGAACATAGGGAGCTTTGACTAGCAAATGATATCACTATCAGTAGCATCCAGCATGTTGGACAAGGCAGACGCAGGAGGGATAGCAGAGCTCCAATCTCAAGGCTAGATTAGCTCCCAGGGGATTCTAGGGCACTGGCTAAGCTGATAAGCAAATCGACCAAACAAGGTTCTGCAAACATGTCTGGCAAAGATCCCAGGCAGCCCTGGGCTGGTCTTCTTTCCAGATGTCTCCAAAGCTGAGGCAGAGTCTGCTTTTTTTCCAGTTACCCTCTTTAGTCAACACTAACAGAATAATCCAACCAGAGCCCAGCAGACCTTACAAATGGCTGCACCCAGCCCTCTCCTCCATGCTGGCACCGGTCCTTTACATTGAAGACCCCAGCTCTTGTTCCCTGATTACAGATGAGAACCACAGAGGGTTGTCACACCCCTGGGTCTAATGACCTTTTCAGTAACTAGACCCCATTCTGATCAGGATTTTCCGATGGTGCTGAACAAGATTGGGCTGGGGTTTAACCCCCCTGGGTCTGCTGGTGGTGCCCTTCGGGTAGGTCTTGGGTACATGACTTGCTCTTTGTAGTCTCCGTTTCTTCATCCACATAGTGGGATGCCTCAATGAAGCATGCCACTCTCAGGCAGAGGAATCGCCCCATAGGAAAGCTCAGCATCTGAGTGCAGCTGTTACTGTGAGTCTTCTGAAGAGCAGTTGGAGAGTTCGAGGGGGAGGTAAAGGAGGATGGTGCTGACCATGGCAGAGGAAGTGGGAAGGAGGTGATAAAATCCTGGTTTGGGATGAGGCCAAGTGTGCCACTTCTGCTTTGTAGTACTGAGCCCTTGAGAACTGCAGCAAGCTTGGGTCATTTAGCTTCAGGATGCCCCCACCATGACCAGCCAGGAGCTTATGGGCATTGCCTGATTTAAAGGCCTCCCCTTCCTCACCCAGCTAAAGTGCTGAGGCCTGCAGAAAGGCAAGTAACAAGGAACGGCTCAGTTCAGTATCAAATCTCAGGTTGTGTGAAGTGTCTAACCCTCTACTAACTCCCATAATTACAGAAAATAAATGCTGCAGCTTAGAGGGCTCAGGAAAGCTTATTTGTACAGGTGTTGCAGCTAGAGAGGGGCTATCCCACTCCACCTGATGGACATCAATTGGGAAGGCCCACCCTGCAACACATTCTTCTATGTTCACAATAGATATCCGGAATTATACTGGCCCCAGCCCATCTTACTGGCTACTTCCTTTCCCCACTTGCTTCTGATCGGTAGAGGTCACAGCTGTTGGACCTGTTTCCTGCCCCTCTGACCTGGGGGAACCAGCAGTCTCCATCAGTTCACCCATGGCTTCCTTCCTTAGCTCCTCCTTCTCCTTGTGGCCCTTCAATCAGTGCAGCTCTTAAACCGAAGATCCAGCTTCTCTCAGGCACCAGCCATGACACCAGATTCTGTCCCAGGCTCTTGGAAGGAACCTCAGATCCACATCATTTACCCTGTAGGAGAGGAGTTTCCAGTCACTTGGGACACAGCAGTTGACCTTCAGACATTAGAATTTGGTCATCGACAAGAGCGTAGCCATGGGTCCTTGTGCTAGGAAGCCTAGGCGTTCGTGGGACGTGACCTGCCCTAGGAGTGTCAGTGGAGAAACAAGACCTCACTCATCTGTAATTGAACAAGAGTAACACGATGTCGAGATTTGCACGTACAGTGGCTGACGCAGTGTTTGGAGAGAAAGTCTTCCTAATTGGCTGATTAGAAAAGGGCACCATCAAGGGATTTTAATGACTTCACATCGGGTGACACTGTGTTCCAACCAGTTCTGCTAATGACTTCCCAGGTGCCCCTTTCCCATGCCAGCATATGTCATGTTCTGTCCTCTTGGACAGATGAGGGAAATGAAGAGCAAAGATGAAGTGCTTCCCAGTGCTACAGTGTTTAAGTGTGGGAATTTGAGCCTGGCCATGCAGTTCAAAATTTCCTGGTTTCAAAAAAAAATTTCATTCAAATATCTTGCCCTTGTAGTTATTTTTTAAAGACTTTTTAATTTTTGTTGGAAAGTCAGATATACAGAGAGAAGGAGAGACAGAGAGGAAGATCTTCTGTCCTATGATTCACTCCCCACTTGGCCATAACTGCTGAAGCTGAGTCAATCTGAAGCCAGGAGCCAGGTCTCCCACACGGGTGCAGGGTCCCAAGGCTTTGGGCTGTCCTCGACTGCTTTCCCAGGCCACAGGCAGGAAGCTGGGTAGGAAGTGGGGCTGCCGGAATTAGAACCAGCATCCATATGGGAACCCAGCACGTGCAAGAAAAGGACTTTAGCTGCTAGGCTACTGCATCAGGCCGACTTGTAGTTATTTTTTAAGTGTAAGCTTGACTGACATAGAGCTCTCTATGATTGAAGCATTTATAAGAGGTGGCACATTTTTTCATCACATTTACTGATGGTTTTCTTTTCTTTCTTCTTCTTTTTAAAATTTATTTATTTAATTTGAAAGTCAGAGTTACACAGAGAAAGGGAGAAACAGTGACAGAGGTTTTCCATCTGCTGATTCACTGCCAAGATGGTCATAGTAGTCAGAGCTGGGCCAGGTCAAAGCCTCAAGTCAAGTCTTGTCTTACGGGTCCCTCACATGGGTTCAGGGGCCCAACCATTTGGGCTGTCTTCCACTGCTTTCCCAGGCATGTTATCAGGAAGCCAGATTGGAAGTAGGGAACCAGAACACACAGGTGGTGGCCATACCTGCCACCCCATAGCACTGGTCCCATTATCAATGGTTTTCAATGCTGAAAGAATGAAAAAAAAAAAAAAACAGAAATATGGGGAAGGAAGCTTTTTTGAATAACTTAATTCTGATTGAGTTCATGTATACGAGGAAAAAGTTTAATAGTTTCAGATTTTCTACTTTTTATCCAAGTTTGAGTATCTCCATAGGAAAACCTAGAATTTTCTACTCTCAGCTCACTAGAACTCTCAGCCACTGGATCTTATTTTTTTAATATCCATTTTCAGAAATAGGCCACTGTCAACAAAAATACTCCAAGAACTGAGTTCCTTTTTAAAATTGTTCGTGGAGCCACTCATAATGGCTGCCTTGAGTTGGTATAATTTTGACCAGATTTTCCCTAAGTGAGTAATATTTAAGGGGGGGACCACGAGGTTCTCTCTGCACTCCCATTTTGTCCTTGGCACTGTGTTTCCCAAGTCAGGAAAGTGGGCATGTGTACTTGATGAGTTACTAAAAGCATTGGCACTGGGGGAAAATATCAAGAACCCTCCACGGTCTCTGAAATTTCTGGTCACATAGTTTGACTATAAATAAAAATGTATATTTTATGAGTACAATTAATGAAAAAGTTTGGCTTTTTTTTTGTATACCTACTCAATATGGAGTGTTCTATGGACACAGGTTGCCAAGGTAGTCTGCCCCTGGAGTTATTCAGTAAATTATTGAGCGAGAACATGGATTAGGAGTGCTCAGCTAAATGCTGTATAAGGTCAATTATATTCCAACACCTACTGAACTTCATTTAGAGCAAGACCTGACCAGGCTAGGTGACAGGAATGAATCCAACCTCAGAAAGGGGTGAGCGCTTGGTGCAAGAGTTAGAAAGCTGTTGGGGGCCCCTGCATGTCATATCACAGTGACTGTATTTAAGTCTCAGCTCTTCTTCTAATGTGCAACATCCTGGGCGACAGCAGGAGGTGACTCAAGTACTCAAGTACTCGGGGCTCTGCCGCCCATGTGGGAGACCCAGACTGAAATCTAGGGTGCTGGCTTGGCCACACCTCAGCTCTGGTAAGCATTTGAGATCTAAATCAGTAAAGATCTCTTTCTGCCTTTCAAACAAATAAAAATAAATTTTAAAAGCTGCGTAAGACACAGTTATGGATCTCTATAATATGCAGCAAACTAGATGGCTATCATTCCAGAGAACTCAGGCACAATCTCAGAAATATGAATTCTTTCAATAGACTCCATAATCCCATGGCAGACGTTATTAATCAATCACAGGACACATCCCACAATCTGAGTTAGTCTGGAAGAAAAAGTCTGGGATGATGCCTCTCTCTCTCTCTCTCTCATTTACTTGCACTTCTTTCTTAAATGAATCACGGACTTTGAGTTACCAAGCTGGGAGGATCATGTTTATAGCCATAACTTGTCACATATGTCACAGCAATGGAAAAAAAATCCAGACTTGGAAGCAAAGCTCTGCTTCTTTCTGTCCACATTTTCCCATTGTTCATTTTAAAATTAGGGTAGATTCATGCATACACTTTTAAATCTTTATTCTCAGTAATAAATGACCACATCCCTCATAACACATCCCTCATAACTCATCCCAACACAACAGCTCTCGGGGACAGCTCTTTCAAGAACAGCTTCTCTGGGGACTCTGGAGATTTCAACTCCAAAGAGTGTCCAGGTTAAGCTAAAAGGACACGCTAAGTAAATAATACCACTGTAAGACACGAAGAAGGGACTAACCCAGAGCAAAGCAAAGCACTCCTTTCCCTCTCTACCCAAGCAGCTGTGCATGCTCTCATTGCATTTGATGCTTAAAAGCCTGGGTCATGATGTCAGGCAGGATGAGTAGAAGCCCACGTGTTGGGTTTTTCCTTTGCCGACAGCACTCTTGAAATGTGAGTAGCACAGGTGTGGCAGCTTCACTGGCAGCCTCTTGGGTCTTTATTCTGTGCCAGCCTTAGTGAGTCATGGAGCATTTTTCTGCCTTCACTAAAAGAACAAAATCTGTTCTACGGGGCATGGGTGACAAGTGAGATACCTCAGGGGAGAGACTTATCCCCACACCTAAATCCAGAGCTGGATGCAGGATCTCTGCTGTCTGTTGACTTTTCTCTGTAGCCCCAGGCAGCCTCACACCACCCTCCTTCTTTCCTGTCCAGGTCTTCTCTAAGTCACACTTTTTCGATTCAAGGCAGGTTGTCTCACCAGGCTTCTTTTTCTGTCCTGTGCCAAGCTACTGAGCCTTGGCCCATAAAGTCCCCAACCTGCCATCTCCCAACCCCATCATTTCTCTCTGCAAGATCCTGCCTTTGGAAGCAGCAAGCAGTCAGAAAGAACTAACAATTTCTCCTATGCACAAATGGAATTTCCCTGATTCTCATGTAGGTGTCATTTTTCTGACCCCTGTCAAAAGGTATCTCTTTCACAAAAGGGGCCTTGCCTTCTGACAGTCAGACATGATCTGTGTGGGTCTATGTATGTGAAGGGTTGATGCCCTAGTCTGTTTTTGTTGCTACTAATGCAGTATCACACACCAGGTATCTTGTAGAGAAAAGAGACACGTTGGTGCTCACAAGGCTGTGAGCCTCACCCCATAATGTTTTCCTTTCTGGTCGAGTCCCCAAAGACAGCAGTTGGCATATGGGGAGGGTGTGGGAGTGCTACCCAACTCTGCCTTTGGAACAGACCCATTCTCAGGATAACCCATCAACCCATTAGCCCAGGCACCTTTTAAGGTTCCTACCTTAACTACCTGTTCCTACCTCTTAACTCTCCCAGCACGGGAATTACGTTTCAACGCAAGTGTCCTAAGAATCAAACCCTATTTAAAGCATAACCAAGAGAGGTTTGCATTGCCATTCTCTGCCTGGAGGGGATTGACGCAACCAAACCTCACTTGTGTGTCTAAATACAGACTTGTGGGCAATTAGAGGGGATTAAGTTCTTACTCTGTTTCCCCAAGGACAGACCAAAGTGAGATTTCATGGGCTTAGAGTAAAGAAAACAGGAGTTTTCTCACCTAAATAGCACAAGCATGCGAATGTAGATTTTGTGCAAGCTCCCTAATTCTTTCCTGTCACATGAAAGCAGCACAACTCCAGGTTTCCTAGCTCCTTTTGCCTTTTCTCCTGCCCCTTCTACACTTGCCCCATCAGTGGGTCTTTCTTACCCTGCCTCCTACATACAAAAACACGGAAAAGATGTGTTAAAATTGTCTCATGGCCAACATAGTCAAAGTATGTGATTGATGGTTTAAAAAAAAACCTATTTCTTGCAACAATTTTCTGCTTAAAAAGCCAGTTCCACTAGCTCAGCTCTGTCTCAGAGCACTTTCCGTGGTAATATTGAATATCGCCATTCCCTTCCTCGGAACCTCATTTTTTACTTGATTTTATTGGCGCTGCTCTATTGGAATGTGTATGGCTTGAGCCCCCATGGAGAACTGAGCAGGTGTGAGTAAAGCAAAACATCTTTTGTTAATAGAACTACACCCTGGGAGTTCATGAAGACGCTGTAATTTCAATTGCTTTTATGAAAATTCTGTGAATTCCCTTGTTGTAGATTTTGAACAGAGCTTGGGAAACCAGCGGTCTTTAATAGAAACCAAAGATATGGTTATTTCTATGGCTGAAATAAATGTCCTGCTTGCTTTCCTTGAAGAAACAAATCCACATATTTAATTAGAACATGTAAGCTATGGAAAATCATATTAAATGGGAGCTTATCCTGCTAGCTGACATGGCGATCTCACTGTGAACAACCTATGTAGAAAGATAATGTGGTGATTTGCTGGTAGCCTCTTCCACCCACCTTCATTTGGATTCACAATGACTTCGCAGCAGCACTGCCTGTCCCCTGCACACACGTTCCTTTAAAATCAAGGAAGTGGCCTCAGAGTTCTCAGATCTGTCAGCTTGAGAACTGATGGATGGATTCTCAGTCTCCAGACCTCTTGGATCAGCTGCCACAGAGAATTGAAGGGTGAGGTTAATAGCAGATTTTTCTCCCCCGTCTGGGACCAGATGTGCATGGCTCAGTGCTCTCCCAAGCTGGAAGGAAAGAGGTAAACTCGATATATTGCAAAATTGCATGTGTCATTAAAAAGATGTCAGAAGGCTTTATTTAAAACTTTGTTTTCTCAGGTTGTGTTGCCCAAGTGGATCTTGGCATAGAAGAGTTCGGTTTCAGAAATTCCGAGTCATAGAATGCGTTTCTCATAGCTGAGACTATTGTATTTGGTCAGATGCCACCAACACCTTCCCCCTACTCCCACCCCACCCGCTTGCTTACTGCGATGACTGAATTCCTACTAACAGTTTCATTTGTGTCTCTCTTGCCCGTCAGGGTCTACTCTTGACAGGATCACTTATCTGGACCAGAAAAATGTAGAATGCACCATGACCCAGGACCTCGGGGTGCCTGCGAAGAGATCTCGAGAGCGAACTTGTTCACCATTTCAGGACCACTTGCAGAAGAATCCCCCAGCGGTCTGTTCCAGTGAACTCACCATCTGCCTTGTACTTGGCTGGAAACCTGGATGTCTGAAGGTCAAGCTTTCCTTGGTGGAGAAATCTAGAATCTTGAGAGAGGAGTACAGAAAACCCACATGATCCATGCCTCTCTGGGGTTTTCAGACCTAATGTACTCTCCTGGAAAACACCTGTTCCACCTGCAGTTGTTTTCACATTCCCTCACTTCAGGACGATCATCCTGAGAGAAGCAAGATGTGGTTTTTTGTTGTTGTTGTTGTTGTTGTTGTTTTAAGAGCGAGAATGTGTATATAGCTTCCATTTATTGGTTTGGTTCTCAAATGCCCATATTACCCTCAGGTTGGCCAAGGCTGAAGCCAGAAACCCAGAACTCTATCCACATTTTCCACATCGTGGACATGCTACCAGACACTTGGGTCATCACTGCTGCCTCCCAGGGCATACAACAGCAGAAAGCTGGGTCAGAGATGGAGTTGGGAATCCAATCCAGGTGCTCTGATATGATATGTGGGAGTCTGTAGAGGCATTTTTACCCATGTTTCCAAACAACCATCCTGAAAAGGAACCTTTTAATCTGTTTATGTTCTCATGGTCTCCTGGCTCCTGAATGGGGAGACGCCATGGGGCTTTTGGTGCGTTTTGCCCTAATGTCTCCATCACACTTGTGTGTGTCATTGCTGTCCTTTCCTTAAATGCATTAGTCCAGATGGACTCAAAGAGGCTCCTGTGCAGCCCCATAGACATTTCTTGAAGCAATTCTGATGAACAGAAACAAAGTCCAGGCTCCCAAGAAGTTACCTCAGGACACAGAGACAGAGCCGATGTAGTCACATCTGTCCCCAGACACCTTGTTTTATTTGCACAGCTACATTACCTCAGCCTTTGCAGAGTCACCACAAGCAGTGCTGGAATTTAATTTCAGTCCCCTTGGCTGCAGTGAGAACATGTGCTAAGAAATAGCAAGTGGGAAGGAAAAAAAAAAGGAGTGGTGCTCCATGATCAGCCATGGCAGAGACCAAGAGGGAAGCAGGTGTGCCCTGTTGCTCTCACAAGGGCTATCGTCCTGCCACTAAGGCTGACTCTAGGTTGCTTATTATTGAAACATATCAAGAAGATGATGTGAACCCTAGGAAAGGCTATGTAGTGACTCGGGAAGGAGAAATAGCCAGAAGCTGTTCACAGCCCACGCTGTATGTATCATACAACTTTCCTGAGTCACATGCTCACCTTCTGCTCAAGCCCAGCTCAACTGGTGTAAGTATAGGAAGGCAAGGAACAGCAGGGCATCAGGAGTTACAAAGCCTGAGGACAAGGTGCAGGGTTGCCCTGAATGAGTCTAATGCCCTCATTGAGGTCAATTGCATTCTAAAGTCTCACTCCTCGTTGCTGAAGGAAATTAGCTGACTCCCCCTTCCATTGCTGTCCCAGGCACATTAGCAGGGAGCTGCATAAAAAAATAGAGTAGCTAGAATCAAACTGCAATCATATAGGATGCTAGAGTTATAGGTAGTTGCTTAACTCACAATACCACAACCCCAGCCCCAGTGGCTCCTCCTTCCACGGATGGAGACTTCCTGGATATTTTGGCACAGCTGCACAGATCAGGACAGTCCACTCAACTGTTTCTCCCACTCCGGTCACCTTGTGGGAATGGGCTAGCAAGGACCTGGTAAGTTCCATCTGGGGAGGCAGCAAGGAGCCATGGTGTTGGCTTCACTTTGTACCCAGAATGACTGTGTCCCTCAGGTGTGGGACACAGCATGCAGAGTCAGCTGGATACCATGAGGAGTGAGGACTGGTGGTCTACCACTGTGTTCCCACCATACCCTTCCAGCTCATGCCTCTTTATTGCTAATCACAAACACTCTAGATTTAATTTCTTTCAAAAGTAAAAGGATACCTCACAAAGTTAATGGAAACATTAACATTAACATAACATTATCTAGTTGCTCCCCTCAAAAAACCTGAAATTTATGTGTACTGGCGGAGTCTTTTCAAGTTTCAAGGAAAATGTGCATCGTGGGATAAATCATGCATGAATTTTTTAAAACATTTGTTTATTTTTATTGGAAAGCCAGATTATAGTGAGAAGGAAAGGCAAGAAAGAAAGATCTGCCATCTGCTAGTTTACTCCCCAAATGGTTTCAATGGCTGGAGCTGAGCCGAGACAAAGCCAGGAGCTTGGAGCTACTTCCAGGTCTTCCACACACAGGAAAGGCCTTTTGACCCATCCTCCGTTGCTTCTCCAGGCCATAAGCAGGAAGCTGGATCAAAGTGGAGCATCCAGGACATGAACCAGCACTCACCTGGAATGCCAGCATTGCAGATGGAGGATTAGCCAATTAAACCATCATGCTGCTCCCAATTATGCACATATTTCACCAAAAAAAAATCACATTTTTGCACCAAACTAAACATCTTCAAATTCCATTTTTCATGAGCTTTTCGAAGTACCCTGGTAACATGAACACAGTTGTTTAGTAAAAGGATATGCATACATGCCTAATTATCATACCACAAAACTGAGATTACTGCGGTTAGAATAAGATTTACTCATGGCTGCTTGGTGTTCACAGTTCTTGAAAATAATTGAATCAGTTATCATTCAGGTATTCAAACTTCTAGATAGTAAATAACAAAAGTTCAGCAAGTGATCTCCTCATGTTAATGGTGAGATGAATGTTTTTCAGTGTTCAGTGTTAAAAAAAAAACAAAAACAAAAAAACAGGGTCCTTGGCCACACAGCTGGGAATCATGACTGCTCAGAGTCTGGGTGAAGCTCAGGTGTGTGTGCTGTTTGGTGAGCTATACCAGATTATTTTGATGTTTGTGTGGGAGGATCATAGCCAAGGAGTCTGATCTGAACAACTCTGCTCTGCCAGTTCCCACCACCTAAATGGGGGTCTCCCCATTTAGAGCTTCACTAGTTCTTCTTTCATAGTCAGCCAAAACAGTCTTCCTGTCTCCCAACTGCAAATTTAATGAATCTGGACTTCATTTTATAAATTTTATTTAGTTATCCTCACTCATTTGAAAGGTAGAGCAGTAACAGATGGAAAGAATGAAAAAGAGAAAGAGCCTTCTATCCACTGGTTCACTCCCCAGATGCCCACAATAGAGCTGAACCATCCAGAAGCTGGAACCTGGAACTCCATCCAATTCTTCCATATCGGTGTCAGGAGTTCAAGTATTGGAGTTATGGCTCTGCAACAACCCCCTCCAGGATGGATGTTAGCTGGAAGCTGGGTCAGAGCATAGACCCTAGACTTCATATCATCAAGTGTCATCCCATGTGACCTAAACATCATCACCCCTAAGGCACATTTCCAGTGCTTTCTGCGCCATCCCTTTCCACTCCCACCTAACTGCAGAAAGTTACAATGGGCAGCCTAAAGGTTCCTATCTGCTCCATTTGGGTTTATACTCCCTGGCAGTTCCTTTCGGTAGATTCTCCCTGGTCCCACTAGGGGATTGTGGGTTCACTTCTCCTAGGTCCCTCACATGTCCTAGACAACAGAAGCAAAGGCTTCTCCTTCCTGGCATCTCCTGAGTGATTCCTAGAGGGGGATCCACCCCAGGCTTGGGGACAGGGTGGCTGTAAGGGCTTAGCATCCAGATGGCATCCCCTGGGCTGCTCCCTTGCTTGGGAGCAGTTAGCTCCTTTTCTTCCCAAGAATTCTCGTGTCTGTCCCTTTGCTTTGATTTTGTCTGTATCCACCTGTTTCCTGGGATCAATGCTTCCTCCTTTCTCTGGCTCCTGAGTCTTGAGATCAGCTCTAAATACTCTTCCACTGTCCAGCTGCAGAAGTCAGCCACAATCCTTTAATTCTTTTGATGTTGGAAACAGCTGGAGACAGGCTGAGGGTAACCAAAGCAGGGGGAGCTGTGGGGTTTAGGCATACAGTCTGCGCGATCATGAGGACCCTCAGCCTCACAAACCAAGACCTGGGCCAGTTTCCCTGGGTGCTCAGTGTCCCCCCTCACCACCCCAGCTGCTGGGAACCTCTCCAGAGCTCACCCTCGTTGGCCCTGCTAGTTTCAGCTCCTTCCAATCCTGGGGAGAGAAGGAAATTGGAGCTCTGCTAATGACAGATTCGTGCTGCTCCCCGCCCTTCCACCCCACCTCCTCAACCAACCCAAGAAAGCTTCCTTTGCATTTTAGAGAAATAAAAGAAAAATTCTTCCAGCATCAACATCTTCAGGTTTCAATCCAAATTAATTTTTTTAAAAAAGCAAACAAACAGAGGAAAAACAGACTACATTTGCTTCCTCCCAGGAGCCAGAGCTATTACGAAAGATTGTTCCACACAGCAGTCCCAGGAGCCATGAGCCTGGATGCATAGCACAGCGCAGGAAGTGACCCTTCTGTGCCTCAAATGCTTCATTTGTAGAAGGTGGCAGTTGAAACCCATCTTTAAGGTCTGTGGTATGGAGTCAGCACATCAATCCACAAAGTGCACCTGGAACAATGTCCAGAAGGCTTTGCCACTCACCCCAAGTCACCTAAGGATGCAGCCTCACTGTTTGCCTCCATTTTCTGACCCCTTATACATATTTCCTAGTTCCTTCAGCAGCTGTTCTGTTCACTGCAAATTCTAAATTTTTTCTTCCAGCAGTCAAAGGCAACTTGTTTCTTAGTGAGCTGCTTTGTGATTTAAGAAAAAAGAAAAAATACATATATATATATATTAACATATATACATATATATATTAATATATACATATATATATTAACCCCACTTAGGGGCAGGTATTTAACCTGCTTGGATCTGGCTCCCAGCTCCAACTTTCTGTAAGTGCAGACCTGGGAGGCAGCAGTGATGGCTCAAGTAATCATATTTCTGCTGCAACCGTGGGAGAACCAAACTAAGTTTGCAGCTCCCAACTTCAGCCCTGGTTCAGTCTCAGTCTTTGCAAACATTTGGGGAATCTACCAGTGAATTTGCACTCTCTCTTTCTCTTTCCATATATCTCTCTGCCTCTGCGATGAATAAACAGTGAAAAATTAACTCCACTGTGATTACATTAACTAACCTAAAATGCAAGCTGATTCACACACAAGAGGGAATGATATCAGTAAGACTGGGGAATTGCTTCTCCTGGGCAAGACTCAGGGTTATAGCAGTGCAAGCATAAGAATCTACATTAACCAGAGAAAAAGAAGCTAAGCGTGATGAGCCAGGCTACCATCCACAAACTGCGTTTTTAAGAGTGCCTGCCTACTGTGGGCCTCCTGCGCACTCTCCCCTGAGAAGGGGAGCCCAGGTGTGTGGCCATCACCTCCCCACATGGCATGCCTCTGGCGTCCTCTGCACAGCAGCCCCCTCATTCTCCTGCCCACTTGGTTCCCATGTCAAAGCTGCCAGCACTGCTGTGCTGTGGCTCCACTGTGGCATTTTCTAGCCACCGGAGCTGCCTAACTGGGCTCTGGAGGTTAATGTCCCAGGAATCCAGTTTTGTTTTTATGCTGCTCTGGTTACAAAGCTGCATAGTTTTCAGTGGCCTGTTCCAATCTCACTTCCTCTCTTCCCTTAAACTTGGTTACTTCTGTACACAGTTTTTTTTTTTTTTGCAGAGTACAGATTTGGTAGGAAAACACATACCAAGTTAGAGTACAAATGCCTGTATTATTATCATTGCCCTGAACATACATTTTGGCATATCTGCATAGTCCTTGTCAATGAACTTCATGTCCTTCCTTGCTTTAAATCTTGAAATGACCACAAAGAAAACTTAGATATGTTAAACTAGGCTTGGCCCAAACCAGTTTCTGTACATAGCAGGTGATAACATTTGGCCCAAATCAGCATCTGTACATAGTGAACTGTGCCTTAGCCTCCTAAGTACACAAACCTTACCAAAGAATACACCCCTGTAGCCAAGCAACTGAGTTTCAGCCAAGCACAGGCTGGCAATTGACAATCCCAATGCTTAAACTGTAGCCAATCAGATGGCTCCTCTATGTCACTTCTGCTTCTCTGGTTACACATGGAAGTTATCCACATGGTATGGTGGGGCCTGCTGAACCATCTTTGGTTTGGAAATCTGTCCCAGTGTGGAACCTTCCTTCTGGTTCAAGTGAACTTTGGTAACCGGTCTCAGTTTTTCTTTTGACAGGTGTTGATTTGTTTGGAAATGGGGCAGTGTTGTAAAGCCCTTTCACCCTAGGTAAGATTGACCCAATGTTGACCTGGTTCTAAGATCAATTGAAGATATCATCTAGACTTCAGATTCTGAGCTACACATTGATCTTGCATTTTGGACCATCTTATTTTCATAACCTAGCTGTTCTCTATCACTTTCCCACACACATTCTTCCTTCCTTTTTCCACTCTTAAAGAGAAAGACTGATGTTATTAAACCCGATTTCTTGAAAAGTAAATTAATGAAGAAGAGATACCATAATATGACTTTAGAGAGATCACTTGATTGTTCATTTATATAAATATTTCACATGTAACTCGTAAGGACTATATTATTTTATCATGTGATAAATGATCAATTTGTTCCCAAATCGTGACAACAGCAAATAAAAAGTTAACTGATGTTCATTTAGAATATGTCACTTGGTATGAATTACATACAGCTCGAAATCCTTATTCTGCTGTTTGTTTTACATACACCCTTTTCTTCAGATGCTATTTTTAAAATCACAATCACATTTACTTGCTTAGCAGGCCATGTTCTTTGTATGGTTAGTATGTGCCAAATACTCTTCTAAGGCTTTTGGTGGTGTTATGTTCATTGTTTAGGGAAGGAAACCGAGGTACAGAGGGCTAATTTCTCAAAAGCCATAGAGCAAAGTTGTGGAAAGAGCCCCGAGGACAAATATTGCCATCCCTCAGCACCACTGTGCTTCCCAAGGAGGAGAGAAATAGTCCCACTCTCCACTGCACAGCTGAGGAAACAGGCTTGGGATGAACAGAGTCACAGTCACAAAGTGGAAGAGCTGAGGCTTTAATAAACACACACACACACACATAAACACACACATATAAACATACACACGAACGCACGCACACACACACACACACACACACACAAACACTCACCCTCTGACTTTACATCTTCCCGTCATTGTAGGCAGCTAGGACTCATTAGATCTCCTTATCTCTTGAATGTTTGTGAGGATTCGGAGGAAGGGGGGAAAACCTCAGTACTTTTCATTTGTTTATTACATATTATTCATAAAATAGTAATAATTGTACTGACAATATTATTATCTCTATTTGTAGCTAATATTTTATGATATATGGTTAGTATTATTTATCATTCATTGACTACTTTGGGATTAGTCTATCATTGGCTTCTTTTTCTTTTTTTTTTAAAGATTTATTTATTTTTATTGGAAAGGCAGATGTACGAAGAGGAGAGACAGAGAGGAAGATCTTCCATCCGATGATTCACTCCCCAAATGACCGCAACGGCTGGAGCTGAGCCAATCCAAAGCCAGGAGCCAGGAGCTCTTCTGGGTCTCCCACGCATGTGCAGAGTCCCAAGGATTTGGGCAGTCCTTGACTGCTTTCCCATGCCACAAGCAAGGAGCTGGATGGGAAGCAGGGCCGCAGGGATTAGAACAGGCGACCATATGAGATCCCGGCATGTGCAAGGCGAGGACTTTAACCACTACACTATTGTGCCGGGCCCTATCATTGGTTTCTAAAGAGGATCCTGAAATAAGCATTGAGGAAGAAGTTATTAATGAAAAGACGTTAATTTATAAGACTTCTCAAGGAAATTCTGAGACCCGTGAGTCCCTTTTGTTTCTCTTTACATTTTAAAACTCTCCTGAATGAGCTTAGCACAAGACTGACCATTCCTGATGGCTTCAAAGTTTCTTCCAATTTCTCTTTAAAATTCTCCACGGAGATAAAGAAAAATAAAGATTAAAATAGTAGAAATGAAATTTGAAGAGTCCACGTACAAAATGCCAGCCTGATTCTCCACCACCCGTGCCATTCAAAGGGGTGTACAGAGGAGCACATTTTTTCAATTAGAAACCACACACTCCATAGCCTGAATCAAAACACAACAGATGCCCCTGAGGAGATGGAACCTACTTCTGAGTCACCCCTTCTCCTCCTGTGACACACCTGGTCTGTGCTAACCAGAAAAACAGATGAATGCTCAGCTTCTGCCTTCCACCCGCCGATCGGCATCTCCTTTCACCATTCCTTTCTGACCAGAGTAGTGGTATGGCAGCAGCTGGGGTGGAGATATCAGGGTGGGGAGTGTTGGAGAAGCCATTACTGGCTCTCTGGATGAAACCACTGCAGACAAAGGGACCCACTGTTCTCTGCAGGACAAAGGGCAGCATCTAACCTTCCAGTCCCTGAGATCCGCGTGTGCCGAGTGACTCTGAGCACTGGTTGAACTGGGATCTAACTGCCAATTGTGTCCTCCTGGGTGGAGCGCAGGGGTGTGCTTGCATCTGTCCCCCAGGAGCTGTGAGCTGGACCCTGTAAAGAAGCAGCCACGAGGTGCCACATTTGGAAAATCAGGGAAGCTTATGCCTGGCTGCTCTGAGCAGATGTTGAGCAAACCGCCAGGGAAGGCCAAGGCTTGGCTTCAAGGTATGACAATGCTATGAGATTGCTCAAACTTCAGGGTTCCCCAGGGGTTGTGGCAAAGGGCGGGGAAGGGGGATGGAAGTTCAGCAGTACCTGCATGTTTGTGAGGCTTTTTCCGTCCCTCTCATCCATAGCTCTTACCTATAAGCACCATGTCTACATAACAGCAGCAAGAGCATACTTCAGGCATGGCGTCTCAGAACCCCCTGATGACAATGGACCAAACTAACACCTATTCTAGGTACACTTCGAATTCAGAAAGGAAAGGCAAAGAGAAAGTCTCTAGATAGTTTTCGTTTCCTAATGTATAGATTTCAATGGTAACCTAAAAGAACACCAAGTCTAGATATTTTATGATTTTTTTCTCTTCCTTCCTTCCTTCCTTTAATCCATTCTTCCTTCCTTCCTTTCTTTCTTTCTGTTTTTAGAAGATAGAGGAAAAGATCTTACATCTGCCGTTTCACTCCCAAAATGGCCAAAATGACCAGAGCTGAGCCGGAGCTGAGTCAATCTGAAGCCAGGACTCAGGAATTTATTTTGGGTCTCCCACATGGGTGCAGGGTCACAAGGATTTGGGTCATCCTCCACTGCTTTCCCAGGACACAGGCAGGGAGCTGGAGGGGAAGTGGAGAACAGGCACCTATATGGGTGCTGGCACTTAGAGGTGGAGGATTAGCCAATTGAGATAACACACCAGGCCCTAGTTTGTGATTCTTGAAATCCATTGCTCAATACTTTTTCTATAGAGATTGCCCCAATTGCCCTATCTCCAGCAACATTTCAGAGTACAAAGTTCAGCAAAGGAGACAGTGCAAGAAATCCCCGTTCGTCCACACAAGAAGGGGTAAGCTATTGCTGCTTTCATTTGTGTATCTTGGCCTGCTAATAAGGGTGAACATTTCCCCATAGCTGTCTATTAATTGTACATCTCTCTTACGTGGATTTCAAAGCGGAGAAGAAAATTCCATGCCAGGTTTCCAGAAATTTCAACACCATGAGATTCATCTCAATGTGTGTGAGGGCTTTTCAGTTCCATGGGAGTCGCTTCCAAGTTTGAAAACTGGGCAAAGCCATCGGGACTGTTTTTTTTTTTCCCTCGGTGTGGAAAGGTTAAAGTAAAGCAGATGTGAAACTCCAATCTCTTTTCTCGTACTGTAGCATTTGTCAAGCAAGGTTAACTCTTGAATGTCCTTTATGACAATGATGAAGAAACAATTTCATAGTCACGGAACTCACTTTTCATGTCCTTTTATTCAGAAAACAAACATCCGACATAAATAACGCAAGCATGATTGTACCCAAAATGGCCCACGGGCCTGACTCCCTTAGCTTTGCACTGGCTCTGCCGTCCACTGCGGTCTGCCTTCCACCCTGTCTCCCAGGGATCTGGAGGGAGGTGTTTCCCAAACTTCTGTCCCCGACCCCGTTTAGTTCCCCTTTTGTGTCCTTCCTGGGTGATACGTGCCAAGAGCCAGATTAAACTACCCAGAGGCGGTTTTTCTAGCTCTTTCGATTTCACGTGGGCTGTGGCGTTCCCCTGGGATGGCGGCTCGGTTCAGCCTTGGCCTCCCACAGAATGACTGGTCACATTGAGGTCAGCAGCAAAGGCCAGAGAGAGAAAATGGGCGTTTTTACAGCTCCCAGATCACGGTCTGCTTATTGTTCTGGTGTGTCGGGTTAACTTGTTCTCCGCGGTTGCCTTGCTTCCCATCAGGGGCATCCAACAGACAGACAATTCTGTCCCAGGACTTGTTTTTCTAACCTGGTCTCTTGAAAACTCGGAATATGGTAGGTTTCAAATTCCTCCATAGCAAGGTAATAGCCTGCCCCCCCTTTTTTTTCCTTCCTTTTATAAGATTTTATTTGTTTATTTATTTATTTAACAACTAAAAACACATCACGCTTTTACATTTGCTGCTTAACGACTCGAAATGCCCACAATCCTGGAGACTGGGCCATGCCAAAGTCAGGAGCCAGAAACCCACTGTGGATCTCCCATGTGGGTGGTGGTAACCTAAGCGCTCAAGGCATCACCACTGTGCTCCCAGCACCTGTGTTGGCAGGAAGCTGGAGTCAGGAGTTAGAGCTGGGTATCGAACCCAGGCACTGCAATGTGGAGTATAGGCCTTTTTAATTAATTCATTTGAAAGACAGTGTTACATACTGGGAAGGAAGGAGGAAGAGAAAGAGAGAGATTTTTCCATCCCTTTGCTCATTCCGTGAATGGCCACAACGGCTGAGCTGGGATCAGGCTGAAGCCAGGAGTCTAAGGACGTGGACCATCTGCTGCTGCTTTCCCAGGTACATTAGCAGGGAGCTGGATTGAAAGTGGAGCATTCAGGACTCGAAATGGTGCTCACAGGAAATGTTGGTGTCCTAGGTAGGTGCTTAACGCACTATGCCACAACACTGGCTGCAAGAGATACCAGCTTCACCACAATACTGAATGCTCACACCAGCTCTCCTCTGTAAGTGAGATGTTTGCCATAGTCTGCACTCTTCCCCAGTGCCTTAATTCTCCCTAGGTGTTCACCCATGCCTACTCTGGCCCTGGCTGATTTCTCTTCTCATTCTACCTTCACTTCTACCTCTATGGGGTAGAGCCTTTTTGGTTTTGATCTTCTCTTGTATCTCTCTTCTCTGTGGCCTCTTCAGACCGCCCTTGAGCCCTCACTGCCAATGAATTCCCCATCGTTACTCTTGGAATGCAGACACCTGCTTGCATTCACCAGTTGTACAATGAGAGACACTGCAGAGGAGTGTTCTCTATCAAAATCAAATTCATTGTTCAGGCAGCATGAAAAGCATAGCTCGTGGAAAATGCCAGGATAGCAGGTTGAACAGGGAATGATGGGAGGATGGAGGAGGAGGCACTCTGCCTGGGCTGGGCTACCTGGAGTCAATGATTCCTTTGATCCAAGGATGGGGAAAGGCACAGAGGAATTAGCTTAGCTCGTAAGTTGAAGGAAAGTGGATTTTAGGGAAGCAAAGCATGATCTGAAAAGGTACCTACCTGAAGCATAGAGCATGTCAGGATGACAGTCAACTGCACAGACTACAGAGAAGGGTGCTTTCACCCCTGCATTCAGGAACATAACTGTAAAAAAAAAAAAAGGAGAGATAAGAATCATTTCAACACACTTCCTTTTTTCAAAACCATGACTTCTTGTGATTCCAATTGAAATTACAGAATGAATGAATTACCACAATTGAAACAACTGTATTTTAGAGGAAAGATTTATGTTTTTACTTTTAGTTGTGTGTTGTCACAGGCATAAGGAACCTCACAATTGAGGGATTTGGGAAGCAATAGTTTGGAAGGGCTGATGGAAGCCAGAACATGATGCAGGCCATTTTTAACATCAATTCTTTCATGCGGCTTTGTTTTCGTGGCCAGAAATGTAAGAAAATTAAAGAAAAAGACCTCACAGTTGTAGCAAATAAAACTTGAGTAGGGACAGGAAAAGCTAGCTCCCTTCTTAAGGGTAAAATAAGGACCTATTTTATCCAGGATGTTTCACAATTATTTTCTGGAAGTTGCAACTCAGTCACTTCTGATTCCCCCAAATCTTCTCTTGGGGATCATCTGGCAAAGATAAAATATAAGTGAGCGAAAGTTTCCTCCCAAACTTCCAAATGGAATTTTCTGCTACAATGTCAGGAACACATTACCTGAATTTATCTTGCAGGCCGACTAGATGATATTTTACATTTTCCTCTCCCTGAAATCATTTTCAAGAATTAAATCAGAAAAAGAAGAAACCAATTGTTAACAGCAATTTAGCTCTCCCTGGAGCTGGGATTTTGGTTGTAACTCCCTGACGTATACTGACAAGCATTAATATTGTTGTTTGTCTCTGAAATGTTCAGGTTCCTTATTGAAAATTCCAAAACACCTGCCAAATGTGCCAAGTGCCGTGGAAAGGAAATTAGGCTTGAAAGTCTGAGGTAATTGGTAGTTTCCTTGATGTTCTGCAAATGAGATTGCTCTTTTCTTCAGCCAAGTACCTCTCCTTTTGGTAACAAGAGACTTCAGGATGGAACATGTAAGGACTTTGTCAGGGATGTCCCAGTGCTCATAAAGTAAAGTAAATACTCTAGAATTTTCACAGTACTTCCTACCTTCTTAATGGCATGAATAATTCTCATAAATTGTTGGCTGGACAGGATTTTGGATGCTCAGAGGTGGATAACAGATTATGTTTTTCCTGCCAAATTCTCCCTATGAATCCCATGTTGCTGGAGCACCATTAAGAGCCAGTTCTTATCGATCCCTTTTTAGTTCATTTACACAGAAGAATTTTGACAGAACTTCAAAGATATTATGAGGGTTAGTTGCAGGCCCAAAGACTTGGAAAAGCAACTCTTGTTCTTCCAGACTAATGTTAACCACAGTTATGCAGAAACTCATGCTGCAGCCAAAAGCTTGGAAGCAATTGTAGTAGGCATCCAACTAACTTGTAAGAAAGGCAATGTTTTGATCTTTTGCAAAAGTTGAAGTATGAGATCATCAGGTTAAGACATTTTCATGCCTATGGAAGCTGACAAAGAAAATGTTAGGGGGCTAGCACTGCGATGTGTGTGGTCCTGGCTGCTCCACTTCCTGATCCAGTAACCTGCTATGGCATTGGAAGGCAGCAGAAGATGGCCCAAGTGCTTGGGCCTCTGCACTCACATGGGAGACCCAAAAGGAGCTCCTGGCTTCCAGCTTTGGACCAACCCAGCTCTGACTGTTGTGACTACTTGGAGAATGAATCAGCAGATGGAAGATATTCTTTCTCTCTCTCTCTTTAACAAATAAATAAGCCTTTAAAAAAAGAGCATTTCAGGAATGACTCCTAGTGTCTTCTCAGATGCATTGTTCTTTTTTGTTTGGTTGTTTTTAATTTTTTCCCTTGTATTTTATTTTTACCTTTCTGATCTAATTCCATAGACTCTGGGATTTCCCTTCCCCCCTCCCCAAACTCCTTCCCCCCAACTGTTTTCCCGCATATTATAACAATAGTGTAGACCTCCACAAGCAGTCGTAAGTCCATCATTTAAGTGTATCCTGATATTGTGGGTACAGACAATGGCAGACACTCCAGCATCTTATTGCCAAGATATATCCAACAGCTTCATTTGGAGTCCATCTTTGATTTGAAAGTAGAGGTGCATACAACATTGTGTCTTCACATCTGGATATGATAGTCTCTATTACACAGCTACTATATGTTCCCTTAAATGAAAAACCATAAAACAAAATCAGCAACAGGAATTAAGTTTAAAAAAAATTACAATACCATGGAGTTGCTACTGTATGATCTATGAGTCAGTGAAGAATTTAATAAGAGAAAAGAAACTATTTTGAAGAAATGAAAAGAAAAACAAAAATATCAAAACCCATGAATTGCAGCAAAAACAGTATTGAAAGGGCTGTTGATTTTATATTTTGCGTGAAGTTTGCCTTATATCACAGAGAACATATGGTATTTGTCCAGAATGTATTGTTCTTTAGTGCTTCACTATTGCAAAGTTTTGTCCTCCAGGGATTAAAGAGGCTACTTCCTAGAAGATCTTTACAACCATTATGGTTTCTTCTCAACACATCCACGTTCTATTTAATACTACATGCTGGGGAGAATTATACTCTGTAGTAACATCTAGCCATGTGAAAGTAAGGTTGGTGTGAACTTGATTTAAATGTTGCTGAAACTGAGTGGGTATCTGTGGTTCCTCTGATTGGTGATTTTAAACACAGAACGCTCTGAGGGATTTTAACTCCTGAAATCTAAAACATATCTGGATCAAACCTTGATGTGTAAGTATATCTCATCAGACTGGTGTTTTGACTGCCTCACTGAGAAAAAAATGCGTATTTTGAGTATTTATGTATTTATTTGAAAGGCAAATTGAGAAAGAGTGAAAGAAAGAGACTCTTTCATCTATTAGTTCATTCCTCAAATGCCCCCAACAGCCATATCTGGGCCAGGACAAAGCCAGACTCCATCCAGGTCGTCCACAGCAGTGAAAGGAGCCCAAATAGTTCAGACATTTTCCTCTGCCTTCCAGGGCATAGTACGGGAAGCTACATCAGGAGCTGAGCAGCCAGAACTTCAATGCTTCAACATGAGATGGTGGTCCCACAAGCGGTGGCTCAATCTACTGCCCACAGTGCCAGTTCCCCATTTTTTTTTCTTTAACGAGCAGTGTTTTCAAGAGTGCTGAGCTAAATTCAAAGAATCTTGAGGGATATTTATTGGTGGCAGTGGGCAGATCAATGCCTGCCTTCCCCTCTTTCTTGAGATGAACAGTGAACTATTGGTCGGCTTCGTACATACACTGACATTGGCAGCATAAAGCATGCCACCCTTTAATGAAATACAGATGAGGTTTAAGCTATTTTTTTGTGGGTTTTTTGGTGATTTTCTGATTTCTTACACATGCTGGACTGAACTCTTACGTCAAACAATGCAAAGATGTTTGCAGAAGAAGCAGCTGTTCCTCCAGTCACCTGCAAATTCATCTCTCTGGTGCAAATCAAGTTGTTCAGCCACTCTACCTTTCATGCACCTAAGAATATTCATACTAATGTCAGTCTACGCCAATACACCAAAAATGTAGTTATTTTATAAAATAGTATTATATTGCATTTTTCTGCAACTTGTTTTAGCACTTGATTCAGTTGGTCCACACAGAGACATGTTATTACTCATTTTGATTTTGAAGAACATCATAAATAGATACTGACTAAATTTGTATTAAGATGTCTTAGAGAAAGAATTTTTTTATCCTACTATACTTCTGCCCAATGTAAAGGACTAAATTTTTATTTATTGAGTTTTTTATGTCCTTCAAGGGATAATTATACATATATTTTATATATATATATATATATATTAACTTTCTGCTCATTTTTTCTTTCTAAAAAGATCTTTTATTTGAAAGTCAGAATTTTGGAAAGGGAGAGACAGAGATTTGGCTCACTCCCCAGATGGCAGCAGTGGCCAGCACTAAGCCCGGCTGACACCAGGGGCCAGGAGTTTCATTCAAGGCTCCCATATGGGCGACAGAGACACAAACACTTGGGCCACTTTGCACTGCTTTTCCCAGGCCATTACCAAGGAGCTGAATTGGAAATGAAGCAGCTGGGACATGAACTGGTACCCTAATGGGATCTAAGCATTGCAGGCTATGGCTTTACCTGATATGCTACAAGATGGGTCCTGTGGTGCATTTTATAGTTTTTGTGCTGTTATGAAAAGCACTTCTGCATCTCTGTTAACAGGATTATGGTGCCTTGGATTATTGGCCATTATCTACTAACTGTTTGTTAAGAGGATGAATTACTCACACTTGCTAGTTGTCATTTGTCAGACCTTCAGAGATGAAGTCCGCTTCCTCTCTCCATGGTAGAGTAACTTTGTGACTTTCTGCAGCCAATGAATCTGAGTGGACAACATAGGAATACATCCAAGCAGATGCTTTCAACTCATGTGTGTGCTTCCACCAGGCCTCTTGAACTTCCGCCTCTGGCTTGAGGCAGGGGCTGCCCCATCAGCCCAGACACTGGAAGAATGCTTGGGATGCAGATTTGTATGTCGGAACAATGCCAGCGCCGGGTGTCAAGAATAAAGGGGAGTATTTCTTATTAACTTGCCAGTTTTGTGGATGTTGACAGAAGACACTTGGATCAGATACCAAAGATTTCATTACAGCCAAAGCAGCAGCCAGAATGCTGGTGTGTTTGTCAGTGCCTGCTGTTGTGAAGGGACCTAGGTGGGTGCTGATCTAAATATGTTGCATTACAGAAAAGAAGCCCTGAGCTTGAAATCCTGTCATCTCATTGGAAGCAGTGAGCAAGCCTGCTGTTTGGCCCTGCAGTAGAAATCACTTGCTCTCACTAAGTGATTGCCTTGAATCACAGCCCAGAGCGCAGGCTCAGTGGGAAAGGAGCAGGCTCTTGTAGGTTTGGACTGACCAACAAGACAGGTAAGAACAGCAGAAACCCATGGGGGAGCATCTCCCGTGCTGAACCTCAGGCCTCAGGTCACACCACTGGCTGTTCCAAGCCTCTGTGATATCAAAATTGTTTTCTTGAGCAATGAAGTTGCAGCTGTCACAAAGAACACTCACTGAGGGTGCAACAGAAGTAATTGCCTGCTATGTTGGCATCCCATACGAGTAATAGTTCCAGTCCTGGCTGCTCCACTTTTTATCCAGCTTCCCACTAAAGCACCTGGGAAAGCAGCGAAGGATGGTCCAAGTGCCTGGGCTCCTTCAACCACATGGGAGACCCAGATAAGAGTTCTAGGTTCCTGGCTCCTGCCTTACCCTGCCCTAGCTATTACAACTATTTGGAGAGTGAACTAGAAATGAAAGATATTACTCTATCTTTCACTATGCCTTTCAATTAAACAAATAAGCCTTTATAAAAGTAATGCTATTTGGGGATGATGCCATGTTGTAGCAAGCCAAGCCTGTGCCTGTAGTACCAGCACCCCAAATGGGTACCAGTTGAAGTCCCAGAGACCCCACTTCCAATTCAGCTCCCTGCTTGTGGCCTGGGAAGGTAATGGGGGCTGGTCTAAATCCTCGGGCCCATGAGCCCATGTGGAAGACCTGGAGGAAGCTCCTAGTTCCAAACTTCGGATCAGCTCAGCTCTAGCTGTTGTGGCCATTTGGAGAGTGAACCAATGATTGAAAGATTCTCTTTCTCTTTCCCTCTCTGTAACTGCATCTTTCAAATAAAAACAAATGTCAAAAATAGTGATATTTTCTACAAATAAAGTGAATGGCCTCTTGATCCCACCCTTTATATGTTATTTTTAATTCCATTTTACCCTGAGCATTCTACTACATCTCCCAAAGTGATTTCAAGTAATAATAATATTTTTTAAAAATATCAGCTATGTAGCAGACCTTCTGGTATTCTGCTTGTGGTGCCTGGGCTGGAGATCCGCCAGCGACAGTTTTGCCTGATGCCTTGGCTGATCGGTACCCTCTGCTGATGGGAGACAGGGCTATTCCTCGCTGTCTGTGTCTGGGGGTGGGGGTTAGGTGTTTCCTGTGAGCTTTCCATTCTGAGTGTCACCTCTCCCATGATGCCATGTGCCTCATTGCATTCCTCCTCCCTATCCAGGGTTCTGTACTGCATTTCCAAGAGAGTCCTCCCACAGCTTCACAATATTAGGATGTGCAGCCTTCCCCTCTTCTCTCCAGCCCACCAGTCACAAGGTATAGCTGCTCTCTGTCAATTCCATCACTGGGATCCCAAGTTCTCTGGGCTGTGGCATGACAATTATTCTTTTATTGAATGTTCTCTGTTCACTCTCCAAAGGCCCACAAAGGGCCATGTGGAAGCTAGGAAGCCAGAACTCCAGCTGGGACTCCCACTTAGGTAGCAGGGGCCCAAGCACTTGAGCCAACATGCTTCCTCCCATGGTGCATTAGCAGGAAATTAGATGAGAAGCAGAAGTACTCGGGCTTCAACAGGCATTCTGATGTGGGATGAGTATGCTCCAAGTGGGGGCTTATCCTGTTGTGCCACAACGCCTGTCTTGAAAAAATCACTAAAGCTCATGTTTTACTGATGGCTTTCCCTTACTCAGCCATATCTTGTTCACAGCAAGTGACTGGCAAGTGTTGAATGAATAAGCACCTAAAAAAAAAAAGACTTATTTGTGTATTTATATATATATGTGCATATTGTCCTGCCTTCAAATAAATATATGTGTGTATATTCAAATTCAATAAATTCAAATGAATGTGTATGTATGTCTCTGTGTGTGTTTGTGTATAGAAGGGTTGGGTGAAAAAGAGAAGGAGAGAGTAAGAGCGCCAGCCTGGAGCTCTATCCAGGTCTCCCACATGAGTGGGAGGAGCCCAGGCACTTGGGGCATCCCCCACTGCCTTCCCAGATGCATTTCCAGAAAGCTGAATGGGAAGTGGAACAGCTGGGACTGGAACTGGCATCCAATACAGGGTGCCCATGTCACAAGTTGTAGCTTAATCCACCGTGCCACAACGCTGAATCCAACAAGCCTGCTTTTTGAAAACAGCATTGATTCTGTCACAGGAGCTTCTAAATTCACACACGAAAAATATTTGCAAGTAACAAGAGCACATGACAACAGCTCCTTCTCCGACCAAACTGAATTCTGTAAGCCTGTGTGTTCATTTAAAAACTCTGACTTCTTTAAAGATTCTGTCTCCTTAAATGCCTCTGTATGGAGCTTTAGAATTCCCCACTTAGTTAACAGGAATATTCACTTTGGTACACTGAAACAGTTACTGTCTCGGGTTTTGTGATGGAGATTATATAGTGTTATTTCCTTTTCCAAAAAATTACAGACAAATTAGTGGGAGATCTGCATCACAGAGCTTAACTCATGAAACTACTGTCAGGAGAATGCTTTTTTATTGAAGCAGAAATTTTTTCCAGGGTTTGGGGCTTCTTAGGCATTGCTCCTGCCAATCCCAAATTTGCACTGGAGATCAAAGCTTGTCATGCCACCCTTGAAGTCTCCAGCTAAGGCGTCCTCAGCTACTCCCCCATGACTTAGTTTTGCTCAAATCCTTCATCCCTCCTTTCAAAACAGCTGTTAGTCTCTGTGCTTACCTTTATAAGCACAAGACATTTTGCTTGTTTGTGAGTGTGTGTGTGTGTGTGTGTATTTCACAAAGAGAGAACAGAGCATGTGAGACAGAGATCTTCCTTCCACTACTTCATTCCCCACATTGCCTCAATAGCCAGGACTGGGCCAGGTCCAAGCCAGAAGCCATGAACTCAAGCCAGGTCTCCCACATGAATGATACATGAACTACCCCTATTGCTTCCCAGGGTATGCCCAGTTAGGAAGTTGGTCTCGGAAGCTGGAACCAGGGGTGGAACCCAGGTGCTCCAATGCGGGACTCAGGAGTCTTAATGAGCATCTTAACCACCAGGCCCAACACGTACACTGTGTGTGGTCTTATTGTATGTGGTTGGCGAAGCAATGGTTAGGCATTTATGATCACAACTATCAAAAATCTTTTTCTCACATCCTCGTGGGATGTTTGGAGTAGCAATGTAAAGTGTGATAATAGGAATTACTTTATTATTTTTAAACCTTCAATACTACCCCAGGGTTGGTAGCTCTAATTTCTATTGTAAGTAATGATTTTATATATGTGTGTGTGTGCATGCAAAACAGTTTCAGGTCGGTTCAGTGGTATTTATTGAGAAACATTATACCATATTAGACAGTTTAAAGTGACTGAATATACATCCTGCCAGTTCATTTCCATTTATTTAGCCTATGTGAGTTCAGGTATAGATCTCTACCTGCACGTGTGCACACATGTATGTACGTGACGTGTGTAACTCCTGCTAATGGCAAAAATCTGTACAAAGTTTATAAAATCACACTATTTTGATCATAATCATGCAATTTTAGAAGGAAATGGGGGAGCACAGAATTGCAGTTTGATTATACTGAGTTTATATATGTTATTAGCTCATATCTTAGTCTTTATTTCTACATATAAATGCTTCTCACACAAATATTCTTGGATGATGGCTTAATGACAGGATATAAGAAATACATATATGTAGACATGCAGCAGCAGATACAAGGATCTATTTCAGAGAATTAAAAATGACAACTTGGGGAAACCTTCTTTTCTTTCGAATTCAGTTTATTAAGAAGTTGAGGGCCTGATGGCGATGGCTCAATTGGCTAATCCTCCCATTGCAAATGCCAGCATCCTGTTTGTGTCCTGGCTGCTCCACCTCCCATCTGGCTCCCTGCTTGTGGCCTGGGAAAGCAGTCGAGGACGGCCCAAGCTTTGGGACCCTGCACCCATGTAGCTATGTACCTATATACCCTGTACCTAAGGAGGAGACCCAGATGAAGCTCCTGTCTCCTGGCTTCAGATTGGCTCATCTCTGGCCTTTGCAGCCATTTGGGGAGTGAACCAGTGGACAGATCTTTCTCTTTCAATCTCTCCTTCTCTCTCTGTGAAATCTGTGTTTCGATTAAAAACAAATATTAAAAAAAGGTTGATACTGTCTTTGCCAAAAAACAAGTGTAACCCAAAGGAAGAAAAAAAATTGATTTAATATTCATGGGAAATTACTTAGGATACCTTTCTGGTTTTAAGATAGAAATTGACACTTTAAAGTTCTAGAGGGTTTTTTTAAATAAAAATCTTAGATTTTATGAGAATTGCTGACTCTGGAAGTGGTCCTGAATGGAAAAGATGTGTGTGCGCGCACTTGTGTGTGAAAATACAGTAAGAATAATGGGGCAACTTCCACAATTGTCTCAGTTCCCCAACCTCTTTACTGTTTTGAAAATCAGATTTTACAGGTATGTTTCCTATCTTGCTTTCTGGCTCAAGAACATTTATCATTTTCTGAGTTTACCAGAAACTGGGGCGTGCTGAGGGCTCATTTACTTCTTACAAAATGTCGCTAACTCATTCCTGTCCTCTTAAATTTAAAACAGCTGCTACCCATTGGCAGGGACTAACTCTTCACCCCAGACTTTCAGGATTCCTGTACTACACTATTGCCAATAATCATCTCTGTCTATCAAGCTGACAAGGGGACCATGTGCTTCTATGCACGTGTTTGCTCTGTCCACATTGGCAGAGCTAAAGCTTCCATGTTATTAATAAAACTCACGAGTGAATTAAAATATCAACCAATTGTTAGTACTAGCTAAAGCAAAAACGTTTAGTTCTGCTCAAACTCTCATGTCGTTTCCACACTATGGAGGTTGTATCTTTTAGCGTCATCTTTGAATTACAGTGTTACGTTTGCAGAGAGAAAATAGTAGGATGGTGCAAACTAAATCTAAGAGGCAAAGAAAATTTGGAAGAAGAAACATTCTACTTTTTAGAGATTTATTTATTTTTATTGGAAAGTCAGATATAAAGAGAGAGGAGGAGAGACAGAGAGGAAGATCATCCATGCAATGACTCCCTCTCCAAGTGATCGCAATGGTCGGGGCTGAGCTGCTCCAAAGCCAGGAGCCATGAGCTCTTCTATGGGTCTCCCACGCGGGTGCAGGGTCCTAAGGTTTTGGGCCATCCTCCACTGTTTTCCCAGGCTACAAGAAGGGAGTTGGATGGGAAGCAGGGCTGCCGGGATTAGAACCGGCACTCAAATGGGATCCTGGCATGTGTAAGGCAAGGTCTGTAGCCATTAGGCCATCATGCTGGGCCCAAAAAAAGAAATATTCTATCTTGTAACTTCAAGTTGGATTATGGTTTTGTTTTCAGATTGTGTTTTCACAACTTGGAATTTGCAATCTTCTCAATAATTATGCCTAAAGAAGGCAGCAATTCCAACTTTTTCAAGGAATTCTTTTCTGTCTATATATGAATTTTGATGCAATACTAAATCCCTGGATTTACAAAGATACAATATTTCTTCCATTTTAACTTCTTTTAGCATTGTTTTCTTACCAAAAATGAATATCACTGCTTTTGTTTCTCTTATGTGTTCCTTCAGAACAACTGTTCCATTTCTGTAAAGACAGATTCATCTGCTCTCAGAAATGCTACAGATTACCTTCATGCATAAAATAAATCACTGAGACAGTAAAGAATGTAAAAGGTACTTCATGTTCCACCAAGAAGGAGCCAAACCATTCTCCTCCACAGTGAACTCATGGTTTCCTGCATGATAAGATCTCATCCTGTGCAGGACTTCATCTTTGAAGAAAGCAAAGAACATACTTTCTCAGGGGAAATGCTAGTATCATAATTCAAAAAGACAAATATACCAAGAAGTGCTGCTCCTACTCACCTGAGTCTCTAACTAGCAATATTCTGTTATTGTGTAGAAGAGAGAAAAAATAATTGCTGAATCATTGAAAAGTTTCATTCCTATGAACAAAATTACAACGCCCAGTAATCTTTAATTAACACATTTAGAATTCCTTGTAGTGATGAGAATTAACTTTGCAGTTTAATTTGACATTTTATAGTGCGAAAAAGATTTTTTAAAAAATAAGCCTCTTGGGAGTGGGAAGAACATTTCCAGTCTCTTGCCAGACATCCCAATTGAATGGTCTCTCTCTCTCTCTCTTTCTGACATCATTTGTGTTTCCATTGCTAGCTCTCCCTGTCTCTTTCATGAACAGAGCCTAATTTTCAAGATGGGGATTTGTTTTATCTCAAAGTGTATGCCTGATTTTTTTGTTGGTCCTCCTGCAGTGCAGAAATCAAAATGACTTTTTGCAAAGGACAGATTGTATTCCAGACGGTAAAAAAAATAGTCCAGACATTGAACAGTGGGAACCAAGTAGGGGAATACATTTCTAAAAGCTGAACACTTTGGCCAGTGCCCAGCTTATAATGGTATCCACTCTTCTGTTCTTTGGAAATGAATTGAGAAGCTCCAATGCAATGAAAACGTCACAGGGCCCAGCACATGATCTCTGCCTATGGGCTTCATGATCGGTAGAAGGGTCACTTAACAACAAAGTAAGTTTCAATGTTAAATGCTAGATGCTAAATTCTCCTCCTGAAGACTTGCATGGAGCTGGGAGCAGGGGCTAATGAGAAGACATAGCAGAGAATGTGATGTCTGTTTCCAAACTGTAAGAAAGTATGAAAAGATGAGCAGAAAGTGGGGGAAAGAAGACCTCCTCTAGAGAAATGTGTGTAGAGAGCTTGGCAGATATCTATAATTGAGTTTGTCTGAAGGACTTAGTCTTGGTACTGGCAGAGGAGGCAGAGGAGGGATGGATGGGAGGCAGATTTCCTATGTCACATTAAGGTGTTAATACTCTGGTCTGCTGGCAAGAAGGTTTAGGCAGAGAAATGACATAATCTGCTTTAAGATTATGAAAAAGAAAAGTCTCTGAGGTTCTGAGATATGCCTGTGGCAAGTCCTATGCAGTATGACTTGGCGGGGTGGGGGGGTGGCGGGGAAACGTGAATGAGGAAGCAAAGGGAAACAGGCCAGGACGAGGGCAAACTGGGCTCAGTGTCAGTGTATCAGAGGCTATAACTGGTGATGCTGAATGTTCTAGAACTGGAAGCCAGGACTTCTTTTACCTACACTGGGAAATCCCTGGACCTGAGCTGTCTCCCAACAAAATGGGCAGTCCTGGATAAGTGGATTCCTGCAAGTGAAGGCAATTCATGGAGAACACAACTATGAATCACCAGTACAAATCCAGAAGCTGCATTTGGCAATTGGCTCCAGGAAACAGACCTGAGCAGCACACCCCAGAATCTATCACCCAAAAGTCAACCTTGGCTAATGACCCACCAGTGTGTGCAACATCTGCCATTGGAAGGAGACCTGATAAAGGAGCTTGGGGAAATTCTTTGTCAGGATGCAGAACTCTGTGGAACTGTCGTGATGGGGCCTCCGAATGAAAAGACATGAGCCTTCTCCAAGCTGGAATATATCCTCCCTCAGATGAAGAAGCCTGGGTCTTCTGTGGTTTGTTCATCCCCACAGTGTCTCGCCCACATGCTTGCTGTTTGCTTGGATGAGGCGTCCCAGATCTAATCAGAAGCAAATACCCCTCCACTCCCTACAGGTGATTATTCCCCATCCCCAGGATTTGGGGCAATTGTGAGGCTGGGAGTGACTTCTCCTCTTGTCCCCACCTCCCCCCAGAAACAGGAAGGAGAGATAAAAATTTGAAAACAGTGATCACACTCACTTTTCCCTAACCCTTGATCCTTCCCATCCTGGTCAACTATGTAAAATCATCTAAAATAAAAGAAAGAAGAATCCATCAGGCAGGTTTTGTGGTTTTAAAATTTTGTTGGCTTCATTTTTAGGCTACAGTGGACTATTGTGAGAAAACTAGTGTTAAGCAAAGATCAGTTAGGGACCGATCAGGTGGGATTGTGAGGGAATTGATGGCATCAGAGAGCAGAACAGTTACATAAGAAGCCAATGGGGGAAGAGTCTTCACAATTACAGACAAAACAAAGTCTTTTCCTAAGTTGCTGCCATTAAAAAAAACCTTATCTCATGTTACACCAAAACTTAACATGAAATGGATCACAGCCTGAAATACAAAAGCAAAAGTTCTCTCATTCCTAAAAGAAATTGGGGGAGAAATGTTTGTGACCTGAGGTTAGCCCAAGTTTCCTGAGGCCATCAGGGAATTTACAATAAGGAGGGCTGAAAAGGCCACAACGCCCAGTGTTGATGAGGATGTGGAGGAACTACAGCTGTCCTGTTTTACTGATGAGAATGCAAACGTGTACAGCAACTTGGCAAAAATTTGTACACAAACTTGGTCACTGTGTGGCTTCTCACAAAGCAAAGGATGCACTGTGAAACCCATCCCCACTCCAAGACAGGTACCCAAGAGCTATGAAAACATAAAGATGTACCCCCAGAGTTCACTATAGGCTATAACTGACAAAAAAGTGACAACAACTCAAGTGTTTGCCAAAGGTGAACAGATAAATACATTCTGACAGAGCCATCCCATTGCGTATTACTCAGCAATGCAGTATTTTAGTTACTGCACTTAACATGACTGCCAAGATATTCTGTTACATGAGGTGATACCAGATGCAAAAGGAGGCAGGGTTATGTGAATATGTGTCAATGATGGTCAAAACATCAAAGATTACAAAAGCTGGGAGAAACTTTTTGTAATATTCTATAATCTACATTATCATTATACCATAATTATATGGATATCTAATTGCACATTTATCATCTGTGCATTTTACTGTGTGTAAAGCACTCTCTTTTAAAAAGTGAAACACAAAAATAAATGAGAGGCCCAATAATGGCTACTGGGGTTTATTTCCTTCAGTTTTGCTTTCTTAGGAAAAGTTCTTTGGTATGAACTTCAGTTATTATTTTATTAAATGAGTCCTGACAGCATACTAGGCTCTATAATTTTCATAAGTGGCCCTGTTTTGTTTCAAATGAAATCTAGGAATGAGACACTGTAATGAATTAGCATTTCAGCAACCAATAGGTCCATCACCAAGTCCATTTTAAGGAATTGGTCACTTTTTTTGACAAAGATAATATTTTTAAATGCCAATAATAAATAAATGCTGCTTAGTGAAAGAAGCCAGTCCCCAAAATATAAACATCATATTTTCTCTGATATGTGGTAAAACACTAAAAAATGTGTAAAAATGGCACTGATGTGCTATGAATTATATATTATTTATAGTCCTTGTTCATATTCCTGCAGAACAGTGCTCTCTCTACATTTTACTTGAACATTAGTGTTGGTGGTACACCTGTTGCTCATAAAGTAAATCAAAAGTATGTTGTTGCAAAAATTAAAGGGGAAAAAAGAAGGGAATGAAGAAAGGCGGAGGTTGAGGGAGGGAGGTATGCTTATGATAGAATCCTATCTATGAAATACATGAAATCTGTTCTTGATATAGTAACAGTATTTTTAAAATAAGGAATATTTTTTTAAAAGATGCAGAGCCAGAAAAAGTAATTTATAGCAGAAAACCCCAAGTAGCTTAGGGTAAACATGATCGTGGAGTGTGTGTGTGTATGTGTGTGTGTGTGTGTGTGTGTCTGGGAGGAAAATGTAGTAAATGCTCACTTAGATAGGTAAAGAAGACATCAATATCATAAGGTGAAAAAGTGTTTTACTTCTTGAAACAAGAAGCTCCTGACAGCATGAAAAATGTCCAGCAATGAGAATGACATTTTTCTCAACTGTCAATCTCACAACAACATCTCATTCTCCCTTGTCATCCTTTCGCAAAGCCCCACCAGGAGTCAGAAGTACAAATATCTCTCTGGGTGAGAATCTCCCTGACTGTTTCAGTTGACATTATCGCCCTTTCTTTTTTCTGTTTTTTTTTTTTGTCTTATTATTTTTTAAATTTTTGTTTGTTTATTTTATCATTCCATATACAGTTCCATAGGCTCCAGGATTTCTCTTCCCCTCCGCAAATCTCTGCACCCTCATACTAATTTTCCCCATGTCATCCCCCATGTATAGTCCTTCACAAGCAGTCATAAGTCCATCATTTTGCTATTTAAGTGTATCCTGATATTGCTGGCATGGACAATGGAGGAAAGTCCAGGATCCTATTGTCAAGATACATTCAACAGTTTCATTGTAAATCTATCTTTGATTTGGAAGTAGAGATGCACACTGCACTGTATTTTCACATTCATATGTGATAGTCTCTACTACACATTTACTATACCTCCCCTTGAATGAAAAGCCATAAAACAAAATCAACAGCAGAGAGAAAAACAGAAAATTTACAACAACATGAAGTTAAGCAACATGCTATTGAATGACCAACGTGTATCCTCCCTTTCTTTGTAGTTACAGTCCAACAATCAGTACAACAGTGCAAGTCATGAGACTGCTCAAACAAAAGCATTCAGGGACACGTCAACAGCAGGCACCAACTCCTCATAGTTCTGGGGACTGGAAGATCTGAGGCTAAAGCATCAACAGGGTCAGTGTCTGATGGGGACCTGCTTTCTGGGCTAATAGATGATGCTCTCCTGCAGAGGCAAAGCAGCTCTCTGGGGCCTCTTGGACAACAAAGACCATCAATCCCATCCATGAAGACGCCAGCCTCCTGATTTGATCATCACTCCAAGACCCTTCCTTCTCACACCATCACACAACATGGAGCTGAGGGAGATCGACCCAAACACTGAGACCCATGTAGATTGGGAATTTGCAGACAAAAATAATGTTCAAATAAGTAATTCCCCCGTATAACTGTTTTTGCCACAGAGACCTTTTGTTCCATGATATCGACTTGCTTATGTTGAAAAGGTATAAAAGGCACTGTCTGAGGACACCTGGTCAACCAATCTCACCTGCACGATTGCATGTACCATGGAGTTTTTGGTGTGTTGCAGCTATTGTCACTTAGGTTTGTGGATGTACACTTGATATTCACACAATGATAAAACCACCCAGCAACGTGTTTCTCAGCACATGATCCTCTGATGAAGTAATGTATGTCTTTCTTTTCTGTTTCCCATTCCCTCCCTTGGGATTCTACCTACACCCAGAAACAATGAGGCAAAGTCAGTGATCTCCAGCACCCATCTGCAGCCACTCTTGGTTGGCCCTGCCCATAGGCCTGTGGAGTTCATTCACAGATGTGAAGCCTCATATCTCTCAGTCTGACTCAACAGCAGAATGGCCTGGGATCCCTGCTTCCCTGGGCACACACACTCCCGAGGAACCAGTGGCAAAACGCATAGTGTGTGTGAACACTCCTTGTCAGCCCACCTTTACCCACTGTCAGTTCCTCCTTCACCAATGCAGTGGTTCCTGAAGTATACTAGGCCAGCCAAATCACCTAACAGTTTTTGTTGTTGTTGTTTTCTTTTTTGCTTCAAGTGTGTCAGGTAACTCTTACTTGAAAACCCTTGTTCTAGATTTAACAGCAATCAATGATAATGCAGATATTGGGAACCTATGCCTTGTAAAAACATGTTAGTGCATGTGACAGACACTTTATTGTGTAAAATTATTGAAATCTTGAGTGGGGGCATCAGCATCTTTTGCACAGCATGCTAAGCCTCTGCCTGTGATACCAGTATTCCACATACATACAGGCTCCAGTCCTGGTTGCTCCACTGCTGATCTAGCTCCCTGTTGATGAGACTGGGAAAGTAGCAACAGATGGCACAAATGCTTGGACCCCTGCACCTACCCTGGATATCTGGAAGAAGCTCTGGGTTCCAAGCTTTGGCCTGGCACAGCCTGGCCATTGCAGCTACTTGGGAATGAACCAGCAGATGGACAATTCTCCTGTTTTCTCTCTTCCTCTCTTTGTGACTCTGCCTTTCAAATAAATAAATGAATCTTAAAAAAAAAAACTATCATAAGTCCAAGTGTCTTCAGAGGTAGGTAGGCAAGCTTGGTGACACCCAGATTGGGTTACAGAAACATGAGGAACAACTGTGTCCCCAAATTGGGCAGCCTTGATGCAATGATGAATGCCACAGTGAATTTTCTCAGAACCTTCGGTTCTTGAACAAGAAAATTAGCTGTTTCATGTATTCTTCAATTTGAAGAATAGTCAATTTGAAATCAAATCACACACACACAGACACACACACGGCAAAGAGACAGATATCTGGCCTAGCAGTCAAGTCCCCACGCGGAGCCCCTGCATTCCATATCTGAGTGCCTGGTTCAAGTCCCAGCTCTGCTCCTGTGGATGTGCATCCTGGGAGGCAGCAGGTATTGTCCCAAGTTCTCAGCTCTTCACCACCCATATGGGAGACCTGGATGCAGGTACTGGCATTTAGTTTTGGCTTGGCCCAGTCCTGACTGTTTGGGATATTTTGGGAGTAAATCAGCACATAGAAGATTTTTTTCATTCTGTCCTGTCTCCCTGTGCCTTCCAAAGAAAACAAACAAACAAGCAAAAACTGTAACTTGGAACAAACCAAACACTTCTGAAAGCAGGGTGCCATTTCTAATCTAAAATTTCAATAAAATTAGACCAGGATTTGTAAAATTAGCTTTTAAACATTTACTTTTGGGCCTGGCACGGTAGCCTAGCAACTAAAGTCCTCTCCTTGCACACTCCAGGATCCCATATGGGCACCGGTACTAATCCCGGCAGCTCCACTTCCCATCCACTCCCTGCTTGGTGGCCTGGGAAAGCAGTCGAGGATGGCCAAAAGCCTTGGGACCCTGAACCCTCATGGGAGACCCAGAAGAAGCTCCTAGCTTTGGATCAGCTCAGCTCTGGCCATTGTGGCCACTTGGGGAGTTCAGTCCATGTGTGTGACCCAGGTGGGGCAAATAGCTCAAGTGTATGCGCTCTCTCTCATCTATGACCTAAGGTAGTGTTAGTAACTGTCCACACAGAGTTGCTGTGAAGTTCAGTGTTGAGCAGTATTTTGGATCTGGACTTGAAAAATGAGTCTTCTCAAGATGGTCGAAGCAGGTTCCCAGGAAGACTGGAATACATGAAGGCCTTGAAGATCAGTTCCTGGGACATTTTGTTTTTCTGCTCCATTGTACTATGGGAGGTTTTTTCTTTTCCCTTGAGGAGCTGCAGCTCTTTTTGACACTTTCTTTTTCTTTTTTCTGCATTCCCTCCTTAGTCCCCTAATCCCAATGTAATCCCAAAGACACCTTCATTCCTACAGCTTTATTCTCAAAGCTTGTACCTGGCCTGTACTTTTTCAGGAACCTAAGGATCCATGACCTAAGTTCCTTGTCTCCACATCCCTTCTGTCCCATCTTGTTGTTGGGGCAACCTTTGTCCAACATCTTGTGTTTAAGAGAATTCATTGCTACCTTCGCAATGAGATTTCATACAAATAAGTCTTCAGATGGCCTGCCCTAATGCCTCATAATTCCCAGAGAAAATTTACCCATCTAGCATACCTGTTAGCTTGACCCCTTTGATATCTGCTGAAGTTATGGAACTTGCAGGAATGAGCACAGACTATGTTGCATTATCATCCAAAAGGATTTACTCCTAAAGGACTTCTTTTCTTAGTATTATTGCTATTGATATAAAGCCCCATTTTTAAAAAGTAACTAAGCACCTTGACTAAGAATTCACTGTTTGAGTTACTCATCAGGGATGCCTCCCCCGAAATTTACTTTAGTTGAGGATTCAAGTAGGGTCCCTCATCAACACCCTCTCCTACTGTGGCAGCACTTATAACTGGAAAGAGAGAAGAGCAGCTTGGGCAAAGCTTCTTAGAGCAGGTTCTGCTATACAAAATCAGAAAGAAGGGGAGCGGCCTGGCACAGTGTCCTAGTGACTGAAGTCCTCACTCTTAACGTGCTGGGATCCTACACGGGTGCTGATTCTAACCCCATCAGCCCTGTTTCCCATCCAGCTCCTTGCTTGTGGCCTAGGAAAGCAATTGAGTATGGCCCAAAGCTTTGGGACCATGTGAGAGACCCTGAAGAAGCTCTTGGCTCCTGACTTCGGATCGGCTCATCTTCGGCCATTGCAGTCACTTGGGGAGTGAATCATTGGACTGGAGATCTTCCTCTCTGTCTCTCCTCCTCTCTGTATATCTGTCTTTCCAATAAAAGTAAATAAATCTTTAAAAAAAATAAAAAGAAGAAAAGAAGGGCAGGTATTATGGTGTAGCACATTAAGCCTTTGCTTGAGACATTTGCGCCCTTCCCAGTGTTTCAGTTCCAGCTACTCCATTCCCCAGCCAGCTCCCTGCTAATGTACCCAAGAAGCATCATAAGATGATTCAAGTGCTTGGGTTCCTACTATCTACATGAGAGACCAGGATGAGTTCCTGACTCCCAGCTTTGGTATGGCCCAGCCATGGCTGCTGTGGTCATTTGTATAAATCCTTTTAATAAAAAGGATGGGAAGAATGAGCTAAGTCATTGGGATGGGGGAAAGAAGTGATAATATGATAAACAAGACACTTTGCACATGGTGTGACTACAGGTGTATAACACAGTGCCCGCCATAGCCCTTTAAACTCTGTCACAGGTCTTCCTCCCACAAAAATCCCACGTCTCTGCTCCATTGTGAGAACAAATCCACACATCCCTTGTTACTCCGCTTAACTTTTTTTTTTAAGATTTATTTATTTTTATTACAAAGTCAGATATACAGAGAGGAGGAAAGACAGAGAGGAAGATCTTCAGTCCGATGATTCACTCCCCAAGTGACTGCAAGCGCCAGTGCTGTGCCGATCTGAAGTCAGGAGACAGGAACCTCCTCCGGGTCTCCCACGCAGGTGCAGGGTCCCAAGGCTTTGGGCCGTCCTCGACTGTTTTCCCAGGCCACAAGCAGGGAGCTGGATGGGAAGTGGACCCTCCGGGACTAGAACCGGCACCCATATGGGATCCTGGGGCATTCAAGGAGAGGACTTTAGCCGCCAGGCCATGCCGCCGGGCCCAACATTCTCACTGTTGATAAGAAGTTTTATAATGGGTTTTCTGTATTCTGTATACCCTGTTTTCTTGATGTATTCCTCAGTTAACTCTGATGTTGGCTAGGTCTTTTGCTCCTTTGCAGGGGAGTCTTCAGTAATATTCATTGTGCCTCTGTCTCTTCTTTTGCTCGTGGTCATTGTACTTCTGGTTAGCAGCTTCTTCTTAGGGCAGGTTTCTAAGTGGTATCACCCACAGGTCTACAATTCGATTTTACTCATTGTGGGTTGTACCCAGTCCTTGATTTGTCATCACTTCTGCCATTCCCTCCGGTGAGTTTTAGGCCTGGATTCTTGTGTTGTGCTTCCACCTTGGTCTCCGTAGTCCCAGCTCCTGGCTCACTACTCTCCATCTCCTGTGATCCCATGTTGTGGCTGCACAGCTGTCTGTATAACCTTTCTCCCACTTCTGGTTTGAGCAGTTCCCAGGATTAGGGAGATGCCAGATGCCCTAAATAACGATATATTGGTGGTACTGATCTTTCCAGAACCTGCTGGCCATTAGGTCTGAGGGCAATCTGGATCCATTTTGACCTAAAGGATGTCAAATTTGATATTATTCTCCTTGTGAGACCAATGCAATACACTGAGCTGGACATGAGTTTGTTCCCACCTCAGCCCATGGATAGCTCATTGTTGCCCCTCCATAGCCTTTGCCACACTGTACAAAATGACAGCTGACATGGCACTGCTGGAGTTTGGGATCTGCTGACCATATGGCCCGGGGGCTACCCGGACCTATTTTGGGTAGAATATGTAGGATGGGGCCCAGCAGCATGGCCTAGTGGCTAAAGTCCTCGCCTTGAATGCCCCAGGATCCCATATCAGTGCTGGTTCTAATCCTGGCTGCTCCACTTCCCATCCAGCTCCCTGCTTGTGGCCTGGGAAAACAGTCGAGGACGGCCCAAGGCTTTGGGACCCTGTACCCTTGTAGGAGACCTGGAGGAGGTTCCTGGTTCCCGGCTTCGGATTGGTGCGCACCGGCCCGTTGCGGCTCACTTAGGGAACGAATCATCGGATGGAAGATCTTCCTCTCTGTTCTCCTCTCTGTATATCTGACTTTGTAATAAAAATAAATAAATCTTTAAAAAAAAAATCTTAAAAAAAAAAATTCCAGGGGTTGGTGTAACAGCTCAACTGGCTAATCCTCCCCTTGCAAATGTCAGCATCTCATAGGGTCACTGGTTTGTATCCCAGCTGTTACACTTCCTATCCAGCTCCCTGCTTGTGGCCTGGGAAAGCATCCAAGATGACCCAAGTCCTTGGGACCCTGCTTCTGTGAGGGAGACCCAGGGGAGGCTTATAAGTCATAGCTTTAGTTCAGCTCAGTTCTGGTCAATGGCCATTTGGGGAGTGAACCAGTGAATGGAATATTTCTCTCTGTGTGTCTTTCCTTCTTTTTCTAAATCTGTCTTTCCAATTAAAATGAAACATTAAAAAAAAATCCGGATTGGAGAAATTATGTCATAAAATGCTTTACAGAGGCATAAACAACAAAATACTAACTTAAAGGGTTCTTAAAATTGTAATATCACTGGTTTTTTAAAGTGTCTATCTAAAAGTGCTAATTTTCCAAATATATGCTGCACAAGCACAAAAACCTGGTGAACATCACAAACTTTACAATCACTGGATGGTTATGACTAAAGCATGAAAACATACAAATGCCATGTCAATCAGAACCCTAAAGGCATTACTTTCCCTTGAAAGAAGTTTATTTTTAACCAACTTAGATCTCAAAGCTGAAGCTCTCAGCTCCTTTCATCCTTTCCTATGAAAACGAGCTCAGACCATTGTTTCCCAATTTATCTTTTTAGCGACAGTGGTCTGGCAAAAACCCTGCTTCAGTTATTTATCCTTGGTTCTGTGAGGATTTTACGTGGGATCCTTGCTATTGCCTCCTTAGAGCTTATTTGCTTTTTGTTTTCCAAGTCCTGTTATTCTCATTTTTTCATTTTAATGCACTTGCTGAACATATGTGCCCGGGACCACTACCGCACCACACACTATTTTCGTAATGTGTGCAGCAAACAGTGCGAGAATCCCACACACCGGAAGTAACCGTGAGCAGTGGCTTCCCGAGCCAAACAGGACACCTTGGGGCCACAGCCAGGACGGAGGCGGAAGGGCGGAGCCCAGGGGGCGGGCCCCAGGCTGGAGTGGGCGGACCCCAGGCCGGAGTGGGAGGAGCATAGGGGCGGGGCCGAGTCCAGGCAGGCAGGGCCATGGGCGGGGCCTCGCAGGGCTGGGAAGGGAAGTGGGCGGTGCCCCGTCCCGCCAAGACGGGGAAGTGGGCGTGGCCGAGTTGAACTGGGGGCGGGGCGAGGCTTCCTGAGGAAGCCTTTCTCTGCTGCCTGAGGCGCCCGGAGACACCTGACAGAAGGCAAATGGCGGTCTCCAGGCGTGGAGAAGTTGGAAGGAATATGTGCCGGGGGCGGGGAGGGGGCAGGCCTTTTCTGTGGAAAAACGACTTCACCAGTTCGGTGTCCTACTCCAGTCCCCAGGGTGATATCTTTCTTACCCTTTTAAATTCCCGAGGTGGATTAGGTGGGTACGGGACGCTTCTGGGGTACGGTTCACGAAGCACCCCCATCTGGGCCCATGGAGCCCTACGCGCCTGCGCGGAGTGGCGCTGGGGGCGGGGCCGCGGGGATCCGGCCGCCCCGCCCGCACGCAGGCCCCATGGCGTCATCCCGCCGTGACGCTCGCGCTGTGGGACAACTGTAAGTGGTGAGGCTCCTCCAGCTTCCCGGGCCGCTGCAGTCCCTGTGGTGGTGGTGGCGGCGGTGGCGGTGGTGGCGGTGTCCACGGCCGTGGGGGACTTCGAGCGGGGGACGGACGGGGAAGGCCGCCCGATGTGGCGGGCACAGGCAGGTGCCCGCCCGCCCGCTCGGAGCCGGAGCGCGCCCTCCTGGTGGCGGGAGGTAGCGGGGTGCGGGGAGACAAGGCAGCCGCACCCCGCGTGGCAGGGCCGCTCGGGAGCCAGCCAAGGGGGGGGAAGTTCAAGTACAAAGTCCTCCCTGACCCCGCCCTTACTTGGTTAAGGACCTTAGGTGGTTTTTCTTCCCCTTCCACTACCCCCAGGGGCCTTGTAGGTGGATATGCTAACTCCCTGGGAAGGGTTCCTTCAGAGAATAGGGGGATCCTGTGTCTGGGAGCCAGCAGGTGACCAGATAGCGGGCCTTGGACATCCCGACACCCTCCTGCTGCCTCAGTTTCCTTTTTGCGCCTACTGGAGGTCGAGTGACCTCTGAACTCATCCCTGGTTACCTCAGGACCTGGGACGTACTGAGAGTGGCATAGAACTTGTCAACTTGCCAGAGACCCTTTATAAAGAAACCTGTGTCGCTAGGGCCGTGCAGGTCTATGGCCGGCTGCCCGAGGGTCTTGATCTTTTTCACTGTTTAGTTGGGCCTTCCACTTCCCCTTCCCGTCTGGTCATGGACTTGAGCTTGGATGATTGCCATGGACTACGCTAGAGCAGCTGTGGATTGATGCCTGGGTCATTTTCACAGTGTCCTGGTCCCTCACCACCCTACCACCCCCTCACCTTGTCTGGGATTCGCAGACAAAGCTGTTGGCACACCTGAAACCAGCATGTTCTACTCAGCACAAATGCACATCACAGGTCTTAGGACTGTGGCCGTGTCAGCGACATGGTCATGCCACCTGGCTGGTAAAATGTCCTTGGCTTACTCTTAGTATGTTACCGATGAGATGTTCTGTGATAATTCTTCCCAGCTGTGGCACACACTTGTCAGGAACTGTGAACAGGAGAACATTATGCATGCTGCAAGAGACTGTGTTAAGACAAGCGCCTTAAGAGCTCCCATTTCTGTCCATTTGTTCAAGGGTGAATACACTGTCATCCTAGGGGGAGTCATGAAGGGGGCTTCCATGCACTAGCTTTGTGTGCCTTTGGCTGAGCTCTGAAGTAGGAGTTGCTGTATTCCACTGTGGCTTTTACAAGGGTCAGATGAGCTAGGTCTCAAGGGTGAAAATAAAATGTGATGGTATTAGTGAGGGAGTTGTATGGGTCCCAGATGAGATGTGTGTTCAGGAGTCATATTCTGAGTCAGAACTAGAAATAGAGCCATGGGGAAGACAGCCTGTAACCTAGCGGGGCTCATGTTACAGGTAGGGAGACAGGTCACCGTGTGCAAATGCATAACAGCATGGCTTCACATAGTGACAGGTGCAGTAACCTAAAGATCAGCAGACAGTAGACATACAGGAAAAGCTTTTTCTGATAGGAGCCGATCAGGATTGGCTGCCATGTGTAAGGCATTCTTTTGAACACTTGAGGGTTTTTTTTTTTCCCCAAACCTTGTGAAATAAATATCCCTATCTTTATATTTCATAGTCAGGCTTTGCTTCAGGTTGCCCTGGTGAAGAGTGGAAGAGATGTTGAATTCAGTCCAAGCAGAGACCAGATGAACTAGAGGGGGCATCTTGGCAGGCTTGGGTGGAGGAGGATGTGACTCTTATGAAAGCTGGCTCTGAAGGAATGGGGATGGGTCTAAGTTGTGTTATGTGGGAATTCACTGCAGAGTCCTGGGGTGGAGTGCTGAGTGAAAAGGAGGTGAAGCGGCGGGTGATGGCCCAGGGTAGGAGAGATGACCACCAGAGGTGGGGTTCATGATAAGCTTTTGGAGGTGAAACTGATAGGACTTGCTGAGAAAAAGGGACAGCTCCCCCTCCCCCTCCCCCCGGAATGATGGTGTTCACTGAGGTGGAAGGATACCGAGAATGTGAATTGTGAGCCAAATGCTGGATCCAGTTTTGGACAAGTTTTAGCTAACCTGTTCAAGATAGGATGGTATTACTAATGCCAGTCATGATGAGAAATACTGTGTAGGCATAAACAGTTTCAGGCAGAGTTTTAGGTTAGTTTTATATCCATTCATCCATGTTTGCCTCATGATAACGGTATGTGGCAGGAACCTTGATGGTCTCCATTTGCCAAAGGAGGAAACAAACAGAGAGGTTGGAAATGGTTTGCCTAGAGTCCCCCAGCTTGTGAGGGGTGTTGCTGGGAATGACACTGAAGTGGTCTGCCTTTATTGTCCATACACTTCAACTCCGAGGCTACCTCTAAATGGACATGTTGGGTAGACAGGAGTGTGAATGGGAATCTCAGAAGAGTGGCCCAGGTTGGAGATAGAAATCTGTGTGTTGAGAAAGCTGCCTTTTGTTTCTCATAAAAGCCTTTTCAGTTACTGGAGCAATGCGTACTGATCTTCCTTATGTGGCCACCAACGTAAGATCTTTCCCTCTGGTCTCTGCACTGCGAGTTGCCTCTCGTCCCTGTCTCATGCCTCCCATGTAGTAGAGCTTAGGGATGACTGTATGTGCAGGGCATTCAGATAGGTTTTGGAAGTTCCAAGATGAATAAAACATAGCTCTCTCCCTGGATGTGCTGCATGTGAGGAAAAAAACCTGTGGGAATAATGCTAGAGTGGACAGCATGCATAAATAGATGCTAATGAATTTGTGCTGTTCAGTTGTACCTCCTCCGCCCCTGGCCCATGATTTGAGAGATGATAGGGCATGACATGGGCAAAGGGACCAGAGTGCCTAGGCCATCGTGGGATGAATCTCCCGCCCCAACAGTCTTTTCCACAATGGAATTATGATTGTGCATGTTTTACTACATTTGCATGAGTTTTCTTTGGCATTGTTATCATTTTCACCAAAATGATATAAATTCTCATATTTGACTCTCCTTGTGGAGTGATGAGTTTTTCCAGTTCTATTACCTCGGTTTTGACAGGGCTCACTGGTGAAATACGAGAGTTGGCTTGAAACATTGCAGCTTACATCATAGAAGGTGCTGGAGGGGCTGTGTGCAGTGGTTGGACAGGTTTCCACCAATGTAAGTGGCTCACCCCGGAGTTTTGTGATTTTTAAGAAGTTGAGTGTCTCTGCAGATCATTTAACATTTAGTATTTTCTTCTTGGTCATGGAATATTTGGCAGTTCATAGCATAAGTAGAATTAGAGATTACATCTCTTATGTTTGGGACACTGTAGAACATAAAGACTTGAAAAGCACACAGAATAAACTATTTGATTTCTGTCTTTCAGAGTACAGCATAATTTGAACACAGTCATCACTATTTTATTAGTTACCATGGGTATTCCAAATTTGAGCTATTAAAAGATTATATAAAAATTTTTGAAGATTTATTTATTTTTTATTGGAAAGGTGGATATATAGAAAGGAGGAAAGACAGAGAGGAAAATCCATCCAATGGTTCACTCCCCAAGCGGCTGCAATAGCTGGAGCTGAGCCAATCCAAAGCCAGGAGCCAGGAGCTTCCTCCAGGTCTCCCACACAGGTGCAGGGTCCCAAGGCTTTGGGCTGAACTCGACTGCATTCCCAGGACACAGGCAGGGAGCTGGATGAGAAACGGGGCCAGCGGGATTAGAACCGGTGCCCATATGGGATCCTGGCATGTTCAAGGTGAGGACTTTAACCTCTAGGCTGTTGCGCTGGGCCCAAGATTATATAAAATTTATCATTATAGATTTTATGGTTCACTTCAGAATTTTTTCCTGAACAGTTGATATAGGTTATATTCTGTTTTGCTTTTTAAGCTTTCATTGGGAGAGTTGATTTGTGTGCCCAAGTTCCTCATCCCTCTGAACAGAACCCTCCCCACATTTCAACTTAGAAAAGTGCCATCTCATTCTATAGCACACATAATTTTAATTCTGCTGTTGCAACTTCTCCATAATTAAGGGACTTGAGATGGTTAATATGTCTTTATATGATGCACATACGTTTAATGCCTCTAAGAACTTCAGATACCCGTGTATGGTAGTAAAAAATAGGAGTATGTGTTAAATGGCTCAGAGATTTTTTTCCTACCCAGTCTCAGCCAAGATCAAGTGGCTGATTGATTGTATGAAGGAACTTCCGGTGGAGCAGATGGGCATTATAGTCCCATTTGAAGACCATAATGAATATAACATTGTAGTTAATGAACAAAGTACAGATCACTTAAAAATTTTTTATTTTTGCTAGCAAGTTTTAAAACTGATGTAAATATGTGGAAAATATGTCTGATGAAAAGCAAGATAGCCCAGTGACGTGCCTACAAGGCATTTAAATATAATTCTTAAAATTCCACTGTTGGCTATTAACTCTTATTTTTGCTCATTACCTCCAAATAATGTGTATTGTAGTAGGAGCTGGGTGTAAGTTTATTTTACATTGTGCCTGTCCAAATGTGCTTCATTCATATAAAGTTTGATTCATTTCATATTTAGTTGCTTAGAAATTAAAAACCTTAGGCTTATTATTATTATTATTATTTGCTTCCTATACACACTAGTGGCTAGCAATTTCAAAGAGTAGACTAAGCTTTAGTGACAGGTTAACCAAATTGTCACTTCAGTGGAACAACCCAATAATAAGTCTTAGGAAGGATTAAACACAAACAACATGTTGATGAAGGGATAATTTACTATAGCTATAGTTCTTCCTAAATTCTTACCATCTTACAGAGAGTGTCCTTTTTTTTTTTTTGGTTCCCATTGTAGAACTTCTGTTTTCAAGCTCTGTCGTAAGCCACCAGTATGTAGGGAGAAAAAAAATGTGAGTTAAATACTATAGAATAGTATAGTATGGATCTAGCCCAGTAGATCACAACCTGGGACAGTCTTGTCTCTTCTGACCCACTTGGGGGGACATTAGGTCCTATCCACCCCATGGACATTAGGCTGTCATGACTGTGTGTTGTCACGACTGTGGCCTTGCTTCTGGCTTCTGGTTGGTTGATGCTGGAACTATTACTGAACATCCCCTCTACACAAGACAGCCTCCAGACAACAGAAAGTAACCCAAGCCATCATAATTGTTAGTTTTAGAAGTGATACAATTCTGGCATATACAGGTTTGCACTATAAATTTCCTTGATTTTTGTTAAATACTGAATTATCTATGTCATTGTTACATGGTCCTTTGTATGTTTAAACTGTCCTGTAATAGGACCAGCATAGTATGGTGGGCTAAAATGCAGCTTGTAGCATTCACATCCAACATCAAAGTGCCAGTTCAGAGTCCTGACTGCTTTGCTTCCAACCCATCTTCCTGTTCATGGGCCTGGCAAAGTGGTGGGGGATAGCCCAAAGACACAGGTACTCATCACCGATTTGGGAGACCCTGATGGAGTTCCTGCTTCCTGGGCTTGAACCTGTGCCACACCTGGCTCTTGTGGCCATTTGAGGATTGAATCAGTTGGGTAATGGACAGATGTACTGACTGACTTTCTTTCTCCTTCTTCCCCTCTCCCTCCTTCTTTATCTATTGGTTTCTTTCTTTTCTTTCTTTCTTTCTTTCTTTCTTTCTCTCTTTTCTTTTCTTTTCTTTTCTTTCTTTCTTTCTTTCTTTCTTTCTTTCTTTCTTTCTTTCTTTCTTTCTTTCTTTCTTTCCTTCCTTCCTTCCTTCCTTCCTTCCTTCCTTCCTTCCTTCTTTCCTTCCTTCCTTCCTTCCTTCCTTCCTTCCTTCCTTCCTTCCTTCTATCTTTCTTTCTTTCTTTCTTTCTTTCTTTCTTTCTTTCTTTCTTTCTTTCTTTCTTTCTTTCTTTCTTTCTTTCTCTGTCCCTTTGCCTTTCAAATAAATGAATCTTTAAAAAAACCCTTTTTCACATTGCCTTTCACCTGTGGCTGTAATGAGATAGTTATCCATTCTACTTTACCTATAAGGCCAATGATTAACAGATAGTAAACAGCCTGCTAAGGCATCTAAGCTCATAGTGTATTTAGGCTGTTTCTGTGGAACTGTGCTGCCTTTCTGGGTGTTCTTTGTTAATCTGTAATGTTTTTAATTTCTGGATTGATTCACCATACATAAACCTGATCCATCTAAGCAGTCACCAGTCTATCATTTGAGCACCGTTTGAATTCCTTAGTAATTGTGTGGTTTTAAAATTCTGCTCTGAGTTGAGAGTAGAGACTTCACTGGGTTTTAGAATGTTAGTATTATTCTAAAATGTGTTTCTCTTTTAAAATGTGACTTCACTTTGTCAGTCTGATAAAGGGGTATTCATGTTTGAGATTGGACTCTTATTTATACTCATTTTCTAATTTGAATACTTGTTAGTTTTCTTAGACATCTTTTAAGTGAAATTTTGGGCTATTTCACTTATTTTTTCCTCTGTGCCAAAACAAACTTCAAAATAGTATTATAGTCAGTTTTTATTTTCCTCCTAAGATATTTAGGGTGTAATGTTGCTTTAAATGAGCCTATCTTTTTTGTAAGATAGTAAGAACTGCTGATAATCTCTTTTATTGTGGATTGGGAAACTTAAGTTATGAATTTACCAGAATAAATCAGTTTCAAGCATAGGATTCTGCATTTGGGTTTTCAGATTGGACAGCGTCACGGCAGACTGTTTTCTCCGTGAGGTTAGAAAGGGAACACTGCTGGTCATCTGTGACTCTGGCATCCGTGGGGGGAGTGCTGATGGGATGTCTGACTGCTTTACTTGTGATCCAGCATTCCTGCTGATGTGTCTAGGAAGTCACTGGAAAGTGGTCCACATCATTGCGAGCCCAGCATGGAGTGTCCAAGCTCTGGCTTCGGCCTGGCCCAGATGTGGTCATGGTGGCCAGTGGTGGAGCAAACCAATGGATAGATGCACTCTGTCTTTCTTTAGGTCTTCTGCTGCTCTGCTTTTCAAATAAATCAATAAATCTTCAACTATATTTTGTTTGAGGGTTATTTGATTATAGTCAATTCTTGGTATAAGTTTTAGTGGTTGTGGTTGGAAATGATTTTCTTTTTTTGAAATTCATTTATTTTTATAGGAAAGGCAGATTTATAGAGAAAGATCTTCCATCTACTGGTTCACTCCTGAAATGGCTACGGTGGCTAGAACTGAGCTGATCTGAAGCCAGGAGCCTCTTCTGGGTCTCCGCAGGTATAGGGTACCAAAGCTTTGGGCCATCCTCTACTGTTCTCCCAGGCCATAGGCAGGGAGCTGGATGGGAAATTGAAAAACCAGGACACAAACAGGCACCCATATGAGATCTTGGCGCATGCAAGGTGAGGAATTAGTCACTGAGCCATCACACCAGGCTGAGTAGTTGGAAATTTTAATTTGTGTAATACATCGAATGGCTGTATTTGTTCAACTCATAGTCTCAAACTGTGTACTGGGAATGGAGAGAGAAGACAGTACCTTTGGCTGGCACGTTGTATATTGGGCAAGAATGATTAGAATTATACTTAAAAGGGGAAAGATTCTCAAAGTTTCATAAGACCAGATTGTCATGACAAAAAAATTTTTTTCCTTACTTCCATGCAGAAAAATGTTAATGTCTGAGTTACCAGAATAGTTGCTGTCTTAATGGGGGAAGACACCACCACTCAAGTGCAGGTGATGCAAAGCTAAGGAAGGCCATGCTTCTAGAGTGTATCCCCCCACAGGCAGAGGAAGAGAGAGAAAGATCTTCTACCCACTGGCTCACTCCCCAAATGACTGTAAAATCCAATGTTGGGCTGGTCCAGAGCTGGTAACTAGAAGCTTCTTTGCCATCTCCCATGCGGGTACAGGGATACAAGGACTCTAATCATCTTCTGCTGCTTTCCCAGGCTACAAGCAGGAAACTGATTGGAAGTAGAGCAGGTGAGACAGGAACCAGTGCACCTATGGGATGCTGGAACTGCAGATGAACAATTAGATTGCTACCCCACTGTGTTGACCCCAGAGATAATTTCATACAGGGCTTTGAGGAAGCATGGGGTTTTGAATTGGCTGATTTTCAGAAACAGAGACAACGTGAAGTTTGACCGACTTTAAGCTTGGTGTCTGGGGGCTGCCTGGCATCGAGGGGTGAAGAAGCCGAGGTGGGATGGTGCCAATTGGCTGACTGACTCACCCCAGTGCTTGAGTGAGAATGCTGAGAGGATGTTAAGGCCCGAGTGACTGGGAACAGATTGAAAAGCAGTTGTGTGCTTACTGGTTGCCAGCTGGGACACAGCCAGAGTGTAGGCTCTTCCTTTCTTGAAGTTGGAGAAAGAGTGCTGCTGCTTCTCTGTGTTTACATCAGACATGTTTGCATGAGTTGCTATGCTAATAAAACCCACTTTTGATTTTTGCTCTTCCTCCAAAGCTCTAAACGATGAATGCAGCAAATAACACTTCTTTCTCTTAACGATCCCGGAATTGTGTGTGTGTCCCAACCTGCCTCAGGGATTATTTTTGTGTGTAGTTAAAAGGTCATAGGTTATTTATGAAGATAATACTTCAGAGGTTAGGAGAGGGTTGTAGTACTTTTAGGTCTATTTTCCTCTCAGAGTGTGTTGTATCAATTGCCTGCCAGAATTAGTCTCCATAGACGGCAGATTACAGATCTAAAAGTTTGGTGTTTGTGCTGTCACTAGAGATACATCTAGACACCATTACTTTTTGAAAGCTGACTAGCAATTATTCTCAATATCATAGAAGATGCAATGATTACATTGCATGTCTTTTATGTGACAGGGTAAGGCTGAATCATTCTAATATCTGTGAATCATTTTTCCACAATTACAGTATCATAGCAGTGTTAATAGGAAGTATTTCAGCTTCATGATTATTTGGAATATTTTTAGTTCTCAGAAATAAAGGCCCACTATCTATAACTACTTATTGAAACTGTGATGCACTGTTGTTCTCAATTGATCTCTCACAGTAGTTTGAAAAATATTTGTGAGGGTGAGGGACAGAGAGACAGGCAAGCAGACAGGGAGAGCGCTCACTGACTGCTTCACTCCTCAAAGGCCTGCAGCAGCTGGGGCTGGGCTGAGAGGGAAGAAAAGAGATGGGAGGTATGTCCACATCTTTCTTGAGGGTGACAGAGGCTCAGGTACTTGCACCATCCTCTGCTACTTGCCATTTGCCAGAAGCTGGAATTGCAGGCAGAGTCAGAGCTGGACTTGGAAGCCAGCACTCGGTAAGGGATGAGGATGTTCTAAGCTGCAGTTGAACTGCTGCACACAGTGTCCCCCTGTGCTTTCCTTCCAGACAGATGGTTCTGAAGTAGGAAGAAGATGCCCATTCGTCTCTGATAGACAGACACATGACCTCTGCAGAGAAACTCTGGTCAGTGGGGTGAGAGGGGAAGTGATGTGTGCCACTTTCAAAATACGGCTTGCCACCATATTCCTCTTTCACCCACCCCCCAAGACCCACCCCAACCTTAACTGGTCTTCAGAGAGTTCATGGAAAATGTGTGTTATGGAAAAAGTATGCATTAATTTAAAAGCTTCTTTTCCCCCACCAAACCAAATTTGTCTTTTAAAATTCTATTTTCCTTGAATGATTTGGAGTACTTTGTATGTTCTTTTTATGAAAATGTGTTTCAGCTTTTGCAGTTAGAAATGAATTAAGAAATTTTTACTTGTTTCTATGAATGTAGTTTCACAGATTTGCGGTTAAAATTTGTGCCCTAATATTTTTGGATAATATCCATTTTCTTCATTGTTTTTGAATTCCAATAGTTTCAGAATTGCTATTATATCACATTCAGTTATGCTGTATTTTATTTAACATGTCTTTATTGTAGTGATTATGGACTGAGTGCCCTAGCACTCCCATATTGAGGCCCTGGCTCACCATGCAATGGGTTTGGATATTTAGTGCATAAGGATGTATGCTTTGTTGGGGTCCTGGTCCTGGGACCCTGGGAGGAGAGGAGGGGCCTCCAGAGCACCTTGTCTACATGACACTACACAGTGGGAGTGTCCATAAGCAAGGAAGGGTCCCACACCAGAGCTTAACTGTCTTAGCAGCTTCCAGAACTAGGAGGGAGTCCCAGTCACATTTTGTTACCACAGCCTGAGCTGAGTGGCTTATTATCACTGAGATGACCTTCAGGTTTTCTTTCTGTAGATAGTTTTACACTTTTTATAACAACTATTTCTTGAAAAGAAAAACAGAGGCTTATTTTTACTTGAAAAGCAGAGTGCTAAGCTGGTTCAAAGCTGGGAGCTAGAAGCTTCTTTGAGGTCTCTCACATGGGTGCAGGGGCCCAAGGGCTTGGGCCATCTTCCACTGCGTTCCAAGATCATTAGCAGGGAACTGGATTGCAAGTGGAGCAGCCTTGACTCAAGCCAGTGCCTGTATAGGATGCTGACTCCCAGGTATTTAGGCTTAACCTGCAATGCCATGGTGCCAGCCCCTGTAAAAATTATTGCTTATGCTGAAGTGTCTTAAATAGGACTCTGTAATTAGGAATAGTTCTATTTTATTACTGGTAGTAATGACAAAAACCAGTATGGATAAGAGCTACAATAATGGCAATGGCAGGCAACAGTGATTATTCTAACCATAAAGATAACTGTGAGAATGATGAGATCAGTCATAACATTTTGTGTCCACTGCTGGGCAGAGTCTACAAATCCTAAGTGGATCCTTACAGCAGCCTTGGGAGGCAAGTATTACTGCCCTTTCTGCCTTAGAGAAGAGGTATGAGTCCCCAGGAGGTTGAATATCTTCTTTGTGGTCACACCATAAGTTCATGGGAAAATCTGGTGCCCAGTAGGGAGGTCTTTCTGACTGTAGGATCTGCTGTGGACTAGATTGTGTCCACATGAATCTTACTTGGTGAAGACCTAGTCTTTAGTGGGAAGTACTTAGAGATTGTGGCTTGCACAGATAATCAGGATTGATGGGCTCATGTGAGCGGTGTCCTTGTGGTGGGATTAGTACTTTTGGAGTAGGAGACACCAGGGAGCCCACCCGAGGACAGTGGCTGTTCACAAGGCAGGAAAAGGGCCTCAGCAGACACTGACCCTGCTGGCCCTCCAATCCTGGCCTTGTTAGGCTCCAGCACTGTGAGTGAATATGTCACCCAGTTAGATGTCTGTGATTGTGGAGTTCTGAAATGACTGCAACATGCTTTAAGTGCTGTGCTACATGTACAGACTTGGTCCAGATCATGACTGAGTAGCCAACCAAACTGTGAAGATAGGCCAAAATAAGTAGAAGCAGCAGAGAGTTAGGATGGTGGTACCACGCTACTGAGGGCTCATGAGTTCTGCATGGATTTGCACTTCAGGAGTCTTCTGTTGGCATGGGCATTGTTGCACAGTAGTTAAGTTACCCTTTGGGACAGCAGTGCCCCATATCAGAGAGGCCTGGGTTGGAGTTTCATTCCACTTCTGATGCCAGCTTCCTGCTAATACACACCCAGGTGAGTTGCCTCACAGGCAGTGTCTCAGTTACCAACATGGGAAACCTGGATTGACTTCTGGGTTCAGCTTCACCTGGATCCACCATGGCTGTTACTGGCTTTTGGGAGGAGTAAACCAACACATGGGAGATCTTGATCTAGCTATGTGCTTCTCTTAATCCTTTTTGCCTTTCAAGATAAAAAAAAAAAAGCGTGGGGGGTGGCGGATGGAGAGAGAAAAAAAGAAAGTAGTAAATGATGGAGGAGTGGGCAGTAAAATCAGAGAGAAGAATTTTTTTTCCAAGAAATTTTTTTGTGAAGGGGAAAGGCTAATGAGGTGGTGTTAGGAGAAAGAAAGTCTGGGGAAGTTTGTTAGCTTTATGTGCTCACTTGTCATATGGTGAGAGAGATTTAAGCATTTTTATTCATGGGGCAAAATGTGATGAGGAGAGTGGGGCCTGGATAAATGAGGACGTTAAATCCCCAGCAAGTACATGGCTTCAGTTCCAGAAGCTGTGTTGAAGGTTAGCATTGGACAGGTAGAGGGACAGCCTTTGTATTGCCGAAAGTGGGTAAGAATATATGTGTGGTTGCAGGTCAGTGAGGGTAGGGAAACTGAGGCAGTCTGAGTTAATCACCTATACTTTGTTTCTGTGGAGCAGATGTACTTTACCAAGTAAAGTGGGGCTAAGCCTCTGGAAATGGAAGAGTTTGAAGTCCAGGAGAGGAAGCTGAGTAGGAGCCCAAGAAGTACCCGAAGGGCAGCCAAATAAAGGGCCTACCGAGATGGGAGACTCTGCATTTGCAGAGTCCCTGAACCTTGGTAAGGCTTGCTGTAGTAGTGGTCTCTAGCCTGAATATCAGAGTAAAGAAGCAGGTTATTAGATTGGCTTAGAGGTATGTGTGTGTGTGTGTAGTAGGACAAGCCAGCAAGGATCACATGAGATTTACTCATTCATTCAGTCAAGAAGTATTTGCTGAGCATTTGTCCTCTAGACACAGTTCTAGGTGTTAGGGCTATGATCAAGACAAAGTCCTTGCCTTTGTAGCTTGATCCTTATGGGGAGATAGGAAGCACACCATTACAGATGGTCAGGAAGTGTCCAAAAGGCAGAAGGGAAGGAATGGAGTGAGGCAGATGCTGCTTCACATCATGTAGGGTCAGAGAAGCTCCTGGAGTAGCGACCTGTGTGAGAAGGAGACCTGACTGTCGTGAGACTCACAGCAATGCACTCATCTGGAGGAGGGTCCCCATCCAGGATGACAGGGAGCAGGTGCCTGTGTAGGACCCTGGGGAGAGAGTGAGCAGGACAATGGTCCTCATTACCGGGTCAGGGTTTTAGCGAAGTGTCAGAGAACCATTAGGATGTTGGCCGTGTCTGGCTTTTTCTGGGAGACGTAATGGAACGTGAGTTGATCTACTTAGAGAACAGGAAGCACAGTCCGCCATCTGTAGGCAGCAGGTTGGAGTTTAAATTTCCGCCAGCCCAAGTGCTCTGTTTGAAGAATCCTGGTGCTGCTCCTTTAAGCAGATGCCCAGCTCCACAATAGGCATTCTTCTCCATGGATCAACTCCTGACCCTAACCCTTGGCTGGCGCCGCACCCTTTCCTGTTTTTGACTGGGATCCTCACCCACTTCATTATTCATTCTCCCATTTTGCCCTTCCTTTGTCTTTCTGAGCTGATGCACGTATTGTCTTCCTGGCCCAGACTTCCTCTCCGTTTAGGCCAGCAGGCCTTTATGCCACCATCTGACTTAAGGCTTAAGAGAGTTTACATTGGGAACCCTGTGTGTAAACCAGGTGAAAATGCAGGAAACAGAGGCCTGGGCTGCAGTGGTCTCTCTGCTTGGGGTTGTCCTTTGACCCACAGAACAACCCCAAGACACCTCCAGAAATAAACAAACCTTAGCCTCCCAGTTTGTATGTGTGGTGCTGCTTCCTGCGGCTGGCCATCCCTGGATCAGCCCATGCTGGGCTGTCCCAGCTCAGTCTGTACTTTCCTAATCTTTTGTGCCTGCTCCAGTTGTAAAGGGCAGTGCTGAGGGCACCCAGGCCCAAGCGGTAGCGGTAGCATGGTGCATCTCCCTAAGTGTGTGTTTTACTCACTGACTGTTGTGTACTCCACTCAGCTGAAACTTGCATAGGAAAAACTGACCTAGTTCTACTTAGAGGCCATGGATTCTGTCTGTGTGTCTCAGCAAGATCTTTCATTGGTCCTATATAAGGATCAATAAAAGAAAAGGAGACAAGTGTACCATACAAGCGTTTATGTGAGATTCTTAGAAATGGGATGTTGGGATGGGCTACTTAGGGGTAAGCTTCAGTATTCTGAGTGAGTGAATGGACCATTTTGCTGTGCAATTGTGAAACAGTGTTGTCTGGTCACAGGTACAAAACAGTTTCAGGGTTGAACGTGGGAGCCCTCTTAGGTGTTGTCCCATTGCTACTGTCAGTTATGTGGCCTCTGTGAATAAATAGAGACAGGGACACAGCAGCAAGCTTTCTTTGCTTTCTCCCAGCTGGCCAGTCTGTCAAACCACCCATGCTCTTCTAGCTACAAAATGGAGCTACCAGCGCATGATGTTTGTCTGTCTTCTCTAAGTAGGTGCACTAAGATGAAGGGGACTAAAAGCCAGAAAATACTTATGAATCTTGCATCTCATAATGGAGTTGTATTTGGAATTTATGTGGGACACTTAACAACTCTGTAACAAAAGGGACAAATGTCTAGTTACAAGTGGACAAAGGAGGACACACATCTCATTTATTGTGTAAGATTCTAGTTAAGATGCATGCCTGTCACCCCGAAATGCCTGGATTTGATACTGACCTCCAGCTCCCAGATCCAGTTCCCTGTTCAGTCAGACCCTGGGAGGCAGTGGTGATGGCTCAAGTCATTGGGTTCCCAGTTTCAGCATCAGCCCCAGCCCCCTTTGGGGTTTGGGGGAGGGAACTAGTGAATGCTAACTTGCTCTGTATCTGTCTGATTCATTCATTTATTCAGTCATTCATTCATTCTCTTTCTTGTTCCCTTGCATCTCAAGTGAATACATTTTAACTATTTTTTTTAATGAACAAAGTTTCTGAATGGACATTTCTCCTAAGAGGATTCATAGATAGCCAACAAGTACTTGAAAAGATGTTCAGTGACATAAAAACTCTCTAGGCCCTTGTAAGCTGCCACTAACAATTCTATTCCTAGGTGTCTACCTAAGATGAAGATATATGTTTACACAAGATTTGTACATAAATGTTCACAGTGGCATGATTCCTAATAGGTCAGCAGTGAAGAAAAAAGCAGTGTTTTATCAACTGATAAATGGGTATACACAAAATCTGGTATGTCCATATGATAGAATATTATATGGTTCAGCATTGAAAAGGAATGAAGTAATGACACCTGCTACTACTACAAAGTAGATGGATTTGAAAGTATTTAATGGTGAGTAGCAAGACACCAAAGTCCATATAGTGTGTGGTTCTATCCATACAAATTGTCCAGAATAGGTCATTGCATTGGGGCAGGAGGTCAGGTGCTATACAGGAAGGCTGGGAGGAGGGAGATGGAGAGTAACTTGTGACAGGTGGGGAATTTCTTTTGGGGATGTTTAGAATATTCTAAAATCATGTGTGTTGTAAGGGTTGCATAGCTCTGAATATAGCGTAGAGAGTTGTTTTCTGAGGGAGCTCTTTATTTTCTATTCTGTCCAGCAAGCTGATGTTTTTAATGCTAACTTAGACTTACCGTATACTGTCTTTCCTTATAGCATATCCTATGTGTTTTTTTTTTAAAGATTTTATTATTATTGGAAAGCCAGATATACAGAGAGGAGGAGAGACAGGAAGATCTTCCATCCGATGCTTCACTCCCCAAGTGAGCCACAACGGGCCGGTGCACGCCGATCCGAAGCCGGGAACCAGGAACCTCTTCCAGGTTTCCCACGCGGGTGCAGGGTCCCAAAGCTTTGGGCCGTCCTCGACTGCTTTCCCAGGCCACAAGCAGGGAGCTGGATGGGAAGTGGAGCTGCCGGGATTAGAACCGGCGCCCATATGGGATCCCGGGGCGTTCAAGGCGAGGACTTTAGCCGCTAGGCCACGCCGCCAGGCCCTATCCTATGTGTTTTTAACTTGCTGTAACGTAAGAGTTATATCACTGGACATCTTTTCATGTACTTGTTATCTATGAATTCTCTTGGGATTCATAGCAGTTATACATTGGATACTCAAAAAGAAGGTATTGGAATGAGGATCGTATCTCAATAAAGCTCCCCAAAATGAACAAATGAGGTAATGTACAGAGATAGCCTTAGAATTATTTTAGAATTATACTATGTTTATTTTAGTTTGAGTGGATTGACTTTAAATAGCAGAGTGACTTAGAGATAATTTTCCTTGCTTATATGCCTGCCGTTTTTATGCCCTGACTCAGCTTTATAAGACCATAACTCAGCAACATAAAATATTGAGGATATTGATGAGTAAAATGAAAACTGCTTGGTCTACTTACCTCTCTTAACAGGATTCTCCAAATCAGTTAATTAACAATAAGTAGAATATGCCATTATGGAATTAGGTTTCAGAATAATCCAATTTTGCAGCTGGAAGAAACTTGAGATATCGTCTCTTCTAGAGAAATCATCTCTTCTAGGCGCTCATACTTTGTTTTGGGAGAAGTCAGCTCTGTGGAGAACAAAGATATCTTAGGTTACAAAGGTAAGTCAGTTCTAGAACTGATCCAATGTTCTTTTTGTTAACTATACAGTCAGCTGAAGGCTCTAGGAGATCTCTGTTTTCTTCTTTATTTTTTTTTAGACAGCAGTCCAGTTTATTGTTTTCTTATTTTTTAAAAGATTTATTTATTTTTATTGGGAAGTTAGATATACAGAGAGGAGGAGAGAGAAATAGGAAGATATACCCTCCACTGGTTCACTCCCCCTAAACACTCTGGCAATGGCCAGAGCTGCTCCAATCCAAAGCCAGGAACCAGGGACTTCTTCCGAGTCTCCCATGCGGGTGGAAGGTCCAAAGGCTTTGGGCTATCCTTGACTGCTTTCCCAGACCACAAGCAGGAAGCTGGATGAGAAGTGGAGCAGCAAGAACATGAACCCGCACCCATATGTGATCCTGGTGCATGCAAAGAGGATGTTAGCCACTCACACTAGGCCCTATTTTCTTATTTTTCCCCAGTTTCTGGAAGCTTGTAACTTCCTTCCATCTTCTAAGCTGACAGTGGCTTACCCACTCAGGGGCTTCTTTCTGGTTCTGATTCTTTTACCTTTCTTCCTCCTTGTAAAGGAGTCTTGGGATTACTTTGGATCCATTGGCTGTTTCTCTGTTAGCCCCATCTGTGGAAAACTTTACTTCTGTCTGCAGCCTTAACTGCCACTTGCTATGCAGCATAGCACTGTCAGAAATCCCAGGTACTGGGCTATGGGTCTTAATGGAAAGGCTCAGTGTTTTGCCCACCACAGTCTGTTACTTGTACACAGAGATTCCTGTTGGGTCTGCGCTTGATGTAGCCAGTGAAGTTGCTTCCTGCAGCTCCAGCAACCCATATGGACAACAGTTCAAGCTCCAGCTGCTCCACTTTCAGTTCAGCTTTCAGCTGTTGTGTCTGGGAAAGCAGCGGAAGATGGTTCAAATCCAGCTCTGGCCATTTGAGCAGTGACCCAGTGGATGGATTTCTTTCTTTAACTCTGCCTTTCAGTGGAAAAAGGTTCAAATCCTTGGGCCTCTGCACCCATGTGGGAGACCTAGAAGAAGCCCCTGGCTCCTAGCTCTGGACTGTTCCAGCTCTGGCCATTGTGACCATTTTGGCAATGACTCAGTGGATTTCATTCTGTGATTCTGCCTTTCAAATTAGATAAATAGATACATACATACATAAGCAAATCCTTTTCTTTTAATTAAAAAGATTTGTTTCTAAATAGTTGAGATAAATGGTCCAAACCACAGCATTAATAAATGAAAGATCTGATACTGTAGCTTAGGGCTGTATTTTGTATGCATATGTTTCGGGTGACGTGATCTTTTCTACAAATGGCATTTGATCTTGGTCTGCAAAAGTAGGACAATGAACATTGTTCAAGTAGTGCATATCTCTTTTATATTTATTCTTCTGTTGCACAAGGAGTCTTGAACAAGTTCATGCATAGTTTGTGTTACGAAAGAAGCTGGATAAATTACAAATTGTTGTGGACCAAAATAGTTATTTTCTTACAAACTTTTTGAAATACCCTTGTATTAAAGGTATACCTGGTGTTTTTATATGTATGTTAAAATAATTACTACGATGAAGCAAATGAATGTATTCATTCATCTTTTTGTATCAAGAGCACTTTAAATCTACCATTAGCAAAGATCTGGAGTACAACACAATGTTGTCCTCATGCTGCACTGTAGATCTGTAGACCTTTTTTATGCTACATGTCTACAACTTGTGTATTCTAACCTCTCCTCATTTTCTCTGAGCTGCTGTTAACCACCATTTTGTTCTCTTGGTGTTTTATGAAGTTATATGGTTGTATCTGTGGCTTATTTCCCTAAGCATAATGTTCTCTAGGTTTACCCATGTTGTGGCAAGTGGCAGGCTCCTTTTTTAAACTGAATCATTGCATTGTACATCTGCATGCACACACATGCACAACTTGCGAACACACATGTGTGCCCATGCACATGTACTCACACCGTCTTTTCTGTATCTTCCTCTGTCAACACGTGATTGTTTTCATATCTTGGCTGTTATGAGTAGTACTGCTGAGAGTGTACAAATACAGATGTCTTTAGGAGGTAGGCATTTCGTTTCTTCTGGATATATACCTGAAAGAGGGATCCTTGGGTGGCATGATTTGAATGTGTTCCCTAAAGTGTATGTGCTGGAAACTTAATCGAATTCATCTGTTAAGTGTTTGTTGATGGCTTTGGGAGCAGGGATTAGGGTTCATATGTTAATGATATTAGCAGGATAGCACCCTCCTGGTGATGTTGGTGATTTGATGAGAAGAGGGTAGGAGATCCCAGCTATGGTGTTTGCTCCTTCTCATCGTGCAGTGCTCTCCATTGTGTTAGGAAGCAGCACACAGGGCCCCTGCAGATGCAGAAAACCCACCGAGACCCTGGGCGACATGTTGATTTCTTGAGGGAGCTCTGTGCTGTTTGCTGTGAGGGCTGTACCAGTAGACATTTCATCAGCAGTGCACAGGAGTTCCCTTTTCTCTCCATCCCTGACTACCCGTGTTGTCTTTTATACAGCTCTTTCTTATCCAAGTGAAATCACAATTATTTTATCGCAAAATAGGCTAATTATTATGGAATAGCAAAGAGCATAGTAGAGCGATAATATTGATTAATGCGAGGAAGTGTTGATGTCTCATTAAGACTTCCATTTCTCTTTATTAGTTCCCTCTGTTCCTTCCTTATCCAGGCTAGAAACCTCACTGAAAATTAGTATTCCATTCCTTCCATTTCTTTTTCACCTTGATGGTTTGCCCCATCTGGCACAACCTTAGGACTGGCTCATGTGCAAGATTTTAAACCTTACTGATAGGCTCAGCACTGATCAGCAGTCCTTGCTGTCTGTTACCTTTCTCTCTCACTCTCCAGCATACCCCTGTTCTTTTCTCAGATCTCTGCCATCTTGGCCATTTCCCATGCAGTTGACTACAGCCAACCATGCTTTCTTTGGGCAGCATCTCCCTCTCTTGATTTTCCCTTTTCCCATGCTGGTCAACCCTTTCTCTGTTTTGTGTTGATTCTGTTTGTTTTACCTGACTTCTGGAAGGGAGGTTTAGACCTCAGGGTTCAGTCCTTTTGCATTTTACTCAGCACCTTTGGTTTTAAATGCAATCTCTGCATCTAAGTGTCTCATGTCATCTTCAGTGCTGCCAGCACCTGGGGTTGGCCAGCTTTTGTTGTGGAGGCGATGCCTTGTGCATCATGAAATGTTCAGGAGCATCTCTGGCCTCTACCCACTAGGTGCCAGTAGAACTCTCTCTCTCCCCCAGTTGTGATAACCAAATATCTTCAGATATTGCCAAAATCATAGGGAGCAACATCACCTGCAGTTGCGGACCCCTTATCTAGCCTACAGCTCTCCTCTGAGGATCAAGGGATAACAACCTTTTCACATTTCCTCCCCAACATCTCAGGCATTGTACCTTTAACTGGCCAAAAGAGGCTCTGCTTCTTTCTACCTTCTCACACACTCTTCTTGCAGCTTCCCTCAATTTGGATTGTTTTAGAGATGCTGCAGCTTGTGTTCAGAGTGAACCAAGGAACTACTGGTAAGATTAGGGCCAGGCATGATGACAACCACGTCAGATTATTTACTGAGGCTAGACTAGGACTTGGAAGGGTGAAGTTGGGGAGGGCTAGTGTGGCCATCCCACTGAGGCAGCTTGGACTGGTATCGGAACAGGGAGGCTGCCAAGAACTGATGTCCTGGGTTCAGTCTGCACCATGAATATTTCGGAGATGAGAAATGGATTTCTATGTCCTAAAATTGATATCTTAGAGTGCTTTGCTTTTCAGGTATTTTTAAGACCTGTAGGAGTAGGGTTTTGGTAAATCAGAGTGAGAAGAGAATAGTTTCAGCCCAGGAGGTTCCTGGTATGTTTTATGAGAGACCCAACAGGAGGAGTAAGCGAGACAACTGGTGCAGATAGGCCCACCTCCCAGTCTTCTCTAGGGCTGGGTTTCCCACTACAAAATAGATACGTGTGGCAGGGTAGAGTGAATAAATGGAAGCTGGGAGGCTGCTTTTTATTAGCATTAGCAGCAAGGCATTTTGAGATGTGAGGCCCTTGGTCAAAGCAAGGTGGCTGCTGGTTTTTGGGTGTGCGCTATTGCCCTGCAGACGGCAGGATACTTGGGGTCCCTGGTCCCTTACAGAGTGACAGTACTGTGTTTACTCATTGTGACATGCATGGGAAATCCTCCGCTTCCCCCATTTCCAAGCCCCCTTGTGAGAATTCCACATATTAAGCTGCACGCCATTGAATTCAGTTCCCCCCACCCCTTGGCCAATTCAGAACTTTCCTTTCACCATATCAAGTCAGAAAAAGACTGTGGCATGCTACGCCCTTAAAGAGAACGCTAGTTTCGAGGAATTAGAAGGAATCCATCTGCATCTTAATGTGAACATTGAATTACATTGCTGATGTATCCTGTGGGTGTCTTGTGTTTATGACATATGCCTCAGAAGATTCTGGACCCATGCACAGAAGGCATGGATGTCCCAGGGCCATCTCTGAGCACTGTAAAGCACACAGGCTCCAACTGTCTTGCTTCTAGCCTTGTTATGTAAGGGAACTTGAATAAACCCCATGTGGCTGAGGGAACCTTCCTGGGCTGTGCCTTAGCAAAAAAGATTGGAGGTAGGACTGGAACAGAGGTTCACTGGCAGTATGTATGTTTTATACATATCATGATTTTATCAGTATGATGATGTAATGGTTCAGAAGCTAAATCTTTTTCTAAAAAAGGGTTTATTTATTTATTTGTTTTGAAAAAGTTATATATAGAGAGAGCAGTAGCCAGTGTTGGACCAGGCTGAAGCTCTCAGGTTGTCTGCTGCTTTTCCCAGACCATTAGCAGGGAAGCAGATTGGAAATGGAACAGCTCAGTCAGGAGCTGGTGGCCTTGTGAGGTGCCAGCATCATGTGCAGTTCCACAGCACTGGCCCAAAACTAAATGTTCTTAAATCATATTTTTGAAAAGTGGCAGAAAATATTACAGTGTTTGTCAGATTTGTGAAGGAGTTATCAAGCTCACTGTTTGATCAATGGAAAACTGATAGAGGAAAAGATTGAGTTTTGAATATCTAAAATTTCAGAACTTTCATAATAGAAAAACAACACAACATTTTGGGGAAAATGCTTGTGTCAAGTGTGCCTACAGGTTAATATCTGGAATGCTTTAAAGATTCTCTAAAGCTAAATGAGGCGAAATATGAAGATGTAGTATGTAAGTGGTTGGAGTATTTTGTCAGCTAATAAGTAATATAGTTATCAATAAAAATGTGGAAACTTGCCTACTGATAATCAGGGAGAAGAATTTTAAGTCCATCTGAAGTAACCCTTTCTAGTCTCCAGCAAGTACTGAAAATAAGGATTCTGGAGAGGTTGTCAAGCACCTACTGGTCTGCGTGAGTCAGGGATGCTAAGCCGCAGTGTCTAAGGCAGGGGTCGGGACAGGTGAGGGGCTGAGCCAAGCTGAGTCAGAGCAGCCACTGGCATGTGCATGTTCTACGGCTGGGAACAGGCCCGGTTGGGGAGGTAAGGGGACACCTAACTGGGCTGAGGCTCCCTCCAAGGGGCGTGTGGGCTGGAATGGGGGCTGCATTCTGATCAGGATACAGTTGTAGTCTCCCTTGGCACAAGTGTGGACTGGGACTGGACACACCAAGCCGGGCCAGACTCCAACACCGTCTGGAGTCCTGGAGTACCAGGGTAGATGTGGGACTGACTAGACTAGGTCTCAATCCCTACTGAGCCATGTGTGAGCCGTATGTGGGTATGGACAAGCCATGGCTGGGCTGCAACATCCAACAGCAAGAACCAGATTGGGTTGAAGGCCAGTCAGGAAAAGCCACTGTTCCTGCTAGGTGAACTGAGTAGGGCTGGCTCATGGACTCCCTGGTATGTGCAAAATCTGGCAATGGGAAGGGTTCTGATGGAGGAGCCTGGGCAACTCCTGTGGCAGGACATAGACCCTGCAAGTATACGCAAGAAGCATCATAAGAAACAGCCCAGAATAGGCCATGGAAAGTTTCCCACTTGCATACATTTGGCATGGGTCTGGGGAAGACCAGGCTGAATCAGTTCACGTCATCCACTGGCAAATCCGAGCACCAGAACAGAGTGTGGGTTGAGCCAGGTTCAGTCGTGACCAAAAAACCAGTACACAATACAGAATGCCAAGGTGATGTTGCCTGTACTGGATGTGACTGCAGCGCCCAACTAGCACATGTGAGAACCAGGAAGGGAGGAGGCAGAGCCGGCAGGGGGAATACAGGGGAGTTCCCTTGCTGGACAGCTACTCCCACTGGAGAGCATGAGCTGGGATGGGGGCAGACCAGACTAAGCAGGGCTACAACACCTGTGCGCCTCAGGTGGACTAGATCAGGGAAAAGCCAGGATGGGTGGATTATTCCTACTGGTACAAACAAAATTAGACAGGGTGAGGGATGTTTGGGCTTAGCCACAGCATCAGCTGGCAGAAGCTGGCACTGGGGGCTAATTCTGTCAAGTCAAACCACAGAACCACCTGGAGAGTGCATAATCCGGGAGTGACAGAGACCTGGGAGGGAAATAGTGGGCTCCTCTCGCTTGGGTTACCACTACCACGGGAGGGCATGAAAACTAGGACAGGGGCTGGGGTGGCTAGACAGAGAGGCATGTTATTTAACTTCCAGGTGTTCTTAATTTATTTTCCTTCCTTTTGTTGATGTTTTGGCTTTTCATTTAAGGGGATGTATAGTAACTGTGTAATGGAAACTACCATATCTAGTAGCGTGTTTAACTCCGTGGCATTGTAAATCCCGTTTTTTTTTTTCCTGTGTTAATTTTGTATTGTGGCTTTTCATTTAAGTGGATGTATGGTAACTGTGTAATGGAGAGTGTCATATCCAGATGTGAGGATACAATGCAGTATGCGTTTCTACTTCCAGACCAAAGGTGGACTCCCAGTGAAACTGTTCACTGTATCTTGACAATAGGAGGCTGGACTCTGCCATTGTTCATGCCTGCAATGATGTACATATGACTGTTTATGAAGAACTGTACTATAGTAATAGTATAGGGGAGCTCAGTGGGTGAGAGAATCGAATTGGGGAGGGGGTAAGAGAAATCTCAGGGCTATGGAAAATGATATAATAATAATAATAGGTAAAATAAAAAAGACTCAGTAGTCTCTGCCTTATGACTCAGTTGTTTAATATACTCATATTTATTATATTACTGATATGATAAAATTCACCTCTGCCATTTTGCCTCTTCTGTAATACCATGCTTTTTCTGTTCTGTTCTTCCTTCATTTAATTCTTTCAAAAATAAATGGATATTTTTGGCATGACCTTTTAATTGTGTATTTTGGATTATTTTCTTAGTGAATTCTCTATGTTTTATCGTATTTATGCAATTCTTAATTTCCAAGAATCTACTTCTTAGACTTAATTACAGTAAAGTAGACTCTCCTTTTCTATAGCTCCAATTCCCTATTTTTGTGCTATTACTATTATCACCTATATATCTATGTTCAAAACCAAATAATCCAATATTGTTATATTTTTTGCCAAGTATTACCTTATGTCTTTTTCTTTCTTTCTTTTTTAAACCAGAGCTTAGAGAAGAAAGTAGAGCAAGTATATGTTCATAGTTAATTATGTAGACCTGTCTGTTTTCCTTTTCTTTTTATGTTCTTGGGAGCTTGAGTGAACTCTACTGTCATTTCCTTACTTCACTAGAACTTTCTTCTACATGGGTCTTCCATGCTGTTACAAAAATGATGAATATTATTAGCTCAGCAATATAATTATGTACATATTATTTCATAGAATTGCTGTTTAATCAGTTAAGAAGCCAGAGGAGAAGAAATAGGCCATTTTAGGGTCATTTGTCAGTGTGTACCTACTGACCTTCCCTTGCACTTGGAAGCCCTGTTTGGCATTGGTTGCTTACAGCCTACTGAATATCCTGTATTATATTTTGTAAGGCAGATTTCTATCAGCAGATTATCTCGACTTTGTGCTTCTGAGAATGTCTTGGTTTCACCTTTAGTTTTTTTGTTTTGTTTTAGTGCTTTATTTATTTGTTGTATATACTTTTGAAAGGCAGAGAGGAGAGAGAGAGATTGAGAATTCTTGAGATTTCCTGCATCCATCGATTTACCCCAGGTGTACAGTCAGGACTGAGCCAGGCCCAACAAGCTGACAGCCAAGAACTCAGTTTGATTCCCCCATGTGGGTAGCAGGGACCCAACTACCTGAGCAATTAGGAATTTGAATCCTGTTGTACCCTCTCGGGCCACAGACAGCCTGACTAACATCTTATCTGCTAGGCCAACACCCACCCCTAAAATATGTTTTTGTTTTTGTATACCACCTTTTGCTAGCATTAGGACCAGGGCTGTCTTCTGATATTTTGTTTCATTGAGCACCATTTTAGGGCACTTTCCCTAAAGGAGACTCCCACATAGAAAAGGGAATACAAAGAGTGCGACCCACTTCTTATCCAAGCTGAGGATCAGAGCCATGGGGGTTACATAGTGTGATTCTGGTGTGAGAATCTAGAGTTCTGATCTTTATAAACAATAACATCCGTGCTTTCTAAAATCAAACCTTTGTACTCACTTTGCTGTCACCAGGAGTAGCTTCCTTCCAGTGGTGCCTCCTTGCTCCTTCTCAGCCCTTTACCTGGTGTGTTAGTCTGGATTCTTAGAAGAGAACAAACTGGTAGGAGGATTCAGTCTCCCACCCTTCTCTCTCTCACTCATCTGGACAGTTTAGGAATTGGCTCACATGATTGGATAAGCTCCACCACATCTGCCTAGTGTAAAGCTTTGTCATAGCCCTGGAGATCTCCATCCAACAGTAGATTTCTGTTGGACCAGACAGCTGGGCAGTATCCTCTAGTCAAGACGACACATCAATCCAACCTCAGATCACACCTAAATTAGTGATTGATTTATTGTCAAAATTGTGGGGTTTTTTTTTTAGAATAATGAGAAATGAGTTAGAACATTGTAATTGTAAACATTACTCAATAGAATTATGTGCTGTAGTTACAAACATTATAAAATAGAATGTGTGCAGTTGTCTGAAAGAATGCTTTTCTTATATTGGTAAACTTATGAGATGATCCTATTAGGAAGTTATCTTAAAGATAATTTTATTTCAAAAAGTAATAACATTTATCCATGTTCATTCAAGCAAAGACAAAGGTTGTCCTGTGTTGAGTTTTACAACATTCAAAGAAAACAAACAAACAAACAAACAGAACTTCCAGTTTGAAGTTCGCATAGATTACTTAGTTTTATAGCCATGGTTTGTATGTAATAGAGTGGGATGCTGTATTTTTCTGGAAAAATGCATTTTTAAAATATAGCTGTATTATTTTGAAATTGTTTCTCAAGATGGTAGAATTTTTTCAGCAGTCATTATTCTCTGTAAGTCCTAATTTTTTAATATGAGAAGAAAATCTCTACAAGTATTGAAATATAGTTGGTGAGTTCAAAGCACATTTCAAATGGAAGTTATTCTAGCATTTGACATTTTAATAATCTACTGTGTACGTATCCCAGCCTTTTACAAGTACTGCCTTTCCTCCCTCTATTTAGAAGACCATTGTTCAACAAAATCTTAATGTGACCAAGCCTGTCAAGTAAGTTTTGCCTGGTGTAGAAATATTTCATACATTTGGGCCCGGCGGTGTGGCCTAGCGGCTAAAGTCTTTGCCTTGAACGCCCCGGGATCCCATATGGGCACCGGTTCTAATCCCAGCAGCTCCACTTCCCATCCAGCTCCCTGCTTGTGGCCTGGGAAGGCAGTCGAGGACGGCCCAATGCTTTGGGACCCTGCACCCATGTGGGAGACCCGGAAGAGGTTCCTGGTTCCCGGCTTCGATTGGCGCAGCACTGGCTGTTGCGGTCACTTAGGGAGTGAATCATCGGACGGAAGATCTTCCTCTCTGTCTCTCCTCCTCTCTGTATATCTGCCTTTCCAATAATAATAAATAAATCTGTAAAAAAAAAAAAAAAGAAAGAAATATTTCATGCATTTACCCCATGTAGATGCTGCTAAATTGTATATTGTTTTGTTTCATCCTGGGCCACAATCTGAACCTACCTAAATAGAAAGGTAGGTTCTTCATGAAAAGAAAATTAAACCCTCCGTTACTGTGCTGTAGCATTCTCTGGCTGCTGTGAGATGGTGCTGTAGACCGGGCGACTTCACTAGCAGACATGTATTTCTCACAGCTTCAGGGGCTGGGAATCCAGTCAGGGGGCTGACGTGGTCTTCTCAATACGTCTTCACCTGACTGCCCTTGTGTGTACTGGGACAGAGAGCATTGGGATGGGTAGCTGATGGTTAGCCTGTTAATAAGATGCACGTTGCCCACATCAGAGTACCTGGCCTCAATTCCGGACTTTGGCTCCTGACTGCAGCTACCTGCTGATGCAGACTCTGGGAGGCAGTGGGGATGGCATGAGGAATTGAATTCCTGCCACTCCCATAGGACGCCTGAATTGCATCCCACTTCTGGCTTCCACCTAACCCTACTGCCCTATCTGCTCACTGAAATATATTTGTAACTCCAGAATCCATACTCATATTCTTTGTTGGCTGTACTGAGGGATCCATGCCTGCAGGAAGTACAGAATAATGAAAAAGCATGGTATTGCTCAACACACATGTTCCTAGCTGAGGTGGAGGGAAAAAAATGCTGCTTTGCCTTCTTCCAGCTCCCATGCTATAAGCAACTGACCTCTTTGCATTTAGAGAATGCCATGTTTTTTAATTTCTGTGCACATTGTGAGTGATTGTGTTGCTTGGAATGACTGTCACACAGTCCCAAGGTATAAGAGGGGCTGTGATGGGCCTCTCAGAGACAAAGCATGTTGGAGAAGCTGCATCACAAGTTGGGCCACAGCGATGCTGGCTGTGAGCTTGGTGTTGGTGACTCAGCAGTGCATGTAAACAGCAACACAGGACAGAAAGTTGGCCCCCTGAAGAAGGTGTGGACAGCAGCAGCTCTACAAGGAACCAGACTGCATTTTCTGCACGCACAACCTATCAGTATCGGTTGCTTCAGTGTTCATGGTGGTTTTTACAAAACCTGACCACAGCAGATAATGTGCTTCCGCTATAATTTTATATTTATTTTTGGATTTGTTCACTGAGTTAGATTGGCAATGACAGTGATTTCAGGTGTTTCATGTTTTCCATAATGGACTTCCAAAATCTTCACTTTAATTTCATGAATTAGATGAATTCATAAAGCCGTTGTTGGGAGTCACTTGACTGTTGTATTTTCACACATGTGCTGATACTGACTAAAGCTGCAATCATTTACCTGTGAGTTTCCTCTGCACATGCAACCAAAGTGATAGCTATCCCCTTACTTTACACTTTGGCTGTGTAAATAAGATAATTTAGAGTAAGAACTGATAAATACCAGTCATGCTTTATGGAATAGATAAAACACCTTCTCTGCTTTTGTTAAATTGGTGCCTTCAAGATAGTCCTATGCAGTGGTCCCACTGGAGACTGCGGGTCTGAGTTGTTGCCTGCTGCTCCTGGAAAAGTAGGTGCTGTTTGCACGTGAGGTATTAGTTAAGAGCACACAGCAGTGGGTCGATGCTTGTGCAGCTGATAGCTGGCTGCATGGCACATATGTGTTGCACACAGTTCAAGGAGAGCATGATGCAGCATGACAGGAAGTTGCAGTTACATCCAAGCTTATTTTAATGCCACAAAGAAATTACCACAAGACACAACGTGCAGCACAATTGGTAGAACAGGTGGGACTCTGGGAAATGGGCAGAAGTGGACGTGTTTCCGGCCAGCTGACACACACAGATGTCTTACATATGCCATGAGAAGGCTCCTGACTGCAAGTTTCCCCACCTCAGAGGCGGCACCCTCAAGGTGATTCACTTGTTTGTGACAACTTAGTCGTCTCCACAACATCATATACATGGAAAAGATGGTGAAGCACTGCTCTTAACTGGTGTTACTCGTGCCTTCCTTCTGTTCTTCTTTTCTTTCCTTTCCTTTGCTTTGCTTTTCTTTGCTTTCCTTCTTTCTTCCTTTCCTTTCCTTTTTTTCCTGCCTTACTTCCTTCTTTCCTTCCTTTTCTGAAACATTTTCTATTCATCTTAAAATTTCAAGTAGCTTTTATATGCTTTCACTTTTAAGCTAAAGATGTATAATGACTGATGAAATTATCCCCTTAAATTCCATTTTTCTGTTGTGTAGAAAATGAAAGTTGAAAAATGAGGGTAGGTTTATATATACAATCTGATAAAATGAATTATCTGAATTTAATTATAATACTATTTTCTGTTTTATTACAGAATTCATTAAAAAGATCCATCCTATGTCCTATGACCCCACCTCTGGGAGCCTTGGAAGATAAGTAAGTAATATTTATTTTTGTGAGAGAGATTTCTGAAACATTAATCTCAGAGGTTTGCAGCAAAGTTGGTGAAACATCAGTTTTGCTGTTCTCTCTCTTCAGCAAAATGTTAGTACCATGTTTGCTTGGATCTTGATTTGGCTTTTCTGTAATACCCATATTTTTTTTATTTTCCAGGATATTTTAAATTTATTTTCTGTAATAGTTACAATATAAATATTGAGAATAAGATACAGGAGTGTGACATACACTAAAACCTAAGACATTTAAAGAACTCATTAAATGCAAGGTGATGTCCTGGATGGCACTCAGAAGCTAACAAAGGGGGAAAAAGAACATTTGGTAAAGCAGATCACATTTAAATAAAGTCTGTATCTAATAGTCATATATCAATTCTATTTTCTTAGAACAAATACACTATGGTTGCATAAGATGGTAACTTAGGGGAACCTGGGTGAACTACATGAAGAAACTGTACTATCTTTGTAACAGTTTTGTAAATCTAATGTTATTACAAATGAATGTTTACTTAAAACAACAAAAAGTCAAATTATTGACTTGAAAATTATGTTTTAAAAGTAGCTTCCCTCTTAAGCAGTTTGAAAAAAAGTCAAAATTATCTACCAAAAATACAGATTCTGTGAAATAGAAAATAAGGAAATGAGTGACTGTACATTTGTTTTTCAGTTTGTACTATAGGATTTCAATTTTTAAATGTTGGCATGATAGATTCCCTTAATGTACTTGTGGGTTCTTTGTTTTATGTAGTACTTTGTGATAATGCAAGCAAGTCCCTATAAGTGGTTCCAGGTATACCATTTTTTCCTTTCTCTGTAGCGCGTTATTTAGACACAAAAAGGACAGTGAAATGACTAAGTTTTTGGAGAGCCTTTTGGTGTAGTTTTGTTCAGTTGCACCCTCTTGAGATTCTAGGTCAAGTGCCCAGCACAATTGACCTATTGTCAGAGAGTAGGAATAAAGAGGAACATAACTCTTATACAGCCAATTCTGAAGTTGAGCTAAAATAATACAGAATTGATTGCTGTCAGATAATGGAGATTCTCAGTTTCTAAAAGGGACTGTAGCTGGAGAGCTCTCTTCTGTTTCTATAAATATTGAAAGACCATAGATGAGAACTCTCTAGTTTGCTGTGTCTGTTATGTAACTTTTCATTAATAAAACAGCCAGGCCTGTCTTATAAATAAATGACTTCCACCTTTCTTGCCAACTTTAATGATTGCACTTTAGATTCATAAGGAAGAATCCAGCTATGTTACATGTGCGGGGCGTAGACCTGCAAAACAACAGGCCCATGCCTGCATGACTATTGCAGGATCATTGTCAGGCTTGAAGATCTTCATTTTACTTGCTAATTTCTACTGAGAATCGGTGTTGCGAGTCTCCTGTTAACGGGAGTTACATCCTTGACTCTTAGTTGTGTAACACGATTGTACCAACCTTGGAAGGGAAATGTAGAGAAAGGGAAGACATTAATTTTTTAGGTCAAGTTTAAATTTCATTGATTGTATAGTAGTTTGATTAGAGCAAACAAGCTAAGCCTTTTATTATCCTGTTATCAATGAGGATTGAAAGTGTTGCTTTTAGGGTCATGGTTACCATTCGGTTGCTGCTAGGGTAATTGGTAGTAGCTAATACAATGTTGAGCACTTCTGTATGCCCAGGCACTTTATACTTGTCTCGTTTGGCCTTCACAGACACTTGTGAGACAGGTTGGCATCCCCTTTACAGGTGAGGCTGAGGCAATAGCAGATGTGTACAAGGCTCAGCCTAAGACTGGGGCAGAGACAACAAGTGCTGACTGCAAGTGCTAAGAATCCTTAGGTCCATCGTGTGAGCAGCTTCCAGGGAGCACTGGCACATTCCCAGGGACATGTGGTCAGCCTCACTGGCTAGGTGTATGCGATCACACTGCATGGCTGAGAGCCGATTTCCCCAGGGGAAACCAGCTTTTACCTGGTTCACTGCATGGTTCCTAACCTGTCAGGAGTTCTCTGCCACCTGATTCATAGCAGAACACTCACTCATTGTGTGCTTCATTGATCATAGGCCAAGAGTTGTTGGCAGCTCCAGGGAACAGGCTCTCAGCCTGCCTCCTGGTTAGTGTTAGACAACTCTGAGTTCTTAGCTGATGGGAGAGCTTGGATCCAGAAACCAGGACACCTGCCAAGAACTGGGTAGTTGTGCCGCTGACAGGCGAAATGTGACTCTTTAGACTCAGCGCCTGCTGGCCAGGAGTCAGGAACAGAGCAGGCGAGCAACTCTGAAAGGTGGATTTTGAAGAGGTTTATGATGGTTGACTATGGCTCCAGAGTTTATAAATACGCCGTTCCAACTGCTTCTTGAAGAAGGATCATAAAAATACATAGTCTCCTTTCCTAGAGTTGACATTCCTAGGGGTCAGTCCTTGGCCTTCTGTATCTGCTCTGTGAACCCATCATCTGTCATGCAAAATCCATTGCTTTACCTCAGTCTCTCCCATGAGCCCTTACGTCATTTCAGCAGTTCCATCAGAAAGCCTTACACCATTCTGGGCTTGAAATAGAATGTTATAATCATCTCTCCAAGCCTGTCCCCGCCCCCATGTTCAATGCAGTAACTGGTGTACCCTCTGCTCAGGCTGAAACCTAGACATCATCCTCCACGTTTCTCTTTTATCTTCAATACCTGACAGCCAGTGCATCTGTAAGATTGATAACTCCCCCTTGCAAAATGTACCCCAAGTCACCCCTTGATAATCCCTTACTCCTGACCATCACTGCCCTAGTGGAAGTCTCCATGGTGAAGCCACCTAGATGGTAGTCTTCCAACTGTCCTTCTATGTCTCCTCCTTGCTCCTTTCAAATCAGTACTATAAGAGAGAGAGATTGAGATTGAGTCCTGGTTCAGTGCCCAAAAGCCTTTAATAGCCTGGGCCGGCCCAGCCTGAATCTGAGAGCTGGGAAATGAGTCCTTGTCTTCCAAGGATGTGACAGGCACTCAGTGACAGGAGCCATCACCTGCTGTCTCGCAAGGTCTGTTTTGAAAGGAATCTGGAGTCAGGAGTTAGAAGTAGGGCTCAGGCATCCTAACCACCCAGCTAGACACCCACTCCTTGCATCTTTTTTTTTCTTTCAAATGTTATATGCCATTCTTCTGTCTTATTTATTCTGCTTTAGTGGACAATTGCTTTCACTGTGATATTGCAAGTCCATTTTTTTTTCTTTTTAAGATTATTTTCATTGGAAAAGCAGATTTACACAGAGAAGGAAAGAGAGAGAGAGGATCTTCCACCCACTTTTTTACTCCCCAAATGGTCACGATGTCCAGCGCTTAGCTGATACAAAGCCAGGAACCAGGGGCTTCTTTTGGATCTCCTACGTGGATGCAGGATCCCAAGACTTTGGGCTGTCCCTTGATGCTCTCCCACAAACAGGAAGCTGGATGGGAAGTGGAGCAGCTGGGACGTGAACTGGTGCCCATATGGGATGCTGGCATTTGCAGGGGGAAGATTAGCCAATTGAGTTATCACACTAGCCTTCAAGTCCATTTTATAATCAGCTAATTCCACTCCCCCTCCGCCAAAATCCTCACTCTCATTAGTTCAGTGTCCAACCTCGTACAGTGGTCAGTTTGGGAAAGCAGAAGAGTGCACATCTCAGCTCCTCTGGCATGGACAGTGGTTGGAAGGCTCTCTAGAAATACTGTTGCCTTAGCATTGCCGGTGTCTGTAACATGGGCTGCTGTCAAGTGTAAGAGTGCCTGGTGATTCAGAGCTACTGCAGGATGTAACCTAGAACCCATGGGTGAAAAGTCCTGAGGGACCGATTGCTGCTTGGCTTAACCAACACTGAGTCAGACACTTTGGCAAGGATTCTGTGGGCATGGAAGCAGCTGCCAAGTTTGGACAAGAGTTCTTCCTCACAGACAGCTTACACATGAGTGCTCCACTGCTTGCCAACATGCTGTGGATTGAAGATGGTCCACGGTAGAGGGCAAACACGGCGATTCCCAAGGACTTCCTGATTCTAAGGTTTCCCCACGTTTAGAAACTTCTTGGTCCAGGTGTGTATCTCTGCAGAGCTCTCCTCTGTGTTCTCCCCCTTGAGCAGTGTTGTGATGTTTCTCCAAGCACTTCCAGGTGTGGGCTTCACACAACTGAGATCTGACTTGGAATCTCATTTCCAGTTCCATCAGCCAGGTCCTCATCTGAGGATCAGCCGTGAAATGGTTGCTTTTATCAATCTCACTTCTATTTTTGTTTTTACATTTTATTTTGTCTGAAAGAAATAGCACATATATGGAAATTCCCTACTCGAGTTTAGTTCCTAACCCAGCATTCTCTAAATCATGGAACAAAAGAGTTGGCGCTAGTTGGAAACAGCTTGCGATTAGAATTACTGGAAATGGAAACTGTACCTCCTTGGTACTTTAGGACCAGCGACTCCTGGAGAAGTCAGGAGTGTGTTTGAGAGAAAGGCAGTCATCATTGTCTCTTCTCTCAGACAAGGTGAAAGTATGATTAACATAACAGAACTGTTAAGTAAGCCACACTGTAGTTAGACCTGTCATGCAAATTCACGTTGCTTGTAACTGCTGAGCTGAGCTACCTAGAATTGCTGGTGCAGGAAAGGATCTTCTGGCCTGGTTTAAGGTCCTTCTTTGTAATTGCTTCCGGAAGCTGGCACCTGCATCACAGAATAATACAGGTTATGCTGAAATCAAGTTCTGCAGTACTGGCCCAGCCCAGTGTGTGGCGGGGGAGTTGGCCACCCATGTGACCTCCACATCCTGGTGGGCACAGCCAACCCTCCAAGTCTGTGCAAGATTGGCACCAGAACTGGCCCTCCTCCCCTCAAGACCCAAATCCCGAGATGCTTCCACATGCCTGGGATAAATGGCATGGGGTTTGCCTATAAATCGTGTACACCCCTACCCTGTACACTTTGAATCCTCTTTAGTTTACTTGCAGTACCTAATACAGTGTCAGTGTTATACAAACCACTGTCATATTATAGTGTTTAGGGAGGAAGGATGAGAAAAATGTCCGTAGAAGTTCAGTACAGAGTCATTTTGTTTTGCAGGTATTTTTATTGTGCAGTCAGTTGAATCTTGGCCTGTACAGAAGTTAGAACTGTGGAGGGCCAACCACCCAGTGAATATCCCTTGGTTCACTCCCTGCAGTAAACAAGCCTAAAAAAGGCTTGAAATCCTTGACACACCTTGTGTCATCTCTGTTCCTGAATCTTCTCTGGGTTCCAGATTTTGCTCCCCTTGCTCGTCCTCCTCTCTGTAGAGACCAAAGGGATTGGTTATTACCTCGACTTCACCCGCACACACTACTGCTCTGCTATATGACCTGTGGTCTGGATCATCTCCTGTGCTGCTTCTGTCTTGACTTGGACCAGCTATCCAGGTACCAGGAGGGCCAGAGGACACACACCCACTGGTGCCTCTGGCTAGAAGACCAGGGCCCTCACGGCACATGGGCCAGTGTCCGTGATCTCATGTTCATACAGCTGGGATTACTTTTTTCACCTGGCTTTAGCAGAGAGCTCCTGTGTCTACAGGCTTTCTAAAGCCAATGAACTGAACTAAGAAATGAAGAGGGGATAAACTACATTCTCAAACGTAGTGCACAGAACCAGGAATTGGGAATAAAACGAAGGTGGTATTTAATCTGCAAGCAGCACACGTTCAGTTATCTGGCTCACTGACACACTAGTCATCCATCTGATTTCCTTCCTAGTAACAGCAGACACGTGCATAGCACTTGCACATTCTGCATGCCCTATGGGCTTCAGCTCATTTAAAACAATAATCCTGTGAGGTATACACTTACGTTAGTCATGTGCCTCAAGTTACACAGCCTGTTGGTATTCAAGTCCAAGTGCATAATAACTACTTGTTAATTTGATCCTCGGACTCTCAGTTCCAAGAAGCCTGGTTGCTCAGTGCACTGTAGGAAAATGGTTATAAATTCAGAAGCCAGTGTGCTGATCTAGGATTCCCACTCGTGATGTTTCTCTCCCAGGAAAATAATTGCTGAGAAGAACAGAGATATATGTGCAGTAATTTGAAGAGAAAAATTATTGAAAACAATGCAACCAGGCGGTAATAGAGGAGCTCAGGGTACTCTCTCTGTCTTGAATGTGTGTGCAGCCACCTGGATCTAGCTCTGCATTTTGATGCAGAAGCTCTGTGGCAGAGTCCAGCGGTCTACATTTTACCAAGTTCCCAGGTAACTCTCAGGTCGCTGATGCATGGAGCCTGAAATTGCAAAGGGTGCCAATACACTTGTGCTCTGTGATTGTTTAGAAGAGATGGGGGCAAGGTGGCAGGGGCCTGAGGCGCCATGCTTACTCCTCCATGTTCAGATGAGTGCCTTGGCATAGCAGACCTCTGAGGAGACTTGCCAGATGTAAACAGTACTTGGTTCCGAGCGATGGGCTAATAAGTGACATTGGTTTTCATTGGTATGTGTCTGACATTTTTCCGTTCTCCACACTGAGCCTGGGTAGTTTTGTAGCTAGCGCTTTGATTGTTGAAACTTTTAAATAACTGTGGATTCAAACTTGACTCATGGCAGCCCAATCTCGGAGGAAGCATTTCCTTCCTGTCACCCTCAGACAGGTTTTTTGTTCAAATCCACCAATTTCCAGTTATGATTTGGTGGGGACTTAGGCTAGGGCAACTACCCCTACATGGATAAATAAGTACTAGTGTTTTTAACAATCAGAGTAGTAAAAGAGTTAATGAAACATTATGGGTTAGCTGGGAAAAATCCTGCTTGTCATTATTTATTGAAATTAACAGTACAGGTTTTTTACGTGGAAAAAAGCAGTTTCTTTGTGTTTTGCTCCGTAAAAAGCTAAGTATGAAAAAAGTGTTCCCCTGCCTTCTCATTTCTCAAAGAGGTATGCTCAACAGATTGTAGGGAGAGATCAGATAAGGATTACAACTTGGATCTAAAGTGAGGTGCTTGATTCTCATTGCGGAGCAGCCAGGAGTGAAACAGAGAGACAAACAGGAATGTCTGAGTCATTTAAGGTATAGAGGTGTTTTGTTTTTGTTTTTTGAGTGTTGGAAATTAACCCTGTGACATACTGAAATGTAAGTTTATGTACAGCTTTCAAAGTTGAATTAAATAATGTGTGTATTGCTCATGATTTTTAATAACTCACGTTGGTATTTCATTGTTATCAGTATTTAGAGCATGACCGTAAATGCTCCTAGACAAGGGCTTGTGTTTATCTGACCGTGGATGAGTTACAGGAGCTAGAATTACCACCAAGCCATGAGCATTTCTGAACCTAGGTGAATAAACATAGGAAATAGCTAGGTTTGTTTGTTTTTACATTGGAACAAGCAGGACAAGGATTCTCTTAGACGGGGGAAATAGGCAGAGGGAACCCTCATACTGTCCTGGATTCCTGCTTGAAGGCGTTTTCAGACTAATGCAAGTGTGGGGAACACAACAGGAGTCTGCTCATCTGCCCAAGTAGATAGCAGTAAAAATTGAGGAAGTTGTGAAGAGGCAGGGCTTTCTTGAGTCAGGATTTCCTGAAATCTACACCAGGCTGTCCAGGAAGGCAGCAGAAGGAAGGCCCAACTGTGCAGGCACAAGGGGACTGCTCCTGAGAAAAAAAGCATTTTCAGCCTGATGTAAGATTGGGATAAAAGTAGCCCCTAAAAGAACCCAGAAATCAATGAGTATCAAATTAATTCACAAGGGATTCAACAGCCTCCCAGAAGATACCCAATGCTCTTGAAACAAATACAACAAAATCTGGCACTCAGATGCATGGAACTTACAGTGAACCAGACACACGCGTTGTCAGAATAAAAATGGTAGGGAGAAGAATATCAGCCCATAGAAATAGACCCTAAAGTGACAGAGGAAATGGCGCTACCAGACAAGCATGTGGAGACCACTTTCAAAAACTGATTCATGCACAAGCATACAAGGAGAGAGACAAAAAAAAGAAGATATGAAAAGTAAGATGCGAGAACATCTCAAATACAGAAACTAAAATAAAAGTTTTACTAGATGGTCTAATTGCAGATTAGATCTTTGAGGAGAAAAGAGCAGTGAAGATAATGAAGAATTGAAGATAATGAAAAATTGAAATAAATTTCATACCTATGTGTATATATGTAAACACATGTACCTACATAAATCACCTCTACTTTACCATCACTGAACAACTGGTCATTGAAATCTAAACTTTTAGGGAAATATGAAGAACCTAGAAAAGGAATTCAAGAAGAAAAGTAGAACAGTATCAGAGGACATTCACTGCCCAGTTTTCAGACTTCCTGCACAGCTGCTATGATCAAGGCAATCTGAGCCTTAGCATGGAGACACACAAATCGATGAGATAAAGGATCGGGAGTGTCCCCACAAATGTGTTATCCTTGATTTTCAAAAGTGGTGCCAAGACAATTGAATGGGGGGAAAAGATCACCTTTTGGGGACAGTGCTGTGTAATGCAAGTAAAGCTGCTGCCTGGAGAGCCAGCATCCCATTTGGCTTGAGTCCCTGGTATTCTTCTGTCTATCCAGCTCCCTGTTTGTGGCCTGGGAAGGAAGTAGAGGATGGCCCAAGTCCTTGGGCCCTGCTCCCCTGTGGGAGATCCAGAACAAGCTCCTGGCTGCTGGCTTCAGACCAGCCCAGCTCTGGCCGTTTTGACCATTTTGGGAGTGAACCAGAGGATGGAAGATTTTTCTGTGTCTCTTTCCTGTAACCACTCTGAAGCACTGACTTTTAAAGAAAAAGAACGGAATATATAAAAACAAAACAACACAAAAAACTTTTTTTAAAGCACTAGGGCAGAAATTGTGATGTAGCAGATGAGGCTGCTGCTTCTGTTGCTGACACTAACATCCCATACAGGTGCTGGCTCTGGCTTTGGTCTGGCCTAGTCCCAGTTTTGTTCAGCCATTTCAGAAGGGAACAAGCAGAATTAAGATCCTGCGCTCTCTCTTTCTGTGTATTCATATGTCTTTCCATCGCTCTCGCTGTAACTCTGCCTTTCAAATAATTTAAAATGTGCACAAGACCATAATGCAAGGCCAGTACAGCCATGCAAAATGTGTTTAACATCTCTAGATTAGATGTCAGAAAACTGCACATTAATACTATATCAGTGTTATAGCTAGATACTGTTGATAGGGTAGACAAATGTAAAAATTATGAAAGAATAAATGTTGGCTGAGACATCAACCACTTGGAACTTTCTGATATTGCCAATAGAAATGTAAAATGATAACCCCCTCCCTTCTTTTTTTTTGAAAAGAAAGAATATGAGTATAGGATTTTCTCTTGAAGTTAAGTATACTGCCATGAAGCCTTCCAGTTGTATTTCTGACGGTTTACTTAGGAGACAAGAACACATGTACCCACAGACCTGTACGTGTGTGTTCGCAGCAGCACTATTGGTCATAGCTAAGAAAGACAAAAAGTAGGTGAGTTGTTGCCTGTGGCATAGTGTGGGTTGTGATTAACCTTAATGCAGTGCAAGGTATGTGTGGTACACCGTGATTTAAGTAGGTGATTGTATGGTTTATAAATTGCATCAAGCCCGTTGAGAAGTACATTTAAAATATGCTTCTGGGCCTGGCACAGTGGCCTACCGGCTAAAGTCCTCACATTGAAAGAGCCGGGATCCCATATGGGTGCAAGTTCTAATCCCGACAGCCCTGCGTCCCATCCAGCTCCCTGCTTGTGGTCTGGGAAGGCAATCGAGGATAGCCAAAAGCCTTGGGACCCTGCACCCGAGTGGGAGACCTGGAAGAAGTTCCTGGATGCTGGCTTCAGGTCGGCACACAGCACCAGCTGTTGCGGTTGCTTGGGGAGCGAATCATCGGAAGGAAGATCTTCCTCTCTGTCTCTCCTCCTCTCTGTATATCTCACTCTGTGATAAAAATAAAATAAATCTTTAAAAAAAATATATATATACTTCTTATTTTGGTTAAAATATACTTCGATAACTTAAAAAAAAATCTGGTCCAGAAACCTCAAAAGATATTGTAACTGCAAGAGATTAATTTCTGTCCAGCACTAGAATACCTTTGTGTAAGGTTAAAAAGTCCGTCTAGAACATCCATTTGGATAAATGAAGGTGTATAATAATAAGACATTGAGTTTACTCTCCTCAAACAGGAAAGAAATAGGCAATGTATTTTCTAGCCTGTGATTGGATGGGTTGGAAAGGGACTGGTCCATCCTCAGAATGCATTGATGCATCTTTCCAGTTTCTACATTTGTTGTTGTTTGCTGGTGTTCTTGTTCCTAAGTACCCACCTGGAAACCTCATTCGAATCAGCATCTCCTGCAGAAGGCTGTGGTGCAGTGACTAGTGGGTGATAGATAGTAGTGTGGATCAGGTCACCCGTGAAAGACAAGTGGATTTATTATTATTTTTTTATTATTACACCAGGGAGAGATTTGAAATTAAAATATAAATTTTTGTGTCTGATGTGTGCTGTAACAAAGCATATAAAGTCCAGAATATGTGTGGGATTATGGAGTGATTGGATTTTAGGGCAGAATTTTGGGACTCATCCCTGTGAGGCAGTAAATGTGTAAGGGGGTTTCCATGTCACTGTCAAGTTACCATGTCAGGGACACAGTAAGGTTTGTTCAGTGCCCAATCTCTTGTTTCTTGAAGTCTGTGTTATTCCAGTCCTGAGTGTGCCTAGACCCCACCCCCTCAAGGGTGCCTCAGCTCCGTGCTCCATCTGATGAAGGGCGCCTGACAGGGGCTCTCCCAGTGTTGGCAGCAGGTACAGGAAGTCCAGTGAGGGAAGCCAGCCTTAGCGGGGTTGCACCCAGCCCTGGCTTGGAAATAGCAGGAAAGGACAGTCCCACACAGTTGCTAGGGCTGATCTCCCTCAGGACACAATGCTGTTGCTAAGTCATTTGTCAAGACAGAAAGCTCCTTTTCTTTTTTCCCCCCTCTTTGGCAGATAATTATGCAGCCTGATGACCAAGATGTAGGGTGGGGTGCAAGGGACAGCACGGCCCCTAGTGGGGTGGGGCTCTCGACATGTGATCCTAGCTGGAGAGACATGGAGGCCTGTAGTCTAGCTTTGGTTCTTTTTCTGTGTGATCATAGCCAACCATTCACCTGTGCTGGGTCTCAGACCAGAGCTGTTAAGTGAAATGGACAACTCTCCCCTCCCCTCCCCTCCCCTCCCCTCCCCTCCCCTCCCCTCCCCTCCCCTCCCCGCTCCTTCTTTCCCCTCCCCTCTCCTTCTTTCCCCTCCCCTCTCCTTCTTTCCCCTCCCCTCTCCTTCTTTCCCCTCCCTTCTCCTTCCCTCCCCTCCCCCTTCCCCTCCCTTCGCCTTTTTCTTTCCTTCCCATCCCTTTCCCTTATCTTCCCTTTTCTTTCTTTCTTTTTTTTGTTAAGAAACGTTGCATTGGGCCCGGCGGCGTGGCCTAGCAGCTAAAGTCCTTGCCTTGAACGCGCCCCGGGATCCCATATGGGCGCCAGTTCTGATCCCGGCAGCTCCACTTCCCATCCAGCTCCCTGCTTGTGGCCTGGGAAAGCAGTCGAGGACGGCCCAATGCTTTGGGACCCTGACCCGCGCGGGAGACCCGGAAGAGGTTCCTGGTTCCCGGCTTCGGATCGGCGCACACTGGCCGTTGCGGCTCACTTGGGGAGTGAAACATCGAACGGAAGATCTTCCTCTCTGTCTCTCCTCCTCTCTGTATATCCGGCTTTCCAATAATAATAAAATCTTAAAAAAAAAAAAAAGAAACATTGCATTTATTTTTATTGGAAGGGCAGATTTACAGAGAGAAGGAAAGACAGAGAGAAAGATCCTCCATCCACTGGTTCACTCCCCAACTGGTTGCAACGGCTGGAGTTGAGCCAATCCAGAGCCAGGAACCAGAAGCTTCTTTGTGTTTCCCATGCAGGTGCAGGGTCTCAAGGCTTTGGGCATCCTCTACTGCTTTCCCAAGCACAAGCAGGGAGCTGGATGGGAAGTGGAGCAGCTAGGACACAAACCAGTGCCCACATGGAATCCCGGTGAATGCAAGGCAAGGACTTTAGCCCCTAGGCTACCACACTGGGCCCTGGATCCTCTCTAACTTTAAAAATCTCATGACTGACCAGGACTGCTAGGGGAGGTTTCCACTTGACAGCATCTTTATTTTTAATTTTGTTCAGCCAAGAAGTCAGCTTAATATCATCTTAGACTGTCAAGAGGAAGAAGTCATCTGTCTTGCTCCTTTACATAAGGAGGATTAGGAGAGGGGATCCTGTGTGGCTTGTGTGTGTATTTATGCTCTGACCTCATATTAGGTAAGTGACATGCCTTGACGGATTGTCCCATTTGCAGCACCTGGAAGCAATCTGGTGCTGGCGTGACTCAGAGGAATGAAAATGTTCACTCACTGTTTTTTCTTTCCCCCCAAGAAAACTAAGGATGACACATTTATCTAGGTTTCCAGAGGTTTGTCACCGTTCTTGCCCACCCCCAGGACAAGGATGGGTCTTGGGCTGGATTAAACTGAGGGTAGTTTTTCGCATGGTTACAATCTAGCACCCACAGCACCGGGAGGGAAGAAGGGGATTTGCTCAGGCCCATGCTGCCCACCGGCGGAAGTAAGGCTGCTGCTACAGATGGCATCCAGAATTCAACGCGAGGATGATACCTTGTGATCAAACACCATGTCCCATCAATTTACAGAAAACAGTTTTCTTGAGCTTTAAATATACCTTAAAGATACCCGCCTACCAATCCTGGGCTCCCATATCTTCTTTGAGGTGAAGGTTTCCTGTTCAATCCTGTGTCCTACCTTTGAACTAAGTGGCTGCTTTCCTTATATGTCATTTGTTGTGATGCCTTTGATTTAGAAGTAAACCCACTTGGCACTTGGAGGTTGTACAGGAAGGAGCTGACCTCGGGCAGGGAGGAAGGCATGTGTCTCACCCACACGCCTCAGCCCCAGGGGACTGCTGCTCTCAGGGAGTTACTAAGAGCTTTTAGGGACTGCTTGCCCCCCTCCCCCTTTATTGTTAAAAATGGAGATGGTCTAAAGGAAAAAAAGGATGAAAAAGTTAGAGTTCCAGCTGTGAACTGGAAGGGGAAGTTAGACTTTTCAAAGCTCTACTGATAGGGTCCAGAGAAGAAGTTAGGAAGAACTTGGAAGGAGAGGTTTTTAATTACAGCAGCTCTCAAGACATTTAAAGTTGTAAGAGTGATTTTGAAATAGACAACCCATTGGTCTTTAGGACAATCAGTAGTTCAACTTTCTAGGTGTGGCTTATTTCATGTAAACATGTAACAAAATTAAAGGGAAAAGGTAAAATCTTTTTGTCGTTGTTGTTGTTATAAAGCTGGTTTGATTTATGACTTCCTGGGCTTTGGAAGTCTCCTTGTACTTTGATTAAATACAGTGAGTGCTTTTACAACTTAATAAAATCGCAGGGCAGAGACTTTGCTTTAGGCACCATCGGGGATTTTTTAAATAGCGATTAGTAATGTCACTAGGCCAATGATTGAAAGTAGTTTGTAACAGAAGGCCTTAATGATGCTACTAAAGAAAGAAAACCAGGTTTGGGAAATTTGGGATATGTGAACTATTAAGGAAACATTTTCTACTGAAATCAACTATGGACCTGAAATAGCTTATTATGGTGCAATTTTATGTAGATGACATTTAGAAAATTACGTATAGCGAACTGAATACTTTCCTTTAAAAGAAAAAAAAGCAACATAGCTCAGACTGCAGTCCGAGACGTGCCTGTCTCCTTCACTGCCTCCCCTAGAAGGCCGCAGATCGGAGAGTGAGCCCTGCTCAGCTTCCAGGAGTGCAGAATATGACAGGTCAGGTTTGACTCATTCCAGTAGGGGGACAGGTCATCTCGGACATGACCTTGTATTTCATGTTAAAAGCTCATGTCTGCATTGATGCCCATAACTGGAGGCCTCTTAAAGGATAAAGGATAAAAAACCTACACTGAGAAGCCGAGTTTTGTTAGAGAAAGAAGACATCAGCTGCTGGAGGCAGCCTAGGAAGTCTGAAAGTTACATCTCCTTCGCTGTTTTTGGAGTTGCACTGTTGGTTGTCCCAAGCACTGTGGGATTACTCCTCAGAGAAGACTGTGTGCTTTGGAGATGGTGCTTTGCTGAAGAGAGACAGCTCATTGGGTGGGACTGTTGCCTCTCCCAAATGGTTCTACAAGCTAAACTCGTAGAGTTTTGCTGATGGTTTGCCTTACCTTGCCAGCTCTGTATTTGCTTTCATTATTTTTTTTTAACAAACCATTTTTATCTTGATGTTATACCAATGGAAATCGTTAAATGTTATTTCAGAGTGATTTATGAGATTTCATTCCATAGGCTAAACCTATCCCATTAGAAATGTCGTGGTTTTCTCTGTCACGTTTTGTGACACCCAGCTATGCCCTCCCCATCTGAGAGAGAGTGAGAGAGAGAGAGAGAGTGTGTGTGTGTGTGTGTGATGTGTTAACTAATATCCCTGAAGCCTTCCCCCTCTCCCACAGACAGATGTGGTAAGAATGCTTTATTCCTTGAGACCCCGGTCAGAAATCTCTAAAGAAGGTGCCGACAGTCTGCACACATCACATCCGCGTCTGCTTTCCCAATTCACAAGTAGGAACATTTGAACTCACTTAAAAAACGAAAGGAGGGAAAAGTTGGCTAAGAATTGTATGCTCCAAGCTTCTGGCTTAGAATTAGTGGGGGGTGGGGGGAACTTTTCCATAGAGTTAGATAGAGGATGGAGTCAGAATTTCTGATGATCCCCTGTTATTTATTGTGGAAGGAATGCTTTCCCTAAAGACTGGCTGGGAACAAGAGGTGGAAACCTAAGCCAGGGCAGGGAGACCTTTCTGTTTGGTCAGCTTTATAGGAGCTGTGCTTCCCTCCTGATGGGGAGTTGAGTCTGCCAACTCCTCCTCCTCCAGCACCTCCCCTTCCAGCCCCTGCCTGTTTCTTTGGAATTTCCACTTGGGACTTTGTTGGATAAGGCCGTGATGCAGCACACATGTGGCCGTCAGAGAGGCTAACTCTGTCCCTGGAACAGCGTGATGTTATCATGGCATTACGAATTGATGCTGCACTCACGCTGTGTGTGTGTGTGTTTGTGTGCTGGCGCCACATACAGGCATCCCTTTTCCTGTCTCCCATCCCTGTCGGCTCTTGGCCTGTCTTCACAGAAGCGGGCAGCAGCGGGACTGCATTTATCACAGGCCACAGGAGGAGGCACAGACCGTGGAAAGGGTTACTATTCCCATTTCCTGTGCAACTCCCTCTGATCTCACAGAACTGTAATTCCTTCCTTGATGTTAAACATTCCCGGGCTCCTCCAACCTCCTGGCCTGCATTCACAGGCCAAATCTGTCCCAGGTGATCCTGGAAGCCAACCTGCTGATTTTAAGAGGTGAAACTGCTCTTTCCTTCATGAGCAAGGCTAAATGCTCATTCTTTGGCAATCCCAAAAGACATCCTTCTGGTTTAAAACATGCAAACAAACAAAAATGATGTCTTGGTTTTAAAATTAAAATTTAGCAGCCAAGGATATCGTCAGATGAATTGTGTAGATTTTTGTTTTGTTTTCCTGATTCCTAGTTTAATGAACTAATGTTTAAGTGAAATCCAATTGACCTTTTAATGATAACATTTTTTTCTTCTTTTTAAAAATGCTCTTGAAAAACAGATTTTGACTCCAAAAGGATGCATTTTGATGCAGCAGTCTCCCTTTTAGCCCATTTAATCAGTAGACCATTTTTTTTTCAGCAGACCATTTTAAGATGCCTCACATACAAAGTGGCTAAGCTGAAGCCATGCAGGTTTTCTTCTCTCATTGTCAATTTAGAACCTTCTCATTGAGAACAAGGAGAGATGATTTTATCTCTCTCTCTCTCTCTTTTTTTTTTTTCTGGTTTTAAAAGCATCTAACAGCTCATTGTTATTCCATAGTTAAAACATAATATTTTTTTGTAGTAGGCAAAAAGATGTTCAGTTTTGCCTTTCAGTGTTACGCGTCAGAAGAAGTGTTAGACTCTGAAGCCTACACGTGAATCAGCAGCTGTTCATGAACTGACAGGGACAGAGCACACCTGTGCCAACAGTGCCACCCTCTGAGGTCAGCAGTTCTGTGCACATGCAGCTCTCAGGGGACACATTGACTCATCTTACTTATATGTTGGTATGTCCTCACCCAGCAACTTGGGAACATGAAAATTAAGTGATAGAAATGAAACTGTCCCTTTGAAAGAGTTTCTAGTAGGCAGACTGTTTGCATTGCTCTATGCAATGAGGGAAAAAAAAATTATGCACCTTCATCATATGGTTTCACCTAGAGGTAGGCAGGTAAATATTTAGGTTAGTTTTTGTCTGAATCTGTTTTGGAGAGCCACTGTGAGTCGGTAATATTACTTACCTTCATAAGTTCTCCAGTGCATAATAGAGAGCCAATTCCACAAGCAGCCCCCATCATGGGTCACAAAATGAGCAAATGAGATTGCTAAATGACTTTGTAGTCTCTTGACTGTTCCATCAGCATGTGATTGTAAACATGTCTGAAAATATTGTCCTCATCCTTCCTGTTAGTTTGCGATGATAGATGCTTGTAGAAGTCCAGTTGTCGTTCAACAGTTACTTCCCTCACAAGACTCTCTTCCTGAATCCCTGGGTGAGCTGTGCCTGGCTGGCCTTCCTGTGATACTGCTTTGCTATAGAAAAAAAAAATTAGGTGTAATTGTCCATTCCTTAAATTATAGAGTCTATTTAGACAATTTCGTATAGAGTCTGTTTAAACGATTCCTTAAGCAAATAAGCAATTCATTGTCCTAGTAGCAGAGAAACACATTTTCTCCCATGGACTATTTTGACAAAGCAGAGAACAGTGATATCAGTCAACAAATATTTACAGAATGCTTATTTAGGCAGTGTTGTACCTCAAATCATGAATTTGCCAAACATGTATACAGTTTTTTTCCTGCTAGTGAGGTCTCCTAGACTCTCAATAAATAGGAAATATGTCCTGGTTAAGTTAAATGACAACTTAACATATATTTAATATGATAATGTGCTCAATGAAAGACAGGAACAAGAATCAAGGTATGGGACCAGTGTTGTGGCTTAGCAAGTACAGCTGCTGCCTGCGATGCTGCCATCCCACAGGGGAGCTGGATGGTGTCCCAGCTGTTCCAGTTCCAATCTATCTCCCTACTACAGACCATTGAAAAGCAGTGGAAGATGGCCCAAGTCTTTGGGTTCCTTCCATTCACATGAGAAATCTGGAAGAAGCTCCAAGTTCCTGGCCTGTTCCTGGCTGAAAACTGGCCATGTGGCTATCTGGCAAGTGAGCCAACAAATGGAAGACATCTCTTTCTCTTTCTGTCTCTCTTTCCTTCTCTCTGGTGTTTTTAAAAATAAATGAAAAGAATCAAGTTGGCTAGCAGAGAGATGCATTGTTTTGCCTCGAGTTAGAGAGTGGTGACAGATTTCATGGAGGAAGCTTGCAAAGGGGGCATTAACCATGTGGTTGTAGTTTGGATATGGAGGAGAGAATAGGCTATCTGACATTGACAACTAAGGGTAGCGCTCACCTCACTTGCTGTTCCCAGCAGCATCATCAAGCCTCACCACAGAGTGGAGCCTTCTTCCATCCATCATTGCCTGGCTCCTGTATTGTCTTGATGTGGAATTCAGGAAAGCCTCCACCCAGGATGCATCACCACTCTTGGAGCTGTGGGTAGGAGATCCTCCCTGCTTTCTGGAGCCAGACACAATTCCAGCCGAATGGCAGACAAGAAGATACCAAGAAGTTCTCATCCGTGCCTATAGTTTGGACGTGAAGACCCTGTCTGGTCTCCATGGCAGGTTTAATAGCCATAGTTGCAGATTTGCTAATTTTTTTTTTTGCACAAAGTTATCAGAATGTTTATTTAAATTTTTGTAAAGATCCATTTTATTTTTATTTGAAAGGCAGAGTTATAGAAAGGGAGAGTGAGAGAGATCTTCTGTCCACTGGTTCATTCCCCAAATGGCTGCCATGGCCTAAGCTGGGCTGGTCCAAAGCCAGGAGCTGGGAGTTTCTTCTGGGTCTTTCACCTGGGTGCAGGGGCCCAAGAACTGGGCCATATTCTGCTGTTTTCCCAGGTCATAGCAGGGAGCATTAATGGAAGTGGAGCTACATGAACTCAAATCAGCACCTACATGGGATGCTGATACCACAGGTAGAAGCTTAGCTTGCTGTGTTGCAGCACTGGCCCCTATAATGAATTTTAAAGCATGAGTTTATGTTGGTGCAACACCAAATTTGAAAGCATGCGCAGTTTGCTCATAATAATGTTTTCCGAAACAAACTCGTATTTTCAATTCCACTTTTGCTGATAGATTTTGTGATATCCTTGTGTTATAGGTTGCCATAATAATGATATATTGCAGTCACTATAGATAAATACCATCAATGCACGGCAGTTTTTCTTTAGCTTCTTAGTGCTCTTTCATAATAAAGCAAGTATTAATATTTTAATTCTGTTTTTTAGTTTATAAAACCAGTTAGCAATTGAGTAGGATTTATATTGAGACCTTTGTTTTTACTTACTCAAAGAAAACAAATCAGTGCATTTAATTTTAGAGTCAAGCTCTTGTATCTGGCTGTATTATTCTATAGAGAAAGGAAAACTAACACAGAATGCTATGAAACCACATTTTCCAACATGTTAAAGATAGAATCTCTTATTTTTAAAATTTTTGCTTTTTTGCCTATTGCAAATTGATACGGCCTTGTGCAAGTCTGCAAATCCCCCGTTATTTGTTCAGCTCTGTGAATTGCCTCCCAGAAAACAGTGAAGGGAGAGCTATAATCGACTCGCTTCCTATACTGTGTTTTCATGAAGACCTAGAGTTTTTCAGTTTTTCACTAGCTGATCCATGAGGAAAAGATCTGGTGCTGAGCTATCTTTAGTTTTAGGAAAGGTGGCAATAGTCACAGTATTATGTGTCGCTATTCTGTTTAACCCACTGTTTCCCCAAATTACTTGAATCTACACGCATCCACCCCTGCGTTCCTTTGTTCACACTTCCTTTCTCCCGTCCTTTTTTAAGAACATTTATTCAAATTTCCTGTAGAGTAAATTTCAGGAATTGCCACTGTGAAGTTCTCATTTGGGCATGCTCAAGAACACACATTCGATTTATTTAAGGTCTGTTACTTCTGCCCGTTTTTCCCCCCTTAATCTCTGTTTTCTTTGGTATCACTTGGTACTGGTCACTTGAATGTCAAGTTTGTTAGCAAAGGAGGTCAAGGCGCTCCTCTGTAAGGAGGTTTGAGATGGTCTCAGGGTCTCCGAGTCTTCTGTCCCTCTGAAGCCAGAACTTAACTTCTGCAGGAAGAGATGGGTGGACTGGAAGAGAAATGATACTCTACTTTTCTACTGAGAAGACTACCATTTTGCATGAGTTTTTCCATTAGTATGAATTCCTTTTGTAACTGAAAGAGCAAAGGGAAACTTAGAAGATCCTTAAGTTGAGAGAGAGCCCCATATTTTTGTAACTATTCCTTTATCCCTTTTTTGTTTGTTTGTTTAATCTTTAATTCTCTTAAAATTTATTTGAAAGGAAAAACAGGTAGATGATGAAAAGAAAATACTTCCATCCACTGATTCATTCCCCAAATGCACCATTTACTGACCTTGGGCCAGGATAAGGAAACAAGCTGGGCACTCAGACTAGAGCTTTGCCATTGGATGACAGGTAACCAAGTACTGGAACCATCTCCACTACCTATAGGATCTGTATAAGCAGGAAGCTGGACTGGAGCTGGTACCAGGAATTGGCTTCATGTGCTCTGATGTGAATTGTGGTTTGTTAACCACCTGCATCAATGACTGTTCCCCTTGTCTGGTGTTTTTGAAATCCATTTGTGTAGATAATACTAAAATTTTCAAGCCATGTTATTCATAAATAAATCCGCCATAACATAAGAAGTAAAAGAAATCTTACTAAATAAAACTAGTATCCCTTGTTCTCGGTACCACCATGCCATGTCTTACAGGTATTTCTAATATTGCCCTACGCAAAATACAGTGCATATGTCATATAATCACTGTGGAGTTGGTTCAAATGCAATTTAAGTAAATAAAAGAATGAAATTGTAGGAGTTATGCTTCACAATTTCAAAATGTACTCTGAATGATAGTGATCAAGAAAACTTTGCAATGGTTTAAGGTTAGCCACATATATCAGTGGGATGAAATTGAGTGTCCAAAAGTAAACCTTGTAATTTTTCATTCTTTGATTTTTGGAAGAGCTGGGAATAAGATACTTAAATAGAAAGAAGATTATCTTTGCAACAAATTGTGCCGAGATAATTCGATATTCACATACAGAAATCAACCACATTTAATAATGAAGTCAAAATGGGTTACAAACTGCAATATATGAGTTCAAACTATGAAACTTAAAAAAAGTAGAAAACTCAGTAATGTTGGTTTAGATAGAGAATAGATAGGATACCAAAAGCATAATCCATAAAAAGTTGGTAAAGTTGACTTTGTTAAATTTAAGCGTTTAGGATTTTAAAATTTTTATTTAATTTTTTATTTGAAAGACATAATAGAGTCAGATCTTGCACAATTGGCCAGCGTCATCACAGCATGGCCTAGCACTCCATTCAGGACATCATCTGCCTTTCTAAGCGCATTAGCAGGATGTTGGACTGCAGGTAGTACAGCCCAGCACTCCCCTATGAGACATGGACATCGCGTGGCAATTTAAGCTGTTGTTCCACAATGCTTGCCTCCAGATTTTATGCTTTAATAGACCTTGTTAAGAAATTTAAAAGGGGCCCGGTGCAGTAGTCTAGCGGTTAAAGTCCTTGCCTTGAACAAACCAGGATCCGATATGGGTGCTGGTTCTAACCCCTGCGGCCCTGCTTCCCATCCAGCTCCCTGCTTCCCATCCGGCATGGGAAAGCAGTCGAGGATGGCCCAAAGCCTTGGGGCCCTGCACCTGCGTGGGAGACCCGGAAGAAGCTCCTGGCTCCTGGCTTCAGATTGGCTCAGCTCCAGTCATTGCAGCCACTTGGGGAGTGAACCATTGGATGTATTTTCCTCTCTGTCTTTGCTCCTCTCTATGTATCTACCTTTCTAATAAAATAAATAAATAAATAAATAAATAAATAGGGCCCAGCATGGTGGCCTAGTGGCTAAAGTCCTTGCCCTGAACACGCAGGGATCTCATATGGGCACCGGTTCTAATCCCAGCGACCTTGTTTCCCATCCACTCCCTGCTTGTGGCCTGGGAAAGCAGTCGAGGATGGCCCAAAGCCTTGGGACCCTGCACCCACATGAGAGACCTGGAGGAGATTCCTGGCTCCTGGCTTCGAATCAGCACAGCACCGGCCGTTGCGGTCACTTGGGGAGTGAATCATCAGATGGAAGATCTTCCTCTCTGTTTCTCCTCCTCTGTATATCTGCCTTTCCAATAAAAATGAATAGATTTTTAGGAAAATAAATCTTAAAAAAATTTTAAAAGACAAGCTGCAGTCTTGGAGAATACATTTGCAAATCATGTTTGATAAAGGACTTTTAACTAGAACATACAAAGAACTTTAACTCCATCATGTGGCAAGAAATCCTACTGAAAACTGAGTGAAAAAAAACTAAACCTCATAAACAGCAAAGCACGTGAATATGTGAAAAGGTGGCTGACATTATAATATAGGAGACAGATTGTATTACCCACTGAGACAGCTGTAATGAAGAAGACAGCATAGAGTGTCTAGGATGTGGAGCTATTAATTTTCAAGCATAGTTGATAGCAATAGAAAGTGATAATAATAGCTACTGTGTGTATGTGTATGTAGGAAGGTACTTGAGGGAATTGTTCACAGAGCTGGGGAGACGTGGAGAATCTGATGGAGGAGACCAATGGGCTGTCGGCTGAGTAACGAGTTCTGGTTTGAGGCCAAAACCAATGTTCTAGAAAATCAGGTGGAACCTATGTTGCAGGTGAAGCCCAGGTCATCTCCTGGGAGGTTGGTCTTTTGTCTGCTCGGACCCTCAACTAGTGGGATAAAGCCCACTCCTTTAGTGAGTGACCCTCTGCATTACCTAATGTCTGGAGATGGAAGCACAGATCTCCAAAAGTCTCTGACGGGCACAGCCAAAAAAAAAAAAGTCTCACCAAAAAGCTCAGTATTTGCTCCAACAATATTGATACTATTTTTACAAGCTTTTATTGATATTGACATTATTTTTTCTTTTTTTAAGATTTGTTATTTTTATTACAAAGTCAGATATACAGAGAGGAGGAGAAACAGAGAGGAAGATCTTCCATCCGATGATCCACTCCCCAAGTAACCGCAATGGCCAGTGCTGTGCTGATCTGAAGCCGGGATCCAGGAACTTCCTCCAGGTCTCCCAGGCGGGTGCAGGATCCCAAAGCATTGGGCCATCCTCAACTGCTTTCCCAGGCCTGACATTATTGTTTTCAATGCATCCTTAAAACTAACAAGTCCATATCTTAAAACCTACCCAAGAGAAATGAAAACACATATCCATACACACAGACAATTGGCTGTGGTTGTTCAAGACACCCTTGCTCATAACAAAAGAAACAGTCTGTCTTTCAACTACTAACTGGGTAAAGGAAGTGTGGTAATGTCCATGTCTAAGAATGTCATGCATCAGTCAAAAAGAAAGAGCCAAGTGGTACTTACCTTTGGACAGCACCAGAAATACTGTCATCTGTGAAGTGAGCCAGACTCGAGACTATAATATGATTTCTCTTTAATTGAAATGTTTAGAAAAGAGAATCCAACTCAACTGGGTCTTTGGAGGCAGGAACAGTGATTAAGTGCATATGGAGTCAAGTAATGTTAAAAAAAATCTTTTATTTCTTTTATTTACTTGAGAGGTAGAGTGAGAGCATGTATACAGTTGTGTGCTCTCATCTGCTGTTTCACGCCGCAAATGCCTAGAGCAGCCAGGGTTAGAGCAAGACCAATGCTGGGAGCTGGGAAATCCACCTGGCCAACTCACACATGGGCGGCAGGCATCCAGTTCCCTGCACCTTCACCTGTATCGTCCTAGGGTCGCAAGGTCAGGAGGCTGGAGTTAGGGGCTGGAGCCCAGTACTGAAACCATTCCCTTAGCCAGCACCCAACTTAGCCAGCACCCACCGTGGACTCAAGTTTGAAGGGTGATGGAAATATTCTAGAGCTGGATTGTAGTGATGATTGCACACCTGCATGAAGTCACCAAAACAAATGTTATGTATAAAAATTTTATCTTAATGTTGTGGGAAAAGAATAAGTGAATTAGAAAAACCTGGTGCACAGTGGAGTAAGGATAAGTCATCTTAGAAAAGCCCCCATATTTTGCTTGAGGTGGATCATGAATTTTGCTTTAAGCCCTCTAAGGAGATCCCTCTAAGGGATCTTCACAGTTCAAAGGACAATGTAGCCTTTTACTTACAGTGTGATGGCAGCCACACTGTCCGCAATAGTATCTTCACAGTGAGGAGCTGAGTACTCTTCTGCAGAGCTGTCTCCTAGGGCTCCCTTTGCTGTCATGGCTGGACAGCCACAGGATTGAATGAATACAGCCCTGCTGGGTGAACAGGGAACAGCAAGGGCAGGGAAAGGCTGAGTCCCTCAGTTACACTCTTGGCTAGTGACTCAGTCCAGTGAGTGAATTGACTAGATAGACTAGCAGTCCTGCAGAATCTCTGGGTGAAAATGAGTAGCAGTAAGCTTAGCAAGTACCTGGACTCCAGTTACGCTCTTGCATGTTCGTGATGGAGGCATTTTTAGATGAGCAGTGGGCAGCCCAGTTTAGAGACAGTTGGCATCATCTTGGACAGGTTGGGGAGTCTGAGAAGTACAAAAGGACTTAGATGGAACCACTGCCACTTGTTAGTGGACCTGTGGGCCGATGTGTCAAGATTCTGCCTGAAGAATCATCCTGGCTCTTCCACAATATCTTGGCCGATGGACCATTCAAGGTCAAAAGAGATTAGCTTGAAATGGTGGGTTTTTTCTTTGTGTATAAATTTTGCTTGTTTATAAATTTTCTCGAAGTTTATGACACATGGTTTGTCATAAATATTTCTAAATTCAATTTATGTGTCAAATATAAATCATGTAGACTTAAAGTGTATTTCCTCTAGTTCCTTTTTAGAGATTTGTTTTTTATTACTGTGTAATGAAGTTTCTAATTTTCATCTATTAATACTACAGTAAACATCCAGGTGCCAGGCATTTATAAAAAGGATATTATACACTTACATACGCATGTATTTGGCTTATCACTGTATTAACAGTGTTTACCTGTTCCACACTGTGTCATCTCAGTACATCGACATTTTTTATGTTGCACTGGGAAATTTCTGTCCTAGTTGCTAAAAATGTTTTAATTTTATGTTTGTGATCCTGCTCTTGCTTCAGTCTTGAGAGACATCTAAAGAACCAGTTATTAGATGAACCACAGGACAGCCTGAGCATAAATACTTGAATTCAATTGTATATGTTCATTAGTTTATATAAAAAGAAGAAAATGACTGGTTAGAACTCCACAACTTTGCCGAAGTTCATTATGTGTGGGAAATGGTTTATTTTCTAATAATGCAGTGAAAATGGGCCTTTGCATCACTAGGAAATGATTTTACCTTGCAATGAACCTTGTAAAGTATTTCTACAAAATGAATACGTTTAGGAGTCTGCTTATAGTTAGAATGTAGAAGTGAATGACGAGATATTCTGCAACATCTCAAAAAAATAAAACAGCTAAATTTAAAAATCATTACAATAACAGTACATTACTTTATTATACTTTAATATTATACTTTACAGTATAATTTTACAGTATTATACTTTGTAATGGAAAACAAGTCTTTGACATTGTTTCTGATTCTCTAGGTTGAGATTTTGGGCAAGTCGCGACTAAGTGATTTTTCTGTTTTTGTTGCGTTAACTGATATAACTGGATCATATTCACCAGGTGTGTGGACTACTACACAACCAATACAGGCCTGATGCCTGGGGAGACATGGAGGATTGGTTGCGCATGACTTTGAGACCACCAAAGTTTCTGCTCCAGACAGACTTCTAAGAAACAGGAGGTGAATGTTGTCAGTCTTTGGATTCAAGCCCACAAAATGGCACCTTGCCATTTCCACCATACCCTGTCAAAGCTGTCCCAGAGCCCTCTCCGTTCCACTGAGAGGGGACATAGCCATGGCCTGTCAGTGGGAGAGAGTCCAAGAATTTGTGGACATCTCTAATCCTCCAGCCCATCATAACCCTCTGGATGCAAATGATTTAAATTCCTCCGTTTTCAGAACACCTTGGCTTAAACCTCAGGCTTCCAATCCAGTATCTTGTAAATCAGTCCAAGACACAGAAGAAGCTCTTCAGCTCTGTGAGGAGGCGGTTGTTTGACACCAAGAAGCAGGCAGGCGTAGCACCCTCGCATCCCACAGTGGTGAACCCCATGATTTGTTCCCCGGACTGTGCAGACTGAAATCCTGAGATTGCTACTTCCCTTGTTAGCATAGGAGTCTCCCCAGCACCAGGCTTCACCCTCTGATGGGCGACCCATTCTCGTTCTGCTTTTTCTCAGGCAGCTGGTCTTGTTGGCCCCAGGTCCCTGTCTGCCTGTAGAAGTTTAAACTCCAGGAGCTCCTTTCCATTTGGTACTATTTCTGTCCCTGTCCATCCCAGCTGACAAGATGCTTTTAACAATTCATGGGCTTCGTGTGTATGAAATTATTAACGCTCTCCACTAGGGAAGGGGACACATCCACATTGATTTTTCTTAGTGTCCCTTCTGCAGAGAATGAGCATGAAAACCTGTTTTGTTTTTGTAAAGAGCATAGCCTTGTTTATATTTGCTCTAAATTCATCTGATCTGAGCAGGAACTAGTTGTTCTGTTTATCATTCTCTGTGCGTAACTTATCCTGTATGGCTGAAGAAGCCACACCTGGAGCCTTCTGCCTGGATGTCTGCTCAGTCAGATGTGCTCCGTCGGGTGTATTTTCTGTTTGGGGAAAGGGTCAGTGTTGCAGACCTTCCACCACACCATGAGAGTGATGGTCATTTCTCCATCCTTTGCTAATGATTTCTCTAATGTCACTCAAGCATTCCACTAATGGTCCTCTCCGGACCTTCTTAGCTCCTAGTCACCACCTGCTTCCAGAGCCAAACTGCACATCTTTAAGATTTTGCTGCAGAGCTTCACTTGCATGTACCAAGTTCTGTTTGAGTTCTCTAAATCTGTTGTTTACAGTGACTTGAGGAGGTGATTAGTAGCTGTTTTACTATACTGCACAGTTTGGTGCAGACAGATCCAGAGAGTGGTTATCCTTCTTGTAGCGTAGGCAGAGGCCACTTTGTGGTGGTCAGCTGCAGAGTGGGCTTTCCTCACACTCTGGACACCATGACAGAGGGGCCTCACTGGGAACTGTCAGCCAGAGAACCTATGGGGAACTTCTCCAGTATGATATTCTGCAGTAGTTAGGCTGGGATGACAGTGGTACACTAGATAGGACTGGAGTGAAGTAAGGCACCCCAATAACACAATAGTCAACTTCATCCCTGACACGGCTCCCGAATGCCTCATGGGCAGGCGGTAGACGCAGCATAGATAACGCTCGACAGAGGGATGGTTCATGTCCTGGGAAGGTAGCAGAGGGATACTATGAGATTTCCATCATGTTACTCAGAACACACCATGTAAAACGTAGGAATGGGTTATTTCTAGAATTTCCCACTTGTTGTTTGTGAGTTATTGGTAGTGAGGGGTTAAATGAAACTGTGGACAACAAAACTGCAATTCGGAAGGAACTACTCACGATGCTTTATATGAGACGTCCTCTTCAAGTAGCAACCTATAGTTGGAAAGAAATCTCATGCAAGCGCTAATCAGTAAGGAAACTGGCCTTGAAATCAACAAATGATGAAGGAATTTCCTGAACCCAAAAGACCTAATATTTCAAATGAACTCTGTAACAGTGCTTTAAAATAGCTGAAGCAAAAAAAAAAAAAACTGACAAAACACAAAGAAAGAATGCATAGTTGTAACATTCCTTATAGATACTTCAGCAACTTTTGCTCAGCATTTGTTAGAATGAGTCAAACAGGTTCTATTGGCACAAGTGTTGCTTCAAGGGAACAGGGTGAACCATCACAGAGACTTGCTCTTGTATGTCATCAAGTATAACTTGAAGAATGGGTGCTTCTGCTTGCTTTGCTTGCTTCTGAAGGGTTTTTGTTTACATGGGTAAATTGTACTCCAGCTACACTGAAAGTACTATGCACAAATATAGGAATACCTAAGTATGTACAAATACCATTTGTATATAATGCTTTCCTTTGCCTTGCTATATTTTATACATAAAGAAATTCCAAGGAGTGTTCACCTTGACAGATTTTATAGTTGTGTATATTAGGTGCAGTAGGGTAAGGAATATATTTTTGTAAGAGATGGCATTAGCTTTGTGTGTGTTATGCATTTTCCTCAGAAGTTAGATTTAAGGGGAAAAAAGCGCCAGAATACTCTAAAGTACTTCATACAGAATATTGAACAAAGTTTTTAAAGTCGTTCTTAATCTCTGATTTTAGTGATATGTGACTCATAAAAATAATCATCAACAGGGAAAACTTGTTTATCTAATGTATTTGCATAGCCAGAATACCTCATTTACTGTCACATCATGGACAATACCCGTTTGTGTGCCTTATGTTTGTTTTTGTTTGAAACAAGGATGTAATTGACTTAATTTGTTCATCAACCTTTAAACTATCAGTAGAATTTTTACACAGTAACAAAATGAGTATTGTTTTAGCCTTATGATTTTTTAAATGTTTAGTTGGTGATTTTCCTACGTAATTACAAGTATTCTACCATATTTAATCGAAGAAATTAAGGATTACTTGCTCAGTTTATCTCTTTGTTAATCATCATGTGAAGACTCCCAGAAAAGTTTTAACCTTTCATACTTACAAGTGAAATTCTAAAGTGTATTTTAATTATTCTCTTATTTGTACTCAACTCTTAATTCTTTTTATGCTCTATTTTTACAAATAGGTTAATTTGCGTAATATACATTATTATTTATAAAAAAAGAATGAGACAGAACACCAAACACAATAACAAAAGAGAAGTCTGGAATATCACTATTAACCAGCTGGATTTAGTTGGTATTTATAGTAAACTGTACTCAATAACAACAAAATATGAGAATACTTCAATTCGTGAGAAACAGACTGAAAATATGCCTTTATTTTAAAACAAAATAAGAATTTTTGAAATACATGTATGATCTATTCATAGCATAGATTTTTCCATTTATTTTTAAAGTTCCTTTGTATTACATTTCAAATTTGTGCGTGTAAATGAGTTTGTCTCAATTATATTTCTACAAACTTTTTAAGTAGCTTTGTACAATTCTTTTAATGTGCACAAGTAATGTTCACCGAAGTAGATCATATGTTAGATCATAAAACATGTTTTAATAAGTTTTCTCTTAATATAATTAAATTATGTTAACTATCAGTAGCAATGGACTATCTAGAATACTGATCCCAATATTTTTATTTTAATTTTTTGAATCTTTTAATATTTATTTATTTTTATTTGTAAGACAAATTTATAGAGAGAAGGAGAGACAGAGAGAAAGATCTTCCATCTGCTGGTTCACTTCCCAAGTGGCCACAACAGTCGGAGCTGAACCAGTCTGAAGCCAGGAGCCAGGAGCTTCCTCTGGGTTTTCCATGTGGATACAGGGTTCCAAGGCTTTGGACCATCTTCCACTGCTTTCCCAGGCAGGGAGCTGGATGGGAAATCGAGCAGCTGGGACATGAACCGGCACCCATATGAGATTCTGTGCGTTTTAGGTGAGAATTTGGCCACTGAACTGTTGCACCAGGCCCGATCCCAATTTTTGGAAAATTGCCCAATATGCTTTTCAGAGATTACAGTTCACAGAGAAATTACAAGAAAAGTCAGAAAAGATTTTGAATGTGATCAACCTGAAAATGTATCATTGCTTACAAGGTGCAGGTGAAGTTTTGCTCAGAGGAAAATGTAGAGTTTTAGAACACTAGCTTAAAAAAATCAGCCCTAAATAAGTAGAAGGTAGAAAATAAGTAAAATGAATAAAATAGAAAATACAAAACATTCATATTAAGAAACATTGGTAAAAACAGAAGCCTCAAAAAATCAAATTTATTTACCCTTGGCAATATTAGTTCAATGCTTTCAGAATGTTCCACGATTTAAGAGAGTAAAGCTGTCATCCTCTTCGAGTCTTTGTCCAGAAGTTGCTGCAGTATTAAAACCACCTGTTGTTTGTCAACTTCTCATTACTTTCCTGAGGCAGAGTAACTGTAAAAGGAAGAACTTCACCTCGTCTCTTGGTTGTGGAGATTCAAAGTCCTAAACTGAGCAGGCTGTATGGCTGAGCCGCTGGTGGTCTTGTTTTTCCTGGTGGAGTCCCACAGGGGTATACAGCTGCTTGTGGCAGGAGAACACATCTGTCTATTGACCTGCCTCTCCCCTGATAAAGCCACCATAGTTCACTTGTGGGAACAGTAATTCAATCTAATCATTTCTCAGAGATCCTACCTCTAAATACAGAGATTGCCTTAAATTCCACCTGCTTGTTACCATTGACCTAAGACATTAAATGGTAAACTTCCAATTTCAGAGGTACAAATAGTCAAACCATAGCATTGCGTATTAATTAGTAAGAGGAGTCCACCCAGACTCAAAGGCGGGAGGGGTGAGAATGGGCCAGATGTTTTCCACTTTTCGTTGGGAGTGTCACAATATTTGTGTCAATTTTAAAATCTCACACAGTAACTTAAACAAAGATCTACTGATTTATTTGAAAGGCAGATTATTATAAAGAGGAGATAGAGATGTTTAGGTCATCCATCCACTAGTTCATTTCCCAAATGGCCATAATGACCAGAACTGGGCCAGGCAAAAGCTAAGAGCCTAAAACTCCCTCTGAGTCTCCCACGTGGTGTGCAGGGGCCCAAGAACTAAACAGTGGGCCATTTTCCCCTGCTACCCAAGAGCATTAGCATGGAGCTGGATCAGAGGTGGAGCTGCTGGGTCTTGAACAGTAGCCCAGATAGGATTCCAGCATCACAGGCAGCAACTGATTCCACTGCACCAGGATGCCAGCCTGCACAAACTGAATTTCTGGAAATGAAAATGCCCCTTGAAGTGAGACGGCTGCGGAAGGTGTTTGCTTGGCGTGGGTGTTAGGTGAAGATCAAGCTTGCTCTACTTCAGGGAAAGAACTACTGAAGTTTCAATGATCCCATAGTCTAACCTGATGAGAGCCATCACACACGCAGCTGTCTTCTCCCCTGGGCTGTTTGCTAAACTGTGGGGCAGTCCGGGAGACAGGGAAGCTGAGCTATACATGCATGGAGATGTACTCTGCAGTTTCACAATGACTAGGGCGCAGTCTGTGAAAGAGATCAGTGTTGCCACAACAGTCACACCACAAGGCTCACCTCGGATCCATCCACAAGTGGACAGGGTCTAGCCTCTCTTCACCTGACCTGCGTATCTCAGTAGAACAAAGATGGAGCCTCGCTGAGACAAATTAGCGTTGTCCTCCGTTCCCATAATTGTTAAACACAGAGTAGTAAGAATGCACTTAAAATTATGTCATGTGACAAGAAGAGACATTAGAGGAAGTTCAGACACCTAGGGATTACCAAAGAAGGATTTTGTGATTCAAGGATGTTTAACAAAAAGTAAAGGGACAGACTAACAGAATGGATGAGAAGATAAAAAAATGTCAACTTGGGATCTGCAAAAATCTTATCAGGTGAGTATCCTAAAGCTAAATATACAGTATCTGAAATTAAGGTTCAATTTGAACTTAGTGATAAAAGGGATGTAGTACAAACAAACAAATAAATAAATAAAACTGATGAACTCAGGGGCAGGTCATTAGAAGAATATACAGAGTAAACCACAAAGAAAAAGGAAACAGAACAGAATTAAAGATATAGAAGTTTGAGTCGGTTCATCTAATATACATGTAACTGGAGTCCAGGAGGAAAGGGGTGAGGCCAAGTCAGTATCTGAGATGGTAATGTTCAATGACTTTCCAAACTGATGAAAGACATCCCACACAGGATGTGCCAGAAAACCTATGAGGCCCAAGTAAGGTGCATGTAGAGAAAGCCACACTATGTCACAGTGACATTTGAGAAACCAAAGACAAATCTTGGACCAACCAATGCAAACATTCCCTGACAGGTGCGATGGTCAGATCGATGGCTGCTGGGTGTGCAGAAATTATGAATTAAGTACAGAGAAGGAAAATACTGCAGCCTGAAATATGAATTTTTAATAAAGGCAAAATCATGATGTTTTTAGACAAAAGATGGGAGACCTTCTCAGGCTGACTAGACATTGACACTGAGAAGTGAAGTCCTATGGAATTGCAGAAAGTCAGGGCAAGAAGGAAGGACAGAGACCAAGTCTTTTGTAAATATAAAATTTGGGCTTGAGGCTGGTGCTATGGCATGGTGGAAGCACCCCCTGCTGCACCAGTAGCCCACGTGGGTCCAAGTCCTGGTTACTCTAACTACCATCCAATTCCCCTTTTTGCCCTGTAATATTGGTGGAGGATGGCCCAAATGGCTGGGCCCTTGCACCCATGTGGGAAGCCCAAAAGAAGTTCCTGGTTCCTGGCTTTGGCTTTGGTTGTTTTGGCCATTGCAGAATGAACCAGTGGATGGAGGATCTCTGTTTCTACCCCACTCTATCTCTGTAACTCTGCCTTTCAAATACACACACACACACACATATAAATGTATATGTGCACATATGCATATATATGAATGAATGTATACATAAACATACACACATATATACATAAATTATATATATACATATGCTTAGACACATATACTGACTATTTAAAAATAATAGTTACAACTGTCTTGTATTGCTTGAAGGTTAGAAATACTAAGCAGTAGAACAAAGTAAAAGTGGGTAGAAGTGGTTAAAATGATATTTTAAGCTTGGGCAAGAAGTAGTAAAAATCAGCTGTAGCATGTCCAAGACTTTTCAATCTCTTGGGTAATAGCTTTAAATAACTTAAAAATTTTCAACAATACTAAAGGCTAACAAAGGAAATAAAATGGGTCAATAAAGAACTGATTCATCAAAAAGGGAGGCAGAATAAATAGATAATTAGAAGGACTGTTGTGGACATTTGGAACGGTGAAGCAGTTTAAGCTGCTGTTGGGACCATCTTCAACCCAGACAGGAGCCTTAAATTGAATCCTGGTCCCCCGGCTTCTCATCTGGTTCTCTAATGATGCTGCTGGGAAAACAGCTGATGGCCCAAGTGCTTGAGTTCCTCCCACCCACATGGGAGATTCTGATGAAGTCCCAGGCTCCTGTGCTGTATCTGACTGGACCCTGGCTTTGATGGATATTTGGGGATCAACCAGTAGATGAAAGATCTCTTTTTCTCTTACTGTGTGTCTCCACCTCTATTAGTCTGCCTTGCAAATAAAAATAAATCTTTAGAAAGAAAACAAAACTAAGCGAAAGATGTTCTTATGTATTAGTAAATAACTCTTGATATATAGAATAAATGGTTTGGTTAAACACCAAAAATTTGGAGACTAACAAAAAAAACCACCATAATTGCCATATATTACATAAAAAAATGTATGGGAGACAGTGTATTGTGCAAACACTAAAAGAATTTGATGTGTTAATATCATGCTCACAGCCTTCAAAGTAAAAAAGTATTTTGAAGGGTAAAGAGAGCATTTCATAATGATAAAAGAGTCAATCCAGTTGGAATACAGAAACTTCTAAAGTTATATGTGCTTAACAGCATAGATTCAAAATTTTAAAAATAATAATAAAAGGAGAAATAGGAGTTGGGCAATGACTGAACTGGCTAACCCCCTATCTACCCCTATTTGGGTACTGATTTGTGTCCTGGCTGCCCCACTTCCCATCCAGCTCTCTGCTTGTGGCGTGGTGAAAGGAGTGGAGGATGACACAAAGCCTTGGAACCCTGCACCCGCATGGGAGACTCAGAGGAAGTTCCTGGCTCCTGGCTTCAGTTTGGTTCAGCTCTGGCCATGGCAACCATCTGGGGAGTAAGCCAGCAGATGGACCATCTGTCTGTCCTCCTATGTAAATCTGCCTTTCCAATATAAATAACTTTTTTAAAAAAGGAGAAATAGATGGGTCCATCAGCTTAGTAAGTGAATTTAGCAACCTTTTTTCAGTCATTAATGGAAGAAACAGGTCTTTTAAAATCAGCAAGGTTATAATATAGGATAAAAGACTTAAAAAAAACTTGACCTGTAGCTGTTTATGGAGCATTCTCTAATAACATGGAACATACATTTTTCCCATATACATGGATTTTTTTTTTTTGCCAGAACAGAACATGTTCTGGGACAAAGTACAAATTTTAATGACCTGCAAAGTACGGAAGTCATGCAATAAATGTTCCATGTAGAATTAAACTAGAAACAGATAATATAAAGGTAATTATAAAGTCATCAGTTTGCTTGAAAATAAACAACTTCTTAATAATCATGAGAGAGTAATAGTCAAAGAAATACAGTAAAAATTAGAAAAGATTCTGAATATCAAATTCATGAGGCACATAGTAGTAGTAGTTAAGAAAAAAATGTATGGCTTTAAATTCTTACGTTTAAAGTTTAAGATTAAAATGTAGTGATGTAATTTTGTGTCTTAAGAAGCTAGAAAAATATTTGGACTCAGAGAAAAGGCAACAGAATTTTAAAATAGACATAACAAAGTTGACAAATCTATAAGTTCTGTATTTGAAAATATTAATAAAATTGACAAACTCTTACCAAGGAAAGTAAGAACGTTCCAATCCACATGATAAAATAAAAAAAGAGACATCGCTAGACAGCCAGGAAATAGCTAAAGGATAAGAACATATCATGAACAGCTTTACTCAGATGTTAATACATTTTACAGCTTATATGAAATGAGCAGGTGTTTCGGAAAATGAAACTTACCACAAATCTCTTGAATATAAGCACTGACTGCTTAGCTATAAATCGTCCCCACTTCTGGTAGCATTTTCCAACTAAATTAGATCTCAGTATTAAGCCTTGAATATTCCTGGGCTGTGGCTTGCTATACAGATTCTTTCACATGACCTTCTGTTGACTTACTATATATTCTTGCAGTAGAAGTTTGGGGGAGCCTGTTAATCACCCACTTTTCCTTTTTCCAATTTCAGTCCCCTTTGAGAAATAGATTGATGTGAAGATCAGAAAAAGAATGTCAATTTCATCTGTGGGGAAAGGAGGTGAAAGAACCCACACAGGAGCAGCTTAGCGTGAAGCTGGAGTGACTTAGCTTGCCATGTTGAGTTTTCTGAGGATGCATCTAGGGTTAGGCCAACAGGTTCTAGGAGAGGGTAAGAGACTGGTGATTGTTTGTCTTTTGCCTTATCTTACAGACCAGGTGAGTCAGAGAGAGAGAGAGAGAAACAGAGAAAACCAACTTGCGTCAAGCTTCCCTCTTCTTACTTGGTTTGTCCCAGCAGCCCTGCCTGCCCGGGTCACATAACCCATGGGTAATGCACCACTCACCTCCTTCCCATTCATGTCACAACTGCATCTTCTACTCTCTTGTGATTCTTCATCCCTCTCCGTTCCAGAAATTTAAATTTGGTTTTCATAGTCAGTGATGGTTTAAAGCCCAATGCAAACTTTGTTGAAGAAGTTGGGGTGGTATCCTGGAAGTCAACCAGTAATAAGATCAGGAAAGGGGAGACAGTAGATAATGGCTCAAGTGCTTTAGGCCCTGATACTGGATTGATTTCCCAGCTCCTCTTCAGCTTGGCCTAGTCTTATCTGTTAAAGCATTTGGAAGTGAACTGGCAGGTGGGGGATAAGCTCCCTTTTCCTCTCTCTGTTGCTCAAATGAAACAGATAAATAAATAGTTTTAAAGAGAGTAGACAAGAGTAATCTATTGTATTGACTTGCTGTAGCAAGAGAGACCACACAAATACTCTGAAGGTGAAACTGCTTAGAGGAAAGGAGTGCATCATTGTTTCTTTTTCCTGACTCTTTTCAAAGATTTCATTTAAGGCAGAATTACAGAGAGAGAGAGAGAGAGAGAGAGAGAGAGAGAAAATAATCTTGCTTCCATTGATTTACTTCTCAAATGGTCACAATTGCTGAGTCTGAAGTTTCATCCACGTCTCCCTGAGTACAAGGACACTAGGACTTTGGCCATCTTCCACTGCTTTTCCAGGCACGTTAGCAAAGTGCTGGATAGGAAACAGAGCAACCAGGACTCAAACCGGCACCCATATAGGATGGTCACATTGAAGGCAGCGGCTCAACCTATTATGCGATAGCCATCCACCATAGTTTTTCTATGTAAGCTCTAGAACATGATGTTAGAACTGAAGGAAGTCATTGGATTTGTCAATTTCTTACAGCAGATGGATCTGTTGCCAGCCTGTGACATCCTGTGCTGGTAACTGAGTAGCTGACTATTAGTGCTTGTTGTAGTTGTCAGTACACATAACTGATTGGGTAGCTATTCTGAGTCTCACCATCAAACACAACCTTCAGCGAATTTTTAATCATTTTCATCTATTGGCATAGCCATGGCTTCTTTCCATTTTACTGGTGGGTAATATAACAGGTCTAAATGACTTTTGAATCTTCTCATGTCAGCTAAGAATCCTTACCAGAGCCATCTTGTTAAAATGTAAGTTCAAAGAAAAACACAATGCAAATTTGAATGTGTTCTCTATTGAAAAGCCTTGGTGACTACTAGACAGCAAAGCCCTATGTGTTCCTGAATCTAGTACTCAATTTGAAGATTTCAAGACCAAATTCTAGCCCTCGGCTCTCTGCTGTGTTTATCCGTAACACATAGCCTTCCTACATTTTTTTCCCTATGGTAGTTAACGCTCTCCCAATTCCCAGAGCACTTTGTATCATTCAGGGCACTTTGACCTTTCCTTGGTATAGGTTTTCTGGGGAAGTGAGAATTTTTTTTTTTTTTTGAGAACTATATCTTACTCAGTTTCATCCATCCTTTCTTCTCATGACACTGACTTCGACTCAAATGTCAGCTGAATTTTAAATAATTCTGTTCTAACCAGGTTCATATATCTAATAATATGTTTTTCAGAATTTTTAGGAGATGGATGTAAAAATATATGAAGGGAAAGTATTATATCTCCTGATTTAGAAGCCCTTTAGTGCAGCCTGAGATTTTTATTTTAGGTTCTTAAATTATACATTGTCTGATTGATGTCAATTTTATAGGAACTCATATAACTTTTTATAGTCTTTCAGGTATAATCATCTAATGGGCTGCTGCAAGCTACCTATCAATTCTTTTAGTTTCATGATTTTCATTATGTTTGTTTTCAGATAAAGATGAATGAACAGCATGGCTCATCCAACACTAAAGTTTTGACGTTAGAAGACATCTTCTAAGCCAGATTGCCTCTGGTAAGTTAGCTTTTATTGCTCTTAGCACCAGCTCAAGATATATTTAAAATGCAAAGAATTAAGTCCATTACCCTGATATTCTCTCAACTCTCAAACTTCTCAGAACATAGTATAGTTACCTTGGATACTGAATTTTTCAAAGCAGTGAAAGCATGATTTCTTACTAAATTCCACATGCTCATAAAATACAGTGTTTAAACTTGTAGTATTATTTTGGAAATGAATGTTATCATAAGTCCAATGTGCCAAATCTGATGCTCTCAAAATGACTTCTCCATTGGGCCAGTATCTTGTTTTTCAGTTTTTAAAGTCTTCAGCTTTTCTAAGTGATGTATGTGTTGTCATTAAAGGGAATATTTTTGTCAATGAACTATCATTTGAACCTTACTTGGTTATTAATTATTTGTTCATAATTCAGCTTTGCATGATCATCTCTTTTTAAAGATTTATTTTATTTGCAAAGTTATAGAGGGCAAGGGGGGAGAGAGAGAGAGAGATCTACTGGTTTACTCCCTAAATGGCTAGGCGAGAGCAAGGAGCCTAGGGCTCCATCCTGTTTTCTCATGTAGGTGGAAGGGATCCAATCACTTGGGCCATCCTCTGTTGCTTTCCCAGGCTCAGTATCAGGGAACTGGATTGCAGCTGGTGCAGCCGAGAATCAAATGAGTACTCACACAGGATGCCAGCACTGCAGGTGGCTGCTCAACTCACTGCTGCAATGCCAGCCCCTGCAAGATCATCTTAACTAACCTCACCTCATGACAATCTCCTGATGGTATTTCTATGTTTATTTTTGTCTTCCCTTCTCTGTTCTTCAGATAAATCTTCCCACAGAACATGGTTTAAAAACCTGCCATTCGGGCTGAGCAGCGTGGCCTAGTGGCTAAGGTCCTCGCCTTGGTCCCGTATGGCCGCTGGTTCTAATCCCGGCAGCTCCACTTCCTCTCTATCGCTGCTCCTCTCAGTATATCTGACTTTGTAATAAAAATAAAATAAACCTTAAAAAAAAAAAGGCATTTGACTTTAAAAAAAAAAAACCTGCCATTCCTTATACTGGCATTCAAAGCCCCCTGCCCAGCCTCTACCTGCTTGAGCCTGCTGAACTTCCTGCACCTGCCTGTTGTGCCCCTGCCCACGCACGTGCGTGTGTGCATACACACACACACACACACACACACACACGTATTTGGTTATTCCAGGTGTAGAAGCACTATGCATGCTTTTGCAGGAGACTCTTGCTGCCTGCTCCACCAGGTGTCCTGGCTCTTTCTCACTCTTGCTGGCTTTACCGAATGCTATGTTTACTCACGCTTTCAGCACATTTTGCCATGCTACTTTATGGTGTATGCTTACACCAGTCTTATCTCCTTATCCTGGGTTGCAAGGACTATAAAACCAAACATCGTGTCTAATTTTTGTCTCCCACAACATTTAGCATAGCCTTTCATCGTGCATAGTAAATATTTCTTGAACAAATCTCAAGTGTTCTTGGCTGCTTCTGCCATCACTCCCTTGGTCTTTCATCCTTATGTATACACTCCATATTCCTGGCAACTGTTCATTTCTGTTAGGCACGCTTGGCTGCCATCATATCTTCGGAAAATACTGACCATAGTGCGGCAGACAAGATAAAGTCTTATCCCGACCTAAGGAATAAACTGTATTCCAAAAGCTCATGTCTGTTGTTTGGAATGCAGAGAGCATTTCCCCCACGAAAACTGTGTTATAAATAGTGGTTAGGATCTCAGCCAGCCCCTTCTAAGACTGTTTAACTTATAGGCAGCCACCACATACAACACTATTTTTGTAAGACATACTAGCCCTGTATATGGCAGTGCTTCTCCCATGCTGTAGCAGCAAGAGAGGGTAATTTCTGGACAAGGAGGTGGTAAGAGCACCTGCGCTGGGCTCTGGTCATGGCTTAGTGTGTTGGATGGTCTCCCTCCAGAAGAGTAGCATTTTGGTTTTCAGTACGTGCATAGGAGATACTTCCTGCAGGTGACTGGTACTCCCAGGTCATCTAAATTGAAAGCAAAGGGGTCCTCGCTGTTCTGGTGCTTGCCACAGTGGATTAGGATTATAAACAGGGCACCCACACTGTTCTTTCACATGAGTGGGCCTCTTGTAAGTCAGCTATCACCACATGAGACACTCTTGTGCACACGTAGGGGAATTGAATATGGAAACATGGAAAATACATATGTCTATAGGGAAGGAAATGTTGATCGGAACCGCCCCATATTTGACAACACATCAGTTTTCATGGACTGCTGATTATCTTTTCTGCACAGCACAGTGATGTTTCCCAAGAAAAACATGTCAGCATTTGCATACACAGTCCTGGAAGTTGAGAGATTAGGTTGTCAAACTGTAAGAAAGAAAAAGAAAAAAAAGTTCATACGTTTCAGAGAATTTAATTTCCCTAGTCATCACAAATATCAAACGTCTGTGAGTGTCTGCTTTTTGCTTAAGACTGTTGTCTTTACCTGGGATGAGGGAGTAGGACTAAAGATGTGACGGAAAGTTTTCCTTCCCTTGGTAGTCTGAAAGGGAACAGAATACCAAGGAAATCGTCAAAGTGAACACAGGGGTTATTCATTGCCAAGAAAGGAATAAATAAACTTTGGATTATCAGAATGGTCAGACCATATGATTGACCATGGTTGCCAGGACAGTTGGTGAGATTTCACAGAACAGGAAAGGTACTAGAAACATGACAAGCAAGCAGTACTGGCTGCAGCAGTAGGGTCAGTTCATGTTGAGTAACATGGTAGGATGAGAAGTATCAGGGCTTCCACCTTGGGAGTACCTGAGAATCACCCACATACGTTTAGAGCTGCATATGCCCTGCAATGACAGCCCAGGACGGCAAAATAAAATTTCTGGGTTGAGAAGCACAAGCCTGTTTATCTCTTAAAGGTCTCCTAGTGATTCTGATCCTTAGCCAGGATTAAAATCCTCAGAGGAATGAGACAATTGGACCACATTTCGGAGAGCCAGGGGAGGCCCCCTGAAGAGGTGGAGCCCTCTCTCTCATACAATGAAAAGCCCACAGGGGTGTCTGAGAGGAGTGACCTGATCAGATTGCTACTTGCCAAGACAAATATTTCCTGTGCTGTGCATGAATGGAAGATTGAGCATTCTTAAAAGTGTAGGTGAAGATGATGTCCTCCTGGGCTTCAGCATGGATTGCTTTATGATCTGAGTCTTCAGTTTCACCCTCATGAATTGGATCTCTTTGCTCCTAAGCCAGCAACTTACAGTCATTTCAGCCAGTTTGCATTTGGTGCAGGGAGATCATTGTCTACTCCTGTACATTCCTGACTCATAATAGTAAGTAAAATTTATGCTGGTGACCATGACCTTTAACAGAACCATTTTGAGGTATTTAATGACTGCCCACATGTACCACTGCACAGTGCCCATCCTACAGAATGGCACCAGCAGCCAGAGGCACACGGACATGACACCATTATTGAGATGCACTTTAGTAACAGTTAAGCCAAAACTTAAAGTCACATTCTAAATCACACTGTGTGTTTTCATATTCTTAGCATTGCATTTGATATCTATTTCATTTTATGGTTGCAGGCTCACAAGAGTCTCCCCACTGTAAGCTCCCCTTGCCTTTCCCTGCAGTGAATATAGCCTGTCTTCCCAGTCAGGCTCATCCCCTCCTCACATCCACCCAAGGGCACCTCACCCAAATTTCCAGAGGGAGAGCCTAGCTGCAGAGGGGAAATTCAAAGAAGGAGTCAAAGTGTCCAGGCTCTGCGACTTGCCTGGGCCAAAGGCCTTGGTGACTGTTTTGCTTCTGATCCCACAACCCCACCCATGGGACACGACACCCGTGGAGGTATCCATACATAGGAGTACTGAACTACACCATTGGCTGGCAGCAGTTACATTCACCTGTGCTGAGTTCGGAGGTCTTGTTCGGAGACAGCACTGAGCCACACAAATCAGGCAGCAGAGAACAAGTTCAAATCAGGAAGTACAGATGTGACCTGCCTCCTTCGAAAACACACTCTACATCATGACTTTAGAAACAAAACAAAACAAAAACACAAGTATTTTCCCAGTGATTCTGTAATAGTACAAACACAACGATGATTTCTACTCTGGCTTTCTTGGTCTGTGACAATGGATTTTTTTGGTTGTCTTATGTATTCTCTTAATCTTCACGTCTGTGGAGTTGTTTTTTTTTTACACTTGATCTCTCTCAGTCAAAAGGCCGAGAAGCAGTGTGTGCAGTTATTTTTTTAGCTATTTCCATTTTCACTGCTGTTTACATGGCTGGTTTGCTTAGACCTGAAAGGTCCCGGAGGAGAGAAGAGGAGGAGGAGGAGGCTGATCATCCTCCAGTGCCCAGTCTGTTGCCACATTCTTTGGTGTCATGTGTCATCAATGAAGGGATCAGGGTTTAGAGGGATTTTAAAAACCGTACCCAAGGCCGGGCCAGATGTAGAGTCCGCAGTAGCAGTCGACTTTGCCTGTTGACAATGGCTGTGTTGTATGCTCACATGACTTTTCATTTGTGGGGAAGCACAGTGAACTCGGCACCGGGAGACTCTAGTACAAGCCTCACCTCTGTCACTTCTGGACTTGGACAAGTTCAGTGCATCTGAGCTCCAGCGTGCTTATCTGTCCTGGTCGGGGAGGGACAGCAGGGGGACAAGAGAGATGCCTATAAAAAGATAATGCATTCCAGTAAAACTTTGATAGCTAGAGGTTTTGTGAGGTTTTTTTGTTTGTTTGTTTGTTTACCTTTTTTTTTTTAATTCCAAAGAAAAACCAAACTGAATAAGTAAATGAGCTGCCTCGGACAGTTCTGGTAGTATCCCACCTCCCTTCCTTTCCCTTCAGAGCCTCCAAAAATAGCAGCAGTCACCTTGGCAAGTCCCAAACATGGCAATGTACCAGACCACATCTTTGGGCATTTGCTGTCTCACCCTCGCACAGAGTGACCTGGCAATCAACATGTCAGGTGCCCCTTGGCACTTACCAGAAGCAGCCATGAGATCCTGTGCCAAATCAAGAGGTCTGATCCCTGAAAATATGGAAAAAAAATGTTTCCAGTCAGCGAGACCTTGCCTGTAAGACTGCTGAACAGCAGCACATTGGACAGGAGTGATGTTAACGGCTTCAGAACAGGTTTTCCTATATTGTTGGAGTTTTAGAACAAGCCATCTGTGTAAGGCTATTTTCATAAGCCTGCTTTTCATGCACATTTCATGGTTTCTGGGTGGTTCTTATAGGTAACAGAATAATGGATACTGAGAGTCAACTGTGAGCTGTTATAACCTACTAGTTTTCTTTCATTAGGAGATAAGTTGGGGTAGGGAAAAGTGGTTGAATTTTTGAGATCAGTTCCAAGAGTGAGGCGGCAGTGAGTCTGAGAAGCACTAAATTCACACTAAATCTTTACCATGTGATGCTGCCCGCCTCTTCTAGGCATGGCATCAACCACCAGACCTAAAACAGCAGTATTGAGCTTTAGCTATAGACCCAAAACAGTGTACCCTGTAGATCTCAGATCCCTATGGCGGGTGTGACCCTTCCACCTCTGCCACATTTCATAGCAAAGAGGGTTTTCCAGTCCATGAGTGCTGACCTGGAATGACTCCTAGTGCCAGGGTCGCACCTGCTTCCTAGTTAGGGCCTCAGTCAAGTGAAGTACAAGGGAAGCGGAGCTAGAAAACCAATGCAAAGAGATCACAAAAAGACCCTTTGGCCAAACTTGGTCCCTAAATGTGTTTTGCTTGGCTTGTACTCTTTTCTGTTTGGCTTCTTTTCAGAGTACCAATTTGTTGACACCCGATTGTTTTGATCAGTAAGTGATTTAATATATAGGTAAGTAATTATCTGCACAGATCCAGATTTCTGGATTCGTGTGAACACCAGAAGGTCTGGCAAGTTCAAAGCTGCCCTCTGGTGTGGCTGTGACCTACTGGAGCAGAGCAGAAGCTACCTCTGTTGCATGTCAGGCTGTTTTTGCATTTTCAGAGCTGCATCCTGCTGCTATTTCTCTTAAGCAGAATTAAGAGGAAAGTTCAGTGTTACCTTCACTGTCTGAGTTACACCTGGAAGTAATGGGTTCATCAAATCCTGTATTTCAGTAGAAGTGAGGAATGTTTGTTTTGCAGAGCTTGCATAGCCAAGATCCCAGACCCTGTGGTTTCTAGTGACAGAGAAGGATTCTTAAATCTGCAGTCCAGCTTCTGGCTCGGCCAGCTGTCCTTTCTCACAGGCAGCAGGGAAGGCTCCTTCCTGCCTCCTCCCTGCTTCTGGAAGCCCCAGGCATCCTTGCCCTGACCCTTCATCTCATGGCTGTCTTTCCTCTTCTTGCAAGGACGATCAGTTTTCAGCATGGTCCAATCCAGAAGAGCCACATCCCGCCTGGTAAGAACAGCAGAACCAGGTAAACAGGTTCTTCTGTGTACAGAAATCAAAGCAAAATCTCATCCCAAAATGAGATATTCCTTTGAGATAAGCCCTGTCACTCCCCTTTGGGAACTTTCTAAGGACTCAAGGTTAGGGCAAAGGTCAAATTATGGATATGTTCCAGTAATGTTTCAGAAGACATAGCCTTATTATTTTATTTTGTCTGGGCTGCCACAGAATTATCCCTGGGAGAGAAAAACAAATAAATAAAATGGAGAAAATGAACGAGACAGTAAGTTTTACTGATTTGCTTTTCAATATAAATTTTGATACAGTGATATCAGAAACATTTAGCTTGCTTGCTCTTTTAAATTAGTTCATTTTTGGCAAAGAAGTGCTGCTTTATGGTTTAATTCTTAAGAACTAGAACACCGAGATGCAGTGCTGAAATCAGCGGGATTCTTTCATTTGCAAGGAAAAGAAAAGCTGGTTGACATGAACTTGTGAGAATAGAGATGGTCTCCATGGTGTGTGAAACGATGTTTTCCAGAGGTGCGACTGGCTTCTGGGACAGCTGCAAGCAGAAACTCAGGTGAGCCCATCTGGGTCTCTTTCAGCTCTGCAGGTTTATTAGTCTTCAAACCAATAGGTGGGCAGCGGGACCTCCACTAGCAGCCGTTCTGCCTTGTTATTCTCAACCAAACAGGAGAAAGAGGCCTCATCAGGCCAGATGTCCAGAGGTCACCCTCAGAGAAGACGTGGATGGAGTCTGTTTGACTCCCTTGTTTGGCTCCTTGTACACTTGTCTTGGCCCAGGAAGCTGAGCTAACTGCCCAGTGCTGCATGTTTACCCAGCACTTCACAGCATCCAGGAGCCCCACTGGACTCACAGTGGGTGAGAGAGGAAGTGGGGGACAGAAAGCTGTGCTCATCCCAGCAACACCATCACAAGCTGCAGCCACTGAACAGTGATGTGTGAGACAACTCAGAATGCTGTTCCTGTTTGAAGATGGCAAGTGAAGAAGTCTCTTGTTGTTTTCCCTGTAAAAAAAAAAAAAAGTGTGGAAAGAAAAAGATCAATGGAAAAAGAAATAAATTCTAGTTCTTCATGCACCGCAAGGTGAATGAAAGAGCCTATCTATAAAATCTGGAAACAAGACATGCGATGCTGTGACCGAGACCAGAGGCAGGTGAGCACCAGAGCACCTGCTGGGGAAGCTGATGATGATGTCAGAGACTGCAAGAGGGCGTGAGTCCTGGAGCTGACAAGCAGGTCAGGTTCTGGCCTCTCCCAGACCTATGAAAGTAAGAGGAAAAGTTGAAACTGCTGTGAGAGAGTCTGGATGAGGATCCAGGGGCCAGGAAAAGCGAAGGTTGAGTGCAAGCCCGCCCTGCCCTCAGAGTCAGGGGGAAGAGCCAGCTGCACACGGAGTCCTCAGAACAGGAACAGATAGATTTCCCAGCATCAGCACGCAAGAGCAAACACCACAGTGCCCTAGCGGGATCTACACAGCACGATGGGGGCCCAATTTGCAATAATCTGAAGGGATGGAGTTTGCATCGCAGTCTCTGAATGTTTTACGTGCACATGAAGTTGCATCATTGTGGAGAACAGGCTGTTCGTGTCGAAGGCTCGTTTCAGTGCCTCTTTCGGCAGTGAGGAAGACAGGGTCTCTCTGGGATGCTGTTTTCAGAGGAGGCAACAGAAGCTGAACCGTGCAGATTGATCTTGAAACTGCCATGAGTTAAAAATGCTTTCTTAGAATTGGAGGAATATTACTGTTATTTGATTGTCAGAAAATATATTTTGATGAGATTTGTAGATTAGAAATCTCTAAATTGCATCATGATTCTTCAAGCATTCGGAATCTTGCCCCATAAAAGTAATAAAAGCAGTAAAATTCTGTAGTATGGGCTACTTCCTTCCCTTTTGGGGGGATTAGTTTCTAAATGAAATGAAAGGCAAGTATCTTTCCCCGAAAAGAACTTGTTACTTTATTCCTTACTGTGCTGTAGTGAAGCCAAGATAATATAGAGAAATTTAAAAATGAAAGCAAAAACAACCACATTTTTCTCACCACTATAAAATATTGGGTAAAGGTACTCGAGGTATAAAAAGCAGACAGACCAGCCCCTGGCAGCATCTCCAGGCTGTGAGGGTCTGTGTAGACTAGGTATGGCGGCTTTCCTTTGGCTCAGGGACAGCAGGACTTGTAACTTGAATTACAGGCCTGGAATGTGCCCTCCTGCTCATTTTGCAAATGACTGCACCGACTCATGATTGATCTCCGAACACAAAGATTCGTATAGCAAAGGCTGGCTGAGAGGCAGGGACTTCCAGGCCCTCAGCACAGCAATCTTTGCCAAAGACTCCTGAGGTTTATTCCTGCCACCATCGTTCCACAGGCCGGGCCTCATCTGGGATTTATTGCATGGGGCCCAATTAGCAAATTGCAAGGTATGCTTCATCCCCTAGAGCCAAGGAGACATCTCGGGTTTGGAAGCCTGACAAGTGACAGGAGAAACTTGGCTGACGGCAGGCACTGCAGAGCATCCTCAGCTAGGGTGGGAAGTGTCCCTTGATCAGACTCTGATCGCATTCGCTAAGAGGAGCTGACGCTGGCTTCTAGAAGATTCTTCTTTGCCCATTTCTCTTCAAGGTTGCACTTGTCTGGACATTGGGGAATACACCATCTCTATGGGAGGTTTTGCAGGCTGTTTCCTACTCCCTGCCCATGTGGTTTGGGAAACTTGAATATTGTTTTAAAGTCAGATAAGCCCAGTGCTTGTAGGTTTAGAGCAATGCTATCGTCTACTAAAACTTAGTTGACTTTTGATGTCTTCTTTTAGTTAATTTTGTATACTAGTAATAGAATGAGTGCATGTGCTACATTCACAGGAGCAAACTTGGTTTATACCCTTTTTCTTGGCTTATTGAGTAGTGCTGTCCTTTTCCACGAAGAACTCCCATCTGGACCATTATGTGGTTATTCTAGCTCATAAGCACATCAGAATACCATGCCTACTTTATTTCTTAGCTTCCTTTCCCCTATTTCCCTCTCTCGGTGTACTGGGAGCTCTTGGAGGGCTACCTGGATGAGACCACCTGATGTACAGCAAGGCAAACCCCTCTGGTACCCAAGATAGCCAGAGCCACTCTTGGGCAAAAAGCCTTTTGCTTTCAATCTTTTCTCTCACTGGACTAAACCCAGAGGCACCAGCTCCGGTTTCCCCCTGGCCCCAGATTTCTAGAACCCCTCTTGCCTCTCACCTCCATTTTCAAACCTTTCAGTTTCATGGCTGTTGACATTCTTCTAAATCTTTGACAAATGTCTCATTACTCTAATATTCTAATACTCCAATACTTCTCCTTCCCCATGGACCCTTCATTTGATAACATGAGAAACAGATGTGCAGTCAGCACACAGCTCTTAGCATTGAGTTGCATGTGTTTTGACAGTTGCACGCAACCACATGAACGCTGCTGAAAATGAGATGCAGAACAGGTTCTTTGCTTGACGCAGATGCCGCTTTCTGAGCTCCAGAGGCAGCAAACCCCTCTCTCACATCTATCACCAGGGACCAGTTTTGGCAAGCCATATTTTTATGAAGTGTTTTGTGACCCCATGACACAGCTACCTTTCCATCTTTTACGTAGTCTCTTGCCTCCTATCGCTTGATTGCCCTTACCATATATTTTAGATTTTCTTTTCCTTCTTTTTCTTTTTTTTTTTTTTCTGGATCAGTACTTGTCTTTGAGATAGCAATTTTCGTGTTATTCAGTGAGCGGTAACTGCTTGTCATCAATGGCCCACAAAATGAACAACAGCTTACTCCCTGTTACCCTAGGCCAATGCAGCAGTGTATTGAAAGCATTCATGAACAAGTGACTATCCACACCCTGAGCTTCCAGTCCAAGTCCACCGTGCTGCACCTGGGGTAACAGTGTGAGTACCCCTCACCTGCTGCTGAAAACAAAACAAACAAACAAACAAGCAAAAACAGCCTTGTCAGTTTTCCACAGATGCACTTTTGGGAGAGAGTGACTCACAAGGCCCTATCTGGCCCAAGGCAGAAAGGCTTGGAAGTGTGAAGTCTGGCCATTTCCAGGCTACTGCTCCCCTCAACCAGGAAGAACAGCATTTAGATGCAGAAAGTCACAGCTTTTATTATGTTTCAATAACAAATATATCATACTCCTTTCTTATCTTCACATTGCATCTTTCTTCTTTAGGTCAAACATTCTTTTATATTTTCTGATTTAAACACTTCAGAATCTGAAGTTGGGGGAAAAAAATGGCATTGTGATCTCCATGATAGAAATATTCAAAGCAAAAGCAGGCTATGTTCTCTAGATTCTTCTGATAAAAGGTAATAAACTTTGGACAGGGACATTTGTAATTTAGTTCTTTTCAGGGTTGAGCCCCAGAGATTCTAGCCAGTAGAATAAGTGCTGGAGTGGTGGAAATGGCAATGCATAAGCCAAGAAGCATAGGGCTAGAAAGGAAGAAAAAATTGTCATTATTGGCAAATGATTTAACTGGCTGTGTGGAAAACTAGAACTACAACCAAATTCTTGGAGAGTTTTAGCAAGGTTTCTGGATGTGAAACTAACATAAGAAAGCTCATCACAAATTTTTTTACACCAGCAACAGCAGAACAGAGAATGTAATTTTAAAGAAAGTTTTTTTTTTTTTTTACAAATAATTCACATGCCACATAGTCCTGCCTAATTTTTCTGAAGTATGGAATTCATGTGTGAGAGTAATGTTAACAAAACGACAGCCTCTGTTCTGATTGCTCCAGTTTTTCTCCTGATGGGTCCAATTTTCAGGATCTCTCTCCACATTTGATAACCAGGTCTCTTCAGTTGACTCTGGTTGGAGCTAATCTCTTGGTCTTCTCTGGTCTTTCATGGACTTGATGACTTTCCACGGGTAGGAGCCAGGTCTTTGGTAGAATGGATAGGATGTTTTCGCATGATTTTATCCCACCATATCTGGGGTAAATGACATCATCATGACTTAACTACAAGTAATCTTAACTTTGGTCACTTGGTAAAGACAGAAAGATTTCTCTGGAGTAAAGTTGCTTCAATAGCCCACTCTTCTTAGGAAGAGTGGCAGATGCTCTTCCAATCGCAGATAGCTTCTCCAGTGAATTTATGTTCTATTTTTCAGTCCCAGTCTACTTTTGGTTAGGTGTAACCATCCCACTCTTGAAGTAAGTGGATTAGTGAGATCTCTTGCTCCATTTGACATAATCTCAGTGCCTTCTGCAGCAACACATCACTGCCAGCTGGAACACATCTTATGCTCATGTCCTCCACTTAGAAATTTAATTCCTTTTTCATCTTAACTAAGCACGTATTGCGCTCTGTAACTGTAACTTCAGTGATTTGAGGTTTGACAGCCAGACTGGCACGAATTTCTTTTCCTTTTCCACCGTTTCACACATGGAAGATTCTTAGTGTAGATCTTAGCAATCTCAGCATAAAAGTATATTCTTTGCTTATGAAGTTAAATGTTTCCTCCTTTTCACTTGAAAGGAAGCACTTCCCAACTTCTCTTCGGCGTTTCCGAGTTGCCAAGCATTGCTCTTCTTTTTATTGTTTTTAAGGAACTAATTAATAATGCATTAGATCCTTGGAGTCATAACAAATGCATAATTATTACAACACAATTCTCATCACTTTTCAACTTAAAATTATATTAATAGAAGAAGAATGGGGTTCATATAGTTGCAAAGTACAATTCCAAGAATATCATACTCTCCTTTCTTTCTTCCATCCTTCCTATCTCCTTTCTCCTTCCTCCTTTTATGCTTTGGGATGTTGTGAAGTATAAGGGGTTGCCTGACACATCACGTTCATATCCCAAAAGTTGATCCAGTGACTCTGGGGGCTGCTAAGTGACTTACTGGTGGTAGTGTGGACAATGCAAGTGGACTGGAAAGGAGGGTGACTGATCACTGTGGGTGGCTATAGATTGGTGATGTAAGATTTCATCACTTACAATGGCTCACAATTTAGAACCTGGGAAAGTTTTATTTCTGGAATTTTTTGTGTACTGTTTTGAGACCATTGTTGACTGCTGGCTGCTGAAACCTTGAAAAGTGAAACTGCAAACTATTGTACAACAGGAAAGGGGAGCATTTCTGAAAACACTGCACTCAGCGTTTACAGTTCTCACGTGCAGTGTGCTCAGAAAGTGAGTTTCCAGAGCTGGCCGTCATTACCCTGGCTGGTGAGGCACACTGACCAGCACCTGCCCACAAGGCACAGCACACCGACCACCACCAGCCTGCACAGCACAGCACAGCACACTGACCAGCACCTGCCCACATGACACACTAACCACCACCAGCCCACACAGCACAGCACAGCACACTGATCAGCACCAACCTTCAATTGTCAGGTTGCCCAGAGAATTCATCATTCAGCATGACCAACTTAAATCTGAATACTTCTGTAACTTACAAAACAGGTGTCTCATGGATTATTAATGCATTTGTATTTGATTTGCATGAGAATTGAAAATCAGTCAAGTAGATCTGAATATCACCTTGGCTTTCCCATTGCATGAAAGGGATTTGTTGTTTCTGTTGATGATCTGCCGTCACCCCAGCACCTTTTGAAACAGTGTCTTCCAGCAACACCTCTGACACACTAACAACATGAAACTACAGACACATACGTACAAGCTCATCATGTTCGTTTTTTTAATGAGCTTTTTTGAAATTAATATTTAGATTTTAGATTGTAAATTCACCTTTCTCATGTACAACTAACAATTAGCTTATCAGTGACTGCATGATGACTGTTTTCAGTGATAGTTTTTGTTATGCAAATGTTATGGAATAAGTCAATATTTGGCAAAAAAAGAGAAAAATATATATATTTTTAAAGATACAATTTACATAACAACACAATGCAAATAACTTTTGAATAAATACAATGATGAATGATATAATTTTTAAAGGATACAATTTGCATAGCAAAACAGCACAAATAACTTTTGAATAAATCTAGTAATGATTGTTTAAGATCCTTACCATGAAAATTCTTGTTTTGTTGTTATTATTATTACTTTTCATGATGTAATCTCTTATGCGCAGGAATTTCCCTCCTCCCATCATCCCCTGTATTATAACAATATCATAGTCCTTCAACAACAATCATAAGTCCATCATTATATTTAAATTTATCATGACATTGTGGGTATAAACAATAAGTTTTATCGTAAGACATTATATATGGGTTGGCACCATGGCAGCAGCGAGTAGAGCCTGTTCCAAGCAGTGCTGGCATCCCATATGGGTGATGCTTGGAGTTCCAGCTGCCTCACTTCTTTTTTTTGATCCAGCTCCCTAGTAATGGCCTGGTAGAAATGACTCAAGTGTTTTGGCCTCTAACCCATGTGGGAGGCCTAAAAGAAGCTCCTGGCTCCTGGATTTGTGTCCAGTTGGGGAGTGAACCAGAGATTGGAAGATCTTCTCTCTCTCTTTTTTCTTCACGCCCACTCTGTGTGTATAAATGCCCTTCAAATGAATAAATATTTTCACAAAACAGACATTAAGTATTAATCAAATTCAATGTAAACAAACCCCACATTAATGAGTTGAAGACTTAACATGGCAGAGATGTTAGTTCTCTCTAATGCACATTTCATTTCCCTAATAGATCTTGAGAGTTTTATCATTTCTATTATTTATAGTATTATTTTTAGTCACATTTGATATTGTAATTTATGGATTTATATGGAAGAACAGTCCAAAGATTACAGATATACATATGCAGAGGATAAGGACATACACATTGGCTGAAGGCACAGAGAATTCAGAAGCCTGCATGTACATCTACAGGTGTAATTTATGGCAGAGCTGGTATTGTAGAACACTTAGGAAACAGATGATACTGGGGCAACACCATATGGAAGAAAATCAAGTTGAGTTCATACTGGCACCATAAACAGAATGTCATAACTTAATTATTGTGATATTTAATTGCAAAGCTGAAATATACAAACTTTAGAGGCATAACTCAGGAAACACCTGAAAAAGAAAACAAAACTCCCAAAAGAGTTAAAATACAATCAGAAGAAGCACAAAAGAAAAAGATTATGCAGAAGAAATCCTAGAGCTCAGCAGTGAGAGAGCCAAATCAGATACGCATTTAAAGGGTGATGAAGCACTTGAGTTCAAAGCACCAGTGTTAACAACTCTTCACAAAGTGCCCCATTATTAATATTTCTCATCTGCTGAGTTACATACCAGAAATCATACAGTGAGCCATAAATTTAATTATTTTAATTAGCTCTCTACTGAAAACTGCATTATTCCATCCTCTGCAAAGAGCAGACCACTGGAAATCAGTTGTTTTGAGAAGAATTTGCTATCACTTTCTAACTTGGGGGAAGTTTATCAAAGAAGTTTAATTAAGATTGGTCAAATGACTGTTAGACTTGTTAATTCTCTTACTAAGGGGTGCCCTACTTAATACAACATAGTTGTTAGAAATGCTACTCATTTTAATACATATTTACTGATGTGCAATTTTTAGAGAAATCATTTCTTAACATCTGTTTTAAGTATGTTTTATGAAAACCTAGCATCTATAAAGATAGTTCTACATAGGGAAACTGGTTGTCATGTAATCTGATTGGCAAAGTCTTCGTTTTCTTTCTTTTTTTTTTTTAAGATTTATTCCATTTTTATTACAAAGTCAGACACACTGAGAGGAGGAGAGACAGAGAGAAGAAGTGGAGCTGCCGGGATTAGAACCAGCGGCCATATGGGATCAAGGCGAGGACCTTAGCCACTAGGCCACACTGCCAAGCCCAAAGTCTTCGTTTTCAAACTAATTGAAATTGGGCATCTGTCAGTTCAAGCCTAACTTGACTTTTAGACTCAATGTAAACTTATGTCCCGTACAAAAATTCATATGGCTGTACCCCAATTCCAACAGATAAGGCACTGAGTCTTGCCACTTGTGTGCCTGGATGCAGTACACACTGTAGCCCTCGGCATTTCTTTGCTTTGTGTTCACCAGGCTGTCTTGCATGTTGGTAATAAAGAGCTAGAAGAGGTCAAGTTACACGTCAACCCATTGACGTCTTATTTATGATAACCCAGCTTAAAATAATGTGGGCCCAAATGGTGCGTTTTTTTAAATAAAGTGTCTATGAGACAGGGCAAGAACAGGACTTCACTGTTATTTGGTTTAAGAAGTTGCAGAAGTTGCATTCTAACAGAAAATTTGGACCAGGGAAATAAAGTATGACTCAAATCTGTGTAGTGAAAGGGCATGCTGTGTGCTCAGGCCTAGAGAAGTTGCTGGACCTCAGAGACGAGGAAAATTCTTCTGGAGAGACATGCAAATCAGTGAGACATGTTAAAAGGGAAAATTATGTTGCTTTCAAACTTGATTCAGTGCTAGAAAATGGAACATCCTTAAAGATTTTTAAGAAAAGGAGATAGGGCCCAGTGCTGTAGCCTAACGACTAAAGTCCTCGCCTCACATGCGCCAGGATCCCATATGTGCACCAGTTCTAACCCCAGCAGCCCACTTCCCATCCAGCTCCCTGCTTGTAGCCTGGGAAAGCAGTTGAGGACGGCCCAAAGCCTTGGAATTCTGCACCCACATGAGAGACCTGGAAGAGGCTCTGGGCTCCTGGCTTTGGATCCACGCAGCTCTGGCCAGAAGATCTTGCTCTGTCTCTCCTCCTCTCTGTGTATCTGACTTTCCAATAAAAAAAAATCTTTAAAAAAGGACAAGGTAACTTACAGATTTGTATGTTTGTTTGGTCTTTCAAATTTATGTAAACCATTTTAAACTTTGAAGAATTGCAGAATTATTCCTTTCAGCCTTTTTTTTTCCTCTCTTTTTTTTTTGTGACAATAGCAGAAGATGAATTTCCTTAAAGGGAATGGATTATAAAACAAAGAATTGTTTACACCCAAAAAGGGACCAAAATCACAGAAGCGAAGAAATGATGAGAAAGGTTAAGAAATCGGTGTTGAAAAGGAATTGGAATTAGCAATGACCATCAGTGTCGAAATCCACCACTAAAGGGTACATAGTAAGAGGATGGTGGAGGTGAACACCTGAATGAAACAAAAGAAAGGCTTGAACAGGAGGAGAATTGTGACTAAAAAGAGTACAGGAAGACAATTGGCAGCAAAGCATATAAACAAAAGACAAACAGTCAAGCTGAGGGCAAAAGGTTCAAAAAGGGGCAAATAGAAACCAAGGTTAAAGGGACAACCTTTTAAAAACAGATAATAATGAGAAATTTAATCCGTCCAACTGTCATATCATCATAAAGGTAGGAGTCAGAAGAACCAGATACTAGTGATAAGCAAATCCAGTGGGCAGTTCCAGGAAGAATCAGAGAACGAAGAACAGGAATAGCATGGCGGTGGGTGAGGTGACTCTCCTGCACTGCCCCAGCAGAGCAGAGCTCTTGGCTCTCGGTGAACAGGCAGGTATGACTGTCTGCTCAGAAGTCAGACACCCATGTTTGCTGCCCTTCTCTTCCTTGAACACAGCATCATGACTGTGGGCCAGAAGCCAGTAAAGAGTTGACTTTGGAGCAGTTGCAGCCCTTGCCTAAAGGGACTCTGTGCAACCGCAGGCTGGAGTGATGATTGTCCAACTCTCATCTTGCCACATCATATGAGATACTTCCTGCTCTCAATCCCAGCATACATGCTCTGTCCATTGCTTTATTTTACTGCCAAGTTGTCAAGTCCTTGTCCTTTTTTATATTTTTTAGAAATTGGTGTCTTGTCATACAGACTATATATTATATATTATACATAAACCAAACAGAGAGAGGGGTTCTGCTGGAGCAGCCCTGAGAGACAGATATTTCAAAGCTGGTCCCATCAGTAATAAACTTGCACCCTGTTAGAAATTTTTGGAATAAATTTAGCAAAAGTCATGGCAAATCTCCACAGTAAAAGCAAGCATATGTTAAAGCTATTAAAGTAAGACCTGAATATGTGGGGAGAGGTGCTATGTTCATGGGTGGGGAAGACTCCAGTAGATGGCACTTCTCCTTCAAGTCATCAGTGGTTTCAACATAATCCCTTGGGGTTGAGTTTTTAGTTTTGTTTTGGAAAAATTGGCCAATACTTAAAGCTATACAGAAATGTAGAAGACTAAGAGTGCGACCTCAGAAACAAAGTTAGAAACCAAGTTGGGATTGTCTTTGGGCTGTGACTACAAAGTTAGACTCACCAGAACAGTGTGGTACAGCCATAGGGATCAACAAATAGATCATGAGTTCTTCTGCATAGAGAGCTTTGGGTAGACCCTCACCTACATTTGATTCCCAACAAAGATCCAGAGAAACACAGTCCTGGAAGGAAAAGCAATAAAAGGAAGGGTTTTTTTTTGATAACTTACCTTGAAACACCTGCATATGGAGAAAAAAACTAACAGTTTCTATGTTGCACCATACATAGAAATCGTTTTGCGATATGAATCATTACAAAATGTAAAATCTAAAACTACAGATTTTCAGAAGAAAGCATCAAAGAATATCTTAATAACCTAGGAGGAATCAGAGATTTCTTAAGATGCAGAAAGAAATCACCATGAGAAGAAGTTTATAAATTCATTTTTATCAAAATAAAAATTGTGTTCATTAGAAGACACCAATAAGGACAAAAAACAGTCCATACAGTGGGAAAAAATATTCACAAAAATAGGCTTATCTAAAGATCGTATAGGTAAATAATATAATCAGCTTTAATGGGGAAAATGATCAATCAGAGCAAGAAAGGGAAGGAGGAGAACAAGTGATTCAAAAAGTTGTTATATAATACCAAAGCTGTATGAGAGAAGATACCCAGATAGTTAGTAAGCAGGTACTCAGCATCATTAATTGCCAAGTAAATGCAAGTTGTAAGATAAGGTAATGCTCCCATGTGGCTCGAACTAAATAGATTGTTAGATATCGAGGACCATGAGTAACTTGTCTTCTTGGACATTGTATAGGAAAATTAAATGGTTCAATCTCTTTAGAAAAGAGTCTGGAAATTTTTCCCAATGTTAAGCATATACTTAACCACATGCCCTGGTGGTTCCTAGATAGTTACCCAAGAAAAATAAAGGACAAGTTCACACACAAAAAATGTTTATGATCAGTGCCTACTGTGTGTATGAACTTTTCATAAAACTGAAACCAGCTCCAATATCATCAAGGACCTGGTATCATCATAGTTAACTTTCATGGACAGAATGTTGGATGGCAAAACCAATGGAACATGAGGGTACTTCCCGTATGATGACAAAGACCTGTGAAAGAGTACATGGATTAGGGTTAGCTATAGTAACACGCGGAGTGGTTGAGGGGGAGACATGGGGAAAAGGATTGAAATTAGAAAGGGAAGAACCTTGAAAGGGACTTGAGTTAGGACTGATGTGTTGTTCCCTCAACTGGCTAGTGGGAAAATGGATTCATTTCATCATTTTTCTTTATAACTCACACATATACAGAAAGTATTATTTGATACATATTCAACGTTTAACAAATGTTTCTTGACAAGCAAAAAAATGTAGTGTGTAAAACATTTCATTAGCAACAATATAATATGCAAAATGTAAGAAATAGCTCTTTCAGGTATTATTAATTCAGGCACTCATCCCAGTATTTATCAAAGGCCAGAATCCAGTCTAATGCTAAATATGACATTAGTTAAACCTGTATTTAAGGGTTTCAGTCTCAGTAGCTGTATTTTAAAAATGAATTGAAATACACTGAAATTGAAAGTGATTACAGCTTATGCAGGCTAAAATAAAGCAGTGCTTTGCAGACTGTTTCTCCAAGATTGTGCCATCGCCACGTGGAAGGAGCAGAAAGCTTTTCACTTACATGAAAAGCTGAATGAAATTCTCAGGAAAGACACCAAGTGATTTTGTTTTTCTTTTGGGGTGGCTCTCCTTCACCAGGCTTCTTTTAGAATAGAGAAGGACCAGGCAAATGAGAGAGCCCAGCTCTGACCTTCCTCCCCTCTCGTTAGTCCCATCCAGCTGCCTTCTGAGGACATACTGTTATGAACTGAACTAATTATTGACCCAACATCAAATTACCTTGCAACCAGGTCACTGAGAATGTCTCCCATATTTTATTCTCTTCAAAAAAAAAAAAAGGGCTATGATAATTCTCCCAGATGTTATGGTTAACACCTAGAGTCTTTTTTTTTTTTTTTTCTGTTGAATTCAAAACATTTTCAAGGTTATTTATAGACTTGGTATCTCAACTTATCTTGCAAAATCTGTGAATATTTTTCACTAAATCACCTTGCCAAAGAATGAGGGCTGACCCAGCAGCTGTAATGTGATCCTAAATTTGTAGCTTAAAATTAAAAAGGCTTACCTTAATCCTCTATTCTTTTACAAGAGTTCAAACATTCCTTTGGATGCCAAATAATAAATTCGTAGTGCTCTGTATCCACCAAGATGACAGCCTGGTGGCTTATATGAAGTACTTAAATATACACAAGTGCAATTCCAAAGCCTTATTGCTTCATTCATCATAGGACATGCCAGAGGCCTGCAATATTTTGTAAGAAAAGCTACTTGACTTGCATGCATTCTCATAGGAATGAGCAGGAATATCATGCCAGTTTAATCCTAAGTATGGAAGGGAGGGTTCCAAATGACATTTAATTGTATGAGTTATTTTCTATCTTAAGCTTTGTAGGGCACAAAATAAGATTCTGTCCTTTCATATCACTTTTTATTTTTAAAGAGTCTGAGTGATGATAAAAAAATCTAAAATCTAAGCTTAAAAACTGTCAAGTGATTTATGATATTTCATTTATTTTTCAAAGGATTGGGGTGTCACCAGTAAGCCTATTAGAATTGTAGGTTTAAAGTTCGTCAATTTTAAAAAAGACCAGCTGCACAGACAAGTGTGCAAGTGTTGTAATCTAATTCTGTGTGATTTTTTTTTAATACTTCAAAGTATCAAAGGCAGTTTTTCTTAGGTCATAAATAGTTGTTTATGTCATCATGATTTCAAATGTTCAAGTATATTTCAAGATCTATTTTAAAGTTTTAAGAGGTTTTTTTTTTTTTTAATGTGGTCATTACAACCTCAAGGCATGTTTCGTGTTTCCTTCATCTACATTGGTGGACACCATCAGAAATGGGTGTGGAACACTTGGAGACTACTTAGGAATTCTCAGAGATTACGTCATCTAATCCCTTTTTAAGAGCTATTTCCATATTATGCCTTTAAGTTTGGGTAAAATAAAAATTTACGTGCAGCTATAAGAAATATTATAGAGATCTTCCAAAAATTAATGCGAAATGCATATTCTGAAACAACAAATTTTTTTAAAAAAATTAGTATTTCTTATCCTTAAAAGACAGAGAGAGTGGAGAAGATCTACTGGTTTGCTCTCCAAGTTCCTATAATAGCCAGGACTGGGCCAGGCTGAAGGGAGGAGCACCTGATTTCATCCAAGTGTCCCAAGTGGGTGACTGGTACCCAGGTACTTGAGCCAGGATAAGCAATAACAGGAAGCTGAGCTGGAAGTGTAGTAACCGGGACTCAAACAAGTCACTGGATACAAGATGCAGGGTGTCCCAAGGGGTGCCTTGCCCACTGTGCCAAACACCTGTGCCATAACTGTAAAGTTTTTTAGATCACAATAAATTTTTCTTTCTGCCCTATTTATACGCAAAGCTTTTGAAGAATCTTTATATAAATCCCATGTCTTCCTTCCTCCCAACAGTACATCCAGGATATTAATGTTGATAAAATCCAAATCTTCCTCAGATTTCCCTATTGTTTTCTGTATGTACAGTTCTGCACAATTTTTAATCACATGTGCAGTTTCTGGAATCTACCAGAGTCCAAAGGAACATTTCTGTCCCAGGGACTCCTCATTTGTGTCCTTTTATAACCTCCTTCACCTACTCTTCCACCCCATCCCTCATCCCTGGAACTTACTAATTGGTCCTGTTTCTACAGCTTTCTCATGTCAATCATGTTGAGGAAATAGAGTCTTGGAGTATTTTACCTTTGGGGATTGACTTTTCGTCCAGTATAACCCCCTTGAGATTTATCAAGTTTGTTCAGTATATCATTAGTTCATGAAAATCTGTTTTGGTTTTTAGTTGATTCACACATGCAATATATCACAAGATGATGTAAAATAACCATTTAAGCGATATTTATTTAAAGAAGTTATGAAATTAACCTATTGATTAAAACTGCTGATGTGTTTTTTTTTTTTGGTCATCTTAGTGAATTTAATTGAATGTTTTCCATATCTTAACATACAAAGAAAGATCAGATGAATCACCATGTGTTTATTGAAAATATATTTTCAGTAGGGGGAAAATAAAAAAACCATTGTGCACTACATGTCTTTCTGGTAAAAACTGAAAACATGAAGCTGCAGGGCAAATCTATGCTCTGATTCTACCAGATTTGCTCCTTGGTTGTTTGGCTTTTCTTTCCATTGTGCAGCCTGGGGTTGTTGAAGGAGCTCCCTTTCGTATGCTCTGTTGTTACCAGAGGAAGTTTGCTCACTTAGATGCTTCTAGAATGACTTCCTTGTTTTCTTGAAATTTCAGCTGAGTATAATACTCATGCTTCTCTACTGTACCCCTTCTAAATGCATTGTTCCTGTCTTCCCTGATGGAAAGGGGCAGTGAGTATGAATGATGGGACAGTGAGTATGATGATGGGACAGTGAGTATGAATCATACAGTATTTGGCCTCATCTGGGAAGTCTTCCCAAAGGAGGGTATATTTAAGTAGAAGGGAAGCAGGAGTTAAGAAGGTAAACATCAAAGAGCACTTTAGACAAAGTAAAGACTGTGTTGTGGGAAAGAACAAAGCAAGAAGGAGGAATTGGTGGCCAGCCTTGTGGTATTGCAGCGGAAGCCTGTGTGTGTAATGTCGGCATCCCAGATGGGCACTGGTGCAAGTCCTGTCAGCTCCACTTCCAATCCAGGCTCCTGCTAATGCACCTGGGAAAGCAGTTGAGGATGGCCCAAGTGCACAGCCTCCATACCTATGTTGGGAACTGGATGAAACTCCTGGCTTCTGGCCTCAGCCTTGCTCATCCCTAGACGTTGAGGCCATTTGGGGAGTAAATGAGCGGATGGAAGATTCTCTCTCCTCTCTGTAGCTCTGCCTTTCAAACACATAAATAAATAAGTAAATAAATAACTACAACTTTAAAAAAAAAAGTTAATCAGGTGGCCTGTCTGGCTCTTGTGTTCCGGAGCTCTCGAAAGTGGGTTTCTTAGTTGGCCACAGGGAATCCTTTGGGAACAGGTGCAGGGCTGGAAGCGTGCAGTTTCGCAGAACAGAGAAAAAGCCGTAACATGTTATGCAACAGGAACTGTGAATCTGGTTTTATGGGTTTATTTTAAGCAAACATGTAGTGATTATTTAAAAAATCGATTTTTGAAAGAGGCCTCTTGTACTGAACAGGTTATCTTATATTCATATCTACTTTAGATGACATTTTTTTTTTCCACCAGCATGATTCCTCAGCTTTTGACTTTTCAAAAGCTTGAAGGATGGGGCCGCCATCTGATGCTCTGTGTGAGCCCAAAGGTATTCAACAAAAAACTAAGGAGAAGACAACTAGTTATTGTAACTGCACTGGTACTGTGGGATATTTTTATAAAATCAGTAGGTAACTCATTTGAAATAATAGTGACCTCTTTTTTAACCTGCCAAAAGAATTACTTTCCCTTTCCCAATTAAAATGTTTATTTTATGTGACTGAGAGTGTGACTCATAATTGAAACATGCTGTATAGTTCTTTTTCATAGTTTTTTTAATAATGAAAATGTCTATTTGACTGCACTGCATTGCCTTAAGGTTTTGATGTTTTTAGTAGTGATTTTTTCTGGATGGTTTCTATTCAAGAAAATGTAAAACTGTTATTACCAAATATTACCAAGAAGTAATATTTTCCAATTTAACTTCTCTTAATATGGAATTTGCATAACATTTCTTCCTATAGCTCCTTTCAATACCAGCTTTTCTCTTTCTCGTGCCTGTGACCTCAGGTGATCCTTCTCCCCACCCCTGTGCGTGGCACTTATGCCCTCCGCCTCCAGGAAGGCCTCACATGGCTGAGCTCCTAGCATATCCTGATCAGAACCTACCTCCCTTCTTAAGAAAGGCCCAGCTATTTCATCTTCACAAGCTGTGAGGAAAACAGATGCACCTGCCACGACCTTTGTTTCTGTCAGGACGATAGGTCCCACATCTCTTTGCGCCGGTACCATACTTGTGTGGATATACTGCATGCAGTGTAGTCATCACAGTTGATGGAAGGTGTGATGTACTGGCGTGAAAGCATTGTTTCAGGCTTAGGACTGTGCTCCGTAGTGATGACCATGGCTGCATAAGCCACAGCTGCTTCTGAAATGCCTTTACCATCTCATGAATCTGGGGTGGAAGCACCCTTCTATCAGTAACACCATCTCTTACGTGTCAGAAAGTGGTTTACCATGCAACACTAAGAAGTGTTTTTTGTTGCCTTCTAGATGAGGGTGTATAATACTCGTGTAGCTTTCTAAAGTAGAAGTAAATGAGTGAGGGTGAGTAGGAATGAAGACCAGGCACAGAAAATTAAAGTGGAAAGCAATTTTCTAAGACTTGTTATAGCAGGTATTATTTGGAGGGTTTTGGATTCTGATTTTGAAATAATGATAAATAAGCTCTCAGCCCAAAGTCAGGCTATATTTTCTTCAGTTAAAAAGTTTGGATGTATTTGAGGTGAAATGTAATACTCCTATTGAGCATGCAAATATGGTAATGATTTAGTAGCATAATCATAAAGATTATGTGGGAAGACACGGAGTGTTGATTATATAATAATTGGAAACAAACCAACATATTTTTATGGATTTAGAGCTGTATATAAATTTCGTAGTACTCAAGCCATGTCATGATTTAAAGAAATCTTAGTACTTCGTTGTATTATACAAGAAGATAAGAGTAGTGTCTTTATGGGTATTGCTAAGGATCAAAAATACTGTATAAATTCTTCAAAAATTATACAAATAGCTTTAATGGTACCCAAGTACTACTGGGTTTTTTTCTCATGAAAGTTTGAAAAATCCATCTTTTCTAGGTATATTGAAGAAAGTACATTTTCTCTTCTAGAGATATTAATGGAAATAACCAGAATCCTCATACAAGACTAGCAAAAGGTATTTTTTAGGCGATTTTTATACATGATGCATTTGCCTTAATTTCTAGATTTGGCTCATAAAACTTACTTTAAAAAATCAACATTAGTGGATTCAATTTCCCAAAGTGTATTTTATAAGTAAAATTTCATAATCATAGAATTTATATCTGCTGTATAAATTCAGAAACAATATTTCTTTCAGAAAGTACTTTGGCAGACTAAATTTCAGTGTTGGTTGTTTGAAATAACATTATTTTCACCATGCACTTGGATGAATTTTTTTTATACACAGCGTTCATCTCAGCCATTTATTTGAAGCATAACCAGGAGATAGATATGAAATTAATCAGGAAAGACAGGTGAGCTACTTTCACTTGCTACTTGCTCTCCTTAGAGCGCTTCAGAATAGACTTGTTTAAGAACCAATCCAAGGTGTGAATTTTGCCATGCTTCCCTCTTACCATTAGAGTGACATTAAATTGTGCGGGGAGTCCTTTGAAAGGTGAGGCCCTCTTGAACATACCACAAGTTGGGTCCCATGCCCAGATCCAAAACTAAAAATCAACTAAATTTCACAGACATCTATAGAACATTGCATTCAAAAAGAGCACAGTACTCATTCTCTTGAAGTGTTCATAGAACATTCTCTAGTATGAGCTGCAGTTAGGCCATAAAAGGAGCGTAGCCTTGTGGCTCAGTAGCCACTTCCCATGCCAGCATCTCATATCAAAATGCTGGGTTGCATCATCTTTGCTTCACTTCTGATCCAGCTCCCTGCTGATGTGCCTGGGAAGGCAGCAGAAAATGGGTCTCAGGTTTCAGCCACTGCACCTGCGTGGGAGACCCAAGTGGAGTTCCTGATGCCAGGCTTTGGCCTGACCGAGATCTGACTGTTGTGGCGTTTTGGGGAGTGATCCGGTGAATGGAAGCTCACTCTTTCTCTCCTACTTTCTCTGTCACTCTGCCTTTCAAAACAGCCAAGTAAATAATACAAGCCTCAATATATACAAAATGCATTGAAGTAACACAGAATATGTTTCTCTGGTCACCACAGAATATAATTAGAAATAAATAACAGAAGCAAATTTGGGAAATTCACAAATATGTGATAATTAAATGAATAATAGACTTCTAAATAGACTGGTAAATAAAAGAAGAAATCACCAGAGGTATTAGAAATTAGATTGAAATAAATTAGTCTAAAACATTGCAAGCCACAATTTATGAAATCCAATTAAAAATTTTTACTGTTCACAGAGAACTTTGTAAATGCTTATATATTTTTAAAAGGATCTCAAATTGATAATGTAATCCTATGCCTTAAAAAAGAAATATTAGCAAGTTGAAGGAAAAAATAATAACAAAGCACACATACATGAAGTAGAAATTAAGACAGTAGAAACAAAGATAAGGTTAATTCTTCAGAAAGATAAACCAAATTGATGAATTTAGACTGTGGCCAAGGAAGAAGGGAGCACTCTTTACTAGAGTAAGAAATGAAAGGGGATCACTGCTGAGCCTATGGAAATTGGAAGAAAAAATTACAAAGACCTGTGAGGAACAATTCTATACCAATTATTAGGTGACTTAGGTGAAATTCAAAACTGATTGAAGGGCAAAATAAAAATTTATTCAAGGAGAAGTAGAAAATATGAACTATGGTAAGTGTGATAAGTGTGATGATGAAATTATTTTTAAAAAGGGTGCTTTCCCCCGCCACCAAAGAAAAACCTTGGCCAGATGGCTTCAGTGGTAGGTTATACCCAAAAACATATAAAACAGTGAAGACCAATGCTTTGAAAACTCTTTCAGCAAATAGAAGAGGATCACTCTGAATTCCTTCTGTGAGGCAGGTATTAGCCTGATGACAAAACCTGACAACAAAGAAAATACAGACCACTGACCCTCATAAAAATATGTACGACAAACTATTTGAAAAGCAAATCTAGTCACATTGTAAGCTAAGACCAACTGAGATTCAACTGAGGAATGCAAAAAAATGGTTCCGCATATTAAAATCAATGTAGTATATTACATTAATCAAAGCATTTGATAAAAACTCAAGTCGTTTTTACCATGAAAACACAGCATGCTAAAAACAGATGGCAGTGGAGCTCTTTACCCTGACATAGGACGTTGGTGGAAACCCCACAACCTGTGTGAGAGTGTGAAAGCCTGGAAACTTTGATGCTGAGAGCAAGAACAAGACAAGGCTGTTCAACAAGGCCTGTCTCTGTTCGACCTAGCATTGGAAGTTCAACCCAGGATCAGTAAGAAAGAGAAATAAAAGGAATTTAAATTGGAAAAGACATAGAGTTCCTATTTAAATTGGAAAAGACATAGAGTTCCTATTTGTCATATATGCTTAGAAGTTTTAAGGAATACACTAAAAATCTGTTGGAGTTAATAAATAAGCACAGTTGAATGACACAAGAGGACAATAAATATTTATTGTGTTTACAGATAGTAGCAATGAACAATCCAAAAATGAGACTTAGAAAATGATTATATTTACTGGAGCATCAAAAGAAGTATTACTCTGGGATAAATTTAGCAAAAAAAATTCAAAATTTGTAATGCTGTAGACAAAACTGTCTTGGAAAAGTTGGCAAATTCATGTTTTTCTGTTCCTAAACTAAACGAAAAAGCCACAGTGAACAAAACAGTGTGGTATACTTGCATAAAGATAGACCTGTAGATCAATGGAGTAGATTTAAGAGTGCAAGAATTACAACTTACATCTATGAAACACTGGTCTTTATCACAGGGCCCAAGACAGTCCCTCTCCCTCGGTCCCCCACTCTGTCTACCACCCCCTCTGACTGACATCCTGAACCTACTAGAATGTATTTGAATGGAGTCCCTCCTAAGCGGTCTGTCACTGTGCCAGGAGGCTATTGTACCCTGAGAACTCAAAGGATCTGACCCCAACCTTCAAGAGCCTCTCTCATCTGTTGTAGGTATCAGACATTACCTAAGGAAAACTTGTGTCATACCAGTACTGTTGGCAGAGCCCTGGTGTGGTTGACAGCCTGAGAGGCGACCAAGAGCCTTGTGGACATGCTGTGATTTCAGAGGGCTTGGGGCCTGGAAGGGTGTGTTCTCCTTTGTGTTTGGAGAGCATCATCATGGCTCGTTTCACTAGAGAAGGCCAGGATGGAAGTAGGGGACTACAGCTACCAGAAATGCTCAGTGGCGTCTGCAGGGGCTGATCAGCTTGCACCTGCGAAGTGGCATTAGGGATGAGATACAGCAAACATGAGGGCTTTTGAGGAGATACAGTGGGCATGGGCTGGTGCACATAGACATGGGGAGTCAGGCAGAGAGGCCCCCACCCCACGGTGGCTTTGCAATTTGTTAGCCAGAGATCTTCCTCCAGATGCGCCTTAGAGATAACTGAATGATGTAACCAGAGTTCTTTATCTCCAGCACAGTCCCATGTTGTATAGCATTGTGTGATTTACTGATAGCAAACCTTTGGGAGGAAAGCACATGTCTGAGAAAGTTAGATGATTTCCTTCATGGATTTCCCAGATGAATTTTGCTCCTGGTGTCTCTTTTGTCCCAGTCTGCAGCCTTGGAGTCTCAGCATAATGTACTTGGCCCAGTGCTATACAGATCGTCTGTCATGTACGTTTCTTCATTTGGATGGAAATAATGAAAACAGACCCCGAAATCATTGGCTGGCAAATGACTGCCTTCCAGTGGGGGATATCTGGAATGAGTTCAGTTTTAGCATTTTCTTATTTGCTTGGCCAGCCAAGGTGCTTCAGATGTCAAGTTTTTCAATGATGTTTCCATCCTGCAATTATGTGTGAGCAATGGTCTTTTATTATAACTTCTAAAAGCAATTTTGGCAATCTAACACTGCACTGAAATATATTTTAAAATTTATGCCCCCTAAAATTTTTCAGATGACCACCAAAGAGTCATGGCGCACAGACTTGGATTTGGGAAGCTGGCACAGAGAACCAACTGACAGGCAGAGACCGGAAAAAGACCTGGTATGCACATAGGTTGGGACTGAATTCACCCCCTGTGATAAAGGCATCTCCCGGTTATCAGTACTTTATGTTAATACATGAATGATAGACAGATGAAAAAGCTGTTAATACCATTTATATGCAGCATCTGGGAGTGGGTGCAGTTAAACCAGAGCCTAGCACTCCACCCAGGGGTGATAGGAGCCCAGCGACATTAGCCATCATCCACTGCCTCCAGATGCAGTAACACCATGGTAGACTGGAAGCCCAGAGGGCCAGGACTCAAATCAGGCACTCTGATGTGAGATGTTGGCATCCCCGGCAATGACTTACTCCACCTTGCCACAACATCTGTCCGTCAAGAATAGTTTTTACATGTATACATTACTGGTGTCAAAAAAAAAAAAATAAAACAGATAATACCCCATGGCACATGAAAATGACAGAAAATTCAATTTTGGTATCCATAAAACTTTAGTGTAATTTTGGAAATGTCATTGTTATTGCTTTTATGTACAAGAGGAGAATCACATAGAAATGAAACGGTTTACTTCCCAACATTTTATTGAGAAAAATTTTCCAGTGCCCACGTCTTGGAGTTATTAGTTATTTTGTGTTAAATGAGTGAATCTTTCTTTGACAAAACATGCACACTCGCTAAAGAAAGCATATGAATTTAATCAGCTGTGACTGGAGAACTTCTGCCTTGTTTTGATTTAAAATAAGTACAACTTTCCATCTTGGTTAAAATTCTGTTGAAACTAGAATATAAGTTGACAAGGACTCTCAATTCAGGACTCATGCTGTTGGCTAGCTAGGTATAGGCATGCTAGAAATTGTATGTTCTCCCAAAAGAGTAGGAAGGCCTGGATTCCTCTGAAATCTTATCGAGGGCCAAGTGTATGTTTGCTTGCACATGTGTGTGTATGTATGTGGAAACATTGAAGGATTCCTGACATTGGTTAAATAATTTTTATGAAGATCTACTCTGCCCTGGATTATCTCTGAAATCTTGCTAACTCCTTCATTTAGATCTCTGTCTTTCAGAGTAGATTCATTAATAGCATTTTTTAGAAAAGCTCCTCTCCAAGGATTTGGGAATGGTGGGAAGAAGACAGCCAGCGCCCGTGCCTGGAGGAGTATGTCAGGGAAGATGAGTGTTAACTTTACTGTAAGTGTTGGGAAAGGAGAATTAAATTGTTCAACACGAACATCAAAGAACAGGACTTCGCCTAATCAGACAAAGTCAGGAAATAGTGTTCCTGCAGAGCTTTCTTTTCCTGAGTTTTATGCTGATTTTGAAAATCCACCTTTAGCTGAAGACATCATGAAATGGAAAATATATTGGTTTTAGACAGCATTGAAGCAAGAATTGTCGAGAAATTACATATAATGTTTCTCTTAAGGGTACACGTGCTATCTGCTAAATTGCTGTGTGAGACAGTAGGCAGATGGACCTAGTGCATTTGATTTGGCCAGAAAATTATTTGTTGTTTGTAATAGCCACTGTGAAATTGGAATGAGGAAAATACAGAGAGTGCTGGGGGGAAAAAAAAAGGCTGCCATTCTGTTTGTTAATTACTATTTGAAAATTTTTTAAAAATCTATTGATTCTTTTTTTAACAGAAATGTCCTTTGAAGTAGTTCCTACTAGAGCCCTTCCCTCTGATTTTTAGAACAGTTATTTACCGTTTTATCGTGAGAACTAGTGGTTTTATAGCTACAAACACAGTTACACATTTGCAGAACACATACATGTACATACCTTTATGTAACCCTTGAGCCCTCAAAATAATGCTGCTCATAATTTGCTGTTTCTCTGTGGAAATGCAGTGTTTTTTCTCTCTTTGCCTAGTATGTCACAACTTGCTTTCTTTATGAGTTTTCGTGGATCTCTTCCCTGCCAGTGTTTGGGGAGAAACACCTGTGGTTGAATCTGCACATGTAGCCTTTCTAGTCTCATTGCTGATGTTGTTTGGTGTGAGCCATCCATAAGGTACAACAGGAAGATACGGTAGAAACCTAACCCTCTCCCACACACATACGCACCCAGTGTGCTTCCCTATGCATTCCCTTCCGGTAGCTCCGACCCTTGCTACGACTTGCCTTTTGAAATCATCCTATTTCAATATTCACTTACATACACTAACACTATCTTTACCCCCATCATTCATGGGCGACCCAAATGTTGAGTGAACTGACAGCAGCAAAACCGCTGATTTTTGTCATATGGAGGTGTAAGATTGTGCAGCAAACATAAGAAGAGACTTCCCCCATTGCTTCTATTTCAAGTTTAGGTTTTTTGCTGTGTGATGGTTGTAAGTGGACCATCCGCAGGGGGCCAGTCTTTTTAGATCTTCATTTTAGATCTTCACAAGTGGAGCTTGCACATCCCAGAAGTCCAATACACAAAGCCTCACAGTGTTGCAGGACACCGCCTCCCACTCACAGCTGCCTAGGTTGGCTTCTCTTACTATCAGTGTTCTGAGTACAGATCTGGCTCATGGGAGAGTCCAGGAACGAATGCACTTGCTGCTGTCATCTCCACTCTAACTGGGGGACTTGCAGCTGCCGTCTATGATGTCCTGTTTTAATCTGGAGCCACCTGAATTCTTTTGAGTCCCTCCATTCAGCTTCTGGAAGAGCAGAGCCTAGGGAGGGATTGCAGATTGGGGAAATCTCTCTGGGAATTTACCTAGACCTGAAAAGATATCCTTCCCATTCCCATAACACTTGCCCTTGGCCTGTCCCCAAAGCAGGCCTTGTTTCATGATTGATTTCTTCACACAACTCGAATGCTAGAATCTCAGCAGACAGGTGATTTGCAAATGTCTGGTTCCATCCCACAGGTTGCCCTTTCAAGAACATTGATTACACGGTTTCCCATTTTGTTATGGTCCAGATTATCTAATTTTGCCCATGCTTCAATGTCATGTCAGTCGCTTTTCATATTTTCATCTGTATCAGTTCCTCTACACTAATAAGGATAAACTGCCGTGGAATATACATCATGGCAAAACCAGGGCCGGCTGGTAGGGCAACTCCAACACACACATACATGAAATGTTGTTCGTCAGCTAATGTGAAAATTAACGATATTGGGTTACAAAGTGCAGCTTGATGTGGAACTATAAGGAAATGGATTATGGAAACATGGCCAAACATAAGAATGAATGACTAGGAGAGTCCTCCTAATCACATCCTCTGCATTGGGATCCCTGTATATTCCCCAATAAACCATTCTAGAAATCCTGGCAAGGAAAACATGATCCTCTCTTGACTTTAGGATTCCTATTTTCCCATGTTTCTCATGTGGTAATGCCTTAATGTCAGTTACTTCCAGCGAGAGAACAGCAGGAATTTCTATTGCAGGTTAACTTTCAAATTTAGGGAAATTTAAAAAAAGATACCTTGGGTGTATGTCACATTAGCTTACATTTCAAGAAACACTTTTAGTTACACAGCAACAGAGTTTCATACTCCACTTAGTGATTGCTTACTGGCAGGACTTATGAGCAGGCATTGCACAGAAAGTTCTAGAAGCATCTTTTCAACCTACAGCTGAGAACACAACCAACTCATTCTGAAATGGTTTTCTTTGTCCTGAGAAATTTAAAGAAACTCAAATGTAAGTGATTCTCTCCTTCACATGTAGTTTCTCCTTTTAAAATAATGTTGTTGTTGTTGTTACTCCACCCCTCCCACCTAACTTTTCTTCCTTTGGTGATTTCCACTTACTTATCTTTCCCAACTCACGAGACCAACACAGGCACTGCAGGGCTTCCTTGGCCCTCATGCTGCCCATTCAGACCCACCACTGACTGTTGCACGCTGTGTCCTCCAGCATGTGTGAGTGTACAAACAAGTCCCTGAGGGTGCCTCTCTGGTTGGGGCGCTTACAGAACACACACTTGTTTCCAGCGCCCAGGCACACAGCTTCCTCACCACCACTCACCCTGGCCAGGGGCTGGAAGGGGACAGGAACCCGATCTGGCAGGAAACAGAACTGCTCTCACCAGACCATCTTTTCCCTCAGAATGCCAAATGTAGCTTGATTGTTTAAAACTTCAATAGGAAAAGAAGATATATAACAGAAATACCTTTTTCTTTTATTTTCTTTCAGATTTAAATATTTTGAGTGACAGCACAGGAAGCTTTTGGTAACAGAACACAGAGGGAAACCCTCGTTTTCTGCAAAAGGACTCCATGTGTGCTTACAGTCCCCCCAAAGTTTCCACTTAAACTTTCCATGTGTGAACATCAGGCATTTGAGCGGTGACTTTGTTCCATTTTAAGCACAGTGGTGTGGATGAGCAGTTTTGCTTTGTGTACAGGTACAGTCACTCTGAATAGGCTCATCCATTATCAAAAGGCACCCTCATATGTTTAGTCAGGGTCACAGTGTTCAGTTTAACGGTACTATGATAATAATCACCATAATTAGTCTCAGATTTGCCTTCCTTCCCAAAAGACAAGACTTTCCTCCCCCCAAAGCCTGCTTTAGACATGAAAATGGCAGCAAAGTTAAATGTCATGGCCTTTGTAGACTGTCTTCTTTTTTTTTCTTGATCTTCCCACGTAGTCCCCTTTAAGGATTCAGGGAGTAGTGTTAATGTACTAGAATAATCTAAAATAAATAATCTAAAGAATAATATACAATAATCTAAAATAAACCACTTAATATGGAAAAGTCCAGAAGTGGGTTCGTGAAGTTCACCTGACCCTCAGCTGGTTGCACCTCAGTCAAGGCAAATCACATGAGACAGAGGAACAAGATTTCATACTGTGACCTCACCCTGGAACACACCTGCACATTTTGCAATGCCTTGAAAAGGGGTTAGACATTGTAAACAGGCTTTTCTTTTTTCAAATATGTAGGAATTCCCCTTTTTCCCTGCTTCCCTCCTGTCCCCACCTCCTTCTTTGAGCTGGTTTGTCTTTCTCAATTAGGAAATCACTTTGTCTTCGGATTTTCTTAGCAGGAGTGTGCTGGTGTCAGCTAACGGGTCATGCTCCACCCGCAGCAGACCCACTTCCTTTTGCTAAGGCCCTACAGTTCCTGACCTCAGACCCAGCCCCCTTCACAATCCTTGAAACCTGAACGTTGGCTTCCATTTCGTCTTCAAATGTATAGTGTCAGGTGAAAGGTAATGTTGGCTTACTCAGTTGATGTGCAGACAGATGTGTAGACATGCGAGGCTCTCAGGGTTGTTGGATGGGTGACCTCCAGATTCCCATGCAACTGGTGATTTTGAGGCATTTGTATCCATTGTGAGATAATCTGACACTTCCGGGAAGGATGATTCAGTGGCCTCCAGGAAGATTGTAAATCCACCTAGGGATCTTGCTGTGTGACCGTGTTGTCCTGTCTTAGCCTAGGTGTATACACATGGAGGAAGATGTACACTCCCTCTCTGTAAGATCAAAAAGCTGAGCATGATCTCTCCATCCGGGAGTTCATGTGAGAAGTTCAGTGGTGATATAGACAATTCTGACAAACACATGAAATGAAAAAGAAGATCAGCCTGTAATCTGCTTCCATCGGAGAGGGAGGAGGAGGGAGTAGACAAGGGGTGCTTGATCAGTTCGTGGAAAACCAGAACTTAAAGATGTTTACTTTAGTGTATTAAATTGTTGGGTTGTGCATGTGCATCCCCGGAGCCCTTTTTGAAGGCATCCTGTGCTTGTATGCATTAGTTCATGTCCATCCCAGCTGTTTCTGAAAGAATACCCACTGGAGTGACTGCTTAGAGGAGTACGGTGAGCGGAGGTGTGGCTTTGCTTTTTTTTACCTTTTTAATATATAGGTAACTGAGCTTTTGCTTTTTTCTCGAGCTTATATAATTTTCTAACTGAATGCAAAACCAGTGCTAGCATTGTTTTTTGAACACTATAGCAATACAAGAAGATGCTTAATATATAACTGCCTTTTTAATGAATGATAAAGATTATATATGGATTATGATCACGTGTATGATGAACACCAAAATAAGGCCATTGAGATGCCAGCTGTGACACCAGGTATTTTTTTTTTCTGGTGGCATCTTTTTTTTTTATTAATTATTTTGCACTATGTGACAGTTTCATAGGTTCTGGGAATCCCTCCGCCCCTTCCTCTCCCCTCCCCCCTGGTGGATTCCTCCACCTTGATGCACTATTACAGTTCAAATTCGATCAAGATTCTTTCCTTGCAAACATATACCAAGCATAGAGTCCAGCTACTTATTGTCCAGATGGGTTGAACAGTTTCTTGGGGAGACCATTTCTGGTCCGAGGTTAGAGCTGGTAGAATATCATCACAGTCAATTAAGAGTCCCAATATAACATCAACAGCAATTTGCAATATTGTGGAATTGACATGGTTTTGAGTAACCAGTATGTTAAAAAAAATAAATTAAATAAAATAAAAAGCAAGTCCTAGCCACAACCTATGATTAGCTCATTGACATTTCAATTTTAGTTTATAAACAAGACCGTCTGCTATATACCTTAAAATGGCTATAAGGTACCATTCAGCTGTCTCGTGTCTATTTCATTTTAGTATTTAGCCATTTGTTGTGTTGAAGTATAATTTTGCTGATCTTGGCAGATTTTAGGATAATCTAGACTGGCTTGTAACTCTAACAAGACATTTGTCGACATTTAAGGTGCAGAACATTTTTGGGGGGGGTGTGCAGGAAAATCCTCAACACCATGGTGAGGAGTAACTAATCTTTGTGTCCCACCCAGCGAGGCATGAGCCAATCCACGCCAGTTCTTTCCTGTCAGATTTCAAGCTCTACTTTCTGTTGTTTGTCTATTTATTTTAGGTTTTTTTAGTTTGTATGATTGTTTGTTTGCTGTGAGGGGTTTTTGATAGGATCCCGATGGTCATTGCGAGGGAGGGCGGGGGTCCAGAGGTGGAGCCAGGCTCGGACCAGAGAAAGCTCTCCTTCCTGGTCCCGAAGGACATTTATTGTTCTTCTGTTTCTGCGGACCACTCAGGGCTTCTGGTTGTCTTTCAAAGCGGCACTAAACAACAGTAAAACTACTATACCAATGCATGAGGGGGGAATAGGGTGTGATCCTGACAACCTCTTAACAGGAGGTCATGTGCATGGGGGCACTCCAGAGTGGAGCAGGTGGTAAGGAGGAAGCTTGGATCCCAACCATGAAGACTCCCAGACCTTCACCACAAACTATTCATACGAGCAACAAGGACTATATCCCAACTGCCAAGGAGGCCACAGGGAATTGGATGCCCTCGGAGGCCGAGTACTCTGAGGTCACCCACCCCCAACCGGAGCTTCCGCAGGGGATGGAAGAAGTCCAAACACTACCATGCAGAAACCAACGTCATTGGAAAGACACCAGGTATTTTATATTCTAGTGCCTGGGGTTTAAGTGCTGTCTCCACTAGGAAATGTAACTGTCTGCTAGAATATACCAGGGAGGCAGCAGGTGATGGCTGAAATGGCTGGGTTCCTGCCATGCACACGGGGAAAGCTGGATTGAGTTCCTAGCTCCTGGTTTTGGCCTCTCCCATCTCCAGCTATTGCCAGCAGTTGGGAGCTGATTCAGCAGATGAAAGCTCTAATATGTCCGTGTCTGTGCCTGTCTCTTGCGGTCTGCCTTGTAACTTAGTCTAAATTTAAAACAAAAATAATAGGAAACAAATTGGAAAGCAGTACAACTAAACTTTTAAAATTCATCATAGTAAAGTATGTTAGAATATTGACATTATAAGGTTGTTATATGCAAATTCATTAGTAAAGTAATATTTTATTAGTAGAATTGGATTTTCTCTAGTTCTAGATTTTTCTGCTGTAAAAGCATTTTAAATAATACATGTGAAGGTACTTGAAAATGTTAGAAGACATTTTTCTTAAAAGATGAGTTTTAAAATTCATCCCTTACAAAGATTCACAAAACAGATGCATGGTCATGAAAAAAACTGCATGAATTTCTTTCTTTCTTTCTTTCTTTCTGTCTTTCTTTCTTTCTTTCTGCATCAAGATAAACATATTTTCACTCCATTTTAAAGACTGATTTTATTTTTATCACAAAGTCAGATATATATATAGAGAGAGAGATGGAGAGACAGAGAGGAAGATCTTCTATTCAATGACTCACTCACCAAGTGACTGCAGTGGCCGGTGTTGTGCCGATCCGAAGCCAGGAGCCAGGTCTCCCACGTGGGTGCAGGGTCCCAAGCCTTTGGGCCGCCCTTGACTGCTTTCCCAGGCCACAAGCAGGGAGTGAATGGGAAGCGGGGCTGCCAGGATTAGAACAGGCGCCCACATGAGAACCCAATGCTTTCAAGGCAAGGACTTTAACCACTAGGTCACTGTGCCAGGCCTGTCCAGGAACTTTTAGAAATACTGTGTTACCTAAATATTTCTAATTTTTTTTAAGATTATTATAGTGACCAGCAGCTTTTTATTTCCTGTTCCATTTTTATGCTTGTTCATTTTTACTTTTTCATGTTGGAAATGCAGACTAAGCATCACTAAGCTGAACATCTAAAACTACTCTAAGTTTCAGATTTTGGAGCATTTCAGATTTAAGAATTAGAGGTATTCTACTGACAATGTTTATGTAAATACAAGCACTCCAGAATCCTTGACACCAAAACTCCAAAATCATTTTAGGAATCATGAGGCCCTACAAACACTACCAGACAATTTAAAGGAAGTTCATATTTAGTCAATTATCTGTCATTGTAATTATGGAAAAAGCATGTTAATGGAAAATCTATATACCAGGGAGGGTAAACATCTGAATAATAGCAGTTCAAGGGAGAAAACAGAGAACAGAAGAAAAAATAAGTAAATGTCCCCCAAAGTAATGGAAGAAAATATCCCAGAACCTGCAGTACACACAGTCTCCCACAGACACTTGGCAAGCAGTTGAAAAGCAGGAAGTTTCTAAACATTATTTTCCATAGAGAAAAAGTAAAAACAAATGGTATATGGAGGATCACAAACTCCTGTGACTTTGAATTTTTTCACACTTGCCTTGAAAACTGGAGAGAGTAGAACAATTACTGTGACTGTAAATCTGAAATGCGCTACTAGGAAAAATTACCCATCAAACATGTTTGTTTTTTGAGAGAAATTAATGGTAACTCTTCCTCCGTACGGGACAGGGATAGAGATTGTCTGCCCCTGAACAGTCAAGAAGTGCAACTACAAGCATGTTTTTGACAGATAGGGAGATATAAATACAAAAGAATCAGCTGTAGGATATTGCAAGTGCTTACCTCCAAGGCAGAGGATATGCTGATTGTGTTTTGACAATGAGATGTATAGGAATAATTCATATTACTGTGATCAAAAATTATGCTTTGAAGTGAGAGATGGCCATAGCTGAGTCTGAGAGAATAGATTGGGAAATTGTGAGACCAAAGGTCAAGAAAAAACTTAGAAGGCTGTTGGAATGTGAGTGTGCTTGAGAAAGTTCGTGGCAAGTGTGTATTATGCAAAACCCAGGCACGAAGTGCTAAATCGATTTACCTTTTATTTCTACTTTTTCCACCGATGTTTTTGAAGTCCCCTCATACAGTGAGAACCTGACCTGTACAGTAGTTGTGGGCATAGAGCAACGGTTCTGAAAAATATTTCAGGGGCACACATCTAGTACAATGGTGAAGAGCCGCCTTGGGACATTCACTTCTCATATCAGAATGCCTGTGTTTGAGCCCTAGTTCTGCTTCCCACTCCAGTTTTCTGCTGATAAGCACCTAGAGAAAGAGCAGGTCGTGACGCAAGTGCTGCGGGCTCTGCCACTCACGTGGAATGGAGTTCCTGGTTCCTGGATGCATCCTGCCCTAGCCCTGGCCATTGCAATCAGCTGAGTAGTGAACGTAGTGAACAGATGGAAGATTCTCTCTCTCTCTCTTTCTCTTTTGCTCAGCCTTTCAAATAAAGAAATCACCAAAATTGTGAAAGTGCAACTGCCCAAACAGCTGGCTGGAACATGATTCTGAAGTGGAGGTCAGTCTAATCTTTTAAGGTTTTGGGGAACTGCTACGTGTAACCAGTGAGACTACCTTCACAATAGGTCTAAAAATATCAGGAAAATGGGGCTACTTACAAGGTCTCCTCAAGTCTAAGTACAGAAGGAGTTTCCATGGAAGAGCCTTAAACCAGCCTGCCTCAGCAGCTCCCTGTCCGTAGATGACATTCAGACACACCTGAAATTAAGGAGATGCAGCCTCAGCCACTTCATGAAGGAAGAAGATTGCCAAGCAATATGTTATATTAATTCAAATATTAACCTAAGCATGAAAAATTCACGAAGGGGATCAAAGTTTATTCTGTAGATTAATTTTTAGCTTCCCTAAATCCTTTGATACCAATTTGAGAATTTTATTTTTATTTGTTTCTTAAGTAGGACAAGATTAATATGAGGATAAAATTTAATTATGTTTGAACAAATGCTGACTTCTGCTACTCGCCAGGAATTATCGATTATAAGCATCTGTTATTTGACCAGAATGAGCCTTGAGGTATTTGGGTTCTCTTGATCTTGCCCAGCGTGAATTCCTTCAGTACTTAAAAAAAGTAGCTTTTTATTGTTTGTTTTAAACATTGTATTCATATGAGATCCTGGGAAGGAACTCTGACCGCTTGGTAAACTCCCCTATTGCCTGCAATAGTTGGGATTTGACTGATCCAAAATTGGGAGACAGAAACTCAATTCAGGTCACCCACATGGGTGACAAGAACTCAGTCACTTGAGCCATCACCAGTGCCTGCCAGGTTCCTCATGAGCTGGAAGCTGAACAGGACTGGGGTATCCAAACAAGTTAGTCTGATGAGCGGTGTCCACGTGTGGACCAGCATCTTAACTGCCGAATAAAATTGTCATGCTAGAGGTAGCTTTTTTAAAGCCATGAAATGCAGTGCAACCACTTTGGAGAGTAGATAAATGTACTTAATATGCCGCCTAGCAATCCATTTATAGATTTTTTACTCAAGAAAGGTGGTAACGTTGCTCTCTACAAAAACTTCATCACAGACATCTGTATTCTTTCACGTTAACCAAAGGCTGAGAATTCAGATGGTCCTAAGTGGGTACATGGGTAAACAAATTTGATATATTTATTTAAAGATTTATTTACTTATTTGAAAGACTGTTACAGAGAAAGAGGGAGAGACGAAGCTCTTTCAACTGCTGGTTCACTCCCCAGTTGCTGTGATGGCCAGGGCTGGACCAGGCCAAAGCCAGGAGGCAGGAGCTTCATCTGGGTCTGCCATATGAATGACAAGGGCCCAAGTACTTTGGGCCATTTTGTACCACTTTCTCAGGCACATTTGCAGAGAGCTGGATCAGAAGCAGAGCAGCTGGGGTTCAAATTAGTGCCCATATTGAATGCCAGCTATGCAGGCTGCAGCCTAACTCACTACTCCACCATGCCAGCCCCAATAATAATAAAATTATATTTTCATGATGGAAAATATTCAGCAATAGAAAGAACTGAGCTGCTTTTACACACAATAAAATCATATTCATACACACACATATATATGTGTGTAAATATATACACACATGTATGTCTTTCTCTATTTTGTAATGTTATGAAATTCTAGAACAGACAAAGCCAGTTTACAGTGACAGCATTGGCGATTGCTTGGGGCTAGGTCTGAGTGGTTTTAATCAGGTATGGTGAAGTAACAGCATGATGCCTGCCCTGGAAAGATGGTTTGCTTATTTGTATCACCCCAGAGGAAGGGGTACACCACACAGCACATGGCTACCCAGTTAAGCACTAGGGTGAGCCAGAGGGACAGAAAGAACAAGGAGTGTGCATGGCCCCTGCCTTGCTGGTGGCTTCCCTGGGAAAGCCAAGGCAAGGCAGGACATGGGACAGGGCAGAGCAGACACATTAGAGAAGATGAGTAGAGTTATATCATCAGGCTCATCCTGACACCTGGCCAAGAGAGGGATTCACTTGCTATGTGTTGAGGGAAGGGGGAAGTTGGGGATTAGATTTTGGGTTGAGTGTTCTACATTTGAAGAGTGGGCTTATGAGGAAATCTAGGAAGAGTGAGTCTTGGGAGGGGGTCCTCTGTGCCTGGCTAGCACATGCCCAGGATGTCAGAGCAGCATGAAATCCAGGGCAAAGAAACAAGCAGAAAACCATGACTTACACAGTAACCACCACCCAGGTATAGATACATAGGATGTATATATGTCAAACTCACTAATCAGACGCATAAAAGGGGGTGTGTTTTGTTACATACAATTATAAATTGTACAGCAATAAAATCTATCTGAAAAGCTAAAAAGCAAAAAGGGAACTGAAATGTAATAGGTACCCAAAACTGTAAAACCAACCAGGAATACTTATTCTGAATTCTGTCGCTGTTGCTCAAATGCTGCCAAAGTGTCACATGTGGAAAGCAGAGAGCTGCAGAGAACACCTCAGATGGCAAGTTCCCCCCACGTGGCTCCTCCTTTCCCTGGGTCATGACCCTTCCTGTGTCTTCCAGGAAGACGACCAATGGAAACAAAAATGGCTTTTCATTGATCATATGTCTGAGGACCACAGCCTCTCCTGAGGTGAGATACCACATAGTGTCTTCAGGGCAGGAATTGAGAAGCTGCTCTTTCACAGACTGGAATTCAGCATTCCAACCACTGGGGAAGGTTCTGCCTCATGTCACTGTGGCTTACAATGGGGCCCTTATCTGTTGCCTGCTCCCACATGGGGTTGACCCCTCTAACACATACTCTCTGACTCTTGAAGCTAGCTAACACTCTCTCAACTCTTCTAAATCATGTTTCCCTCTGACTTTGTTCTTCTTTATCATTCTCTCACTGACTTCCCATGAATTGTAGTACTCATGTCCATCTTAAGCTTGTGCCACGAAAAGGCCCAAGATCACAGCAGAAGTGAAACTAGGGGAAGACCAGCCGGAAGAGCAGCTGCCCAGCTCGGGTGGGACAGTGCCACCATCCCAGTGCATGAAGGAGAGCTCGTTACAAAGAGCCAAATTCTCATGTTGCTTCTTACTGAGAGTTTCACATTGCAGACTCTGCCAGCCATGTGTATTGTATTATGACATTTATCTGGATGATAGCGTGTCAGCGATGGATGGCATGTTTACTCGCTGGGAAGTTTTTTCCTGGAAGCAGTCTAGACTACATCCACATTACAGGGCTGTGTGCACAGGCCCACGCAAATTCACACTTCCACAAAGCTCACACAGTGTGGATTAATACCACCAGTTAGCTTCCGGAGCATTTGGCAAGTAACTGTCCACGATTCTCTAAGTTTTTTAATGTAAGACTCTAGGCAAGACAACATAACAAAGACAAGGCAGTGACTGCTGAGGTTTCCTCAACAAAGAACACATGGAAATTTTCCATTTCTGCCACCAGCAAGTTGTCACTTTCAAATAACCAGTTCACCCAATTTTCACTTTTAATCAGCTCAATTTAAATATGGCATATTAACTAAAATTAAAAGCAATTACACAAGAATGATTTGGAAAGCACGTTGTGTTTGATTTGGTTCTAATTGCTGGCATTTGCTGTTTGCATCCTTTAATTATTCGTTTCTGACAGATTTCTCTAATTAATGTACTTTGCAGCAATTCGAGTAAAAAAAAGTCAGGTTGTAATTTCCGGGAACTCGGAAATGCTGGAAAGACTGCAGTCACTGCCTGTGGTTTCACATTGATTTATTGTAGGAAGCGTGGGATATTTTGTTATTTTTTTTAAATACATTTTACTTTTTTATTTTATGAGGTCTATTTACACACTTATTTTGAAAGGTAGATTTTACAGAGAGAGAGAGAGAGATCTTTCATCCACAGATTCACTCCCGAAACGGCCAGAACAGCTGGAACTGAGTGAATCTGAAGCCAGGAGCTAGGGTCTTCTTCTGGATCTCCCATGTGGGTACAGGATCCCAAGGACTTGGGCCATTCTGTGCTGCATTCCCAGGTCATTAGCAGGCACCTGGATCAGACGTGGAGCACCTGAGAAGTGAGCCGGTACCTATTTGAGATGCCAGTGCTACAGGCAAAGGATCAGCTTGTTATCCTACTGTGGCAGTCGCTGAGATAACACCTTTAAGTTACATGATGGCCAGAGGTTTAGTGGTTCCTCTGAACAAAGAATTGAACAAATAAAAAGACCATAATCCAAGCAGAGAATGGGCAGGGGCTAAACATACTAACCTAAGGAAAAGATGCTCAACTTCCATCATAACAAAGTAAATTAAAGCTGTAATAGTACATAATTTCCACCAATTGGCTTGAAAGATATTTAAAGCCTGATTTTATATGACTGCTTAATGGACATCTTTTTCTAGCTCATTTATATAACAAACTATTAACCAGTTCAGCCACAAGCTGCAGCATGGTTGTTATTTAAATGTTCTCCTCACTACCTGTGAGGTGTGTTTATTATACAGTTTATTCATAGCTGCAGTAGAACAGAATGCCGCAGTACTGATTGTGACAGCATAAGACAGTTATGTCTCTAGGAATGGGGTTCCTACTTGAAATACCAAGGTATCGGGAATACAGTTAGGATTATTTTAGTGGTGTCCCTTTTCTAACACATCTTAGTGTTCTAGAACCCATATTTTCTCTTGGGTGCATTTGTTCCTTGAAGAGACTTCATGACCCATCCAGGGCCATAAAAAGGAAGGTGTACTGATTTCATGCCCTCCCAGCCAGGGCCTCTTTCTCATGAAGCAATAAGGAACCATACTGCTCTGTGACCTCTGTCACACAAAAGCATATCAGAGGTGTCACACAGATTTTTAGACCCAGGCATTCTGACATGGGAGGCAGGTGCCACTTACCTCACCTTTTGTTTTAACAAAAAGTGTTAATTGGGAGCCTCTGTTGTGGTACAAGTTAAGCTGTTTTGTGGAAGCCAGCACCCCTTATGATGTGGTGCCGTTTCCACTTCTCTGCTCCACTTTTGATGTCCAACCCTCTGCTAACGTGCCTGGGAAAGCAACAGAGAATTGTGCTCGGGTCCCCTGCCAACCAAATGGGAACCCTGGATAGAGTTCCAGGCTCCTGACTTTCCTAGCCTAGGCCTGGCCATTACAGCCTCTGATGAGTGAATGCACAGATTCTTTGTCTCTCTCTCTCTCTCTCTCTCTCTCTCTGTGTGTGTGTGTGTGTGTGTGTGTGTGTGTGTGTGCGCGCGCGCTTTTCAAATGAAAATAAAGAAAGAAATGCAGCCCTGGCTTTTGTGGCCACTTGAGATGTGAACCAGCAGATGAGAGGCAAATGAATCTCTTTCCCTCCCTCCTCCTTTAACTCTCCTATCCCTTTCCTGCCCAGATTCTCTCTGCCTTTCCAATAAAAAATTTATTTAAGAAAATTTGTGAGTTTGTACAAGACTGAGTTAAAAGATACGTTTAATTTATCGCAAAAAAATTGAAATGCATTCAGTTTTTTCATAATGCCTCACATTTTCCATGAACTTTCTGAAGATTCCATATGCTTAGGTCAAATGTTTCTGCCCCAAAATGAAGGCCTTTTCTCTGCAGTTTTATATGAAATTTTTTTTAAGTATCGTTGTGTTTTATTGCTATGCAATACCCATATGGACAACATGAAAAATATCTAAGGTGGGGAAAAACATTTGTAATTCCATCACCAACAAAGCACAGATGGCTTCCGCCAGGTGTTTTCTCTGATGCCTCAATTTTTTCCTTCAGCTGTAATAGAGTGTGTGTCATTTAGTGAACTCATCCAGTGCCTTGTTTCATCATTCGTTATGTTGCTGCATAATCTCCATAATCGTGTTTTAATGACTGAGTTGTACTTCATGTAATGAATGTGTGCCAGTTGTCTTATGTGTTGTTAAGTGTTTTGGTTACTTCTGAAACAAAGTCTATGAACCGTGTTATCAGGCGTGGCGTTTTCCGGCAAACCTAGCTCTGCCCACTGGGACGTAGCTCTGTAGAAACAGACTCAGGGAAATCCCCTGGCTCCAACACATCCCCACCTCCTCTCCAAACCCACTCAAGAGTCCTCAGTGCAAGCTCATCTGTAGAAAATGCGGAACGTTAAAACACCAGTTCTCAACAGCTCAGTCTGTTTTTTATTACCTAGTTACATAAATACAGAGCCTTTGAAAGGAGCTTTTAACTTAAATTTTAGCTTGCTCTAAGATGACGGTTTCCACTATTTTCTAATGAGTGTGTTTGTGCTTGGTTATTTTTCAGAACAGTTATTATTGAAGTCCAGCACATCAGAATGCAGAATCCGCCGTCAGTACCACCCAAGGACCAAGGTAAAAGTAAGCCGGGCTGAGGAAAATGCTAACAATACACATATTTCAGTAGGGATGTTGAAAGCCATTGCCCTCTCATCGTAAAGTGACTCATTTCCTACAATTGAAAGTGGAGGCTGGAAGGACACATGAAAGCTCAGTTCCCAGGTGAGCCACGGGAACCTGCCTGATGCCTGAGTTAGAAGGAGGCGTCTCTCTGACAGCTGCTGACCATAGAGCTGGCCCACCCCGTGCTATAGTCACAGTGAGCAGCCTTTCAGCTCATGGGCTGCTGGCTCTCAGAGATGCCTAAAGTACTGGTTCCACAGAAGCAGTGACACAGGTGTTTTTGGGGTGTCAACGAATATATACATACAGTATGCAGACTTATCCACAGCTTTGCTCTCTCTGGTCTCAATCCATGCTCCCACGTGGACTGAAAATACTCAGTGGAAAACTCCAGATCTAAAAGTGTGCACCATTCTGAGTAGCATAATGAAATCCCACACTTTCTGGCTCCTTCCCACCCACAGTGTGAATAACACCCCTGTGCCCATAGATCCACAGCCGTTAGTAGCTTGGGAGCCATGTTAGCTGCCAGCACTCGATATAGTACTGATAACTACCCACAGTTTCAGGCGGCCTCTGGGGGTGTTGGAGTGTAGTCCCTGTAGGGGTCGGGGAGGATGCTGCTGTGTGTATGTATCTATGCATACATGCGTGTGCACATGCTCGTATGTAGAGAATGTTTGCTTGCATGTATCTTTGACCCCTTTCTTCCCATATAGCCATTTGAAAAGAAGCATTTAAAAGAAACCATTTCCCCACCATATAATTTCTAAAAAAATTTTTTTAAAGATTTGTTTTATTTTTATTGTAAAGTCAGATATATAGAGAGGAGGAAAGACAGAGAGAAAGACCCTCTGTCCACTGATTCACTCCCCAAGTGGCCACAATGGCCGGAGCTGAGCCAATCTGAAGCCAGGAGCCAGGAACTTCCTCCAGATCTCCCATGCAGATGTAGGGTCACAAGGCTTTGGGCCATTTCAGCTGCTTTCCCAGTCCACAAGCAGGGAGCTGGATGGGAAGTGGAGCAGCTGGGATTAGAACCTGCACCCGTATGGGATCCCAGTGCATACAAGTGAGGACTTAAGCCACTAGGCTGCCATGCTGGACCAAATTTCTAAAGATTTTTTTTTAATCAAGGCTCATTTAACAGGAACTTTCTGGAGCTTTATTAACAAAGAGCTGGACTCCTGTGGTGATAATAAATGATTCGGTTATCTTCACCATAAAGGATCTGTCTTTAGGGGGGAAATCCATCTTCCTTCTCCCCCTGCCTTGTCTTTTCACACAAGAGAAGTTTTGTGTGAAGACATGTGTGAAAAATGATAGTTCTAATGATGCCCAATTGGGCTGCATTAGTGGAAGATGTCGCTTTCAGTGAAGGAAGCAATTTTCTTTAGCAAACTGATGAAGTGTGGCCGATCTGCTTGGATCTCCCTGCTGTAGCAGAGAAGTGTCCCAGCTCTTGAGATGGGGCCTGGAAATCGAGTCTTTCACTTAGTAGTGTAACCTTAGGTGCATCACGTGACCTAGACTTCTTCACTGTGTATCTATGAAATGCAGGTACTACCTACCCTAGTAAAATCTCACTGCCTGAATGAGATGCCTGTCACTTCAGCCAGCTCCTGTTGATTACACAGTAGACACTTGAAAGATAGTAACTGTTTCTTTTGGTGTTTTCTGTGAAGATCTGGGCTGGCTTTGCCTTCAGTGTGGACAGCCAAGAGTGTACCTCCCACTTGAGATGCTGGATGGCCTTAGAAGGCCCTGTGTGAACCAAAGAAGGTGTTCCTGGGGAGTAAGCAGGGAGCAGGACCCCCCACCCCACACCTTGGCTTGGTTTTGATCCAGGCACTGGGCCGTAAGGAGAGCAATGGTCCTTGAGTGTCATAAAAAATTGGGCCGTGACGCCAGGATGAGAGAGCAGGTGAGAGTGGGAAGGAGAGGCAGGCTCTGAACAAGGGCATGAGTCTACTGTTGTTCTTCTCCAGAATGCTCTTCAGCCCTTTAGGAAGGTGGCCATGGCGGGGAGGCTGCAATGATCAAAGGTATGCACAGTCTCCATCCCAGCTGGCATTCTCTGCCTCGTCTGAGCAGGCCAGGGAATGAGAGAATAGCAGACCAAGGAGGAAAAACCTGCACTCCTTGTCCCACGTCTGCGTCCAGCCAGCTGAGAAACCTCCGTCTACCTATTAGAAAAGTCAAGAGTGCTACAACATCGCTTTCTGGGAAACAAAGCCCATTCCTACACCACACCTCTCACCCACCTTCTGGTCAGGCCGCTTTTGTTTTTACATCTGTCTCTCTCACAGTAGCCTAATCATTGATTCCGCCATAAAATGAGGCCTCTCAAGCCTACCTTGATATTCAGTGGCTTCAAAAACTGGCTCATCAATCACTGCTGGGTGGAAGATGCTTAAGCCTCAAACCTGGAATTTGACAGAAAAAGAGATGTGACAGATAATACCTAAAAGACCTCAATCAATCACAGGCCTCTTGTGAGATTCAGTCTCCCCTGAAACACCACATCCTTTTTTTCTTTTTCTTTCTTTCTTATTTTTTTTTAAAGATTTATTTATTTTATTACAAAGTCAGATATACAGAGAGGAGGAGAGACAGAGAGGAAGATCTTCCATCTGATAATTCACTCCCCAAATGAGCTGCAACGGGCCGGTGCGCACCGATCCGAAGCTGGGAACCGGGAATCTCTTCTGGGTCTCCCACGCGGGTGCAGGGTCCCAATGCATTGGGCCGTCCTCAACTGCTTTCCCAGGCCACAAGCAGGGAGCTGGATGGGAAGTGGAGCTGCCGGGATTAGAACCAGCGCCCATATGGGATCCTGGGGCGTTCAAGGCGAGGACTTTAGCTGCTAGGCCACGCCACCGGGCCCTCTTTCTTATTTTTTTTAAGATTTATTTGTTTTGAGGGCCAGGACCATGGTTAAACTGCTTGTAGCAGTGGCATCCCACATGGGCATTGGTTCTAGTCCTGGCTGCTCTACTAACAGTCCAGCTCCCTACTTATTAATGGCCTGGAAAAGCAACAGGGGATAGCCCAAGATCTTGGGACCCTGCACCTATGGGGAGACCTGGGGAAAACTCATGGCTCTTGGCTTTGGATCAACTCAGCTTTGGCCATTGCAGCCATTTGGGGAGTGAATCTGCAGATGGAAGACTCATTCTGTCTCTCTTTCTCTGTATATCCTTCTCTCTTTAATCCTACCTTTCAAATAAAAACAAAAACTTTAAAAAGAGATTTGTTTTTTAAAAGTCAGAATTACAGAGAGACAAGAAGACACAAAGAAAAATCTTCCATCCCCTCCCTGGTTTATGCTCTAGGTGGCCACAGTGGCCAAGGTTAGGCCAAACTGAAGCCAGGAACCAGGAGCTTCTTCCAGGTCTCCTACATGGGTGCAGGGTCCCAAGGCTTTGGGCCATCCTCATCTGTTTTCCCAGGCCACAAGTGGGGAGCTGGATGGGCAGTGGAGCAGCCAGGACACAAACTGGGGCCCATACAGGATGTTGATGTCTCTGGGGTATCTTTACCTGCTACATTACACCAGCCCCACCACACCCCTTGTTTTGTTCAATACGCACAGTAAGTGAAATATAATCTTTGTTTCAAGCAGTAAGGGGAATCAGTTACTTTTGTCAAGATCACTCAGTAAATGAGTGACTTCAGATTTTGAACCTAGATCTTCTCCAGTGCCATCTGTAAATTTGTAAATAATGTTCCAATACTTTCTGATCATTCTTTTTCCTCTCTGACCAAACATATCTAACTTAATCATATGCTTGAATGTTAATGCTTAAAGGCATTTTTAAACCAAAGTAGCCAAAAATCCTATCTTAAATTATGAGAGAATATAGAAGTAAGAAAAATCATAGATACAACAGTATGTATGGGATAGACCATTATTCGCTGACGTACTCACTTATCCATTCAAATGTTTTGTGTGTGAGAATACTACTAGTTTTAGCAAAAAAGAAACTCAGCTTTATTAATTATGAATTTGTGTATATTCCCATAGTCAAATATAATCATTTATGTGATGAGAAGTTTGCTGGGCACATACCATTTATTAATGCAGTGCTCGTTGATTGGTTTGCCACACCTTGGATGACAACTTATAAGTTATAGTGGTTTTGAATTCCTAACTTAGAAACACATGCACACTATACACACTTACAAATAAAGTACAGGTAGCATGCCACCCTGAGTGGTGAGGCTTAAGACAAGTCTTGGGCAATAACCTGTTACCCCCTCACCCTGGTTTATGTGGTGGGACCTGGCTTAGTGCTGACCAAGATCATTTACACCACGAGCCATGGTCACGTGCTGTGAGCAGCCCTTGGCAAAATCCCATTGAAATAGCAGGCACATATGCAGTTATCGAGGTCCAAGCCTGCCTCGTGCTACACGGAAGGAAGTGAGATCCAGATCAAAGGCCAGTGGCTGGGAAGCACAGCACGGAAGACCTCTGCTGAGCACGTCCTCATATGTTGCTGTCAAACTCAACCAGATAGAGCTGAGACAAAGCATGTGAGTTTAAACCCAAGAAGAGCTAACAGGCTTATCGGCTGAGAAAACTAGTGAGAAATTCTAATTCCTTCTAAATGTTTCTTAATTTCAGGTAAGGAGATTTAACATTGTAATATCACTGTAGGATAATTTATACTGTATTTTAAAACTTGCACTATAATTTGATATTATCATTATGCCTTTCTCTGTGGGAAGAGTGCTTATAAAATCTCCAGTGGTTCTTTTCTCTCTCATGCTTACAGAATGTAGCAAGTTGGGTTGAAAGTTTTCCTCTATCTTCCTTTTTTTTTTTTAAATTTTGAGCTAATAGAAATGTAAGGATATGTATTTTGGATTAGAAAAAGACTGAGTCATAATCAGTGATAAAAGGCATGAAAACCTAAGGCCAAGTATAGTTGTAACATCCACTTGCGATTTGTTACAAATATGCACCACAGTGATTAAAGATGCAAATGAGGGGCCAGCACAGTGACTCAACAGGCTAATGCGCCTCCCGCAGTGTCAGCATCCCATTTGAGTGCCTGTTCATGTCCCAGCTACTCTACTTCTGATCCATCTCCCTGCTTATGACCTGAGAAAGCAGTGGGGGATGGACAATTCCTTGAGCCTCTGTCATCACGTGGGAGACCTGGAAGAAGCTCCTGGCTCTTGGCTACAGATCAGCTTAAGTCTAGCCATTACAGTCATTTGGGGGAATGAGCCAGCAGATAAAAGATCTAACTCTGTCTTTCTCTCTGTAAAATATACCTTTCAAATACAAATAGGTATCTCTTTTTTAAAAATTCAAGTGAACTCACCAGAACATAGCACTCACAGGGGTGAGTCCTAGTACCCCATGGCTGTCTAACAGGAGCAGTTGATGTTTCTGCTGTACAAAGAAGGAAATATCCTCTGCAGTTAATGCCAGCTGAGAACTGGAGTGAACCTTGGATAAAGCAAGAGGAATCTTAAGTTCCTACACAGTTGGCTTAAACATTGACCAGAAGTGTGCCTTTTAAAAGATTTGTGTATTTTTATTTGGAAAGCAGAGCAAGAGAAAGAGAGAGATCTTCCATCTACTGGTTCCCTCTTAAGATGACCACTGCGGCCAGGGCTGGGCCAAGCCTAAGCTAGGAGCCTGGAGCTCTATCTGTGTCTCCTGCATGGTGGAGAGGGCCAAGCACTTGGGCCATCTTTTGCTGCTTTCCTGGGCTCATTATACTGGGGAGCTAGATTGGATAGGAAAAGGGGGAATTGGACCAGTGTCTTTATGGGATACCAGAGTCGCAGCCAGTGGTATAACGTACTACACCAGAATGCCAGTTCCAAGAAAGATGTCCTTGTCTGCTTTACTGGAGTCACAGAAACTCCTACTGGGTCCTCTGTGCACTTCAAGATTTGGGTTTTGCCATTTCCATAAGCAAATTGGCTGTAGATAAAAGGGACTAAAAAGGACGGAGCTCACCTGTGCCATATGACATGCTTTGTTTAACTTTAGTTTGCACACTGTGAATGTTATTTCTATTGAATAAGAATAATAAGCAGAGAGAAAGATAGGGTTTTTTTTTCCACAAAGACACAGTGGCTCTTAATGGCCCCTCTCAAGCCATTGCAGTTAGCTAAGCATGTGCTGTGCAATTGTAATTCACCTTCAAAACCTGTTCATTATTCAACTAAAAAGCCAACCCACTGTTGTGCTGTATGTGGCATTGCCTGTGAAATTTTACAGGAAGAAAAAACCTAAATTGTCTTATCTGATAAAATATTTTGAAAATAAATTGTTGTGAGGTTGTCTAAGACATGAGAGGATCTTGGCGTCAGGCTCTTAGTTCTTTTCTGAAGTTCTTCATGAACTTCTTTTGTTAGCAGAGTTTAAAGCATGCTGGCATATAATGTGTTCTCAGATAGGTGTAAAAGAGCTTTGAAAAGGCTTCACATTGTCAGATAGTTTGTATCTATCATATCATATGCTGTGAAAAGGTTTCCATCCTTTTTGGTACTGTGTTTTGATATAACACCAAGCCAGAGCAAAGCCAATGTTCTTTTAACAAATATGCATTGCCATTGAAAAGTCAATGAGTAAGGAGCCAAGATGGAAGAACTCAGACTAAGCCAGGTCTGCTCCCTTACACTTGTTGAGATGAACAAACCCAACCACCTTGCATGCAGGAGTCTACCTCTATGGAGATGGAACCTATAAGCAGCATCTTCTCTTCCTTTCTGAGCATAGCTTGACTTCGGAGGGACCCTACATGAAAGCCCTGTTCTTGAGTTTCCCTCCTATTCTTGTTCTTTCCCTTCTCCCCCCAGCTCCCCACCTCTCTCAGTGTGTGGAGAAGGACCCCTGGACAGCTCAGTTTCCATCACTGTGTGATATTATCTTGGCTTTCCATTGAGAATGATTATTCCCTCACAGTTAAGTAACATCAGGTACAGTCAGCTACCCTTTGTCAGTGGTTGTGTTTTCCATAGTCCCAGAGAACACTGAATTATCAAATACTGCACCAAAGGGCTGTCCCAAGTTTCCATGCCCACAGGCCTCTGGTTGCAATGTGCTTGGTAGAATCCAGTACCTGACTCTGTTCTTTGTGTGTTTCTGTTGTAAAGATATCTTATCTGCTATATACTGCTGATTCCTTAACACTGAGCTCATGGACACAGTCCTGGAGCTCATGTCCAGTATGGCCTTCTTATGCTTAGGAAAGGACCCTGGCCAGCACTAGCAGTGAAATCCCCCCATAAAACACACACTCACACACACACACACATACACACACACACACACACACACACACACACACACACACACTGCAATGCCTCATAGCGCTAAGGAGACCATGAGTAGGGATGAAGGCAAGGAGAGCAGGGTGCCGCCTCATGTGACCTTGGCTGGGAATGTGCAAGTCAAGGGGCTCCACTGTTCTGAGTGACCATGGCACGTGGGTGGCACACAGCCATCCATGATCATAGACATCCCATGAGCGTTACTTTCGGGGTTACAAAGGAGCTACAGCAAGTAAGTCAATTCACAAACACAGAATCTGTATGTAAAGAGAATCTATGATGTAAGAACATAGTTTGTATAACCTTGAACTGAGAAACAATGACTTTGCACATAGTTAATACTATAAATACAACTTGGCAAGTATATTATTTGAAAGTGAGCAGAAGAGTCTTAGCTGAGTAAAGCTACAAAGAAAATTAGTATTATCAGTTCTCTCTCTGCACATGGACTCCACAGTAGCAAAGGAGAACCACTGTAACTTGATGCTTTTCATTTGCTGGACAACACTACTTGGTGACCTGATTATTGGGGATAAAAACCACTCCCTGTGTATTACCAAAATATTATGTTTCCAAATATATGAAATTCATATGGAAACACTTTGACATTAACAAGTGGTGTAAATGCTGTTCTTGGACTTCGGGTACCATTTTATGTTGCAGACCACATAGAAACTGACATTTGGAAGCTGGTTCTGGTTAACTCCTTCATGTTGGAAATTGGAACTTTCCTGCATAATAACTTCTGCAAAATACCACTGAGCGTTATTACCATGCCACACTGTTGACAGAAGAATAAATGGAAAACACACTCATACCCTTGCAGAACAAAACGGTAATGACCTGGGTGGCTTGAAACTCAAACAGACCTTCCACCAAAGGAATTCTTATTGCAGGATGAAATGTTAGAGCTTAAGATACTCTTATTAGTAAATGCAGCTCGGGAGTGGGTTATTTGAAATAGCCAAGTTTCCACCACTTTAACATCAGGCTGACAACCAGATAGCATGGAGCAGTGTTGGGTGGCCATTAGGCACCAGTCTCTCAGAAGTTCCAATTAGCCATGTAAATATATTTCATAGCATCACATGGCACTTAGTCAGAACCCCTGCTGCCTTTATATCATTAACATAAGTGCAGGTGCAAATAGGGTTTATGTACTTTGATAGAAAACAGTTGGAGACATTTCACTGTGGGACACCCAACTTTCAGATTGCCTACATCTGTTCAAATAATGTCTCCAGTCCTGGTGACACGAACACAAGGGTGGAAACATCTGCCCCAGAGACCATTTACCATATAGCAGATGCTTGCATCTTGATTTATGCAGATGGTTTGTATGATCACTTGCACAGGGATAAAAGCCAAGTGGGCTGACAGAGGTATTTACTGTATGAGCCAAAAACACAGACTAGGCATGTTTGTTTGTAAAAGTCTAATATTAATAGGAGTGGAAATTCATAAATCTAGTAATGCCTTTAGAAGAATAAACACATTATTGTTATCTTTCAATTAGTTGGCATCAAAATATCCTTAAAAAAATGCTCGTGTTTACATTCCCAGAATCCAGCTGACATTGAAAGCGGCAACCTTTATTCTCATTTTGTTAAGTAACTTAAAATGGTTTGAATGCATTTTGTACTAAAAGCCCTTTAAAAACACTGCTCTGTGTTTGAAAAAAAACATATACTGCCAAGGGAATCTTGTAATGATATCCCTTAAAAGCGATGGGAAACATAAAAGTCATCAACTTGATTATAATTTCTAAAGTATATCATGATGACAAAGAAAATAAGTTTATAAAGTATTACATATTTTACATTTTCAAGAACTTGATTAACTTTTTAAGGGATTGTTTTTTTGGAAAAGTTATATAGCGGGAGAAACAGAGAGAGAGAGAGAGATCTTCCATCTATTCCAAATGACTGCAAAGGCCAATGTCGGCTCAGGCCAAAGCCAGGAGCCAGGAGCTTCTTCTAGGTTTCCCACATGTGCACAGGAGCCTGGACATTTGGACCATCATCTACTGCTTTCCCAGGCCATGAGCAGGGAGCTGGGTGGGAAGTGGAGCAGCCGGGACATGAACCCACATCACGGGTGGCAACTTGGCTCGCTGCACCCCAGGAGTCCCAACCATCTAGTTACTTCATCTTTTATTCTGACATTGCCATCTAGTGACATATTAATTATAATTTGTATTTTATTTAGGGTAAATGACTTTAAATGCTTAGTGACCCAAGTTCTGTTCTATTGATCTATTTTCTCAGAGACAAATGTGAGAAAGACATAAGAAAAAAAGTAATAATAAAATCAAGACATTTCCAGTTTTAATGTTCTTTTCTCATTCACACATACACACATAGTCACAGAGTGTCAGAAGAGAGAAGTGAACTGTTGAAAGGTTCTCAAAGTTTTTTGTTTGGGGGCCCCTGAGCACTCTTAAAACTCCTGGAGACTCTAATGAGCAAATTTGAGTGAGGGTTTGAACTATCAATGTGTATCAGACTCATGGTGAGCAGAAAATAAATTTGTCGGTAGATTAAAAACTAAGAATAGTAAGCTTATCAACACTAACGTAAATAATTTCATTTAGTGAAATTGTGTTTTTGAAAACAATTAGTGAGAAGACAGACATTGACTTGGGTGGTGGTGTTTTTTTAAAAAATATATTTTTCTTTGAAGACAGCTGGAGCTTCATATCTGATCCTTCTTGTATAAGTGGTTGTGATGTTTGAAGAAAATCCAGTTTTACACTCTCTACAAAGGGAAGAAGTATTTTGATTGTTATTTCAGATCACTGTAGATACTGTTCTTTGATACTTCATCATACCAAAATGCCCTGCTTGTCAGTAGGAACTTCTTAAAATGTAGCTGTTAATGTGAAATTTAAAACCATGCCAGTTTTCTTCTCCCACATAGCAACACCGACACCAAGACCCTGCCCTGTGTGCTTGCAGAACTTAGTCCGAGAAGCTCTGCTTCAGTCAGAGAAAACAACAACCAGCGCAGATGAAGAATTAGCATCTTGCTCAGACTCCTGGGTAGGCGGGGTAGAACCAAAGCCAGACACCTGCTGCCCATCTCACATGTAACACAAGTGACTTTTTGTCTCTGAGGAACTTTTAACTTCCCCTCCCTCCATCAGCCCCCACTAGGAGGAGAGAACCCCACATCTAAACCAGGCCCCACAGCCCTGATATCCTCTGAAGGAGCAAGGCTCATTGCGGTGGGAGGAAATTAGCAATTCTGTTAGACTTTCTAGACTTTTGTTTTCAGTCATCTCAGTCATAGAAGCTGGTGGTTTCAGATTAGAAAAGCACCTAGGAAATGTGTATGATTGCTAAAATTATGGAAGACCTGAGTAGTGATTGGTGCAGGTTTTCTATTCCACTTCTGCTCATTTAAACACAAAATAAGGGGGAAAAAAAAGCCTATCTTACCAGTGCTTAAAAGTGTCATAAAGTGGACTGTGCAGTTGTTGCTTTGTAACAATCAGGATCTGGTAGAAACCTGGCTTATTTTCTGTGGCTGTGCTAAAGAGGCTGGCTACTCATACAGGAAGACTAATGTCTGAGTGTCAGGGTGTCATAGATCGCCCTGTGTAGGTTTCATCACCACCTCTCTGCTTCATGTAGTTGAGAGACATGCCTGCAGCAGCCAGGGAGTCAGAAACTCCCTCATAGGGGTGGTAGAAACTGAGCCGCCCAAGCTGTTGCTGCTGCTTCCGCCTTCCAAGGTCCATATAGCAGGAAACCTGGGTCAGGAGCCTGAGGCAGGTGGGTGAGCCCATGCACTGCCTTGGGGGGACAACTTGAGCCACACACCTGCAACCAACTTGGTTTTCTGGCATTAAGATAGTGAGAAGGTGTGGTCTTGCTCTCCTGACGGTTCTCCCCTACTGGCAAAGGTGAGGCAGAGAGATCCTGCGACAGATCCCATGGCACTCCCCGGACGTCTAAGCAGAGCAGTTGCACAGCATCACTAGGGTTTCTGTGAGTTGAAGTGGAACAGAGGATCGCTTGGATGCCAGATAGACCCAAGTCCAAGTCCAGCTGTCACTCCAGGCAGCTTCATGACCCTGCGAGAAGTAGGGGCAAGGGGAAGTGAAGTGTCAGGTCAGGGGTACAGTCTGTGTCCTGGCCAAAGCTCTGTGTTTCTGTGCTTCCTAGCAAGGGGTGGGAGGAATGGACGTGGGAGAATGGAGGCAGGGAAAGTCTGCGTGACCTAAAGTAGGGACCTACAGGATGGGAATAAGACCACAGCCCAGAGTGGACATGAGGCCTGTGCAGGGGACCACTGGGGGGCTCTCCACCATATTTCCTGGTTCAACCATTAGCAGCCTGCTTACTTCATAAATAACACTCGGGTAAGACTGCTAGGGATTGAGCTGGCAGTGAACTCAGCAAGCCCTCCACACACCAACACCCCCATCCCTGCCTTTTCAACTGTTACCTGTCAGATATGTTCCCTTGAGGACAAGGCAGGCAGAGAAAGATAACAACCACCTATAGACAAGGCCTGGGTTAGACCTCCCCGAGAGCTGAGAGCCCCCCACCCTGGGATGCAGGGTCTACCAAGCAGGCCTGGGGCAGGGGAGGGGAGTGGAGAACAGGCTTGTGAAACCTTTTTCTAAGATGTGCTTTTTATTCTAGGCAGGATGTGGATGCACATATTTCCTTTACCCTCAGTCCTCCTCTCAGGAAGGTTTTATAAATCTATTTGTGTAGTGTAATCAAAAACAAAAGGGGACCCAGTGCAATCACTCAGTATTTCTAAATCTTCACCTTGCATCTGCCAGGATCCCATACGGGCACCAGTTCATGTACTAACTGTTCCACTTCCCATCCAGCTCCCTGCTTGTGGCCTGGGAAAGCAGTAGAGGATGGCTCAAAGCCTTGGGACCCTGTACCCACATGGCAGACCTGAAAGAGGCTCCAGGCTACTGGTTTTGAATCAGCTCAGCTCTGGCCATTGTGGCCACTTGGGGAGTGAACCAGCAGATGGAAAATGTTTCTCTCTGTCTCTCATTCTCTCTGTTAATCTGACTTTCCAATAAAAGTTTTTAAAAACTTAAAAAAAAAAACAGAAGGAAGAAGGGACTGTTGAATGAGTTCCCACAAAGAGGCCTCTCTTTTTCCCATGCAGTTCATGTCCAAAGTCATGAAGGAGAGAGAACGAGAGAGTTCTGGGTATAGGGCAGAGGTGGTGTCTTGGAGAGAGAACGGGAGTAACCTGGGCCAGCCCACCGAGGAACACAAGGAAGCCTGTTGGGAACAAGTAAAAGGATGATGGGTCAGGCTTCCAGTCCTGGGTCCAGGGTCCCCATGCAAATTGCCGCAGGAAGATAGCGGAGGGTGGTCTGCCCCAGGGGAAGCTCTGGCACAAGTCTTCTGAGAGCACAGACATCCCCACGAGGCAGGCAGAAGGCAGGGGAACTGTAAGACCACTGCATTTTTTGATCACCAAGCAGATGGAGAACTAACTCCTGCTTCTTCCCACACTGTGACCTGAATTTGTACATAGCTGGTCAGCTCTGGCAGTGTCTGTCTGGTTATATCACAGCTTGTCATATCCAGTGCTCTTGCTTTTCTCCCACATGTGGTGAGTATTGTAGGTGGCCTCTCTGCATGAAGGAGCTGCCCTTGACTGGACAAAATGAGGAACCATCCAGGTGCAGCTGCACAAGAATGAAGGGATACTTTATTCCTTAACAACCCACGACCTTCCAGCTCTGTGCCCTCCTACATACACCTTGGGCACAAAAGCTGAGGAATGCAGCAGCTGGCAGCCAAGATGAATGATGGAACTTGTGATCCAAAGATGCATCAGAAACAAAGATGGAAGACACAGTTGTGTGGCTCTTTTGTTTTGAAAGTGTAAGGTTTTTGTGTCCCTCCAAAATGGTCCCGCAGCCTAAAGGAAGCCTGCTTTGGGCTTATGAAGAACGTCTTGGCAAATACAGCCCGTCACTTTTGATGGCACTGCTGCTGGAATGGGATTAGACACATGTCCTCGGTTCGACATTGGCACAGCGTGCCCCTCCTGAGGTCAGAACCCTGGCTCTGTGCTTTTCCCACTAGAGGGGAGGTATTCTTCACCCCGTGTAGCTCCCCAGGCCAGCTACTGTGGAAACCCAAGATTGCAAAATCCAGGCTCTGTCCTGACCTTGGCTGGTGAAGCTTTGCTAAGAGGCATACCTCTGCAGCCCACAGGAGCTGATTTTCAGGAGGTATTTCCATGGGGTCATGGCTGATTCAGCAAATGCCCACCTCTCCAGTAATCTCATTCACTCTTTTTTTTGGTGAACTTTTAAAGATGCTTTTATTTATTGTAAAGGCAGAGTTACAAAGGGGAAGAGAAATCTGCCTGCTGATTCCTTCTCCAGATGGCTACCACATGGCCAGGGCTAGGCCAGGCTGAAGCCAGCAGCTTCATCCAGATCTCCCATATGTGTGCAGGGGCCCAAAAGCTTGAGCTATCTTCCACTGCTCTCCCTGGCACACTAGCAGAAGGCTGGATGAGAAGTGAAGTAGCCAGGACTTGAACCAGCGCTCCTACAGGATGCCAGCACTGCACACCATGGCTTTACTTGCTATGCCACAGCAGTATCCAAAAAGCTTTTCAGACTTTCTCTTTACTTCAGACATTAATGCTATGGCCTCAAAAGAATAATCAGTTACCCAAATTTGACAGAACACACTGTTATTTTAATCTCTTGTTACCATTAATACCTGAGGCAATTTGGCTTTTAAATTCTTCCCTGAAAAAATGTCTGTTTCCTCTTTAATTCATGATGTATTTGCATATGCAATTTGTTTTCAGGGTTTTAGTTCCTCTTTTAGTGCCCAATTCTTCTTTTCATCCTTATGCTATCTTAAGCTTCTTTTTCTCTATCTCTCTTTCCTCCCTTTCCCTATTCTTCCTTCCCATCTGCAAAGGCAGAGAGATCTCCCGTCCCTGTTCACTCCCCAAAAGCCTCCAAAGCCAAGGCTGGCCAGGCGGAAGCCAGGAGCCCAGCAGCCAGGTCCCCTAGGTGGGTGTCAGGGACCCAGGTACTTGAACCTGCTACCTGCTGCCTCCCAGAGTTCCCATGAGCAGGGAGCTGAAGTCAGAAGCACAGCCGTGCCTCCAACCTGGGCCCATGCATCCTTATGTGGCATCCTAACCACCTCACCAAAAAGGCCCAACCCTCAAAGTTTTTTTCTTAATGATGTCCTCGTCCCAACCCCAGCCATTGCCCACACTGCCCTCCAGAGGCAGAGCCAAAGCCCTTAGTGTTGGTCACAGGGTCCCTGATAGCCAAACACCTCTGAGGGAGTTGACTTTCCTCCCTGGTTTGTTCAAGAGCAACCGGCAAGGGGCCATACCCATACAGACTGACTCACAGTCAACATGCATAACTGAAAGGAGCCCTTGGACTCTGATGGGCCAGGATTCAAGTTCCAGCACCGCCATTGCCAGCTTCAGAAATCTTGGTCTGGAAAACCAACAATAGCAGGGGGCTAGTGCAGTGGCTCACCCTCCACCTGCAAGCACCAGCTTCAAATATGAGCACTGGTTCATGACCAAACTGCTCCACTTCCGATCCAGCTACCTGCTTACAGCCTGGAAAAGCAGTTGAGGATGGCCCAAAGCCTTAGGCCCTGCACCCATGTGGAAGACCTAGAGGAAGCTCCTGGCTTCAGATCAGTTCAGTTGAGGCCTCATGTGGAATAAGCCAACAGATGTAAAATCTCTCTTTGTATCTCTCCTTATCTCTGTAAATCTTTTAAGTGAAAATAGATCTTTTTAAAAAAAAATGACGAGCTGCTAACGCTGGTGTGGAAATGAAGTGAGCTAGTGCATTTCAAGTATCTGCATGGCAGATATTCTTTTTTTAAAAAAGATTTATTTATTTATTTTATTCTGAAAAGCAGAGTTATAGAAAGAACATCTTCCATCTGCTGGTTCACTCTCCAAATTGTCACAACAGCCAGAGTCAGAAGCCAGGAGCCAGGAGCTAGGAGCTTCTTCCAGGTTTCCCACATGGGTATAGGGACGCAAAAACCCAGGCCATCCTGCACTACCTTCCCACACACATTAGAAGGGGACTGGATTGAAAGTGAAGCAGATGAGACTCAAACCAGTGTCCATATGGGATTCTGATGCCCTGGGTAGAATCTTAGTTTGCTAAGTCATGGTGCCAGCCTCATACAATATTCTTATCACGAGGATTATATTTAAGAGTCAGTATAGATAGTGAAAGTCTATTGCTCAAAAAATTGAGGGTTCCCATTCCCATTTGGCAAGCAGACTTCATGGCCTGTGTTGCAAGGAAGTGACCTGGTGTTAGGGGAAGGAGGAATTTTGCCAAGAGTGTGGCTCTGCCGAGCAGAACAGATGTGCCGAGGAGAAATGACCACACGAGACTCAGGATGCCAACGAGCCAATGGAAGCGTGCTCACTTCTCATTTCCTGGAATCCGAGTCTGAAACAGGACACCTCTGGGAGGTCTTAGTGGCTCAGACATGCGAACCAGTATTGCTGTTTGCCACTGTGAGTCCTTAGAAACAGGAGAAGACGTGTGTCCATCACCCACATGCCTCCCAGGGCAACTGCCACCATCCCCGTTGACTCTGACTGTGCAGCCTGCGGAGATGGCACACAGTAGCAAGTTGGGCTTATATCACTTGCAACAGCCTGCAGCTGTAAATCCCTTGTTCACAAGGCGTTCCTTTTATGCCAGACTTCCCAGCGTCATACCCTGTGTGCTGTAACCACCTCAGAAACGAGTCGGAATTGCAACTGGAATAGCTGGCCTTTATGGAAAGCCATGCCAGAGGCAGAATAGACATCCAGGAATAAAACCAAAACTGGGACTCAGGGGAACAGGAAGCACACCTAAGCCATCAGGGCCACACTTTTGACTGCTCTTCTCCTGGGTCCTCGTGGCATGCCCCTAGACCAGGGACATCCTCTTCCACTGTGTGCTTTCCCCTTTAGGAGCAAGTAGCAGGCCCAGACTTTTACCCCCTTCCCCGACTAGAGGGAATGACAACGATGTGCCCAGACAGCTTTGCTCAGAACATGCCGGCCTTGGTACTGCCAGTGGGCATCAGGCAGTGAAAGGATTGTAACTGCCCAGAGAGTTGTCCTGTCTCTTCACACCAGTTGTGCCAGCTAGGCCAGCTGTGTCATCGAGTAGCTTGGTAAAGCTGGATGATACATCAGCACCTGGGACTGTTTGAACTCTCATTCTTCTGTCAGAGCTGGGCACATGGTGGTAATAGGAGTAAAAGGAGGATAGACATGGCAGCTTATCCAAACAGGTGTCCAGCAGCCATTCCAGATTGGTCAGAATCCTATGTCAGGGAAGTAGCAAGTGTAAAAGCCACTTGGAAAATCTGCCTTTACCTCCAAGTGCTATAATCCCCCATTGATTCTTTCTGAGATGTCCATGTCTTCTAACCAAAGTAGACATGTTTGGATAAGCCACTAGATCAAAGGTTATTTTTATCTTCTCCCTAAAATTCATAGGTATTCTGACATTTAGGGAGTGACAAGGGCAACTTTGTCTGTCATTCCTCACCTCAACTCTTCACTTTGGAAGAGAGGACAAAGAAAAGGAAGGTTCTGGCTTTGAGTTAGAAGGGAAGAAATCTGGGCTGGGTGGACTTGGCGGCTCATTTCTGAACCACCTCCAGCCTCGTGTTTCTGTTTTTCTGAACCTGCAAAAGGCACCTAACAGTATATAGTCCTGGGTGAGGACTCAGTTAAGAGGGCCTGGCCCACCACATTCCAAGCCCTGGTAAGGGCCTCCCCCACCTCATGGCTTTCCCAGTAATCCACAGTGAGATCAGGTTCCTGAAAACCATAAATGTCTTTTTTTATTTCAAAATCATTATTTTAATTCACTTACCATGCAAAGACCAGCTCACATTTAAAGTCATAATGTGAAGCATCCTTGCCGAGTCCCTGTGCAAAAACGAGTGCAGTTTCTGCCCTTTATGTCTCCACTTAATAAAAGTCCATGTTTAGCACCTGCAAGTCCTGGGTGTCTCTTTAACCCTGTTCCAGGTAATTTCACAGGATTTCCAAAAATTACGAATGTCAGAGGAACCTTCCCTTTATTATTTAGTGCCCCGTTCCTCAGGCATAATTTAGGAGCTGCAGGTGAGGGTTCCCTCCCCCCATCACACCATTTGTAAAAGGCCTTTGGAAACAGTGTAGCCAAATAAACCACTGTGGTAGTTCTGTGGCCAAGAAGTCATAATCTTAGTACCTAAGTGTTTTAAAAAGCATACTGAAATTTTTAGCCTCTCCAGGATTTCCTGTTGTTTAGACTAATTTATTATTAGTAAAAAAAAAAAAAAAATCAGCTGTAGTTACGCTTGCATAACTGACCTTCCTTGCAGATCTCCACTTCTTGTGGTTAAGAGACCACAAGTTCACTCCACTGGCCCTCAGGGGTGATGAGGCTTGCACCTGTCAGGGCCTCGCCTCAGGAGATCACACATCTGTCAGATCACCAAACCATCAGCAAGTCCTGGCCCTCAGTCATCAAGGAAAACAATAACCAGGAGCTGCTTTCTGTGTGTCTGGCTTGACACAGTCATCAGAAAAATCCTCATCACAAAGATGCCTCAAGACGTAGCTTTGAAAAGCTGATCCCGTGGGGACCATCACTGTGGTACAGCATGTGAAGCTCCACCTGCACAGATGTCGGTGTCCATAGGCGAACCCATTGAAATCCCAGCTGCTCCACTCCAAATCCAACTCCCTACTAATGCATCTGGGAAATGGCCAAAGTGCTTGGGCCCCTGCACCCACATAGGAAACCTTGAAGAAACTCTGGATCCCAGGCTCCTGGCACAGCCCTGGCCCTTGCAGTCATTTGAAGGGTGAACCACAAGATGGAAGACCTCTCTCTCTAACTGTAACTCTGCCTTTCAAATAAGTAAATCGTAAAAAAAAAAAAAAAAAAAAAAAAAGATTCAGTGGAAGAATGTCACTGTAGTGCATCAAGTTTAACTGCCATCTGTGCCGATGTTGGCATCCCCTGTGTGTGCCAAATGGAGTCCCAGCTGCTCGACTTCTGATCCAACTCCCTGCTAACGTGCCTGGTGAGGCAGCTGACGATGGCTCAGGTTGTTGGGCCGCTGCCACCCAAATGATACCCTGGCTATGGCCTGGCCCAGCCTTGGTCATGTGGTCATCAGTGAGTGAACCAGAAGATGGAGGATCTCTTTCTTCTTTTTCTATAACTCTGCCTTTCAGCTAAGAACATCTTTTTTAGAAACAAAACATTATTGTAGCAAACTTTGATTTTTTTCTTTCATTTGTTCAGCAAGTATTTCTGTGCACTCCTGTGCCAGTTTTAAGAGGCATTAGTGGATATGAGCCCCTCTCCCACTCCTGACTTTCTGGTATCCTAGTCCCTGAACCCCACAAAGGCTAGTCTCCCCTTTCTCCCTCACCCACAGGCCACACAAAGGTACCGAGCAAAAAAAGATCAGCCCAATATACCACTGACTGGATTCTGAGTCCTGCGTGGAATGGTCTTGCAATGACCAGACCAGATGATTCCACAGGCCCTCTGTAGCCTGTGGCATGGACATACCTCACCCCCTGTGACAGGACATGTGTGTGTGTGAACCTGCCGTCTTTCAATCCAGGCAGTGGTGTCCTGGGATCTCCCATCTCTGAGAGGTTGCCCTGGCTCATTCTGCTTTGGAACTGCCACATAACATGACATCTCATGTTGGGTGACTGTGCGTTCAGCACCCTTTGGATACACCTCTGAGCAGCTCCTTGAGTCGTTCCTTCTGTTTGTAGTGCTCTGCCCTCTCTCTGTTGCTTTGTATTTTTTTTTTTCCAATGCACCTGTTTGTTTCCCTGTCCTTAACCATCCTCACAGATGGACCCAATATCCCCTTCACTGTTGACTTTCACCCTATGTGTGTTAATGCAGAAGCAGGTAGGTCTGGGGAGGTGAAGCTCCCTGATCAAGCCATATCCCTTTTGCTCCAGACAGTCTTTATGATTAGCTTCTGATTTTGTGGATTCCTTTTTTATTTATTTGTATTTATCTGACGGAGTGATACAGAGGCAGGTAGAGAGAGAGAGAGAGAGAGAGAGAGAGAGAGAGAGAGAAATGTTCCGTCTATGGCTCCTACTCCTTCCAAGTGACTGCAACAGCCAGGATTGGGTGGGCTGGGCAGAAGCCAGGAGGCAAAAACTGCACCCAGGTCTCCCATGTGGGAGGGAGGCCGCAGGTGATGGCTGATTGGGAGCCGACACATGGGAATTTGTGCACCTGGCGTACACAGCACACCGCACAGGGACACTGAGGGGAGCTGAGTGGGTGAGCAGGCCTGTCAAGCCTGAGACCCTCAGGGCTGTCCTCAGTGCACAGCCCCAGTTGGCCTGCTTCTTCCTGTAGGTCTGAGGCTTAGGCAGATGAGCCACAGTACATCAACTTTCTGTGTTTCCTCAGTAGCACCCTCCCTCTGACACGGCTATGTAGGGTCTGTCTAGTTCCCTTTCTTTCTAGAAACCTTAAACTATCAGCTATCACTTTGTGACACTCTGCCATCAGCCTCTGGAAGCCCCTTACTGACCTGCGTCGTTAGGGACCTGCCTGGAAGTGGTTACTGCAGCAGCTTCCTCCGCCCACTCTCTGCATTGGAGCTTTACTTGCCCACTGGAGGTCCTGCTGCTTTGGCTGTACTCCCCAGAATCTCGAACTCCTCTCATTAGGCTTACCTGCGTCCTTGGCAGCACTCTCTTCAGTGGCTGTTTGTTCTCTGTTCTCTTGCCACCTCACCTGTCCCCTCTTCTCAAATGCTTTATTTCATCATTGGCACCACCAGCCCATTTACTTACTGTGCAACCAAATGATTGGGATTCAGGAGTGGGGGTCCCAAGAACATAGCCTCTGTTTGCTTCTGCATTTTGAAAATCTTGAAATATTTAGTCATTCGTAAGCACTGCCCTCCTCCCGCCCCTTTACAAAGCTCTGTAGGCCACGTGCATAAAGTAGCTACTTCCTGGATCATATTATTGGCACTCAACAAATTCAGCAGGTATTTATGGAATCCCTGCTCCCACTGGATGCTCTTCTAGGCCCTAAAAGCAGATGTATTCAGCCCAGCATGGGGAAAAGAGGCCATCAGTGCTCGATGGCCCAGGGGTTCCAGAGGAAGTTAAAGCCAGAGGAGTGAGCTGGGTGTTCCTTCTGACAGGTGCTGGGGTTTAAATAAAGTGGTGAGACAAGCAAACTAGGGGAGAGGCCCTGTGAGGCAGGGATTCTGCAAGAACTAGGGATTCAGCATGAGGACCATGGGGCAATAGGAGCAGCCAAGGCCAGGCTCTGAGGAGGGGCATGCCCAGCATGTGTAAGGAATAGCAAAGGGGTTGTCACTGTTGGCAGGTGGGTAATAGAAAAGCTGAAGCCAAGGATCGGCCCTGATGTCTGCCCCCAAAGACCTGTGAACTGAAGACCACTGCAAGGACCCTGGGCAGCTGAAGAACATGGGCCAAGAATGGATGAGCAGGCTGTGACACATCACCTGCCCCATGTCTCCAGGGGGTTTGTGATGGAGGAAACAGCTCTAGAGCTGACTCTTCCCGTTGTGTCTTTTTGCTCAGTCAGTAAAGAAGTAGCGAGGGCCAGAAGTGGGGCTGATACTGAGGTGCAGCAGGCTAAGCACATCCCATGGAGGAGTAACAGTTCAAGTCGTGGCTTCTCTGCTTCTAATCCAGTTTCCTGCTAATGTGCTTGGGAAGCAGCAGGTAATAGCCCAAGTACCTAGGAGATCCAGATGGAATTGTGGGCTCCTGGCTTCGGCATGGTCCAGCCCCAGCTACCGCAGCCATTTGGGGAAGTGAACGAGTGGGTGAAAGATCTCACTTTCTCTTCCCTCCTCTCTTTGCCCTGCCCCCCCCCCTTTGTATCACTGTACCTACCAAATAAGTAAAACTTTTTTTTTAAATTTGGAACCAGCATGGTGGTACAACAGGTTAAGCTACCACTTTAAATGAAAGCATCCCATATGGATAACAGTTCAAATCCCAGCTGCTCCATTTCCAAACCATTTCCAAACTACCTACTAATGGCCTGGGAAAGCAGTGAAAGACGGCCCATCTACATAGGAGATCTAGATGAAATTAATGGCTCCTGTCTTTGGCCCTGGCCATCGCAGCCATTTGGGACGTGAACCTGTGTTTGCAAGAATAATCTCTCTGATTTTGACTTTGAAAAAAAAATATTTTAAGAATTATAAAAAAACTATACATGAATCTCCTAGCAACTTTTCTTCTGTTGTATCTAAATATGCAAAGATGCTTATTAGGAACCTGATAGGCTTTTTCTCAAGGTCATCGAAACCAATCATGGGCTTTTGGCTTTCTGCAAATCCTGCTCATCCCAGCTGCATGGCCTTAGTAAGAACTTTCTGCAGTTGTTTCTCCATAAGAGATGATACAGCGAGGCTTACAATGAAAACCAGCTAAAGAAAAAGGCTGCGAAAGCAGGACTGAGGAAGTGCAAGCTCACGGAGCAGGAAGAAGCAAACACTGCTGTCCCATATGGTGACTTCTGTGATACTTGTGACCAGGGAGTTTTCCTCCTGGGCTTTCTGGTAGGAAAACGAAGAAGGAAAGCAGCAGGCCCTGCCCATCCTGGCCTGTCATGTCATAGCATCAGCTGAGCCACTGGGTGAAATGGGTCAGAACAGGCCTTTTCTTCCCCAAATGCTATTCATTTTTTGAAAACAAGTTGGTGAGCATTCAAGTCACTTCCACTGTGGTCACACTGCTTTACTCAGGAAATGTCAGTGTTGCTGACAGAATCAACTTCCTGCCAAAATGATCAATTTAGTAGACTGTAGGTCTTACAGTCAAGGTTGAATCATCTGGAGTTGTATGATTTTTTTTGGTTTTTTTTGTTTTGGTCAGTTTCATCAAATTTGCATGCCTGATCCCCCAAAATTCATAGTTGTTTTTTTTTTTTTTTAAGGCTTATTTGAAAGTAGAATGGCAGAAGAAAAGGAAGAAAGATAGAGAATGAATTTCAATCTACTGATTCATTCCCACATCAGCCTGGGCTGCATGAAGTTGAAACCAAGGGCTTGGAGGTTGAAACCAGGGCTCCATCCTGGTCTCCCATGTGGATGGCAGGGGCCAAGGAACTAGGCCGTCTTCTGTTACTTTCCCAGGCACATCAGCAAGGAGCTGGATCAGACTCAAACCAGTGCTCTGCCAGTGGGGTGCCCATCACTGCAAGAGAAATCTTAACCCATTGCACCACCATGCCCACGCCAGGAAACAGTTCTTGGACTCCTATCTACAACATCCAGATGTTCCGAAAACAAAACATTGTGTCAACACCTAACCACCAACCTCATGCAGGGGCAAAAGCCCCTGAAATACTGTTATTTAAAAACTTTTTTTTATCTCATGCCACTTATAAATGCCCATGTGTTCTGCCCCATGCTCAGCGAGAGGTTTACTTACATGTGTTCCCCGACGGCAGGTCTGTGCATCTAATGGAAAGGGCCGATGGGAGCAGAACGCATCCCGAGGATAGTGTTGGTGCCTACAGTTTGTGAAGCGGGAGTGGAAGGAGGTGCCCCGCCATGGGAGCCGAAGCCAGGCAGCCAGGCCTTGCGACCTGAGGTCTTGGCTCAGCCCGCTGAAGCAGGGTGCCAGACTACCTCCTTAGCTGTTCTCTTGAGGCAGGAGGAGTTGGTGTTAGGCCAGGGCAATGGACCTGGAAAGAAGGAGCTGTTACTCTGTTAGTCAAATAAAAGGGGGATGGGGGGCTCCAATTACTATCCCAGAGGGCTCTTTCTATGGGAGTCATGTATTTTTTTTTTTTATGTTGTCTCCACCTCTCTATTTATCACCTTGTATCTTTTGGTTTGGGCTTTTTCTTTTAGATGCCACATCAGCCTTTTAAATAAGCAGCAATTTAATTGCAAAAGCACATAAACAAGTCTGAAAGGTGTGAGAAGCAATTCACAAGTCGCAGGGGAAAACAACGACACCAGCTGGGCATTTAGCCCAGAAGCACATCACACTGCCAGGGGGTCACAGGCGGTGGGAGTTCCCTCCGCTTCCCCACACACACACACCACCACCACTACGAAAGTGGGTGACAACTGAGTATAATACAAGCAGCAGTTGTCTCATGCTGGAGACAGAGTGAGAGCCACCGAAGTGAATGGTACCCTTGCCTCACACACATCCCAAGCTTCAGATTCAACTGAGAAAGTAGTGCAGGTGTGGAAAGTATACGGCAGGCTGTGCCAGAGGGAGAGCTGGCAGCTTGTGATGCTGGGGGAGGCTGGAACTCGGGGTTCCTCATGAGCAGGGCCAGGTCTTGGCCATCGGCAAGCTCTGTGATTGATGGCAAATGGCTGGGGTTCCGAGGGAACTCCAGGGGAGGAGGACATCCTTCCTTGGGGGAGATGGGCAGGGGTTGACTTGGGTGGGTCTTGAAGGTCACCGACAGGTGCCCAGAAGAATGGGGGAGGATAGATAGATCCTGCATTCCTGACAGAACCAACAGGCTGAGGATTGAATTCCCAATGACCACTCAATATTGTTGCAGGTGAGCCCAGTGAGCCTCCTGAGATGGCGCATGGTGGGAGAGGATCCAAGAGCAAGAGACAGTTCAGAGCCATTGCCCCAAAGATTGCACCCCGAGCTCTGCCCCCTCGGGTGCTGCCATGCCCCCCACCAGCGCTCACCTCCAAGCCCCTGGGGCTGCCCACCCAGAACTACACTCTGATGCAGGTCTCTGGCCAGGACGGGACCTTCTCTCTTGTCGCCCTGCCCTCAGTAGCTGCAGCACTGCCGGGACAGAAACCCAGACAACCCCTGGGCCTGAAGCTGCCCATCCCACGGTATACAAAGTCCCCAAGCAGTGACAGAGGATCCAGAAAGACACCCAGCCTGAGCCCTCCCGAGAATCACAGGGCCAAGCCCAGAGCACTTGAGCGAGTTCCTTCCCTGGAGCCAGCCCCCACCATTCTGGGCATGGCCACAGCGACTGCACTGGACAGCTGTGGAGACCCTAGCACTCCAGGCACCAACAGATGTCCTGCCACCCTAGCCCTTACGTCCGTCGAACAGAGCTTTACCGAGACCACCAGGGAAGCAACCCTGACAAACAGGAAAGCATCCCGGAAGCCCCCTGGTGTCGCCAGTGGGAAGTGTAAAGCGCCATCCAACCTGGAAAAGGTTGTGACAATGTCAAGTGCCATGCCATGGGTGTCAGTCCCCAGGGGCAAGCTGCCCATTGTGAGAACAAGGACAACCACAGCAGCAGTGGTGGTCTCCGAGCTGGAGCCAAAGGCCTGCCCTGCAGAGCGTCCTTGCCTGGAACCCGGGGCAGACTATGAGCAGAGAACGGCCAACCCAGAAGGGTTCCCCCAAGCTGTCAAAGCTCTGGTCAGTGAGATGCCAGCGTCCCAGGTGCCCAAGCAGAGTCTGGGTGAAAGAGCCTTCTGTGCAGCCCCTAAGCCAGACGTCAACCACAAAGCCAGACCGAGTAGCGGTGCAGCCAAGAGGCGAGCCAGAAAGCGCAAGGCACCGGAGGACACGGTGACATTCCAGGGGAGGAGGAGGAAGGGCAGAGATGGGAAGGAACGAACAAAGCCAGACCTGCAGGAGGCCCGAGACCCCAAGCCCGGAGCTGTGACCAAGTACCGGAGCATCATGCCCAAACCTGTCCTCATGCTACCCACCCTGGCCCCCCTGGCATCCTCCATGGCTCTACTCCAAGCCCAGGCTCCCAGCAGCCTAGGACAGGCCGCTATGTCGGACGGCTCGCCCATTTCAAAATACCACTCTCATCACAGCAGCCTGTCCACCAGACCCATCTCTGGGTTACGGAATGTCCTGTGCGGTGTGAAGAAACCCTTCCACAGGTGCCAGGTCTGCAGCCGTCACTTCCAGTTCAAGCAGCACCTGCGGGACCACATGGACACGCACTTGGCCAACAGGCGACCCTACAGCTGCCGCCTGTGTCGCAAAGCATATGTGCGCGCAGGAAGCCTTAACACGCACATGCGGCTGCACCATGGCGACAGCCGGCTCAAGAGGCTCATGTGCTGTGAGTTCTGCGCCAAGGTGTTCGGGCACATCCGCGTTTACCTAGGCCACCTGAAGGAAGTGCACCGGGTGGTGATCAGCACCGAGTCTGCCCCCAGCGATCCACAGCTCGGGGACGCGTCCAAGAGCAAGGATCCAGAGGCCGTTGTGCGTGGCCCTGCGGCCTCCCTGGACAGGTGAGCACTCGACAAGGGAAGTGCCCCGATTGAGGGCCAGGAAGGTGAAGACTGCAGTTCCGGGCGGGAGAGTTTGTAAAAGAATAAATAATCCTTGTAGGCTCTGTGGTAGCCAATCTCGTTTCTCCTGGATTGCTGATCTGGTCAGCCAGGCTCAAAGCGTTAGTGCCCTTTAAAGAGTGTGGCACGGGAGGGGAGGGGGAATGGACGAGTGACCCAGACATTAGTACACCTGCCTCCTCCGCAGTCCCAAGCCCGAGTTCAGGCTCCTGGCTCCTGCCTCCTGACAAATGCAGACCTGGGGAGACAGCCAGGTGGCCCAAGTAACGGGGTTCCAGCACACACGTGGCTTTAGCCCAGTTCCAGCTGTCGTGGGTGTGGGCGTTTGAGCTATGAACCCGTGAATGGTAGCACTATCTCTCCCCCTCTTTCTCCCCGCCTCTCCTTCCTCCCTTCTTCCCTCGGGCTCCCACGCCCCTCTCTCCACTCTTCATCAAATAAATAGTAAGTCTGTTGAAGTATACTGTAAGTTGTCCTGGGGGCAGTTGTGATAGAGTATACTTACATCAGAAAATGAAGCTGTGGGTTATTACAGGCATTTCCTAATAGTTTACACGTACTTTCTGCCCTTCACTTTCCCTGCACGTCACATTTGCAGCTTTTACATCTAAACAGCACAGCATCACCTGTCCGTGAGCCCCTGTGGCAGGGGATCTGTTGGATTGAGCACACAGCTCCAGTGCCCAGAGCTGACCCCCTACCCCTGCACTTTCAGCCTAACCAGGTTCGAATCTCCCATTTGCAAGGCACCACTTCCTGGCAGGGGGATGAGCAGAGAGCAAGCTTGGTGCTGCATGACCATGGCCTAGCCGCCACCCAGGCAGCCAGTGTTCCATCCCCTCCACCCTCCGCCCCCACTGTTCCTCCACACTTTCTCCTCCCCCTGAGGTGTTCAGATCCCTGGGGCTAAGGGCAGAGAGGGGGAGCTGTGCCCATGCATCTCACGGCAACTGTTTCTGGCCTTTTCAGGGAAAACAAGTGGAACGCGGAAGACTTCCTCCTCAGCAGCCAGGCTGAGGAGGTCAAGCTGCAAATCCGATGCGGCCGCTGTCAGATCACCGCCCATTCTTTTGCCGACATGGAGTTTCACTTGCTTTACACTCACGGGGAGGAGATTCAGGGTGGGCACCAGGAGGGGAACTTAGCAGGAAGCAGAGGTGCCCGAGAAGAACTGGTTAAACAGCAGGATGCCGCTGCGCCCCTGGATCAGACACCGAGGCCTGAGAGAGGGGAACCTGCCAAGCCCAATGAAGACTATCCTGCAGCAGTCCCCCAACTCCACGGGCAGCTCCACCTGCACCGTCAGCACAGAGCTGAAACCCTCCTGGGCAAGGAGAGCACCCAGCCAGGAACCAGTGAGCCAGCGCAGGCCCCGGGGACGTCCAGCTCCCACTCAGTTCTGCTGTGGTCCAGTTCCGGCTTCCACTGCATCCTGTGCACTCAGACGCTGGGGCGAAGGGAGGAGCTCCTTCTGCACTGGGCACGCCAGCATAACTGCAAGGATCCCTCCATGCTCTGGGCTGTCTTAAGCACTTGCTCGCGCCAGGGTGTGATGGAGCTCTCCAGCCCAACGGGCAGGCAGGCAGAAGGTCCTGGAGCTCGGCTGACTCCCACCTGCCCATCTGAGCCTTCTGGTGGTGGGGGGTCCACAAGAAAGCTGCACCAGGAGTTGGGATCCTCATGATTGGGCCGGGAGTACTTTTTGTATGTGGTTTTATTTTCTTATGAAATAAAACATGTCCTTAATGCGTAGTTTTAGCCACATGTGCGCTGGTTTTTACAATGGATTCTTAACAGCATAGTCTCTATTTCAGAAGAAATAAAAAGATCGATAGCTGGAGGTTAAAATGTTGAGTATTCTAAGGTACTCTTCAACTGCGCATGCCCAGGAGTCCCCTGGCTCAGTGGTTTTCTGCATCTGTAGATGAACAAATATGAACAATTTCCAGGGAACAGAACCACTTCAGTTCCAAACATGGTAGCGAGTTAGACGGTGAATATTGCCATTTTAAATCCTCTGATCTATTTTTATAATGTGCTGTAGAGTAATGGGGGGGTTTGGTAATGATTTTTTCATTTATTATGATTTTTCTTATTAAAAGCCAGGGCCACAGAGAGGAGAGAGAAACCCACTGATTCAGTCCCCAGATGGCTACAGCAGCCGGATCTAAGTTGATCTGATCCAGAGTCAGAAGCCAGGGGCTGCTTCTGTTTCTTTTGTTTTGTTTTGTTGCTGTTGTTGTTTGTTTGTTTTTATGATGTTTACATAGTTGATCTGGATGGAAGGATTGAAAGTTAGGTGTGATCATTGTTTCCAAATTTCCTATTTCTTCCTGTTTCTGGGAGAAGGAGGGAAATAAGGGGAGAAGCCATACCCAGCCTCCCAACCATCCCAGAACCCGGGGATGGGGAATGGCCACCCAATAGCAACCCAGGGTCCCAGTGCTGAGGGTTCTGCCCAAGTGGTTTGAATAGTTCCGAAATGCTGTCGATGTCGCTGATCCAAGGATGCAGAAACACTTTGAAAGTCCACTGGCTGACACTGTCGACCTTACAGTCTATTTGTCATGGATTTTGCTAGTGTTTTGCTGGAGTGGTTGTCTAATTTGTTCTGTTCTTCCTCTGCTATGGTACCAGATGTCCTCTGCAGGCCCCACTGGGCTACCATATTCTCCGTGTGCGTCAGGGCCTGCCGTATACTGCTCCATCCTTTCCACTGAGAAGGACCAGCTCTCGAAGGCAGGTACAAGGCCCAGGGCCAGGCAACCTGGGCCCCACCAGACCCCCTGCCCCTGAGGCTCACGGAGTTAGTGCCCATCATACAGGTGGGTCCAAAAACCTGAGTCAGGAGACCCAACCCCCAGGGCTTACAGACCGGCACCCATTGCCACTAGAATGGCTTGATTAACCTTATCTCAGCATCCATCAGCGAATTGCACAGCCTGGCTCAGTCAAGTCTGCCCCCAGTTCCAGCTCCTGTTGGCAGGTGCTGCAGCCTAGCCTGGCCCAGGCAGCCTGGGGCTCCTGATACGGGTACAAGTTCCTGAGGACTTGGGCCAGTTTCCGTTGTCTTACCAGGCCATTAGCACAGAGCTGAATTGGAAATTGAGCAGCTGGGACTACAACCAGCACCCACGTGGGATGCCAACGCCACAGGCAAAGGCTTAGCCTACTACACTGCAGCAAGGCCCTAGAACAATAGTTTTGATAAGGTCATTTACCATAACCTAAAAATCCATGTTTCCTAGACTTAGTCCTTCCCCTCCTCACGTTTTCGATCATTTTGTTATTTTCTTAAATGCACATTGGGTACATTAGACAATAGCTGGCAAGTTTTATAGCTATAATTCATATTAAAATCATAGCAATTTTTGGTACTTTGAGCTAATAAAAACTTACAGTTTAAAAAATTGTATTTTCAAGTCCTTGGTACTAATTTAGAAGGGGAGCCAGATTGTTCAGTCTAGATGTGCAGGTATCTCCACTGTTTCCCTGCCTCCGAGGGCTTTGCAGAACATTGCCACTACCCAAGCCACCGGTCCTTGCTGCCACAGTGCCTCATACACACAGGTTGTCTTTGAAAGTCAAGAGTACATGGTTGGTCTTCTCCTGGGAAACCACCAGGAATCACAACAGCAGTCCATGGGCCATTCCAGGCCACAATGTCAGTGTCTCGGGACTGGTGGGTAGAGCCCTCCACTTCCTACTCCCCCGGTGCTATTTAGAGGAAGCACTGGGCATGGAGCCTGGCCCAATCATTGGCACCTTTTCCTGTACTGGAAGAAGTGACTTTCCAGAGGAAGAAAATACATCCTAAAGGAGCAGCTAGTAAGTCAAGCCATCTTAAAAAAATGTTTTATTTCAAAGGTAGACTTATAAAGAGGAAAAGACAGAGAAAGAGATCTTCCATCCACTAGTTCATTCTCTGAATGAACACAATGGTCAGAGCTGGGTTAGTCGGGGTTTCCCATGTGGGTTCAGGGGTCCAAATACTTAGGCCAGCCTCCACCAGTTGCCAAGTGCATTAACAGGGAGCTGAATCAGAAGTGGAACAGCCAGGACATGAACGTACCAATGAGGGATGCCAGTGCTGCAGGCAGAAGCTTAGCCTGTTATGCCATGGTCCCAGCCTCCTGAAGCCATCTTTTTTAACATGGAGTTTCAAAAGTAAGTGTTCTTGGGCCTGATTTGGCTCAAAGAAGACAAAGAAACTCCATCCTTGCTTTTTTTTTTTGAAATCATTTTTATAAGTCTTAGAATGTAAGGACAGGAATAGAAATCTTTTTTTTTTACACTTTATTATTATTATCATTTTATGATACAATTCCATAGGCTCCTGGCATTTCCATTATCCCCTCCCAAATTCCCTCCCCCCACCTAGTTCCTCCATATCATTACTAAAATACAGTTCTTCATACACAGTCATATGTCCATCATTGTGGGCGTGGACAATGGCCGAGAGTCCAGCATCCTATTGTCAAGATACAGTGAACAGTTTCGTTATAAGTCCATGTTTGGAAATAGAAATGCATAATACATTGTGTCCTCACATCTGGATGTTAGTCTCCATTTCATAGCTACTGTACATCCCCTTTAATGAAAAGTCATAATATAAAATCAACAATAGAAAGAAAAATAGAAATTTACAATTCCATGAAGTTAAATGACATGTTACTAGATATGACAGGAATGGAAATCTCTTTGAAGATTTTGCCATCACCTTCTCAGTGGATCACACACTAACCATTTCACAGGTCAGAACTCTACTCTGTGCTTTGGACAACTCTGATTAGTAATGGGATTACCATGCGATAACCATATCACTCAATGAAGTTCCTAGTTTGTTGTCATGTTGGTTTTTTGGGGGGGGATGGGGGGACAGGAAGAGGGCAGGGAAGCAGAGGAGATTGGTTTCAAATATATTACAAAACTGACAGCAACCAGAATGCTGCTGGAATTCATACTATGACATTTGAAATCAAGCTATGGTTTGTGTCCTGGTTGCTCCTCTTCCCATCCAGCTCCCAGCTAATGTGCCTGAAAAAGCAATGGTAGTTGGCCACAAGGATTTTTTTTTTTTTAAGATTTTATTATTATTGGAAAGCCGGATATACAGAGAGGAGGAGAGACAGAGAGGAAGATCTTCCATCCGATGTTTCACTCCCCAAGTGAGCCGCAACGGGCTGGCATGCGCCAATCCGATGCTGGGAACCAGGAACCTCTTCCAGGTCTCCCACGCGGGTGCAGGGTCCCAAGGCTTTGGGCCGTCCTCTCCTGCTTTCCCAGGCCACAAGCAGGGAGCTGGATGGGAAGTGGAGCTGGCGGGATTAGAACCGGCGCCCATATGGAATCCCGGGGCTTTCAAGGCGAGGACTTTAGCGGCTAGACCACGCCGCCGGGCCCTTGGCCACAAGGATTTGAACCCAGAAGTGGCTTCTGCCCTCCTGGCTCAACCCTGGTCTTTGTGGTCATCTGGGGAGTGAAGCAGCAGATGGAAGGTTTCTCTGTGGGTGTGTTTCTCTCTGTAACTCTAAATTATTATTATTTTTTAATTCTTTAAAACATCACATTTCAGAGCAGCAGCCCTGACAGCCTCACACACTGTGGGCAGCTCTTCATGGTACTATTCCATGGAGAGAGGGGACCACCAGGAAATCACACTTGACTCTCGCAGTCCCCACCATGTGTGGCTCCACCTGGAATGCAAACATCGCTTACTGCCCTGGATTTGAGCTCACCTTCCTGTGTCACAGTGGGGATAGTAGCCCTTTGCAGTTTCGTTACTTGCAGTAAGAATGCTGGGAAAGAGGAGGTAGGAAGAAAAGGGAATAATGCAGCTCCAACATCTTGGGATATGCCTCAGAGCATGCCTGGGAGATCCTCAACTGAGAACCACACAACCATCACTACAGAAAGCAAATTTCAGTCACTGCCTTCTTCTGGCCCCAACCCGCCCGTCCCCATGGCCCCATAACCCAACCCACCCCACAACTGCAGGAGCCTGTGCCTGGTGGACTCGCCTGCCTCACAGCCTGGGCTGTGTCAGGCTCTCGAGGGCCAGCCAAAGCCCAGAGCCCTCAAAGGTCCAGGGCCTTATCCAGACAGGCACACAGTCAGTCCTTGTCCTCTGACAAAGTTGCTTCTTACCTTCCAATGCAGAACCAAACCTGCAGCTGGCTAGCTAGCAAGGCAGCCAGGCACAGTGGGTCTGGGATTCAGCACACGAATTTTACTTCTTGAAAATTTGTCCAACAAAACTTGATTTTTTTTCCTCTTTGTGTTTAGCCTTAAATTATTTCTGAAAGTTACAGAGTTTTAGGCTTGTACAGTTTTACTGCCTGCCAGTTTTATTCATGTCCCCTTGTGTTGCGTTCTCTTGCTCATGCTGGACCACTTCCGAACTGCACTCACTGGTGCCTCCTCATAAGGAAAGCTGTGTCCTCAGCAACATGCCATAAATAATGAGAACTCCTGGGTGCCTTCCATGGCCTTCTGAGGCTGTATGCTCCTCCTCCCTTCCCCAGCCAGCCAGCACCGGTTTTACTGGGTCCCCAGTGACATAATCACTGGCCAAAAAAAAAAAGGTTCCCCTTCAAATATTTGTTGGAATGCTGGACCCGTTGGTTCCGTCCAGACCGTTGACATGCTGTGCTTTAGCTGTCTGCTTCCTAGTCTCCCCTTCACAGGAAGCACCTGAGAAAAGGCAGCTGTAGACAAACTGAAATGGGCTAGAACATGGTTTGGTTTTTACCTTCAACTTGCTACTGACATCCCTGATACTAAACAGCTTAGCTAGGTTGCAATGCAGTCTAGAAAGCATGTGTTTTCACTTTTTCTCTTCTGACTTTGGGAGGTGAAATGTTCATGTTTGATCATGATGATGGTTACCACCATCATAAAAATGCAACCATGGGGGCCCATATGGTGTTGCATTAGCTAATCCTCCACCTGTGGCTTCAGCATCATCTTTGGGCACTTATTCATGTCCCAGCTGCTCCACTTCCCATCCAGGTCCCTGCTAATACACCTGGGAGAAAGCAGAGAATCCCACAAGTCCTTGGTCCTTTGCACTCACATGAGACACTCAAAAACTTCTGGCTTCTGAATTTAGATCGTCTCAGTTCTGGCTGTTGTGGTCATTTGGTGAGTGAACCAGCAGATAAAAGATTTTCTCTCTCTAATTTTGCCTTTCAAATGAAAATAAATAAATCTCTTTTTTTAAAAAAAAAAGTGCAATTACAGTTTTTTGGGCATATTTTAAATTTGTGTTTAGCATGAGAAACATGGTATAGTTTTCATGCTTTTAAGTGTGATGGTGATACAGTGTGTCACTTAACCCTAAGGATTAAAACAACAACAACAACAGAAAAGCATTCGCCATTAAGAGGAAAAAATTTAGAGCTGACAAGTAAAAACAATGTAAAGATGATTTATTCCAAACTCTAGTGAGAAGCTAAGCAGGCTTTTCTTTTTCATCATATTTGCTCACATCTCCCAAATTGTCCCACCCTGTTTGCATAACCCTACAAAAATCACTTAAAATAGAAAGGCAGTTCTTGCCTGTGTTGATGCATTCCAACAATAACACCAACATTGTGACTTGTTAGCAGCATAAAAGATCATGTTTCTGATAGGCCAAATAGCCAATAGGTGCTACTCAGAAAGAAGAGAGCTCATTCTTTTTGGTTACATACAAACTTGACTTCTACACAGAAATTTTAGGAAGGATCCTAGTGTCACGCACACATATCCAGAGATAGAGCAAGGAACTTGATCTGATCACTGCCTGACATGACCAGCACATCATATATGGAAACGTGGCCACATAAAAACACATCACGGCTCCAACCCATGAGCTGCATCACCACACCACAAGCCCTGAGGACATCTGAAAGTTGTATTTAAGACACAAGCATGCTGTCTTTTCCCAGTGGAATCAGAATGCAAGCAATTCATTTGTCATGATTCACTGAGCCAGTGAATTGAGTGAACTACATTACTTTAAGATGTCCATTGGAAAGTGTTCTGTCTTAAAGGGTGGCCAGGGGACAGGAGGAGGGCAGGAGCAATGGTGTGAGGACATGGTTAGTGAAGCCGTCAGGTGAGGGAAGGCCCGCTGAGGCCATAGGAGCCTCACTTGAGTGTCCAGGCAGCTCCCTTCTGTTAAGATTTTTATGGAGAGAAATTTGGAAAGTAGCTACCAAGGACATGCCTTTGTGCCCCAGAAACCTCCCCCCACCTCCCCTAGAATGGGCTGGTACAAGGATAGTCCACTGCAGTATTATTATAACAAGAGAAGATTGAACACACATGGCCTTAAAGGTGGTCAAGAAACTGGCAGTCAACCAACCAACCACACAACAGGGTACAACATAGCCACGTGAAACAGGCAGATAGCAGTTGGGGGCTGAAGGGTGCCAGGTGTAAGGGAAGCCAGAGGCCTGATGACAATGCTGTGAGGGCTCTGATGTGCTCTTCTGAATGGGAGAAGTAGGGGAGAGGGAGGAGCTGTAGGTGTACTTGAACGCACATAGAAATTCAAGGGCAGCAACTCTGTAGCGTGGGGAACTGGGTGATGGGGAAGGCAGCAAGGATGTTTGCTTGCTTTGGCAACTATCAGCATGTTTGGCCTGCGCTTCCTCTCCACATTTGAAAAATTGGCGTTGCTATGCCTAGCTTATAGGCTATGCTGTTAGCATCTGGACAGACCTCATTCCAAAGTGGGCAGCAGGGAGAGCCAGTTTGTCCACCAGCCTTGGTGCCCCACCTGGACCCTGCAGCCTGCCTGCATGCCCCCACCAAGACTACATCCTCCTCTACCCCCCACCAGTAAGAAAGACACATTCTCTATCCAGGGCACACTGCCAATACATCTGTCCATATAAAGAAGCCCCCAGTTGAGACAAATGCTTCTTTTCATCATATCTTGGTTTGTCCTGTTCAAATTCCTGGGATAAAGGCAGGCCACCTGGCATTAAGCTCATTTCAAGAGGCCCTAAAGGACAAGTACAGCTTGAGATGCATGCTATAGACTTTATTCCTGACCCCTCCTACCTATCCTGGCCTTTCGGAACTGTCACCCGGAGCCCTCCGCTCTCACTTCCCCAGGACTGAATGAGCATCTCTCCCATCCCTGCCCACAATATGCACCAGAGGCAGCTGGGAGGGGTCGCCAGTGCTGGGGGTTTCCGATGTGTCATGGTCAAAGGGTAGGACCTCAGCTGCCCCTCCCAAAAGGTCCTGGGTGGCATACATGGCAAGGCCTACATGAATACCAAGCGACACAGCTACCCACCCATGGGTTCACCCCACCACGTTGTTGAGTTTTGCACACCGTGAGGATTAGTGCTGCATGTTTGAGTCTAGGTTCAGTGCGAAATTGTTTCCCACTGCCCCTCCTGATGCAAACATAATTGTGAAGGCAGTGATGTCCTCAGAACAAGGCCTAGCAGCCCCACTGCCCACCACACCCAACTCCACAGCCCACCCAGACTCTCTCTCTCTCTCTCTCTCTCTCTCTCTCTCACTCTCTCTCACTCTCACTCTTTCACACACACACGCACACACACACGCTACCCTTCTCCCACCCACCAAGAAGTCCACATCTGGCAGGATGTTCTTACCATCTGGGTACCAGTCCTTCCTTCTTCTCTTCCCAGCCTCCCTACTATGCTTTCCTGGGTCCTGGAGCACTAATTGGAGATTTCCATCCAGTTACAACTGGGGAGATGTAGCCACCATCACAAAATGCATTGCTGTCTCAGACAGCCTTTTAATCGGCCTCCTTGTTGACAATCCCACATGTTAGCTCAGAGGCTGCGAAGAGTAGAGACAGGAGTTCAGAGATCACACAGCTGCCACCCAACATGTGTGTGCACTGCACCTAGGATCCAGAGAGGGCATCAGATGCGGAAGCCATCGGCCAACTGTGGCAGGTAAGTCACTTGGAAATAGCAGAAGATCCCCTACCGTTACAAGAAGCTTAAAATGTGTTCAGCAAAACCCAAGGCATAGCCAGCATGAATATTCTTTGACGTCAGGATGAAACCACGGAGTTTCAGCCAGTGGCTCAGCTGAGGGAGGATTAACTGAAAGAGCTGCTTTGCCTGATGTGAGATTCATCTTCACCCACTCCAGGAAGAGAGATGGATGTTCCCTGCCTTCAGGTGTGTCCAGCTTGAGTCCAGGAGGCTCTGCCACACTGTGAGGTTCAGATCCACTCTGAAGCTAACACCTGCAGGTGGTCTTATTAAGCATAATCTGACACGGGGACCATTCTTCAAAAAGTCTTTGAAACTGAAAACACACAGAAAATGTCCTCCCCTCAGCCTTCCATGGCCAGCATTGTCGTACAGGGAGTTAAGTTGCCGCTTATGACACCAGCATCCTGTATCATAGGGCCAGTTTGAATCCCCACTGTTCACTTCCAATCAGGCCCTCTGCAGATGTTCCTAGGAAGGCAGCAGATGACTTTTCCAGGTGTTTGGGCCTCCACCACTCACCACGGGATGATCTAGATAGAATTCCAGGCTCCTGGTTTCAGCCTGGCTTAGCCCCAGATGTTGTGGACATTAGGGGAGAGAATAACAGGATGGAAGACCTCTCTCTCTCTCTCTCTCTCTCTCTCTCTGTGTGTGTGTGTGTGTGTGTGTGTGTATGAAGTTGAGCCCCCTACCCCCTATAGCCCACTCTTAATCCCTTCTCCTTGGACAGAGAGATGACCGTGCCTCCCTGGTGCTAGCCTCCCCATCCCTCCCATGTGCCTAGGGATCCATCTGCTCACTCCCCTGCAATCACCCACATTGTTACCTTTCCCAGAGTTCCCAGGTTTTTCCCCACCCCACCAGCAGGAAGCTGAGCCCCCGGCACTGTTTCTTATTAGTCCCCAAAACTTGGAAGTAGTCCTCCATTTCTCACTAAGGTGCTGTAGCCAAAACTACACAGAACCAGACTGAGTTCATTCCTCCCTGCAGCCTGCAAGCTCCATGCCCACTCCACCCCCACTCCCCTCCCACACCCTGCAGCATGTGGAGTGTTCACAGAGAATATCTGAGATGAATGTGTACCACAAGAAAGACAATACATGGATTTCAAGACATATTCACCCAGGGGCCAGCCCAATGACTCAACAGGCCAACCTTCCATTTGCAAGCACCAGCATCCTGTATGGAAAAATTCTGGCTTCTAGTTTCAGATCAGCTCAGCTCGATCCAGTGGATGGAAGATCTCTGTCTCTACATATACAACTTTACATTTGGGGTAAATACATAAATGTGTAAAAGAAAAATGAATGAATCCCAAGAATAGCTGCTTAAGCCAAGAAGGGAGGGAGGTCTTGGCACCAGGCTTAGGTGGCAACAGGGTCCTGGAATTCACTAAATTGAGGGAGCAAGACAGATAGTCTAACAAGGTCAGAAACACTGGCAGAAGGGTTTTTGTGCCTTTCCAATGGATAGGAACCTTGATGGCCATGTTGTCAGGAGGGCTTTGTTGAGGGCAAATCCATATCCGAAGTTCCTCCACTCAGATGTTCCTAGAAGAAGGGAGCAAGAGAGAAGAAACACGGCGCCCTCCTCATGCCCATGCAAACCCTTGTCGGAATGCAGATTTATGCTCTCCGACCTTTACCAAGGTGATTGCCTGCTCCGGCAGGTGCGGGAATTTCTGTCTCTTCACTTTTTTCAATACATTCTGATAAAATCATCTTCGTATCTATGCATTTACTGGCCACATTCTTCGGTGTCATAGAACAGCAATCCAGTGATCTCTTTGAATTGGTCCCTTTGGAGAGGGGTTATGGAAAAAGAAGAGTCCCTGCAAGCACTTCACTGACGCTCAGCACAGCTGTCCCTTCTAGAAGACATGCACCTTGGTGTCTGCTCTTCAAGTGTGCCTGTGAGCCTGTCCAAAGAGCTGAACTTAATCAAGCTCTGGGACTGTTTGTAATGAGAGAGGCAAGGCCCACGTTTGTGCGTTGAGCTACAACATTTTTGTTATTGCTGACACTATTTCCAGTGAGACACATCTCCAGGGCAAACAACGATCTGAATGCCGAAGTCAGTGCCAATTGCCTTTTCCCACTTCCCCACTTCCCTGCACTGCTCCTGTTGCAGCAGGAAGATGAACCACAGCTTCCAGGCTCCGGCAGGCTTCACTGCTCTCCCTGGCTCCTTGGCTCTGGGGAAATGAGCCAGCAGATGAAGATCCCTCTCTTATTCTCATTCTCTCTCTCTCTCTCTCTCTCTCTCTCTCTCTCTCTCTCTCTGACATTCAAATAAAATGAAAAGAAGTAAACTAGGGGATATGACACTTTCAAACAACTTCTATCTTTGCGCTGTTTGGACACAGGGGCAGTTCCTTACCTTAGATCAGCTGTCAGGTAAGCAGGGACACTGCTCATCTCTGAAATGTTTAGTTTGTTTTCATAACTCCCCCTAGATGAGCTCAGAAACAGGATTAATATCCTGAGTGTGGCCTCTGGAGACCTGACTATGGTTTTGCTCCATCTGACTTTCCCCCTATTCAACTTTGTATTAAATTAAAAAATAGGAACCGCCAGTGTAGCGATTAACGCCTAGCCAAGAAGCCATCAGAAAACAAAGCTGTCTACTCTTCCCTGCAGTGAGGTTGATGCTGGCCCTGTGTACTGCTGGAATTTCACCCCTGCTTCCCCCATCAAATGCAAACGCACACACTGATTCCTGCATAGTGTGCACTGCCTCCCCCCGACACCATGCAACAGCTGGGCTGTAGCCGCTGCCAAGGTCAAGGATTCCCGAGAGGGGCCTTGGGAATCAAGGCTTGAGCAGGGTCTGAAACACTGCTCACTCTGAGCCCCTGGCCTGAGGTCACCCCCTCCAGCGTGGCCTTCCCCTCTTCATCCCAGGCAGTTAGCATTCCATCTGCTTTCCCCACATGGGACACTGCATGCAGTCCAGGGACTCATACCCTGCTGTGTCCCACAGGAGTGGGGCAGGGGAAGACAGGGGAAGGGAAGGAAAGCACTTTGCAGAGCTCTCGTTGGCTTTCAGTTGGAGTCCCTGTGAGCAAGTCCTACCTAACTCCCACCACCCTACCCCCAGGGCAAGCAAGCTTTGCTCCTTCCCCCCCCCCACCCGTGTTCTGAGGTTTCCCCACTGCTGACTCCTTCAGAAGGTCCCTGTGAGTACTGAGTGTGCCCGAGTGAATTCACTACAGCAGATGACATTTTGTTAAAAAAAACTACTGTACTTTGCATTTATTTGAAAGGCAGAAAGAGAGAAATGTATTGGTTCAGTCCCCAGGTGCATGCAATAGCTAGGACTGGGCCAGGTCAAAGCCAGTAGTCTGGAATGCCAACTAGGTCTCCCACATGGCTGGCAGAAGGGACCCGAAGGACTTGAGTCATCACCCACTGCTACCAAGAGTACGCATTCGAGGAAGCTGGAATCTGGAGCAGAATCAGGACCCCAGCATCTTAATCACCACCAAGGAGACTTGGGACTCTGGTGATGAATGAGCAACCAGCCTGAGAGAGGGCACGGAGGTGGAAGGGTGTCAGCAAAGCCAGCCTATGAGTGATATGTGGGCGGGGTTCCTGAGCTATGGGCAGGACTCCTTGCTGTAGGGTGTGGCTCCTTGATGTGGCCCCTCCCCACTAAAAACATGTATGCTAAACAAAGTCTTCCTCCAAGAATTCAAGAACATTAAGAGAGCCCCCCAGGTCCTCTCTGTCAATTCTAGAGCACTTTATTTAGGTTTTTGGTAGGAAAATAAAAGTCTCCACATTGCTATATTTGTCATTCTCTCCCCAAGTGAGACCTTAAGCAGCAAGATCTCTGCCTTAGTGTTGCTGTTCACTCAACTATCCCTACAGCCTAAAAAGTGTCCATCTGAAGCCGGCACTCCCAGCCCATCTGCTGACATATGGAGAAGCCTCACTTTGACCGAGGTCAAGGCCACGGGCTTTTGGCACAAGACACTGCCGTGTGATCCTGCTTTGAAACTCATCTACATTGGACAGAACAGGAGGAAAGCTTTCCCCAGAATCATTTGTCACCAACAGATGGAGTTTGCTGGTCTTTCATCCCACACATCACCCTGCCAGCTGCCCCTTCGGGTCAAGAACAGGTACGATGTGCCTGGGCAGAAACAGGTCAATATTGGCAAAGCAGAAACAGAATTTCTAGCAGGTGTGAAAGAGCTGCAGGAACTGAGCAGACCATAGCCTCTTGTTCCCAAAGCTTCATCAGGCTTTCAAAAGAGTTTCAAAAGTTTCAAAAATTTTGGGGACTGGAGTCCCTAAAAGAAAGTCAACCCCACCTCTGGGATCCCTTTGGACATTCTCCAGCTAAGGTTGTCATCTTTAAATGGATGGCATATTAGTCCAATGTTGCCCATTTCTTCTCTGGCCTGCTGGGCAACTGTTCATATATATGTTTAGAGATATATCTTTGGATTAAAAAAGACGGAGATGATAAATTCCACCAAAAGCCATACTGACTCAAACATGGCCACTTGTAGACTGGAGAAAGAAAAGGAGGGGGTGATGGCCAAAGTGACCGCAGCAGGCAGAAGCAAGCCTTATCAACCCACCTCATTTCAGCAGGGACAAGCACAAGAATAACCTCAGAACCAGAGCTGTATACACCTGCCACATCCTCTGAGTTTGCAGCAAAGGGGCCAGAACCAAGACAAATATGTGACTGTGCTTATGGGTAAAGGAGACCATGGCAGATGGGTTGGTCTCATCGTGCATTTGTACAACAGGATCGGTATGGGGGAGGAAGCACAATTTAAAAATAAAACCCTTGGCTTTGAAAACTGGACTTGTAAAAGCCTAGGTTTCTATCTTTTTTCTTTCTTTTTTCCCATCTCTGCGGGCTCTGTGAAGTGGGCAAGTACAAATTCCACGTACTCATTACAACATTTCATGTTAGATCCAAAGAGTACAATTAGAAGTCACCCTTATGAGGCACCCAAGTAACCACATGCCAGCAGATGGTGGTGGCAGTTTGTGGGCTCAAAGATGACATGCACCCAACTGCCAACTCACGGGATGCCCTGGTGGCAATGAGATACCACACAGAGATCATGAGACACAGCAAATAAGCAGCCCTGGGAACAGGGCCTATGGGCGCCTGCCTGCCAGGTTTCTGCTAAACCACAGGCTCACAGAGTTTTTCTCCCTCTGGTCTCTGTTCACAGAGCTGGGAAGCTGTGAGGCACATGAGATGAAGATGGGCATTCTCTCCAGCGACCTTCTTTGCAAAAGTGGCGGAGTGGACCTGAGGGCTAATGGGCAGGGCTGGCAGGCATGGCATGCAACTCCTCACCTCCACCTTGAGGTGGGTTGAGGGTGCATTCCAGGAATCCCAGCTGGGCAGAGGCTTCCCTGAAGCATGGGTCTCACTCCTATGGGAGACAAAGGCTGGCACAGGAAGTGAAAGCAATGTAGGAGGCAACCCAGAGCAAGGGTTGAGGGCAAGAAGTTTTGGGGGGATCTAGCAGGCTGGGAAACTACTGGAGTGTTGCCAAGAGTGGGTTGCCCTGGGAAGAGAAGATGACTGGAGTCCCTGCAGGGGGTTAAGCTCAGAAAATGGGATTGGCACCCAGTTCCAAAGCTCCCTTCTGGGGTCCAAATCACCCACAGGTATGGCTCCTTGCTCTGGGCGACAGGCTTGGCATCACTGTTTTTCTGGTTGGCATGGTGTACCCCGAGAAATGCCAGGAAACAATGGAATCTGCTGACCACTCTGAAATATTCCTGTGACTCGCACACAGCTGCCTCCCCTTGGGGAAGAGCCTAGAAACTGAGCAGGAAGGTGGGGTCGTAGGAGTGCCCAGCACATCACCCCCACCACCCACACCCAGGCTTCCTGAAAAAAAAAAAAAAAAAAAAGCGGAGACGTGGAAGCCACTACTAGTGCTGCACAGCTGACAGGGACCTATGCAGCCATGTCCACTGCATGCTGGGCTCAGAGCTCAAGCTGAGCCCTGCCCTCTGGTACCTCACAGTGTTTTGTGGTCGACAGGCAGCCTCAGAGAGTCCTGGTGCACAGACGAGGGTGTGACAGGGCTGCCAGCTGTTGGGGCTGGCTCAGCCAGGATCCCAGGATGGGGGTAGGGAGCTAGAGCAGAAAGAGACTGGGGAGCAGCTCCATGGGTTCTCAGCGCCAGAGGACCCAGGTCCTGCAGCCCATGACCTTTGGAGGTGAGGCAGGAAGTGAGGCACATGCTGGAGGTGTGGCAGGATGAAACAGTGGCTGGTTGAATGTGAGTATGGGCAGCGCCAGGGAAGGCTAGAGACCAGCCCCAGCCAAGGAGCTATGGAGAGGGGCTAGCACCTGCTCATGTGAATGCAAGCCTGAAGGAGGCTGAAACAGCCCCCACCCCAAGACAGGTGTGGTCAGTTACCTGGATAATGACCCTGTACAGGAACCTGTAGAGCAAGCCACTCATCAACTACAAGGCAGGCTCCCATCACCTCATGCATGTATCACTCACACTGAGGGCCAAGAGCCGCAGTGAGGGAAAGCCCAGTCCAGGTGCTCTGTGCTTACACGTGCAAACACAGACACCTGCCCAGACTGTGTGTCCAGGAGCAAGGTCAGCCACCACAGCACATTTGCAATTGTCTTCCACCCACCCAGGGCTGCAAAGCAAGTTAAATCAGCTCTCCATCAGACTCACCACATCCCCCCAGCCCAGTACCCCCATGACAGAGCCCTGAAATAACTTCCTCTTCCCTTCTTATAAACCCAGGACAAAGATTCAGCAGGGCTCTCAACCACGGTCCCCATCCTGCTGGCCTTGATCTCTCCTTCCTGCTTCCTTCTGGCTCTCTCCTTCTTCCTGGTCTTCTTTCTTCAGGCCTGAGATCCCCCATGCTGTTCTAGAACAGACTGGGAGAGCCTCTGGCTTCCCATTGATTACAGACTGGGGACATCCAGCACACACCTGTCGGTTTCCTGTTTGTTGAGCTTGTCACTGGGCAGGATGAAGGGCCTAGGAAGGCAGTGCAGAAATTAAGAACTTTTAAAAAAATATCCAACTCTGGGGCTACCATTGTGACTGTGACCCCCCATTGGGCAAAGTCACCGCCTTTGACACCAGCATCCGCTATGGGTACCCATCCAAATCCCAGCGGGTCCGCTTTCAATCCAATCCCCTGCTGATGTGTCTGGGAAAGTAGTGAAAGATGGCTCATGTGTTCACATGGGAGAATTTGATGAAGCTCCTGGATCCTTGCTTCAGTCTGGCCCTGACCTGTCTGTTGGAGCCATCTGGGAAGTGAATCAGCAGAAGGAAAATGCTGTGTGTGTGTGTGTGTGTCCCCTTATCCCTCTGTAACTCTGACTTTGAAAACAAATAACTAAACCTTAAAAAAAACCCAGCTCTGCCACTTAACTGCCTGTGAGATCTCCCTCTCTCTCCCTTCCCCTCTCCCCATTCCCTTCCCCTTTCCTCTCTGTCTCTCTGTCTCTCTCTCTCTCTCTCTCTTTCCCTCTCTTTCTCCCCCACTTCCTCTCTCGCTCTCTCGCTCTCTCCTCAACCACAGTCCCTGGCTCAGCGGCTCAGTGAGCCAGTCAGGATCAAGGTCCTGGCAGGTGATGAGTCCTCACTAAATTTCAGGGACTATCATGACTCACCGCTGGAGAGTGAGGGATGAATGTGGCCCTCTTGCCGAAACCAAGCCGAAGCCACAGGCAGAAAATGACGGGTCCTGCTGTATTATTTATGCCCAGCCACTTGTGTGTGTGCACAGTCTGTGGCCTGCCCGGGAATGCGCTGCCTGCAGGGGTCAAAGGGAACCTATCTTGAGTTCACAGAACAAGCCTGCTCTGCGTTTTTTAGTTGAAATGCAGCTCCTCTCGCAGAGGTGTACTGGGGAGTGCTGGAATGCCGGGAATAGCATCTGTGAATTAAATCCAGTTCCTGGAACCCAGAGGAACAGCAGCCAGCTGGAGGAGGCACTGGCTGGGCGGGGAGCCACGCACCCTGCAGTGCATCTCTGGGCCCAACCTGTCTTCACTGGTCCTCAGATCTGCCCACTTTTGGGAATGGTCTATAGGGGACACCTCTCCAGTTTTCCCTCCAGTTATGTCAGTGGCAAGCGCAGAGTTTTAACATCTCTGCACCCCTCTGGAAGGCTATATTATGCCAGTGTTCTCCTCCACCTGCTCACAGCCTTGAGCATGTGTGTACCCACCTCCACATCATTCAGGAGTGGGGCATCAGTGTGAAAGCTGCCACTGCATCTATCCAAATAGGAACATCCAGGAAACCGGAGGCTTAGGGGTCTAGAAGGCAAATCCAGAGAATGATGAAGGCATTTGTCTAGGGCAGGCACCATGGTGCAGCAGGGTAAGCTTTCACCCACAGCACTGCTGTCCCATATGGGTGCCTGTTCAAATCCCAGCTGCTCCAACTTCTGACCCCGCTATATGTTTATGATTTGGGAAATCAGTGGAAAATGGCCCAAGTCCTTGGCTCTCTGCACCTGCATGGGAGACTTGGAAGAAGCTCCTGGCTCCTGGTTTCTAACCGTCGCAACACCAGTTGTTTTCAGCCATTTGGAGACTGAACCAGCAGTTAGGAGATCTTGTCTGTCTCTCCTCTTTTTGTAACTCTGCCTTTCCAGTAAAAATAAATAAATGTTCAGGAAAAAAAAAGATGCTTGTCGGGTTCCCCATTTTCAACGTGGCAACATCACACATGGGCTCAGATGTGCCAGAGGCTTTGGCTGCCCGAGCCGGGGGTCCTTACAATTATTTAAGTAGCTGAAGGGGGCACCACACAGGAAACTTGGCCTAGCCACACCTGGCTTGTGCGCATCAGCCACAGCCTGCTCTGCCCAATAAGAAGTGCTCCCTGTCTTGCTTTCCCCCACACCAGTAGGGATCTGTGCCTGGGCTCTGGCAAGCTCCTCCTGGTTGGCCACTCCCACCCTTATATTGGCTCTCTGCAGGCAAAGGGGAAGAATGAGCCCCAAGCTTAGCTGGAGATGAGCAAGGCTGTATCAGGACTCAGCCACTGGGGAGGACTCTCAAGCTCAGCTTCTGCCACCGATGCCTGGAACTTTCTAGAAGCATAACCGGAGGTAGATAATCACTGGGGCAGCTGATTTACAAGAGGAGGTGCTTTCTCAAGTTGAAGGATTGAGCCAGGTGCTCTAGAGTTGGGGGCCTTGACAGCAGCTCCCAGAACTGGGCCTTCCTGGCTATCCAGTATCCCTTAAGATGGTCCCTAAAAAGTGGGTTCTGTAACAAGGATGTTTCGAGATGACTGTTTGCTTCTGAAGAGCTACAACCATATTATCACTCCTCATATGTTTGCAACCGCCAGGATTAGAACCCAGAACTTAGTCCGGGTCTCCCACACGGGTGGGTTGCAGGACTCACACAACCAGAACCACTACCTTTTGCCTCCCAAAGTACGAGTTAGAAGAGGAAGCAAAGGAGGAACTCAGAGCTATACACTCTGAGATGCAGGTATCTCAATATCTTAAGGGCTGTGCCAAAGGCCTTTTTATTTTAGAAAAGATTAAGAATGGGACAGACGTCATGGCTCAACATTCTAATCCTCCACCCTGTGGCACCAGCATCCCGTATAGAGACTGGTTAGTATCCTGGCTGCTCCACTTCCCATCAGCTCCCTGCTTATGACGTGGGAAAGCAGCAGAGAATGGCACAAATAAAGCCTTGAGACCCTGCGCTCCCCTGGGAGACCCAGGAGTACCTGGCTTTGGACCAGCTCAGTCTCTGGCTATTACAGCCATCTGGGGAGTTAACCAGTGGATAGAAAGTCTCTCTGTCTCTCTTTCTCTCTGTGTATCTGCCTTTAAAATAAAAATGAATAAACCTTAAAAAAAAAAAGACTTAGGAACCCTACAAAGAAGAAAATGGCTTAAGGTGCAGCATTTCCCTGGAGTAGTTCATCGCAGCATTGTTTCCACGACATTTGGAAGAAGCTGGATTCTATTCACATCCTTGAGGTCAGGGCCTGGGTTTCTTGGTTCCTCTGAGTTGGGCTGGGCTGGGCTCAAGGGGCAGGGTGCACTATCAACCAGCATTGGGGCAGAGGAACTGGGGCTGCTGCCAGTGCTTGCGAATCTTGGAAGCCTTCCTTCTACCGGCACACCCACAAGAAACTTAAATATGGAGAGTTGGGAGGAGGTGGGGAATAACGTTCTGGCCTCAAATGGAAATCAACAGCTGGAGCTGATGTGTTCCAGAAGCCAGCATTCTATTGTTCTCACAGGTATCTGGTGGGAGGGGGCAGGAGAAAGAGAGAAGAGAGAGAGAGAGAGAGAGAGAGAGAGAGAGAGAGAGAGAGAGAGAGGCAGGTTGGCTTTGTACATATCATTGTTTCTAAGTAGAGCACCTCCAGCCTTGTCCATCAGGTGGCGAGGAGGTCAGTTTGCAGCCAGCTGTCCAAGTCTGACTGTGGATTTCCTGCGAGACAGCAAAAGTGTGTCAGGAAGTTTCTCTTTGCAGTGGGAGTGGGGAACAGAAATTTCTCACTATGCATTCCAATGAGTTTGGGCTGGGATTTCGAAAAACATTCTCCAGGGAAGAAAATCTCATTCTAAAACCCTTCCCACAGCATCCCCAGTGCCATCCAGCCAGTCCCCTGTGGAAGCTCCCAGAACCCCAGGTGCAAAAAGCTCAGGTTTTCAGCACCTCCTAGCATCCACCTGGAGGCTGGTCGGTGTGTGCATTCAAGTTTAGCAGCCAGGTCTTGGGGGTGTACAGCTATATCTGTCTTGCTCTATTGGTTCATCCTAAATACCTGGATGAAGCTTTGAAGTGAAAAGGAATCTGGAAAATGGAGGCTCCCAGCCCAGCCCTTGCACTGAGTGAGGATGATGGCGCGGTGGGCTTGTGCTTCTCACATCCGTGAACTCGAATCCTTAGCTCTGTCTTAGCAGCAACTGCAAGAAGAGTGACAAAGGCCGGCCTGGAAGGAGGCTGGGGAGCCCAGGGATGAAAGGCAGAGTCTTCAGGGTGGTCCTGGTGCCTGTCACCAGCGGGCAAGGCGATTGTCCCCATCCCAGGAGCAGATGGGCAGGAAGCACTTGGAATTGCTAGGCTGCTATTCCTGCTTCCGTGGAAATGAGCTGCTGCCCCTCCTGTATCCCTGGAGGCGTGGGCCAGTCACATCTGGACACATCATGCAGATGAGAGTACCAGTCTGCCATGGAGAACTTCAGGGGCCATGCTTGGTGTTGTAGGAGTGCAGGGGTTTGAGTCCCAGCTTTAATCCTATCTTGCTGGTAATGAAGACTCCATGGAACTGAGGTGCAGCTCGAGGGCTTGGGTTCCTAACATGTCCTGGATGGATTCCCTGGCTCCTGGCTTTGGCCTGAGCCAACCATGGTTGCAGCAGATATTTAAGGATGAACCAGCTGATGGAGGATCTCTTTTTCCTCTCTGCCTTTCAAAAAGATGAAAATGAATAAGTAAATTTAAAAGAGAGAGAAGCTGATTTTGTTCGCATAATTTTCTGAATCCACACACAGGTTTTGCACTGGATTGTTTTTTTGAAGTTTCTTCATGGTCCTGCCACTTAAATTATGTGCAAAAGAACAAAGCAGTCTAAAATTTTACAACAGTTTAAAATATATATTTGCTTTTGTTTCAAAGCTGAACTTACACAGGGGACAAGGAGTAACGGTGGGGGGTGTCTTCCATCTATTGGCTCATTCCCCAAATGGCCATAATAGCTGGGATTGGGCCAGTCTGAAGCCAGGAGCCAGGAGCTTCCTCTGGTCTCCTGTTGTGGGTGCAAATGCCAAAGGACATAGACCATCCTCCTTTGATTTCCCAGGCCACATTTAGGGAGCTGGATAGGAAGTGGAGCAGCCAGGATGCAAACTAGCATCCAGATGGGATGCCATTGCTACAGGGGGTTGAGCCACTATGCCCACTATGCCCCCATGCTGGCCCCATAATCTAAGTTTTCTTAAATTTATATATGATTCCTTTTAGAAGGAAGAATCAGAAAAACTTGTGCTTCCACTTTGCAGTGCCGTGGTCCTGGGTGTGCTCAAAGATCTCGGTGTATGTTCCTCTCAACATACACATCCCACGGTGGCAGCCATTGTCCTGCCCAGCCAGTTGGTGGAAATCCCAAAGGTTCTGGGGTCAGCGTGGACAAGTGAGCACAAGATGCACCTGGAGCAGATGTTGGAGGCCAAGGGCCAGTGCTGGGTTTCTTCATCCCAACCTCAGAGTCCTCCTCTATGAACCTGGAATATGGGAACCTGCAGGAACTTCCTGTAAAAGGACAGAGTTGCAGCAAAATTGACCAGTGTGTGTGCTGGGGGGAGGCAGGGTCGGGAGAAGGACTGCCGGAAGTATTCGGTTGTGCTCCTCTGGCCCAGGCCAGGCAGAAAATGGTCCCTGAGGTGGTGGCTGTTCCCCATCTTGAGCCCCCTGTCCTTCTGGGCCCTGGAGTGTTGGATTGGGATCCATACATGGGGTCACCTACAATGCCTGCTCCTAGAACATGCACCATGATGAGGTGATGCTGGCAGCAAAAAGTTTGCCCTGTGGCACTTGGAGCCTCTCCAGTCAGTCAGTCTCTCTCTCTCTCTCTCTCTCTCTCTCTCTCTCTCTCTCTCTCTCTCTCTTTTCTTCTCTGGCTTCCTGGCTTCAACAACCGCTCCACCAATTGGCTTTTGTAAATGGCAGATGGAGGAAGAAAAGTTGTGAATAACAGTTACGGGAATTAGATCACCCTAACAATCCTCAATTATCTGCAAAGCTCTTATTTCATCCCATTGGTTCAGCAACTTTTGGCTGTAGCCAGGCCTCTCGAAGGTAGCAGCAGAGAATAGTAAGAGGAGGCAAGATTGACAGGTGGGCACAGTCAAGGTGACCTGTGGTTCTGGAGGCTGTGCTGTCCTTTCAGATGCACAGGACCCATAGAGGGGCCCATTAGCAATGGGATTACTGAGCAGTGCATGTGCCCAACCCTCCCCACTGCACAGCACAAGCTCTGCCCTGCCTCTGTGAACTTCACCACTGCCCGTCCCTTGCTTCACCCTGGTGCCAGCCTGCCATTTGCTGCAGAGGGAGCCATCATCTCAGCTCTAGGAAGGCCCCTGTCCTGGTGACAGTCCCCCTCCTTCCAAAGCCTCAGAGTCACATACAAGACCATGGTCACAGGGCTGCTGCTACAGCACAGAGAGCTAAGCCTCTGTTGGGAAGCCAACATTTCATATCAGAGCTTGGATTCAAGTCCTGACTGCTCCACTTTCTGTACAATTCCTTGCTAATGCACCTGGGAAAAGCAGCATAGGATAGCTCAAGTGCTTGGGACCCTGCATCCTCTTAGAGACCTGGAAGAAACTCCTGGCTCATGGTTAGGGTCTGTTCCAGCCCCAGCTGTTGCAGCCTTTTGAGGAGTGGGCCAGTGGATGGAAGATCTCTATCTTTTGTCTTTCCCTCTCTCTGTCACTTTGCTTTCAAACAAACAAAAACCCCGAAAAATAATAAGGTGATTGTGACGTTTCCCTTTGTATTGTTGACAACATCTCATCGTCGATAAATAGCCACCAAAAGTTACAGTAACTGGTGTTAATTCCAGCTTAAAATGACAGAGGGGTAGGTGTATGGTCCAAAAGGGATGCTACTGCTTGGGATGATCACATTCCCTGTTGCAGTTTGAGTCCTGGCTCCGACTCTGACTCCAGATTCCTACCAGTATGTATCCTGATAGGTAACAAGAACTTGAGTCCCTGCCAGCCCCGGGGAGAGACATGGCTGGAGATGTTGGATTTAGCCTGGTCCAGTCCCAATTGGTGCAGGCATTTAGGGAGCAGCTTAGTGGATGCTCACACCAGTCAGCTGGGACCCAGCAGCTGCCTGTCCTACACCAGGCTCTCAGGGCAAGGTTGAAGCTGCACCTTTGGGCAGAGCCCATAACTCTATTAAGGTGCTGCCTGGCCCCTACCTCAAAGGAGGGTAAGGGGAAGCAGTCTCTGTCCCCAGGAGCCTTGTGGCGTTGTTTCTGCTCCCCACATTAGTTAATGTCTCAGCCAGAGAATCTTCTGTAAATGAACCCAACCCGATGCACATCAGACCCCTGAGTTTGAAGTTGAAACTCTAGGGGAAGGAAAATGCTTTTGGCTAGGTGTAAGTCCTGGCTCAGTTGCAGGCTGAGAGCCCTGGCTGAGGATACAATGAAGCTGGTAAATGTTGGAGTTGTGTCTATAGGCTCCTGTGGGGTGTCTGGAGGTACATGTGTGCCATGCTGTGGGCCCCAAGCTGAGCTTTAAGGGACAGGGGAGGTGGACACAGGGCAGCCTCTCTTACTCTGGTGCAATTCATTGTATTGACCTGGGCTGTGCAGGTGGGATGGAGAGTGCCGGTGCACCCGCCTGACTTGTAGCATTGGGACTTGTCAGGAAGCCAATTCTTTGACATATGACAACAGCATTGTCAGTGGCTTGGACATGTGTTAGTAGAGCATGTCAACCTTTGTTCTTGGAGTGTGTATCGAGACTATGTGGCCCTGGGGCCAAAGTCTGCCTCCCCAAATTGGTTGCTGAGAAGTGCACCCACGTACCGGCCCCAAGAATGCTCACATCCTTGGAAGAGCTAGCAGAAGGAAGGAAAGGAAAACAGATGAAAGTGACTATGAAACCACGAACTATGTGCAAAATGCATCACTGAGGGTTGCTTTCTTTCTTCTTTTTTTTATGGGGGGGACTGATACAGCTCAAGACATGTTTCCACTTTTTTGTAATTTTGGTTACTCTGTTTTTGCAGAAGTTCTAGGGGTTGGCATGGTGGCATAGCAAGCCTGCAATGCAAGCATCCCATGTGAGCACTGGTTCAAGTCCCAGCTGCTCTACTGCAGATTCAGCTCCCTGCTTATGGCCTGGGAAAGCAGCAGAGGATGGCCCAAGGCCTTGAGACCCTGCATCCATGTTGGAGACCCAGAGGAAGCTCCTGGCTTCAGACTTTGTACCACTCAGATATGGCCATTGTGGCCATTGGGAAGTAAACCAGCAGATGGGAGATCTTTCTCTCCCTCTCTCTCCCTCCCTCCCTCCATCCCTCTTTCTCTCCCTTTCTGTCTCCTTCCCGCTCTCTTTCCCTCCCTCCATCCCTCTCTTCCTCTCTCCCTTCCTCCCTCCTTCCCTCTCTGTCTCCCTCCCTCCCTTACTTCCTCCCTCCCTCTCTCTCCCTTCCTCCCTCCCTCCCTCCTTTCCTCTCTTTATCTCAAATACTGACTTTCAAGTAAAATAAATAGATCCTTTAAAAAAAAAAAAACTTCTGTGGTTGGATGCAATGCAATCTGAGTCCTGGCTGGTTCTCAGGTAACTCTCTGGCTGCTTCAAGCAAGGGTTGATGCTTGGATCCACCTTCGCAGGGTCTCTCCATGAAGAAGTTTCCCCCACTCATCACATCTCCCATCTGCTTGCCTCCCCCAAGAAGGAAGCAGTTCAGTCCTAGGGTTTCCTTTCATCGTGAAACATTTGCGTTCCCGTGTGGTCTTAGCCATGAAATCTGCAACCAACCCTATAAGAGACAGGCAACCTGCAAATGGTGCCAATGGATCTTGCTCCTGGATGTTTCAGCCTGTAGGATGCTGGACAGGTGGAGTCACACACGTGGCTGTGCAGGTACACCACTTCTTGTTTTGCACACACACAAAGGAAGCAGCACCCCAAAACCACACCCTACCATTACGGTGGGAAGCGGGTGGAACCCAGCACACAATCTGGAACAAATCAAAAGTCCAGGACCCAGTGTTCCTGCCTCAGACATCTGGGCGTGGGGGAGGAATGTGAGAGCAGCCGCCAAAGGCCTGGGCGGGTCATAGTGCTGACCATGGTACGGGGTGGGGAGGACTGGGGGGCGGCTCCCAGGGGTCCTTGAAGCCTGTGTTGTCTCAGCCCTTGAGGGGGCAGGGGTAGGAGGAGCTCAGGCACCTCTCTGCAAGGAATATGTGGCCAGAGGTCGAAGCCCCTTAGGGACTCTTTCAATCCAGGCCAAGTTGTGATCTCAATTTGGCTAAGGATTCCAAATAAATTCCATTCTGAACACAGAAATCACACACGCACACACAGAACCCATGCAGAGGTCATTTCCTGGAGAAGCTGTAACCCCATCCCCTGGCCTGCTCAGGCAGGCTCCAGCAGGATGTTCCAGGCCTTTGTGCTGAGTGGACAGAGGAGGGGCCACATACCTGGGTGCTAACCCTGCTGCCCCTTGCACTTCTTCGCTAGACTGGCCATGACTCTCAGCCTGCAGGGACACTTGGTGGGAGCCTGGGATCACCATGTGGGCAGGACTGCTTCCTTCCCAGATTATAAGAGAATGCAATGTTAAATAGATTCAATTAACAATATACCAGAACTCCCATCCATGATCACTAGACACTGTAGTATCAGGGGGACGTACTGGCCTTCACTGGTGTGTACCTGCTGAATCCTGGCATTTCATAAATGCACCTTGATTCTCCTTATAGATAGGATGTCAAAAATTTTAACAAATTAAACTGAATTACTCCTTTTAGTAACACATCTTGGCATCCAAGCCAGGCTCTTGTGTGTTTTATTTTGTTCATATTTATCATCGTTATTTTCTCATGCTTTGAAGTATGTTTCAAAAGGATACTTATTCCTTCTAGAAAATATTCTTTTCAATGTTTGTGCTCTTTCCAGATTAGAATCTCTTTTGCTTAGTTATTTTTATTTGTTCGAAAGACAAAGAGAAAGAAGCAGAAAGAGATCTCTCAAACTGGGACAGTGGGAGTAAGAGAGATCCTCTATCCTCTATGCCCACAACATCTGGAGCTGCTGGAATCCAATCAGAGTCTCCCTTATGGGTGCAGGAACCCAAGTATTTGAGGCATCACCTGCTGTTGACCAAGATGTGCACCTGCAGGAAACAAGTCAGAAATGGAGCTGAGATTTGAGCCCAGGCACTCCAGAGTCAGATGTGGGAATCTCAAACAGCATCTTTAAAAAATATTTATTTATTTATTTATTTATTTATTTATTTATTTATTTATTTGAAAGTCAGAAAGAAGAGAGACCTTCCATTTGCCGGGCTGGTCTAGAGCTAAGAGCTAGGATCTTCATTTGGGTCTCTCACATGGGTGTAGGGGTCTAAGCAACTGGCCCATATTCCTCTGTTTTCTTGGGCACATTAGCGGGGAGCAATATTGGAAGTGGAGCAACCAGAGTTGAACCAGTGTCCCCATGGGATGCTGGTGCTACAGGCTACAGTTTTACTTGCTATGTCACAGTGTCACAATCCTGAACAGCCTAAACTGCTGTACCAAATGTCCACTTCCATTCACATGAGTATTTATTTGACCTGTGTGCATAAATCGGATGGCTTGTTAAGGGGAAGCTAAACAGTGGAAGTACATGGCCAGTGTTTGCTGACAAATCGTCTTCTAGAAAAGAAGTGGTGGTGATGATCTTCTAGGACAGGAGATTCACTTCCCCAATGGCTGCAATGATTGGACCTGTGTTTGGGGAAGCTGACGCTGGCAGCCACGAACAGGAGGAGTTGGGGAGAGACTCCCTACTTGTGTTGAAAGAAGCTGGGTCAAGATGGATGGGGCTGAAGAGCATTAGGCTACCTGAAATAAGACACACATGGAAAGTGTCGTATGTGAATATAAAAAAGGAGCATAACACAGATTTTCGACTCACTTCTAAAACAGTGTTTTCTAGAAGTTGTGAAGTGTGAGTGCAGTGCCATAGGATGACAATAGGGTGAGCTGGATAAATGGAACTGAAACCCAGCATGATGTTCATGGAGGGTTCTGGTGTCTCTGGCTTGGTAAAGATGATGTTGCATGATGTTGAGATAAGAACCTGCAAGGGAGGAGTTGGCTCCAGGCTCAAAGATTGGGAACTGGAAAAGCCAGTGGCCTAGTGTGTGTGGTTTGATATGATGCCCGCATATTGGAATGCTGCATTATACCCCTTAGTATGAGCTAGGATGAAATACACACACACACACACACACACACACACACACAGAAAATCACCAGGGCACACTGTGGTAGCCTAGTAGCTAAATCCTCGCCTTGCATGTGCCAGGATCCCATTTGGGCACAGATTCATGTCCTGGCTGTTCTAATTCCATTCCAGCTTCCTGCTTGTGGCCTGGGAAAGCAGTCAAGAATGACCCAAAACCTAGGAACCTTGCATGTGCATGGGAAACTCGGAAGAACGCCTGGCTCCTGGCTTCAGATTGGCTCAGCTTCAGCCATTGCGGCTACTTGGGGAGTGAATCATCAGACAGAAGATCTTCCTCTCTGTCTTGCCTCCTCTTTTTATATATCTGACTTTGCAATAAAAATAAATAAATCATTTTATTTTAAAAAAAATCACCTTAGAACAGGAAAAAAGAGCAAGGCAAAGCAGCTTTGTTACCCTGAACATTTGACAGTGAGTCCCTCCTGTAGTCCCTGTTGGGGACCTTTCTGAGAGAGAACTCACACAGCACTTGAGAGGGGTGACAGGGAGCAGAGACTGCCCCTGAGGTCCCGCTGGATAAGTTTTTTCTGTGGAAGGAGCCTGGCACTCCATTATGGATTTGGAACACAATCTTCAAGGCCCAAGATCTCCTAAACTTTGCAAAAAACAAACAAAACAAAACAAACAAACAAAAAATACACAGTTATATAGAGACATAAATAACCTATCACGTAATCCAGCCAGTGAAAAGTCTATGAAACTATGATTTTTCTTGTAAGTGTGGAGTTGGACTGCCAACCTCACACTCAATCACAAAACCCTTTCATTGCCCACCCAGAGGAATCCCATGTGCTACCCTGCCCTAGCCATCACCCTTCCCAGGGTACCCCCCACCTCCAGACCTAGATAACACTGCTCCATCTTGCCTCTCTATAGAGTTTTGCCTCTTCTGAACAAGTCATATAAATGCAATCATGAAAAGACATAACCCACAACGTCCTTCAAGCCCATGGTGTTGTGGTATGTGTCAATTTTATGGTTTATGGGTGAGGAATATTCAACAGGAGACACAAACCAACCACACAGTGGTCATGAGTCACTTGATGGTCATTGGCATAACCTAGGGGATATCATGAACAATGTTGCTTTGAGTGCTCCAGACCCAGCCTCCACATGGGGGTCCCCATCATAGAGCCCTTCAGCCCCTCTCCCATGGTGCCCAGCGTCCCCCAGCCTGCACTGCCATCATTCAGGGACTGCCGCTGAAGGTCACTGAGCTGCTCTGGGGTCCTTTGCAGAAATTCTGGAAACTTCTTCCTTCACACAGGTGAGCTAAAAGAACTGAGTTAAAAAAAAAAAAAGCAAGCTTTGCTGCAGACTGCCCTGTTTGCTCTTGCAATGTTTCTCCTCACTGAAGAAACAAAAACATTGCCAGATGATGAAAAACAATCGCAGTACTAAAAAACAATCAAACAAACAAACCAAATAGGCTAATATGGTTGTGCCAGTTGCCTGATGCAGTGTGGATTTCCCATCTGTCTCTAGTGGGACCTTAAACTAACCATGTTCAACTCCAGCCCTGGCTTCTGAGCTGCATGAGCCTGCAGGGACGAGGAGGGGGAGTGCAATGGGAAGATGTTTACTGCTGACTTCTCCTGAGCACGTAGCCTGGTGGGGAGCAGGACAGGTCTAGCCAGCCCTTTGTGCACCCAGCGACCTAAGCCTCCCCCATAGGGTTCTGCAGACAGTTGGTGTTCATCCTTGGGGACCATGGTGGAGATGTTTGCCTACGTTCGTCAGCCTGAGTGTGTGTAGCAGGGGTGGGTAAAGGCATGATCCATAGGGAGTTGAAAAGGGCTGCAAAGCTATTCATTGAGGAGACTTGATACACAGTCATACTACTGGGATCTCTGCAGATGATATAGGATTTTTTTTTAAAGATTTATTCATTTTATTACAGCCAGATATACACAGAGGAGGAGAGACAGAGAGGAAGATCTTCCATCCGATGATTCACTCCCCAAGTGAGCCGCAACGGGCTGGGAACCAGGAACCTCTTCCGGGTCTCCCACGTGGGTGCAGTGTCCCAATGCATTGGGCCGTCCTCAACTGCTTTCCCAGGCCACAAGAAGGGAGCTGGATGGGAAGTGGAACTGCCGGGATTAGAACCAGCGCCCATATGGGATCCCGGGGCTTTCAAGGCGAGGATTTTAGCTGCTAGGCCACGCCGCCGGGCCCAGGATCTTGCAGATGTCAGGAGTAGCTATCTGAGACACTGATGGCCCCTATCAGAGCACCCAACTGACATTCCAATTGGGGCTTAAGTCCAGGCTGCTCCACTTCCTACCCAGCTTCCTGCGGCTCTTGAATGTGATAGGACTGAAATAAATGAAAATGGCTAAGAAGGTGAGGCTGAACTGAACCTGGAGACCCTCACAACGTTCCCCAATGGTGTCACTTCTCTGGGCCAGCATCTGTGAGTGTCAGAGATGCATGTGATAAAACCCAATCTGGTTGCTGATTCTAGACTTGGGCTCCACTCAAGCAGCTGCTATGGCAGTAGTAGGATTCCCCAGTGCAGTCCATCCTTGCCTCTATGATCCCAAGTGGTTCGACAAACACTGCACTCTCCACTTAGTGGCAAAGGGAATCACAGATCACAACCGACAGCAGGTGACCCAGCCTACACTGACAGACCATAAAAACACCATTAGCCCAACAGGAGACCTGGACTTTCCAACATCCTGGTGTCTGTTTAGGACTTGTCACTTCCCATTCTCAGGAACGTCACCAGGATAGTCAGTGGATGCTCTGTGCAGCATCCAGCTGTGCAAGCACCCCAGGTTCTAGGCTGCAGCCAAAGGATGGAGTACTAACCTTGCTCCAACGTCAATCTTCCCCACTGGGAATGGTGGAAAAGGACTCATGTCCAGGTTAGTGGGTAGTCCTTTCCCTGACACCACATCCAACACACTCCAGGCTCACTGGGCACTGCTGCTCTGTCAGCACTTGTCAGAATTCACAAGCTCACACCACACACCAGCTGGGTGGGGTTTTCCTTTTTTCAACTTCATATTTTATTCATTTTCTAAGTTAGCCTATTTGTGACTTACATCATAGTCAGAAGCTTAAGGACTCTACTACATCATGCGTTTAACAGAGGGAAAAATTTTAAAAGGTCACATTCTAGTAGGAAAATTTTTTTAAATTTTATTTTTGATGATACTTACATAGTTGATTAGGGTAGGAAGGATCTAGGATTAAGAGGAAGTGGGTGAGACAATTGCTTCCCAGTTTTCTTTTTCTTCTTCCTATATCTGAGAGAGAGGGGAGATAAGGAGATGAGCTGTACCCAGCCTCCTAACCACCCCAGTACCAGTGGATGGAGAATGGCCACCCGATGTCATCCCAGGGTCTCCAATGTGCACCATGCTCCAGGGGTTCTGCTCAAGTGGTAGTTCTGATATGCTGTTGATCTCACTAATCCAAGGATGAGGAAATTCTTCCAAGTTCCACTGGATGACATAGTCTACCTCTGAGTCTCCATTCGCTCAGATATTTGCTGTCAGAGCTTGGCTGGGTTAGTTGACCAATTTGTCCTGCCTTCCTTCCTTTGCTATGGTACAGATGTCCTCTGTAGGCTCCAACTGACTGCCTCATCCTCCATGTGAATCTGCGCATGCCGTCCACTGCTCCGGCTTATCCACTGAGGAGGCCCAGTTCTGACACTTGGTTTACAAGGGCAGACCATAGATCCTGGGATTATCCCCATTGCTGGAGTTCTGAGTCCAGTGGTTCAGTCTGGGGAATCCCCAAAGAAATCTTGTCTGAAATGACCCCAGACCTGACTCTTGTGTGTGCTTGCATGACAGGGTCTGGCTCTGTCTGTCATCCACATAAGCCTGTTTCCTGTTTTTTACTCTCACCAGTGGGTACTGCAATCTAGCCCTGCCAGGTATGCCCCCAACCCTAGCTTTAGTGTTTGTCAGTGAGTAATGGTCAGCTGTGATCCATGCTAACTAGCCCAGCTGAGATCTCCCATGTGGGCTGGTGCATCTGTCTGCCCCGCAAAAGTCCTGTAGCATCCCTCTCCAAACCACTTAGTCTCAGCCCCTTGTTTACCAGCAAATACAGTGGCCTTGTTGATGTGAGCCCTTCAGAAGTCACTCCGCACCTGCAACACTCCTGAGCAGGCCTCCCTCCCCCACATTCCCTTGCCTCTTTCCCTGATTAATCTACAGGTCCCTGTGCCCTGGAGCGCGTGGGTTTCCCAGCCTGGCCCACCAGCACTCCATGCCAGCATGGTAACCCACAGTTTCTCTCCCTTCCCTCACCCGGGATCGAGCACATAGGGAAATCCCCAGGCTGACTCTGCCTGCCTGGGCATGAACCCCAGGTCCCTGCACAGCCAGGTGACATAATCTCCATCCCCTAGTCCCCCTGCAAGCCTGCACCCTCAGGTCCCTAGGAGCCTGGCCATGGTGGTGGCAGAAGCAGCCAGTCACACACATTTTGAAATGGTAAAAAAAAAAATCATTTAAAACTATAGTAATATGTAATTACCACCAACTTTGTTCAAGGAAGGTTTTAAACAAAATTTGAAAAATCACTGTATTGGCAGTACCACTAGAGCAACTACACCAGCAGCAACTGCAAACAGGCATTTCTCCGTCTCTTCCCTCCCCTCTGCTCCCCTCCCTTTGTCTTCCCTCCCCTCTTCTCCCTTCCCTTCCCTTCCCTTCCCTTCCTTTTTCTTCTTTTCCCTCTCCTCCTCTTCCTTTGTCTTCCCTCCTCTCCCCTCTCTTCCACTTCCCTTCCCTTTTTAAATTTTAATTCCCACATATAAAGGAGAACTGTGGCATTTGCCCTTGTTTTCTTTTTTAAAGGTTTACTTATTTGAAAGGCAAAGTTACAAGAAGACACAACACAAAGAGAGAGAGAGATTTTATCTACTCACTCAATTCCCCAAATGACTTCAATGGCTGGAGCTGGCAAGGTCCAAATCCAGGAGTCAGAAGCTTCTTCCAGGTCTCCTATTTAGGTACTGGGGCCACAGTGCCAGCCTCAGTTTAGCCAATCTTACAATTAGATCTTGGATCTAATTTTCAGCATTCTCAGTCTTGGAGAGGAGCAGGTGATAGTAGCACCCTGAGTGCTGCCATCAAGGCCCTTGGGCATCCACAGCATGCCTTGGGTTGACTGGCCTACCCTGGAACCTGTGGTGATAACACCTGGCCTACCCCACTGTCCTCTGTCCACCCAAGGCTCCACCATCCACCTGCACCTCATCATGGTACACCGTGGATGAATGTCTACATGATTGAGAGCCCATCGTATGTCAACAGTTACCAATGGCCACTGACTGCTTGGCCACCTCTGCAGATACCTGATGTTCTTCCTAAGTTAGCTATCTCAGAACAAGCTGCTCCGGGACAAAGGTAGATTGCTCATCAACTGGGGCTTCATCCATCAGTTCTGGCCCCCTTTGTTTAAGGTCACACCCATGGGCATCAAATCCCCCACACTTAAGGTCACACATGCGCGAATGTCCAGCCATTCCTGCAAGCAGAGCAGAAGCTGGCTCCAAAGCTGAGGGAGTCATGGGGCAGGTGTCTGAGGCAGCATTGTCAGTCTGCACCTGCCAAAGTGGGTCAGAATCTACATGGGACTGGCCAGTACATCAGTGCCAGGAGTAGCAGGGCATAGGGAGAGGCTAAAGTGACCCACATGAGTAGCACATGTGATACAACTACCCGCACTAACAGAGAAATAAGTCATCGTTAGCGACAGTGCATTGGGTTTGGGAACGCACTGGTTTCCTGTGATGTCTGCGCTTTCAATTCTGTATAACTCTGGTTCATATTTAAATGAGATGACAGTCCCTTAAGCACACTCAGCTGAGATGGGAGGGGGAAGACATATATGCAGGTTGCTGAAATGCTCAGCATAAGAAATCTTCATGGGCCCAGCATGGTAACTTAGTGGCTAAATTCTCACCTTGCATCCTCCAGGATCCCATACAGGCGCTGGTTCTAATCCCGGCAGCTCCACTTCCCATCCAGCTCCCTGCTTGTGGCCTGAGAAAGCAGCCAAGGATGGCCCAAAGCCTAGGGATCCTGCACCGGCGAGGAAGACCTGGAAGAAGCTCCGGATTCCTGGCTTTGCATTGGCTTAGTTCTGGCCATTGTGACTACTTTGAGAGTGAACCAGCAGATGAAAGATCTTTCTCTGTGTCTTTCCTCTCTGACTCTAAAATTCTGTCTCTCTGACTTTAAAATTAAAAGAAATAAAAATCTTTTAAAAAATGCTCATGCATCTCATGCATTCAACAAATGAGCACTCTCTGGATGACAACAGCAACAAGCAAAACCAAAAAGAACATTCTCTTGAGGAGCCTACCCTGCCTGCGGAGAAGGGGGTGCAGTAGACAGTGGAACGCATAAGGCAGTGTGTGCTAACCAGGAGGCGAGAAATGCCATGGAGGCACATTAAGGTGGGGTGGGGTGGACTGCAGCGCACGAGTCTGCTGGAGGGAGGGCAGAGGTGTGCACACAGCATGCCCACATCCACACTCCCCCACATGCACACTCGCATGCCCATGCGACACACGTCCACACATACCTGTGCCCATGCACACATATGCACCTCACAGTGCAACTGCCTGGCCAGTAGGTAGGACCTCCTCCCCATAGGAACAGCCCCCAACGATACCAGTGACCCTGAGAAATGCCATTTGACCAGGACTGGGGGCCACCTGGCTGTGGGATGCTCGCTGGGCCAATGCCATCTTTGTTGTGGCTTGGAATGCAGGCTGGATTTCCTGTGGAGTGGGGCAGACAGGAAGGAATCTGCTATGGAGGGGCAGGGCTGTCCCTAAGCTCTGTGGGCTGAGACAGAGAGGTAGCAGGATGCCAGGCTGCTGCTCCAGCCAAAGCAGCAGAAATGGAGAAAAGAGAAGCAGAGAGCAGAACCTCTCTGAGCCTGACTCCATGTCCAAGAGCAAGCCCGCTATGCATAAAACGTTGTTGTGGGTTTGATCCCGGGTGCTCCACTTCTGACCCAGCAGCCTGCTATCGTTTGGGAAAGCAGGGAAGATGGCTCCAAAGCTTGCACCCCAACATGCACGGGGAAGAACAGGAGGAGGAAGCTCCTGGCTACAGCCAAGCTCAGTATTTCTAGAGATCCTGAAAAGGTTGAAAGAGTTGCCCCTTGCCTTGCTGGGTTGGTTAGGAAATGCGAGATGCAGGCAGCTTCCTCGGGAAGTTGGGGAGGAAGGGGAAGAAACGTGGCAGATGGAGAGAGGTCTTGGCCTCAAGCGGAAACGGCTGGAGCTTCCTCCTGTTTCAACAGCAGACCCCAGAGAAGCGAGGGGGACCTCCTCCATGGCAAGCCAGGTTGGGACCGGTACCCTGGACCCCCTTTGCCTTCCTCCTGCTTCTGCCTTCAACACGCCGCACCGACCCCCTCCCCACCACCACCACCCCGCGTCCCCGGGTTGCTGCAAGACCCAGTCCTAGTCCCAAGGGCCCTTCAGACCGGGTACCCCCGCCCCCACACTGGGTCCCGGCGGGAGCAGCTGTGGGGAGGAGCGAGCACGTGTTGCCTCCAGGTTGGTGACATATGCTCGCGCCTCCGCGCACAGCCTGGGGCTGGGCCTGGCGACCGTGGCTGCAGGGACAGCTGCGGCAGCGACGAGGCAGCGCGCGGGGCAGCCAGGCCTTTCCGAGTTAATGAGGCTTCATGAATATGGATGCCACTGCCAGTTTAATAGGGTGGAGGGGTCGTGACCCGACCCGGGCAGCGAGGCGCGCCAGGAGAGAAGCCTGCGTTTTCCAGCTCGCCGCCTCCCTGCGCTCCTGGTGGTGGTGTTGGGGGTGGGAGGGCACCGTCACCCGGCCGAGGGTCTCTCGTCTGCCTTGCCCCCGAAGCGGCGGCTCCGATTCCTCCCCCAGTTCGCCCGTACCCAGGCTAAGCATTCTAACTGGGAATCAACCCTACAGCTTTGCTTGCTCTGGGATGTTTCTTGTTGTTTTTAGTTCTCCCCCCCCCCCCCATTTCCTGTCTTTGGAGAGCTTGGAAGCAGGGGCGTAATATCACATGGTTTGGGTTGACACAGGAAATCAATTGTAAGAAGAGACACTTTGGGAGGGGGTGTTGGTTTCAAATCTCCGCGCACTGCCTCAAAAAGAAAAAAATGAGGCAAGAAAGATTTTTGCTTTGCAATAGTTATCCCCCCCCTCCTTTTTTCGATGCCAACTCTCTCTGGGGTCGGGGATACCAGAGGGGACAGTAACGGCTTTATCCGCGACACGTGGCGATCGTAGGCGGTGGGACACAGCCCCCGCACCCAGACCTGCAAAACAGCCCGCAGGAGCCAGGAGCGTCCGCTGGCTGCAAAGAGCGAGGAGCAGGAGGCCCTGGCAGCCCCCGCCGCGCCTCCCCCAGCCAACCCCCAGCTCACCTCGCAGCCCCGCCGCCCCAGCCCAAAGGGAGCAGTCCCCGAGTCCTGGCTAGGCGGCGGGCCGAGAACCCGGCACGCACAGCGCACGCCGCTGCCAGGTGCGGGGTGCAGGCAGCGCCGCGGGCGGCAGCGCCACCTCGTGTCTCGCCGCCACCAGCGCGCCTCCTCCAAGCCCTTGTCCACAGGGTCCCAGTGGGAGCAGGGCGACTGCCTTGGCCTGGGAGCGCTGAAGAGGTCACGTCGCCCTCGCCCGTTACTTCTCGTCCTCAAGGAAGCTCCGCCACGGCTTTCATGTGGTCTCCTAAGCCATGGCACAATTGCAGGTCCACTCCTTGCACGGTGTAATTTAGGCACCTAGTTTTTATAAAAGATTGATTTTATTTGTATTCGAAAGGCAGAGTTATAAAGGGGGGGGGTAGATTTTTCCATCTGCTGGTTCATTCCTCAAATGGCCACTATGGCCAGAGCTCAGTTAACCTAAAGTCAAGGGCGTCTTTCAGGTCTCCCATAGGGTTTTAGGCGCTCAGAGACCTGAGCCATCTTCTGCTGCTTTTCTAGGTCACAATCAAGGAGTGGATCAGAAATGGAGTAGCTGGGACTTGAATCAGTGGCCATATGGGATGCTGGCACAGGAGGTGGAGGCTTAGACTGTTATCCCACAGTGCTGGTCCCCTTGGTACATAATTTAAAGTGAACCCAGAGGGCTATGGCTGAGGGGGAAACCAAGGCAGGAGGTCCACTCCTCTGAGACTCAGCAGAACCTGAGCCAGGGTCCCTTGGCCATCTCTGCGCCACCAGACACTGCCCGAATCCCTGTGTTGCTCATTCCCTAAGTGACCGACTCTCTGAACCTGCCAAGGTCTCTGCTCCACTCTCATTCACCGCGTGGTAGTGGTGGTGGTGCAAAAAAACTTCTAGCAGCTTCTAGAAACAGAAGCAGCTCTTTCAAGACCCATAGCCCTCCTTCCGCACAATGGCCTGGCTGTGGTTCCCTTGTGAGTCAGTGTGCTTCTTGCACTGTCTGCTAAGCGCTGCTCCAGGTGCCTTGCTTGACCACCTGGAAAGGGCGAGAATGTTCCCAGGGAGTGCGAACTTGGAAAGGGAGAATCAACTGGAGGCCTGGGACTTGTCTTTCTCCCAGTCCCAGGCTCCAGGTTCCTGGGCAGGCAGGAAAGGGTGGGCAGCAGGCCTGGGCTGGACAAAGCCAGTTCTGGAAGGAGTAGCCAGCGGCTCCTGCTCTGTGACTCCCGCCACCTGGGTTCCGCTGTAAATCAAAACGCAGCCCTTTGAATAAGGATCTATTTCTGTGGCATTTCCAAAATCAACCAAATGCCTGCTGGTAGCGCGCCAGAAGGAGCTATAATAACCACGTTGCTTAACAGCGACTGTGTCATTCAGTGCTGTTGCCTGTGAAATGCATTCGCATCATAAACGTCATGCGCTCCGCAAGCGCTAAGGCAAGGCCAAGCAGATGGTAAGCGCATGCATTTCCGCGGGACCTGTTGGTTCGCCCGTGTGCACGGGGCTGCTGAGCCCTGTGGGCCGTCTGCGGCAGATGCTCGCCCTCTGCCCGCTCAGAGCACCGCGCACTGCGCGCGTAATGGGGCGCAGGGCCAGGCCTCCCCGCTGGGCCGAGCCTCTGCGTTCTAGGGCCCTGGCCATTAGCATTCAGGGCCTGTCGTCTGCCCAGCGCTCATCCTTTGTGGGCCCGGAACAAGGGAGCTTTCTTCGGGGATGATGACGCGCCACAGAGGCTAGGCGGGCGCCTTCCCAGCCGCAAGTCGGGGCCGGGGTTGGGGGGGGGGGTTGGGGCCTGTGTGTGTGTGCTGCGGGTGGAGCCAGAAACGGCCGGAAGCAGGTTTTCTGCAAAGGGCTGGCAAGCAGATGCCCCAGGTGGAGGCTGGCAGGTCGCTGCCTCCCTTCTCCCAGGTCTCCTGGAGTTTACTGGCCTCAGCGAGTTGCGCCTGGAACCTGAGGGGGAGGGGCACGGTGTCACCACAGGGATTCCCACCCCCGGGACTTGCCTTTGTGCTGAGGGCAGCAGACAAGGGCGGCCCGTGGTTTTTCCTCCCTGGGCAGGCCACAAAGGCGACTTAGCGCTAGCTCAGCAATACAACCCTAGCCCCCAAATTAGCGCGCAGAAAGTAGAAGGTCAGGTGGAGGTAGAGGTGAGGACGGTTTATAGGAGACACCTGCAGAGGATACAGTGCACACAGGGGGCGCGCATGGTGGAGGAAGGGCAGGAAGGGCCTGCTGAGCAGAAGGCAGTTGGAGGGAGGAGGGAGAGGCAGGAAACTCCTGAGGGAGCTGCATTCTAGAAGCTCTTTGAGTTCAGTCACCTTCCTGGGGCAGGGGCACCCCTGAGCGGAGGGTCACACAGGAGCTTGTGGTTGGAGATACCCTGGCTGAAGGCTGAGCGCATGGGACACCTTCTCCAGCCATGGTCATGCCCACCCACCTGCTCTCCAGGCTCCTGCGTTCCCAGGCTGATCTTAAGGAACCGCTTTTTCTGTACTCCAGCAGGGAGCGCTGCACCTGACAGCCACTGTGACAGGCCCAGCAGGTGTATGACAGCGGGGGCGTTGTCCCTTCTCTCCAGGTCCCATGTCTTTGACCTCCAACAGCTTCTCACGGCCCACAAGGACTGCTGCAGCTCCAGCCTGCACACTGTCATTCTGGGGGACGGGAATAGGGAAAGAATAATGTAGGAGTAGGGAGGACTAACAATGGCTCTGTAGTAGTCCTTGTTCTTTCTCCCACCGAGAGAGGAGGGATTCTGTGGCCCCCTCCCCTTGGGTCTGCAACTAGCTTGTTGGCTACAGGGCACTCATTGCCAAAGCAAGTCTTAAGTGGATGACAGTGTTTACGGTCTGTTTAAAAGTTTTATTTATTAATTGGTTTTTAAAGGTATAATGAGGGAACAATTGAACAGATTTGGTTCAGTCACTCCAAGGAAGAGCTTTTAAAAATATATATCAGGGTCTACATTGTGGAGCCACAAGTTAAGTCACCATCTGCAGCACCCGCATGCTATATGAACACCAGTTCAAGTCCAGCCTGGGAAAGCAGCAGAGGATGGTTCAAGGCCTTGGGTCCCTGCACCCACGTGGGAGATCTGCAAGAAGCTCCGGACTCCCAGCTTCAGACCAACCCAGCTCTGCCTGTTGATGGCCATTTGGGCAGGGATCCAGCAAATGAAAGATTTCTCTGTATCTGTCTGTCCTTTTTTTTTTTTTTTTTTTTTCTGTAAATGTGCTTTTCAAATTAAAAAAAAAAAAATCTTAAAAAAAAAAAAAAAGAAGAGAAAACCAGCTGTCCCTAGAAGAACCTGGCCCTCATTTTCTCTTGCTAAGTTTTTCCTCCATGAGCCAATTCCCCTGCTGTAGAGATGTCTGGTGTTTTCCAAGTGCCGTTCCAGGTAGAGTCGGCCGACAAGGGTTTCTGAGAAAATGCTTCAAAGAAGAAAACGTTGGGAGCAGATGTCAGACGCACAGGTGGTTGGTAGTCCATACAGCAAGTGGACACAGTGAGAGCCAGTTTTCCCGATAACAACCCTCACAGCCAGGGAACAGGGACCCTGAGTTTTAAAACGCATATTCTGACTCACCTACAGGGAATCAAATAATCCCAGGTGGTGACTGTTCCAGATTGGGGAATTTGAGGCTGTCCTGGATTGTCCTGTCTGGAGCTCTCCCTTGAGCAGCTTTTGCAAACCTGGATGGTGTCCAGGGGCCCTTAAGCCCTGACCTTTTGAGGCTGCTGGCTCTCCAACAGGGCATAACTGGGGGGTTGGGGGAGACCGTGGAAGGTGTGGGAGCAGAGCAGAGAGCAGGTATCTGGCTCAGGAGTAGGGGGCGGGGTCTCCACCCAGCCACTGGGAGCCCTGTGCAGGCCTTGACCCTGGCTGTTGGGATCTGGAACCAGCCGCTGAGTGGCAGGTTGTGTTTCAGCAGGAACTGTAATTGTAAGGCAGCACAGTTTGCTCCTCCATGGTTGCATTTTAAAGAAAACTTTTCAGACCCTTTCATTTCCACTAAGTGCCACCTTCTCCATGGTGGACACAGTCTGAACTGGTCTCAGCCCCACCCGTTTCTGGGGTGGTCTGCTCCTGTCCTGCTAATCAGTATTAGGGCTGAGACCATGGGTGGCTGGCGCTCCGCCCCTTCTCATGAGTCTTTCCGATGCCAGTGCAGTTCCCAAATGCTGAGAACAGCCCAGCACTAGGTCAGTTTGAGACCAAGAGCCTAGAGCCCTGTCCTGGCCTAGTTTCCCATCTGGGTGGCAGGGGGACTGGCAAATGTCTGGCTGGTTTGGATGGGGCCTCACCCAGGTTTGCAGGAGACTTCTGCAGGGCAGTGTGTCCACAGCAAATGCCCTAGAAGTGGAGTTCCTGCTAGAAAATGCCTCCTTCTGTACTTTGCCTCCAAAACCCCAGGCGGTGACTACAGCGGCTATACGACCCTTCTCTGAATACCCACTGAGTGTTGACTTTCCTCCCTTCAGTGCCTTTTTGAGCTTTGTAGTTAGAGGGGAGGAAGAGAACTCCCTTCCTCTCAGGGTAGCGTCCTTTTGTGCCATCATAAGGGTTTCCATGGGCCCCCTGCCAACACAAACCTCATCTGGTGTGGTTGATTCTGCTGACCAGGCATGCCCACCCAGCGATGGCCAACCTGCTGGTTCATAGCATCGTGGGTGGGAAGCTCTGGACACCCAGGCATCGCCCCACCCCACGCCACCCCCACCTCACCCCTGTTTTCCTGGTCTTCTCAGATCCAGCAGCCCCCTTGGTCAAAGGAATTTTGCCAGAAACTCCTAAAAAAACTTACGAAAAGTTTTACTTTTTTCAAGAACCAAGGAAAAGGCAAACAAACAGACCTGAGTGAAGCAGGAGGAGGAGCTGGTTGTGAAATTATCTACATCCCAAAAGGCAACTTTCACACTGGCACTTTGAGGTTGAGGATGGGCCAGGTACACTGTGACAGGACTTCCACACGCTGAAGCCATGCCTGCTCCCACGCTAGCTGGGCCACACGCTGGACACCCGGCTCCCCTGCTGGGGGGTTAAGGTCCATGCACACAGTCTGAGGATAATATGGAACTCACTGGGGACTCTGTCCACATCTTTCATTCTCTTTTGCTCTATAACCCTGAGGGGTGTGTCCAAGGTCACAGTGTGGAAGGGTGCTGACTTCTCACTGCCATGGTTTTCTCTCTTCCACATCAACCTGAGTGATCACTTTTCAACGATGCATTCTTCTAGGCAAAAATAGTTGTACATTAGGGCTGGTGTGCTGGCATAGCACACTAATCCTCTGCCTGTGTGTGCCAGTTCTTGTCCTGGCTGCTCCAGTTCCAATCCAGCTGATGTTATGGGCATTTGGGGGGAGTAAACCAATGAGTAGGAGCTCTCTCTTTGTCTCTCTCTAATGATGATGGTGATGCTGGTGTCCCAGGCAGCAGCTTTGCCCTCTGCACCGCAGTGTCTGTTCCCTTTGTCTGATTTTGAGCTAAGCAGGGGAGGCTCCTTGGTCTCCTGCTCAAGATCGGGGAGCAACTAGCCCTAGTTGTCATTTGTTTGGAAACTCCAATTGGTGACTCATTCCAGGGTGGGTTTGCTGGCTGAGATCCAGTTGTACTGACTCAGAATGGGGCAGGCTCTCCCACTTTGTTGTAGCTCAGCACCTTCAGCAGAGTGACCAAGCCTTGGCCCTGGCTTGGACATGTGGATGAAAACTCAGGCCAGCCTGCTTCAGCCATGGCTCTGACTATAGCAGCATCGCTTAGAGATGATCCAAATGAAATGCCACCAGTTTTGAATACACATTTGCTCACTCAGGTGCTCATAGGATGAGCCATAGTTGGTTTCTGGTGTCCATTTCCTTCAAGGGTGGGAGGAAAGCAGGTGCAGGACCGCCCAAAGACAAAGTTTTTCCTGTTAACACATCTCCCTAGGCACCTGCTTATGGACTAAATGCATCTTTGCCCAATTAAGCAGAGACTCAGAATGAGCTATTTCTAAAAGAATCTTGAAGGGATCCAGCACAGTAGCCTAGCAGCTAACACTCTTGCCCTGCATGTGCCACGATCCCATATGGGCACCAGTTCTAATCCCAAGGCCCCACTTCCCATTCAACTCCCTGCTTGTGGCCTGGGAAAGCCATCAAGGATGGCCCAAAGCCTTGAGACCCTGCACCCGTATGGGAGACCCAGAAGAAAGCTCCAGGTTCCTGGCTTTGGATTGGCTCAGCTCCAGCTGTTGCAGCCACTTGAGGAGTGAATCAGTGGATGAAAGATCTTCCTCTCTATATATCTGACTTTCCAATAATAATTAAAAAAAAAAAGAAAAGAAAATTAAATAAAGGGATCTTGAAGGATATGCCCCCAGCCTCCACTCCATAACGACACCCAAGGGTTTGGGTGAGACTAAGGTTGCTTTGGGCTGGGGATGGGCTCACTGTGGAACTCAGTGAGTGAGCGACAGCACCAGCATCGGTGCTGCCTCTGGACAAGGGCAATGGGAGCTACACAGTGTGAAGCCTGAGGCTGGGCCTGTTCGCACACCTGCAGGGCCTGTCTGCTCCTTGGCAACATTGGCTTTGTCCACTGCCTTCTTCCAAGGGGCCCTCAAGGTGGCTGTGGTCTCAGGGCACACACGATCTGACTTCTGCATCCGGGGTGCGCCCACCTGCTCTCTATACCTGTTTCTCAGAAGGCCATGGGGAGGGGGCAGAGTCATTCTCCCAAGGTGAACAGGAGCCCTGTGGATGAGCCAGGACTCATTCTAGCAGAGCCTGGGCAGAGCATGCCTAACCCTTAGTGAAGCTAGTTCCCTCTTGTGATGCGAGCCGACTGTCTATCCCCACACTGCTGTTACATGGGCTGTGCTCTTGACTTCTTTGGAGAGGAGCTCCATTCTGGTCTGCTCAAGCCAAGGCCTGGGATTTGACTTCTAGCACAGGCCCCCTGGGAAGTGGTGGCAGAACTTGAGCAGCCCTAGGTAGGATCTCCTCTGCCGCATTCCTGCCCAGTCTCAGGACTCCGTGTTGATGCTTTGATTCCAGGAGTAGGGATATCGTATATCCAAAGCACAATTTATTATTATTATTATTATTTTAACGTTTCTTGTCTGTGGTGTAGGCACTGGGACTAGTTGGACTGTACAGAAGGTTGCTTTATGTGGTGGATAGACTTTAGTCTAGCTCCAGGGTTGCTACGTGTGTAAAGTGGGAGCCAGCACAGGGAGGTCCCTAGTCCAGTGGTGGCCACAGCTGAGGGTGTGGTCAGCATCAGTTTCACCACTCATGAAAGATCTTCGGCATCTGGAAAAAATTTCCTTAACTAAAGCTCCTGGCAAGGTATACACCATGTGCTTTAAGAAGCTCAGGGAAAATTGGAATCGAAAGGTACACTTAGTTTGATGAAAAAAAAATTGTAAGAGTAGGTATTGGAGACAGTTGGTGAAACACCCCTGGGGACTCCCATAGCCTGAATGGGAGAGCCTGATTGGAGTTCTGGGTTCTCAGTTTCCCATCCAGCTGCCTGGCAGGCAGCAAGGGAAGGCTCAAGGACTTGGGACAGGCAAGTGGAGTTCCAGGCTCCTGGCTTCAGCCCAGCCCAGCCCTGGCTGCGCTGGGCATTTGAGGAGTGAACCAGCAGAAGGGAGATCTTTGCCTGACTCTATGCTTTTCAAATAAAACTGAAAATCAAACAATATTAAATTCACACAAAGCTGAATAGCTGTTTTCACAACGTGTGTCTTTTGGAAACTTTGTGAGGATTCCTTACCTGCATGGATTTAAAAAAAAAATGTTTGCTGCTCAAATTCCCTTAGCTGAGAATTTCATCTTCTCCCACACTGCCCCCTGCCCCCGGCCATGCACTTCCTGAAGCCCCCTGGGATCTCTGGTCCATGATCCTTGGTCCAAGGAGTTGTGAATGGGGTTTACAAAGTGAAGGGACCGAGTTCTACATACATGCACCTGCTGTCAGTGGGGCCACCTCTTCCTGAACATCCCAGAGTTCCTTCAGTGGATGCTGTCTCCAGCCAAGAGACCCAAGGCTGCTATCTCAGTGGTCCTGACAGGGGTGTGGACTGCCCATGCGACACTCTGACCCTGGCTCTGAGACCGGGATGCCTAGGATTGGAAAGAAAACAGCCAAGGCACTGACACAGAGTGGGGGTATTTTTCTTTTTGGGGAGAGGAGTTGCTAGACTTTTCTTTGGGGAACACGGCTGTGTAAGATGAGAACTGAAAGGATCAGAGTGAGCCCCTGTGTCTCTAGGTAGCCCAGCATCAGCTTGTGTACCCCATCCCCCAGCCAGCAGAGATCAAGGAGAGATATGGGGCAGGTGGGGGGGATGGGGCACAGAAGGTAGGTGGGTATCATTGACAGCTTGGGCCAGGCAGCTTATCTCTAGTGACGATGGTGATAGAAAAATGCTGTGACCCAAGGGACACAGAAAGCAGCTGCATCCCAGGAAGAGAGCTGGCTCTGTAGAGGGCCACACCCCACCCCTCACCCCTCACCCCCTCACTCTCTACAAGGCCTCCTTCCAGGCCACCTGTCATTTCGGTGCACGGTCATTATGTACATCTTACTACTTTGGGAGGAAAACATCAGTAAGGCCCAGCCTGCGTTGACGTTAGCCCTGTATTGCAAAGGACTGGGAAGTGAGATGACGTAGGAGGGTACAGCAGCTGTTTTGTGTTCCATGGTCACTGCAGGGCTGCCTGGTGAGGTCAGCTTCTGGGACTGTTGTGACTGCAGACAGGGTGGGTTTGGAAAGTGGGCAGTGAAGATGTGTATCATGGACATGTAGACAGTGGTCTCGCTCTGGGCTTGGGCTCCACGAAGGTAGCTTTTCTGGGAAGAAATTCTCCTGAGGAAGCAGGTGTGTGTCCTGCAGATGCAGGTGTATAAGCCATCCCAGAGGCTCCCTGCAAGGTGCCACTGCCTTTGTGTAGGCTATGTGGGTGACAGGCACCTTCCTCCATGGGCTTCTGTCACTGCATCTTCCTGTCCTGTCGTCCCTCCCAGGCCATATTAGACCCAAAGGCAGAGGGAGTCGCTGGCTGCCCACTGGGTCTGCATAGCATGCCAGTCACACTTCCTTTTCTTAAGCTGTCATGTCATAGGGGCCCCCGGCCTGTGGAAGACGCCACTCCCCAGGGATGGTCTGAGCCTCGCCTGCACAGGACCCTGTCTGCGTGCCGACCAGCTCTGGCCACCTATTGTCTCCTGCCAGAGCCATCAATTTGCAGGGTGATGTCTGAGCCAGCCCTGCCAGCTCCCTCTTTTTCTTCATTCACACTTTCCTCTCCTTGGTCATCAGCCAGTATCTGGATATGCCAAGTCGGGGTTCCTGGGATACGTTCTCTCAGAGGAACCTGACTTGGCACTGTCTGGGCATGTATTATGGGCCAGCAGTGTGCCCTGGCTGCCCTGGTTTTGTCAGGAAGTCAGTGCTGTGGTCTGACATTCCGAGTGCTGTCCTGCCACCCCCACACACTCAGGGTAAGAACTTGGGGCGTTCCCTGCAGCCCTCTAACCCATGAGCCTGTGGCCCCCTCTGCTGGCAGCCAGGGGCTGTCGCACAAGCTGGATGGGATGCTCCAAATGTGGGTGATAGCCTCTTTAAAACATAGAAAACATAACAATCCAAAAACTAACTTATTGTATTCGAAAGACAGAGCCACAGAAAGAGAAAGAGAGGGGAGAGAGACATAGAGAAAGATCTTCCATCCGCTGATTTACTCTCTAAATGGCCACAACAGCCGAGAGTGAACCAATCTAATGCCAGGACCCAGGAGATTCTTCTGGGTCTCCTGCATGGATATTGGAGCCTAAGGATATGGGCCGGTATCCGCTGCTTTCCCAGAGCATGGTACAACTGCTTCCAACTGCTACCCGTGTGGGATCCCAGCACATGCAAGGCAAGGACGTAGCAGCTAGGCCCCTGATGTCCTCATAATGAGTTTTAAAAGACAGCCGATTGTGCTGCCAGTGGCTCCCTGCACCATTTGCCGTCCCATGAAAATTGAGGACCGCTTCCCTTTGTAGTAATAGGTACTTTCTTTTTCTCGGCTCCCAGAAGTGACTGGGGATGGAAATTTCAGGTCAAGTATGTGGGCATTTGGCCTCCCCCGGAAGTTTCACTGCCCACACCCTGCTCGCTCCTGTTCTGAGCATTTCCGTGCTGAGGAGGAGGTACCTGCCTCTGCTTTCCTGGCGACACCTGTCCCTACCCCATACCAGGGCATTTGGCGGCCACGGGGGATTTTCTGGGTGTGGATCTGCCTTTCGGTACACAGCGCTGGTGGGAATCCAGCGTGGGGCATGAAGCCCAGCACACACAGCTGTGACTGTTTCTGAAGCAGACAGACATGTGGGGGAAGACCCATGTTTGCAACAACAGCTTGCACAAGGGGTGTTGTCTAGCAGCCCGCCAGCTCTGTCACCTCTCTGTGTCCAGAGAGGCACAGTCTGGGACCTCACACCCACAGGCCTGTTTCTGCACTCTGCTCCTCCCGCTGCCTCCCCTGTTCCCCACCTCCCTGAGTAACAGCATCTTCCTGTGTTCAGATCCTCCCTGGTAGTGTCGTCCAGGCTATGGAGGATAAAAATATACCAGGAACCTGCCTGCCTGCTGCATTTTTTTGAAGGGAGAATGGGGCATGTCTCAGACCGGATTTCCTGAGGAAGAAGAGTGTGTGAGCTGTGAACTGTGAGCCTTCACTACTGAGCTCAGGAAATCCTGGCTCCCCAGGGTGTGGGGACAGCAGTCACCCCTGCATCCGCACCCGGATGAGGCCTTCGGCTTGTTGTCTTCAGAAGGCTCCTGGGGCCAGGACATGGGCTGCCACTGTCACTGGCCACAACCTATTATTTTTGAAGATTTATTTTGCTTGAAAGACTTACAGAGAGACAGAAAGAGATGATCCACCTGCTGGCTTACTCCCAGAATGGGTACAATGGCTAGAGCTGGACCAGGCTGGAGCCTCAGGAACAAGGAGCTTCCTCTGGGTCTCCCGTGTGAGTGGCAGGGTCTCAAGGCCTTGGGCTATCCTTGGCTGCTCTCCCAGGCCATAAGCAGAGAGCTGGATTAGAAGTGGAGCAGCTGGATTGCTTCTCGGCCTTTTGGCTAAGATCAGGTGTAGAAGTGGAGCAGCTGGAACTTGAGCCCAAATGTGATGCTTATAGCACAGTAAGAGGATTAACCAGAAGCGCCACTTCCCTAGCCACCCCCCCTTTTAAAAATATGCTTATCTTAGTTTTACTTGAAAGGCAGAGAGATAGTGAAACAGAGAGGAGAGAGAGACAGAAATATCCCAATATCGATTCCCGAATGCCTGTAACAGCCAGGGCTGAGCCAGGCTGAAGCCAGGAGCTAGGAGTTTCTTTCGGGTCTCTCCACTGGGTGGCAGAGACTCAAGGCCTTAAGCCACCCCCTGTTGCCTCCCAGAGTGCACATCAGCAGGGAGCTGAAGTTAGGGGCAGAGCCACGTCTTGAACTTAGACCCTATAACATGTGGCGTTTTAACCTCTGTCCTGAAGGCCCGATCCCCAGCCACAATTTCTGAGCAGAGCAGGCCAAGCAGAGGTGGTGAGGACTGGGTGCAGAAAGACCCCTCTGCCTCCTTCAGCCTCACTGACCTTTGTGGGTACAGCACCTTGCTTTGGTGAGCCAGATGGGCTTCCCCACCGGGCCACAGCACCTTCTCACCACTCAGGCCCTCGCTCAGGACCTTGCTAGCTCCTACACACTCTCACAATAGGTTCTGTGGCCTGGCTGCCCCTAACGAGCGCCAGATCCTGCCTCCTTTCCCCACAGCAGAACCTTCTCTCGGGCTTCACAGCTCTGGATCTTTGGCCCTTGCTCTCTCCACACAGTCTTTGGTTTGACCTGCAGCCCTGGGCCATTCTACATTTGCTATGCTCGATACATATGAGCTGTCCTTGTCTAGCCTGAAGTTTGGCACCAAGGTCTCCTCTTAAAAACGTCCGTGGCACCAATGGAGCTGGCAGAATATGCTGGTGTTTGTGCAACAGCTGCTCCCAGATGAGGCCTTTGACAAGGGACTCTGGTGTTGGGGACCGAGTCACCTGCAGGTGATCTTCTTGAAAACCTCAAGAAGTTATTACCCTCCTTGGTTCTCCATTGGATTTGGGGAGAGGGCAGGGTTTGCCTAACAGGTCTTGGTTGTCACAACTAGAATAGCTTTATTGGCTAATGCACATCCCCATTCCTACCCCATCCCACACACACATGGAAAAAGGAGCGCAGCTCTGCCCCACAAGCCTGTCTTGCCATTGCCATCTACCCAAAGAGGACAGTGGTGAAGACACCAACAGGCGGATGAAGCGTGGAAGCAGACGAAGGCTGGATTTGCTCCTGGCTGTGGTCACGTCTCCCACACACCATCACCACAGCTTCTGCTCCTGGGATGGGGTCACCTTGAGGGTAACAGGTGACATGGAAGGAAGAAAGGGCTGTCTCTGATCCTCAGAGAAGCCACACTTCTGTCCCTGCTTTCCAGAAGGCAAGCCGGGCCAGGCACCCGGGAGGCAGCCTTCCGAGGATGGGAGGGGTGGTGGGTGTGCTCATCTGATACTTTACTGGTGCTGACCCTGCCGCCCAGTGTCTGCAAGCTTACATGGGAGTGTGTCAACTTGATGCAAAGGTGGCCTCCCTTCTGTACCTGTGACTGTCTGGTGCCCTCTCCTCCCTGTAGTGTGGAGTTGGGCATGCTCATGGATACTGTGACCCAGGCCTGGATTACAAGCTGTCTAGGAGTGATGACACTGAGTCACTGTAGGCCAAAGTGCAAACTGTGAGTCAAGTCACCAAGATCAGGAAGTGTAAGGGAGACCTCTTAGTAGTCCCCCCTCCCCTCAAGGAGCCTAACACCACTCAGCCCATGGCTAGTATAATCGCAGCTCTCAAAGGACACGTGGACCCCCACACTTCCTGTGTACAGGGCTCACGTAACTAGAGCACCATGGCCTGAAGGGACACTCACCTTCCAGTGTCAGGTGCAGCAGCAGGTGCAGACTGGGAGTAGCCACATCCTGCAGCAGAGCCACGTACTCCACAAGGGGAAAAAAATCCAACACTGACCTCCATGTGAGGCTACTGCCAAGCTCCCTGTCTGGCCCAGCCCGTCATCTACAAAGCCACAGGAAGCTCGGTCCTTCTGCCAGCTTTACAGAGTGCTGCCCAGAGCCATTCCTCATTTCCTCTATCATTGTCCATTTGGGAAGTAGTTAAGGAATCTGTTAGTGTCTGGGGAGAAGTCTCTTTTCCATGGCTATCTTCTGAGAATTTTTCTGAAACTTGCTGAGGGCATTGCTGTACCCTGGACACTAAATAATCCTTTTAGAATAACTGCTGGTAGAAAAAGAAAAAAAAAAAAACAGGAAGGAAAAACATCAACCCAATAAGCAGATAACATATTGCCATTCCTGCAGTAACTAAAATGGGCCACATAAATTTTTCTTCTGCCCGGGAATGATGTGTCATTTATCAAGCACTTACCAAGTGCCGACTTTCTACACAGGCCCACACTGGCCTGTGACTGCTCTAGCGCCATCTTGTAAACAACCTCTGATTCACAGAGTGAGGAAACAGGTGTGCTCACAAGCCCAATTTGGAAATCAGTTGTTCTCTCTGGTGATTAAATTCCAGAGCTGAACCTTACGAATGGCCAGCGATGCTTAGTGACATTTCCAAACTGCAGGAAGCCTTGGGTGAGCTTCCCAGGAGGCACCTTCAGCTTTGAGAGAGCCACACTTCTGCCTTCCAGAGCAGATTCATTACCACTACTTTCCTGCATCCAAATGCTGTGGCTGTTCTCCGGGTCCGCTCAGCATCTCAGGGGTGAGCGGATGGGCATTTGCTGGTGGTGGGGGGACCCTCCACCCCCACCAGCCAGCTGAGTCTCATAACCGCCCTTCCCTGAGGATCTCAAGCAGGACCCTCCCCTCCCTTCCCAGCTTGGGCACACTGTATGAGGGTGTGCAGAAGCTTGGAGAACAAACAGGAGTTATTCCTGAAAATACAATCCTCGGTAGCACGGATAGGGTACTACCAGAAACCAAGTCACATGTGCTGGGCAAGTGGTCACCCACTTTAAATGAGAAGTACTTCAGAAAGTTGGCAGGGAGCAGGCAAGAGCCTAACAATGAAGATGCCTCAGTCCCACAGCGGAGGGTGTGGGTTTGATTCCTGGTTCTGCCTCCCGACTCCAGCTTCCTGCTAATGTGCACCTTAGGGGGCAACAGGTAATGGCTCAAGTAATCCAGTACCTGCCATAAATATCAGAGACCGGGAGTGAGTTCCCAACTCTTGGCTTCTATCTTAGTCCAAACTTACAGATACTTGGGGAGTAAAACAGCAGGTGGCAGCTATTATCTTATCTATCTATCTATCTATCCATCTATCCTCTATTCATCTTCTATCATCTATTATATATCATCTGTCTACCTATCTATTCCCTATCATCTGTTTAATCCATGTATTATCTGTCTATGCATTATCTATCATCCATCTACCATCATCTGTTATCTATCTAGCATCTATCTTCTCTATCAATGTATCATCTTCTCTGTCTATATATCCTATCACCTATCTCCACATCTATCATTTCTGCTCTTCTCAAATATGTTAATTAAAATACTTTTCTGGAAAATTGTAGCGGAAAATTAAGTTCATCTTGGTGTAAAATGGTTGACATCCTGCACTGATGCTGTGGCACAGCTGGTAAAGCTGCTACTTGCAATGCCTCCATTCTGTATGAGCTCCAGTTCAAGTCCCAGCTGTTCCACGTCCAATTCAGCTCCCTACTAATGTGCTTGGGAAACCCAAGTACTTGGATGCCTGATGCCCATGTGGGAAACTAAGACGGAGTTCCAGGCTGCTGTGTCATAACATGGTGCGAAAGTAAGCAACAACTGAGACAGAAAAAGAAGGTTGAGCTGGACTCAAACAGTTCTTTGGTAATGGCCTTGATGTATTCCCAAGGACAGAGCCCACAAGTCTCAGCCTTCTCAGTGTTAGTTGAGATTGAGACAGTCAAAATACAGCTCCATGAAATGAGCACCACAACCTGAGTCCTCCGCGAACGTATCCTAAGGACAAAAATGGTAAGCAAAGGTTCGCTCAAGGGCAGTCCTAGCCAGCCGATCCAGAATCAGACACAAAACCCATGTCTAGCCTAAGGGGAGGGAGAGGTGTGACCTGAGGTGTCCCTGAGAGGCAGTTGTGCCCAGTCATCAGGACTGTCTATGTCCGAGTGACATATCTCACAAAAGTACACTCAGTAGGATCTGCATTTGACCTAGGAAGGAGCAGAGCATGTAGGCTCCAGGGAAAGAGTCAGCAAAACACCAACAATAAAATACTTCTGGGGTGTGAGATAAGGGGTGGTTTTCTGAATGTCCTGTGGTCAACAGGAACTAGGTTTGTTACCAGAAGAAAACAATGATAAGAACACAGCTTTGTTCCTTGTGCCTTAATGATTTCCCCACTTTAAAAGATTTATTTTTTTTAATATTTATTTATTTTTATTGGAAAGTCAGATATACAGAGAGGGGGAGAGACAGAGAGGAAGATCTTCTGTCTGCTGATTTGCTCCCCAAGTAGCCGCAACAGTCGGAGCTGTGCTGATCCAAAGCCAGGAGCCAGGAGCTTCTTTCGGGTCTCCCACATGAGTGCAGGGTCCCAAGGCTTTGGGCCATCCTCGGCTGCTTTCTCAGGCCATAAGCAGGGAGCTGGAAGGGAAATTTGGCTGCCAGGGCACAAACTGACACCCATATGGGATCCCATGTGTGCAAGGTGAGGACTTTAGCCACTGGGCTATTGTGTCGGGCCCTAAAAGATTTATTTTTTTTAAAGGTGTGTTGATTTGTTATCTATTTAAAAGAAATAGACGGAAATCTTTCACCTGCTTTCATTTCCCAAATGCCCAGCCAAAGTTGGAAGTGGCGTATGAATTCTACTCGGGTCTCCTGCATGTGTGGCAGGAACCCCATGACTTGAACTGTGCCCTGCTGCCCCCCAGGCATATGAACAGAAAGTTTGAATTGAGGGTAGAACTGGGCCTTGAGGCCAGGCACACAGATATGGAATGCAGGTGTCCTAATGGCATCGTAATCTCTGCACCTAAAGCTGTGGCACAGCAAGTTAAGCCACAGCCTACAGTGCTTATATCCAATATGGACAATGGTTCTGGTCCCAACCACTGCATTTCTGATCCATGTCCCTGCTAATGGTCTGGGAAAATCAGTAAAGGATGGCGCAGGTGTTTGGGCCCCTGTACCCACATGATAAGGCCTAGAAGAAACTCCTGGCTCCTGGCTTCAGCTTGACCAAACCCTGACAGTTACTGCCATTTAGAGAGTGAATCAGCAGGTGGGAGACTTTTCTTTTTTTTTCTGACACCACCCTCCCCATAACACTGCCATTCCAATCAATAATCAATCAAGCGATCAATCAATCTTTAGAGCATGCCTCTGTCTTTTCATGGTAGCCAGTGCTTAGTTTTTAGTATCATGGGCATTGCTTAGGGGGGTGAGTGATGCTTTGTGCCTTCACTGTACCAATGATCCTTGGTACAGGAGGAATTTTTCCTCCTGGTGGGCTTCCACCACTGCAGCAGGGACACCCTGACATCTATTGACTTTTCTCTTCTCAGACCCTCCAAATGATGCCAGTGGAGGTAAACCTGAATGTCTCTACCTTTCACAGCTACCCAGGAGCCGTGCTGAAATGGGAACATGTGTATCCACATGAGATCCAACAGACCCACAAGACTTCTGGGTTCATTGCCTTGGCCCTTGGCTCCTGTTCAAGTGGAGCTGCCTCCCCCGGGAGCCAGAAAGTGACTGTGAGCACCCACACATTTGCATGGCAGACTCCCCACATGGAATTTCTAGCTTTCCAATACTCCACAGTCCCTAAGAGCCTTTTCCGGTGTGTGTCTGGGACTGGTGGCCTCATGAATTATGGGATGCTATCCATCTTTGGCTGAGTCACTGGATAGGTCAAGGCTCTCTGCTATAACTCACTCATTTACTTATTCACTCATTCAATTGATAGTTGCCACCAATACAGGACTAATTAGGCAGACTGGGAGCTAGACTACAAGCATGGGTGGAGACCATTGGTAATACATCCACGCCAACTGGAAAACATGCTCTGAGAATGGCAAAGAACAGGCCAAGGGAAGATACTCTGGATGAAAAACAGCCTAGACTGAGAAGCCAGAGAAGACTTTCAATGAAATAAGGCTGGCCACCAGACCCCAGGTTCAAGCCAGGATGAGCCGGATGCAGAGATAATGTGCTGGCATTCTGTATGGCTCTGGATGGCAGGACAGCGTGTGTAAGGGCCTGCTTGGGTTGGCAGCTGGGCAGGATAGAAATGGAAGGAGGCCCGTGTGGCAGCATCCAGAGAACAGGGAGCTTCTGAATGGAATTACAGAGTTACTTATTTTTTTTAAGAATAGCTGGAAGCTTTGGGAACCTTGAAACAGAGAAGTTCCTGGTTACTCTGGACATCCCAAGGGTTTTAGGAACACAGCATCCAGAACTGATGGCAGAGAGGGAAATTTCTATTGCCTGTGATAACCCAGGGGCTGGCCCACTCAGGAAGTACTCCCTGGGTGGGCACTCCCATGGGAATCCTACAGCTCCTCTTATCTCTCAAAAAGCATAGTTTCCCACCAGCACCATAGGCGTGTGGCTGCTCCTCAACCTCACCAGTTTTCCTTGGTGTCTGTCCATGACCATTGGCTGGGGAAGAAGGCCCTGGATTCAGGCAGTGCAGGGTATGTAGAGAGGGCAGTGTGGGATGGCAGAAGGTTATGGTCAGGCACTGTGTGTGTGTGAAATAACTGTCTCATAAAAGTAGAACCTCTTCCTCCACAAGCCCCTGGGTTCCAACAGGAAGAATAAGGCCACTGCTCACTGCACATTGAGCTTCTGCTCTGAGCCAAACGTGCACACTCATTTTTGCCAATGCTCTACCTTTGGGTAAGGTATATCCACTTTATAGTCCAGAAGCCAAGAGCTGGTCCCTAGAAGCCAGCCAGTCTCAGACAACTGTTCACTTTCCCATGGAGTAAACCATGGTTGGCTGACTTATCTATGAACTAAACCATGGCCGGCTGACTTACTCATGGACTAAACCATGGCCAGTCGGCATCTGCCTGAATTAAACCATGGCCAAGTAACTTCCCCCTGACCTAAACCATGGCTGGCTGACTTGCCCATGAACTAAAACATAGCTGGTTAACTTACCCATGAGCTTAACCATGGCTAACTGACTTACCCATGAACTAAACCATTGCTGGTTGACTTACCCATGTACTAAGGAAGAGCTGCTCGTCTTACCCTTTAACTAAACTACAATTGGTTAACTTACCTATGAATTGACCCGTGACAGTACCTACCCACCATGAAAGAATCAGTTCATGGTTGCAACTATTTGAGTAGAGAGAGCACTCTGCTTTGATCTGGAGGTGGATTTTTCTCAGCTCGTCAAGTACTCACAGTGGTACCCACAGCACCTCGGAGCTTCGCTCATGTCAGCATGAATGAGAATTGTCCAACAGAGAGAGAGGGCCAGCTAGCCTCCCGAAGCTGCAGCCAATTGGGATCTCACCTGCCCTGATCTTCCACCAGCCCTTCACGTGAAAGTATTTGGGAGACCTCTGGGAGCAAGAACCTGGCAGGAGGCCTAGTAGCTAGTGTAGACCTACACACTTACTGCAACTTCCTTTCTTCCTTAGGTGAATGCTGGGCCACCCAGTTTTCCCCAACATCCATTTCTTATCCTAAAGAGCACCAAGCAAAATTTTCTAGCTAAAGAAATTGTCGGGGGAGAAGACACAAATAGTCATATGCAGGCAACTCCAAGCCTTGGAGTCCGACCCACCAATGCCTCAGTCCCTGCTTCCACACTGTCCTCTTGTCCCTCGCTTCCCTCCCATCTTTGAATCCTGTGACAACTTTCTCATCACACCATTATTTTTCAGACACTAGGATCTTTAAGCATCTTGTCAGGGAAAAAGTAATGTAATGAGCATTCAGGCATGAATGACTTCCATCCCTCCACATTTTTGGTTGACCTCGGTGGGCAATTCGCACCCATTGGTGACAGCATCTTGGGAATGGCGTGCACTTGCAGTCCTCTGGTCTCCTTATAGATGTGTTTATTTCAGAGGCACATTTCCATGTATAGGCATTGGCAGCGTGGCATGCACGGTGCAGTGTTTGCTTAGTCACCAAGGATTGGCTGGGCATTTGGGTGGCTTCCAGCATGCTGCTGTTCTTATAAATAGCGCTGCTGCTTGCCTCCCAGTGCTTTGGTGTTGAGTCACCCACTGCCCGCTGCTGCTTAACTGTTTCCTGGGGTTAGGTTTATCACCCCACAGGTGAGGAGGATGTGGTTTAACCTTTTGTATGCCCTGAAGTCTCCTGGACAAATACTGCTGGCAACAGATTGGTCCTTTGTGATGTGCCAGGCACAGGGATGGGCACCTGCCACATGACTTCATTTATTCCACATAGTCCTCTGTGTGTCCTTCATTACAGACTGGCACCCTTCCAGCTTTTGCTGCCCAATGGCACCAAGTGGCTATGGCCCTCAAAGCATCTGTGGAAGGGAGCATATCACAATAATGTTCACATTATAAAGACAGACAACTAGTATGTGACCGGTGCCATGGTCAGTGCCATGTATCCATTAGAAGGAGGGGCATGAAGCTGGCCAGGCTGGCTGACTCCACACATGCTTGCCTGCCTTGTCTCACGGATGTTTGCTGGCTGAAAAGGTGGGCTCCTGTAGCCTCTGCTGTGTGACTCCCTGGTTCATTCCAGGCTAAGCAGGGAAGTCGTCCTTGCCATGCAGTTTTGTGAGAATATTCAGCTCCCTGCAGTCTCACATGACTCCAAGTGTGTCTGTATCTGTCCTGCAAACCACAGGTGCAAGGCCAGCTTTGCAGAACTGCACCTTTTGGCTCTCAAAGCCCATATCTGTGTGTGATAGCCTGTCTGTCTCACCTGGATCACGGTGGAATCCAGGTTGCCATTCTAGCTTCTGAGGCCCCACACAGAGTCCAAACACCAGGAGGCAGGAGCTGGCATCATGGTACAATGGGTTAAGCCACTGCTTGTGACAGGGACATTCTACATTGGACTGCAAGTTTGAGTTCTAGCTGCTCTGCTTCTGATCCAGCTTCCTACTAATGCACCTGGGAAAGCAACAGAGGATGATTAAAGTGCTTAGATTCTTGCACCCATGTGGGGAGACCTGGCTGGAGCTCTTGGCTCCTGGCTTCAGTCAGGACCACACCTGGCTGTTACATCCATCTAAAGAGTGAACTTATAAGTGGGAGATCCCCTTCTCTATCTTTCTCCTGTCTCCCTCTCTCTTCATTATTCTTTGAATAAACATCTTTTAAAAATAAAATGAGCAGACATGGTTCTTCTCTATTTCATGCCCAATGAATGGAGATGAGAATTCTATGCCTACAGATTACTCCTCTGAGACATTTGTCACATCTGTTGGTCTTGGTGCTAGCATTTCCTCTTCAGTCTTTCTTACATCCTGTCTCCTTGCTCATACACCCCAAGACCATCTTAGATGTTGCCGACGTTGTCCTACTCATCAGATTCATGCACATACCCCATGCTGCCCATGTCTCATGGCTACATTGTATGTGGCTGCATCTGGCTTGGGTCCTCGCATGCGTTGTGTCTGATTCACACTGTTTCTTTTGGGATGTTTGGGATTTCTTGCCCTTGGCATCTGATAGAATCTGATGAGGTCAGTTGGTCTCTCATGGAAGGGGTGGTGGTATTCTGGGTAGCCACTGGGATCTGTTGAATGGTGCTTAATGGTGGTTTTAGGTCCCAGGGTCCTCAGAGGTCCTTGCTTTTGGCTTCTGTTTTACCACTCAGCCCAGGCTTCCTTGCACACCCTTCCTTAGAGTAAATTTGCCCCACAGCCTTGTCCATAGCTACTCCACACTGCCACATGGAACCCTGCTAGTAGAATGGCAGGTATGTAGAGGAGAGAGAGCTGTTCTCCCATCTACCTCTGCCTACCACAGACTGGAGGTGGATGCCCTCTCCCACCCTTGGACACTGGGGACAGGGCTCTGTAGGCTGACCTTTTTAGGAAGAATGTACTGTATAAATGTCTAAAGGAATCACTCTTGCTTTAGCCCAAAAAAATGGTAACACCAAGACCAACAGATGTGACAAATGTCTCACAGGAGTAATCTGTAGATTCAAAGTGGCTAAATCAACAATCAGTGAGCCTGAGAACACGTCAGAAGAAACTTCCCAAACTTAAATATAATGAGGGCCTGGTGCAGTGGCATACCAACCCATCCTCTGCCTGTGGTGATGACATCCAATAAGGATACTGTTTTGGGTTTAGGCTGCTCTACTTCCAATCCAGCTGCCTGCTTATGGTCTAGGAAAACAGTGGAGGATGGTTCAAGGTCTTGAGCCCCTACACCCACATGGGAAACCAAGAAGAAGCTCCTGGCTCCTGGATCATTTCATTTGGGTAGTGAACCAATAGCTGGAAGTTTCTCTCTCTCTCTCTTTCTCTCTCTCTCAATTCTGCCTTTTCAATAAAAATAAATAAATCTTTAAAAGAAATAATTTGAATGCAATGAAAAATAAAACCACAAAAAGGAACATCCAAGAACCAGGGTACGAATCCAGAAGATGTTGCTTGCATATGACTGAAAGAGCAGACGGAGAAGAGAGAGATGAGAATGAAGGCAGTAATGGCACAGAGCTCCCTCCTCAGGTCCAGGGAGCCAAGGGAGATGCAGGCAGAGCTGCCTGCCTACTTATGTGTTGTATGTACTCCCATCCAGACCACACTGGCATGTATGTTCCTGGAAAGCATCTATCTTGTCCACTTCTGTCCTTTGGTAGTCCAGAGAGAGTCTGCAGTGGAAAGGGGTGAGTGCATATTTATTGAATCAATGTGTGTGCCAGCCAGCTTTGAGACCATGTCCATGCACACGCATTCCAATGTCTGTTGACCAGTGAATGCACCGTGGCTCATGGGATTTCGACACCTGGGGATTCTGGCTGTCTTGTGGCCCCAGCACTTTGCATACAGCTGACCATGAAGCCTGCTGGTGGCGGGCCAGATCAGCTCAACTGCCCAGGTGCCAGATTCCCCTGTGGGCAGCTCCATCTCCTTTGCTATAGCAACTTGGGTATTACTACCTGATCTCAGCACGGGTACCATACAGTCCATATTCTCTCCCCCTCACTCCCCAACCTTCTTGATCAAAATCAGGATCCCCACATTTTGTTATTTCTGATACTTCCAGGAGACAAGCCCAAGGACATTGCATGATGAGCCCCTGCCCTCATCTGCCTCCATACTTGCTGCACTCCCTAGCCCCGTCCTTCCTGTGCTTGGCTGTTTGGAATGTTTGGCTTGTGGTATTCCTTCTTTGTTCTTCTTCCCATCCTTTCCCTTTGCTGCCAGCACCTGGCTCACTCCAGCGCCCTGCAGTTCCAGCTCATTTGCCTTTTGCTGCAGGATGCTGGAGGTACCACTCAGCCCTGGGTCTGAGTTAAGCGCATCTCTTATAGGCTGACCCCCTCACTGCAGCATGAAAAAAAATATGTGCTAGGAAATTACTGTGCATGACTTTAAAGTTTTTTTTTTCTTTTATTTGCACAAAAATAACCTTTTTTGTACCCTCTTCCTTGAACTTTGTGTCTCAAGCTTGGCAATTGAGGCCTGAGCCAATGAGGTCAGGTTCAGACTGTCATGCCAACAAGCCCAGAGCTGGGTGGCATGTTTAGTTGCAGGAAATGGATCAACTGCACGTGATTTCTGGTTAGTCAAAAGCAACAACCACAAATGTTATGGTTTAACTGCTTTGGAGGTTGTTAACCTGTTTAAAAGACAATTATGATTCTAAAAAAGATTTATTTTTAATAATATTGACTTTGTTTAAAACTAGTTATATTAAAATAAAATCCTAAAAGATAAGTACATAATAAAATTTTAATTTTTATGTATTTGAACATCAGAGTAGGGGGCTGGTGCTGAGGTATAGTGGGTTAAGTTGCTGCTAGCAACAGCAGCATCCCATGTGAGTACCACCAGTTCTTGTCCTTGTTGCTCCATTTCTAATCCAACTCCCTGCTAACGTGCCTGGGAAGGCAGCGGAGGATGGATGGCCCAAGTTCTTGGACCCCCGCATCCAGATGAAAGAACCAGAAGAAACCCCAGGATACTGACTTGGTCTGGATTCACCCTAGCCATTGTAGCCATTTGGGGAGTGAATCAGTGGATGGAAGATTTCTCTCTCTTTCTGCTTCTCATTCTTTGTAACTTCATCATTCTCCTCTGCCTGCTCTTCTTTCTTCTTTTTCTTCTCTTCAAAAATTTATCACTTTTCTTGAAAGACAGAGTTGCAGAGAGAAGAAGAGAGAGATCAATGTTCCATCTGCTAGTTCACTCATCAAATATTACAGTGCCCAGGGCTGGTCCAGGCCAAATCCAAGAGCCAGGAGGCTTCTTCCAGGTCTCCCACATGGGTGCAGGGGCCCAAACACTGAGGTTATCCTATATTGCTTTTCCCAGTCTGTTAGCAAGGAGCTGGATTGGAAGTGAAGTAGTTGAGACAGAACCAGTGTGCCTACAGGATGCCAGCATTGCAGGTTGTGGCCTTACCTACAGCGCCACAACACCAGCCCCTGATTCTGAAATTTTGTCACATCATGGCTTTCCCAGTGTCTCTCCCTCTCTCCACATGCAGCAACATCCATGTTGTGCGTACGTTTTTCCTCTTAGCCTCTTCAGAATGAATGTTTGTTCCACCAGCTGCACTGTGATGACTGAGTGCCCCTGGCACGTGCCCAGAGATCCTGCGAAATGCACTGCTTGGGACCTTCCAACAAGAGCGGGTCGCCAGGAGCGTGGTCATCAGGCAATTCTGTATGCATTATCATCTGTCTGCATTGCAGGTCTAGGCAAGGTTACACATGTCAGGGAGGAGCCGGGATCAAGTCATTGTATTTTAAACATGTATTTACCTATTTGAAAGGTAGACTTACAGAGAGAGAGGGAGAGATGGACAGAGACAGCGTGAAATCTTCCACCTGCTACTTCATTCCCCAAATGATGACAACAGCCAGGGCTGAGCAAGGACCCTGGGAAACTCCATCGGGGTATCCCACATGGTGGCAGGAGTCCAAACCCTCAAGCGGTTTTCTACTGCCTACCCAGATGCCTCAGCATGGAAGCTGGATGGGAAGTGGAGCAGCCAATACCTAAACTGGTACTATATGGGGCATGCAGGTGGTGACTTTACTTGTGGTACCACGATGGGCCTTGTGCTTTCTGTCCATTTCCTCTAAGAGGGAGCCTGGCTCCCAGGGGTCTGATGGAGACTTCATCATGGATGCCACTCAGTCCCAGGCTCTGTCTTCCCCCTCTCTCCTCCTCCTTTTCTCCCTTCCCAGGTACCAGAATAGCCATCAGCTACTCTGCTGACACCTTGATTTTGAACTTCTAACCCTCAGAGCTGGTAGACAACAGCCTTGGTGTGGGGTAAGCCACCTGCTGCCTTCCCTCCTCTTCCTGTCCCACCTTCTCTTTCCCCATCCCATCCTATGGAATGTTGCACCCTCCCAGGTGCTCGCTTTCTTAAAGGAACCCCTGATGACACCATCTACCTCTAGGATAGCTTTCCTTGCATACTTTTTGAAAACCATGTGCTTGGGGTTGGAACCCTGAGCCTGTAAAGATAGAGAAGACCTCCCACTGGCTGTGCTGCAAAGCACCTGGAATGTGTCTGCATTCACTTTCAGCTCCAAGCAGGTGTGTCTCCCAAGTGACTTTCTCTGCACTTGAACTCTGCCAGGGGAAACTCACATGAAGTGGGAGAGCCTTGGCTGCCTGTCAAGAGAGAGAAGGGGAGCGGGGAGAGGGAGAGAGAAATGGAAGCAAAGAGAGAAAGAACAGGAGAAAGAGACAGAGGAGAGAGGGGATGGAAGGAAAGAGGATGGGAGAGATAGAGAAAGAGAGCGAGAGAGAGGGAGGAGAGAGAGTGAGAGAGGCTGTCCCATCGAAGTAGGAAGTTGGAGTGGGTCCATTGGGAAGGGGTCCTGCTCATTTCTTCCAGGTAAATTTGTGCAGGAACACCATCAATGCAAACCTACATTCAAAGGCATAGTCCTGTCTCTGCATCTTTTCTTCTCTGCTTGGCTATTTCAGCAGGCTGAGGAGATGACTATGCCTGCACCAGCCCCCAACGGCGGCTGAGTAAATATTTGATGAACGGAATTTAGCGCTTTTCATCTGCCCAGAGAGCTTTCCTGACATTAACAATCGGAGCCAGAGAAAGGCTGTGTTGGCCAGCTAGAGGGATGATGACAAACCTGGCCAGGAAAGCAGTTTTAACACGTGCCCTTGGTGGGTTCACGAGAGTGCAGTGCGTGCTGAGCCTCACCCGCGCCTGGAACTGCGCAGCTGATCGCTGCTCCAGCACAACCTCTCCCGCCTAGAGAGTGCTCCGGGCAAAGACAGATCAAAAAGAAGGCAGCAGGCTCAGGTTCTGCGGGCTGCAGACCCGAGTGTCGCTGGGGCCCGACAAGGGTCCAGCGGTAACCCTAGCCCCATGCTGTCGCTCCGAGGGAAATCAAGGACGATGACTCAGGTCCTAGGCGCCCCAGAGGCCTGAGCCGAGAGGGGCAGCGGCACCTGCTGGCGGTCTGTTAAGACCTGGCTTTCCCCGCTCTCCTCCTTCTTTTATCCTGTTTCCTTAGCCAGTCCAGTTTTCTCCTGGAGGGCGAATGAGACTGATGGGTTACTCAAAATCCCATACACCTGTTCGAGGGCCATTTGCATAAACAGCAAACACTGGGGTCTGATTTTGTGCCTGCTGGGTTAGGGCGTTTGGCACAGGGGTTAACCTAGGCTCAGCATGCTTGCATTCCCTATGGTTGGAGGTCCAGCTCTGTTCCCAGAGGCTGCAGGTGGCCTGGCTTCTCTAGAGCTGCCCCAGCAGTTGACGGTTTAGCCCACACAAAAGCTGTTGCCTGTCAGCCCTGGGAGTCAGAAGTTCAAAATCCAGGAGTCAGCAGAGTTCCTTTCTTCCGAGGTCCCCTTGTTATAGAAGACCTGCGTGTCTTTATCATTTTCTCTTTTTGATTTGAAAGGCAAAGAAAGACAGAGATTCCTCATCTGCTTATTCCTCAAATGCCTGCAGCAAGTAGAGCTGGACTCAGAACTCAACCATCAAGTCCCTCTCCCAGAGCGTGAATTAGCAGGAAACTGAAGTGGGAACAGGGCAGGCAGCTTGATTCAGGCATCTCAAACCACGCCTGAATTTACTGCACCTGTTCCTGTCTTATGTCTGCACTGCCTTCCCTCCCCTTGTGCCTGTCCCGGTCTGATTCACAGAGGCACAAGCCTTCATACCAGGCTAGGACCACCTCAGGGACCCCATATATAGGACAGCCAAGCTCATTAGGATTTCAGCAAATTCCGTTCTGGAGGGAGCAGGTGAGAGGTTGGAGGGACAGAGGGCCACCATTCCGTCTCTGACACCGATGTGGTTAGCCATTGTGATTTTGGTCATCCCCTGGGAGGTGGGCTCCTGGAGTGTGTTCAGCTCTCCAAGCCTTGTGGTGAAGACACACTTGGGACTCCCTTGCAGTCAGGGCATGTACTCAAACACGGACAAAACACAGATGGACCCAGCCGATCACGGCCGACCTAGAACAGGTCATACAATGACTTGTGTGTCGGGTGGGGTCATTTATATGTTCCATACTGAGTGATGTGTCCTTGGAATGGTTCTGCTTTTCATACAAATCAAGCATTTTTTTCTTTCCTAAGCAGCTTTCTTGAATTACCATATGTGTATCTTTAATTTTTTTTTAATTTTTTATGATACAATTCCAGAGGTTCTGGGATTTCCCTTACCTCCTCCCAAAATTCCCTTCCCAACTCCCACTGACTTCTCATATACTACTACAAAAAGAACAGTCCTTCATAAAAAGTCATAAGTCCATCATTCTGCTGTTTAAGCGTATCCTGATATTGCAGGCATAGACAATGGCAGAGAGTCCAGGATCCTAGTCTCAAGATATATTTAACAGTTTCATTGGCAGTCCATCTTTGATTTGGAAGTAGAGATACATACTGCATTATATCTTCACATCTGCATATGATAGTCCCTATTACACAGTTACCATACACCCCCTTAAATGAAAAGCCATAAAACAAAATCAACAACAGGAAAAAATAGAAAATTAGCAACAACATGAAATTAAATAACATGCTACTGAATGACCAATGTGTCGCTGAAGAAATGAAAAAGCGAATAAAAAACCTACTTGGAGAAAATGATGTACTGTCTGAAGAATTTAATAAGAAAAAAGAAACTATTTTGAAGAAATGAAAATAAAAACAAGAATATCAAAATCCATGAGTTGCAGCAAAAATGGTACTGAAAGGGCTGTTGATCTTAGATTTTGAATGAAGTTTGCCTTATATCAGAGAACATACAATCTTCATCCTTTTGGGATTGACTTGTATCACTGAGAATAATGGTCTCTTGGGACCATTTGGTTGCAAATAGTAAGATTTCCTTCCTTTTAATGGGTATCACAGTTTCTTTATCCACTCCTCTTTTGGTGAGCATCTGGGTTCAATGTCTTTGCTATTGTAGATTGGGTACGGCACGATAGCCTAGTAGCTAAAATCCTCATCTTGCATATACTTATCTTATACAATGCACTCATATCAGGGATACTTAATAAGTTTTAATGTCATTATGGGGCTGTGTAACCATCAACTCAATCCATTTCCTCACCCTAAAGAGAGCCTTTGTGTCTGAACAGATTTATATCATTTGTTTGAATAGGCTGAGTTACAGAGAGAGAGAGGAAGAGAAAGATACGATCCTACATTCGTTAGTACAATCCCCCCCCAATGGCCAGATCATAGCTAGGAGCCAGAAGCTTCTTCTAGGTCTCCCAGGAGGGTGCAGAGTCCCAAACACTTGGACCATCCTTTGTTGTATTTCCCTGGTGTGTTAGCAGGGAGCTGGATAGGAATTGGAGCAGCTGGGACTCAAACAAGCATTTATATGGGATGCCAGGGTCATAGGTAGCTGCTTAACCTACTGTGTGACAGTCTCTATCTGTCAGGCCTGTGGGAAAGAAAGCTTTGTGAGGCTGATGGATTTAGGGGTTCACAGTGCAGAATGACAGGCCCATGAGTTTGGTATCCAAGTATGTGCGGAGGCAGGGATGCCACATGGTGAGTCAGCCAGAAAGAAGAGGGACATGGGACTCACACCCTGCCCTTAGCCCTTTTTTGGGGATGAGCTCCCCATGAACTGAAGGTCTCCCAGCAGCCTCACACCCCCAACTTACTAAATACAATCCAGCCTTCACATATAACATAACAACCATTAGCCCAGATCCCCTGTCAATATAACAGCCTGGGAGTGCAGCATCTTGTGAATCAGAAGTGGAGGAGCTGGGACCTGACTCAGAACCCAAACAGGATGCTAGCACTGCAGAAGGTGGCTTAACATGCTGTGTCACAACCCTGGCCACCACTGGAACGTCCCAAGATACTCTGCTTAGAGCATTCTAGAGACATTTTTTTGGCTCCAGACACTTCCAACCCATTCTGATGAACCACTGCCAAAGACTTTGCCACACCATCCTGGAGAGCTGATGCTCACATCTCATCACTGGGAGACAATCTCTAGTACCAGGAGGCACACACAATTTTATTCATTTATTTAGAAGTGGAGAGGGGCTGGAGAGAGAGAGAGAGAGAGAGAGAGAATTTCCACCCACTGGCTCACTTCTCAAGTGCCCACAATGGTCAGTACTGGTTGAGCTGATGCTGGGAGCTACAAGCTGTGAGATGAGCTCCCCAGTCTCTATGCAGGTGCCAGACACTTGGCTCCTTGAGCCATCTCTGCTGCCTCCCATGGTCTGCACTGGCAGGAAGCTGGAATCAGGAGTTTCCGCTTACCAAACCAGGCAGCGTGCTGTGGGGTGCAGCCAGCTTGAGCACCTTAGCCCAATGGACAGGATGTGAAAGCATGGAGGGGCACCTGGTGGCAACAGAGGTTATTGATACAGCATATTCTCCACCTGAGATTCTCATAGCAACCCAAGACATTCACCATGATGGTTCATCTTAGATACCAATCACTGTTAAGGATACCTAGGGAACCAGAAATGTCTACTTTCTGTATGTTCTTGGGGGAAAAGTGTGTGTCAGTTTGGACTGAGTGGCAGAAGATATACCCTCAGTGTGGTAGCATCCATGCCCTGGGCTGGTGGCCTGGGAAAATTAAAAAAAAAGGTCAACTATGGAGGGTGGGGTGGGTTCACCTTGTCCTTCCTGGAGTTGAGTGCACTGTTCTTCTCTTGCCTGGAGCATCAGCACTACAGGCCCTCCAGACCATGGGGCTTGGCCCCAGCAGCTCCCTTCAACACCCCACTTCTTCAGGCTCCAGATTTGGACTTGAGCCCCACTTACGGTGTCCCTGTATCTCCAGCCCAAAGATGAGCCTGCCCTAGGACTCCTCAACCCCTGTAACCCTGTGAGCTGCCTCCCCTAGGAGGCCTCTCTTGTTCGTCTCTCTCGATGTCCTGTGAGTGGGAAACACAGACTCACACACTCACCATGCACACAATGATCCAGGCAATTAAAAAATTATTTCCTTTTATCTGAGAGAGAAAGAGAGAGAGGCCCAACTGGTGTGACAGCCTGAGCTGGAATGCCATCTGGGTGTCCCCCCTGTGGGTGCAGGAGCCCAAGCACTTGAACCATCACCATGGACTTCCCCAGGCACAGGGAGCTGGATGGAAAGCAGAGCAGCCAGGACTCTATTAGCACTCAGACATGAGATACCAGCATTCCGTGTGAAGGCTTAACCCGCACAACACTGACCTCCAGGTGATTTCGTTGTCTCTAATTCTCCTGGGTTACCACCTTTGGGATATACCCTTATACCCCACTCCTTCTCTCTCATTTGTCTTCTGATCTTGGTCTCACCTGCAATCTGTAGGTGTTTATTAGTCGCCTGTCTAAATCTTGGTTCTCAAGATTCTCAGCCACTATTACAGTGGTGTTGACCCCAGCAGGTGCCTGGCACTGGATGGTTTTCAAAGAGATTTCTGCTGGGTCCTTGTCAGGAATCCTATAGGCATGGTAGTTGGTACTACTGCCAGCAATAGCATGAACTGGGTTGGAGATGGGGTGATGTGAATTGAAAAAATAAAAACAAGAGAAAGAGACACAAGATAAATAAACACTGTGAAAATGAGCAACCAAAGGGAAGCCCCCTTCTCTAAGGAAGGAGGTCTCCCTAGAAAGCTATCTGCCTCAATCTTTTATCGAAATTGCTTGGGGAGTCAGATTTGAATTGATGTGGCACGGGCATTGAGAACTATATCCCACACTGATGTTAGCCATCCAATGCTTGATGACCAGAAAGCAACAATGTGACCCATGTACAGAAGTCAGTACATGACTGTCTAAAGGGTATCCTAAAGCACACAGTCCTGTGGTTTTGGACAACTGCCCACCTGCAAACCCTTGCCCACAGGCCTTGACCTCCATCCCAGACTTTGGCCCACTCACAGAATTTGACCTTGGTCTCCAGCACCAGTAGTCTGTGGATTCGAGATTCCAGAAACAGTCTTTCCTGCTCTTCTTTATCAAGTCATGCTGTTATTTTCTTTTTATTATTTTTATAAACTGCCTTTTGGAACTGGCATTGCTTACTCTAAAGAAATTGAGATGGGAAACCTTGGTGATGGGTCAGCAGCATCCGCTCACCCATAGAAGGGCCCCAGAGCTGCTTTCAGGCCCAGTGCTGGTGCAGTTCCAATGAAGTTAAGACATGTAAAGTGGGTGTGGGATTGGTGGGTGTGTTAAATGCAGGTTGGAAGGGAAGGCTCTGGGAGAGGGTACTACTCACAGAGGTCTGTATTATTTTCACACTGCTTTGCCTTAGAGAACAATCCAACCTGCATTCATAAAATGATTCTCCTGAAGGTTCGGCATGATGGCTCAATGGTTAAATCTTCACCTTGCAATAGCCAAGGTTCCATCTGGGTGCCGGTTCATACGCCAGTTCTGTGTTTGTGGTCTGGGAGAGCAATGGAGGATGGCCCAAAGCCTTGGGACCTTGCATCCACATGGAAGACTCGGTAAAGCTTCTGGCTCTTGCCTTCAAATCGTCTCAGCTCTGGCCATTACTAGCCATTTGGAGAGTGAACAAGTAAATGGAAAATCTTTCTCTCTATCTCTTCTTCTATCTCTTTTTCCATAAATCTAATTATCCTTTCCAATAAAAATAAATAAATCTCAAAATGATTCCCCTGAAACCTGGTTGGAAAATGAATTATCCCTAAGATTAACTGCAGGAACAGAGCTTGCAATTACATTTGTGATTTGCACTACCTCCTTTGGTGTGCTCATCAGTGGACTCTGGTAGCTTGGAGCTGTATTTCTTGTGAAAATGTCAAAATAAACATTTGCAGAGCAAAGACTCCACATGTAATCTGCAGGGTTTATGAAGTTCTCTCCACCTGAAGTTAAAAAAAAAAGATTTCGGGCCCAGCAGCGTGGCCTAGCAGCTGGGGTCCTCGCCTTGAAAGCCCCGGGATCCCATATGGGCGCCGGTTCTGGTCCCGGCAGCTCCACTTCCCATCCAGCTCCCTGCTTGTGGCCTGGGAAAGCAGTTGAGGACGGCCCAAGGCTTTGGGACCCTGCACCCGCATGGGGGACCTGGAGGAAGTTCCTGGTTCCCGGCATTGGATCGGTGCACACCGGCCCGTTGCGGCTCACTTGGGGAGTGAAACATCGGATGGAAGATTTTCCTCTCTGTCTCTCCTCCTCTCTGTATATCCGGCTTTCCAATAATAATAAAATCTTAAAAAAAAAAAAAGATTTCATTTCCACAGAAAACCTGTTTCAAACAGAAATCTACAGCAACTCTGAAAATGGAGATTTGTGCCTGAGAACAACTCCACATCTCACGAAACAGCAAATGCAGTTTATTTGAGAGCTGTTTGAAAACCTATTTGTATCTGAAGTTTTTTTCTGAAAACTGAGTTGTTCTGCATTGAGAAAAAGAATTCTGTATCATCTGGAATGTTTCATCACTAACATTCTGAGTTCTCTGTGTGATGTGCAATAGGCATTGAGCAGTACCTTGTGGAAGAGCAACCTGGGAGGTTACAAGTAACCTAAATTGGTGCTCTGACCTTGTCTCTGGATATGGAGTTCTGGCATGTTTACCAAATGCCTACAACATTGTGTTGCCTGATGCACCAAACATGCTTATTTTCACACTAATTTGCCTTAGAGAACTACAAACTGCACTTGTCCAAAACAATTGCCCTGAAATCTGGTTGGGAACTGAACTGTCCCTGAAATTAACTCCAGGAATGGAGTTAGTTTGCTGTTCTATTTGTGGTTTCCACCAATGCCTTCTTTGATGTGCTCATCAATGGATTCTGGCAGCTTGAAGCTGTGTTTCTCACCAAAGCATCAACATGAACATGTATGGAGAAGACTCCATATATAATCTATGGGGTTTAGGAAATTTTCACCTTAAGATGGTGCTTCCTGACTAGTAAGTTGGCTAGCAATCATGAATGTGCCAACTTTTTTTTAAAGGTTTATTTTTATTGAAAGTCAGATTTATAGAGAGAAGACGACACAGAAAGAAAAATCTTGCATCCACTGTTTCACTCCCTAAGTGGCTGCAATGTAATAGCTCTTCTCTCTCCTTCTCTCACTTGTTCCGTATGTTTTTCTTTCCTTTTCACTGTCATGTCTCCCAGTCTTTGGCTATCCAAAATTAAAAAAAAATAGATAGTACATTTTAATTGTCACCACTTGATTTTTTTTCATTTAATGGGAGTTTTTTTCCCCATATTATATATTTAACACAAAATAGTGAATGTGTTCTATAAGCAGTGGGAACTAAAATTTTATAATAGAGTGCATATAGCAAAAATTGACCATCAACAATGGTCAATAAAGTTTACAATATAACTTTTATTTGGAATATGTACATATACTTGTAAGGTTTTCGGACGTATGTGTTGACAGATTTGGCTTATTGTTGGATAGCTTGGTAAATTCAGCCATATCTAGAATGAAAAAGAAGAATTCCACTTTTATATTAAATGTGCCATAGCCAACTATATTTAAATCAGTGAAGAAAGTTGGGAACATTGTCACATGTTAAGAAGATGAAAAACCAGTGCAAAAAACTACAGTACAAGAATCTTATGTATCCACTGTATGTATCGTTGTAGTCAAACGATACATCCAAAAATGTGTTCAAAGAGGCAGCTTCCACAACTGACAGCATTGTAACACAGAGCTGAGGCATTCATGATGAATTTCACGTCATTACTGAAAACTTACAGGTGATGGTGGCAAGCTTTCATTCCATGCTAAGGATTTGAAGTTTTCCAGTGAGTATAAAGTAAGTGACTAGAGGTGTTAAGTGCTATCTGTCAAGAGACTGTTTATGAACTTTGATTGCTTTGGTTAAGTTTTATTTCAGGACCTGAGGTTGTTTGACTTTATACCTTTATCATTTACCTGAGAAGTTGGCAATGCCAGTGTTTTCTGAGAATAGTTATACTATGCAAGCTGATGGTACCATAGGAACAACAGAAATGTACAACATGTAGAGTCAAAAAGAGAGGAAAAACAATTTCCGTTATTTTTTTTTAAGTTTGAGACATGTTGACTAAGTAATATGTTACATAATGTAAATGTTGATGTGTTCAAATAGTTCATGACGTCGATATAAGAAAAACATTTAATGTATCTTTTAACTAAAAATATAAGTGGATTCCATTTGCTAAGTACATTGTACTTTGAAAATAAATTCAGAAAATTTGGCAACATACCTCTGTCTAGTTCTTTACTTTGTACTTTCCACATCTGAAACAAGATATTATGTACAACATTTATGTTAAACAAGATACATTATCATAGAAATCATGTATTGCTTATACAATTTAATCTTTAGTACTTCTCAACACTAGAATCAACTTGAAGACTACATAAACCAAAAGTCTATTACATGGAACAAATTCTCCAGCTTTGTTAATATAATAGGAAAAATATGAACAAAGTACAGTAAGAACTGATATGCTGAAAATGTATTTTAGAACAGTAATGTTCTGTCTTGTTAGTACAGAGATTGAAACAAGTCATAATTTGCACTGCTTGTGTGACATTGTACCTTTGAGAAAAGCTCAGACCTTTATAAAAGATGATTTTTAAAATTTCATTTTCAATTAAGTGAGTTTCCATGCCCCAGTATCATAAAAACAAATATTGAAGCATGTTCTATGCTAATATTCAGCACAGAGTCTGAGTACACAAATGAAGAATGTGGTTTTGTCATAATGTTTTTTGAAAATCCTACTGGAAGAAGATTAAAGTAAAGAAATCTTGTCACAATGGTTTCATATTCATAGAAACATGAATAATCAGAATTTCCTCTAAGTTTTAATGTTTATGTATGAAAGATGAACAATTTCATATATTTCATATGAAATTAATAGACTTAATAGCATAATGATACTTTGGTTCACCCTCCCCTCCTTGCTCCCAATGCTCCTACCCTCACTCCTTGTTCCTCTAATTTTTTTTTTTACAATCACATACTTAGTTTGTTTTATAATCATAAGCTTAATCCTCCACTTAATAAAGACTACAAAAAGCAGTAAGAACCACTGCTCCTCAAAGGTATAAAAATGGCTATAAGCAACAATCAAATCTTAAAATGTCAAGTTAGCTCAAATATATCACATTTTTGTATTCTATTATTTACCACAAATCAGGAAAAACATGGTATGTGTCTTGTTTAGAATGGCTTGTTTCACTAAGTTTCCAGTTTACGATTCTGTTGTAAAAGACAGGATTTCATTTTTTGTGTGTCAGAGTAGTATATCTATATGACATATAATACATATATTTTCTTTATCAAGTCACAAGTTAGTGCATATGGGGGTTCATCTGATATCTAGCCATATTGCAATAAACATGGGGATACAGAAAACTTTTTCATATGTTGATTTCATTTCCTTAGGGCAAATTTCCAGAACTGGGGTAGCTGTATCATACGGTAGATCTATTTTCATATTTCTGAGGAATCTGCATGTTCTCCCTCACATAATGGCAGTGCTAGCTTCTAACCACACCAGCGTGGACTAGAGTACATCTCCCCCTCACATCACTGCAGCCATTGTGTTTCACTTTGTTTTCTGCTGCTAGTATTTATAGCTATTCTAACTGGGTTGAGGTCAAATGTCATTGTAATTTTATTTGCATTTTATTGATGACCAGTGATCTATGCATTTTTTTATGTCTCTGTTAGGCATTTGATTTTCAACATTTGAAAAATGCCTATTCATGACCTTTGTCTATTTCTTAGTTAAAGTGCTTGTTGTGTTGTTATTGAATTTCTAAAACTCTTTGTATTCTGGGTGGTAATCTTTATCCAAATATTTTCACCCATTCTGTCACTTGCTGCTGCACTTTATAGAATGTTTCCTGTGCAATGCCTTGCGTAATCCCCTTTCTCTGTCTTCATTTTTTATTGCCTGTACTTCTTGATTTCTTTTGCAAGAAGTCTTTCAATGTCCTGCAGAGTTCTTCGATGTTGGATTCATTCAGAGTTGTTTTGTGTGTAAGGTTGCCAGGGAAAGATAGTGTTTCCTATTTCTGCATGTGGAGATCCAATTCTTCTGGCATGATTTCTTGGATACACAGTCCTTTACATAGAGATTGCTTTTAGCTAGTTTGTTAAATATTGGTTGGTTATAGATGCCTGGTTTGATTTCTGAGGTTTGTATTCTGTAGTTGGGCTACATGTATATTTTTGTGCCAGCAACAGGCTGTTTTAATTACAATTCCCATGTAGTATGTCTTGTAGTCTGATATTGCAATGCCTCGGCTGTTTATGTTAACATTGTATAAGCTATAGCTATACAGTAGTTACTTATGTTTCTTTGTAAATTTTAGCATTGTTTTTTCCCTACATTTAAGAAGAATGTCAAGTATTGTTATTGATATTCCATGGAATATGAAATTTATCTACATAGTATGGACATTTTAATATTAATTCTTTTAATCCCTGATCATAGGTTATTTTCATTTCGTCTGTCTTCTATGTCTTTCCTTAATATTTTATCATTTTCCTTTTTCCATTCCTTTATTGTTATTATCATTTTATGATGCAGTTCAATAGGCCCTGGAACTTCGCTCACTCCCTTCACCTCCCCCCTAAAAAAAACCTTCTGAGTTCCCCCAAATCCTTGCAACAGTATAGTTCCTCATAAACAGCCATAAGCCTATCATTGTGGATATGGACAATGGCACAGAGTCCAGCATCCCTTTGACAAGGCATATTCAACAGTTTCACTGGAAGTCCATCCTCAGTCTGGAAGTAGAGATGCACACTGCACCATATCCTCACATCTGGACATGTCAGTCTCTACTACAGTCACTATAGTCCCCCCAATTGAAAAGCCACAAAACAAAATAAAATCAACAACAGGAAGAAAAATGGAAAGTGACAACGCCATGATGTTAAACAATATGCCACTAGATATGATAGTCTCCAATTACACAGTTACTATACATTCCCTTAAATGAAGAGCCAAAAATAAAATCAACAAGAAGAAAAAATAGAAACTTGACTATGCTATGAAGTTAAATAACATGCTACTGAATGACTAATGTGTCACTGAAGAAATGAAAAAGAAAATCAAGAACCATCTTGAAGAAAATGATGCTACTTTATGATCTATGACTCATTGAAGAATTTATGAACAAAGAAGTGTTTTGAAGATATGAAACTACAAAAAGTCAAAATCCATGAGATATAGTTACTGCTGATCTTTGTTGGTGAGATGTATCTTCTGTAGGCAACAAATAGATGGGCTTTGTGTTTTTAATCCAGCCTACTAATCTTTGGCATTTGATTTGTGAGCTTAAACCATTTACATTCAGGGTTAATATAAACAGGTGGTAATCTGTTCCTGTCATTTAGCAATGGGTTGTTCATTGATTTAGTCTTCTGTTGTCATTTTACTGGGATGTTCCTCACATTTTTCCTTTGGTTCTGGTGAGTGCTATTCCTCTTCTCTGTCAAGAGAACATCTGTAAGTATCATTCCTAGGACAGGTCTGGAAGAGGGGTATTCTTGGAAGAGCTTTCTTCACTGTGGAAGTATTTTATTTAAAGAGAAAGGAAAGCTTTGCTGGATATGTTATTCTGGGCTGACAATTTTTTTTTGTTTGTTTTTTTGTTTGTTTGCTTTTAGAATCTAGAAAATGTTGCTCCATTCCTTTTTGGTGTGTAGAGCTCTCCTGTAAATTTAATTTCAATTTCTCTACATGTCAATTAACTTTTTTCACAAGCACATTTAAGGATCTTTTCCTTACGTTTGATTGAAGACAGCTTGATTATCATGTGTTGTGGTGAAGATCTTTGGCCAACCCTGTTGGGAGATCTGTGCCCCTCCTGGATGTTGTTTCCCAATTGTTTCTCCAGATGAGAAAAATTTTCCTTTATTATTTCATTAAATATGTTTTTTAAACCCAGCTTCTCTTTCTGTACCTTCTGAACTCTCGTACCTCTTATATTTGGCCCTTTAATAGTGTCTCTTAATTCTTGAATAGTTTTTTTAGCTTGACCCAGCTCTGCTTCCAGTTTTTTGATTGTTTCCCTATTGTGACAAGAAATACCTTCCAATTCTGAGATTATTTCTTCTACCTCCTTAGGTTCTCCTTCATTCTATTATTGAGACTTTCCGCTGAATTTTTTATTTGCTCTGTTGCGTCCTTCATTTCCAATAATTCACCTTGATTTTGTTTCAGTGTTGTTACTTCCTGTGTGACATATTGCTTAAATTCCTGCACGTGCTTCTCGTTGATAAGAAACTTTATAACCAGTGTTTTGAATTCTGTATCCCCCATTTTCTGAAGTATTCCTCAGTTAACTCTGAGGTTGACAAAAGCTTTTGCTCCTTTGCATGGGAGTTTTCAATAATCTTCATTGTGCCTGTGTCTCTTCTTTTGCTCTTGGCCATTGTACTTCTGGTTATGGGGCAGGTTTCTAACCTGTGTAGCCCACAGATTTACAATTCAATTTTACTTATTGTGGCTAGTACCAGGTTCTTTGTTTTCAGTCAGTTGTGTCACTTCCTCCAGCAAGTTTCAGTTCTTTGTTTTCAGTCAATTGTATCACTTCCTCCAGCAAGATCCAGATCTGAGCTCTTATGTTAGACTTCCACCATGGTCTCCGTAGCCCCAACTCCTGGCTCAGCATGCTCCACCTCTTGTGATCCCATGCTGGGGCTGCACTGTCTGTACAACCTTTTTCCCACTTCTAGTTTGTGCAGTTCCCAGGGTTAGGGAGACAACAGATGTCCTGAATAGCTAAATTGTTGTCCTTGCTGATCTTGCTGGAACCTGCTAGCCATTTGGTCTGAGGGCCACTCTATAGGCAGAGGTCACAATTGATTCTTTGGTTTTTTTTTTTTTTTCATTTTTTAAAATTTTGATGATCCTTACATAGTTGATTAGGGCTCAAAGTGTCAAGGGCTACAGGAAAGTGGTTAAGATCACTGTTTTCACATTCTCTTTTTTCATTCCTGTATCTTGGGGAAGGGGAGAGACACAGGGAGAAGCCCAACCTACCCTCCCAAGCATTCCAGGGTCCCCGAGGTGAGGCAAGCATAGAGGGCACTGCTCAAGTTGTTTTGATAGTTCTTAGCATCTCCATTTGCCCAGATTTTCACTGCCAACACTTGGCTTGGTAGTTGATCAGTTTGTTCTGTCAGAAGTCAGTTTTGTAAACCAATTTATCATGATGATTTTGTCTCTTAACTCTTCAGTAGCAGCACATGGAAGATTGGGATTGCTGCATAGCAGGATGGGATCAGAGTGTCTTGGATCAATTCAAAATAGTTCCTTATGGCCCTCAGACTTATAACATGTAACATGCATTACAACTGCCCATCTAGATTATCCTTCCTTAAATATTTCAAAAAAAAATTATCCTATTACAAAGTGTCACTAACATGTCCTAAAATAATCTTAAACAGAATATTACAAACACTTCATGGAGATAATGGTGATGTAATATAAATACCTTTGCTTGTTCTGCATTGAAGTCAACTTTTGTTGACCACTAAATCCTTCAATAATCTGAAAAGCTTTTTTCCATAATCTTTCATTTTCTGTGCTCTAAGAGGTAAGATTTAGAAATTGAAAAATGTGTAAATAGCATTACCTAGCAGATCATTGGAACAAAACCTCAATACTGTGTGTAGGTTAGAAGTAAATAGTATAAAAATCATATCATAAAATGGCATATGTATAATTAACATTTTATATGACTTCCATTAGCAAACTACAGATTTAACAATAGTTCCCTTAAAAGTTCTCCTAAATATTTACTTCTTATCATAATGGATATTATTGTCTTTATATCTCACACACATACATGCTTTGCATAGACAAAATGAAATATCCACCTTGAATGAATCTCCATTTTCATATTGAGGAAATCATACTCAATAAGCCGAGGTCACCTTTGTAGACCAATGTTACCAAGATCATTTTGTCTCTTAAATTTTCAGCAATGCATATGGAACATGAAGATTGTTGTATAGCAGGATGGGATCAGCATGTCTGAGATAAATTCAAATCCTTTATTCCATTCCAGCTTGTTTCTGGAATGTCTGAGTGGGCTCACATGATAGCATGAATTCACGTATTTAAGTCAACACTGTTAGAGACACACATTTGGTTTCAGTCTAGTCAAGTTCTGGATTTTCTTTTTTTGGATATTTGGGGATTGAACCAGGAGATGGAAGACTTTATATTCTCTGTTACTCTAATAAATAAATAAACAAACAATAGAATACATGGTATTATTAGTTGCTATTGCTATCTTTCTAGGCTCTCTCATTTTTCAGTATTTTACATGAATGACAGCTAAGGACAACAGCTTATTTATTACCTGGCAATATATTAAGTCTCATAGGGTAAAATTACAGACTCAGAACACTGATATCTAAAAATCAATTAGTCAAAGTGTATTGAGTGTTAAATACTGTGTTTTAATCTTAATTTTTATGAAATTACTGTGGTTTGTTTCAAATATGGTGAATACTGGTGAATGTATTTTAAAAGCTTTAGGGAAGACGTCTGGCTCAGTGGGTCATGAAATCCTGCGTTTTGCAATGTGATGGATGCAATAAGAAAAAAAATGCCGGGCCCGGCGGCCTGGCCTAGCAGCTAAAGTCCTTGCCTTGAAAGCCCCGGGATCCCATATGGGCGCCGGTTCTAATCCCGGCAGCTCCACTTCCCATCCAGCTCCTTGCTTGTGGCCTGGGAAAGCAGTTGAGGACGGCCCAATGCCTTGGGACCCTGCACCCGCGTGGGAGACCCGGAAGAGGTTCCAGGTTCCCGGCTTTGGATCGGCACAGCACCGGCCATTGCGCTCACTTGGGGATTGAAACATCGGATGGAAGATCTTCCTCTCTGTCTCTCCTCTTCTCTGTATATCTGACTTTGTAATAAAATAAATAAATCTTTAGAAAAAAAAAAAAGAAAAAAAATGCCTAGTAACAGAAAGTGGTCTCAAAGAGACAAATACGTGTTTTTTTTTTCTGATTTATGGCAACTACTACAAAACAACTGTCACTCTGGGATCAGCGTTACACTTTTAGCCTAAGTTTATGCTCCAGTGGAATGTGATCTTGTGGTTTTTTTAATTAGTTGAATACTAGGTTTTTGGCAAACTAGGCCTATGAATATAGAGTGGAATAAATGTATGACTGTGCTAATACCATTCAAGAGAGAAAGGACGAGTATGAAGCAGGAAGCAGGGGAGCAAGGAATGACTGGCTATCTTCTTGGTGCTGTGTCTAAGGAATGCATAGAATTTTTCTCTTTATATCAATATGAACACGCCAAAAATTAAAAACAGCTATTTACCAACAAATTGGAAAATTAGAAGCAATGAATGGATTACTGGACACCTACAATGTACCTAAATTGAATTATTATGACACAGAAAACCTAAATACACCAATGACTAAGAGCATGAATGAATAATAAAGACATTACAAGCAAAGCAAAACCCAGGCCTACATGGGTTTTGAATTCCTCCAAACTTTGCAAGAAAAACTGATTCCAACTGTTCTCAAACTATTCCAAAACAATTGAAAGGAAGGGAATGCCCTCAAACTCCTTCTACAAGGCCAGCATCACTTTAATCACAAAAACGAAAAGACACAACAAAAAAAGAGAATTATGGACCATTGGCTAGAGTAAGCGCAGCTGCAAAAATCCATATCAAGATACTAGCTAATCAAATCCAATAATACAACAGAAAACATCTTCATTCAGACCAAGTGGAATTTCCCCCTGATGTGCAGGAATGGTTCAGCATATACAAATCAAAATACATGATACAAGTAGATCATGACTATCCCAGTAGACAGAGAAAACCTTTGATAAAAACTACATCATTTCATAAAAAAACCTTAAGAATTTTGTGTATAAAAGGAACCTTACTCACAACAATCAAGACAACATATAACAAACTCACATCTAGCACCATATTAAATAGGGAGAAATTTGGAGGCACTTCTACTAAGATCTAGAACCAGACAACAAGGCCCACCAAGTAGTACCATTGCTATTCAATAATGTTCTCAAAGTTCTGGCCAGAGACATTAGGCAAGAAAAAAGCAATCAAAGGGATACAACTTAGAAATGAGGAAATCAAGCTCTTTGTTTGTTACATGAGCCTCTATATTGGGGAACCAAAAGACTATATTTGCTAAGAGGCTAATGACACTCATAGGAGAGTTTGGTTAAGTTGCAGAATATAAAAGAAACAAACAAAAATCAAAAGCCTTTTATACACAAATAATTCTATGGTGAAAAAAGAACTTTTAAGATAAGTGTCATTCACAATATCTTCAAAAGTTAAATACCTTGAAAAACTTCACTCAGGATGTGAGAGATTTCTACCATGGAATTTACAAGACATTGAAGAAATAAATGGAAGAAGACACCAGGCATGGAAGAATCTTCATGTTAATAGATTAGACTTAATGTCATCAAAATGACCATGCTACTCAAAGCAACTTACATAGCCAATGCAATGCCAATCAACATACATATGACATTCTTCTGAGATCTAGAAAAAAATGACAAAATTCATATGGAAACATGATTCTCAAAATAGCTAAAGCAAAATTAAATAATGAAAATAAATCTGGAGGCATCACAATACCAGGCTTCAAGATGTTCTACATTGCAGTCATAATCACACCCTAGCTGTTTCACAAAAACAGACATGAAGATCAATAGAGTAGAAACCCAAAAAATGAACTCCACGCATCTAAATCCAACTAATTTTTTTTGCAAGCAAATGTAAATTAAGCCAGGAATAAATGACAGCCTCTTACACAATTAGTAGCAGAAAAATTTGATCCATGTGTGCAGAAGTACGAAACACGACCTCTAGATTATGCCTTTCACAAAAAGGTCCAACTCTACATGGATGAAGGATATAGATCTGTGGACTGATACCATAAAATTAATAGAGGAAAACGTTAGTGACATCCTTCAAGACAAAAGCAGACAATGAATTGAAGAACTCGTTCTTTGAAAACTTTCACAAAATAAATGCACTATTGACTCAACATACAGAAAAAATAAAGAGAGAAAAGGCCCAACTTAATAAAATCAAAGACGAAAAAGGAAATAAAACAATGAATACCAGAGACATGCAAAGAACCATTCAGAACTATGACAAACAAGCAAGAAAACCTAGAAGAAATTAGTAGATTTTTAGACACATAAAATGTTTCTAAACAGAAATGTGAGGTCACGGTAAACCTAAGTGGACCTATAACCAGGAAGGAGATTAATTCAGTTATTAAGTCCCTCCCAACAAGCAAAGTCCAGAACTGGATGGCTGAATTGTCCCCAACTTTTCAAGAGCTAATTCCAATCATCACAATGTATTCGAATTGATAGAAACGAAGGCAATCCTCCCAAATCCTCCCATGAGGCCAAAATCAACTAAATTTCAAACCCAGAAAAAGATACAGCAGAGAAAGAAAAACATGGACCAATATCCAGGATGAACTTGAATATAAAAATCCTCAACAACAAAATATTAGTCAATTGAATTCAACACGTAAGACCATTCAGCCAGACCACGTTGTGTTTATCCCTGGCATGCAAGGCTGATTCAACATACACAAACCAATCAATGTGTTACACCTCATGAACAAATGAAGAATAACAATGAAATGCAATTCTGTCTTTCAAATATATATATATATATATATATATATATATATATTCTCAAAACGAAGAGTGTTAAATGCTAAAATTTTGAAAACAAAGGAGATGAGTTAAATAATTCAATATTCATGCTACTTTTTTAACATTTCATTTTATGGAATCAAAGATAAAAATGTTAAGTCTATTGCTCATAATGTCCCACCCACACGCCCATGCTTTTCTATCATCTTAGAAACAATGTTGTCACATCTCTGAATGTGATATCCCTGTATATTTTCTAAGCAGAAATAATTCAAACTGTGGTACATATAGAAGGAATATTTGTTTCTCTAACTGGGAATTCTATTACAAGTGGACACCTGCATATAAGCTCTTTCAAGAAATTTTACAATACTTAAGACATGTCTTTGTATTGTGATAGAATAGTGCTTTTTAAATATAACATAGTTCTAGCATGATTTTGAAAACCAATGTCCAATAAGTTTACTACAAATATGATGGAACCATTATGTTACACTATTATGCTAAACTCTTTTAAACTTATGTAGAAACTCCAAAGAGAATCCCTTTCCCCAGAAAATTAACAAAGTATATTTCCTCAACATCTTTCCTTCCCTTGAGACAAATTCTACACATGTATTCAACATTTTCTTTGTAAAGTCACACATTACCTGAACTTTCTGGTAGTGACTACTAATAATATTCTATAGTCAAATCATGATCAACACACTTTGAAGAAGTATTTAACATCTATTTATATTTTGTATTCAGTAGTTAATTGTCATCACTTGCATCTGGACCGTCTCACTTTTTCAGATTGAGAGAAAACTAAGGTAAAATGATGAAAATAGCTATAATCTTCATATTTTAATAAAAAGCAGCCATTTTATTTGTTTACTTTTATGTAGCTGAAACTGTGTCTGGCATTTTGGATATGTTTTCTCTATGATTTATCATGAGGAGGCAAAATGATGACACGTGTGTTAATCCACAGCTTGTAATGCTGGCATACCAAATAAGCACCAGTTTGAATCCTGGCTGTTCTGCTTGTGATCCAATTCCCTGCCTGTGTGCAAAAGATACTGAGGATGTCCCTGGCCCTTCCCACCAACCTGAAAGATGAGGATGGAGTTTGTAGTTTCTGGCTGTAGCCTGGCCCAAACCTATTACAGCTCTTTGGAGAGTAACTCAAGAGAGAGAGTAAACACTTTTCCCTGACTTTCTACCACTCTGTCTCTTTGGGTTTCATATACATACATACATATTAAAATGAAATGAAGCAAGGCTAAACCTTCATTTAACCTGGGCTTTTGCTTTTTTCTCTGAATTGAAGAGGCAAAAAATTAGGACTCAAAATATAAATCTATATGCATTGATTGTAATATTTTAATTGGCAATGATAAATAAAATCTAGTTTGTATTATAATTTTTCTTTAAAAAACAAATGTTAGAAATTTTGTAATTTCTCCTAAGCAAAAAAAAAAAGTCAAGGCTGAGCAATGTATTCAATTGCATTTCAGCAGCTTTACAAATTACACAATCTACCACATTGCATGCATTTCTAAATCCTCAGCAGTGGATCCATATTATGAATAAAATCACAAGGCTGGAATTGAATGTTCTTGTTACCTCTCCAGTGGAATAATAATGTGTGCTATAGTATATGGTTCTTTTGTATACAGGAAGTGTACAACTGATTATGTTTGATGGTAATTGCATTTTGGCATTTGATATTGTCATCACAATGATGAGCTAGATTTATGAATGAAGTTTTTAAGTAGATACAAAATATGTTTCCTTTCTATGTTGGTGATAGGACAATTATGTCAAATATATAGTCAAACTAAGTACTTCACCAAGCTAAAAAAGAAAAAAACAAGAAATATACACATAAAAATTTCACAACGTAAGTGAAGAAAGATATCTTACCATGTCCAAGCAGTCTGGCATGCTGGGCTGTGAAGACTGTGGTCGTAAGGCAGGATTCCTCAGGTTATCTTGGGAGGTAATATTACTACTGAGCAATAAATTCTCAGTGCAATTGCCAACACTATGTGACTCCACAAGAGGACTTGTGGTGAGAGACTTAGTTATTGAGCATGCTCTTTGCATATGCTGAAGATATTTCATTCTGGCTCCTGCTAACTTTTCATTAGTTCTGTGAAGATTAGAAAAAAAAATACTTAGGATTTCATTTTCCATTAATGATTCATAAATTAGTTTCATTTAAAATAGTGATCTTCAAGTGTTAGTGGATATTCATATTAATATTGAAGTTATATTAGAGCATACTTAGTGTACACAATTAAGGTTTAACTTTTTTAGATTTAAACATTTTCAAAATATGACTGGAGTACAATGAAAGGGAGAGGAATGGTTATCAGTGCTGTGTGGTTGACCAAGTAACACTTGCCACCTTCAGGAAAGGTCTCTTCCCCATGTTATTGAAGATTCCATTAGCAATAGCTGTATTTAAAATGTATTTATGTGGGACAATATATAAACAATGTAGAAACACCTGAAAACATCGTGTCATAGCCCTTAAATGCCCAGAATAGTATTTCTAAAGGTAGAAACAATTATATTTAAAAGTTGGTTGATAGACTTAAGACACAACTGAAGGTTTTTCAGACACTTATTTTCACAACTTTGCCTATTTCACTCACTCCCTGAAAGAAATTAAGCATTTGGCATTGAGATATAATTCAGGGCAACAACGACTCTGGAAAATGAGATATTCCACAGGCAACCAACACATAGAATTAGTGAAAAGACATCAGAGGTGGGACTTGCTCTTTGTGTCTCCTGAACACTTACTTAGGCTCATCAAGATGTCATTTAACTGCTTGTAAGTTATACTTCCTGCCCTTTCTATGTTAACATTTTTCAAGGCACTCTATGATGGTATTATCAATTATCACAATCAATGAAAAGTAATTGAAAAAAATGCTGGATTTTGACAAGAGGATAGGATGAGGAGGAGGAATTGGAGTAGGAGTTGATCCCATGGACTTCTATTGTAATCTTGTACCCAAATATTTAGTTGTTAACATCACAAAAATTGTTCTGTGCTACAAATGTTATGGTCAGCACATTTACTAACATTATTCTTCAAAATTATTTTGTCTATTTAGGTTTCATTTCTTAATACTGTCATAAGCCTGTTTCACTGAGGATGTCTTAGAAGCCAGCTGGGGAAAGTAACTTATTTTCTGTGATTCCTTGTTTTGACTTACTCATCTAATTTCTTTAGCAAAGATGTCCTAACTTGGGCTTGTTCTTGGTAGAGTTGTCTGTATTTCTCCATTTCTTCGGAAGCCTTGGATTCCTGGCCTTCGATTCCGTGTTCCTTCTTACTCCTTGTTGAAGGATTAGTACTCCCTGCTAAACACTCTGGGTTTTTGTGAGATGATATTTGTATCTAATGCAGTTAAAAGACACATTTTAAAAATTATTATAGCCTATATAAATATTTAAGCTTTATTTCTTTAAGTTTTAGTCGGTAATTCAGATGGAAACTTTAAAGATGTTCCCTGAATAAAATCTATTTTAGAATGATAACTGACTCACTCTTATACTACATGTATGATTATAAAGAATATCAGAATAAATATAGACTTTTTAAATTGAACAGTGCTTAAAAACAGACAAGAACGGGCCCAGCGGCGTGGCCTGGCGGCTAAAGTCCTCGCCTTGAAAGCCCCAGGATCCCATATGGGCGCCAGTTCTAATCCCGGCAGCTCCACTTCCCATCCAGTTCCCTGCTTGTGGCCTGGGAAAGCAGTTGAGGACGGCCCAATGCATTGGGACACTGCACCCACATGGGAGACCTGGAAGAGGTTCCTGGTTCCCGGCATCGGATGGGCGCGCACCGGCCCGTTGCGGCTCACTTGGGGAGTGAATCATCGGACGGAAGATCTTCCTCTCTGTCTTTCCTCCTCTCTGTATATCTGACTTTGTAATAAAATAAATAATTCTTTAAAAAAAAACAGACAAGAACATGCTATGACTGTGAAACCACATTCTCTTTGGATTAAAGAGAAATCACATATCTATGAATTAACCTGTATATTTTTCTTAGATTTATTTGTTTTTCTTGGAAAGTCAAATCTACAGAGAGGAGAGACAGAGAGAAAGATCTTCCATCCTCTGGTTCACTCCCCAAGCAGCTGCAATGGCCAGAACTGAGGCTGTCCGAAGCCAGGAGCCAGGACCAGGTCTCCCACGTGGCTGCAGGGTCCCAAGGCTTTGGGACAGTCTCGACTGCTTTCCCAGGCCACAAGCAGGGAACTGGATGGAAAGTCGAGCAGTTGGAATACAAAGGGGCACCCATAAGAGATCCCAGTGCATGCAAGGTGAGGACTTTAGACATTGGGCCACCACGCCAGGCCCTAATCTGTATATTTTTCTAAATGATACTGTATCAATCAATAAAGTTCTCTATCATCCACTGATTAGTTCCACAAAATAAGGAAGAACATTTGACAACAGTAGCCACAGCAAAAAATTACTAAAATGGGTAGAATTCATTTTCTTCAGGCTTTTGTTTTTGTTTTTTGTTTTTAAGATTCTTTCTGTTTGAAAGGCAGAGTTACAGAAAGGGTAGAGACAGAGCTTCCATCTGCTGGTTCACTCATCAAAAGGCCACAAAAGCTGGAGCTGGGTTGGTATGAAGTCAGGAGGCAAGAGACTCTCCCAGATTTTCCACATGTTTGCAAGAACCCAAGAACCTGGGCCATTTTCTGCTTCCTTCCTCATGCCCATTAACAGGGGTCAAACTGGCAGTGCAGCAACCCAGACTTGAACTAGTGCCCATAAGGGGAGCTGGCACCACAAGTGGAGGCTTAACGTGTGGTGCTGGCCCCCATAATAATAGTTTTGTAGTAAAGACAATATGGCACAGGTCCTGACTGACTCTGCTAGTTTGGAAGACCTGATATAACCGAATTGTTCTTGGCAATTCAACCTTATGTGAGCATGAATACCAAATGCAGACATAGAAAGTTGAACTGGCATCCCATACGGGACCCCTGATTGAAGCCATGGATGTTCTGCTTTCCATCTAGCTCCCTGGTAATGTGTTCGGAAATTAGTGGAGGACGACATAAGTGCATGGGCTTTGTCGCCTATTTGGGAGGTCTAGATGGAGATTTAGGCTCTTGGCGTCACCCTAGACCGTCCTGGTCATTGCAGCTATTTAGAGAATAAAATAATAAATGGGGATTTTTTCCCGTTTCTCTCCCTCTTCCTGTTACAGTCAAATAAGTTAATAAGTCTTTAAAATATCCTATTAGGGCCCAGCGGCGTGGCCTAGCGGCTAAAGTCCTTGCCTTGAATGCCCCAGGATCCCATATGGGCGCCAGTTCTAATCCCGGCAGCTCCACTTCCCATCCAGCTCCCTGCTTGTGGCCTGGGAAAGCAGTCGAGGACGGCCCAAAGCTTTGGCACCCTGCACCCGTGTGGGAGACCCGGAAAAGGTTCCTGGTTCCCAGCATCGGATGGGCGCGCACCGGCCCGTTGCGGCTCACTTGGGGAGTGAAACATCGGATGGAAGATCTTCCTCTCTGTCTTTCCTCCTCTCTGTATATCAGGCTTTCCAATAATAATAAATCTTTAAAAAATATATATCCTATTAAACATGCGAGTGAATAATGATTCAGATAATTATAGCTTTCAGATTAAAATTAATCAATCTGATGTTAAGCAGATAAGAAATGAGTGGATTGTTCATTCCTGCCACTATGGTAGGATATGAATGAAATGCTGCACTGAGATAAATACTTCTTTTTCTCAGAAGGGCAGAGGCAGGCAGTATATGGCATGGAAATCATGAACACCCACTAACTCACTCCCCAAAAGGCTGCAAAACCCAGGGCTGGGCAAGAACTGGAGAATTATTTAAATTGTCCCAAACAGGTGGCATTTTTATGTGATTTAAAGTAATTCCCTGTGCCTCCCAGCGTCTGCAGTGGCAGGAGAGTGGAAATAAATGCCAGAACCAGAAATCAAACCCAGTTTCTCCCATATGAGATATGGGAAACATAGCTACACCAAAGACACTGAATTTTGCTCTAGTTTGCTAAACATTAACAGAAAACTAACCAAGATGCCAACACAAAATACAGGGATTTGCTATTCAGATTTTACACGAAGGCCTAAATATGTCAGAAAGCTTCAGTACCGAGGTCATTGGAACCTGAAAGAAACTAGAGAAGGGTAAGAATGAAACCACACAACTTCAGAGGCTGTGAGTGGAAGCCTGGTTGAACATACAGACAGGACAATCTTCAAGGCTAGTGAGTAGAAAATATAAAGTCCTATGCTGAAGGCCGTCAGAAAACAAATTATGAATCTAAAGATGGAATGAGGAGGATGTGAATGGGGAGTATTGGAACAGAAACTTCTCAGGGTGATACCACATGAGACAGCCTGTAGTTAGCAAAGCCAAAACCACAGGCCGTGCCATGTGACAAAATCCATGGTTCACAAACTCAGGATTTAAGGAAGTAGTCATTCCTGACAGCACGCTCAAAGTTTGCACACCCAGAGGTATCATTCTACAGCTCTCCTCCCTTGTGTTCCACAGTGATGGGCTGGTGACTCTGAAGACACCTTGGTAGTGATGCTGATGATGCTTCCTCCAAGGATAAAAGCTGCCAGGCAAAGCTGACAAGTGTTACCTCCTTCAGCTTTCTGTGAGCGTTCCCCTTTTGGCCCCCTGCTTTAAAGCTAGTATCTTGTCTCAGAGCCTTTCTTTGCTTAATTGTGTGCTGTTGTCCATGTAGCTGTGCACACGACTGGGCAAGTCACAGCAGTCCTGGAAGGGACCTCTTGCCACCCAGTAGCTGAAAGTATATTAGATGTGAGATATAAACTAAAAGGAAGACTATCTAATATCCTATATCTTACTTGGTTCAAATACCTATATTTCAATTATACCATCTGCTCATGTCAATTCATTATTCTAAAATTGCAAGGTGCTTCTGGAAAAAACATGGTCTAAAGATGAAGCCAAGGATGTGATTCTAAAATATATAAGGCTTCAAAAAACACTTAAAGGAGGTGCTCAGAATAACCTTAATGATGTTAAGATTTAAAGAATATTGAGGTATTATTATTCTAGCCTGGATTTATAGGAAACCCAAAATGAAGAATCAGTCAAAACAGAAATGAAAGGTATTGGGTACAATCATGCTTGAGTTCAATAGTTGGTTCTATTTTCTAATAGTAGCTTTCTGCAAATGTAGACCATAAAATGCATTGTTGTTTCCTGACATAATTGATTTCCTGCCACTCACAAGGGACACCTGGTTTGAGTTCATAGCTCTCAGCTCAGATATGAATGCTATGGTCATTTGAGGAAAGAGATAATAAATGAGAACATTTCTCTCTCTCTCTCTCTCTCTCTCTCTCTCTCTCTCTGTGTGTGTGTGTGTGTGTGTGTGTGTATGTGTGTGTGTGTGTGTGTATCCATTGTCACTTCCTAACAACTTATGTCTTAAGTAAAATCAAATTTTACAAAGACAGCATTTGTTAAAATGGATTATCTAATGGAATGACCCCAAATAAAATTAATAGTAGACTTCATTATTTTTTTTCAGGGAATTGCTTTAGCAAACACAACAGTTTCTAGCTTTTATTTAAAAGGTGATAGCTAAGAATTAATGGAATCTCCTGAGCCTAGGAAATTCTACATGGAATAAGCAGACTAAGAAACTCACTAAGCTGAAAACCCAGGTAATTTCTTTGAAGTTGTAAAAAATGTACTGAGGGCCAAATTGTGCTGGTTTTAAAACAAACTTGTACAACCTTCTAAATATTTACTGGTCAATGCAGATTTGGGGCCAAGCATAGTGAATATAAGAAAATAAATGGAATATGAAAATTGTGATGCTGTGTGTGACTTCAACACCAGTTACAAAGGTTGTCTATCTCACAGTTACTATTCTTGGAAACCAGAACTCATACTGTAAATAGACTCAGATCAACAACACAACCTAGGTTTTCCAAAGGTGGTGTTCAAACCATGCTCTAAATAAAGATATAGCCATTGACCAGTATCAACAAGCAGATATAATATTGAGCACACCTTTGAATGATTCTAGCCCCTGGTCTTCCAGCAGTTCCTAGTGGTCAGGAATTATGTATAGAGATATTGTTTGGCTTTAGGTCATGAGTCATGGTTTAAGATGAATGAGGATAAAAAAAAAATGTCGTCTTAGTTTGAAAAAGATTTATTTAAAGCCAACATTTTTACTGGAATAAAGTCTATCAATTTTTATTTTAAATTTTACTTCAGTGGAATTAAAATTGGAACTGTCCAATAACGTGGAGACAACTAGGAAGAAAATAGCAGATTCTGTTGGATGGTATTTGCTATTCAAAGACATGATTTCATTGTCATATTCATCATCATGCATTCAAGTGATGCTACGTAAATATGAGTAATGCTGAAATACATATTCAACTTAGCTAGTTAAAACTGCTAAGCAACTTCCCAGAAAGAGAATTGCTTTAAAAAAATCGAAATATCAATACCATTAGTTTTTGAGTCAAATTTTTTATGAATAAAAATGAAAATAAACATTGAAATGTAATCCTTTTAAGGGTGATGATTTTGCTCAATTCATTTAAAAAAAAACCTCTTGCCTTGCGTTTCTTGAAATCATGTCCCCCTGTGATGAAATGTATGTTGCCACTGACTGATCATTGGGAGTGGGAAACCTTGGAAGGTGCCACAAAACTTTAAATGTATTTTGAAACACAGTCAATCCAAACTCAGAAAATAGGCTAATGTGCCTTGGGTCTGAATTTTTGCATAGAGAGGTAAAGACATGGGCTGTGATAATAGCATCTCATTTGAGTACTAGTTCAAGTTTCAGTTGCTCCACTTCTAATCCAGTTCCCTGCAAATATTCTGGGAAAAGAAACAAAAAATGGTCCAAGTACTTGGACCTCAACACCCACCTTGGGATATTGGGAAGGAACTCTGGTCCTAGCTGTGGTCCAAACCAGCCCCAAAAGTTTCAGCAACCTTATGAGTGTCTCTTATTTGCTCCATGTAATTTTTGAAGCAAATAAATAAACCTTCCAAAATATATCTGTTTTTAAAATATTTGATTTTAAGAGGCAATATAGGGCCCGGCGGCGTGGCCTAGCGGCTAAGGTCCTCGCCTTGAAGGCCCCGGGATCCCATATGGGCGCCAGTTCTAATCCCGGCAGCTCCACTTCCCATCCAGCTCCCTGCTTGTGGCCTGGGAAAGCAGTCGAGGACGGCCCAATGCATTGGGACACTGCACCCGCGTGGGAGACCCGGAAGAGGTTCCAGGTTCCCGGCTTAAAATGAATAAATCTTTAAAAAAAAAAAAAAAGAGGCAATATACAGTTCTAAAGTAAATTTAAAATGTATCCACTTGCTTATAATTATTGTATGAAGTTATTAAATAGCCACAAAATTTGCTTCCAATTACATGTTAATGAAGATAACTGTGACAAGCACAAACAAGTTGATTCAAAATCAGCACCATCGCTTCACCAAGTCAAAAATAATTGTATCAACCATGTGACATACTAAGCAGAAAAGGCAGCATGTCTAACCGTGTCCAAAGATTCCAGTGTGCTGTGATATGAAGGTTGTGAGGCAGGAATTCCCAAGCATTTCTGTGGGACAAAAGCTCTATTGCAAATTAAACTACTACTTAGTCTTGTGACACTGGATGACTCTAGAGCACGCCTCATAGCATTAGTTCTGGGTAAACATTCATTCCATTGTTTCTCTTGAGGAAATTTAGTTCTGATCACTGTTAGTTGATTATCAGTCCTGTGAAGATTACAAGAACACAGATGCTTATTATTCATTTTTTTGTTTAATTTCTATAAGAATAGACTGTCACTTTAAAGTTATTTTAATACTGAAAATGTGCTAGAACCTACCTGCTGCACACAATTAGCAGTTTTAAATTGTTCCAAATTAGCGTGCACATTTGTAGAGAGTTACTGGTAAACAAATGATTCAAACAAAGAATGAGAGCGAGAAATGCCTACTAATGATACATATTAGATCAGATAATACCTGTTGTCTTCCGGCATGGCTACACATTAGAAATTCTTGAACAGGGAGAATCAAGATGGTGTAATAGGGTGAGGACATGTTTAAACAGACAGAAAAACATTAACCAGGGTGAAGCAGAAAAGACACATTCCAGCAAGTAGGAGAGGACAGAAAAATGACAGAGGGGCACCTGGAGACTGATAGACACAAGAAAGCAGTGGAAACAATGGTATGGTGTTGCAGTGACAAGATGACCCTGCAGCATTCAGCCAGTGGCGATTTGAGCTCCAACAGTGGTTGGAACTCCACCAGCAAACAGGTGTGAACAGGAGTTCACTGGGACCTCAGAAGGTGAAACTAGACAAAGAACTGCCCATCCTGCTGGTTTATTTGATTTGACCAGGAATAGAGACAGAGTAGCAGATCTCAAACAGGTGGTGCAGGAACAGGGGCATTTCACAGTCCATACCCCCAGTAGAGCCAAATTGGATGCCATTTTGTGTAGGAAGGCAAAGGCTATTTAGGACAGGAGTATGAATGCACTAAGCTGAGAGTGAACTCCTTTCTGGCTCAGTGAATTGTAACAACATGGTATCCTGCAGGTTCCACCCAAAATAGTTCCTGGAAGACCCAGATCTAATGGCAAGTAGATTGAGAACTCCACGAGTGGCACACCAGGCACCATTTTGTACATTGTGGCAAAGGCTTTGAGACTACAGGGATAACAGTGACCTGCGTGTGACTGAGCAAGGAGTGAACCCACTGACCTCAGTGCATAGCACTGATCCAGCATTGAAAATAACACTGACTTTGACATCGTGCAGGTCAAAATAGATCCATGTGGCACTCAAAACTAATGGTAGCATGATCAGCATGGCCAACAATTTAGCTACTCAGGACACCTGTTGTCTCCCTAATCCTGAGAACTGCCCAAGCCAGAAGCGGGAGAAAAATTGTACAGACAACAGTTCAACAATACCACGGGTTCACAGGAGGTAGAGTGCTGAGCCAGAAGCTGGGGCTACAGAGACCATGGTATAAGTCTAACGTAAGAGTTCAGATCTGAAACTTGCTAGAGGGAGTGTCACAGTGACTGCAAAGAACCATGTACCAACAATAAGTAAAATCAAATCACAGAGCTGTGTGTGACACAGCTTAGAAACATGCCCCAAGAAGAATTTGATAACCAGAAGTACAACGGCCAAGAGCAAAAGAAGAGACACAGGCACAGTGAAGATTACTGAAGACTCCCCTGAAAATAGGAACAAAAACTTTTGCCAACTTCAGAGTTAACTGAGGAATACTTCAGAAAATGGGGGATACAGAATTCAAAACACTGGTTATAAAGTTTCTTATCAACGAGAAGCACGTGCAGGAATTTAAGCAATATGTCACACAGGAAGTAACAACACTGAAACAAAATCAAGGTGAATTATTGGAAATGAAGGACACAATAGAAGACTTTCAGTGGAAAGTCTCAATAATAGAATGAGGGGGGCAGAAGAAATAATCTCAGAATTGGAAGATATTTCTTGTCACAATAGGGAAACAATCAAAAAGCTGGAAACAGAGCTGGGTCAAGCTAAAAAAAAATTATTCAAGAATTAAGAGACACTATTAAAAGGCCAAATATAAGAGTTACGAGAGTTCAGAGGTATAGAAAGAGAAATTGGGTTTAAAAAGTGTATTCAGAGAGACAAGATGGCAGCATAGGGTACAGACATGTTTGATAAGACAGAGAGTCTTTAGACAGGATGAAGTACAAGAAGCAGATTATAAGGAAAAATAGGGGTCAGGCAGTAAGCAGGGGGTACCTGGAGACCCCCCTGGACACAGGGAAGCTGCTGCAGCATCAGAGCAGTTTTGCAGTGTACAGAAAAACCCACCAGCGGTCAGTGAGCGGCAACTCAGATTCTGGCAATCCATTTCTAGTGCCGCCAGCCATCCAGCAGTGGCCTCCACACAGCTCTTGGGACAGCCAGGTGGGAGTCTGGGTCCACGTGGGGAGCTTGGGAAGCGAGTGCAGTCTGGGACATGTCAATCATGCTGGGGGACTGGGACCAGCCACAGGCAGAATAAGAGTTGAAGACTCAGGGTACCGTCTTGTGTGGAGAGGCTGAGCGTGAAGTTGACACAGCAGCACAAAGGAGACTAGTTCCTGGCTGGTCACACAGAACTGATCCAGTGGGAAGGGCAGCACCAGCTTCGCTCCCCGCAGGGTCTGTGTTGTCACAGATTCAGCAGCCACAATTCTCCAGCAGCATCCTGCCTGGTGCCATCTCGTGTAGCAGGGCAGCAAGTATGGATCTCAAGTGAAGGTCCAGAGTGGGCTTGTTACTAGCTAATTGCACTGATCTGAGCCCACAGCACCAGCCTTGCAACCAGCAGGGTCTGTGTGGTCCCTGGAGCCAACGGCTGACAGCCCCCAGATCTTTGTTGGTGCCCCTACGGGTGCCATCTTGGACAGAGAGGCAAGAGCTCCAAACATCGATAAACTGCAAGAGGAGAAGTGGTAAACTGCATGTGCTAATTCAGTAGCACTCAGATATTAATGTTACGGGACCAGGCATTGTTAGACTAAAGGGAGAACAGCTGAGCTGTCCAAGAACTAAGCTGGAAACAAAATCACCTCCATCTTAGAGCACTGCAGAGGCTCTACAAAAAAAAAAAAAAAAAAAAAAACAACCCTGGCAAGGCACGCCACCAATTCCACCCAAAATAACTCCAGGAGGCACTGAGACTTATCAGCCAGCAGGGGTCAACAAGATCAGGGCTGCCCGCAAAATCAGTGCCACAGACAAAACAATTATTCAGGACAGTTGTGCTTTCCAAATCCAGGGCACTGATTGAACATAAAAATCATTTTGTAGACCTGCAGGTAATACATCTAGAGAAGATTTCGTCAACCAGAATGGCAACTACAAAAGGTAAAAGAAAAGACAAAGGCACTATGAATGTTACTGAAAACTCTCCAACAAAAGAGCAAAAGCTTCGCCCACTCTCAGAGTTAACTGAGGAAGACATTGAGAAAATGGGGGACACAGAATTCAGAAAACTCATTATAAAGCTTCTGATCAGCAATGAGAAGCACATACAAAAGTTCAAAGATTTTAAAGAATATGTTACACAAGAAATAGCAGCAATAAATCAAATCAAGGCTGATATATCAGAAATTAAGAACACAGAAGAGCAGATTAAAAGTACAGTGGAGAGTCTCAAAAATAGAATGAGGCAGAAGAAAGAATTTCAGAATTGGAAGATATTTCCTGTCACCATGAAGAAACAAATAAAAAGCTGGAAGCAGAGCTGGATTAAGCTAAAAAAAAAAAAAGTATCCAAGAATTAAAAGATATGATTAAAAGGCCCAACATAAGAGTAATGGGAGTCAAGAAACTGTTCAACCCATCTGGACAATAAGTAGCTGGACTCTATGCATGGTATACGTTTGCAAGGAAAGAATCTTCATTGAATTTGAACTGTAATACTGCATCAAGGTGGAGGAATCCACCAGGGGGGAGGGGCATGGGGAGGGGTGGGGGAATTCCCAGAGCCTATGAAACTGTCACATAATGCAAAATAATTAATAAAAAAAAGAGTAATGGGAGTTCCAGAAGGTGCAGAAAGAGAAACTGGGATTAAAGATGCATTCAATGAAATAATAAATGAAAACTTCCCTAATCTGGGGAAAAAATTGGAAAACAATATACAGGAGGGCAACAAAACTCCCAACAGAGTTGATCAAAAACAAACTTTACCACAACACATGATAATCAAGCTCTTTTCAGTTGGACAAAAAGAAAAAAATCCTTAAATGTGCACATAAAAAAAATCAAGTGACATATAGAGGAATACCCATCAAACTCACAGCTGACCTCTCAGAGGAAACACTGCAGGCCAGAAGAGAATGGAGTGACATGTTCAGATTCTAAAAGAGAAAACTTTTCAACCCAGAATAACTTATCCTGCAAAGCTCTTCTTTGTTTTTGAAAATGAAATAAAATCCTTCTGCAATAAAGAAAAACTTCAAGAATTTGTCTCATCTAAACCTGTCCTACAAAAGATACTCAAGGATGTCCCCATGAAAGAAAAAAAGGAATAGCAACTACCAAAAACAAAGGCAAATGTGGAGAACATCCACTAAAAGGCCAACAGAAGACTCAATCATAGAACAACACATTGCTAAAATGACAGAACCAAACTGCCCCTTATCCATAATGACTCTGAATGTAAATATCTTAAACTCATCAATCAAACGTCACAGATTAGAGAACTCGATCAAAAAACAAAACCCAGCTATCTGCTGCTTACAGGAGACACATCCCACCAACAAAGATCAGAGGAAATTGAAAGTGAAAGGATGAAAAGATATTCCAAGCAAATGGTAAGGAAAGACGTGCAGGTGTAGCCATTCTTATATCAGATGATATAGGCTTTGATGTGAAGAGCATTAAAAGAAATGAAGAAGGATACAACATAGTGATCAAAGGATTCATTCAGCAAGAAGAGATCAGCGTAATAAATGAATATGCACCAAATGCCAAAGCATCTAGCTACATGAAACAAATATTAACGAGTTTAAAGCGAGAAATAGACTCCAACATGATCATGATGGGAGGCCTTAATACCCCATTAACATCAATGGACAGATAAAAAAAAACCAGAAATTCAGCAAACAAACAACAGATCTCATCCAAACTCTAGAGCAAATGGACTTAGTTGACATCTGTTGAACCTTTCATCCTACAGAGAACACACTTTTTTTCATCAGTACATGGAACCTTCTCGAGCATTGACCATGTTATAGGCCACAAAACAAACCTCAGCAAATTTTAAAAAGTCGAAATCATACCATGCATCTTCTCAGACCATCAAGGAGTGAAGCTGGAGACCAAGAAGTCAAAACACCCAGGAAGACTAGCAAACACATGGAGACTGAATAAGTTACTAAATGAGCAATGGGTTAGAGAAGAAATCAAAGGGGAAATTAAAAAATTGTTTGAAACAAATGAAGGCATCGGCACAACTTATCAAAACTTATGGGACACAATCAAGGCAGTACTAAGAGAAAAGTTCACTTCAATCAGTGCTTATGTCAAGAAATTAGAAAGCATCAGGTAAATCAGCTAACCCTACAGATGAAGGAAGTAGAGAAGCAACAGCAAAACAATCCCAAGATTAGTAGGAAAAAATAAATAATCAAAATAAGAGAGGAAATAAACCAAATAGAGACCAAGAAAACTATACATATGATCACTGAATCAAAGAGCTGCTTCTTTGAGAAAATCAATAAAATTGACATCCTTCTAGCCTAACTAATCAAAAAAAGGAGGGAGAAAATACACATCAATAGCATCAGAGATGAGAAAGGAGATATAACAACAGATACCTTGGAAATACAAAGAGTCATCAGGAACTATTACAAGCAACAAATTACAAAGTGAACAAATCAGAAGACCTAGAGGAGATGGATAGATTTTTGGAAACATACAATGCACCAAAATTGAATCAAGAAGCAATTAACAACCTAAATAGACCAATAACATGCACAGAGACTGAATTGGTAATTAAAGCCTTCCCAACCAAGAAAACTCCTGGACCAGATGGCTTCACTGCTGAATTCTACCAAACGTTTCAAGAGAAAATTACCCCAATCCTACACAAGCTTTTCCAAACATTAGAAAGGGAGGCAATCCTTCCAAACTCTATGAAGCTAATATCACCTTAATACCAAAGCCAGATAGAGAAACAACAGAAAAAGGAGAACTATAGACCAATATCCTTGATGAACATAGATGCAAAGATCCTCAATAAAATAAAAGCCAACAGAATCCAATAGCACATCAGGCAGATCATTCACCCGGACCAGGTGGGATTCATCCCAGGCATGCAGGGATGGTTCAACATTTGTAAATCAGTAAGTGTGATACATCACATCAACAAATTGAAAACTAAAAACCATATGATCCTCTCAATACATGCAGAAAAGGTATTTGATAAAAATCCAACACCACTTCGTGCTGAAAACCCTAAGCAAGATAGGCATACACCTCAGCTAAACGTTGGGCAGAGAAATACTGGGCAAACGAAGACTCCATGATGGACTGTGAGAATCAGTGGCTTCTTCAATGACCTAATAGAGCTGGGAGGGATGTGACTGGCAGCGATCCATAACTGGAAGACTATTAAGACCACTTGAGCAAGTATCTCAGCATGCCCCACATCTGGGACCTTGGGCGGGTGGGAGATTGGGTGGGGATTCTCCCTCAATATCCCCCTTCACCTCAGATACATAAATAATATAATAAAAATATATATTTAAAAAGGCATAGAAGGAACATTCTACAACACAATCAAAGCGATTTACAAAAAAACCCAATGCCAGCATCATACTAAATGGGGAAAGATTGGAAGCCTTCCCACTAAAATCTGGAACTAGATAGGGATGTCCACTGTCACCACTACTCTTCAATATAGTATTAGAAGTCCTTGCCAGAGCTATTAGGCAAGAAAAAGCAATTAAAGGAATAGAAATTGGAAATGAGGAAATGAAATTATCTCTGTTTGCAGATGACATGATTCTTTACATAGGAGAACCAAAAGTCTCAGTCAAGAGAGTATTGGAACTCATAAGAGACTGGCAGAGTAGCAGGATACAAAATTAATGAACACAAATCAATGGCACTAGTGTACACAAATAATTCCATGGCTGAGAAAGAAATTGTAATTGTATAAACCTGCCATATGACCCAGCTATCCTGCTCCTAGAAATATACCCAATAAAAGTGAAATCTGCATGTGAGAAGGGGATCTGTAATCCTATATTTGCAACAGCAGCACAATCTACAATAGCAAAGGCATGGAAACAATCCAGATGTGCGTCCAAACAAGAATGGTTAAAGAAACTGTGGTACATCTACTCCATGGAATATTATTCAGCTATTAAGAATGAAATTATTCTATTTACAACCAGGTGGTCCCAACTAGAGACCATTATGCTCAGTGAAATGAATCAATCGCAAAAAAACAAATACCATAGGTTTTCTCTTACATAAGGAGTCCAACATGGAAAATGTAATTTGAATAATCTGATCCATACTGTTTTTTGACTGTTTGTTTGCTTTTTGACTGTATCCCATGTGTTTCGATGTTTTTTTATCTCAGTTTTGTTTATTCCAAACAATTCCTTTTCTCTTGTCCAATTCATCACTGCCTCATGAATTGTACAATAGCATCATTTTTCCCAAGAGACTTTAGTGCTTTCTTTTTGTCACTCATGTGTTGCTTACTCAGTGGCGTGTTTTTTTAATGATGCTCTAATATGTGGTTGATGTTGTTGTTGTTGTTGTGGCTGTTCTAACTCATACCAGTTGCTGATCTATTTTCATGGCTTCTCAATTATGGAAATGTATAGTGATGGAGTGCTGGGATCCATCATATACAGATGTGGGGGAATAATGGAACATGCATCCCTGCTTCCAGATGAAAAAATAGATTCCCAATGAAACTGTTGGACATGTGTAGACAATGGGATGCTGGACTGTCTGACGTTGTCTGTACCAACAATGTAAGGGTACACTTAAATAAGATACTGATAGAATTATGATTCCTTATGAAGGACTACAATATTGTAGTAAAATGGGGAAAATCTGTCGGGGTGTGAGAGTTTGGGGTGGGGAGAAATCCCAGCCTGTATGAAATTGTACCACATAATTCAGAATTCAAAATAAAAATATATTAAAACAAAAGAAGAAGGCATGTTGTGGACAGGCACCAATAAATAAATAAATAATGTATTCAACAAAAGGAAAATTTCCCTCATCTGGAGAAACAACTGGTAAACAACATCCAGGAGGGGCACACATCTCCCAACAAGGTTAGGCCAAAGATCTTCACCATGACAGATGATAATCAAGCTGTCTTCAATCAAACATAAGGAAAAGATCTTTAAATGTGCTCATGAAAAAAGTCAATACCTCTCACAGGAACCTCTACACACCAAAAAGGAATGGAGCAATGTTTTCCAGATTCTAAAAGCAAAAATTGTTGATCCAGAATAACACCCAGCAAAGCTTTGCTTTGTCTTTGAAAATGAAATAAAATTCTTCCACAGTGAAGAAAAGCTCGAAGAATACACCTCTTCCAGACCTGTCCTAGAAATGATACTTACAGATGTTCTCTTGACAGAGAAGAGGAATAGCACTTACCAAAACCAAAGGAAAAATGTGAGGAACACCCTAAAAAATGACAACAGAAGACTAAATCAATGAACAACCCATTGCTAAATGACAGGAACAAATTACCACCTGTTTATATTAGCCCTGAATATAAACAGCTTAAACTCATCAACCAAATGCCAAAGATTAGTAGGTTGGATTAAAAACACAATCCCTATCTATTTGTTGCCTACAGAAGATACATCTCGGGGCCTGGCGGCGTGGCCTAGCGGCTAAAGTCCTCACCTTGAATGCCCTGGGATCCCATATGGGCACCGGTTCTAATCCCGGCAGCTCCACTTCCCATCCAGTTCCCTGCTTGTGGCCTGGGAAAGCAGTCGAGGACGGCCCAGAGCATTCTTGGTTCCCAGCTGCACCCACGTGGGAGACCTGGAAGAAATTCTTGGTTCCCAGCTTCGGATCCGCTCAGCACCGGCCGTTGCGGCTCACTTGGGGAGTGAATCATCGGATGGAAGATCTTCCTCTCTGTCTCTCCTCCTCTCTGTACATCTGACTTTGTAATAAAAATAAATAAATCTTTTAAAAAAAAGATACATCTCACCAACAAAGATCAGCAGTAACTATATCTCATGGATTTTGACTTTTTGTAGTTTCATATCTTCAAAACACTTCTTTGCTCATAAATTCTTCAATGAGTCATAGAGCATAAAGTAGCATCATTTTCTTCAAGAAGGTTCTTGATTTCCTTTTTCATTTCTTCAGTGACATATTAGTCATTCAGTAGCATGTTATTTAACTTCATGGCATTGTCAGTTTCTATTTTTTCTTCTTGTTGTTGATTTTATTTTTGGCTTTTCATTTAGGGGGATGTATAGTAACTGTGTAATTGGAGACTATCATATCTAGTAGCATGTTGTTTGGCTTCATGGCATTGTAACTTTCCATTTTTCTTCCTGTTGTTGATTTTATTTTGTGGCTTTTCACTTGGGGGAACTATAGTGACTGTAGTAGAGACTGACATGTCCAGATGTGAGGATATGGTGCAGTGTGCATCTCTACTTCCAGACTGAGGATGGACTTCCAGTGAAACTGTTGGATATGTCTTGTCAAAGGGATGCTGGACTCTGTGCCATTGTCCATGTCCACAATGATGGGCTTATGACTGTTATGAGGAACTATGCTGTTATAATGATATGGGGAAACTTCTGGGGGGAGGGGTTATGTAAGGGATAGAGGAAATCCCAAGGGCTATGTAACTGTGTCATAAAATGATAATTTTTAAAAATGAGAGGTATTTTTGAAAAAAATCATTAGAAAAACATGAATGCAAATAACAGCTATGCGCCGTGATAGATTGAATAAAACTCTTGATGATAATAGGCATTTCACAACGTGCATATGTATAAAAACATCATGTTGTACAGTTTCAAATTATATAATAGTTTTTAAAAATTCTTTATTATATGACACATTTTAATAGGCATTGGGGTTCTCCCTCCCCATCCCCACCTCCCCCCACCCATTTTCTCTTCTCCAGTCTTTGAATAGGCATCTTCCGAGAACTCTCAGAAGTCCATCATACCATCACTGAGGTGTCTCCCAACAATAACACATCAGAGGTGGGACTCGCCGTTGCTGTTCCTCAGGGGCCCTCAAGATGCATGAGATTTTATTCTAACCAGAGTGTGGATTACACTTCCCCTTCTCTTCCTGGTAGTCTTGCTAGGCTTCAAAAGTTGGGAAAAGTCATAAAGAATAGTTGATCTCAAGGCACCACCTAGTGGTCATGATGATCACAGCCACGAATTGTGATGGTAAGAGTAGTAGTTACAGAGAATAGCAGGTGGTCCAGAGTGTTTAAGTTGTAGTCTTCCCCATAAACAGGTGCAGTTACTAACTTCTGTACTCAGAACTAATGCCAAGTTTGTGCACAGCAAAGGAAACAACAAAATAAATAAGAAATCAACAGAGTGGGAGAAGATTTTTGCATACTACACAGAAGACAAAGGGCTAATTTCCAGAATATACAGACAGCTCCAGAACAATAACATAAATCAAACTACTCAAGGAATGGGCACAGGAAGTGGACAGACACTTTACAAAGGAACAAATTCAAATGGCTAACAAACACATGAAAAAAATGCTTAAGTTCTCTGGCAATAAGGGAAATTCAAATAAAAACAACACTGAGGTTCCACCTAATGCCTGGAAGAATTACCCACATACAGAAAACTACCAACAACACCTGCTGGTGTGGTTGCAGATAAAAGGGAACCCTACTCCACTGCTGATGGGAATGCAGGCTAGTACAGCCACTACAGAAGTCAGTATGGAGAACACTTAGGCAATTAAAAATTCACCTACCATATCACCCAGCAATACCACTTCTAGGAATATATCCAAAAGACTTGTTATATGACAAAGCAACATGCACCCCAATGTTTATTGCAGCACAGTCAACAATCGCAAGAACTTGGAAGCAACCTAAATGCCCATCAACAGAGGATTGGGTAAAAAAACTGTGGTTCATCTACACTATGGAATACTACTTGGCAATTTAAAAAAATGAAATGCATTGTTTTGTGGCCAAATGGGCTAAACTAGAGACCATAATGCTAAGGGAAATGAGCCAATCCCGAAAGGTCAGATACTATATGTTTGCTTTAATACATGATGTCAAATCTAGTGATGTCATATGTGAATCTTACCCTATGTTAATCAATGTTACTTCATACTTACTTGTACCTAATGTAACAAGAACTTGTGATGTAATTCATTAATTAACCATCCACAAGAGGTGGATTGTTTATAACCACCTGAGATAGTCAGTGTCCATATATAACTGTTATTGGTAAGGCCCATAAACAACAAAGGCCTAATCCTCACTGTACCTACATTAGGGCCCCAGGACACAAGAATTAACCCACATCAAAAAGTTATTCTCCTACATGGCTGGGAGATACTCCAGTGGAAGCTTGATGGACTTGGGAAAATTCATGATGGACACACATTATGATCCCAGACGGGGAAAACAGATGGGAGGGGAGGGAATTTGAGGTAGAGGGAGGGGAGAGTCCACCGCCAACCTAATTGTATAATAAATAAATAAATAGAATTAATGCTAATTTCATGTATTTTCCAAAAGTATTCATTAGATGTGATTACTGTTATAGCCCTTGTCTAAAATATTCAGTAGTAGCAGCTTTTCTGCTTACTGCTTCTTGAATCCACCGTTTAGTGGAGAGATGAGCTGGGGTTTATGAAATTAATTGAAAAAATTTTGCTGTAGTATTAGGAAGAAGAAAAGATGGGAAGGAGTAGAGCGGGTGGGCAGCAGGGATGGTACGACAGAGGCTTCAATAGGCTTGAAACAGTATATATGAAATAGCTGAAAGTTGTTACTTGCATATAAATAAATAAAACTTTCAAAAATTATCTTGTTAGATTTAAATTTCTTACCAATATCAGGAAATTAGCTGAAAATTGTACCAAAAAGTAAATAAATAACTGTAATTTATTTTTTGTGGTTCTGTGGTTTTACTCACTCATATGCTTTATTTGCAAAGGTTTCTCCAACTTCGACTTTTTTTCTATGGAATTGATTATACTTCTCCAATTCAATAAAGAATTCTTCCTTTGGTTGTGAAATTTTAAAGAGCCCTGAATCCACCTCTTTGATTTCTGGTTCCACACGACTCCTTATTGAACTATTATCATTATCTCTTAAGAACTCTGAGTTACCTTGAGATGACATCTGCACCTATGGCAATTTTCAAACACACTTTAAAAGAAATGCAACCTCTAACCACTAATTATTGTATATTTAAGTCTGTTAGTTTTGAATTAGTGATTCAAAGAAAATTTAAAGATGTGAAAAGGAAATTGAAGATTAAAATATATATCACCAACATACATTGGAGTAAATGTGAATTTTACTTGATTAAATAGAATTAATTATATGTTACTACTAATATAAGTATGAAAATGGATTCAATTTAATAATTTAAAATTGAGCAAGGTATAACATTTTCAATGCAATTTTTCCTTGGAGTTAAAGCAATTATATCTCCAAGTAAAAAGGTTATTGCCATGCATAATTCTCATATTCACATGATTTTAAAATGAGATAAATTAAGAGTATTTGCATTTCTTCTTTTGTGCTGTATTTAAATAAAGTTTAATTACTTTCTAGGAAATAAAAAATATAACATTTGATTGCTGTGGTTTTTCCAACTATGCCCTAATTCTACCCTTCCTTAGTAATTGTTACTGTATGGTCTGGTATACCTTCACACTAAATTATGATTTACCCTCTTATAAACAAATAAAATAATGTTTTCGATTCATACAGGACCCTGTTCTACTCTTTGTCCTGCATCCTTTCTCAGCAAAAAGGGCAATGGGTGACCATGCCCTCTTCATGTCTCCTATATACCTACTCCACTTCTAAATGCAGCAACCAGAGATTTTTACACAAGTCTTTTATTCTTCCCAAATCTATATTGCTAGCCCTGATCTCACTGTTCAGGTAATTTGTTTTATTTTATTTTTATCACCTTCTAGCTCATTTAGCATAGATTATATCTTTAGCCACACCTCCCAAGATAATTGTTTGAAATGGTTGCTTTTGTAAACAGCTGGTATTGTACCTTTAATGTTGATTGCTGTGGGTGCTTATTTGAGCCTAGAGTGGTTTTTCTAATTCGGGGATTAGGAGTTTAAGGATCCTGACCTTTCTTTTCCATTTTCTTATCTACTTTCTTTTCTATTGTAGAGCTTTTCCAAACATCAAATTATGATTTGCCTCCAGTTTCTATGCAATCACTTCTGCCACAATATGTGACTTGAGGAAACACTTCTCAAATTCCTGTTCAAGTTCAACGGCCTCTTAGGGAGGCCCTCTCAGGTTTGTAGGCAGAGCCAGCAGAGCGTCACCTCGATCAATTAGAAGCTCCAACATATCATCAGCAACAGTCCAGGTATGATGAGGCTGGTGCAGAGTCCACTGATGCTGGACTCAGTATGGTGTAAACTTTTAATTAGGGAATCTCAACGGAACTTGAGCTGTGGTTATGCATCAAGGTGAAGGAATTCATGATGGGGGAAGGTTTGGGGTGAAGGGGGGGGAATCCCAGTACCTATGAAATTGTGTCATGTAATGCAATGTAATTAATGAATAAATGAATATTAAAGAAAAAAAATTCCTTTCAGATGCACATTCAACTACATCACTGAGACACTTGGGTGAGGGGGAACTATCATCACTCGCCTACTGAAGTTCATCTTTGAATATCTCAACTCAGATACACTCTGATAGAGGAATTGAAGAGATAACCTTCTGGGAAACTTAGGGGCTCCTGATTGAATTGTTGAAAGCCATTTCTTATTAACATTTGATTCATAGGGCAGATGTACAAATGTCTAGTATTTCTATACCACATTTCAAACTCATCCTTAATGTATTGCTGTAAAAGTTTGTGGAATAAAAGGATGTCTCCTGGCACTCCAATCCATAGACAACCCCTTACATCTCAGAGGCTAGCACTGTAGTGTCATGGGAAAAGCTGCCACTGTGATATCAATATTATATATATGGGCATGTGTTCCCATCCTGGCTGGTCCATTTATGATCCAATTCCCTACTAGTGCACGTGGGAAAGCAGCAACAAACAATCCAATTACGTGGGCCCTTGCATTCATGTGCAAGGCCTAGTTGAAGTTCCTAGCCCCTTACTTCACCCTGGCCCAGCCCTGGACGTTACAGTTATTTGGAAAATAAACCAATAGCAAGAGAAACAGAGAATCTGTCTCTAACTCTGATTTTTGAACAAATAAATGCACTGTTTGTAAAAGCTGTCAACATGCATTCAAGGCTCAAGTACAGAATGTATATTAATAAATTAGTTCTGATTTATTTCAGGCCTACAAAAAATATTTTAGTGGTTGCTAACTTTTGAGTAAAATTAATCAACGTAAGTATTCTATAGCCCTAGACATTTATTGTATCATGAAACTGCACTTCAGCATGGTGACTTAAAGAAACTACGCGGCGTGGCCTAGCGGCTAGAGTCCTCGCCTTGAAAGCCCCGGGATCCCATATGGGCGCCGGTTCTAATCCCGGCAGCTCCACTTCCCATCCAGCTCCCTGCTTGTGGCCTGGGAAAGCAGTTGAGGACGGCCCAATGCAGTGGGACCCTGCACCCACGTGGGAGACCTGGAAGAGGTTCCAGGTTCCCGGCTTCGGATCGGCGCGCACCGGCCCGTTGCGGCTCACTTGGGGAGTGAATCATCGGATGGAAGATCTTCCTCTCTGTCTCTCCTCTGTGTATATCTGGCTGTAATAAAATGAATAAATCTTTAAAAAAAAAAAAAGAAACTACCCAGTAGGAGCAATTAATTTCTTCAGATTAGTGTTTACAAGAATCTTGTCTTCTTAATTACCATGAAGTGAAGCATATGTGACAGGAGAGTCCCATTTTCCTTTGTAAACAGTTAACAATCATATACATAATATATTGTCATCAATCTTTTCTGATATTAAAGCCTTTGAAGCGATGATAAGTGAAGAAGAGAAGAGCTTTGGTCCTGAACCTCCAGTTCCAAGAGCAGTGTTACCCTTGGTATGTTCATTCCCATCTTTGTGCTTAACAACACTTTCCTCTGCAATTCCAAAGAGGAAAATCTTCAGTGGTGAGAAACACAGCCTGAATAATGACCTGGTATCGATTCATGATAATAAATATGATTCAAAATACCTAGCTGAAGTCATCATTCAACTTTCCAGTAGTTTAAAAAGTCTTACAATATAAGCAGGGACTTTAAGCGACAGCAGTAAATGCATGTTCATGGTGATGCTTATTTGGTGTAGCCAAAAGGATAAATGTATCTATCATGCATAATTATACAAAATGTAGGATACATAAAGCATTGTTTTTAAAGATTCTTTTTTTGTTATTTGAAAGGCAGATTTTAGAGAGAGAAAAGGAAAGACAGAAAAGGTATTCCATCTGCTGTTTCATCCCCCAAATGGCTGCAACAGCTAGAGCTGAGTTGATCCAAAGCTGGGAACCAGGAACCACCTCGGGATCTCACCTCAAAGCAAAGAGGCCCAAGAACTTTGGCCATCCTCCACTGCTTTCCTGAGCCATAAGCAGACAGCTGGATTGGAAGTGAAGCAGCTGCCCATAGGGATGGCAGCACCATGCCGCGGAGGATTAGCCTGAGGCATCACCATGCCAGTCCCCAATTTTTAACTATCACTCTTTTTAATTAGAGTATAATATCAACATCATTAACGTTGTGAACTCTATTTGTTCTATATAAAATTAACTATGAGCAGTAGATTTACACTGCTCATAGCAATTAGTATCTACAGGAAGAAAGTAAACATACTTATCAATGAGACTTTTTACAAGCATAACAGAAATCAAGATGTTAACTTACCAAACCTTGTGTTGAAATCAGGATTTTCCGAAGCTCTTCAGTTAAGATTGCTTGCCTTCTGATTGTATTTTTCAGGTCAGAATTTGCACGTTCAAGCCTATAACTTAAATTTAAAATAACCACACTCACATATACATCGAAAGTGCACATAATTTCTGCAAACACACAAGAAAACATTAATTGTGTAAATCTCTAAGAGTAAATATTTGACAACTACATTTCTATGTGTATTTTCTGAGTAAAATTCAACATTGATGGATAACATGCAAGAAGTATGAGCCTCAACATAGTTTAAAGTTGAAAACTTCATATGACTTCAGAAGGTAGCTGTGTTAACTGGTCAATTTCTCATAGTCCATGTCTTATATACACTTTCTGAAGATGGAACGAATTCTGCATTTTACTTTGAATCTGTACCTTTCCAGATGATCTTGTGACATCTCAGTATTTTGTACAGCTTCTTGATATTTATCTCTGGCTTTGAGGAACTAAAAAGTGAAAGAATAAAACAAAGTTTTTCAATATTTGATCCATATATGCCAATACCTGGATATTGGCACACAACTACACCTCTTAACCTACATAAGGTCAATGGTGGTATTTGTGACAAAATTGTAAAGTTGAGTTATTGAAATATGGGTCAACTGGTACAAAATATCATTCATGACTGCATAAACTTCAACAATTTCAACTGGAGATATTCCAATGCATATGGTCTCCCACACAAGTTGTATCTGTTCACACCTTTGAAAATGGCATCACATGGGAAGCATAAGGGACAGAATACATTCCAAGCACTGCACGAAACTTTATCCAAGAGTCTTTTTCCACATATAGATTGTAGACTATTTCTCTGTGATATTTAATAGGAAGTTGTCATATGTTACACTGCAACAGGAATTCCATACTGAGCAGCATATATCTAACACGCCCATCGGAAACATGCTAAATCACAGACCGGGTCAGCTGTGCTAAGCTGCAGCACCCACCAGGGGTCATCAGGGGTTCCCTCAAATAAGCTGCAGCGTACACCAATACAAGTAAGAGCTGGGTCTGGGGACAGGCCAGGACAGATTGCAGCTCTTACTGGTGCAAGCCAGAATCCAGGAACCAGGTCTATGGGCAGGCTAGAACAGGCTAGGATATAGAATCTCCCAGCGACATGAGGGCCAGGTCTGGGGGCAGACCTGGAATGGGTCCAGAGGGTTCTCTGTGACTTTGTCTGTAGTACCCACTGGTTACAGGTAGAAGCCAAGTTTGGGGGTGGGCCAAGCCAGGCTGCAGCACCCACTGCTGCATGTGAGGCTAAGTATGGGGGCAGGTCTAGAAGGGGTCCTGAGACCTCCCTGACATGGCTGCAGCACCCACCAGTACAAGTAAGTGCTGAGCTTGGGGCAAGCTGGGCCAGTACAGAGAACCCACCATTTCACGCAGAAAGTGAAGCTTGGGGCTGGCCAAGCTGGGCTGGGCTGGGCTGGGCTGCAGCAACTGCCAACACACTTGAAAGCCAGTTTGGGGGTGGGCCTGGAAGGGATCCTCAGGGTTCTCCCTCCTAGTCTGTGGCACCCACTAGCTGAATCTGAGCATGGTCCTGGTTGGAGTTCTTGGTGGTTGCTTCAACCAGACTGCAGCATCTGTTGGTGCACATGAGCCTGGGTCTAGAACAACCTGGGTTGAGCTATAAGGCCTGCTGGTGCACATAAGAGATGAGTCTGGGGCCCAACTCAGTAGGGGCTCTTAGAATCAGAACAATAGGACCACTCCAACCAATCTCCAACCTTAAGGAAAACCACAGGGACATCTGGTCTTGGAGCACTTGTGGAACTGGGCCATCCCTCTTGCTGACTTTGTGTAATAAAGGACAATATACTGGCATGTGTATGAAAGACAGGACAACCAACCTCTCTAATTCAATAGAGGACCTTGTCTAAAGCCATACCACCCTGAACGTGCCCGATCTCCTCAATAGAGGACCTTGAGTGCCTCACCAAAAGAAGGAAAGAAGATCAGGTTGAACAATGCTACAGGTTAAATTCTCCACCCAGCACGTAAGGCTACGGACATATCAAAACAGACATTAACAGCCAGTAAGTATGAAAACTGATAATACATTTGGCACAACAAAACCAACACCATCTCAGAGTGAGACCACTCAAGTAATGACCTCAGAACATTCTTCCCCTAATCAGGATTCCTGGAAAGAAATCAGGGAATCACCGCTGTCCTCTGACACTGATGCGATATGGACAAAAGAGCAGTACAACCTCACCACCTACCATCCACAGTCATGGACAGAGGGCAAGGTCCTTTCCTTCACCCACCTTTACCTCCTCCAACCCATTCCTTTCCACATTACCCAGAGATCTACATGAGTTTGCAATCTTCTCATATAGGTAAAAAATATTTTAAAATACATATTTTTTTAAAAAAGAAATAGTCATTTAAGATCAAGTTCCTCAAAATTGAAAGAGCAATGAATCATCTAAGATCTTTTAATTTTATTTTATTTTTTCTCTAAATTATTGTCATGATTCTATGATACAGTTCCATAGGCCCTGGGATTTCCCATGCCCCCTCCCCAAACCCCCTCTACCCCCAGCAAATTCCCCTATATTATTACTATAGTACAGTTCTTCATAAGCAGTTACATGTTCATCATTGTGGTCATGGACAATGGCAGAGAGTCCAGCATCCTATTGTCAAGATACAACTAATAGTTTCATTAGTAGTCCATCTTTGATCTGGAAGTAGAAATGCACACTGCACTGCATCCTCATATCTGGACATGATAGTCTCCATTACACAGTCATCACACATCCCTCTTAAATGAAAAGGCACAATACAAAATCAACAACAGGAGGAAAAATAGAAATTTACAACACCAAGAATTTCTCAAGAGGTTAGAAAAAATCTTCCATCCGATCTGTGCCGATCTGAATTCAGGAGCCAGGAGCCGAGAACCAGGAGCCTCTTCCAGGTGTCCTACATGGGTACAGGGTCCCAAGGCTTTGGGTCATCCTCCACTGCTTTCCCAGGCCACATACAGGGAGCTGGATGGGAAGTGGGGCTGTTGGAAGTAGAACCAGTGACCATATGAGATTCAGGAGTGCTCAAGGCGAGGATTTTAGCCACTATGCTACCACACTGTGCCCAAATTATCTAAGATCTTTTTGGATCTTTGTTTTGATAGAGACAGATAGATCTTTTGTACACTGGTTTGTTCCCCAAATGTTTCCAGCAGACATGCACCCAGGTAAATCTGGCAGCTGGGAGCTCACCTGGATCTCATGTGGGTGACAAGGACCTGAAGACTTAAGATGCCACCTGCTTCTTCCCAGGATGCACTTCAGCTAGACACTGGAATTAGAAGCAGAGCCAAGACTGGAGCCCTGGCTTTCCCCAAATGCCCACCCTTGGAGATCTTGTAGATTCCGGCTGCAGAGGTGGGGCCCAAGATCCTGCATACTGAATGAAGTGATATTGGTCCAGTAAGAGATTCTAAGTATAAAGACCAAGAAGCAGCTCATGTGAGGAATGATACGCAATCCTCAACTTTCCTAATGGTAGGTATTATAAAAGGAATGTTGAGTACAGGTCCCTCACTGTGTCATATTAGTACAAACACCTCTTGTGATGCAGGCTTCCCTGTGGGCACTGGTTCATGTTCTGGCCATTTCATGGCCAGTACAATTCCTGTGAATGTTGTAGGAAAGCAGCAATGGATTACCCAAGTGTTTGGGTCCCTGCCACCCATGTGGGAGACCTGTACGAAGACCCTGACTCCTGGCTTTGACATGGCTCACTGCTGGTCACTGTGAACATAAAAGTATATATGTGCGAATGTAAGCCTTTGTCTCCTGCTTTATAAGTCTGATTTTCACATAAAGAAATAAAACTTTCATCTAATTAGTGTTATCTAACTAAATACACAATTTCTCTTCCATAAATTAAATTTCATATGCACATGCCTACTGATTTCACGTAATTCCTTTTTTAAATCCTTTGTTTTATCTTCAACATAGTGTAATCATGTGTTATCAGATCAAGTGAAGCTCTGCTATAGACTGTACTTTATAAATTTTTTATAATTTTCTGCTGGAGAAACATGTAGCCCTTTATGGTTTAACAGAAATCCAAGGTTTGACTTACTAAATGTGGATTCAACAGATTATTCTTAAGATGCTCAATTTTGCTTTCCTTTTCTCTGATTGAATCTTTCAATTCAGAATTTTCACAATTAAGCCTAAAATGCATGATTCAAATAGAATATTGTCATTGACATAAGAAAATACAGCATTTTAAAAACATTTAAGGTGTTTGTATATATTTAAATTTTTTAATAGTAAATGATTTGGCAAATATATCAAAGTTTTATATATTACTGGTAGCTAATTAGCAAAATACAGGGTTATTGTGCAAAAATAATCATTTCAAAATAGAAATAGCTTGAAACTCAGACATTTCCCTAGAAATAACAGATATACTCATTGTCATAACATGTAATTTTGATGCACTTATCACAATTTATTCATACATATTATTTTGTATTGTAATTTGCATTGTACTTTTTAAGTTGATCTTGCATTTTCTCAGCGTTATGTACATCTTTTTGTTGATCCTGTGCATCTTGGAACTAAAAACAAAAACAAAAACAAAAGCAAGAACAAAAAACAACATTTAGCAGTACTTGGCATAAATCTGCTTATTACCTGAATTTGCGATTTAAACTTTATTGGAACACAGCATCTTTGCTTCATTTGCATATTGCTCATGACTACTTTGGGCCTGCAGATTTGAGTTTGAAAATATGGTATTTCTGTTATCAAATCTAAATCCATAATATTCGATTAGTTACCCCAAAGCTTTTAAAACCTATTCTAACAATGAGATATACCAATAGACTTGGTGTTTCAAAAATTGCCCAAATAGCAAAAGCTAGAACATGACTTAATGGTAGTTTTAATTTGGAAATCCAAGCACTTTATATGGATTATAATATCACTCATATGTTAATTAGCATGGCTATCCCAAGAATTATATCAATATACTATTTTAGATGGTAAACATGGTTATAATGGAATTTCTTAAAAACAATGTCTGTGGAAAGGTCAGGATGCCAGAATTGATTTTGTACCACACTTTTGTTATCTTGGGCAAATTGGCATGCTTAAAAGTCATAGAGTGAAACGCTAATAAGCTTTTGTTGATACTATTTATGTTTTTTTTTTTTACTCAGTCCAGTAATCTATGTCTTTTGATTGGCGAGTTTGATAAATTTAAGCCATTCACGTACAGGGCTAACATCAACAGGTGGTGATTTGGTCCTGTCATTTTAACTCTTGAAGTTTTATTGAGATATTATTCCCTTTTGCTTTTGGACTTAATGATATTCTTTCTTTTAAGCAACATTTGTAGTGCAGCACTGGTACAACCAAAGTCTTTCCCGTTTTGCCTGCTTTTGAAATACTTTATTTTCAAATACAAATGAGAGCTTTCCCAACAATGTTATTCTGGGCTGACATTTTTTTTTTTCTTTGGGATATGGAATATGTCACTCCATTCTCTTCTTGTCTGTAGGGCTTTCTCTGAGATGTCACCTGGGAGTCTGATGGGTATTCCTTGATTTGCTATCTGATGTTACTTGTGTACATAATTAAATATCTTTTCTTTAGGTTCAACTAAAGAGATTTTGATTATGATGTGCCATAGGGAAGATGGCTTCAGGTTAATTCCATTTGTGGTTCTCCTCCCTTCCTGAACCTCGGTTCCCCTTTCATTCTGCTTGTTGGGGAGATGTTCATTTGTTGTTTCTTTGAAGGCATCTTTTAATCCAACTCCTCTTTCCACTCCTTCAAGAATCCCCATGATTCTGTGGTTTACCTTTTGACAGTATCATTTCATCATGGAATGATTTTCCTAGTGTTACTCAGTTCCTCTTGCATATTTCTGGCTGTTTCAGCATTTCTCATGTGGGGTTTTCATATTCTGAAATGCTTCTGCCTCATTAATTGTATTGTTTAAACATTCCATTGTGCTTTTAATTTGTTGTATTACATGCTGCGTTTCGATTTTGATTTTCTTCATTTCTTAGTTTGGTTTCGTTTCAGTGTTGCTATTTCCTGTGTAATGTATTCCTTAAATTCCTTGAACTCCTGTATGTGCTTTTCACTGCTTTTTAAGTACATTATAATGATTTTATAAAAAAAATTCTTTATCAGGCAGTTCCTCAAAATCTTTATTAATTTCAACTTTGAGACTGAAATAGTCTTTTGCTGCTTTTTTGAGGAACCTCATTCATGGTCCTGTGTCTCTTCTTTGCATGTGTCCACTGCATTTCAGATTAGCAATACTTCTTCTCAGAACTAGTTTTTATGCTATGTCATACAGTATACAGGTTGAGCTTACTGATCTTGTTCACTGTCATTCACTCCACTCCTGCTGTGTTCCTGTTGTGACCTCTGTGGTTAGGGCACCTGAGTCCTCTTTCTCCGCCCTCAATGATCCTGTGTCATGTCTACCCTATGGTCTGCTCAGCCTTTCTCTCACTATGGTTCCAGCAGTGCCCCGGATTAGGCAGACACCAGCTATGACTTTAAACTGGATCACAGGTTTGTCAGCACCACCAATCCCTGTTGGCAGCACTCAGACTTTTATTGCTAGAACCTTCTAGTATCTAGGTCTGGGGGCAACCTGGACCTGTTTTGTATGGAACCAGTGAGATAACAAATTGATATTATTTTCCTGGTGAGACCAGCAAGATGCCTGAGGTGGCAGTGAGTTCCTCCTGAGCTAAGAGCTTGTGCATCTCACCATTATCCTCCTGCCGGGAGCTTTACCACAATACTCTATATTGTGCCCAAGGTGCCACCTTTGGCCCTGGTGGGGGTTGCAATATGAGCTCCACCCCATTCCCGTACCTGTCTGCAGGTGCTCCATTGTTCATCTCATGACGAAATTAAAAAATCACAAATCTAAAGCTTGATTCACTTCTTGTATTCCTGGTGATATTTCCTTCCCATCTGTGCCTGTGCAGCTCCTATCACTGCGGCACCATCTGCTCCCTGCAGCACTACCTTGCTGTCTCCACTGCTTCCTCATGCCCATGGTCCCCAGGTGGTTCTGCCGTTGGCCTGCCCACTCCTATTGCCTTGGATCATGCCTTCTTTGTTTCTAGTCTCCTAATCCTTTCTCTGTTCCTCTAACATCTCCTCACCCTATTCTGCCATCTTTCTCTCCTCCCCTAGATAGTTTTCGTATCAGTGTACACTGTATTTAACTTGAATATGACTACTCTTTTGTTATAGGAAATTAAAGGAAAATTAAACAAATGCCTAAAATTTCATACAGACCTAAAATAACTCAAAATATTTTAGAGAAGAGTATAATGTCCTTTCCATGAAAGTCATTCTTAAGTCCATGAATAAATATATGTAAGCTACGTATCAGTTCAAAAGAGCGAATGATAGAAACAAAAGAAACCTCTGGAGCATTCCAGTAAACACTCTTTCCTCAACCAGTAAATTATAATAGTAGAGCTATCACTGTAACTATTGCTTGAAATAAAATGAAATCTCTGAATTCAGGAAGTATACTGCATAATTCTCAAACTTCTTAGGTATAAATGTGATTATTCAAAAATTTAAGAAAATGGAAATATGTGTTTGAGAAATATATGCATTATAAATATAAAATTATGCTGTAATAATTATGAATGGATAATTTTAAAATGAAATTGGTATTCTAAAACACTTGTGTTTAGCCGACTTTGAATTTTCACTGATATGATAAATTTCATACATACTTGTCTCCTGATGTCACTCACTTTCTTCTTCAAATCCTGTATTTCATTGTATATGTTAATGTAATAACTGGTAATAACCTCTGTCAAAACCTACAATACATTTTTTTGCATATCAGCCAGTATATTTTGAAGGTAACTCACCATTCATCTATATGACATTTCAGTTACTATTTCTGAAATCAATTTATTATTAAATCATATTATTTATATTAAATTATAAGGCATATACAACTCATACTTTGAAAATTACAATGGTGTCAAATCATCAGTAAGCATAATTTGAATTTTTATGTTTTCCTAAAGGAGTAATATCTCACAAAACATTCTGTTGATTCTGCCTAGCAACAGCGAATCACAGCTTATAGTTAATCACACAATCACAAGGGTAAAGACCAAGGCTGTACAGGACAGTGTTGTTGGGAATCTTACAACATTTTTTGTCTTAATTGTATTTTCACCTCAACAATAGGCTTATTAGGATATAATTCTGAAAAATGTTAAAGCAAATTTGTGATTTGAAAAATATCACATTATCATTCTTCTTGCCGCGTGCATAGACATTTCTGTTTATTACTGAACTTAGCACAGAGAGCATTCTCTCCTGCTCTTCAACAGATTTATCTGTTGATTTATTTGAAAAACAAAGTTCCATAAATATAAGGTGCGGCTAATAGACATATGTTCCATCTCCTGGTTAATGACCCCCAAATGGCTGCAGTAATGCTAGGGCTATACCAGTGTGAAATGAAGGGCAAGGAGCTCCCTCCAGGTCACCCACATGTGTGACAGGGATCCAGGGACTTAGGTCATCTTCCACTGAATCCCAGGCTCATCAGCAAGGATCTGTATTGGAAGTAGAATAGAGAGACTTGTACCAGCACCCATGTGGGATGCCAGAAGTACAAGTAGCTGCGTAACACTGCCGACCCCAGGGTTATCTTGTTAACTAAGCAGAATTCGACTTATTCAGTAGATTCAGCTCATTATCCATTTCTTCCTTGGTGAAATTGCAACATGCAGAAACTGAAGTATCAAAAACAGTTGAGTATAGGATGGTAACTGGTGAATTCTACAGTTCTGAATAATTTTCTGTGTTTGATAGAAGCTCAAATTAACATTAGAATTCTTAAAATTTAATATTTTCTCAAATGCTTCCAATAGAGTCCTGTTTCAGCCAAAGAGTGAACTCTCACTGACTACAAGGCCTTATAGAATCTGGCTTCCACCACCATTTCTGATCACAATTCCTATAGCCTTCCTTCCCTACTCACTCCACAGTGGCCATTCACAAGTCCTGGAGGGTGTCATGAATCTGAAACTGGGAATCTAACACCAAATTTAAAAATTACAAGCAGCTATGATAATCTTCATAATGGATAAGGTCGTACCCAAGAGATAACAATTTTGGCTTGAAATGAAAATTATATGTAAATTATTTGTAAAAAATGCTCAAGTAAATTATAAATTCCAATAAGAGATTCAAATCAAATATAATTTTGATAAAGTAAATAATTTGTCACAAATAGTTAATAAGAAGGAGATGCTGTTTTTAAGAATTGAGCCATCATGAAAATACATAAATTGAGAATATTTCTACATTTAAGTAGAATTGGCATGGATAAAAATAAAATTATACCTATCAAAATGTATCTTAAAAAAACACTACTGAGGAAAGTATTAAGAGGTATAGGATTTATATTGTCACACATGTGGCATATGTGGAATAAACTGTAAGTGTTACCCCACTGAATTAAGTGTTAACTTCAAAATATTGATATTATTTAGCTTTGAGAATTTTGTTGCCCTTACAATGGATGTGAAATGTGGCTTTGGATAGAAGAAGACTCCAGATGCACATGAAACAAAAGGGAACAGGACAAATGGACACTATAACAAACATATAAGCTTCTTCACCACAAAGGAAAAAAAAATCAGTAAAGAGATATTCAGCGGAATATAAGAAACTATTTGTAACTACTTTTCAAGCAAAATATAACTATCCAGAATATATCAGGCGCTAAAAAAAATCAACACTAACAAACTGAAACTAGTTAATATGCGAAGGGGAAGGAAACGAAATACAATACTACAAAGTAGAAAAACAAATGGCCAACAGATGTATGAACCAACGTTCAATGTTGCTAACCATCGATACAGTGCATGTGAAAACAAAGTGAGTCTGTCAGAATAGCTGTGATCAAAATAAGACAGTGATAAACGCTGATGGTGATGTGGAGAAAGTGTGTTATGCTATTCTGGGGAATGTAAATCAGTGCAACCACAAAGGAAAACTCTAATGGATTTCTTTCAAAATATAGACACAGAATTGCCATAATATCCAGCAATGCCACTGCTGGAGATGATATTCAACATACATCAGATTTTTTTTAATTAAAAGATACTTTCTCTACCTTGCTTATATTAGCACTGCCCACAGTAGCTAAGATGTAGAATCAACTACAGTTATCTATACTGTGAGTTGATAAAGAAAATCTGATTTATACAATATAGTAAGATGCCATTCAGCTATGAAAACAGTTGCTATTCTATCACTGTTGGAAACTGAAGGATATAGAGGTAAGGGAAATAATGCAGACAGAAAAAGTGTATTTTTCCCAGCATGTGGCAGTTAAAATAAAATAAAGCCTTCAGCATGAACATAGAATGTTCATTAATAGACTGTGATTAATAGGCTGGGAGGGTTGTGGAAAGAAGACATCTGGGTATAAAAATAGGGGATGGTAGGTATGAATAAAATATTAATATGGGAGATTAAAAGGAGTACCAGAATGTGATTAAGTGTCCTAAGTATACTGTTTTTGTAAGATGTTAAAATAGAAGATGGGTGTGAGATAAACAGGTACTCTGTACTACTTCACAATTTTTCTTTTGCATATATATCTGCAGGCATTCTAAAATACAAAATATTGTTTGACAGAAGGTGACATTAAAAGCAGTATTTAAATATTTTTAGTATATTAACCTTTGAGTATTCAAAATGTTAAATCTCTAAGTGAAAGGTAACAAAATATCTTTTTTTAAAAAATTATTCATTTATCTTAAGAAGAGAGAGAGAGTATTTATTCACTGGTTCACTCCCGCAATGGCCTTAAAATAGCAAAATGGCCACAATGAAAGAAAGATCTTCCATTTGCTGTTTTGTGGTCCAAATGGTTGAAATGGCCAGAGCCCAGCTGATCCGAAACCAGGATCCAGGAACATCTTCTGGACTCCCACATGAATGAAAGGGAGCAAGCTCTTGAGCCATCCTCTGCTGCTTTCCCAGGGCATAAGCAGCGACTTGGATTGGAAATGGAGCAGCCGGTAAGTGCTTCAGTGCCCATATGGATACTGGCTTAGCTGGCTATGCCATAGCACCAGTCCCAATGATGATCCCTCTGATAGGATTTTGGATTTGGCTTACAATGATTGTGTTGATATTTTTTGCACTTGTGTTTATCAGGGATATCGGTCTGTGGTGTTCTTACTGTGTTGTGTCTTTGATCCATCCTAGTATCAGAGTGGTGCTGGCCTTATAAAAACAGTTCGTCACAGGCCCACAAGTTCAGTATTTTGCGATAAACAAAATGATATCAATCTCCCACTTGATACTAATTTTCTGTAACCCACAGGTTTTTATATGTTGTATTGTCATTTTCATTCATTGTCGTTCTTCAAATGACCCATCAATAGCAGTAAAAAAAAAAGTTCTGTATGTTTACGAATGTTCTGCTTTTTTTGGTTGATTTCTAGTTTTATTCTTTGTACTCTGAGAAGATGCATGGCATAATTTCTGTCATTTTAAATTTACGGAGAGCTGGGGCTGGCTTTGTGGCATACTGGTTAAAGCCACAGTCTACGATGCTGACATCTAACATGGGTGCTAGTCTGAGTCCTGCTTATGGCACTAGTGGTCCATCTTCCTGCTAATCAGTCTGGGAAAGCAGCTGACAACGGTCCAAGTACTTCAGTACCTGCACTTACATAAGAGACTCAGAAAAATCTCCTGGCTCCTACATTTGAACCACCATAGCTCCTTTCTGTCTCTACCACTCTCTGTAACTCTACCTTTGGAAAAAAAAAATTCTCTCTCTCTCTCTCTCTCTCTCTCTCTCTCTCTCCATTCCTCCCTCCCTCCCTTTCTCTTTTCAATAATTGGAATCATCATAGCAACATTTAAAAAGGTCTCTGAATACACCCTCATCCCACTTATAGGCAGTAGCTATATGTTGATCCTAGCATCCTCCTACTACAGAGTGACACAGGTGCTGGATGAAGAAGCTGGGTACCACCCATGAAGCAGACATAGACTGTTTCTCAATCCTGTGCCTGGATTTTCCTTGGATATGTTCCAAGCATTGCAGAAATTTAGGAGTTGAGCTGCTTCATCCTGCTTGTCTGCATGTCCATTTTCCCATTTCCTCTCTCATCTCACAAAAATTTAAAAATATGTAAAAAGAAACGACAGTACTTTATGTGCTTAATAATATTTAGTGTTGTTTTTAACATCACAAGAGACAATACCTGAGAATCTGAAGTTGACGCTGCAGTTTTATCTTCTGATCTTAAGGTGAATATTGCCTCTACAAAATAGAGTCACAGATCCAATTCTTAGATTTACAATGGGAATTTTAAATATATATGTATATGTATATGTATATGTATACCTATCTACAATTATGTCCAATACTAATTTTTCCATGAAGCAAAGCATCACTAAAACCTAATTTCAATGGTATGATGCAGTTTCAGCAGTGAGGAATTTGTCATATAAAGAAAGAAAGAATGAAAATAAAAATAGAATTAACAACTGGACACAGTTATTCAAAGAGCAGTATTTCAGCAGAGTATTTCATTGAGATATACTGACCACTAGATTTTCCTTTTTGCTCCCCGACATCAGATAGCTTGTCATTCGTATGCTCTTGTTGATCACTATGGAATGCAGGCAAAACCACTGCACTACTTCCACTAGACTGCGCAAATGTGCTTTCCTGCAGAAAGAAATGATACCGCAAATTCAGCAACCATCTACTCAATTAAAGACCACTCATTTATTTATGCAGTAAAATCACATTCAAGTCATATACACTCTCCTACAGCAAGATTAGGATATAAGTACCATTCTATTCTGTACTCTGGAGCAGGAGTATTCATATAGGAAAATGAAGAACAGAAAAGTGTAATTCACTACACATAACAACTTGCCTTGATGGTACATGTGAGACAATCCTTGATTATGAAAACTCAGCAAATGATGCAAGGTGAGGGGTGTGTTATAGACAACAGCAGAACTGTATGGGTGGGACATGTGTGTCCTATATACAGGGTTGCGTAAATGTCATAAATGTTCTTATCCAATAGCATATCTAATTGAGGAAAATCACTGTCCATGCGAAGATCCTCACTGTTCTTTCTAGAGTTTTGAGATTCTGGGAAGAGCATCTATACAAAAGTATGTGGTGTATAAACGTTCTATACTTCCATTATTCTTTACTCATATAAATCTATATAACAAACACTTTCAAGCACAAAAACTCTTCAAGAAAAATACCTCGTAATTCCTTCTCTCTTTCCCTCACTTTGGGGAAAGGCGATTGATCTGCATATGATCTTGTGAAAATTTTTTACACTCTTGTCCAGAATGATAATCTGCAGTCTCCTTTTCTCCTGCCTACCGTACATTTCACTTGGCTTTCAGACGCAAGCCATTGAGAAACATAATCTTTAAGACTTAAAACAGAAACTATTCCCTTAAAAAACCTGCTAAAGGAGGGGGGCACTCCAGAGTGGAGCAGGTGGCAAGGAGGAAGCTTGGATCCCAACCATGAAGACTCCCAAACCTTCACCACAAACTATTCATATGAGCAACAAGGACTATATCCCAACTGCCAAGGAGGCCACAGGGAATTGGATGCCCTCGGAGGCCGAGTACTCTGAGGTCACCTACCCCCAACCGGAGCTTCCGCAGGGGATGGAAGAAGTCCAAACACTACCGTGCAGAAACCAACGTCATCGGAAAGACAACCAGAAGCCCTGAGCGGTCCGCAGAAACAGAAGAATAGTAAGCTTCCTTTGGGACCAGGGAGGAGAGCTTTCTCTGGTCCGAGCCTGGCTCCACCTCTGGACCCCCATCCTCCCTCGCAATGACCATCGGGATCGCTTCGAAAACCCCTCACAGCAAACAAACAATCATACAAACTAAAAAAAAAACCCTAAAATAAAAAGACAAACAACAGAAAGTAGAGCTTGAAATCTGACAGGAAAGAGCTGGCGTGGATTGGCTCATGCCTCGCTGGGTGGGACACAAAGATTAGTCACTCCTCACCATGGTGTTGAGGATTTTCCTGCACACCCCCCGCCAAAAAAAAAATGTTCTGCACCTTAAATGTCGACAAATGTCTTGTTAGAGTTACAAGCCAGTCTAGATTATCCTAAAATCTGCCAAGATCAGCAAAATTATACTTCAACACAACAAATGGCTAAATACTAAAATGAAATAGACACGAGACAGCTGAATGGTACCTTATAGTCATTTTAAGGTATATAGCAGCTGGTCCTGTAAATAAACTAAAATTGAAATGTCAATGAGCTAATCATAGGTTGTGGTTAGGACTTGCTTTTTTTAAATTTTATTATTATTATTTTTTTTAACATACTGGTTACTCAAAACCATGTCAATTCCACAATATTGCAAATTGCTGTTGATGTTATATTGGGACTCTTAATTGACTGTGATGATATTCTACCAGCTCTAACTTCAGACCAGAAATGGTCTCCCCAAGAAACTGTTCAACCCATCTGGACAGTAAGTAGCTGGACTGTATGCTTGGTATACGTATGCAAGGAAGGAATCTTGATTGAATTTGAACTGTAATACTGCATCAAGGTGGAGGAATCCACCAGGGGGGAGGGGAGGGGGAGGGATGGGGGAATTCCCAGAGCCTATGAAACTGTCACATAAAGCAAAATAATTAATAAAAAAAATGTGAACAGCAAAAAAAAAAAACCTGCTAAAGGAACATATTAACATATCAAGACCTTATTCTCAAATGGACGCCATGTAAATTCATTTTCAGTAAATAGGACAGAAACAATGCTGAAATGCATGGAAATAACAATTTAAAATAAGAATTCATTACAAAATGCTGAACATAGTTGTTGTATTTTCAAAACTGCTTAATCTAAAAATATCTAATTGAATCTTTCGGTGAATGATTAAATACAACTGAACTTTCATTGCTTTAGTCTTACAACTTGGTAAATATCACTAAGTACCAGTATTTATGAGCACTGTGCTACCAACATGTGTTATAAATCATTATTTTGAAATAATATTTTGGTTTACTAAATAAAAGGGCATCAAATGAAACATGATTTAATTCTGATGTACGAATTTTATCAAACAGCAATTTACCTGGTTCAAATTATTTTTTGAAGTCTTCAACTCCATTCTTAATGTTTTGCATGTCAGTTCAAGTCGTAATTTCACATCAACTTCTTTATGACATTGTTCTTCTCTTCTTAACTGCTTCCTAATTGTGCCACACAACATAGTAGAATTTACTGGTTTCTTCTTAAGAAAAACTAAATCTTGCTTTAAAATTCATTAATCAGGAAATGAAAGACCCACTGAGCAATTATGTTCCTACTCTGTAACTAATGCTCTAAAAATTATATTCTCAAATATTCCCCTTGTTATGTGTTTTAAAATGCAACTTAAACTCTTCTTCAAAGACAGAAGCATGAAAAGTAGTCATAAGAGGATGAACATTTTGATCATTGATAAGTGTCTGTTCTTAGTCTTATTAAAGTTATTAAAAATGAATTTGAAAACCCTCCTCCCTTGCCCTCTCCCCTTCTCTCAGTAATTCTGCCTTTCATTTAAATAAATCTTTTTTTAAAAAAAATAGGATAGAACTTCTAAGATGACCAAATGGTGAGAAGACGTGCTGATTTAGATCAGGGGTAGATAACAGAAGAAAAGTGCAATAAAGACATTCCAAGGGGAGAGCTGGAGAGAGGTTTGCCGTGGAAATTATACATACAGAAGACAGATGCCATGAAGCAGTGTGGACCACACCAACGTGCAACAGGAGCAGGGATGTCACCTGCAAGATGACAGCTTCTGAGAGCAAGGTCACAGCAAACTGCAGCAACCTGAGTGACTGGTGATAATGCAGCATGGACAGACTGGTGGACTTTGAGTCCGGGATGGAGCCCTAGTGAGAAGCAGAATACTGACCTAACCTTGTGAAGGAAAAGCACATTATTTCTCATGACACCCCATAAGGGGCCCAGTGACAAGCACAGAAATAGCACAGATACAACTGCCAGAAGTGGCTGTGATGTCTCTCCTGCATATGTGACTATGGAATTATTATCAGAAGGATAAACCCACATTCTCCACTAATTTTTAGTCTGGCCTGGGGAGTTGGCAGGGAGCTGAGCACCCACTTGAGACTCTGAGGTTACCCCATCTCCCCATCCTGTTTCAGTTTGGGGGGCTCAGACTCACAAAGATGAGTACCCAGAAGTAACTGATTCTTCAAATCTTCTGCTCTCTCTGTGGCCAAGGCAGGCTCATGGGCCTAAGTGAGTATCTGGCTACCAGTGAATGTGGGAGCTAGCCTAGCAGACTTTTCAAACTGAATAAGAGGACATGACATGTAACAGGGTTTCTGGGAAAATGCTGTGTCATTCATTCTAGGCTTAGGGACTCCTGACTGCCTAGGGTAGGTCATGGCAGAAGTTCTTTGCTCAAAGTGAGGACACATAACTCCTTTTGGCTCTCCTCCCTGCATGGGTGGGGATTTTTAGCCACTGTAAGATAGGTGCTGGTGACCTTGGAAGAGAGATAAGCTTGACCTCACATCAGCAAACATGAACATGCCCTCCCTCTGCCTTAAATACTAGAAATCTACAATATAAATTTGTCATCTTGTACTTTCACTCCACACTTGGCACTGATCAGAGTTCCCTGGCCACAGCCTGTACACATGTCTAGACGTCGACTGAACTATAAAGGCATAATGAAACCAAACAGAGGATAAAGCCCAGTGTTTCCACAAATGTATAAAAACAAATATAGAAATACAAGAAACAAAAACAACAGGAGAGCAGGATGGAAGTATAGGGCAAGGACAGGTTTAGGCTGATGGAGAATAATGAGCCAGGGGTAAGCAGGGAGGGCAGATTCCAGGAAATAGCAGGATGTGCCGATGGCAGAGGCGCACCTGGAGACTCAAGGACATAGAGAAACAGCACAGACAATAGAGCGGTGTTACAGTGACCAAATACTCCAGCTGTGGTCAGTGGTTAGTGATCAGTGATAGGAGCTCAGCCAGTGACCAAGTGGGAGGGAAGTTCACCAGGAAAATTAAACCCAAGCGAAGAACTGCCAGTTCTGCTGATTTGTTTGATCTGACCAGAAGCAGAAACAGAGTGACAGACCCCAGCAGCAGTGAAGGAACAAGGCGGATTTCACAGCCCAGAAAATGACCAGTGCCACATCGGGTGCCATTTTGTATACTGTGGCAAAACTGAGGGACTACAACACCAAGTGCTGCAAGCGTTAAGGAGGGGTGATCTCACTTCTGGATTAGCACCACTGGTCCCACAGGGAAAACAGTACCAACTTGGGATCCTACAGGTTCAGCCCAAAATAGGTCCATGTGGCCCTCAGACTTAAAGGTCAGCAGGCCCAGCACCCCACAAGTGCCATGTCAGGCCCATTTAGTATACTATGACAAAGGCTGTAGGGGCAGAGTGACAACAGTGAGTTACGCATGTGCTAAACCAGGAGCGAACTCAATTCTGGCTCTGTGCATTGCACTCGTCCCACAGGGAAAACAGTATCAACTTGGCATCCTACAGGTTCTACACAAAATAGGTCCAGGTGGTCCCAGACCTAGAGGCTAGCAAACTCAGAACCCCAATAGTACCACAACAGGTGCCATTTTGTGTACTGATGTTGCCAGCAGGTATTGCAAGTATATTTCTGTATGTGTGTAGTTCCCACTGGAGTTAAGTGGAACTTCAATTTGTAGGGTTTGGGAGGGAATTATTTATTTGTATTGCAAAGTCAGATTTACAGAGAGGAGGAGAAACAGAGAGAAGGATCTTCTTTCCATTGGTTATTCCCCAAATGGCTGCAAAGGCCACAGCTGAGCCAGTCTGAAGCCAGGAGTCAGGAGGTTCTTCCAGGTCCTCCACACAAATGCAGGCTCCCAAGGCTTTGGGCCATTCTCCATTGCTTTCTCAGGCCACAAGCAGGGAGCTGGAAGGTAAACAGAGCAACCAGGACACAAACTGGAGCCCATATGGGATCCTGGGTATACAAGGAGAGGACTTTAACCACGAGGCTACCATGCTGGGCCTTCAGTGTGGTTTTCTTTTTTTTTTTAAGATTTATTTACTTTCATTATAAAGTCAGATATACAGAGAGGAGGAGAGACAGAGAGGAAGATCTTCCGTCCGATGATTCACTCCCCAAGTGAGCCGCAACGGGCCGGTGCGTGCCGATCCGAAGCGGGGAACCTGGAACTTCTTCCGGGTCTCCCACGCGGGTGCAGGGTCCCAATGCATTGGGCCGCAACAGCCGATGCTGTGCTGATCCAAAGCCAGGATCCCAGAGCTCTTCCAGGTCTCCCATGCGGGTGCAGGGTCTCAGGCTTTGGGCCGTCCTTGACTGCTGTCCCAGGCCACAAGCAGGGAGCTGGATGGGAAGTGGGGCTGCTGGGATTAGAACCGGCACCCATATGGGATCCCAGTGCATTCCAGGGAGATGTCAAAACATCAATCCCATCAGTGTTCCCATCTGATTCATCCTGCAATTCCCCTGACTGATCAAGCATGCTCCTGGACTCCTTCTGCTACAGGTATACATGCTCTCACTTGTAGGGACTACTTGCCTTTATTGAGGCAGTCTTTACTCCCCATTCCTGCTTTGCCTGAGCTTTAGATGCTAGAATCCAAACCTCAGGGTCCTAAGGTCAACCAAAACAAATGTATTTGGGATGTCACTGCGGCTTACTCCAGGATTTGTGTAGCTGATCCCAATTCAGTTTTTGTCTGCCTATGTTCCAGCATCTCCTTCTCAGGTGGTCCTGGTATCTCTCTGGTTTAGGGTGTGAACCTTCTGGATGTGGAGTGGGCACCGTTTTCATTTCCGGGATCCCTCCCTTGACTGGTTCACTCCCCAGTGGCTCATTTTCCAAAGGCTTACTCCCAGCTGAGTGGCTGCTCTAACCTAGTGGTAATTCCACTCTGCTTTGCGTTCCTTTACAGCACTCTTTTCCTATGGCTTTTTGCTACATGCTACTGCTTTGGGAGACTCCCGCATCAGTCCGCCTGCTCTGCCTCTCTTCGTGATGGCTCCAAATCTGCTAGGCTTTTATCTGTGGCTTGGGGTCCCTTCCCGTTGCTCATTGTGCTTCCTTGCCTCTTGAGCTGCAGGCTGAAACCTTCGAAGTTTTCAAGTTTTTCGTCATCCTCGCAGTTCCCGCTTCTCTCCACAGGCCTCCTAAGAGCTCCACTCAACCTAATGTGGTGATTTTCCTTCTCCAGTTCTGGGCATTACCTGCTTTTCTGCTCCTGCTGTCTACTCACTGCTACACCTTGCTACCCTGATTGGCCATCTTGTCTCCCTCTAGATCTAACCTCATTTAAAAAAATTAGTGGCAAACTATAATTTTTCTATATATGACATTTGGATGATTTCCTTTCTAATATGTACTTAGATTATTTGCAACTTTATGATACATCAACACTACTAGACAATCCACTAATTTATTTACATATTCATTATGTTTCATTATGTTATTTTATTTTTTATTGAAATGGTAGGAAGACAGAGAAAGAAAGATAAAGGAGATCTTCCACTTGGCATTTTCTTCCCAGTTGCCCACAGCAGCTGAGATCAGATAAGGTCAGGCAAGATCTGAAATTCAATCCAGTTCTCCCAAGTGGGAAACAAAATACTTGAGCCATAATCTGCATCACAGAACAGACATTTCAAGGAAACTAAATAGGAAACAGAGCAACCAAGTCTCAAATGGTAAGTGCACATGTAAGTGTTCACAGACTGCTACACCAAGTGGCTGATCCTGCAAAATATTTGTAAAAATAGATTCCATAATATATGTTTTATAATATTAATGCTACATTATTTTATCTCATGTAGCATGATAACAATGTGTCATAAATGTCATTAAGTATATGTATACATAGATGTGCACAATAGATCATGTATTGTTTTGGGGTCTAGTCCCAGAATAAAGTCATTACAAGGTTAAAAAATTGTATATTCCAAATTTTGACACATACTTCCAAGTTATCCTTCAAATGGTCTTACCATTGCATTTCCTAATATTGTATGGTAATAACTGATTACTCATTATTCATTATGATTGTTCATTTTGAAACAAATACTTATCAATATGATTAGAAAAAATTATTTGCTGATTTATGTATTCCTAATTACAAGCCATTTTTAAAAACCCCTGTAAGCAAATTTGTTGATCATGCATAGTCACTCAAATTAGAAGTAATTTTCACAGAGGAATAAAACTATATAATATATATATATGTATATATATATACATATATATATATTGCTATATACTCACTGGGAAGATTGTTCATGTTTCTTAATAGGAAATTGCTTGTTATCAAGATTTCTACTCATTCTCTGCTGAGTTAGTCCGGAGTCATCACCGTCATCTGAAGAAGCAGCACATCCAGGCGTGTTCCCTGACACTTGCATCTCATGACTTTTGAGAAGCTTCCTTTCTTCTTCAAACTTTAATAGAAGTTTCATGTTACAAGTTTATGTTAGTACTTCATAAAAAAGAATTGTTTTTGCTTTCATTTACTTATCTTATTTCTAACCTGCACTTTTTTCCCCATGTACATATTATGCACATGCTATTTTTTTTTCTGTTATGGTGACAGGAAAAAAAGGGGAACTTTTGTTGCTACTTAAAATGTTGTGTTGATAATTTCTTAAATTTCAAACAGGTTAGCAATGTGTAATAAGCCAACAATGGAAACTGAAGAACAAGTGGATAGCATTTCATCTCAAAAATTAGTTATTAGAATATTCTGTAGTTGATATACAAAATCCTAGAGTCCCACTCCAGTCTTTTAAAATAAACTATTATACATGCCTAATATTGATGACCAGGATGGTTTATAACCCTATATTTCAGTTGCTAAATAGACTCAAAATTTTACAGAAAACCTCAGTTTCAAAAATGTAGAAATACAAATATTTCAAATTCTAGGTATTTTCCTGTGATGATATTGTGTTCATGAGTAACTATGATGGAAACCTTTATGAAGAAAGCGTCTGGCAATTCTGTAATATCTAATACCAGCCTACAGAGTCTGATATAACTGGAGAATGTATGAAAATTGAAATAACAGAACAGTCAAGTTCATAAATGACTGATACGTGAGCAGTCATCCTGATTTAGTGACTTTAAGTTACAAAATGATTTAGCTTCTCACATCTCAGTACTGATTGCCAATAAATGTTGATAATACATGGAATACATCAACCAACATACACTTTCTCCAAGAATTATTGTTGTTGAAGATAGATTTTATGCAAGTGGTGAATATTGCTTCTTAAAAATTGCCATCATGGCTAATCAGTAAAGATATTTTTGTTACTTAAATTTGATTATTACAAATATCATCGTTTTTGTATTTTCTACTTCATTTTTTACCTCATTTTCAAAAAAATCCATAACTTCTTAACTTTGTTATTTTATTTCTATCAGCTATTCACAATCCAACTCTGTACTTTTTTGTTTGACAGAAATAAGAGAAACATAAAATATGTAATCCTCTGTCTTTATTATTTGTAGCTTACATAAATATTCAGATTTGGAGGATGTGATGTTGAGGTACTCCAGTAACAAAAAAGATATTATCTCTTTCTGTATTAAGCTATCTTTTTTCCCAAAATGCTCTCATAAGCATTTCTTCCTTAGGATTCTGGAATGTACAGAATATTAGAAATTCTCACTTTAAGTGGATCAATTCAGTGTGTCCTAAACCTTAAAAAGTAGCGATAAATAGCTGAATTATTAGTGAGGGATTCTGGAAAATCAAAAGCAGCCAAGCTAAGGCATAAATCCAGGAGTGTGGCTATGGAATGTTAGCATTCTAAATGGTGCCATAATATGTATGCCAAAAGCCCATCCAATCAACTTTATTAATTTTTAAAACATTCTATTTCATTTATATACAGCAAGCACATGCTGTGTATTTCACAGCTACAGATTTAGGACCACCCTTCCTTCCTAACTACAATCACACCCTCCTCTTCTTTATACGTACTTTGGAATTTTTACAATGATAATGCAGTACACATCTCATTGCATTATGGTGACAATGCAATACACATCTTATTGAATATATGCATTATGGTCAAATGGGTAAAGGATTCGACAAAGAGCAAGCAGAAAACTAAATACTATTCCACAAGAGTATAGAAAAAGGCTCTAACCAAGAAAAATAAACTCAAAATGCCCATTTCATTCATTTCTTACTTGGTATAGTACCACAAATCAGGCAAACATATTTGTCTTTCTGAGGCTGGCTTATTTTACAAAGCATACTGGTTTCCAGTTGCATCCCTTTTATTGTGAAAGACAGGCTTTCCACTCTTTTTATGGATGATTAGTATTTTATACTCTGTGTATCATGTTTTCTTCCTCTACTTTGAAATCTGATTCCATCTCTTATTGTTATTTTAGCTGCAATAAATATTGGAGTAAAGGTAACTCTTCCCTATGCTGCATGTGAGAAGAGGATCTGTAATCCTATATTTGCAGCAGCACAATCTACAATAGCAATGACATGGAAACAAACCAGATTTGCGTCCAAGGAAGAGTGGTTAAGGAAACTGTGGCACATCTACTCCATGGTATATTATTCAGCTATTAAGAAGAATGAAATTATTCTATTTACAACCAGGTAGTCCCAAGAGACCACTAGAGACCATTATGTTCAGTGAAATGAGTCAATAACAAAAGAACAAATACCATATGTTCTCTCTTATATAAGGAAACCAACATGGAAAGTGTAACTCCAACAGTCCAATCCATTTTGTTTTTTTTATCATTTGTTTGCTTTTTTGGTTGTATCCCATGTGTTTTGATGTTTTTTATTTCAGTTTGGTTCCTTCCAAATAATCTCTTCTCTCTAGTTGAATTCATCATGTGCTCATGAATTATATGATGGCATCATTTTCCCAAGAGACTTTAGTGTTTCCTTTTTGTCACTCATGTGTTGCGTTATTTTTTTCAAGGTGCTATAATTTGTTATTGATGTTGTTGTTATTGTTGTTGTGGGTATTCTAACTCATACCATTTGTTGACCTCTTTTCATGGCTTCTCACTTATGGTAATATATAGTGATGGAGTACTGGGGTCTATCATATACAGACGTGGGGGTATAATGGAACATGCATCCCTGCATCCAGACAAAAGATGGACTCCCAATGAAACTGTTGGACATGTGTAGATAATGGGATGCTGGACTGTCCGACATTGTCTGTACCAACAATGTCAGGGTACACTTAAATAAGATACTGATAGAATTATGATTCCTTATGAAGGACTACACTATTGTAACAAAATGGGGAAAATCTGACAGGAGGTGGGAGTTTGGGGGGGAATCCCAGCCTATACAAAAATGTACCACATAATTCAAAAATAAAAATAAAAATATTTTTTCAAAAAGTCAATTACATCAGAATAGGAATCTGCTTCTATTTTAAATAATAAGACATTCTTTACTACAGATTCTAATATATATTTTTATTATATAAGTGACAAAACATTTTCAGTGAAATTAAAAGCATGACCTATTGATTGCACAAGTCTACAGTGAAAAGTAATTTCACTTGGTGTGTATCATATTTTATAAAAAAAAAAAAGAATGAAACCAGAAATTAAAATTTCACATACCTGATGCTGTTTATTTCCATTTCTATGAAGCCATTCTTGTTGTTCCTTGAATGTTGTTTTAATAGTATCATGTGTCACAGAAGTAACATTTTCTAATTCAGGTCTCCTAATTTGATCAACAGAGTGCTTGTTGTGCAATTTTGGTATGGGTTTTTTCTTACATCTGCCTGTAACAGTAAAGCATGCATTATTATTTAAATCGTATATTTCAAATCTTTGGGTAAGCCTCAAATTCAAAATATATTCTGGGTCATTACAGTGAGTCATTTCCAATGTCCAATCCAGTTAAACATATTTTGGCTAATATGGATTGGCCTTTGCATTGATAAGTCATTGGTAAGTATTGTAGCTAGAGGAAATCTATAATAATCTTGAATAGAAAATTATTTTAGTGATTGAAAATTTAGGTTAACTTTTTATTGAATGCTTACTTCTTTAAGAAAACTTTCTGTCTCAATTATTAACTAACTGCTTGGGGGGAACAGGGATATCTTCTTGTCTTTGGGGAACAGATTTAGGTGATCAAGCTTGGTTATACTGAGCTAATGAAAGTATAAAAGCAAATAAATCATTGGTATAATCAAATAACTTCATAATTTTGGCTGGTTTTTACTATTCTCAAAAAAAATTTTAAACTTTTATGAAATTTAATATCAATTTTCTAGCTTGGAAGGAAAAGGAACCTAGAGGAATAAAAAATGATTTACTTCTCCAAATTTGACCACATGACTTATTAAAAACACTGTATAACAGATATTTAAAATAGAACAAACATAGGTGCTATCAGTGAAAAGAGATGCAGGGTCCTTGTAGGATTAAAACTGATTTCCACATGTAATATTTAAGTGATACGATACACTCTTTCAGAGTAAAGTTTCCTTGGAACTATTATTTAAAACATGATCAAACCATACCAATATTGCTGAGGTATCATACAACAAATGCTGCATTTTATCATTTGTTTCGGGAAGGTCAATTCTTGGATACATAGTACTACATATTAAAAATAATTTAATATTACATCTGGGAAACAAATTATTTAAAATCATATTGTATGTAGTTTTAAATTTGTAAACTCTGTTATAAATATAAATTAAAAATCATGTTGTGTTTGAACAGATGATGAGTTATTCTTGTCCTAGCAAAACTGATGATATAGAAAACCTAAATAGATCAATATCTAAGATGGAGATAGGATCAGTAATGAACAACAAGCAAAATAAATGGCTCCATAGCTAAATTTGACTAACTTTTTAGGAATAACTCTTTTCAATTCTTTGTGAAACTACACGAAACAACTGAAACGGAGAATATACTTCCAAACACCTATGAGGCCAGCATTACCTTAATTCCTCAACCAGGAAAAGATACAACAAAGAAGGAAAACTGCAAGTACACCTAATGAATACAGATGAAAAACTCTAAAAAATAAAAAGTAGCTAACCAAAATCCAACACCATATCAGACAGATCATTCACCCAGACTGTGTAGTATTTGTTCCTGATTTACAGGAATGGATCAACATGCACAAATCAAGAAATGTTACATCACGTTAAAATATGAATAATAAAACATGATTATCACAAAGGATTCAAACAAAAGCATTTGATAAAACACAACATCCTTCTACTATAAAAATGTTAGGGAAATGGGTATAGAATGATCATTGCTCAATGCAATCAAGGCCATATATAATAAACCCACAGCCAGTATTCTATTGAATGGGGAAAGATTGTAAGAACTTCCAATAAATCTGCAACCAGACAAGAATGCTGACTCTTGCCACTTTAATCCAGTTTAGTCATGGAAACATTAGTCAGAGCAATCAGTCAGGAAAAATAAATGAAAGGAATAAGAAGGGAAAGGAGGAAGTCAAAATATTCTTGTCTGCAGATAACATGATTATTTATATATTGGGAATCAAAAGATTCTACTAAGAGACTATTAGAACTCATAGGAGAGTTTGGTAAAGCTGCAGATTATAAAATCAACATAAACTAGAAATAGCTTGAGAGCAAGATGTCAATAAAGCATGAGGACAGGTTTAAACCGACAGAGAATGAAGAGCCATGGTGAAGCAAAAACCAGGAAAAATACCAAAAAATAGAGAACAGGCTGATGGCAGGGACCTACCTGGAGACCCAGTGACATGGGAAAGCAGCAGAGACAACAGAACAGTGTTACAGTGACTAGCTACCCCAGCGAAGGTCAGCTGTTGACAATTTGTTATTTGAGCTTCACTGGTGAGCAGGTGGAAAGGGGAATTCCACTGGTGAATCCAGTGTAAAGGTGGAGACAGGAAAAGAACTGCAAGTTCTGCTGATTTGTTCGACCTGACTGCAAGCAGAGAGAGAGCGGCAGATCCCAAGCAGTGGTCAGGAACAGATTTCACAGAGTAGGCCCCACCAGAGCCACATCAGGCTCCATTTTATGTACTGTGGCTAGGGCAGTGGCACAGGAGGGACAACAGCGAGCTGTGCATGCACAAAGTCAAGAATGAACTGACTTCTGACTTAGCGCATTGTACTGTTACAACAGGGGAAGCACTAACAACTTGACATCCTATAGGTTCTACCTAAAATAGTTGCAGGTGGCACCCAGACCTAAAGGCCAGCAGACCCAGGATCTCACCAATACTACATCAGGAGCCGTTTGTGTACTGAGAGAAAGGCTGTGGGACCAGAGGAACAACAGGGTAACGCTAAGCCAGTAGTGAACTCAATTCAGGCTCAGTGCATTGCAGGGTCCTTTTGGGAAAACAGCACCAAATGATCATCCTATGGGTTCCAACCAAAACAGGTTTGGGTGGCCCTCATACCTAACTGCCAGCAGGTTCTAGCATGACCAGCATCCAGTGATTTAGGACAGCTGGTATCTCCCTAATTCCAGAAACTGCTTGAATCAGAGTGGGAGAAAGACTGCAGGCAAAGGTGCAGCCAAAACATGAGATCACAGAAGATAGTGAGTGGAATCCAGGAGCTGGGGCTTTGCAGACTGTGGTTGAACATTCAGAACGTTAGTAGTAGCACATGCTGGTGTGGATGTGGTTAGAAAGGTACCCTCCTTCGTTAGAAAGGTGGGAATGTAGACTAGTATAGCCACTATGGAAGTCAGTATGGGGAGTGGGAGTGCTAAGAAAACTGAAAATGCACCTGCTGTATGAGCCAGCTATCCCGCTTCTGGGAATATACAAAGAAAGGGAAGTCTGCATATAAGAAAGTGATCTGTTATCCTGTATTTACAGCAGCACAATCTAAAACAGCAAAGACACGGAAACACCCCAGATGCCCATCAAGGAGAAATGATTAAAGAAACGGTGGTACATCTATCCAGAAATGCTATTCAGCTATTAAAAAGAATGAAATACTACCATTTGCAGCCAAATGGTCCCAGTTAGAGACCATTATGTTCAGTGAAATAAGTCAGTCCCAATGGACAAATATTATATACTCTCTCTGACATAAGGCAGCTCTTCACACAAAACACAAGATCAATAGCCCTTTCAATGCTGTTTATGCTACATCTCAGGGATTTTGATAATTTATTTTCATTTTTTTTTAAAGTTTTTGTCTTTCTTCTGAATTTTGTACCTGACTCATAGGTCACAGAGTAACATCATTGGTTAGGATTTGGAGGAAAAAAACCTTGAACCATGTTCATGGGAATGTAAACTAGTGCAACTACGATGAAAGTCAGTATGGAGACTCCTCAGGTATATGAAAATATGTACCATAAATTTTCATAATCCCAGGAGAGGCATCCTTTATCTGGGAATTTGTCCAATGAAATTAAGTGTGTATATGAGAGCGTTATCTGTATCCCAAAGTGTATAGCAGTTCAATTCACAATAGCTAACATATGAAATCAATCCACATGGCTATCCTCTGATGAGTAGTTAAAGTTATTATGTAATATGCAAGCACTATGTTATACAACTCAACCATAAAGGAAAACAAAGTCTCATTTTTGTAACTAAGTGAATCCATTTGGAAATCATTATGGTTAGTGAAATAAGTCAGTCCAAAGAAAAACAAATAAAACAAATATCATAGGTTTGCCCCAATCTAAGAGAATTAATGCACAGTGTGCAAAAAAAGGAGTGTTTGTGAAATTAACATCCTAGGGTTTGATAATATTTTTTGATCTTTGTCTACACTCGTGAGGAATGGTAGGTTGTTTTTCTACTTGCTATGTGTTTACAGTTTTACCCAGTCGAATGCTAAACATGTGACTATAACATAAAATGAAAATACGCCATTGTAAAAACTCAGGGGAGAAAAAAAGAAATAAGGAAGATGGAGGAGGGGTTAGGGGCTGCAGGCAGGTGGGATGGTGGGTGGCATGTGTCGCTCTGCCCCTAAAACTGTGTCATGTGCAGGTGAAATTTATTCACTTTATTTAAATAGATAAGAAGCCAAAGAAACACATACTGTCTTCACCTCCTACTTTTTCTTTCATATTATTTTCTCTTTTATCTTCTGTGCTGGATTGATCGGCACGTTTCTTCAAAGATCTTTTTGAAATATTCTGTTAACATGAACATCAATCATGAGTTGTATGGACGCTTCATCTATGTTCTAAGTAAAATCAGAACATCGCCTTTGAAAAGCATTATTAGACAAAAAGCAAGAAAAGCATATATTATAAACCAAAACATTTCCATAGAAAAGCTCACACAGATCCTCCATGTAAGTCTTTATCATAATGGAAGTATTCTGTAGAGTGAGTACTGAGGATCAGTGGAAAACTGATTATCAACATGAATATTTCGGCAATGAACTAACTTAAAAACTCAAATTTACATTCCATCTCCCATTACAAAAAGAGGACATAACTAAATCACTGCAGAGCTCTACTTAGTACAGTTGATAAAATATATAATTAATCATTTAAGTATTTATAAGATATTTTTAAAGTTTAAATAAGATACAAGCAATAATTGACTCCAAAATACACAATAATGGACATAAACAGAATATCACAGAAGCTATACACTTATGTGCACAGTGGCTTTGAAATTCTGTTTTCTATGTATGTACTGGAGAAGTGAAGAAATATAGAGGAAAGAGACAGATGGAAACATACTGTAAAATGTATCTGCTCACTCCTAGATTATCATCAATTGCCAAACCTGCGCTACACCAAATCTAGAATACAACAATCAATCATAAACTAATGTGGATGACAGGAACACAGTTAAATGACTTTGTCTCTTTCCTACAAGGATTCACATTAGCAGTAAGCTGGGACTGGGACTGGGACCAAGACATTAACTCAGGTACAGTAATAAAGGTTGTTGCCATCCTAATGTGAGCTCATAAATGCAAGACAGAATGTCTGTTCCCTGAATATTAATTAATAAAATGCTGAATCAATAGAATAAATGGTTGGATGAAATGGAAGGATAGCAACAAAAACTTCTCTTATGTTATCCTTAAAGAACAATAACCAAACACTTGTGTTAAAAACAATACATAACATTTTTTTCAGGTAAGAAATACTGTGAAATTATGGAGCAACATTTGGTAATAATCAGAGTATTTTCAGTTCAGCTTCTTATGTGTGTGAAGCACTCATGTGTACATTTTGTTTTCTATATGCAACACTGTACAGTGTTGACTGTTGTGATGGTTATCTCACTTAATGCTCCTTGATCATTTCTAATAGTGGAGATTAAATTATTAATAGATGAGATCTACTATCATTTCTGTTCAGAATGCGTTCTCCTCCTAGGCATTCATAGGGATGGCTCCTTGTCATTCTTATGTTTGGAAGTATCAAAATGAGCATGGAAAAAATCCCTCAGGAAAAAAATGTCATGTCCATACACCACATAAATTCCCTCAATATTCTTCAATCAATATTACGTGATTCATTTAATTAAGTATTCATAGCTAATTATTACTCACTGGTAACTTGATTTTCTGTTCTAATAAATGATAGTAAATAGCCCTCAACTTGTATTTTTGTGTTTGAGTTCCCAATTACATACTTGGTACTGAGCAACAGAATTTATGCAAACTCACAATACTGAACACATCACCAAAAAAAAAAATGCTTCAAGTGCAAAATTACTATACTTCAATGGGAAGATTCCAACAATAGATTACTGAAAATGAACACAGCTGAATTCCATGAAGATCTAAGAAACATCCTTCCTTCAGTGCAGGCCCTGTGTCTCTAATCAGCAGCTGCTTGAATCTGACGGGTTACAGTCTCCAAACCCATCCCACGGTTCCCATCACAGGTTGTCAGTATATGTTACTGTCAGGATGGCAACCATAAAGTTTTTAAATGTGACTTGTTTTCAAAAATCTAATCAAAACACAACCATGACCAATTTGTTGTCATGAATTTATTTCCTATTAACAGTGCTTATCAGGGTTTCAGAAAAACTTTCAATCTTCTGCTTTGTACAGTCCAAATATATTAATACATTTATATATTATTATATTATATAAATTATATATAGCAAAACCAATGCTATACATACACATATATGCATTATAAAATGTGTATATTATATACTATAATGTATATATACATATATACATACACATATGAGTTGTATATGTGTATTGTATATATGTAATATATAATACATGCATATTATACATGTATATAATGCATGTGTATTATACATATATTACACATGTGTATATATTGTATGTTATATATAACACATACATTTCTACAATATAATATAGAATTATATGTTCTATATTATATTATAATGATATATAGAACAATACATATATATATAATTACATATATATATAATAATGTCCTGGTAAAATAAAACACAGAGAATGAAATGATTCTTAATGTCATTAGAAGGCACCCAAGTATAACTCATGATCACACATTGTGCCACGGCTTGAGAGGAAAGGATCTTCACTATTTAGAGATTCTGATTAAAATTCAACTAATTCTTTATGTCGAAGTTTTACTCTTTCACTCTGTGATACTAGTTTTACAAAAGAAAGCCTAAAATTAGGCAACTGTAGTACGCATTAGTGAGGTACTTACAAGTAATTGACTTGCTTACAGGATGAAATGTAAATAATTAGTTTCTTACAGTCATAAACTAAAGGGAGAAAGAAAGAGGAGGAAAAACCTATTTCCAAGAGGTTTTTCAGGTGGTTACAACACTTGACAAAGAGCTGCTTTGATTTAATCCTACACTCCTACTCAGAATGGCAAGTTTCCTACAAATCTGAACCCAGGGAGGCTGCAGCTTATGATATGAGTAGTATAGTCTCAGAAACCTGTAAGGGACACCTGAATTGAATTTCCGGGTTGACTCTCCACTTCAAGCTGGTCATGTTACAAGAATTACAGACATATAGGAATTGACCCATAGGATCCAGAGAAGCTCCCCATGTCTGAAGTGACACATGTGTATATATCTCAGCTTTTTTCCTCTATGCCCTTAAAACCTTCAGCCAAGCACAGGATGTCTTAGAAAGAAGAGACAGGCTGCAATAAAGTTTTAACTTTTAAACTGTGCCAGGCTAAGGTGAGCATTAACAGCAGCTTGGGACACGGGCTCTGCATGTAGGAGTGCCTTATCCTATTCTGCTTCTGTTCGAGCTTCCTGGTAATGTTCATCCTAAGAGGCAGATAGTCACTTCATTGTATGAGACTGTGCCATCCCTATGGAGCGTCAATCAAATTCCAATCTTGGAGCTAGAGTCTGGCCTACTCCTGTGATTGCTTCAAGTATTTGTGTAGTAAATCAGTGGATGGAAGAAACCTCTGTTGAACTGCCACTTGAGTAAATTGAAATCAATAGATATTAAACCGTTAGGCATTTATTATTAAAATTTCTTACTAAAATTGATCATAATATCCTTGATGATAGTTTCCCATTTCATAAGATTGCTCATAAATAATGTAAACTGAAAAACAATAAGTAAGCAAGACCAAATTTTCTCCGTCTAGAATGTCCTATCCCTAGGATTTCATGGGGCTGGTTCCATCTCATCATTTAGTTGGAAGCATTACAGTTACATTCCAAAAGATTTTTAAGCACACATAATTCCACTTGTAGTCCATGTTAAGGAAAAACTTCAGTGTTATATCCCCCCAAATTCTCTTATGTCATTTCATGAAGCACTTATGCCAGCTGATTAGTACTTGTTCATGTCTTATTCTGTTCCAACCACCACAGCAGTAACATCCTTGTGTATATTTTGTTTAACTGTTCCAGCATATAACACATTCTCAATAACAAAATTTTGAAATCAACACATATGAACTCTTCCCAACGCAAATAGCAAGGCTCAAATTTCTTTATTATTAATAATCATGTTAACTGTAGCATAATAAAACTTGTGTGTTCCATTTCAGTATTCAACATGCATATTCCAGGCATCCTGCATTTTTTTGTAGATGCCTCACGGCCTTCAGATTTTCAAAGGTCTGTTCTCAAACTTTCTTTTCTTTCCTTTTTTCTATATACATACTATACAGTTTACAATTCTTTTTTTCATTTTTTACAAATTTTCACATTGCACAGTCCTAACTATTTACTATTGATACCATCTCTCTGTGTACATTCACAAATTGTTCATACATTTACTTTCAAGACCTCAGAACTTGTGCTAGAGTAGCATATTCATGATATTCACGTGGTTATAACTACAAAGATGTTGCCAAAACCACCATGCAAGGGTTGTACCCATCCAAGGATTCCTACCTGCACCACCTCACTGCCTACTATCACCATAGGACACATCACCATTCTCTACGTATATGAATACTGACATGGCTACCTTAAAGGTAGGCAATGCATTTTATGCTCACAATGTTTTCTATTAAAGTGCTACACAAACCCAAACCCCTCTTGCTAGAATCTATTTTAACATTCTCCAATATTCTTCATTCTTTAAATGTTCCTTATGTAACAATAATTCACAACCCACATTTAATTATAACCCTTGAAATGCCAGGTGTTTGTTTCAGATGCCAACCAAACATACAAGCCAAACTGAAAAATTATGAATGAAAGATTAGTTATCCATATAGGTAACACAGAGCAAGACATCTGGCATAAGCTGAGATTAAATAAATACTCAATTTTTAGATAAACAATTTTAGAATCCACACTTGGTTCATTGTGTCATCAAGGTCATATTTTTAGAAATGTTTACTATAATGAATGCAATATTTGCATCATGTAGATTTGTAACAGTGTACAAATGAATCAGTAATATACTAATTATATGAGAAAATATAACAAAACAATTCCTAATGGCCATTTACAGAGGTGAGAAATAAAATCAAATTATTCCACTCATAAGCTTTTGCCATAGTGCCTTGGACAATGTGTAGGACACATATAAATAACATGGAAATATTTGGGTTTCAATTCTAGCTCTGGACCTGTATTTAAAAGTCCTGATGCTATCCACAGCATGGCCAGTTGCACATGCAGGATACAATGATACATTAGAACCTGCCGAGGACACCTGATACCAGAACAGAGAATGGAGGACAGAACAAATCGTTCAATTGTCACAGCCAAGTGTTGGCAGTGAAAATCTAGACAAATGGAGACTCAAAGGTGTACTATGTCAATCAGTGGATTCTGGAGAGATTTCACCGTGCTTCGAGTGCTGAGATCAGCAGCAATTCAGAACTGTTGATCTATCAAAACAACTTGAGCAGTACCCTTGGAGCAGGCCCATGTCAGAGACCCTGGGATGGGTGGGAGGCTGGGTGAGGCTTCTCTCTTTATCTCCCCCCTTACCCCAGATACGGGGGTGGGGGGAGGGAAGAAAGACAGAATGTGGAAACAATGGTCTTACCTACTTTTCTAGAACTTGACCCTTTGCGCCCTAATCAACTATGTAAAGATTATCAAAATAAATATAATAAAAAAAGAAAAAGAAAGAAAAAAAAGTCCTGATGAGGTTGGCCAAGCTGTGCAGACCTTATAGACATGGGGGAGTGAAGTGCCTTATGAGTTGGGAGTGAAGTACCTCGTGACATCTATATATATGTTGTCAGTTCTGTTTATCTTCTCTCTCATCACAGGTAATTTTATGAAGACATAGATTATTTAAGAACACCACTCACATTCATATTCAAAACCACCAGAAAACAAGAGACAGTACCTGATGATCTGAAGTTATCTCTGCACTTCTGTCTTCTGAACCAAAAGTTAACATTACATCTACAAAATAGATCCAAAAATCCAATAATTTAGGCACCTTTTACTGGATTGTATGTTGTTCACTTACACTTACATACAATTATGAATATTTCTAAGAAGTAAAAGAAACAGTAATAAATGATCTCCGTGGGTTTCAGCAGGGAGGAATTGATCCTATAAAAAAAGTAAGACGCTAAAAGATAGAGAGCATGGATAGACACCATGTCAGTTAAAGCAACAACATTTAACAGAGCTTTTCTTTGAAAGATACTGACCACTGCTTTTGTTCTTCACCTCAGCAACAGGGGGTATTTGCAGGGTACTATAAATGATAGCTACATCCTTAGCCATTTTTCCATTTTTTTCCGCTGATGTATTTTCCTAAAGAAAGAAGTAACGGTACAGATTCAACAAACACACATTCAAGTGAAAACAGTGATCCAACACTCATTCACACATCCACTCATTAAGACAAAATTTACTGGGTCGAGTCATATGCAGTCTCCCACCACAAGGTTAATATATAAACATGCTGGAGTCCAGCACCAGCTGAGTTTGGAGCTCGAGAAGGGTGTGTGGAGTCGGCAATAAGCAAAGACACGCACAGTCACTTAGTGCCTTCTTGAAACAGCTCAAGAAGCTAACCTTTAAGGTCACAGTAAGCTATATTTTTTGCCATAGCAGTTTCCGCTCATACTCCCATCACTTTCATTAGTTTGTAAGGTTCTTATCAAACCATTTCCAAGAAGCCATGTTACATGTCTGGGCCAGATTCCAGGGCAATGGGTAGGCACACAATAAGGCCCACCCACCAAGACATTATCAATAGCAGTAACTCTCAAGCTCACATCAGTTGCAGAAGCCACCTCACAGAGGCAAATAAAAATGCCTAAATAGACTACAGAATTCTTAGTGAGGTGGTTGAGTGTCCATGCAAAAAGGGGGTGAGACTGCATCAAGGTGGTCAGAGAGAAATCTTCCTGGCCCTGCCAAACAGCTGGAAGCTCCCCCTGGGCCCTGCCAAACAGGGGAGCTGATCTCTTCACACCTTCGTGTCATCCACACTTACTGCACAGACCCCAGCATAAACAGACTGCAGGTTTCTGTCCTAAAACTGAGGTAAGATGTCTACACATAGAAAAAAAGAAGAACACAATGTATACTTAATCTGTTAGCGTGGATGTGGTGAGAAAGGCATTCTACTTCACTACTGGTGGGAGTGTAGACTAGTACAACCACCGTGAAAATCAGTATGGAGAGTACTTGGAAAATTGCAAATAAACCTGCCATATGACCCAGCCATCCCGCTCCTAGGAATATACCCAATAGAAGTGAAATCGGCATGTGAGAAGGGGATCTGTACTCCTGTATTTACAGCAGCACAATCTACAAGAGCAAAGACATGGAAACAATCCAGATGTGGATCATGGTCAGATTAAGAAAATCAGTAAGATGGGCAGTTCTGTTTGGGTTCATCTCCCTAGTTCCTGGTGTACTCCCCTCCCATCTGGCCATTGATGGAAGGCCAATCACCAGTCATTGCTGGGGTTTCTGGTCACTGCAACACCGCTCCACTCTCTCTACTGCTTTCCTGGGTCTATGGTCTCCAGGTGTCTCTCTGCCTTCAAGCTGTCCTCTACTATTTCCTGGGATCATGTCCGCTCTGCTTCACCCTGGCAAATGAGTCTCCATCTGCTTAAACCTGTCTTCACCCTACTCTACCATCTTGTCTCTCTTCTTGCCTCTATTTCAAGTATTGATTAACAATTCTTTAGTACAGATCTAAAACATTTAAATTTTTGTAAGTAATTAAATATTTTCAAAGAAGTATTAAATTATGACCTATTGATAATAGAAGTTTATTATGGTAAATAATTTCACTTGGCTTACACCATGTTATTAAAGCAAACAAAACAATACAAACCCAGCTATTTGAGGTTTGACTCACCTGTGGTTGTTTACTTTCATTTATAGCAAGGTTTTCCTTCATTTCTGTGAGTATTGCTTTTATGTCATTCTGTATTGAAAACTTGACATTTTCTAATTCAGGTTCACTGAGTTTATATTCAATGTCATTGTAATGAACAACAAAATTATTGCTAATCCTTTCCTGTAATGTTTTTTCCTTATATTTGCCTGTAACAGAAGAGATATGAGGTTTTATTATTTGATTCAAATGCTTCAATTCTTCAGTTTGGGTAAACCTGAAATCCAAAATGTTTTCTTCACCACTTCAGTGGGTCATATGTCCAATGTCTAATTCAGTTAATGTCACTTTAGTTAATCATTTGCACTGGTAAGTACAGTGCCCTAGATAAACAGATATTTAAACACATCACTTACTACTCAGAGGAAAGCTATAATCCTCATAAAATAGAAAAAACTTATTTTAACAACTAATATTTTAATCTTAATCTTTCATTGAACATTTACTTATTTAAGAAAAACCTCTGACTATCCAAATTTTTATCAAAGTACTTGGAGAGACACTAAACATGTTTCTCTGTTGAGGGAACCAATTTAAGTGTTTTAAAATGCATGCTGATTGAACCTACCAAGCTCATAAAAGAACAAAAGCGAAGAAGTCACTGGGACAGATCAACAATGGTTTTGCCACTTATCATCACTAGTTTAAAAAACTTATAACTTCTGTGAAATATGTCATTCTCTAGGTAAGAAAGAAAAGTAAAGGAGTAGTGATATTTTATGGCCTGTTTCTACAAATATGACCATATGACTCATAACACTCTGTTAACTGGCAACTAAAATAAAATACACACATATACATGCATATCTATGCACAGAGACTGAAATTTTCATTTTGTATCAATAAAACTGTAAGATTTAAACACCGTAAGACATATGAAAAATTCAAAAAAACAAATCCAAAAATGTAACTTTAAAGGCCATTCTGACACCAATTGGTCACTTTAGTGTTTAAAGTGGTTATTTAAAATTGTGATCTGACAATCCCTATAGTTCTTGGTGTGCTCAATCAAAGAAATGATCGAATAGTAAAAGTTATTCCCCCAAACTCAACAAAAACATCCAACCCAGCTACAAACAGGTATATTACAGGGATAGGTGGTTCTCAAAATACCACAAATGACCAACAGATGTATGAAAATTTACAGTATCACTAGATACCAGCGAAGTGTAAGTCAAAACCACAATGAGATGTCACTTCATCCACGTCAGAATGGCTTTTATTTCTCATGTCTTTCTTAATACTCATTTCTTGTTTTTCCTGATCATAGATTATCTTGAAATGGAACTGATACTTCACTTCCTTCAGGGCACCAATACTGCAATGCATTGATAAGATAATCAGCTTAGTACCCCATAAAGTATCTTTTTCCTTGTTATGCATTTAATAAAGAACAGTTTTTGAATAATAGTAAATATCAGCATTAAATTTCTTATGTAAATATTCTGTCAAATGATTTTTTAAAATAATCCTTACCTTCCAACTGTTCATGTATATCTTCTTTTTTACCTGCCCCCATAGGTCCATCAGCATCTTTCTTCAAAGATCTTTTGGAAATGCACTGTTAAATTTAATGTTAATAATGATTTGCACAAAATTTCCTTCTATGTTTAAGAAAAAAAATTCCATTTTGAAGGGATTAAACAAAAATCAAGCATATATTAAAAAGCACAACATTCCCACTGAACATTCCTATGAATTTATAGCACCAAGCTCCACCTTTATGTTCAGGTGAGACCTTATCCTTAACTCGGTATGGGAGGCCAGAGAGAGCAATATCATTAATGAACTACTAACACATATATTTTAGCAACTTATGTACTCAACTCTATGCTGCTTTTCTCAATAAAACAAGAAGATATAATTTTTTAAAATTTTTAAACTACAGTCAGGACAGTAGTTAAAATATATAATTAAGATACTTGAAGGATGGGTTTTTATGATAGAATATTAAGTATGATGAGAAACTTCAAAATATGTCATACTGAGTATAAACAGAATATCACGGATGTTATACATTTATGTACACACTGAGAAACACTTAGTTTCTTCTTTTTTTCTTTATTTGAGAGTAAAATACGGGGAAGAGAGTGTACAAATGAATTCAGTCACTGGTTTACTCTTCAAATGCCACTAATTTCCAGACATAGACTAACACCAAAGCTGGTAGATAGAAAATCAACTATAGTCCCTAAAGTTGTAGAAAGAACACAATTACATCAGCATATACCTGTTTCCTACCATGATGTACCTAACAGGAAGCTATAATTAAGCATACAGCCAGGATATCAACCCACATGCTAAGATATGGATTGCTGGTATACTAACTGATCTCTTACATGCAGATAAATGCCTTTTCACCTAATTATTACTTACTTTTTTATTGATTACATTTCATTTTGTGACACAGTTTCATAGTCTCTGGGATTTCCCCAACCCTTCCACATCCCTCCCCCCATGGTGGATTCCTCCACCTTGTTGCAATATTACAGTTCAAATCCAGTCAAGATTCTTTCATTGCAGGCATATACCAAGCATAGAGTCCAGCATCTTACTGTCCAGATACATTCAATGGTTTCTTGGGGAGACCATCTCTGGTCTGAGAGCAGAGCTGGCAGAATATCATCCCGTCCAGTGAAAAGCCACAACATAACATCAACAATAATGTATAACATTATGGAGTTAATTGACATGGCATTGAGTAACCAATATGTTAAAAAATGCAGGTTCTTGACCACATCCTGTGACTACTTCATTGACATTTCAATTTTAGTTTATATACAACCAGCTTCTATACACCTTAAAATGGCTATAGGGTATTATTCAGCTGTCTCGTGTCTATTTTCATTTTAGTATTTAGCAATTTATAGTGTGAAAGCATAATTTTTACTGAACTTGGCAGATTTTAGGCTAGTCTAAACTGGCTTATTATTACTTAATGTTTAATCACAAAAAAGATGAAATGAAAGGATAATAAGTAAAACTTTCCTTTACATTGTGCCAAAAGAAAAATAGCCAAATACTTGTATCAGATTTTACACACAACTCTCTGGAAGAAATAGTGTGAAAGTATACAGCAAATTATAATACTACCTACCTTTAATATATGTCAGGCACTTATTTACACATTTTATTTTTTGTACAATAATATGAAAAAGGCTGAGAGTCGTGGTAATCCCGTTTTATGCATTTTATTCATTTCTGATAACAAAAAATGATAAAAAGGTGATCTAGTTTCATCCCAGAATTTCCTCCTTGATAATCATGGGAATTATTCCTGTTCCTTCTTGTGCTTGCCCTCATCAAAATCAATATCATGAAACTGTTTATGAAAACAGAATTCCACTCCCAACATCATTCCCATCCTTAGCATAAACTCCTACAACGTATTAACCAATACTTCTTTCATTCATCTTTACAAACATTCAAATATAGTTACTAGTGATTGTTAATCTTCCAATAACCACAGTAATAATCCTCCGCTTGCATAACCAGTGTCTGAGTCTCAGTGTGTGTGTATGTATATGTTTCTTAGTTCTCTGCCTCTTACGTAGTTCTTAAATCATGGAAAAAGAAACAAGAAGCTGTACATAAAACTTCCAAGAACAAGAGACAGTACCTCCGACTTCAATATGGATATTACAGGCTCATCATCAGATCTTAAGGAAGATGTGGTATCTAGAAAGTATTGGCAGAGATCCATTAATGAGAACATGCGTGACCATTTCTTTTAAAAATAAATGTAAATATCCATCTCATTCCAAAAATATTAAAGTTAAAGGTAAAAGCAATAAAGAGTTTCAGCTTGTAAAAGTACATTTAGCATGAAGATATTAAGCATATAAACAAACAGCAAAATGTAAACATCAAAACAATGGAAATCATAGTTAGAATAACCTGTTTGAAAAGAAACAACAGCATTCAAAAAGACAACTTTGATAGATACCAACCCATTGTATTATCTTTTGGTGACCCATTAGCATCAGACGATTTGTCTTTGGTATGCTCTCCTGAAAGAGTTAGAACAATATCCATATTCTTTTCATTTTTTCCACTGGTTGGTATTGATGTTTCTTCCTGTGGAAGAAAAAAGTTACCACAAACTAAGCAACCACAGAAAGTATTTCCTATATTTTCATGTCATGTGCACTCGCATACAAATAGTTACGTACACAGAAATAAGGCAGATTCCACCCTAGGAATTGGGGGAGGCTATACATATAGGAAACTAGAGAACATAACTGCATACAGTTACCATAAGGGTAGAAATGAATCCTCAAGTTTGGTCTTGAAAACTTGCGATATGTTGCAAGGTAGCACCCAATGTAAAACAAAGTAGAAGAAAGGCAGGTGTTGACCATGAAGAGTCTTTGAAACAGAACAACATATTGAAGTGGAGGGGGCAGGGTGTTGGGTTTACAGGTTAATCCTTCACCTGCAGCACCAGCATCCCACATGGGTCCTGCTGTGAGCTCAGCTGCTGCATTTCTGATTCAAATTCCGTAATGGACTGGGAAGGCAGAAGAGGATGGCCCAAGTCCTTGGGTCCCTGCACCCATATGGGAGACCCAGAAGAAGCTTCAGGCTCTAGGTTTAGGATTAGTCTAGTGGCCATATGAAGAGTGAACTAGTGGGTGGAAGATTCTCTCTCTCTCTCTCTTTCTCTCTCTCTCCCTCTCTCTCTCTCTCTCTCCCTCCATCTCTCTTTTTCTGTCTCTCCTTCTGTCTCTAACTTTTTCAAATAAAACAAATGTTTCCAAAAAGCACAAATGGAAAACACACCAACTGAGGAGTACCAATTTAAGAGGGCAAAATGGCCAAAAAATTGAGGATAGAAACAGAGAGATACAGAGCAATTCAAGACCAAAGGGCAGTAAACATATGGCACATTGGAATAGGCATTCTCTGTGATGAGATCCATCCTATCTCATTCACTAGTTTATCACCATAGACAAATATTCTGTAACTGCATTAATACTAACATGCTTACCATAAATATATTAACTTCATCATAGTTTCCAAAATAGAATATACATTATATATATATATATATATATATATATATATATATATATATTATACACACACACACTCCAAAATTTACTATTTTCCATACTTGGCCTTTTTCTAAAATGTCATGTCCTCTAGATACATGGGGCATTTGAATTTCTTCTTATTTTCTTGGAATCCTAAGGGATTGAAATACCATGGTTTTGATTTTCAATCTCCATGCTGCAAAAATAGAATCATCCCAATGTCCCTTAACAGAAACACTAGAAATGAATTCACGCATCTATAATCAATTAAGTTTTGATGAATAAGCTAAAATAAGTGTCTGGATAGAAAACAGTATTTTTTAACAAATTCTGCTGGGAAATTGATTATGTGAGTGTGTGAAATAACATCCCTATTTTATGCCTTATACAAAAATCAAGGATCTAATCCCACGCACTGATAACATCAAAGTACTAGAGGAAAATATTGAGTAAATCCATTAATAGGCAAAGAAGTCTTGGAGAAAAAGTCCAGAAGCATGGCAATCTGCAGAGCAAAGGAAACCCTCAACAAAGTGAAGAGGAGTATATGTGCAAACTATGTTAATCCTGGAGGATTTATGTCATGAATTTACACGAGTTCAGGAAACTCAAAATAATGACAAAAATACAACTAAGAACTGGGGAAAAGGCATGAACTGGCACTTTTCAAAGGATAAAATTCAATGATCGAAAGACATGAAAATTTTTAGCATCAATAACCACCAAGTAAATGCAAAAAAACACAATGGCCTCACCCAGATAGAATGACTATAATACACAAATCAAAAAGCAAAAAAACTCCAGTTAAGAATGTGACAGCAGTTGGGGGAAAGTAATCTTAAAACTGTGAAAGACAGGGGTTCGGGCCTTGGGGTTGGGGGCAGCTTGCAGCTCCCTGCAGCGTGGCGGTTGTTGGGGGGGGGGGTGCCCCTGCTGGGCCGAATCCAATACTGGGGACTGAGGCCAAAGCCACTGCTGAAAGGCAGTAAACGAGTCCTTGGCTTTGGGCAAGCTCTGGGGTTTTTAGGATATGAAATTGCTGCTTAGGGACACCCATGAATAAGGTCAGTTTTAGTGTATGTGAGAGATGAATTCTGGGTGATTCCCAGTAACAGGGTCATGAAACTTCTGGGCAAGTATGGGGACTGAGACCTGATGGTTTGGAGGGGAGTATACATAAAATCTATTTGGGTCAGACTGATTCGCCAACCCACATGGAAATCTTGAGATGGGCTGTTAGCATAGAGCATCACTGACTGCCGCACACCAGTCCACACTAAAGCTATGGATGAGGCCTGTCTGGCAGGGCTAAGTACCATTACTTGACTGGGTGGTGGAATAGTGGACTGATCACATTTGGCAGGTCAAGACACTAACCAGCATGAGAGAGAACTTGGTCCAGGGGTAGACTCTGTGGGGGAAGTGTGGGCCTAACCCTGTGGAAATACAAGTCCTGCTGGTTAGCTGGTGAGCTGGGGTGGCAATGGGCTAAGCTAAGAGTGACCATGGCACCTGCCATCACTTACAGGTAAAGGAACTGGTGGCAATCTGGACAGGTCAAGGCAGCACCACCCAAAGGTGCATCCTAAAATAGGATGTGGGGTGGGCCAAGCTGCAACTGGAAGGGGGTGGGCCGGGCAGGGCCAAACAAACTTCAACTCACAAAAAGAACAGAAATCAGGATGGAGCACATGTCATTCTGACCTTGACTCTTACACCAATTGGTCTGCATGAGACAGGGATACTATGCCATAACATCAAAGGCAAAGGCTAAGACAGGTGAGGGGCTAAGCCAACTGGGTCAGAGCAACCACTGGTACACGTGTAATCTAGGGCTGGGAATAGACTGTGGGGGAGCTGTAAGAGTACACCCTTGCTGGGTTGGGAATTCCATGGGAGGGTGTGGGGGGCTGGAGTGTGGGCTACATTCTGGTCTGGATATGGCTGCAGTCTCCTTGGCATAAGTGTGGACTGGGACTGGACCCACCAAGCCGGGCTAGACTCGAGCACCATTTGGTGCTCTGGAGGACCAGGATATAGGACAGACTAGGCTAAATCTCTGCCCCTGCTGAGCCATGTGTGAACTGTGTCTGGGAATGGACAAGCCTTGGCTGGAGTGAAACAGCCAACATCAAGAACTGCAATGGATGGAAGGCCAGCAATGAAGGATGGCCCGTGGAACCACCAGTACAAGCAAGACCTAGCATAGGGAGAGGTTCTGAATGAGGAGCTTGGGAAACTCCTCTGTTGGAATATAGTCCCTACAGGTGAGCCCAAGAACCATGATATGGAGTAACCCAGACTAGACCAGAGGAAGATACCCACCATCATACATATGACATGGGGGGGGGGTGGGGCAGACCAGGCTGAACCAGTTCACATCACCTGCTGGCGAATCTGAGCACCAGAACAGAGTGTGGGTCAGGCCATTTTTGGTTGCAACACATACCAGTGCACATAAACAAATGCCAAGGTGAGGTGAGCCATACCAGATGTGGTTGCAGTGCCCAAACAGCACACGTGAGAACTGAGAGGGATGAGACAAAGCCGGCAGGGGAATGTGGGCTCCCTGGACAACCACTCCCACTGGAAAGCATGAGTTGGAATGGGGGCAGACCAGACCAGGCAGGGCTACAACACCTGTGGGCCTCATGTGAGCTAGATTGGGGAAGGGCCAGATTGGGCTGACTGTTCCGACTGGTGCAAGCAAAAATTAGAGTGGGTGTGGGTTGCTTGGGCTTTGCTGCAGCATCAGATGGCAGAGGCTAGCACTGGGGGCTAATTCTGTCAAGTTAAATGCCAGAACCACCTGGAGAATGCACAACCTGGGAGTAGGAGTGGCCAGTAGGGAGATTGTGGGCACCTCCTTCATGGGTAACCACTCCCACTGGAAAGCATGAAAACCAAAACAGGGGCAGGGGTGGCTAGACAGAAAGGCACCTGCCAGTATGTGTGTGGGCTGGATAGTAGGTTGGTTGGGTTGAACTAGGCTTCAATGCCCACTGACATGCACGAGAGCTAAATGGGATGTGGAACGTCTGAACAAGCCTGCAGTACATACTGGCATGCATGGGAACCAGGGTAGGGGGAAGAACTTGTGGGGGTTATGGGGAGTCGCCCCAACTAGGCTGCAGCTCCTACTGGTTTGCATGAGGACCGAGTATGAAGTGGGTAGGATTGAGCTGGACTACAACACCCATTGGTTCAAGTGGAAGACAGGGCTGGAAACAGAACTGACCTGGCAATTGCAACGACCAGCATGTGCATAAGCTGATTGGGGCGACGGACAGTGCCAGACCCTGTACTGGCAAATCCACACAAGAATCAGGTTTGGGATAATCTCAGATGAAGTTTCTTTGGAGATCCCTCCAACTGAACTGCTGATCTCGGAACCCCAACCATGAAGAGACTATGTCAGCCAGTGGATTCTGAATAGGTTTCATTGTGATTGGAACGGCGAGATTGGCAGCAATTCAGACCTGTTGAACTATCAAAACTGCTTGAGCAGGACCCTTAGAGCGTGCCTCACATCGGGGACCTGGGATGGGTGGGAGGCTGGGTGGGGCTTTTCCCTTTGTTTCTCCCCTGGCCCCAGATACAGAGGAAAATGATGATATTCGTGTGGAAATGGTATTATCCACTTTCCTGTAGCCCTTGACCCTTTGTACTCTGATCAACTAAGTAAGATTATTTTAAAAAAACTGTGAAAGATATTATGAAATGGTTATTCAGATGATGATACTCAGAAATGGTTATTATTTATATATATTATTATATGTAATATATAACCCAATCTTCTCACTACTGTGAATTACCCAAAAGGAAATTAAATCAGCCTATGGAAGAATTATCTGCACTTACATGTTTATCACAGCTCAATTAACAATAGTTAACGCATGGAATCAACCCAGATGTTCATTAATTGGTGGATGAAAAAAATATAAATATATACTAAATTATAATACTCAGCTACAAAAAGTGAAATCTTATGTTTTGCAACAAAGTGGATGTAACAGGAAACCACTATGTCAAATGAAATAAGCCAGTCCCAAAAAGACAAATATCATATTTTCCCTGAATTACTGTAACTAATATTTGAAATACCAAAAAAATGTAATCTATAAGAGCAAAATTGGCAAGATTGTATGTAATGGAAAAACATTGCAAGCATCTCTGCTAAGATCCATAATCAGAAAAGAATGCCTATTCTATACACTGCCATTCTGTGTATTCCTGAAAGTTCTATCAGAAATAATAAGTGAAAAAAATGCCAAAATATATAAACTAGAATGAAGGAAGTCAAACTATTCCTACTTGCAGATGACATGATACTTTATACAGGGGAACGCAAAAGACTGTATTAAGAATCTACTGGAACTTATAATAGAATTTGAAATGTTATGGGGTATATAGTCAACATACCAAAGTCAATGGCTTCTATAAATTCAAACAATTCCATGACTGAGAAAGAATTTTCAAAATCAGTCCATTCACAACAGCTGTAAAAACTGTTAAAAATTTCAAATACAATTAACCATGAATATGTGCAATCTGTATGATTAAAATTATAAAGCATTGTAGAAAGAAAAAGAAGACACCAAAACATGGGAAAAGTCTCCCATGTTCATGTATTGGTAGGATGTGTATCAAAAAGTTCATATTACTGAGAGTAATTTACAAATTCAATACAATCATAATCAAAATGCCTACAACATTCTCAGATCTAGAAAAAAGATGATGATGTTGAGATTCATAGGAAAGCACAAGAAATCCTCAGTAGCTGAAGCAATTTGAAACGGCAAAAGGAAAGACAGGCATCACAATACCAGACTTCAAGACTTCCTGCAGATCAGTGGTAATAAAAAGAGACATGAGCATCAGTGGAACAGAACAGAAACCCCAGAAATGACCCCACAAAACTCCAATACATTTTTGGCAAGCAGGACCAAAATCAATCCAGACAGAAAAGACTTTCTTTTCAAAAGAAGTTGCAGAGAAAAACTGGATCTATGTGTGCAAAAGAAACAAGACCGCTATTGTACACTCTATAAAACTCAAAACAAGATGGACAAGGATCTAAACCTACGATTTGATATGATCAAAGTATTAGAAGAAAAACACCAGGAACACTCTGGAAGACTCAGCCATAGGCAAAGTTTTCTTAGAAAACATCCTAGAAGCTCAAGCAAAAAAAAAATCTAATCTAAATAACTGGGATTGTATCAAGGTAAGAAGCTTTTAAACAGAAAAAGAAACCATGAGCCAAGTGAAGAGGCAGCTAACAGAATGGGAGGAAATATTTCCAAACTACACAACTGGCAAAGAATGAATTCAAGAATTCATAATGAGCCCCAGAACCAAAACAACAAAACCAAAACATCTAGTTAAGAAATGAACAAAGGACATGGACAAACATTTTTCAAAGGATGATATTTGAATGGCTAATAAACACATGAAAAAAGGTTAAAGATCTCTAATTATGAAAAAATACAAATCAAAACCACACTGAGGTTCTAACTCATTCCAATGAGAATGGTCATTACACAAAAATCATCAAACAGGCCCAGCACGATCGCGTAGTGGTTAAAGTCCTTGCCTTGCACGCGCCGGGATCCCATATGGGCACCGGTTCTAATCCCGGCGGCCCCACTTCCCATCCAGCTCCCTGCCTGTGGCCTGGAAAAGCAATCCAGGATGGCCCAAAGCCTTGGGACCCTGCACCTGCATGGGAGACCCTGAAGATCTCCTGGCTTCAGATTGCCATGGTACCAGCCGTTGCCCTCACTTGGGGAGTGAATCACCGGATGGAAGATCTTCCTCTCTGTTTCTCCTCCTCTCTGTATATCAGCCTTTCCACTAAAAATACATAAATCTTTAAAAAAAAATCATCAAACAATGAATATGGGCAAGGACGCAGGGAGAATGGTACACCAATCCATCGTCGATGTGAATGTAAAGTGGCATAAATATTATGAAGACAGTCGATTCCTCAGGTATTTCAAAATACATCTACCATATCACCTAGCCATATCACTCCTTGAAACATATACAAACAAAGTAACGTCTGCATATGAATGTTATCTGCAACTCCATGTTTGTATCAGTAAAATAGCCAAGATATGGAGCTAACCCAGACGCCTATCAATTGATGATGGAATAAAAATATATGGTACATATACACTATGGAATACTATTCATCTACAAAAAAGATTGAAACCATGTCTTCTGCAACTAAATGGTCACAGCTGCAAAGTGCTAGGCTTAGTGATGCTTACTGAAATAAGGCAGTCCCAAAATGACAAGTATCATAATGTGCCAGAGCATGTCCACGCGCACACACACACACACACACACACACACGTAATCTGGGAGATTAACATCATGAGATTTAGCTGCTGTTTAAGTCTGTATCTATTATACTCCTCAGTAACATTTTTTTCCTTTTCATCTGTTTTCCTTTTCTTTTACTTTCTATGTCATGATATTTCTATACACCACAAGCCTAAGCTTGTGGCTGCTAAGTCAAAAGTATGACATTGTAATAATTTGGGAGGAAAATAAGGGTGGGATAATTCAGATAAATGAAGATGGAAAAGGGACAAGACAATGCTACTAAATCTGTACCAAAGAAATTGTGATGCCATTTAATATAAATTTTAGAAAGTTTTTAAAATGATGAACAGGTGTCCATACATACTATGGAATCATATATTCGTCTTGGTGGTGATTAAATAACATGAAGATGAGGTTAGTTCCCAAACTAAAACTGTTTTCTTGTATCATCCAGGTCTATTTCATTACTTCCACTCCTATCATATTAACCATATCAAATGTGTCATATACATTTGCAGAAGTCCACTAATGTCAAGGGCAATATTTACAGCATAACAAATTGTTCACTTCTTTATAAAAGTAATTCATCAAGTGCAGAAGTGAGAAAGAAAATTCAAACCTTGCTGCACGCAGGCTCTTCTCACAGTGGTTCAGACGCTAGGTGGCACACCAGCACACAATATAAAAAGGAGATTCAAGGAGGAGCCCACACAGTTGTGTCCCTGACACCCGCGTGGGAGACCTACATTGTTTCCGAATCCTGACGTCTGGGTTACACCTAGTTGTGTTTCAGGCGCTGCATCATTTGATGGATGAACTGTCTGCATTTCTGCACACATTAGTTATTTTTCTCTCTGCCTCTTCCTTAATTTTAAAAGGGAAGCAACCACATCATTCTACATCTTAGCATCAATTAATGCTCACATTTCAAAATCACGAGGAAATAACATAGCACACCTTTGGCTTTGAAGTTGATCTTACAGGTTCATCTTCTGATCTTAAGGTACACACCATATCTACAAAATGCACAGGCATGGATGAGAAAATGTATCACTATAAATGTTAAATATAGATGCATAAACTATCACCACTCATAAATATTTCAATAAGAATATTCTTAATAGCAATTAAGATGTTTAGAACGTTGAAGCTATTTCAGGAAGAAGGCAGTGCTCATGCAAACACAGCAAAACAGAAAATTAAATAAATATCATAATGGGGCTACACGTTTTAGTTTAAACGGTAGCAATCATACAGTTTTTCATTAATATATACTGACCATTAATATGGTCTTTGTCCAACTCCCCACCACAAAACAATTTGCAATTTCCTTCTTCTTCTGGAGTATCTTGGATGACAGAAATCTCATTTTCACTCTTCCCACTTGCTGGCGTTGTTGTTTCTTCCTGTGGGAGGAAAAAAACAAAACACAAATTCAACACACATTCATTCCATTGCTCAACTACTCAATACTCAGGTCACTTTGCCTAACAAGACATAAATACTTTCACAAGGTAAACTAAATATGTAATAAGAGGTTACATCATACCCCGCACCAAGTGGGAGCAGATAATGTAGGAAAACACAGAAGGGCATAATCAATCTGCCCTCCCATTGAAGTAAATAAAGTATAGCAAAGGATGAGATAACATTACACTCGGTTTGACCCTGAAAGCTCAGGAAAGGCTGCAAGATAGGTGCTACCTTCGGAAATGTAGATCACAGGAAAAATTGCAGGAAACTCGTGGGGAACAGGACAGAGAGATGCAGGAGTCTCGGACCCAACCGCAGTAGACATGTGGCTTAATAGAATCTGAACTCTCTACTTCACTTACCAATGACTGAATAACGTAATCACAAGTATACTTCAGAAAGGCCAATCTGCAAGTTCATGAAAATGAATGCATTTGGCACTGATCAGCTTTGTTAATCTTAGCATATTTAGGAGCCAATGTAGATGAAGAATTTTGATATTTGTCCAGAAAAAAAATCACCATGAAAAGCAATATGGTGTCAAAATAATATCAATGGATAGAGTACACTAAAATGTTAGAATCAAATTTTCAAAACTCAGCTAAACTCTGATACTTGCTAAATGAAAAAAAAGAGCAAAAATCACAATGTTCTATTTTTAAATTATATCTATCAACATTTGTATCAAAAAATATAAATCATAGCTTTATCATTGCTATTTAGAATGTATATTTTATTATTATTATTATTATTATTGGAAAGCCAGATATACAGAGAGGAGGAGAGACAGAGAGGAAGATCTTCCATCCGATGTTTCACTCCCCATGTGAGCCACAACAGGCCGGTACTCGCCAATCCGATGCCGGGACCAGAAACCTCTTCCGGGTCTCCCACGTGGGTGCAGGGTCCCAGTGCATTGGGCCATCCTCGACTGCTTTCCCAGGCCACAAGCAGGGAGCTGGACAGGAAGTGGAGCTGCCGGGATTAGAACAGGCACCCATATGGGATCCCGGGGCATTCAAGGCAAGGACTTTAGCCGCTAGGCCACGCTGCCGGGCCCTAGAATGTATATTTTTAATAATATGATAACATTCATTTTTTAAATTTAATGCAAATATTCAGGTCAATAACACCAACTGTAGATGCCAAAAGATGAGTCACTTCTAAAGATGATTTTCGAGGAGTTACATGTTGAAGAGCAGTGCCCAATGATGATCAGAATAATTATTTCTCTACTATGATGATGTAAGAAAGACAGTTGAAACCATCCTCCTTTAAATTCCACTTTTTATTTTCAGATTTAATAACTTGAAACGCTGGAGAAAACATAGTGAAATATATGCAAAGAAAACAGGAAAGAGAAAACCAGTTAGCCAGAGAGTGGTATATGCCTGCAAAGGCCAGAGTTAATCTTTGCAAAAACTGGAAACTTGAAACTCATGGCAGGATATACAAGTAGGTAGCAAAGACTGAAACACCTGAACCATTACCCACTGCATCTCAGGGTGCTCTCCGACAGGAAGTGAAGAATTAGGGCAGAAAGAGGATGGAAATCTGGGCACTCCAGTGTGAAATGCTGATAACTCACTGGACCTCGTAACCATTGAGCCAGGAGCTTTTCCACTAAATATTCTTTCCTAGAAATTTTTACTAACAGGATAGATAATTGAGCCAAATGAGGAGATAGTCGATAAATCGTGCATTTTATAATTTAATGTAAGAGGAAGAAAAAGTTTGGATTATCTATGCATGTCGCTAGTTCCCAGTTAAGAAATACCCTTGATAAGAGGATATTGATAACAACAGATATTAATTTAGCTTTTAGAATATTCAAAATACTTTTGCAGAAACACAAATAACCTGTTTTCTCTTATTTAAGGAAGAGTGTAAAAAATGTGTGCTTGTCACATGGTTTGACATATAACTACAAATATAGATTCACTGAATTATTACATGAGCATGACAATATATTATCCTTTCTTCAATTGTCAATTTCTTATTTGGGAACATTAATACTAATAGTAAAAATGGATATATGTGCATGATATTACAAATAAGATGAGATTATGGGAAATGTCAAACCTTAAAACAAAAATTTGAATTTAAAAATCTTTGAACAGTCTACAGAAAGATATACTACTTAGGCTTTCTCATCACGTAAGACTTATGATGCCAAGTACCTCAGAATCCCATGGTGATTCTACAGCCTCAGCACCTGATCCAGGGTTAGGTGCTATACCTACAAAATACGGTAAAATATTCATGAGTAACAATATAAGGTGTGTGTGTATAGAAATAAAAACATGCATCTCCACTCATAAACAGTTCAATAAAACAAATATAATATGGATGAACCATTTTAATGGATTGAGCACTTTCAGGAAAAGATATATATCCGCCCCACTTTTATATATAAATGCATATCTTTTATAAAGAATATACATATAAAGAAAAAAACTGAGAAGTGAAAACCAGAATGGATTTAGGCATTTCAAAATTTCTGACAGATCTCCATTAATTTATCTATTATATTATCCTCATAGTATCCATCCCTATTACCTTGCATTCTCACAAATTGTTTAATGAAAGAAATAAATTGTGCATTATTTTCATTCATTTTAGGTTCTGAAAATAATTCTTCCTGTAACAAAAGGAAACAATGAATTCAGCATACTTATTTATTCAGTTGATTTAACTCCTCATTAAGACAAAATCTACCATGTCATACCTTACTGGGTAAGACACAAAGATTAGTTTCTCCTCACTAAGGTATTGAAGACTTCTCTGCACAGCCCCCTAAAACTATTCTGTGCCTCATGTGTTGACATATGCCTTACTAGAGTTATTAGCCAGATTGGACTAGCCTAAAATGTGCCAAGTTCAGTAAAAATAATGCTTCAACACTATAAACTACTAAATAAAAAAAAATGAAAATAGACACGAGCCAGCTGAATAGTACCCTATAGCCATTTTAAGGTGTATAGAAGCTGGTTGTATATAAACTAAAATTGAAATGTCAATGAATTAGTCGCAGGATGTGGTTAAGAACTTGCGTTTTCTAATATATTGGTTACTCAATACCATGTCAATTAATTCCATAGTGTTGTAAATTGTTGTGGACGTTTTGTTGTGGCTTTTCACTGGACGGGATGATATTCTGCCAGCTCTGCTCTCAGACCAGAGATGGTCTCCCCAAGAAACCGTTGAATGTATCTGGACAATAAGATGCTGGACTCTATGCTTGGTATATGCCTGCAATGAAAGAATCTTGACTGATTTGAACTGTAATACTGCAACAAGGTGGAGGAATCCACTATGGGGGGTGGGGATGTGGAAGGGTTGGGGAAATCCCAGAGACTATGAAATTGTGCCATAAAATGAAACGAAATAAAAAAAAAATCTACCTTGTCTACCAAGTCACGGCACTCTCTTAGGAAAGATAAACATGTTAAGCCATATGGGAAGTGGAAGGAAAATTACTTTGGCGGCAGTTCAGTACACTGGAAGGATATTGACGTGTCCCTGCTAGCACACACTGTAATGCAGTGATGAGTAGAACACTTTTTTCCAATTTGAACATACGTGCTCTTTCCAGTTGTTAAAGGCCTATTGATACATATATAAAAATATTATAAAGAACACTTGATATATAGGAAATGTAATTTAAAAGTTGCTTTTTAAAAAAAGGAAACATTTATGTTTAATGATCCAGACTAGAGTTTATCCTCCCACTTTCTGTATTTTAGTAAGCTTCGCTTTTAATTTCATTTTCCACAAACTTTGTGAAGTACCTATATGTGTATCCTGGGAATTTCATAGTACTCTGACTTCACTCATACTCATAAAGTTAATCGTAAAAAAAACCTCTCTCTGCAACTACTAAATTCCAAAAAAGGGACAAAATGTAGTCCATCACAATAAAGATGATTTCATGTTTTCCATTATATTTAATACCTCATTACTGTATTTAGATAGTATCTCCTATTCAGTCTTACAAAAAGCATTAAGAAGTTTTAGTAAGACACTGAGCACTTGTTGTGAAGAGAAGGGTCATAAAACATATTAAACATTATGGCATTTCTACCATGTTTTCACTTTGCAATAAAGTGACATTAATTGTATTAACTCTTGAGCACCACTACTTCAAAACTTCTGTCACTTCATACAGAAACTCTATAACCATTATAAAAAAACCTTTATTACTCCTCCCCCACCCTTATTCACTAGCAGTCTCTATTCTTTCTGTGTCCATAAAATTGTGTATTGTTATTTTATGTGAACCAGTGGGTGAAAGATCTCTTTCTCTCTAACTCTAATGAATAATTAAATAAATAAATATTTAAAAAAAAATGATACATTGGGCCCGGCGGCGTGGCCTAGCGGCTAAAGTCCTCACCTTGAATGCCCTGGGATCCCATACGGGCGCCAGTTCTAATCCCGGCAGCTCCACTTCCTGTCCAGCTCCCTGCTTGTGGCCTGGGAAAGCAGTCGAGGATGGCCCAATGCATTGGGACCCTGCACCTGCGTGGGAGACCCGGAAGAGGTTCCTGGTTCCCGGCATCAGATTGGCGCGTACCGGCCCGTTGCAGCTCACTTGGGGAGTGAATCATCAGATGGAAGATCTTCCTCTCTGTCTCTCCTCCTCTCTGTATATCTGACTTTGTAATAAAAATAAATCTTTACAAAAAAATGATACATTATTCTAAATACTCATGTTAGAGTAAACATGTAGGATAACAATGAAAGGTGTGATTCACTAGCTCTGCCGTGATGAAGAAAACAGCCTGGAATTATCCAAGCCTCCACTTGGCCTTCAAAGAACAAGAAAGGATGTGAGCTAAGAGTAGACAAAGCTCATGGGGAGCACATGTGTAGGGACTTCTCAGTAAGGTTAGCATGAGCAAAAGAATGAAATAAAAAGCAAAGAACATGTCAAATGAGAGCACCAAAGTCAGGAGGTAAAACTGCACCATGCTCAGCTTGTTACAGGAGTAAATCAGGACCAAGCCTCAACAAACAGGTGGCAAACTAGAATCTGAACTCTCTCCTTCCTGAATAATGATTGTGTACTCCACTCATAAATGTGATTTACAAAGGTCAAACTTACACAATGTACAAAGGCAAGGAAATATGGCCACTTTAGCACCTCACAGATTTGGGAAACTTAAGAGCAGCACCTCGATCAAAATTTTATTACAAAAATAAAAAAGGAAAACTCAATCCAAGATGAGATGTTATAAAAAATTACAAACATGCACACAATAAGCTACAATAGCATACTTAAATTTTGCAAAACTCAAGTTTGGGTAGCTGGAAAGTGGAAACAAAAATCATGATAATCATGGTTTTATTTTAATTATTATCAGCTTTTGTATCAAGGATATAAAACAAAAAATTTATTCATCTAACTTGCAACATTACAGCAACATGCAGTTTTAAACTTCATGAAAAGTTTTAAGCCAATGAAACCACTCAGAGATGCTGAAACATGAGACTTTTTAAAACAAATTCCAAGTTTTTCAATGTTAGAAGAGCCCATGATAAGAGGAAGATTTTTTTTTTGTACTATGATGTCAAAAAGACATGGGAAACTACTTTCCTTTGATTTCCACATAGTTTCCAGATGTTTGTTGTTCTTATATTTTAGGGTCAGCAAAACAAAGAATAGATACCTGGAAAATGGGGAGATAGTAACAGAAAGAGAGAGAGAAAGAGAGAGAGAGAGATCTAGCCAGAGTAGCACTGACGGCTTTTAGTACCCATATGCCTGCACAGGTCAAGGCTGTGATTCCCTAAAATCAGGAGCTGGTGTTTGAGTGCCTATCTCCTGAGCTGGCAGCAAAGACTGAACTACTGAGCCACCACCCACTGCATCCTGGGGGCTCTGTGGCAAAGTGATAGAATTAGGGTAAAAAAGATGACAGAACTTCTCCAATGTAAGATACAGATAGCTCATCTGACCTGCTAGCCATTGGGCCAAGAGCTTACACTTAAATATTCTTCCTAAAATATTTGTTGACAGGAGACATGGTTGATGTAAAAGGCCATACAATCACAGAACTTTGACTTCATGCAGTTTATATAACTTTAAAATAAGAGCAAGAAAAAGTTTAGATTACATATGCATGTCAAGATTCCTTCATTGCAAGCATATACCAAGCATAGAGTCCAGCTAAGAAATACTTTGTGTAGCCCAAGTAAAAAAAGGTAGGTATAAAAACGGTTATTTAGTTTAATTATTTAGTTGATAAGTATCCATTTTTGCAGCTTTTACATATAACAATTTCATAAAATGATTGTAAAAGCTGTCCCACTTTGTAGGCCCTGTTCATTTACACATTAAAACAATATAATGAAAAGGTAAAATGATTCACTGTGATCTCTCTCCAGGATGTCCTCCTCTTAGAATTTCACAAAAACAGCGTAATTTCTTCCATCAATTGGCAACACAATAGTCAAATTCCCAAATATTTTCTGTGTCTACATATTATTATACCACCTCATTATGCATCCTAAGAAAAAAATTCCTTTAATAGTCTCTAACCTAAATTTTTCTCTGTCTGTATATTTATATGAAGGACTTCTTTTGACCTGGCACTTCATGTTATTTGTTGTTCTGTTCCAGTTGCAGTAGCAGTATTCCTCATCTTGTAGATTTAGTGACCACATGCCTGCAAACATAACTTGTTTCAAACTATAGGTGTATTTCAAAGTGAAAGCGTTTAAAACACCATTTTGAGGACTCCAATGGCAAATCATTTTATTCCTCTCACAAAGATGCAATCTTTGGGCCAACATTGTGGCTCAACTGGCTAATCCTCTTCCTGCTAGTACTAGCATTCCTTGTGGGCACCAGTTCATATCCCAGCTACTCCAGTTCCTATCCAGCTTGCTACTAACAGCAGCAGAGGATGGATCAAGTCCTTGGGTCCCTACACCCACATGAGAAACCTGGAAGAAGCTCCTGGCTCCAGGCTTCAGATTGGCTCAGCTCTGGCTATTATGGCCCACTGGAGAGTGAACCAGTGGATGGCACATCTCTCTGTCTCTCCTTCTTTCTGTAAATGTGCCTTTCAAATAAGAAGATCTTTTAAAAAATTAGTTACCACTCACCTGCTCTATTCTCATCCTTTCCTTGATACTGCTTACCATAGACTGTACTTCAATTTAAAAATAAATGCTTCCTAGTTTAGCTCAGTGAATGATTATCACTGTGATAATTCCATATTAAATTTGCACATACACCTTGCTATTTAAAATCATATCTTCAAATATTTTCATTATGCTTAACTTGCTTTATATTAATGCCACTTGTAATGTGACCATATATTTGACAAATGGTGCATTTGGAAGTGCTTGAAATGGAATAATCTGTTACTCTTTTTGGTAAGCTTAATGGCATCTCAACCTTACTATTTTCAATGTTCTACATTGACCTCATTAAATGCAATGCGCAGCTGTTACACTCATTCAGCAGTACAACAGACCATAATTCATTACTAATTACATAATAAAATCTGTAAGGATACAATCTGTTTAAAATATTTAATTACTTATTTGAAATTCAAAATTATAGAGAGAGACGGTGAAAGGCAGAGCGAAGTCTTCTACCTGCTGGTTCATCCCAGATTGTTGCAAGGATCATATCCAGGCCAGACTAAATCCAGGTACAAGCCATTTCCTTTCAGTCTCGCATGTGGATGGCAGGTCCCCAAACACAGACCATCTTCTGCTCCATTTTTCAGGCCATTAATATGGAGCTGCACCAAAAGTGGAGTGGCCAGAACATGGACTGGCACCAATATGGGATGTCAATGTTACAAGTAGTGGCTTTACGCACTATTCCATAATGCTAGCTCCACAATACAATTCCTAATTGGCATGCATTGTGTTTATTAGAGAAGTAAACATTCCCCTTGGCAAGTACTCTTCCTAGAGTCTCACCTGCCAGTAAGATTGCATTCAACATGATAGTGCCTGGGTTCCATTTCTGGGTCCAGATCTTCTCTACAACATCTTACTATTGTGTACTCAACTACATATAATGGATCAAGCAGTTGCATCTCTACCACCTACAAGAAAGGCTGCGGGTGAGTTTCTGGCATATCCACACCGCAGTCGCTGCAGACATTAGGAGAGTGAACTAGAGCATTGGATATTTGTCTGTGTGTGTTTGATATTTCTATTTCTCCCATCACCTCAAATAACTTTCAGAATGAAGAAGAAATAACCACAAATCTTGATTCAACATCACCCAAACCTTACATTTTCAAATCATAACAATAAGAAACAGTACCTCAGAATTCCATGGGGATTGTATCTCTTCAGAATCAGATTCAGAGGCCCACTCTTTACCTACAAAATATAGTAATAGATCCACATTCCTTATTATGGTATATCTACACATAGACATGTATTTTTCCATTCATAAATATTCCAATAAGAGGAATAGTTAGTAAAAAAAAAAAAAAGTTCAAATAATTAAAGTATCTTCAAGAAGTAAGTAATTTTTTTTTTAAAGATTTATTTATTTTAGTACAAAGTCAGATATACAGAGAGCAGGAGAGACAGAGAGGAAGATCTTCCTTCTGATGATTCACTCCCCAAGTGAGCCGCAACGGCCGGTGATGCGCGCCAATCCGATGCCGGGAACCAGGAACCTCTTCCAGGTCTCCCACAAGGGTGCAGGGTCCCAATGCATTGGGCCGTCCTCGACTGCTTTCCCAGGCCACAAGCAGGGAGCTGGATGGGAAGTGGAGCTGCCGGGATTAGAACCGGCGCCCGTATGGGATCCCGGCGCATTCAAGGCGAGGACTTCAGCCGCTAGGCCACGCCGCCAGGCCCAAGAAGTAAGTAATTTTAAAAAAAAAAATGGCAAAGGCAACCCTAAAAATAGATATCAATTTTAGATGTACTCATTTCTGTCTACAACACCTAAATACACAGTTTTCATGGACATACTCACCATTTTTCTTATTGTCATCCAATTCCTGATCAGAATTTAATTCATGCCTAAGAGCAGGCTTATCTGAAGCAAGCTGAGTGATGACAATACACTTTCCACTCTTCTCACCTGCTGACAATGACACACCCTCCTGTAATAAGAAAAACAGAAATTCAGCAAGCATTCAGTTTCTAAACCATTCACTCACTGAGGCAGCATTTATTACACTGTGTTCTAGGCGCAATCCTTGCAGAAGCTGAAAAAATTTTGAAGAAGTAGGATCTGTCCTATATTTAAGTGCAAGCACAACCACGGGAAAACTTCTGGAGGCCATCAGGACAAGATTTCTGCACCATGAGGAGAAATGAGGATGGGGTGAGTTGGGAGTCTCATAGGGAAACTTCCTGGGATGATGCCACATGGCAAACTCTGTGCTGAGCAGAGCCATGTCCTACAATAGCCTGTGGCCACCATGCGACACAAAGTTCTCAAGATAGCAAGACCAAAGAGCTTGCATACTTGGAGACACATCCTATACCTCTCCACCCTACTGATTCACAGTGATCTCCTGATGGCTCTGAAGACGCATCAGCAATAACACTGACGACGCTCTAAGAATATAAGCTGGTCAGGCAAAAAGGAGGAGGGTTCTCTCTTTCAACAAGCTGAGAGAGTTCCTCTGGTCTGACCACAGCAGAAAACATAGAACAGAAAAGCAAAATTCACTATTCCTATTCCTACCTCTGAGGTCAATAGGGGTTCTTAAGGCCAAAAAGAGAATCCACAACCTAGGTTAATCTAGGAAGCTTAGGAAAAACTGGGGATAACACAGAGCCAGATTTTGAAGTAACAGTTCAAATGAACAAGAATGGAGAGAATATAGATGGGGTGACATAAGCTAAAGTATGGTATAGGAATAAACTAGGCCAGTCAGAAGTCACAGAAAATGGAGATACAGTTAGAACATGTTTATTGGGAATAAGGTCAAGAAATGCATGGGGATGTAGATCTAACTACAAAACTAAAGGTCATGCTGGGATGTCAAATCTTTCTCCTGAACGGGAATCCACTGAGTGAACAGTTGAATGACATTGTCGCAAATATGTTTACAAAGGGCAATGGTAACAATGTCCAGTTAGCTAAATAACAGGTTTACTATGCTGGTGGAAGCCCTATTTCAGAATAGGAAAACTAAATTTGAACACAAAATGAAAAAGGAATTTTAAAATGGGGTACTGTATAGTCATTTTGAAGGGCTAACTTCCTAGTGTTACACAGCATTGAGGGCAATTGTATTTCCCAATTACAGTACACACGGCATGAGCCAAATGAGAATCTCTTCCAATTATAATGTAAATGAGGGAAAATCTTAATTATCGTGTTCTGGTCAGCACACATTATATGCATGCATTGAAATGCTATAGTGTAAGCAATACATATGTCACATTGTCAATAAATATTTTAAAAGAAATGTAAATAAAGAAACTCACCCATGAAAAACATATGGCATTAAGATATCCCTGGCTGGGTCAGACTTCATGTTTGGGGCCCTGGCTCCAGCCATCGCAAACACGCCATGAGCTGGACCCGGGTTTTCCTAGGCTCCAGAGGCTTTTCCCTTCCTGGTGAGCAGCTGAGATGGGAACTCTGGGGAACCGGACGGGTCCGGGCTCCACCTGCCACCAACATCGTGCAGTGTGTGGGACCAGGAGGGTGTGACCTTGGAGTCTGGGTAAGAGAATTTCCAGAAGCCTCTTGGCTGCTGGATGGTCCAGGTCCGGGTCAGGCTCCATGCTTGAGGCCCTGGCTCCAGCCATCATGAACACCCAATGAGCTGGGCCCTGGTGGCCAGTGTGCCATTTGGCACCAAGCTCCACCTGCTGGCCACCCGGCTGAAAGCTCTGGGATCTTGGGGGTATGGAATTGCTGCCTAGATACCTCCATGTTGAGCCCACTATGCTTGTGGGTTGCGAATCAATCCTGAAGAACTCCCAATGACAGTTGAAGGTAAGCAAGGGTACTGAGACCTGGTGGTTTGGAGGAGAGAGACCAGACGATCTTTAAGGGTCAGACTGATATCCTAGCCTACTTATGAGTCCTGTGTAGAACTTGTTGCCACTGAACAATGTTGACCACCACACACCAATCCATGCAAAAGCTAAGAATGTTGGATCAGAATGTTGGATCAGAATGTTGGTCACATTAGGCAGGGCTATGACACTAACCAGCAAGTGAGAGAATCAGGTCTGGGAGGGGGGAACATTCTGTGGGGGATGTTTGGGCCAAACCCTGTGGAAATACTAGTCCCTCTGGTTAGCTCAAGAGTTGTGGTGGTGATGGGCTAAGCTAGGTGTGACCATGGAACCTGCCATCACTCATGGGTAAAGGAACTAACAACAGCCCGGGCTGGTCAAGGCAACAGCACCCGAATGTGCATCCTAAAATAGGGTGTGGGGTGGGCCAGGCTGCAACGTTCACCAGCTTATACAAGGCCAAAATGGAAGGCCAGACTATGCCAGGCACTGACTTAACACCCACTGGCATGTATGAGAACTGGGTCTGAGAGTGGGTCAAGTGGGGGAACTTGGGAAATACCCCTAGTGGGTTACAACTCTTACTGATGATCACATGGTCCAGGCCTGGGGGTCGGACAAGCTGGGCAAAGTAGCTCCTACGGCAGGCTAATGTGTGGGTTTGTTACGAACGGGGCAGACCTGGCAGGGCCGAGCAAACCTTAGCTCACAAGCAAGAATAGAAATTAGGATGGAGCATAGGTCATGCCAAGCTAGGCTCTTATACTTACTGGTCTGCATGAGTCAGAGATGCTAGGCCACAGCATCTAAGGCAAAGGCCAAGACAGGTGAAGGGCTATGCCAAGCAGGGTCAGGGCAAGCACTGGCATATACGTAATCTGTGGCTGGGAACAGGCCCAAGTGGGGAGCTAAGAGGATACCAACTAGTTCAGGGTTGCCACTGGTGAGTGCGAGGGCCTAAGTGGGGGCTGCGTTCTGGTCTGGATATGGCTGCAGTCTCCCTTGGCATAGGTGTGGACTGGGACTGCACCCACCAAGCCAGGCTAGACTCCAGCACCATTTGGTGCTCTAGAGGACCAGGGTAGATTTAGGACGAACTAGGCTAGGTCTCTGTCCCTGAGCCATGTGTGAGCAGTGTCTGGGAATGGACAAGCCTTGGCTGGGCTGAAACATTCAACAGTAAGAGTCAGAATGGGTTGAAGGCCAGTCATTAAAGACCACTTTCTGCTAGGACAGGAGATGGACTAAGTAGGGCTGGCTCACGGACCCACTGGTATGCGCGAGATCTGGCATAGGGAGAGGTTCTGATGGAGGAGCCTGGGTAACTCCTCTGGCAGGACACAGTTCCTGCAGGTGAGCACGAGAACCACGATAACAGAGAGGTACCCACCAGCATACATTTGGCACAGGTCGGGGGCAGACCAGGCTGAACCAGTTCACATCACCCATTTGCAAATCCGAGCAACAGAACAGTGTGGGTCAGGCCAGGTTCAGTCACAACACATACCAGTATGCACTACAGCTGGGATTGGGTGCCTGCTGGGCTGAGCTAGACTAAAACCCTCCCAGCATCAGCTCGAATTGGGGTAGGACCAGGCCCGGTCAGGCTACAGCACCCACTGGCAAATGCCAAGGCGAGGGCGGCCATGCCAGACTGGGCTGCAGTGCCCAACTGGCACATGTAGGAAGCAGGGAGAAAGAGGGTAAAGCCGGTAGGGGGAATGTGGAGGGCCTCCCTGCTAGAAAACCACTCCCACTGGAGAGCATGAGTTGGGATAGGGGCAGACTAGACAGAGCTACAACACATGTGAGCCAGATCAGGGAAGAGCCAGGTTTGGTTGACTGTCCCTACCGTTGCTAGTAGAAATCAGAATGGGTGAGGGTTGGTTGAGATTTGCCACAGCATCAGCTGGCAGATGCTGGCACTAGGGGCTAATTCTGTCAAGTTAAATGCCAGAAGCACCTGGAAAGTGCATGATCCAGGAGTGGGCCCAGGAGGGAAATAATGAGCACCTCCCTCTTGGGTTATCACTCCCACTGGAGAGAATGAAAACCAGGACTGGTGCAGACCTGGCTAGACAGAACGGCACAAAACAGTATGTGTATGGGCTGGAGAGTGGCCCTGGTTGGACATTGAACTAGGCTTCAATGCCCATTGACATGTAGGAGAGCTGAATGGGATGTGGGACAGACTGGACAAGTCTGCAGCACAGGCAAGCATGGGAACCAGGGCAGGGGGCGGGCCTGGTGGGGGTTATTGCGAGTTGCTCTGACTAGGCTGCAGCTCCCACTGGTTTGTGTGAGGGCCGAGTGTGTGCTGGGCAGATTCAGGATGGACTGTTCATGTGGAAGACAGGGCTGGAGATAGAACTGAGCCAGCAATTGCAACCACCAGCTGTTTGGGGTGATGGACTACGCCGGGCCTTGTAGTAGCAAGCACACACAAGAATCTGGTCTGGGATCACCTCAGAGTTTCTTTGGGGAATCTCCCCAGTCGAACTGCCAGACTCAGAACCCCAATCATGAAGAGAAGAGCAGATTTCACAGTCTGACCGTGGAGGGCAAGGATCAAAGCTGAGCCTCCTCAGAGGCTCAGAAGGAGCAATGGACAGCTATGTAAGGTAAGAAGCTATTTATTAAGATTTTTAGTTTTTTCAGGCACTTATTTTCACAAAATATTTTCTAGAAGTGACAATACAAAGCACTGTGATGCTCACTGTCCATCCCTTTGTTTCCCTGCTCATTCCCGAAGGCTAATCACGTGATGAAGCTCAGCGAGAGGAGGAAGGAAAAGGGCTGGATACAGAAGCCCTGCATTCACCTCCGCCAAAAACATCAGAGCAAAGACCAGGGGTCTAGAGGACTGACTGAGGGAAAATGTCAACAATACGAGACAATACCTACGGATGCTCAGAAATCCAGCATGGAAGGAGCAAAGAACGAATGTGTTGTAGCTGTTTCCCTGGTATTATGGTCAGGAGAACTCTTGCTTCTTTTCTAGCTGGGGGAGGTAGTTAAAGGCTCTAAGATTTCTACCATCATTGCTCGTATTTAAAAATAATGAAAGGGCTCAGCGTGATAGCCTAGTGGCTTAATCCTCACCTTGCATGTGCTCTAATCCTATATGGGTGCCAGTTCATGTCCCTGCTGCTCCACTTCCCATCCAGCTCCCTACTTGTGGCCTGGGAAAGCAGCAGAGGACAGTCAAGTCCTTAAGAGCCTACGCCTGCATCAGAGACCCGGAAGAAACTCCTGGCTCCTGTCCTTAGATCAGCTCAGCTCTGGTCCTTGCAGCTACTTGGAGAATGAATCAGTGGATGGACAATCTCTTTCTCTGTATTTTCTTCTCTCTGTAAATCTGACTTTCCAATAAAAACAAATAGAACTTGAAAAAATAAGGAGACATAGTACCTTAGGATCCAAAGTTGATTCTTCAGTTTCATCTTCTACTCCTAAGGTAGAAAACATATCTATAATTGGTAGCCACAGAGCCACTAATAATAATTATTACTGTAAGTTACACAATCTCCTGCCATAAGTAACTCAACAATACAGATACAACATTTAACTTTCATTCCATAGCATTTAAACAGAGTATCTTTACAAAATAGGTGTAACTGGAAGTCATTCTACAGGCAAAGAAAAACAAATATCATGTTTTATATGTGTAAAGTAATACAATGAGTATAAAATTCAGTGGATGCTATATCATTTAGTGTATAGTTCTATTATTTTCTTTTTTAAAAAATTTATTTATTATTTTTAATTCATTAATTACATTGTATTATGTGACACAGTTACATAGGTACTTGGATTCTCCCCACCCCTCCCCAAACCTCCCACCATGGTGGATTCCTCCACCTTGTTGCATAACCACAGTTCAAGTTCAGTTGAGATTCCCCCATTGCAAGCATATACCAAACATAGAGGCTAGCATCTTATTGTCCAGTCAAGTTCAACGGCTTCTTAGGTATACCTTCTCTGGTCTGAAGACAGAGCCAACAGAGTATTATCCCGATCAATTAAAAGCTCCAACATACCATCATCAAAAATTTACATCATTATGGAATTAATTGACATAGTAATGAGTAATCAATATGTTAAAAGTAAATGCGAGTTCTTAACCAACATACTGTATGATCCAGCAATAGCACTCCTAGGAATATATCCAGAACACTTGTTTTATGAGAAACCAACATGCACTCCTATGTTCATAGCAGCACAATCAGTAATTGCAAAAACATGGAAGCAGCCAAAATGCCCATCAGCAGAGGATTGGATAAGAAAGCTATGGCTCATCTACTCCATGGAATACTACTCAGTTATTAAAAAAACAAAATGCAGTTCTTTGTGGCCAAATGGGCCAAACTGGAAACCATAATGCTAAGGGAAATGAGCCAATCCCAAAAGGTTAAATACCACATGTTTGCCTTAATTTAAGATGATATGATGTTATGTATAACATGTTATGTTATGTATGTTATATGTTGTGTATAAACTAAAATTGAAATGTCAATGAGGTGGTCACAGATAGTTCTATTATTCTCAACGAATTGTGCCAACATAACCTTTTTCCTCACTCTATTAGCATTGTCATGAATGTTGAATTTCATCATATGAAGATTCCTTTTTTCAACGAAAATGTGCTTTTTGTATGTGTGTATATATATACATATATATATATATATATATATAATGTACAAATGTAATGGACAAAAAAGTTTGATCAATATGGACTCACTACAGTTACTTTCGCTCTGGACTCCATGGGCACCATCTGTTCCATCTTTATTTGGTTGCTCTTCTGGAATATTTTGAGGAACAGCAGAATCATTTTCTCCCTTTACACTTACTGGTTTTGATGAGTCCTCCTGTATAAATAAAAACACACCTCACAATTACAAGCTTAGCTTTCTGATTTATAAAGCTATCATGGCATGGCAACAGGAAAAGAAGAAAATAGTGTAACATAAAAGAATACTTTAAAATAATAATAGGAAATATGATTACATGCTGTATTCGACCACTGTCCCCAGGATGCTGATCTTGCTTTGTAGAGTTCATGGATTTTTGCGTGTATGCCACTGTAACAATTTGAGGACAGATCATAGGAGAGGGGTGTAAGGAGAAGGGAGAGCGAGGGATAGCTGGTCTGCTGTGCTTAGAAATATGTATTGTAGAAAAATAATCAAATATATATTTTTTAAAAAGAAAAAAACACAAACTCAGCAAACGTATTCACTCAGTGTTCCCCTCTGGTATGCGCTCACTAAGACATTTATTGTTTTAATCATACAATAGGTACTATCCTAAAGAAAGATGACAATGCTTACAGAAGGTGTACATCACACTATTTCCATGTGGGAATGGACCAATAATAAACAAAACTAATTAATTTAATAACAGAGCATTTTACCTTGACAAACAAGGTGACACCTTCATCATGAACTGTGGTCAACTGATGATCGAAACTGAGCTTTTCTGAAAACCTTCAGAGCAAAAATACATTAAATGGGTAAAATTTTTTCATAAAACAATCTACTGAAAACCTAGCTGTATTTACAATAAATGTTATTTTTTAAATAATGAAAACTTGGCATTTGTTCTAGAAAAACACTCAATCGCCTATTTTGGCCTACACTTAATAGGTCATACTGAAATTATCATTGACGAAAATACATTCCATAAAAATATGTGAAAGATAATACTCCTGTAATACCTGAGAGCAACTAGACTTCTCAAGATGTTCACCATGAGCATACAAATGAAAATCCAACCATCAATGTAATTTTTCTTGCCCAAATGAAACAAACATCACTATTTCTAATAGAGTAGAAAGATGCATGGTTCCTTACACCATAGCCTACCTTTTATAGTCAATTTTCTAGAATTTCAAAAAAGGCAGTCTTCAATCTTCAACATGGAAATCACTTACTAAGAAAGCCCTCTTGGCTTCCCTATACCCTAAAAACATATCAAGAATCCCTAAAAACATTTTATTTTTTAAAGACTTATTTGTTTTTATTGGAAAGTCAGATCCACAGACAGAAGGAGAGAGAAAAAGATCATCCATCTGCTGTTTCACTTCCTGAGTGACCGCAATGGCCAGAGCTGAGCTGATCTAAAGCCAAGCAGCCCGAAACTTCCTCCTGGTCTCCCACAGAGGTTAGGGTCCCAAGGCTTTAGGCCGTTCTTTGACTGCTTTTCCAGGCCATAAACAGGGAGCTGGATGGGAAGTGGATTAACCAGGACACAAACCTGCACCCATATGGGATCCTGGCACATGCAAGGCGAGGACTTTAGCCACTAGGCTACCATGCCAGACCCCTTGAAACCATTTTAAACCTTTGAATGTAAAGGTATATATTAAAAAAAAAAGCCAATGAGTAAATATGGAGATTTTAATAAGAAATACGCTTCTCCGGACATTAAAAAATTAGTTGTAGAAGCTAGCACAGTGACTTAACAAGTTAGTACTCCACCTGCAATGCCAGCAGCGCATATATGGTCCACTTCTGATCCAACTCCCTGCTGATGGCCTAGGAAAGCAACAGAGGATGATCCAGGACCCTTGGGGCCCTGCACCCATATGGGAGACCTAAAAGAAGCTCCTGGCTCCTGGCTTCACAACATGCCAGCCCTGGCTGTTGTGGCTGTTTTGGGTGTTAATTAGCAGGTAGAACCTCTCTCTCTCACTCTTTCTCTGTCTCTCTGTCTGTCTCTCTGTGTGTGTAACCGAATTTCAGGTAAACTAAATGTATTTTTAACAGTTAGATATACTAAAGTCCAGTGCTTTTCCCCAAAAAACTAATTGCACTTTCCTAACTCCAGTACACATACAATAGTAAGTTCTTAAATCCCATTATATGTGCTCATACACATAGTAGACATACTGGAAAAACAAAAGTCAAGGCATGCATACTTCTGTCCATACTGCCCTAGCTTACTTCCTACAACTCTTCAACCTCAAATACCTGTTCTGTATAGATCAATGGCAGTGATGTGGTTTGAATGATTGGATATCAACAAATAGTCCCAAAGTCTTATTTTATGTATTCACATTTGGTGGTCAATCGATTAAGGGTGCAAGCAATAGAACTTTGATGAACAGATGGTAGGTCTGGTAGGGGGAGTTCTTTAGGTCAGGGAAGCTTGTATTCGGAGGGAAGTTCTCCTAACTGTGTTGATAAGCGCATCTCTGCAGCGTCTGTGCTTCCTACCTCAATGTGGCATCTCCCTCACCACCTAGTCTTAGACTGTGAACCTCAAAATGTGTGCCAAAATAAATCCACTTCCTGTGCTTGTTAGCCCTGTACATGTATTTTTGTTCAAGTAATAAAAAGCTGACACACATATTGAGCTTCAGCCTACACAGTACAGATTGTTTCTAATTTGAAATTGTAGGCACTACTTTCTTCCTCTAAAAAGAAATATGAATGGAGTATCAGTCTTCTGTCCAGAGCAACGACGCATATAGCTCTGTAGGATTTGCCAGCCAGTTCAGTGTGTCCCACTGAAGGATGGGCCTACAAAAGTTGAAAAATGAGATTAATGTTAGAGAACATTGGCCTTGGGCCACAGTTCCATGTGCTTCAGCATCCTCCAGGACTCCAGTGCTCAAGTGAGCTTTGGCTACCCTCTATATCCAGGATGGCTGAAGTAGACATGGACAAAACAGTCTTTTCTGATATGCAGATTCTTTCCAGTGGCTCAGAAAATATTTCAACATATTTTGATGGGAATCATTCAAGTATGTCAGTTCCTTCAGTTAAATAAATGCATCAGCAAGTACTAAATACTCTGGCCCAGCGCGGTAGCCTAGTGGTTAAATGCTTGCCTTACAAGCACTGGGATCCCATGTGGGTGCCAGTTCATGTCCTGGTCACTCCACTTCCCTTCCAGCTCCCTGCTTGTATCCTGAGAAAGCAGTAGAGTATAGCTCAACGCCTTCGAACTCTGCACCCTTGCAGAAAACCCAGAAGAAGGTTCTGCCTTCTGGCATTGGATTGGTTCAGCTGTGGTCATTACAGCCACTTGGGAAGTGGACCAGCAGATGGAAGATCTTTCTCTCTGTATCTTCTTCTCTCTGTATATCTGCCTTTCCAATAAAAATAATGAATAAATCTTTAAACAAAATACTCAACAAAAAGGTGATAGAAATGATAACTCAGTTAAGTTCAGGATACAAAGCAGTAGCATTCATATACCCCAATAATATTGATGAAATAGAAATTAAGAAATATTGTTCACAAGCTTCAAAAATACATAAATTTAACCAAAATATGTGAAAAGACTTTACAACAAAATTATAAAACACATTTAGCAAATCATTAAGAACACAAAATAGGCCAAAAATATAAAAAATCTCTACAACAAAAATTATAAGACACATATAACAAATCATCAAGAACACAAAACACCCAAACTAAAGCCATCAACATGTGTTCAGTGACTAAGCAGCACAGAAAACTACCACTTGCAGTGCTGGCATCTGTATGCATGCCAGTTTCAGTCCTGACAGTTACATTTCCAATCCAGTTTCCTGAAAATGTTCATATGAAAGCAGAAGGAAACATACAAACCTTGGGCCCATACACTCACAAAGGAGGCTTGCACAAGCTCCTGGCTCCTGGCTCTGGATCCCTGGTTTTGGATTTGCCCAGCCATGATCGTTGCAGCCATTTTGGGACTGAACCAGCAGATGGAAACTCACTGTCTCCTTTCACTCTGCCTCCCCGTCTCTGCCTCTCTGTAACTCTCCCTTTCAAATAAATAAGTGAATTTCTAAAAATATTTAAAAATATATATTCAACACAATCTCTATAAAAATATTAATGCAATTATTTGTAAGATTAGAGAAAATGTTTCTAAAATTCATATAGAACAGTGAAGAATCCAGAACAGCCATAGTTATATAGTTACATAAAGTGAAAAAAAATTGGAGTAGAGCCGTAAAAATACTGGATTTTAAATAGATGAAAATGTCTCAGTAACTGTAGCTATCATACATGCAAATTAAAAAACATAATGACATTATTCCTTGTAGAATGACAATCTTAAAAAATAAAATTCCAAATGCTGTGAGAAACAACAACTCATACATTGTTGGTGGCAATTTAGTACAACTATACGGAAAACAGTATGAAAATCTATTTAAAAAACCATGTGTAGAATTGCCATACTATACAGTTAATGTAATTACTGTGTAGTTGAGATATAAAATCATTGCATCAAATAGATTACACATTAATTGCAGCATCATTCATAAGAGCCAAAAAATAGAGTCAAACTGTTCATCATGGGATGGATTTTTTTAATTCTATCTATGTAAAGTAATATATTTATAGGCATATGTGTTTATATATGCACATATGCAACAGAATAGCATATTTAGCTTTCATACATGTTTATACATACTAAATGCAGATAAAATAATGAAATGTTATCAGATATAAAAGAATGCAATCCTTATAATTTGTAGCTAAATTAAGGTGATGGAAATGGAGGACTAGATATGAAATAAATCAGATACAGAAAGACAGATACTGCATCTTCTGCCTTGTGTGTGGGAGCTAAAAATAATGAGCAAACCACTCAGTATGAAAGCACCGTTGTATTCAGAGGAGAAGCCGAGCAGTGGGAGGCATATAGGGAGTTTACAGTTAAAGACAATAGATTGGTAGGTGTGGCTCATTATTTTGACAAATATATAATGTGGTGTGCTAATAAAATAAAGTAATAAACTCAGATCTTCTGGTCTCCTTTATAAAACTCTTATTCTTGCATACTCCAGGGTTGGTTTCCCTCAACCCTGACCATCTCCAATTCATTCTGTGCGTATCTTCTTCAATTAGATCCATCTTTTAATTCCTTACTCTTCTAGAAGGCATGCAAGACCCATTTCCTCTTAATAATTAAAATATTCACCCACAACAGAGTAACGAAAGCAGTGTGTTGATCCTATAACTCAGGAACCTATATTTAAAAATCCCATTTCTGCCACTTACTGGATCAAGATAAATTACATTAATATCTTTTTATTAGTATAAAGTGAATAGACTACATAGGTACAGTTCTTTTCAAATTTTACTATTTTTATTTAATTTGAAAGGCAGTGTTTGAGAGAGAGAGAAACTGAGAAAGATATCTTCCATCTGGTTCATGTCTCAACTGGTTGCTATAGCCAAGGTTTGCCCAGTCCAAAGTCAGGAAGCAGATTGTTCCCTCCATGTGAAAGCGTTTGGGCTGTGCTACATTGATTTCCCAGACACATTAGCAGGGAGCTGGATCAAAAGTGGAAAGCCAGGACTAGAACCAGCACCAGCCTGGAATACGGGCATTGGGAGCAGCGGCATCTTAACCTGCTATGCCACGATGCCAGCCCCACAGATAGAGTTCCAAGAAACATTTTAGGTCCTCCATCTGAACAACCACTTTATTAAGGTTTCAAGCATAAGCTTAACTATCAAAGAGTATTTTGATTATTTTTGAAGATTCCTTAAAATCTGACATTGTATGTACCTTTTACTGTCTCTAGAAAAATGGGGAATAGGTAGATTAAAAATGGAACCAAACAGAACCAAAAAATTAAGAAAAGCAGTAAATACAAGGAAAAAAAGCAACTCTTGTAAAATATGAAAGAAATAAGGAGTAAAGGCAATGGTTACTGTCCTAAGGAATCAATTACACTGGAAAATTATCAAGTAGAGATATCAGAACTATCTTCTAAATAGATGCTAAATACAATTAATGTTTTGTAGAAATATTCTGTTGAGTAATGAAATTAGCATTGTTTAATCCTGCTCATGAGCTGTAGTCCTATGGCCACAGCTACTCCAAATGCATTGATGATGAAAACAAATCAAATATGTAAGGGAATCCCTTTGGAGTAACCAAGTTTCTTAGGAATTCTACAAAGCACAGTTAGCATACAATCCTGTTTAACTTTCTTCTTGCTTTGAAATATCCCACAGCTCTTTATTTCTATAAAATAACCTTCAGACGTGTGTAAAATGCCTTGGAGTAGGAACTGGCCCACAGCACTGATGGCTCTGCCAGGTTTATGATGCTGAAAAGTTCTCCTAGCTCTGACAACACTCATTTGCAAACAGAGATGCCTTCATTCTTTCTCACTACAAATTATACATCTGCTTCTATCAATATAGGAGTAAAACATTTTGGGTAACTTATAGATACATTTGTAAGAAAATAATAATCTTTCTGGGCCTGGCACGGTGGCCTAGAGGCTAAAGTCCTCGCCTTGAAAGCGCTGGTTCTAATCCTGGCAACCCTGCTTCCCATCCAGCTCCCTGCCTGTGGTATGGGAAAGCAGTTGAGGACGGCCCAAAGCCTTGGGACCCTGCACCCGCGTGGGAGACCCGGAAGAACTACTGGATCCTGTGGATCAGCGCAGCTCCGGCCGTTGCGGTCACTTTGGGGAGTAAATCATCGGACAGAAGATCTTCCTCTCTGTCTCTCTTCCTCTCTATATATATCTCACTTAGCAAAAAAAAAAAGATCTTTTAAAAAAGAGAAAATAATGATACTTCCCTCCTTCCTCTACTTATTTCTTTTCATTTTGTGATAACATATTTCTTACTTAATTTACAGAGGCTTAATGCTCCAATAAACAAAGATTTCATTCAGTAAAAACTGAATAAAAAAACCGTTGTCCAACAGGAACATAAACAATGGGTATAAGCAATAATCAAGTCAAAAGATGACAATTTTAGTCATATACAATAATTTTTGTGCTCTTTATATTAGTTACCATGTATCAAAGACAGCCTATGATAATTTTTGATACTGGATTATTTCACTAAGAATTATGTACATCCATTTTTTGTAAAAAGAATTTCATTATTTTATGGCTTAGTTTTGATAATGTATGTATGCCACATTATCTTGATCTGTCAACATCTTACTGAAGTCTTGGTTAATTCCATGTTTTAGATATTGTAAACTGAGCTCCAATAAACTTGGTGGTAGTTTCTGAACTTACCTGAATTGGATCTGTGCCTTCCACTGTTGCACAAATCTCTTTCAATGTGTTTTAATAGGCAGAAATTACATATGAAAGTAAATCCAGCTGATGGCCAGTGACGTTTAAGCATAGAGTCATAAGGCAATTAAGCAAAATCTTCGCACCATAATTTTTAAGTAGTAAGGAACTGGTCATAATTAGGAAGGAATTGTCTATATGTTACCACATATATTACAAAATTGTTTGCACAACTATTAAAAAGATGTTAGGTTACAATATCCCCCTGCTCCAGAGTATAAGATGCAATAATTTCTTTATATCCATTAACAAATAATTTTTGAAACATAAATCTTACCTGGTTGTATTCTCTTTAGAACTCCCAACCTCTATTAAAGAAAAATAAAATGTCCCTTAATGTAATGATGATATAAATGTCAATGTACAATATACTGATACTTAGTTAAAAAAAAAACTACACCTTTGGAGACAGGATCTGAAATCCATCTGAATGTAGTAATAATGTAGAATGCCAAAATGTAATAAATGATGCTTTGGTATAAACTGCACCTTTGAAGGCAGGAGTTTGGCTCAGAAGTTAAGGTACCTCCTAGAATGCCTATGCTCCCTATTGGAGTAGTTGGGTTTGAATCTTAGGTTTGCATCTAAGTAGGGCGTCCTGCTGATGCACACCCCAGAAGGCAGGACATGATGATTCAAATAATTTGGTCCCAGCCACACAACTAAGCCCAGCTTGACTTGTAGGGTTCCAGCTTTGGTCTTGCCCAGCCCCAGATGTCCAGATGTTGCAGCATTTATGGAGTATAGAGAGGAAGATTTATCTCTTCTGGAAATCTCTGTTTTTGTCTTTATATTCCAAAGAAACTTAATATGTAGAAAATTCTAAAGAGGAAAAAAATCATCCATTTGATATCATACTTCTAGATTATAGCATAAGGCTAATGACACTACTGGTAGACAGTTACCACATAATGAATGTCTACCACTGCTCCTTTATATCTATGGATGTAAAATGCAGAATACAATTAAATTTGATATGGAAAACGGATGCTGTGCACAAAGACCAAAATTTTCCCGACAATCTATGACACTGACAGAAAATTGTATCATTAGCAGAATCAGTAATAAAATGTAAGAGCATCAAACTTAAATAGCATTTTTCAAGACTAAGGACACTTGGGGTAGCTGAAAAAAATGTGTTCTTATTTCATTTTGACATAACACAGTTTTTCCAGCCTTTCGGGTGAAACTGATCAATTGAGTGTATCTCATTGCAGGCTAGGCCTGTGTCCACTGTTCTGTACATCATGACAAAACACAGGAAATGGACAAATAATAAGGATCCTAAAAAAATAAATACTACCCAAGTGTCAGGAGAGACAGTTTTGAGACCAATGGATGGACATCTGTTGATCTTTCCCTGGGTAAGGTACTGTTAGGTCAATTTAGTTCATACGTGTTTTCTCTATTTAATGTTTGTTCCAAACAAAGCTCAAATTCATTTACCACCTTTTAACTTGCTTTGGAAAGAATTATTGAAATGTTCACTCTTTCTTAGGAGTTTACTTATTGAATCATACCATCTACTTAGAGAAAAGTTTAAGAAGTACTCAAGCAGTAGTAGCAAGAGAACTACCTAACATACAAAAATACATACATGGCGAACATTTGATATAATTGATTAGATACTGTTTGAGATAACGGCTTTCCATATGGAGATGCCTGGATTTCAATTCTGGCTTTGTTTCTGATTTAAGCTTCCTGCTAATGTACATGCCAGAAGGTAACAGCAAACTGCTGAAGTTCTTTGTTACACATGTGGGAGGCTCAGACTGAGTTTCGTACTCCTGGATTCAACCTGACTCAACAGTGTATGTTGCAGGCATTTGGGGGTAGAATCAGCACGTGGGAAATCTCTGCCTTCACTTCTGTTTATCTTTCTAAATTAATTAATTAAGAAAGAAAGAAAGTAAGTAATAAAACACTGCTTCCTACCTCAAACTGTAAAATGCATCAACAGTTCTCACTCTCCTTGAAATGAGAAAACAGGGCCTGGCATGGTAGCTTAGCAGCTAAAGTTCTCGCCTTGCATACACTGGGATCCCATATGGGAGCTGGTTCTAATCCCAGCGGCCCTTCTTCCCATCCAGCTGCCTGCATGTACCCCGGGAAGGCAGTTGAGAATGACCCAAAGTTTTGGGATTCTGCACCTGTGCGGAAGAACCAGAAGAAACTCCTGGCTCCTGGCTTCAGATTGGCACAGCTCCGCTCATTGCGGCCACTTGGGGAGTGAATCAACAGACAGAAGATCTTTCTCTCTGTCTCTTCTCTGCTCTGTATATCTACCTTTCCAATAAAAATATAACAAATATTTTTAAAAATGAGAAAACAATTGTTCTACTTCACATAAGTTAAGTCTTCCCTGGGAATCTCTAATTTGTCTTCTTTCCAACTGAAAGGAATGGCTTTGTGAGGGCGATTTTATAAAATGCAACCCCCATGGGACTTTATCTTGCTTGACAGTTTATGCGTCCCCACCTCATTGAGCAGATGCTAGAATGCCCAACGGCATAGTAGCATGTGATGTATTTTCTCACAGCCTTCACTTAGCATATGCAAAATGGTTAAAGAAAGAATGCTTTTACAGCATGCACAGCCTAGGCTGATGCATAAGAGCAAAGAACCTCTTAAATGACTACATGCAACTATTTTGGAATTTCAATTTTTAAACATCTAGGGAATTATCCACTGTATTATTCCAAATATATGACTGTATTTGGAGAAATGGAAACACTAAAAAAGATAAACAATCGACAGTTGATGAGGGGGCGAGAGGAATAAACAGGCATAGTAAGGAGCATTACTGCCACAGTGAAACAATCCTCTATCTGATATTACATAGTAGATACACATTATTATGGTATGTTTCCAAATCTCCACAACATGCAACATCAAGACTGAACCCTCAGGTAAACTAGGGAGTTTGAGAGACAGCCATGTGTGTGAGTGTGAGTTCATTTATTTTAAAACATACTGCTCTGCTGGAATACATTGATAATGGGCAAAGCAGGGCACGGGTAGCTGGGAATACATCAGAAATCCCTATGCTCCATGTTGTTGTGAATCTAAAATTTTCCTAAAATGCAGCTATGAATAAAAAATATTTACTGGACCCACTATTATGACCTACCACAGCAATGCATAATCAGCTAAAATTAGAGATCATTTAAGGAGAGAATAATAAAATACAGGTATTATCATCTAAGTTCCAGGGCCAGTGTTTGGTATGGTGGCTAACACTCTCATAATACCTGTAACTCACATCACACTCCCTTCACACTTCCAACTTTAGCTTCCTGCAGTGCATCCGGTAAATGGCAAAGGTGTTGGATCACACAGGTTAACACCTATCACACAGTTAGGAGACCACGATTAAGTTACTGACTCTGGATTTGACCTGGATTAGGCAACTGGGGGATGAAGAAGTAGATGGTAGGTTGACTGCTTGATACCAAAAAAATTAGTAAACAGTTATGTTCTAAAGTATATAATAAATAGTGTGTTAAATAAATATTTTGAAATCGTACACAGGACCAGAAACACAGCCCATGGCTCCCAATTGGGTGATAAAAATCAAACTTATTGAGCATTAGCAGCAATCAGGCTCAAACCAGCACTGCACTGCGGATGTGGGCAGCCAGGCACCATCTTCACCACTACATCATGTGTTGGTCCCATGATTTTAATCCTAGTAGCAGACATAGATGAGAAAATAACTGATAACCTAATCTTACATTATTTTAGAACCAAAGGTACTTGAATTGACATACATTCATCTGAAATCAACAGGATTTTTACTAAGCATTATTCATTGTAAAAATCAAAAGAAACATTAATTTATTTTAACAAGGGAAGTTTGCTAAAATGTGACTATAGAAGAAACAAACAAAAGTTTTAAAATTTTTCCCCAGGGCAAGCATTTGATATAGTGACTAAGATGCCAAGTATGATTGGATACCTGTGTTCCACCTTGCAATACCTGAATTTGATTCCCAACCTTGCCTCCTGGCTGCATTTTCCTACTTAATACCAAAGAGGCAGTGGTGATGGTGATGGCTAAATTACCAAGTTGTTCTCCAGCATATGGAAGGAAGAGCTAGAGAAGGGGCCTGAAATCCTGGCTATGAATTCCCTCCAACTCATTGTGAGCCTCTGGATGACAGATCAGTGGATATGAACTGTTTCTTTGACTCTTTGTCTCTTTGCCTCTCAAATATAATTATAGATGTAGCTATAGATATATCTTTTTCTCAATTAAACACATGTCAGAAAACAGAAAAACAGCTATAACTGGAGACTGAGTTTTCAAAATGGTGATGTTCCACCTCATTGTTTTTCTACAAAAATATTTCAAGTAATTCTGAATTTTAAATTGATTAAGAATTTTATTAATAATGATCAAGAATTCAATTGCTGGGCCCGGCGGCGTGGCCTAGCAGCTAAAGTCCTCACCTTGAACGTGCCGGGATCCAATATGGGCGCCAGTTCTAATCCCGGCAGCTCCACTTCCCATCCAGCTCCCTGCTTGTGGCCTGAGAAAGCAGTTGAGGACGGCCCAATGCTTTGGGATCCTGCACCCGTGTGGGAGACCTAGAGGAGGTTCCTGGCTCCTGGCTTTGGATTGGCGCAGCACCAGCGATTGTGGTCACTTGGGGAGTGAACCATCGGATGGAAGATCTTCCTCTCTGTCTCTCCTCCTCTATGTATATCCGCCTTTCCAATAAAAATAAAATAAAATAAAATAAAATAAAATAAAATAAAATAAAATAAAATAAAATAAAATAATTGCTAATCAAATCTTTATTACTCTTACATCATTTTGCCTCTGGTAGGACTGCTAAGGGTAATTCACAGTCACAAATTTTACCTGGATTGTGATTTTCATGAATTTCACGTTCATGTTCTCCTTCACAATATAGGATCAGCTGATAATTTTCCCTATATACAAAATTAATAAACATGACTTTTGCTTGAATATCAAAAAGCAACACTCATAAAAGGTACTAAATACATCATTACTAGGAAATATCAAAACAAATAGAACTTTTGTTGTAGCAAGATACTTCATAATTACGGTTTATAATTTTATCTTAAGTTTCTAGTTAAAAAAATAGTAACATGAAATAATCATTAACTAAGGATGATATCACTTAGTAAATTAACTTGAGTTAGTATGACATAATAAATGGGTCCTAATTTCAGAAATCCTGATTCTGTAGTTAACTACTGTATTACAGTTATGTTAACTACAATTAAGTCATTGTTTTAATCTCAAAGTCTTCTCAAAAATAAAGATGTTTCTACATTTTCACTAAATGCTATGAAGATTTAATGAATTAATATAAAATAGATAAATGCTCAATAAAATGGTTAAACAAGGGAACACTTCGTTCAAATTGGTTACTGAAACTGTTTTTGGAATCCCAAACAAAACCAAGGTGTTTATTTTTTCTTCATTCAACATATCAAATGTTAAAGTGTTTAGCAAATTCTATTGGTTTCTAAATCTTATTATATGTTCCATATGACTTGTAATTCTGGATATCTTAGACATTTAATAATTTGTAGCAACATGTATCCATGAATATATCAACTCATTAAATTAGGTAGCACAATTAACACTTACATTGATTTTGTCATTCACACTAAGTGAATGAGTAAACTAAATGAACTAATCACTGTTGGTGACGACTAATATTCCCTCTAACTACTCAAACTGTGAATCAGTTGCTCTTTCTTAGAATTTTTCTGTGCAACTCCAACTGACTTCTCCCTTCAACTCCAACTGATTCAATAGCAGACCATACACTACTTTTTTACATGGATACTGATAAGTTATAGATAGGACTTAAAACACTTAAACCCAAACAGCATAGTTTAGATTCTAAGGATTTTGAAGAATGTCTTTCTTGCAAGCCAAAAAATGAGACTGTTTTGAAAATATGAAATGCAGATTAAATACTTATCATTTGGAAATTTTTCATTAATATTGAAAATAGACCGATTAACTGTGATGCTACACAAACTGACACACGCTCTGGCAAACAGTGACGCAGGACATCCCACAACCCAAGAAATAAACACGCAAGCTATAAATAGGCTTTACTTTTTTCATTCTTATTTGAACCCCTCTGTCAGACTGGAATGATACCAACCAGTATCTGGTAGCAAAAGCAAGAATCTCTTCATGAAGGTTTGGGCCGAGATATTGACCCCATGCAAAGTTTTCATGATTCATCAATTTAGAGGTGTATGCATGGCTAAAGCTAGAATACCAAGATACCAGGATATGGTTCTAATGCTTTGGGACAATAGCTAAGTATGTAGGTAAATCCTCATGGAGATTGGGATTTGGGATTAATAAAGAAATCCTGGTAGCAGAGGTTAATAATTACCATACTCCAAGCAAAGTTTCCATGGAAACATTAGAGCAACAGAAAAAAAAAAAAACAGAACCATTAGGACATTCCTCTCTCCATTTCCAGGATGAACTGCCTGTGCCAACCTTATAGAACCACTTAGCTTCCTGCGAAATTCAAGGAGAAGGATTCAGGAGCTAGCTTCAGAAGAAAGTGCAAAATTCTCTGCTAATGTGAGCACTGAAATTAACTAATTGGGAAAATCAAGGTATGACACAATTTGGACTGCAAGCACAAGGGTTGTACTTGCAATAGTGTGAACAATGGGTGCATCCTGAAGGACGAACACTTTCTGATGTAAAGAATCTGATATCCGTGTGTACTTGTCCTACCAGACAACCTGTTTATTTGGTTGCTCATTGATAAAGTGTAGTGACTCACTTCCATTCCAAAAACTCCTAAGCCTAGTCATCCGAAACAGGCGATATAATTACTTTCAACTTCAATTTAATGTTGAGTAGAGCTACAGTTTAAAAACTCACATATTACGATTATGAAGAGCATACGCCTTTGCAGAATGGCCAAAGATATCTTCAGAAAACACATCAACACCTCTTTCAAGAAGAAAGCTTACTGTGTTTGCTGAACTATACTGTGCTGCAAACATGAGGGCAGTTCTAAAAAAACCAGAAAGAACTTTGTTAAAATTTTAATAAAGTTACCCAAACAGCATATTTAATATATTTTGCCAATTTCATATCTGGTCTGTGTATACTTGATTGCTTATCTATATTAGAACAGGTATAAGCATCTTGCACAAATGTTTTTCTCTATAAAATAATTTCAGGACTAAAGGGAAAAGAACAAAAGGAAGCTTCTAGTCCAAGTGGAAGATTCTATAAAAGTTACCAAATTGAGTAACTTTTATGGATAGTAATTCTGTTGAGATGATTTATCTAAATTAAACATTTAAAGAAAGAATTTTCCATATCTTCCAGTTTCATACATTATACATCTGTCAGCAAGAGATTAGGGAAACAAATGTTGTTTGCAGGCGTCAAACTCTAATAATGTAGTGGTGATGATTAGTATAGTGGTTCCTTAGCAATGTTGATAAGCATGTGCCAGGTACTGAATTAAATTTTGTATAAATTATATATAATTATAAATGTATTTATAAGTTAATTACATAAAGTATATTTATATTATTAATATAAATGTACTATACACACATAAAGATAAGTAGACACAGATAATATTGATTAGAGATATAAAACCACACTTGAAGTATAAGAGATATTATTATTTCCCTTTCATATCAGGTAAGATTTGATAATCGGTAGTGTTTCCAAAGTTACACACCAAGTAGATGAAACATGGGTAATTAAACCCGATGTTATGTCTTTTCTTTTTTATCTCTCATTACTGTCTTCAATGGATTAAACTGACTTTTCTTCCTGATGCTACGGGGGAAGGCATTCACCGTGGATAGTCAGACACAGACCAAGAACCCTGCCCGTAGCCAGTGCCGTGGTGCCAGCAGCAGCACTGCCAGCCCGTGCGGGTGCTGATTTGACTCCTGGATGCTCCATTTCTTTTTTTTTTTTTAATTTTGCTTTGTGACACTGTTTCATAGCCTCTGGGATTCCCCCACCCCCTCCCCATGCCCTACTGTACCACTACTCCATTTCTGATCCAGCTTCCTGTTGCTGTGACTGGGAAAGCACCGGAGAAGCAGCTGCAGGCATCTGGGCAGTGAAACTGGATGGAAGCATTTTTCTAATTTCTCTCTCTTTCTAATAAAAATTTTAAGAGCAGGCCTTTAAAAATAAACAAAATAAATACATCAAAACTGGGCCCGGCAGCGTGGCCTAGCGGCTAAAGTCCTCGCCTTGAACGCCCCGGGATCCCATATGGGCGCCGGTGGCCTGGGAAGGCAGTTGAGGACGGCCCAAAGCCTTGGGACCCTGCACCTGTATGGGAGACCCAGAGGAAGTTCCTGGCTCCTGGCTTTGGATCGGCACAGCACCGGCCGTTGCACTCACTTGGGGAGTAAATCATCGAACGGAAGATCTTCCTCTCTGTCTCTCCTCTCTGTATATCTGACTTTGTAATAAAAATAAATATATGTTTTAAAAATAAATAAATAGGGCCCGGCGGCGTGGCCTAGCGGCTAAAGTCCTCGCCTTGAAAACCCCGGGATCCCATATGGGCGCCGGTTCTACTCCTGGCAGCTCCACTTCCCATCCAGCTCCCTGCTTGTGGCCTGGGAAAGCAGGAGAGGACGGCCCAAAGCTTTGGGACCCTGCACCCGTGTGGGAGACCTGGAAGAGGTTCCTGGTCCCAGCATCGGATTGGCGCGTACCGGCCCTTTGCGGCTCACTTGGGGAGTGAATCATCGGATGGAAGATCTTCCTCTCTGTCTCTCCTCCTCTATGTATATCCAGCTTTCCAATAATAAAAAAATAAATAAATACATAAAAATAAATAAATAAATAAATAAATAAATAAATAAATAAATACATCAAAATAAACTAGACATGCAAGCAAAAAACTGTGAAACCACAGTCTCTGGTTACAATAATCTATATTCCCTGTGGAATAACATACTTCTTTGAAAAGAAGGCCATTTAAAGCAAAAAGTCATCCAAAATATAAAATGATGTGCAATTCTTTTTTGTATTTAAGACAGTTAGTGATGGCATAATAAAGACTATCATATTCAGACATGAAGATACAATGCAACAGGCATCACTAATTCCAAATCAAAGATGGACTCCCAATGCAACTGTTAGACGTATCTGGACAATGGGATGCTGGACTGTCTGACATCGGCCTGTACCAGCAATGTCAGGGCATACTTAAATAACAGACTAATGGTCTTATGATTCTTATGAAGGACTAAACTATTGTAATAATATAGGGAAAATTAGTCTGGAGGTGGGAATTTGGGAAGGGGTACGGAAATCCCAGGATCTATGAAATTGTACCATAAAATTAAAAATTTAAAAAGCAGTTTAAAAAGTAGTATATGTAAATATGATTTCCTAAATTATTTTAAACTGTCTTAAATACAAAATACTGGCAGTTTCAAAAGTAGTATATGTAAAATACTAAAAATGTTTCAGAAGAGTTAAAGACATTAAAAGGTGAGTCATTAATAAAATACTGTGTTTTATCAAATCGGTTCTCTAGCTGATACGAGATCACACAAACACAAAAATCGGATCACAAACAAAATATCTAAGCCACTATTAAAGGTGATATGGTTACCATTATATATTGTATTGGGTTGTCTGAATCGTTGCTTTTCTCCTAACAGATGATTTGTGTTGCGATGTTTCACTATACTTAAATACAATATTCCTTGCTAGTTTCGTATTTCTGATTTAAATGATTACTAACACTAAATCATCACTGAACTTAGAAAAAAGAATGAATACCATACCTATTCATATTATCAGCTGCATAAATATTTGCTTTTTCAGTTACTAAGAATTTCACCATGTTCTCTCGATTTTCAAGAATAGCAATCAAAAGTGGTGTGAGGTAATTCTGTAAAACAATTAATGCATCATATTGCATATTTGGCAACTGAACTGAAAGAATTTCAAATGACTCTACAAACACACACTGCAGCAGGTAAGTACAGGAAGCTCTTTCTTCCTAGCCCTGTGTCTTCACGTGTCCTGTATCTTTTAAAACATCCCTCTCACTTTCCTCATTTCATGAAACCTGGTCATCTCCATCACTGGCTTCAAATACTTACTTATTCCAGGATTCTTTGCTTCTAACAGGGCATTCATCGTGACATATTGTAATTACTTGACAATTTCCTACGAAACCAAGAACCTCTTGGAAGTAAAAACTATGTATTTTATTTGTGCAACTCACACCATAAGGCACAATTCTAAAAACTAAGTATTTTTACTGGGTTGATAACACTGTTGAACAGTGTTTCTCGATGATCATTTTCAAGAATATTTACTTTTGCACAATTCCTGTACTGTGCCTCAAAATAGAATTTCATCACCATCCACATTTGGGAAATTTTACAAAACAATGAGTCATGTGCCCAGGAGTAAACTCGTGGATGAGCGCCTTCTACAAGCACAGACAGCCTCTACACAGCACACCACTCAGCAACGAAGCTCAAGCATCCCTAGTCTGAATGTTCTCACAGATGTCTACGTTTCCACAATTATAGAGGCAAACTACACACATTCCTGTGCCACAATCAATCTACTCCCGATGCTCTGTGTCAGCGGGAGATGTGTTTCCAGATGATTTTGGGAAAGCGGGTATTGGCATGGAAGACCTTCAGTTTCTTCTGCATCACCTACTTTGCAAAGAGAAACATCAACCCGGACTTGTACAGAAAAGTGCTAATAAACCACAATATATCATTTTTCAGCATTTAAATTTTTTTCATTTTAAATTTTCATGATATACTTCCACGGGCTCAGGGAATTCCTCTCCCACCCTCCCCCAAACTGTTTTCCCTCATGTTCATACAAGAGCAGAGTCCTTCAATAGCGTTTGCCTTCTTGTGTTGTCTTATGCTAACTAGGAAAAAGTAAAAGATAAATATCACTGAAAAATAATTTTCCTTTAACCAATTCATTGTTTCCACAAGTATATGGCACAAAAGCTTATGTCTGTACTTTCTAATGTTTCTTGATAGAAAATATCAATATTAAACTCAAATATTAGCCAATTATTATAAAGTATCTTCACTCAATGAAGCCTGGCTTTTAAACATGAAAAATTACCACTATATTTGACAATATTAAAACAAAGTTATTTTTGCATAGTTTGAAAATGAAGTTGGCTGATCTCTACCTTATTTCTTCTTTCAATATCTGCCTTGTGGGAAAGCAATTTTTTTGCCATTCTTATATTCTCACCATAGGCAACATAGTGGAGTGCGGTGTTGCCAGTGTTGTCCGTATGGTTTGGCTCAGCACCATGATCCAATAAGAGAGTAACACATTCTTCATCAAGGCATTGTATGGCCTGTCAGTAATACAGAAATGGTAGATTGTAAACTCTAAGAATCAAAACTAATTATCCTAGCCATCTAACCAACTAGCTGCATTTAAATGAAGATAAATTCATTTTTATTCTAATTTTTATTCTAAACATTGAAACAAATTTCTTCCTATGCTAGAATGATTGGACAGTATATACCTTCATCAGAGGAGTTGCATTTCTTCTATCAACAGGATCAATTAGGCAATTTCTCTCAATTAACAGACGGACCACATCTGTATGGCCATTCGCACAGGCCCAGTGCAGAGCAGTCCTGCAAAAGTGAAATGGCTTTTTAGGAAATTATAGTGCACAGTTTCAAACATTATACATGTAATCCAAGCATAAAATAGATTGATAGTTGCCTGTTCTCAAAAGAAATCATATTAATGAGCCCTTATTATCCCATGGTGATGAAAGAGAAGCCTATTTGAAGAAAAAAGCATAATCATTACACTAGTGGCAACTTTGTTGACTCCAATTGTAAAATCTGTCTCTTTATAGTTATCACCAGGTCTTAGCATGCCATATCCCCTGCCTAACAGAAAGGGGGGAAATTAACATTGTGACTTTTTAAAGATGTATTTATTTTTATTGTAAAGTCAGATTTACAAACAGGAGAGACAGGGAGAAAGATCTTCACAAAATGGACACAAAAGCCAGAGCCAAGCCATTTGGAAGCCAGGAGCCAGGAGCTTCCTCCAGGTCTCCCATGCGGGTACAGGGTCTCAAGGCTTTGGGCCATCCGACTGCCTTCCCAGGACACAAGCAGGGAGCTGGATGGGAAGTGGAGCAGCTGGGATCTTGGAGGTTGCAAGATGAGGATTTAGCCACTAGCCTATCCTGACAGGCCCCATTGTGATGTTTAAGATGAGAATCTATGCAAAGTGTTTACAATAGTCACAGGTACAACTAAGAATAATTGCTCAATATACTTATTACTGATACTGCTACTTAACAAAGGCACAATATTGATTGAGCAAAATAAAGCAATCATCTTGAATGTTCTTCGAAGTTTGAGGGATATGAGATACTAACACTTAAGATGCTAACACTTACTTCCTCTCATATGTACATTTCTGAAAATTACAATCCTAGTGTGCCTAGTATTAAGTGCAATTTAGTATATTAAAACAGGGCCGAGCCAGTTCTATCCATATGATTGGCAGTAAAGTAAATTTAATCCCTGGGGAGCCCTATACAGAAAGCACTGAGTTAACAAACATGCCTACAAAGAAAATAACTCTTTTAAGCCAAAGGATCGTTGGGATCCAAGTGAGTATGTATTCAATGTAGACTTATAAGATGAATGAAAATGAGATAGATTCAATCATTCCTATCAATATTTAACACACCTACACATTTTCAGAATGGATGTTAGTTGCTATCTTTCACAGCTTCCTAACCCTACAAATGCTTTCCTTCGAGTGGCAGAAGGAAACGCTCTCATCTAAACTGAATCTTGTTACTTCAATTCTGAATTCCTCCACTGGCTCCGCTAGGGCAGTTAAACAATGCTGTGAAAGACGCAAGGGTCCTAACAGAATCTTCACAGCACACAGTTGCGTTACGTTGAATGAAAATACTAAAACCATGGCAGAATACACTGTGGTGCTTTAGTACTTTTAAAAAGAGTATAGAACAATATTTCTGTTAATGATAACAATTGACAGTTTGTTAATTTTTTATGGTCAGAAGGATACAATGAAGAGCAATGATTAATTTATGATTGTCAGCATATAGGATAGAAACATTTATATGACAAAAGGTATACATAATGCACACACATAATCAAGTTAAGTTCTTTTAATTTATAAGAGATTAATTGCTTCTAGGAGATACCGATCCACATGCATAAACACAAATAAGAGAAAGTGAGAGATTATTTTTATTTGTGCAATATTTATAATTTTATGTTCTCAAACATCTCATTAATAATAAGCTTTATATCCATATGTGATTTGGAAATCACAAATAAAGTTTAAAAAGTCACATAAAATTAACTGAAAAGCAATCAATGTTATCTTTTTCTCTTTTGGATAATACAAGTTTGTAGTCCATTGGTTCATACAGTCGAAGTGACTCTTATTCTCACTTAATATGTCAGATTGCATGTTTGCGTGGATCTCACGTTTTCAGTGTATCCTATGGGTACATCATATTTACAAAATGCATTAAGGCTGTGATTTTATAAAATAAATTGAAATGAAACTCCACCATCACGAGAGTTAAGTGAAAAAAGCAGAAAAGGAAGGCGGGAGACTGAGGCAGGGAGAGAGCAAAGGGGATATGTGGCGTTTCTTCTGAGAATGGTACCTGTCAAACACATGGAATCTGTTTATGAGTTTAAAAACTAAAGAAGGAATTAATGACAGATATTTAAATGAAGAAAACTGAATCAAATAAGTGCTTCTTGATACTCTGCCACTTAAGCAGTTATAAGTAATTTAATCCTCAGGTAATAGAATACTGTTCATCCTCATAAATTCTGTGATAAAATTAGTGTTTCAATCATCATGTAACTTAAATTCATTCTCTCTCATCAAATGTTTCCTATCTCCATGAGTCATTTATAGTTCTGAAAAAGTTGTTTTTCCACAATCAAATTATTTTTTTCTTTTTCATTTCAAAGAATCCTCTGTAAAGTGAAGATATGTCTTTCAGAATATATATTTTACATATATGTGTATATTATATAATAAATATGTAATTATATATAATAAAATATATATTATATAAAACACATTATATACATAATGGCGCCAAATGGACTAGTTTTGGCATTGGAAGACCATTTTCAGGCATTTTTGCCTTTGGTTATTTTTCCCTGACAGGGAGTTTTAAATTTTATTCTGACAAACAAATCTTCAGAGCATTTGATTTTTAAAGTTACTTAACAATGACAGAGCAACAATGAGGTGCAGCACCTCAACTGTTGACATATGTCTTGTTGGAGTTATAAACCAGTATAGACTACCCGAAAAAAGCCAGGTTCAGCAAAATTATGCTTCAATGCTATAAAATGCTAAATATTATGATGAATATAGACACGAGACAGCTGAACAGTAATCTATAGCCATTTTAAGGTGTATAGAACCCGGTTGTGTATAAACTAAAATTGAAATGTCAATGAAGTAGTCACAGGATATGGTTAAGAACTTGCAATTTTTAAGCATATTGGTTGCTCAATACTATGTCAATTAATTCCGTAACGTTATAAATCGCTGTTGATGTTATGTTGGGCCTTTTAATTGATTGGGATGATACTCTGCCAGCTCTACCTTCAGACCAGAGATGGTCTCCCCAAGAAGCCATTGAACTCATCTGGACAATAAGATGCTGGACTGTATGCTTGGTATATGCTTGCAATGAAAGAATTTCAACTGAACTTGAACTGTGGTAATGCAACAAGGTGGAGGAATCCACCGTAGGGGGAGGGTTTGGGGATGGGTGCGGGGAATCCCAGTGCCTATAAAACTGTGTCACATAATGCAATGTAATTAAAAAAAACAACAAAAATAAAAAGTTGCATACCAAAAAAAAAAAAAAAAAAAACAATGACAGAGCACAGGGATGTATAGCTCTTGGCACCCATTGGTTCCTGCCCTCATGTCCGCAAGTGGCAAGGATGGGCCCAGCTGGAGCTGGGAAGCTGCGTTGGAAACACAGCGGCCGTGAATCCAGGACACACCCTGCTCATCTGAGGAGTGAACCAGCAGATGGAAGATCTGTCTCTTCTTCTCTGTAACTCTGACATTCAAAAACCACATGAAACCTAAAAAAAAGAAAAAGACTGCAGGGGCCCTTCAAGTGCTCTAAAGGAAACCAGGAGAGCCTCTGCCTCGCAGGGAAGTCCAGGGGATAGGGTCCTTCTGGCCCTAGGGCACAGCCTTCGCACCCTGCCCACTGCTCCCAGACCCTATTACCTGTCCTCGTAATCTTTATCATTGACACTGCAGTAGCCACTAAAAAGGAGTTGCTGCACTCCAGCCACGTCACCCCAGCGGGCAGCTTCATGGATTTTACCGAGGTCTCCAGGGTCTCGGATGTGGTATCCGAAATGCGGTCGCATGCCTAAGGGTTTTTCAAACCCAACAGAGGACCTCAAGTGGCGTGGACGCTTAGTTGCCCAAGTAAAAAGTCTTTTCATATTTAAGGCCACCAGTGGCTTTTATCCATCTCTGGAGCCCAGTGTTAGGAAATCAAGCAACCGCTTGGCAAAATGTAGCCCCGCCATACCCAAGTTCCAGGCAGCATAATGAAATAACGAAATAACGGTAGCTGAGCAACCCCTCCCACTTAACCAGGCCCCGCCCCTTCCTCTCGGATTCCCCTTCCCCCCAGGACCCCTGGCCCCTCGGGCAATAAATACTGTTTTTTAATCCAGCAGTTATGCTCAGCATAGACCTTAATGAGTTAAGAAGCTTACATACAGTTACACGGCCAGGTGTCCCACCTGTTACCATGCCCAGGAAGAAGTCACAGCTGGCCGGGTTGAGCTGGAAATGGAGCAACCTTCCCAAGTCCAAGGCTGGTCAGCGGTGCTTAGGCAGCTGAACTTTTCCGTGTCCAGATCAATGTCAGTGACTCCCAGGGCAAGAATAGAATTCCCCAACTGGCAATAACTGAGCTCCCACTGCCATCAGGTCCAGGGACCGGAATGGGTCCAGCTATGGCAAGTGCTGTACTGCCAGGCTAGTATCTCCAAGGGATCCTGACGTCTGAGCAGTCCCCACGCCAGAGGCTATGGGAGGGAAAGCAGAGACCCTCACGGGTCGAGACTGGAATAGAGCCCCTGTTAGCAATCATTTGCACTCTCACTGCTGGGTGAGCATCAGGAAGACTGGCAGCAGGCAGTACAATGGAGCCTACTGTCAACACCAGCTGCTGTCAATAGCCAGAAATCCTTAAGGGAGTTGCTGCCAGCAGCAAGAGTAGCCACTGCTGGGGCAGGGTGCAAATGGTTGTACCACCTCTAGTAGCAACCACAGCTGTGGTTCCTGTTGGTTCCAGGGAACTAGTAGCTATTAGTGGCGATTATGTAGGGAGCAAAGCAATAGTATATATTTGACCAGGCAAAAGTTGAATACTAGCATTTTGTCAGTAAAGGGAACAAATTATTCCTTGAAACATGCTGCACTGACAAATACATATTCTAGGTTTCTTTGATCTCTAGAGCTTAAAGAAAAATACCTGATCTTTTTCTGCATTGCCACATGCCTTGGTTACAAGCAAAAAGATGGAGAAAGCCTGAGGGCCTGAGGGCCTTTATGTCCAGATTTTATTGGTGCTAAACTATCCCTGATAGATCAGGGGTCATGGGGAAATTCCCCACCTTCTTACAACATTTGAGGCAGACTTACATATATTCCACTGGATTCTGACTCTCTAGAAAGGTAATTTTAAAACAGTAAGAAAAAGTTCCAAAGACGTGTAATGGCATCTGAGAACATTCTGGGCAACCTCTTCAAGGTGGTAACCACGGTTTTTTGTAACAAAAATCAGGAGGGGTCCCAACAGCACAGCAAAATGATAAGAGAAGGAGTACACTCCTGGTGGTGTCTCAGTGCCAGTGAGACTACCCCAGGACCTGCCAAGCACTTTTGCCACACAGGCACTGGACACCGCACCAAGGATTGTCAGAAATAACCCCAGAATCATGTCCAATCTGCAGAGATAACTGGCTATTTGACTACCCCAGAGGTCGAGAACTCTGTGATTATATATTTTAAACCATGGTACTGAAGGGGTCTAGGGTTCTGCTTACATGCTCTGAAGAATCCTAGCAGCACCTGATAATCCTCCTGTGGCTATCGTAGTGGAAGGAAAGCTTAGAAATTCCTTCAGGACGCAAGACAGCACTTTAGCTTTAGACCTCTCTCGTCTCATACAGTGACCAGAAAGATGTCTCAGGAGAGCCCGGCGCGATGGCTCAGTGGCTAAAGCCTCACTTTGCACATGGGGATTCCATACAGGCACTGTCTCATGTTCTGGCTGTTCCACTCCCCATCCAGCTCCCTACTTGAGGCTGATGGGCTTAACAACCCTAGATTAGTCTAAAAGCATGTTTTACAATATTAGTGCAAACATTCTCGAGCTCTTCAAATGGTCAATGGGGGGTGGCTGAGGCAGAACGAATTGTTAAAGACCCACTTACCAAGACATTATTAGCATCATCAACTCCCAAGTTCACATTGGTTTTAAAAACCAACTCCACAGGGGCAAACATTAAGAAACATTAATGCCTCAGTCAATCTTCCAATCTTCCTTTCTATTCTTCCTGTTTCTAGGGGAAGAAGAGAGAGGAAGAGAGGGCTGTTCTTAGCAGCCTAACCACAGGCTCCTCCTAACCTAGCTCACACACAGGCCGATAGGTTTTGTGGCCTTGCCTAGGTTAGTGTGCCCCCAGCTCCAACTCTCACGCTCACCAGCAGGAGCAGCAGTCCAGCAGGGGGGTCCCTGCAGTCTCCTCCTGGGCTTGCACCACCCTCCCAGAGTTCCAAATGTGCTGATGAATGCTGCAGCCCAGTTTGGCAAGGCCTGCCTCACTTCAGCATTTACCAGTAGGTGCTACACAGCCTGGCTTCGCCTGGTCTGCCCCTAGTCCTAGCTCATGCTGCTGAGTGCCGCAGTTAAGCTCAACCTGGATAGCCCCCAGACCAGCCCTAATGTGAACTGTTGTGGTGCAACCTGGCCTGTCCTGCACCCCACCCTGGTTCTCAAATTGCCACTGGGTGCTGTGACCTGGTGCAGCCTGGCCAACCCCAGACTTGACCTGCATGTATGCCTGGCCTGGTTAAGCGCTGCTCCCTGCCTTGGTTCTTGCACTCATTTGCCGGGACTGCATCCCGACAGAGAAGTTCTTCAATCTCCTCCATCAGGTCACCTCCCAATCGCAGGTCTTGCCCACACCAGTGGATCTTTGACGGGTACGTGCCTGGCAGGTGTGATGGTCTTGCTCAACCAGCCTACATCCATTGTGGTTCTTGCTGTTGGGTGCTACAGTCCAGCCATACCTGGCCCATGCCTGGACACAGCTCTCGCATGTGGTCAGTGGGTGAAAAGACCCACCCCAGCCTGTACTGGATCATTTTGATTAACATATATCAAAATATAAAATATAATATATATCAAAATATAAAATATAAATTCCTTGGGCCTCACCATTCTGGCACGAGCAAGCTGGAGTTCTAGGTTAGGCAAGAACTGCAGACAACTGACAGACTTGTCTCGCCAAGCATCTAGAAAAATCAAAGAGGCACCTGAGTTACCAAGCATTCACCCTGTGCATATGACTTATGAAAGGTAGGAAAGGTGGGGCAGAGATGACCCCTGAAGGCACTTTGGGATAGCTCAGCCTGAAGAAGGCTGGCTGAGATGGGCTAAACTAAAAGCCTCACTATTCACAGAAGTCAGCCAAGATTCTGTTGCTGTTTTCCAGATGTTTTCAGAAATTAACTCACCCCCTTGGCCTTTGCTGATTCTTCACTCAGCTATGTTTTCCCAACACGTTAAACCTGGACACTACACTGTCTTCAAGGAAGCTATTCAGTCACCTCAAGTTATACAGCCTAAAAGATAAATTTTTAAAGATTTATTTTTATTGGAAAGTCAGATATACAGAGAGGAGGAGAGACAGAGAAGAAGATCTTCCACCTGATGATTCACTCCCCAAGTGATCACATCAGCTGTAGCTGAGCCGAACTGAAGTCAGGAGCCTGGAGCCTCTTCCAGGTCTCCCATTCTGGTGCAGGGTCCCAAGGCTTTGGGCTGTCCTCGACTGCTTTCCCAGGGAGCTGTATGGGAAGTGGGGCCGTTGGGATAGAACCGGCACCTATATGGGATCCTGGCATATGCAAGGTGAGGACTTTAGCCACTAACCTATTGCGTCAGGCCCATAAAAGATAAATTTTTAAAATCTTGTCAAACACAGTTTACAAAATATTGACTTCACGGCACCCCACCCCCAACCTACTACTTCCAAAGAGGAGCAAAATACCATTTTGTTTATTCCAAAGGTGGAATCGCCTGCTTTTCCACTTAACTCATGGGAGACCACATAACTACTGACCTCTTACACAGTCATGAGTGTGGCTCTCAGGAAGACCATGGGTAGCAGCCTCTACTCTGCTCATCTAACCCATGAGGATTCCTGGTTCTCTGTGAACAGAGAGAGTACTTCCTGGCCCTACCAAATGTGGGTGGTAGCCAGACTCTAATATGACTGAACAGAAGTAGGGACCACAGCTTAGCATCTCTTCTCCCTTGCTTTGTCTGTGTAGGCAGCAGTTACAAGACCCAAGTCTTCAATTCCTTGGGGAATAGTCCATACACTCTTATCCTGACCTACTTCTCATGATTCAGCTGTAAAATGTGTATGTAATGTATGTGAGTACTAGTCCCAAGGACTCTTTACCAGGCGCAAACTGGGATCCGAAATTAATTCCTCCAAAATCTGGACGGCAGAGTGAGCCAGAAGCAGACTTTCACTAGACAGTGCAGCAAAGAGTAGAACATGGGGGTAGAACTACCCTCTGATGCCTCCCTAAGCAGGACCTTGTACTGCCCTGTACTCCAGGACCAGTCCATTCTCTTCCAACACACACAGTAGCAGCCATGGATCTTCTGCCCCATACCCTCCATGGGGACCCTGAACTTGCAAAACACAGAATCTCCGCTGATGACAGGCCCCATCACTTCTCTGTGAAGTTCTGCCTGTGAAGGCTTTGCTTTTGCTGATACTCTTCCTGTACTGGCCATTCCATTGTACAGGTAAACACCCTGTTCAGGAAGGGTGACTAAGCAGTATGCCCGTCACCTGCTGCCACTTTAGCTCCTAGAGAATCTGGGAGCTCTTCTCTTTGAAGACAGTCCAGTGACATCATTCATGCCGGGGCATCCATACACTGTGCTATATCCAGAAACTTAATGAATCTTCCAGACAGTCCTGTTGCATAGTGCATACTAGGAGATGCTAACCAGCACCTGAAAGCCAGTTTCAACACATCTATACAATTTACCCTAGGAGGTATTGACATAAAATTTGGAGATCAGCAGTGTTCTATAGCCTGGGATTCAGACCCTCATCCTCTAGGCACTGTGATACCCTGCAGTCCCACTTCAGGCTGCTGGACCTCAGCTGTGTGCTGCAGCTGACAGTACAGCTTCTCCCTCACTTCCCTCCTGATAGATGGGTCCTGTTCACAGGCTGGCTTGAAGCACACCACCTTCTCCACGTAAGACACCATTTCAAAGATTATCTCTGCCTCAGCTGTGACTCATGATCACATTGTGGTAGATCTCCAGCAGCAAGACCTGGCATCTCATCCATGGACTGGCTCCAACAGACCCTCAATTGCCCTGCCATCTGCATCTGTCCTCAGCAGACAGTCATGTGCAGAAGCCGCCAGGCATCCCAGTCATCCACATCCAGGAAGAGCTCAGCTGCCCACAGGCATCACTTGCCTCCAGCTATTGGCAGCAATGTGCCTAGTCAAGGCACCCAATCATCCAGACGCTTGTAATTATCTACTACTTAGGACCTGCTCGCATCTACTGGTATGCCACACAGGTCTCAACCTCCTATGTGGCCACAGGTGCTGACACATGCAGGGACTCTTAAGTTTGTTATCTTGTCCACCACGGCAAAGGGGCTTCTTGATAGTTATTTCAAAGTTGTCAGTTCAGCCTGTCTGTCTGTCTGTCTGCCTTCCTTCCTTCCTTTCTTTCTTTCTCCATTCATTTTAATTGGACAGGCAGATTTACAGACAGAAGGAGGGACAGAGAGACAGAGATCTTCCATCTGCTGGTTCATTCTCTAAATGGCCACAATGGCAAGAGTTGAGCTGATTCAAACCCAGGATCTCCTATGTGGGTACAGAAGTCCAAACAGCTGGGCCATCCTCCACTGCTTTCCCAAGTCACACGCAGGGAGCTGTATCGGAAGTAGAGCATCCATGACTCAAACCAGAACCCATATGGGATGCTGGTGCTTGGAAGAGGAGGAATAGCCAGTTGAGTGATCACACCAATCCCCAAAGTACTTTCTTGTGGCAGCAACCCATGCTGTATTTCTGTGCATGTTTGTGTTACTACAAGTCCTATTTGTACTGTATCCACATATTTACTTCCCAGGAACAGCCTTGCCAAGATGCATGAAGCCACTCCTAAGTAGGCACCCTCTGTCAACATTCCACATGAATGACCCTGGCCACAGTGCTTTCCCATGACCTGGGACCACGTGCCCTTCTGTGGGGCTGGATTCTCATGATAGGCCTGCTGCTCTGCCCAAACCCTGTTCAAGTGGTACTTGACCTCAGTTCAGTTTGAAGGGCCCCTAGCAACAACTCGAAGAGGATGTTTACAATAAAAAATAAAATTACATGTCAAGAGTTTGGAAAAAAAAAAATTACCAGAACTTGGGAGCAGGAGCCCACATGCTAGTGCAGGGGATTAGGCGGCTGCCTGCCATGCCAGCATCGCATATCAGCCACAGTCCTGCCACTACCACAAGCTGTAAGCTTGAGGTAAGGTTAATATATACATATATATATATGTTAATATATATAAGGGTTTATATATATATATATATATATGTATATATATATATATATATAAAAAGGATCAAATAACACCTTACCTTGACTCTCTGCTCACTTCAATTATTTTTCTGCTGACTCTGGGCCAGAGTGCTATTTGGAAAAGCTGAGCAGGCTCCATGCTGGGGAAGGCAGGAAGCAAAGTCAGTCTGGAATTCCCACTTCTCACAGCAGCAAATGTCTACTGGAAGGTGGGAAAGAAGAAATAAAGGGAAGGATAGATCTGGGTGGAAACCATCACCTTCTTTCGCCAACTAGCAGGAGTTCATTCTTTAGCTGCTCCAGTTGGATTCAGAGGGGAGGTAGTAGGTAGCATGTTGTATGAAGAACTATACCACTTTTTTTCATGAGTCATTTCACAAAATTTGCCCCCCAAAAAACATGTCTCCTAGTAAATTAGGAGACACTACACCACACACCACACTAAATCCTGAATTCTAGAACTTCTGCACCCATGAGAGGCTGCCCTTAATTGTGGTTATCTCGGGGGGTACTCCATGTCACTCTGAGTTCAAAAAGCTGGATTTTAGAGGCCAACACATTTGCTGCTCATTTCACAGACGCAGCAAAGGCAGCACTGCACCCCACCTGGTGTTTGCATCCTGCATATAAATCACCTTGCAGGACCTCAGTCAGGGCCAGCAATGTCAAGCATTGTCCTGGTGGCAAGAATTAAGAAGGTGACAAAATGTCTTAAGCATCAGGGTCAGTACTGGAAAACTTATTGTAAGGCATGGTGCTTTAAAAAAAAAAAAAAAAAAGGCCGGGGCAGGAGGACAGGCAGGATTGTTACAGCTTCATGATTCGGCACTGCAATGGAAATGAATTTGTTTGAAAATCAGAGTGACACATGGGAAGGGAGGCAACACACACATACACACACACACACGCAGATCTCTCATGATTCCTCCAATGTTCTCAGCAGCTAGGGCAGGCCTAGAGCAAAAGCAGGAGGAGCCGGGAACTCCAGGGCTCTCCCATGAGGCACAGGGACATCATTACTGGATCTTTCCGCTGCTGCCTCCCAGGGTGTGCCTTGGCAGGAAACTGAAGTCGGAAGAAGAACTGGGACTCAGGCCCAGGCACTGTCATACGGAGTGTAGGCATCCCAAGACCTCAACACCGAGTGTCCCACTTTTCTACAAACATGTCGCAATCCTTTGGTATACAGAAAATATATACTGTGTAAACGTATTCCCTACTCTGTGCTGAAAGACCTGGAGATGCAGAATCTTCGGAAACTAGAAGACCTCATCATTGAGGCTGTCTACACTGACATCATCCAGGACAAGCTGGACCAGTGAAACCCGCTGCTAGAAGTGGATTTCTGCATTGGCTGTGACATCCGAAAGAAGGATATCAATAACATTGTTAAGGCCTTACAGGAGGGCCTGGCGGCGTGGCCTAGCGGCTAAAGTCCTTGCCTTGAACGCCCCGGGATCCCATACGGGCGCCAGTTCTAATCCTGGCAGCTCCACTTTCCATCCAGCTCCCTGCTTGTGGCCTGGGAAAGCAGTTGAGGATGACCCAATGCATTGGGACCCTGCACCCATGTGGGAGACCCGGAAGAGGTTCCAGGTTCCCGGCTTCGGATCGGCGCGCATCGGCCCGTTGCGGCTCACTTGGGGAGTGAATCATCGGATGGAAGATCTTCCTCTCTGTCTCTCCTCCTCTGTGTATATCTGGCTGTAATAAAATGAATAAATCTTTTTTTAAAAAAAAAAAAAGACCTTACAGGAATGGTTACCAACGTCAAGAAGATTCTCAAAGCCACTGCATCCTCCTTGGCCCAGGAGATGCAGCAGCTGCCTGAGAGGGAGGGTCCTCCTCATGTCGAGCAGAGGCAGCCCACCAAGATGTCCAAAGCGAAAGGCCTGGTCTCCAGCTGCCATTAGGGCTGGCTTGGGCAGCTGGCACTCACCAGGCCTGGTCAGGCGGGCTGGGACACCGAGGGCCTGCTCCTCCCATCCCTACCTGCAGTGAGTCCCAGACCTGCCTGTGTCCTCACCAGCCCCTCCCCACCCCGTGGGTACTGTTCCAGAAGAACCAGGACTCCTCTCCCTGCCTCCTCCCTCCGACTAAGGGGTTCCTGGATGCCATTCCTGTGAGCAGCGCGGATGCCGCCCTGCCTCCCTCCAGGAGGTTCTGGTCTCTGCGGAAGAGCTCGGCTCCCTTGCAACTTCTCTTTCGCGCATGTTGTTTTGTCAGGCTGGCTATGGTTTTAACCAGCCCACAGGATGGCTGTGGAGGAGGCCCCTCCGCATGGGGAAGGCACACCTCCTGCAGCCATAACCCCATGGCTCCCACTGTGGTGCAGACCATCTGGAGGCAGGCCCCACGCCTCTTTCCTCCCTGCCTTTCCCTGTTGGCGGCTCCCAGTTCAGGCCAAGGAGGGATATGACACTGTGCTGTGTTTACTAAACCTGTGGGTTTTCAGCGCTCTAAACCCAGGTCTGGTCTCCACTGGCTAGGAGTGCTGGAATCCAGGCACATGCAGAGCGGCTGTGGGGGATGAGGGCAGAAGGTTCTCCCGGCCTGGGGCCTTCACTGGAGGCTCCTCTTGCTGGCCGGCTGCTCCTCGGCTGCTCCTCGGGCCCTCCACGCTCTGCTACTGCCTCTGGGCTGCGCTGCAGTGGGGTTGCGGCTGGGGCCTCTGATGAAGGCCTGGGCCGTCTCTGTTTCTTCCTTTCTGCTCGTCCCTGGCTGGTGACCCTGAGCCCCTGATGATGGCATTCTCCTGGCAAGAGAACAGGACTGGACTAGACTTGCTGAACTTGAACAGTTTCAGGATATATATATTGTATAGGTTCTAATAAATTTCAACATGCTTTTTCAAAAAAAATGTGCCAACCACGGCTGACGCATGTTGCAGTCGATGACACATTGAAGCCTTGGAACTACCCTATGAGGCAGATACTACTGTGGAACCCATTTTTTAATGAGCAAACCGAGGCATGCATCAGTACAGGGTCACAGTTGAAAACCAGGGTTTACACCCCAGGCACTTGTATCGCTGGGCCTGATTCTTACATTAAGAACCCCAGGTGGTCAGGGACTTTCGTCTTTTTTTTTTTTTTTAATACAAAGAGCATGGGTTTTATGTAGTTCATAGCTATAACGGGAAATTTAAATTTTTTTTTTTATTTTTTGCCCCAATTCCGACTTGAAACAATTCTGCCCTATTTACCCGATTTGCGGCTCTTGTTTCTGTTGGGTAGAACCTACGGAGCAACTGTCCCACCTGTCTCACCAGTAGAAGACAAAACTAAAGTCAACTAGACTAACTCTGCCTCACCAGTAGAAGACAAAACTAAAGTCAACTAGACTAACCCCTATGGGCTAGCTCAGTCAAGTGTTGCGTCAGAGTTGCCCCCTCTACCCGCAGAAGCACCTTGCGGCTTCCAGTCCCGCTGCCCTCTTCCGCACGTGCGTTACAAACCATTGTGTGCTCACTGGCCTGCTCCACGCTGAGCTGCCTCGAAGCCTCCACCACGTCCACCTTCGCCTTCTCAAAGTGACTCCGTTTCACCGTTCACCTAAGACCCTCTCCGCAACGCCTTCCAGAACTGTGCAGACCCGCAGCCGAGGACCTTCGCGGCCCTTCCGCATCTCAGCCCAGCTCTCTACAGCCGGATGTGGGGTAACAGGGTCACCCCTGCCAACCTGCACTCCATCAGGCCAAGGCACCGTGCTCCCACCCCACCTCCTGGACCCAGGTCTGCGCACTCCGCCCAAAAGGCTGGCGTGAGAAAAAGCTGGCACTGCTCGCTAGAGGAGACGACCTGACAGAAAACCAGGAAAAAGCCTCCGGCGCGGTAGCAGTGCGCAGGCGCGCCAGGGCCACGCTCCATGCCCCGGCGCAGCCCTGTTGGTGCTCTGGTCCCCAACGGGGGGCGCTGCGGGAGAACGCCACGGGCGGGTGTTGGGTGGGCTGCTCCCGGGAGTGGAGTGCAGGCCGGGTCGCCGCCCCAAAGGTGGGGCCTGTGCTGGCCTGGGAGTGCCCCGAAGCGGGATGGGGATAGGGCGGCCGCGGCTCCGGGCGCTACCCCGGGGCGCCGACCCGATAAGGCGGGTGACAGCCGGGCCTGGAGGGGCGGGCAGTACCGCGTCCACGCCTTACGCTCGGGGCCGGGCCAGGAGGGTCCTGGGGTTGGCGGGTGCCGAGCCAGCCGGCTGAAGCGCACGGGTCAGTGGCGGCGCCATGCGCGGCTCCGGCCCCTGGCCGCTTCTGCTGCTCGCGCGGCACTGCCCGGCAGTACCGGGGCGTCTCCTGCCGGCTGCCTGCCTGTGGACCCCGGTCACTCGCGCCCCAAGGTCTCTGCCCCTGCTGACGGGCCTGAGAGCGGCGCGGCCCTGGGGCGCAGGGCCGGGGCTCGTCGTGGGTACTGGTGGTGCGCGCTGCCTGGCTGGGGGTCCCAGGGGCTCCGGGCGCGGCGCGGCCGTCGTGCGGCTCTTGGGGCTGTGGGCTCGGCCTTGGGACGCCTGCAGGTGCGGAGCGCTCGTCGGGCCGGGGACTCGCCGGCTCCTGAGCGCCGGGCCCCCTGGCGGCCCCGCAGCCGCTGCCCGGGCGGGAGGCGAGGCCTGGCGGCACGGGTCGACGGCCACTGCTGAGGACGACTCGCGCCTGCGGCCGGCAGAGGTCCGGCGTTCGGAGGCCCGGAAGCTCCTGGGGCTGGCATATCCCGAACGCGGGAGACTGGCAGGTAGGGGGTGCCCCCAATCCGCCGCGCAGCTATTGCTCCTCGCGCAGATTCCAGGTCGTCAGACAGCTCGTCTCCGCTGCCCTTGATGGAGGGAGGCGGAGGTTTCACCTAGGGCTGGTGCTGCCAAATTCTGCCCGGGCAGCACACCTCTGAATGGCCTTTTGAAGATTTCGGATGATGAGGACGTCTTTCCAGAATGTTGTTTGGTTTCTTAATTTGGTGCACGTTATGCAAAATGGCTAGTGGCTCGTGTGGGGGGAGTCTTTGGATCTGTTAGATTTCCATGTGAGTGCATGGGCCCAGACACTTGGACCTCTTTTCCTGCTTTCCCAGGTCGATTAGCAGGGAGCTAAGAATGCTGTTTTGTATTATGCTTTTTTTTAAGTCAGTTGTTTTAGACCCATTAATCAAGTCAGTCAACGCTGTTTGTACAATGTCAAGAAATCGGTATGAACTCTCAAGAGCTTTGGGATTTTGCCTCCCTGAGTGGGACAGGGAAGATTACTGCGCTGTGTTCAGAATAATAAACCTTGGCCACAGTATTGTAGATCTTAACACAGCTAGATTATTTAATTAATTTATGTTTTAAATACTGATTTACTTGTTTGAAAGGCAGAGTTAGAGAGAGGAAGAGAGAGATCTTCCATCTACAAATAGCCGTTGCAGCCAGGAGCTTCTTCCAGGTATCCCACCTAAGTGCTGTCCTCCACTGCTTTCCCAGACTACTAACATGAAGCTGGGTGAGTGCAGCAGCTGGGATACGAACCAGCGCCCATGAGATGCCAGCATTGCAGCTGGTGGTTTAACGTGCTATGTACAGTGCCAGCCCCAAAATTAAAAATGTTTAAGCATTTATGTATGTATTTCGAAGGCAGAGTTCCACACAGAGAAGGAGAGGCACTTGCTTCACTCCTTGGATGGCTGCAGTGCCGGAAGTGGAGCAGCCAAGGCTCATTGCAAACAACAGCTTGTTCATTGCAAGCAACAGCTCAAGCTCAGGTTACAGTCTGGGTTTTTTGTTTTGTTTTGATAAATTGAAACGACCAACCCTGGTTGTGTAATGAGATTAGCTGCCACCTGGAGTCCCAGCTCTTCCTTCTACTGTTGTCCCGCTCCCTGCTAATGTGCCTGGGAAAGCAGCAAAGGAGGCCCGAGTTTCTGGGCCTCACATGGGAGGCCTGGGTAAAATTCCTGGTTCACTCTCTCCACTTGCTTGTAACAGCAGGATCTGGACCAGGTAGAACCCAGGAACCAGGAGCTCAGGAGTTCTATCTGAGTCTTCCCTGAGGGTGGCAGTTACCAGGAGTTTCCGACATCATCTGCAGGTCATCTGGGACGTGCGTTAGCAGGAAGCTAGATCTGAAGCAGAGGCAGACCTTGACACCAGATCTAAATGGCTTAGGCAACTGTGCCACAACATCTGCCCCAGTTCTTTTTATTTTCAAAATAAATAATACAGATTTTGTGTTATAAACATTTCTCATGAAAAATCATTGTTAGGATTTTCCTTCAGAGGTTGTTAAATATGTTAAAGTCTGTCTGGATGCTGGTATTTATACAAATAGGAGGAAGTAGGGAACATGTCTTTGTAATGCTGGAGATTAAAGTTTCTTAAAAGTGTACTTTTTAAGGTCAAAAGACAAAAAAAAAATACTGCATTGAAGAGAAGTTATCTTAATTAACGTTTAGGAAAACAAGCACAAAAATCAATTCAAAAGTTCAAAAGCAAAAGTTCAGCTTTAGGTTGCATCCTGATACTTTGATGTGTCTTGAGCAGTGTGTGAAGTGCAGTAAGAGAACTTGGATGGCAAGCGATTTGTATCAGAAGCTTTGGAGGATTGTCCCAGTGGAAACGCTTCCCATGCCTCCACAGCATGGCCTCTGTGCCTCTTCTCTAACCTGCTCCTTGGTCCCGCCGCCCCATTCTCACTCTGTGTAGGAATTTCTAGCTATTTTCCTGACCTTGGGCCCAAGTCCTTTGAGAGGGATAATTCTTCATCTTATCAATGATCAGAAGGAGTCCTCAAAGTTGCTAGGAGCAGCATTTGGTCTGGTGAGATAAGAAGTGTTTTGTCAGAGCCTGCTTGCTGAGCCCAGCAGATAGAGGCCGTGCTGAGGACTCAGAGCCTCCCCAACATAGTGGGGCCTGAGCCTCTGGCCCTCAGGTGTCCTCGGGAGCTTTTGTGTATGGTGGGCCTCGGTCAGCAAGGCAGATGACCAGGGACGGCACACTTCTTCCCTGCCTGCCCCTCCAATTACTGATGGGAGTGTGTGGTTGGAGGTTAGGGCCATTCCTGGAAGCTGGCACCTGCTGGCAGCTTTGGGGGTTTGTAGTTTTAGTTGATGGAGATGGCTGGTGAAGATGTCCATGGTGGTCACAGCCATGGGGCTGAGGAATGCTAAGAGTGACTGCCCTGTGAAGTCAGTCTGGACAGTGTCCTGCCAAGAACAGGACAGTGTTGGTGGGGAGGATAAGCCTTTGACATTGGAGCTGTTGCAGAAGTAGAGGGTGTTGGTGTACACCGAAACACCTTGCTTCAAGGAAAACGTGCCGTAGCTGTGTTGTGACCTGTGGCTGATTGGGATTGGCTGTGGTGTCAAATACATGTGAGCTCCTAAAAGGACAGAAGGAAAAAGAATGTAAAACTATCTTCTTAAACGTTATGTTGGTTATATGTAAATAATATTTGGGATATACTGGGTCCTATAAAGTATTAAAATTAATATTTTGTAATGTAGCAACTAGAAAGAAGTTACATAGGTGGTTTACATCATGTGTCTATTGGAGGGTATTGGTCCAAGGTGAGCCCCCTGTGTTAGTGGGCAGGTGCTCCTGTGTTAGTGGGAAGATGTCCTCAGCTTTGGAGGACACACTGGGGCTCAGATCCTTGACTGTGGATCACTCCATGAAATGTACCCTCGGCTTTCTTCCCATCTGTCAGCGCTTCCTGGCTTTGCTCGCTTTCCTCTCTTCCTATCATATCAACATAAAAAAAAAAAAAAACTTAATAAGATGCTTTTTACTACTCCCCTTTTAGAACCTGACATGTATTTTATACTTCAGTTCGTCTCAGTCAGCCACAGATCCCGGCACAGTTAGGGAACTAGGTCGATGCCTTCACTTAAGATGCCCTGCATCCAGGGGAAGTGTCTTCTAGACTCCTGAAAACTCAGCATATCTAAAGACCACAGTTACCTTCTCCCTCCCAAGCAGCCCCTTGTCTGTGGGTGTGGACTGCTGTGGGAATCCCTGGGCCTCAGCCAAAGATATGGGTGGTTACTGTCATGGCAACAGTAGTAATGAGGCAATAGCTGTTGTTTCTTATTTACTAGTGAGTGGGCCCTGTGCCAGGTGATTTAGGTATAAATCTCATTTATCTCTCACAACACTTCCATGAGGGAACAGTTATTTTTATTTCCTCTTACAGATAAGTTACACAGCTACATGGCAGAGCTCTGGTTCTGGACCTGTCAGTCCCACCCTGACAGCTGGCCCTGTTACTTACTTATTTAGCTGTTATGTAGAACTTACTGTGACATGGCAACTTAATTTGCTGCCTCCAACGCCAACATCCCATATGGGTGCTGGTTCAATTCCTGGCTGTTCTACTTACTGTTCAATTCCCTGCTAATGTGCCTGGGAAAGCAGTGAATGATCACCCCAGTGCTTGGGCCCCTCCACTCATGGGCAAGGCCCAAATGAAGCTTCTGGTGTCTGCTTTCAGTCTGACAGCCCCCACTGTTGTAGCCATTTGGGGGAGGGGTGAACCAGTGAATAGAAGATCTCTTCCTCTAACTTTGCCTCTCAAAATAAATTTTAGAAATCTGCCCCTTTAAAAGCGTATTTGTTTTTAAGATACAGTTAGAAGTTAGAGTGAGATCTTCCATCCATTCCCCTAAATGGCTGCAACGGCTGGGGCCAGACAAATCTAAAGTCCAGAGTCAAGAGCTTCATCCAGGTTGCCATATGTATGACAGGACCACAAGTACCTGGGCCATCCTCTGCTGCTTTCCCAGGAATGTTAGCAGGGATCTGAACTGAAAGGAAGCAGCCAGGACTGGAACCAGCACTGTAGGGGATGCTGGCATTACAGGTGGCAGTTTAACTCAGTGCACCACAATGCCAGCCCACCAGAACTGACTCTTCTGACCTGCTGCCTATATCCCACCAGTCATTATGTTCGGAAGCATCCAGTTCTTAAAAATATCTCCACTCTGTCTCACTGTCCTTTAATACTCTGCTTCCCTCTAGTTCATCCCTGCTTGTCTTTGCCTAGGGCACCAGAGCAGGGTTCTAACCGTCTCTTTGTGCCGGCCTCTCCTTTCACTCCATAGCTAGAGTGGATCATTTAAAACTGCAACCTCTTTCACTTCCCAACATAAAGCCCCTATTGGCCTGTATTGCCACAGAATGCATATCCTGTTTTATAATCTGGAGCCCACCTTCATTTCTCAGCACTGCTTCCTGTGTCCCCACGAGGTCTTTGCCTCAGCTCCATCCTGCCAGCCTTCCTGGACCCCCAGGAAATCCCTTGTACTTTGGGGAGTATTTGCCACTGTAGAATGACCAGAGGGATTAATTGCTGGTACAAAGTGAAGCAAGGAATTTTGCACTGAACCCTCTCGCAGCAGGATGCCTGCTTCCTGAGCTGCCCAGACTGAGTTGTACAGAGCCTGAGTTAGAGGCTCCTGCCCTTTGCACTTCGGGTTCCTCTTGGGGACTGTCTCCAGGACTGGAACACTTTGAAACAAGAATCTGGACCAGCAAACTGAAATGGCCCTAGTCCAGGTTCACATTATTCAGTTGGATTGTGGACTTTTAAACTAGGCTTGTGGGCACTGTGACCTGCCAAGCTTTATCTTCCTACCTAGGCTATCAAAGAACTTTGGCCTGATAGATTGTATTGCCTGCTTTGCCAAAGTTGCACTGATGTATTCATTCAACAAACACTGATTGAGCTTTTGTTGTGTGCCTGCCACTGTAGGCAGTGAATGAAGCAGATAAAACCCTTTATGTTCTAGTGAAGTGATAGATTTTATTAAGTGAAACATCTAGAATTCCAGAAGGTAGGAATTGCTAGGAGACACGTGAAGAGGGAGAGAGACACACTGCGGCAGGTGTCTTTCCAACAAGACTGTCAGAGCAGCTGCTTTGGAGAGGGGATATTAGAAGAATGACCTCAGGGAGGGGTGAGGTAATGTGTACAAAATGTTCACTGCTTAAAAGGCTCACGTTTCTCCTAGAGCTGTTTGCCAACTAAATAACCAGTTGATCCTGAGTTTTCTCTACATCCTGTATTAAGGTTATGTAAAGTGACTGAAACATTATATTATAAAAGCCAGCGGGAACATAGACATTAACCATAACGTAAGTGAAGAGCGTTGGGGATGTCTTTCTGCTGGGGTTCAGTCCGTGGAATGTCCCTCTGAGAGCTTCGCCTGGCAGGCTCATCGTGGGCTTCTGAGGGTAAATGACACAAGGAAAAGGAAGGCCCTAGTCACCCCAAAGAAATATTCTATTCATATAAGTATTCTACCTGCTTATGATTTATATAAGTATTCTTATATAAGAATTCTTATATACTTATGTAAGTATATATAAGAATATATACTTATATATATAAGTATATATATAAGAATTCTTATATACTTACATAAGTAAGTATAAGAATATATACTTATATATATAAGTATATATATAAGAATTCTTATATACTTACATAAGTATATAAGAATATATACTTATATAAGAATACTTATATAAATCATATAGAATGCTCGTATAAGTATTCTATTCATGTAAGTATTCTACCTGCTCATGATTTATCTTGTAGAATGTTCTGTGTGTGTCTAAACTTAAAAAACTGACAAGCAAAAAAGCCCCACACATTCACATTTATGCATCCTGGGCATTTGCTTTTTTGTTTTTTCCAGTAACATTGTGTGTCTTGTAAGATTATTCTGTATCACCCTCTGCTTTTAGTGATTACATGTTTACCAAAAAAAATGCTTCATATTTGATTTAATTGTCTCCTATTGGTGGGTGTTTTAGGTATTTTGATTCTTTTTTCTGGTATAAGCAATGCTGTAATGAGCTTTCTGGAATCTACATTTTTCCTCGTACACCTATGGGGGAATCACTCAGGTAAATTCTCAGAGAGGAATTGCTAGAGCTAAGGAAATAAGGATTTACACTGTGACTTATTTATGACCAAATCTCTTCAACAAGATTATGCCAGTACGGTGTTAAGTCCCTCCTCCCTCACATCTTCAACGGAGTGGGCAATTGAACTGGTAGCAGAGATCATCTGCTAACCCAGTACCTTAAAAAAAAAAAAAGAAGGAAAGATATGTCTTTATAGTTTTACTGTACATTCCTCTTGTTGCAAGTATGCTCATTTGTGATATGTGTGGTTCTTAATGAATGTTCTTGATATTTTCTGATCAGACTCTGTTTTTCAGGTAATGAACAATTTTGTTTTTTACTTATTTGTGTGTCACAGTCTCTAGAATTTCATTCACCAAAGTTATAATCTTAGGAAAGAATATATCATGTTTGTAATGGATCCCTGCAACTGCTTTTTGGAAGATTGTTTAGTGCATCAGAGTGTGTGTGTGTGTGTCTGTTTAGTTTTGTTAGAAAGAGAGCGCTTCATTTGCAGACTTGCTCCCAATCACAGCCTCACTCCCCCAGATATAACATGGGTGCTGGACTGGGGCTGAAGCTGAGAGTTAGAACTTAGTCAGGATCTGCCACATGGGTAAATGGGGACACAAGTACTTGGGCCACCACCACCACTAGCTTCCAGGGTCCACATCAGCAGAAAACTGCAGCCCAGAGCCAGCGCTGAGTCAGGTACTCAGATAGGGAATGGGCCGTGTTCACCATGGAGACCAAAGCCTGCCCCAAATGTAGGGTTTTGAAATATCAGGCATAATCAAAAGTTTCACTTGAGTATTTTGATCTTTATGTGCAGTTATACCAGGGAATAACAATATATGTAGGAAAAACATGATCTGAAGTGAATATAAAGGTTGAGAGGCAGTGAAGGGGGCTTGCCGCGGTAGCCTAGCAGCTAAAGTCCTTGCCTTGCACATATGAGTACCAGTTCTAATCCTGGCGGCCCCACTTCCCATCCAGCTCCCTTCCTGTGGCCTGAAAAAGCAATCAATGATGGCCCAAAACCTTGGTACGCACATTGGAAGACCCAGAAGGGACTCCTGGCTCCTGGCTTCAGATCTCCTCAGCTCCAGCCATTGCGACTGCTTGGGGAGTGAATCATCAGACAGAGGATCTTCCTCTCAGTCTCTGCCCTTCTCTGTATATCTGACTTTCCCATGAAAATAAATAAATCTTAAAAAAAAAAAATTAGGCAGTGAAGGAAGCCAGCCTAGGTTGGCTTTTGATTATTCCTGGTGAGAAAGGATGGCTGAGCCAGAAAGTTGTTCCTGGCTTGGGGCTGACCACACACCTCCTGACAGCCACACTAATTCTCACTCTGGAACCATGTGTTTCTTCCTTCAGTCAGACCTTCAAGGGTGAAAGGGAGGAAACTGCTGGCATTGACGGCCAGCCCTGCTCTGGAGACAGTGTGTCCGGGAGGGAAGCCCCTGGAAGTCTGCAGCCCACCCCTTTTTGCTGAAGCGCAAGTGTGAGCAGCACGCCCTTGTGTTTTCCAGCTGCAGTTGGCTTTCTGGCTGTGTCCAGTGTCATCACCATGTCTGCCCCTTTCTTCCTGGGGAAGATCATTGATATCATCTACACCAATCCCACTGTGGACTACGGCGACAATCTGACCCGCCTCTGCCTTGGGCTCGGCTGTGTGTTTCTGTGTGGTGCTACTGCCAATGCCATTCGTGTCTACCTCATGCAGACCTCAGGTAGGTGTCGCCCCTGTGCAGGTCACCCGAAGGGAGACGCAGCGCTATCTGCGGGTTGGTCTGGGGCTTGTTTCATGTGCGCAGACCCTCGTGTCAGGGCTTGTGTGGAAGTAGCAGATGGCTGAAGGCCGAGTTCTCTCAACTCTTCTTTGACTTGCTGGAGTTGAGCAGTGTGGGAAGTAGCCACACTTATCTCCTGGGAGCTTTGAGATGAAGGCGCTCAGCTGTGAAGTGGGAGTTCTGGGTCTCCTTTGAGGAGCTGCAGAAACCTGTATCTGTCACATGCCTGTGTATCTTTGTTTGGTAGCAGCCTTGCTAATAACGTTTTTTGGTATTTCTGCCAAGACACCTAGTTGTTACTGTGAGAGTCAAGGGCAGAGAATCAGAATCCGTTGGTTGCCACTTAGCTAATTAAAATACCCTGCACTAACCGGTTCTTGCCATTTGGAGGCTCATAACTAAAGTCTGTTTCCAGAAAGAAACCAAATTAGCATAGGCATATGAATATGATAAAACTTTGTTGTAAATTAGCCTTTAAACACTCATCAGTCATACGATGTTTATTTTATCGCTGTATCCTCCCCCCCCGAGTGCCCAGTCTGTAGGTATGCAGAGAACATGAGTGTCCACTGTGAATGCGTGACTGTCACTTCTCCAGGGGCTGGCCGGGTCAGAGATGCAGTGCAGCAGGCCTGCTCGGCGGCCGGGGCTCTCAGAGGACTGCTGTCTGCTGGGAGGCTGCGCCTTCGAGGTAGCGGTGGCCGTACCCAATGCTTGCTTTTGCAGGCCAGCGCATTGTGAACAGGCTGAGAACTTCGCTGTTTTCCTCCATTCTGAAGCAGGAGGTGGCCTTCTTCGACAAGACTCGCACCGGAGAGCTCATTAACCGCCTCTCCTCAGACACGGCGCTCCTGGGGCACTCGGTTACCGAGAACCTCTCAGATGGGCTGAGGGCCGTGGCCCAGGCTTCTTTCGGCATTGGCATGATGGTATGTTGGCCTGGCTCCTTTCAGTGCCCTCTGGTTAGGGCCGGACCTAGCGTTTTAGATGCGAGATGAGCTTGAGCTCAGGGAGTGTGGGGATGGGAGCACCCTCCCGGAGGCTGCAGGTCTTAGGGGTCACCTCTTCTTCAGATGAAGGCTCATCAGGAGCACGCACTGGGGGGAGTGTTGCTGGGTGTTTCTGAAAGCGTGTGAACCAAGGGTGTAAAAGGCAGAAACGCACATGAGGCAGAAGGAGCCCTGTGGGTGCTGAGGGGAGTGATTGCCATTCCTCTGCATGCCCACGGGTATCTGTGCTCCTCTCAAGAGACCCTCCCGCATTCTTGTGAAGGATTTTCCTCGCTTCGCCAAGCAGCTGGAGACTGTCGCTTCTGCTTGCTTTACGTCTTCAAACAGTGTTTCTATTCAGGCCAGCACTGTTGGCCACAGAACTGCAGCAGAAGCCATGTGTGTAACTTTAATGTTCTAGTAGCCTCATTTAAAAGCAAAAAGAAGCAGATGAGAATAACTTTCCTTTTCATTATTATTTTTCATGATATGACTCCATAGACATAGGGATTCTCTCCACAACCAACTATTGCTCCCCCTACCCATTTCATTAAAATATTATAATCTTTCAGCAATAATCACAAGTTCAGCAGAGAAGAGTTTTTATAATGTTTTACTTAACATAGTAAAGAAATAAAATATTCCTTTAGCCTGTAACCATATTAAAATTATGAGCTGTTCTACTGATTTTCAGAGTGTGATATCAAAAATCGCACGGATATCGCACATGTATCACATGTCTGAATCTGGATACTACATTTTCACTGTAAATATTTCATTTGTATTTAGTTTGGCATACTCAAGTTTTCCAGATGTACTTTAGAATTTGCCAATAACTGATTGTGATACGGATTTTTAAGTTTAAATTCCAAGTAATTAAATTCCAAGTAATTAAATCAAGCTCCTGGTAGAACAGTTCTCAGCAGTTTCAGAGTGACAACTATAACCAGTCCTTTGTCACACTTTGAAAAGCTTGGGTTTTGTTCTTTCTTTATGTCAAGTACCATTCAGTCCATAGCAGGAAAGGATGTTTCCAGAGTCACCTGGCTAGATATGACTATGGGATAAAACCAGCTTTGAAATCTCATGTCCTTCTGGCTCAGAGAGAGGCGAATGCATAGGAAGCCTTACCTGTCAGCAGCCAAGTGCCATTTTCCAAATATAAATAGTCCTGGAGTTCAGGAAGAGTTCAAGCGGTGGGCAGGGGCTGGGGGAACCACTTGGGGAACCTCTCTTTCTGCCAGTGAAAGTGAATTCAGTATAGGTCAATTGGCCAATTCAGAGAGGCCCATCTTAATCTGTTTGGAATGCCATATGTAGCCAGATACCACAGACTGGGGCAGTTGAGCAATAGGAATGTGTTTTTCACAGTTCTGGAGGCTGAAGTCTAAGCTCAAAGTGGAAGAAAGAGGTTCATTCTAAGGCCTCTTCTCTTGACTTGGAGGTAATAATCTTGTTCTATGTGCAAATGGTGGACAGAGAATGAGCTGTCCGGTTGCCCTACAGGAACACTAATCCTACACTACATCCTTATGAACTCACTTCATCTTAGTTACCTTCTGAGAGACACCAGATACTTCTGCAAATACAGCTGTCCCAGGGGTTAGGGCTGTGTGAATCTGAGAGAGACAAACACTGAATCCATCTAGGGCCTCCACCACCCAGGATCTAGGACCATATTTCTTCCACACAAGCTCCCTGAGCCTGACTTAAGATGAGCCAAATAACAAGAATCTGATATTGTCTGTACCACACTGCCAGATTATTAGTTGACGTCATGGATCTTCCATCACCAGCTGTATGGTTCTTCTATTCAAAGTTCCCTTGCAGGTGCCATGATACCATCACACAGGGAGGAGAATGTGGGATAAGTTACCTTGGGTCACGGAGAATCCTGATGGATTGTACCTGCACCACCACTGAGGGCTGATACACATTTGAACAGTTCACTTGAGATCACTTGCATTCAGACTCCACAACTTTGTTCCTGACTCCACCCCAGTACCTTCACAAGTCCTGGCATCAGAGGCGTGGCTGTGCTCCTGAGGCTCAGCCCGAGTGTCCTCATGGACTTGGCTGCTCAGAGTGTTCATTCCTGTTAGCACCTGGATTTATATTCCATATGCCTCTATTATTTGGCTGTTTTGTAGCTCCCAACTTGCTGTCTTCCCTGTGAGGGTCAAGTATCTACCGAGTGCCTGCAATAGTAGACAGTAGTAATTTGCTGAATGAGTGGACCTGACCATTACTTTATATTCCAGTCTGCATTGTTTCCTCAGTGTTTTAAGATATCTTTGTACTGGTTATTCTGTTTTCTGTACAAATGAGGTTTAGTAGGTTTTAACAATGTATCATTTATAATTACCACTCTATTATAAGGTTGAAAAGAAAACTCACTACTTCTAGAAGTTGGTTATTTGAGCACTTCCAGTGGTTGGAAGTTCTTCCATCTGTTGAGTCCATATCTGTCCTGGTGGTTTCAGGTCACTGACCTGCAGAAACAGCTCTACCTCTTAACTCCACTTGTTAGCTGTGTCTCCTAGATCTTCTCTCGACTCCTCGCTCAGGACATGGAGGGTTGGTTTTATTTTTTGTGTTTTTAGTGCCTTTGCCACCTTGGTCATTTCACTAGCACGATATTTTAGTTGTTGCGTGCCTTGAGGTGATCTAGACTTGAACACCAAACTTCTATGAGGTTTACTCAGTGTGGAGCAGAAAGTCTGCCCCCTGGACTCCTATCTACTCCTCTCTCCCTGTTGAAAGACATGCTCTAACATAGTATCAGTCTGAAGATAAAATATTTACAATCTTTCATTAGCAGCTTCCTGTCACATTACTTCTGTATGGTATACTGAATACTCACGGGGCTCTTTGAAGATTAAAGTGATGTGGGGAATTCTGCTGAAACAAGAAATACACTTTGGAGGTAGCACCTTCAAACTGGCTGTTCCTGAAGCAGACATGCATATTTTTGAAAGGAAAGGAGAATGTCTTGCTGTCCTGTGTAACGAGTACCTCTTGACTTCTGTTTTGGCAGTTTTTCATCTCACCCAGTCTGGCCACCTTTGTTTTGAGTGTGGTGCCTCCAATATCTATTCTTGCAGTGATTTATGGACGATATCTGCGGAAACTGACCAAAGTCAGGCAGGATTCACTGGCACAAGCCACTCAGGTAAAGGCTCCTTCTCGTCCTTATATGTCCAGTAGGATGAGCTCAGAGTCATGGCTCTCAAGTTCAAAGGCAGGTCCAATGGGATGTGCTTATGTTTTGTTTTGTTTTTTTTAATGTATTTTGCTTTCACTACTTTCAAACCTAAGATTTGAAATCTAGAGTATTCTGGCTTCTAGAGTAGATCTCTACCCATGTCTCAGATGGTCTCCAGTTTGACTAAACCTTATAAACTTCTAGCTTTTTATTTATTTTTTTAATCTATTTTATTGTATTGTTGTTGACAATCTTTACATAGTTAATTACAGTTAAAGGAAAAAGAAGAAAAAAAAGAAAAAAAAGGTTCAGGGGGATAGGGAAGTGGGTAATGCTATTATGTCAATATTGTTTCCATCATGTATCTGAGGTAAAGGGGGATATTGAGGGAGAAGCCCCACCCGGTTTCCCACCCACCCCAAGTCCCGGATGTGGGGCATGCTCTGAGATATGTGCTCAAGTGGTGTTAATAGTTCTCCAGTTATGAATCGCTGCCAGTTTCGCTCGATGAGGTTGTCCACTGATTGATATGGTCCATCATAAAGTCTCCGTTTGCCCCATATTTCGCTGCCAACATATAGCTGAGATGAATGATTGTCCTGTTCTGTCTTCTGTCTTTTCTTGGTTAGAGTTCTGAGTCCAGCAGTTCGATTGGGGAGATCTCCAAAGATACTTTGAGGTATTCCCAGATTAGTTTCCTGTATGTTCTAGCAAGCACAGGGCCTGGCACAGTCCATCACCACGATCAGCTGGTGGTTGCAATTGCTGGGTTGGTTCTGTTTTCGGTCCCGAGTTGCACTGGAACCAATGGGTGTTGCAGTCCAGTCTGGTTCGGCCCTTACATCAACCAGTGGGACCTGCAGCCTAGTCGGGGCGACCCACAATAACCCCCACCACGCCCGCCCCCTACCCTGGTTTGCCAGTATGTGTAGCAGAAGACCAGTCTGTCCCCCATCCCATTTGGCTCTGGTACTTGTCAATGGGTATTAAAGCTTAGTTCTATCTAACCAACTCAACCATCCAGCCCTCACAGATGTTGTTGAGTGCCTCTCTATCTAGCCATCCCAGCCCCCCGTCCTAGTTTTCATGCCCTCCCATGGGAATAGTGACCCAAGAAGGGGGAACCCACTTTTCCCTCCCAGGTCTCTCTGTCCCGGTTTATGCACTCTTTAGGTGGTCCTGTGATTTGAATCGACAGAATTAGTCCCCAGTGCCAGCTTCTGCCAGCTGATGCTGCGGCCCTGATCTAGTCCACATGCAGCGCACAGGTGTTGTAGCCTTGCTTAGTCGGGTCTGTCTCTATCCCAGCCCACGCTCTCCAGTGGGAGTAGCTGACCGGCGAGGGGACCAGCCCCTTAATGCCCCCGCCAGCTCTGCCCCTCCCTTTCTGGATCTCATGGGTGCTGGATGGGTGCTGCATTCATATCCAGTACAGGCAACCACGCCCTGGCATTCCATAATGTGTACTGGTTTTGTCGCAACCAAACCCGGCCCATCCCACACTCTGTTCTGGTGATCGGATTTGCCAGTGGATGACATGAACTGATTCAGCCTGGTCTGCTCCTGACCCATGCCGAATGTATGCCAGTGGGAAACTTTCCATGGCCTATTCTGGGCTGTTTCCTATCATGCTTCTTGCATTTACCTGCAGGGACTGTGTCCTGCCAGAGGAGTTGCCCAGGCTCCTCCATCAGAACCCCTCCCAATGCCAGATTTTGCGCTTGCCAGGGGGTTCTTGAGCCAACCCTACTCGGTTCACCTCCTGTCCTAGCAGGAACAGTGGTTTTTCCTAAACTTCTAGCTTTTTAAAGCATCTATTTATTTTATTTGAAAAGCAGATTTTACAAAGGGAGGAGAGAATGTCTTCCATCCCCAGATGGCTGTGTAACAGCCAAAGCTGAACTGACCTGAAGTTGCAAGCCAAGAGATTCTTCAGGGTTTCCCATGTGGTTGCAGGACCATATGTACTCTGCTATTTTCCCAGGCCATAAGCAGAGAGCTAGATCAGAAGTGAAGCAGCCAGAACATAAGCCGGCACCTGTATGGGATCTAAGTCCCCACAAGGCAGAGAATTGCCTTGCTGTGACACCATGCCGGTCTTGAACTTGTAATTTCTTAGCATCAGTACTTCTTGTAAACAACAATATCAACAACACAAAAGCCTATCATTTTATAAAAATAGCTTGTGGGGATAGTGTTGTGGCACAGTGGCTTAAGCCACTGCTTGTGACATTGGCAACCCTATTGAAGTACAGTTCGAATCCTGGCTCCTCTTCTTTGGATATGGCAGCTTACTAATTCACCTGGCAAGGCTAATATGCTGTTAATACTATGCACCTGCTGATACACCTGGTAAGGCAACAGATGATGGCCCAAGTATTTGGGCCTCTGCCACCATGTGGGAGACCCTGATGGAGTGCCTGGCTCATGATTTCAGCCTGGTTCAGACCTGGTTGTGGTGACCATTTAAGCAGTGAAACACTGGGTGGAAGAAATCTCTTTTTTTCCCTCTCATACTTCTCATTCTGCCGTTTTAAACAGATAAATAAATAAATCTTTTTTAAAAAATATTTATTTTATTTTCATTGGAAAGTCAGATATACACTCCCCAAGTGAATGCAACGGCCGGTGCTGTGCCAATCCAAAGCCAGGAGCCAGGAACCTCTTCCAGGTCTCCCACGTGGGTGCAGGGTCCCAAGGCTTTGGGCTGTCCTTGACTGCTTTCCCAGGCCACAAGCAGGGAGCTGGATGGGAAGTGGAGCAGCTGGGATTACAGCCAGCTCCATATGGGATCCTGGCAAGTGCAAGGCGAGGACTTTAGCCGCTAGGCCACACTGCCAGGCCCAAGATAATAAATAAATCTTAAGAAAACAGTTTCTGGTTAATGTTGTATCCTTTGTTAATTTAATAAAACTAGCTTTTCTGTAATGTGCACCATTTTTTAAAAACACTAAAATATATTTCCATGTTATAAGAAGTGTAATGTTACCATTGAACACTTTGAAAAATATAAAAACAAAGCACACATAGTCTCAGAATTAATAACAAGCATTTTGGAGTGTAGCTTTTCTATTCGTACTTTTGCCTGCATAGAGATATGTTTTTGTACTTACTACTCTGCTCTTTTCTCTCAAATCTACCAGTCTGTCTGTCTATTTTGTATAGGTATTGGTTTATTTTTCCAAAGATAAAATTATTCTGTATACTCAGCTATGTAACCTTTTAAAAAAAAGTTCTTCAGTTATGTGCCACAATCGGGTTTCCCCTGATAGTAGCTTAAATGAGAATCACATTTTAATTTTTCTTCCAGAAACTCTTAAAATGTGTTTATTATTTTCCCAGCTAGCTGAGGAACGTATTGGAAATATAAGAACTGTTCGGGCTTTTGGAAAAGAGGTGAATGAAATGGAGAAATACGCCAGCCAAATGGACCACGTGATGCAGTTGTCAAGAAAGGAGGCGTTTGCTCGGGCTGGCTTCTTTGGCGCAGTAAGCAGATCATTGTAAAGGAGTGAACAGGGCAGATGTTAGGGTTGGGAGAAATTTTTTTTAATGCTGTGGGTCTTGCCATAAGCAGAAAATAATCTTGGTTTACTTCAAAGATTGAGTTCATCATTAAGATAGGTTTGTGACAGAAAGAGGGGACAAGTAAATGTTATGAGAGAAAAGCTGTGCACGGTGAGATGAGATCAGAGCTGCTTAGCCCCGCCATTCTCAGCCCCACCATCTTAGAGTATAAGGAGGTAGGAGCAGCAATCCTAACCAGCCGTTGCAGTCATCCTAAAGCCAGGAAAGTTGGAGACTGGCCAGAGTAAGTCCAGCAGGTTGCATCATGAACTGAAGCAAGGGCAGAAAATACATAGTCATCCCAAAGACAAATTCCTGCTCTGTTCAAACTGGCGAGAACTTTAGAGGTCACTCAGCTACTGCTGCAGGTGTAAAACAGAAGGTGGGCTGCCCTTCCGAAAGACCACATTCCCCACAGAGGTCCAAGCAGGGCACAGATGCTGGGTGCCATCCGTAAATGCAGTGTCCTGGCCAGGAACACCTCCTTAGCATATTCAAACACATAGGATGATATTTCTTTCTTTCTCATTTGCAAAGCAAGTAAATTGAATAAAATAGGAATGTGATGAGTGACTTAATGTCTAGCTTTTCATGGTAGAGAAATTATTTTCAGTATTGAAAATATTCCAAACACCTGTTTTACTTGATAGTTAACATTTGTAGAAAAAGAAAGCTAGCGGTGATAGTTACGTGCAGCAAGGAAGACCTAGGTCATGCTAGTGTGTTTTGCATTGTGGGTCTTTGGTTCCCACCTGATCGCTGTGTGTCCTTCCTTCTGCAGACTGGGCTCTCTGGGAACCTGATTGTACTTTCCGTCCTGTACAAAGGAGGGCTGCTGATGGGCAGTGCCCACATGACAGTGGGTGAACTCTCTTCCTTCCTGATGTATGCTTTCTGGGTTGGATTAAGCATTGGAGGTATATAATTTAAAAAGGCTTTGGGGGATTACAAATTAAAAATCAGATTCTAGCTTCTTTTTTCAAATAATATTTTTTCAAGATTGTTATTTGAAAGGTGGAGTGAGAGAGGCAGAGAAGATCTTCTGTCTTACTCCCCACGTGGCTGCTACAACCAAGGTCGTACCAGGCTGAAGCCAAGAGCCAAGAGCTCTAGCCGGTTTTCCCACATGGATGAGAGTGGCCCAGACACTCGGGTCATCTTCTACTGTTTTCCCAGGCATGTTGGCAGAGAGCTGGGTCAGAAGTGAAGTAGCCAGAACTCAAAAAAATTGTGCTGATGTGAGATGCCAGCTTTGCCAGTGACAGTTTAGTCCACTGTGCCACAACACCAGCCCCCAGATTCTAGTTTCTAAAACAAAGGCTGAGCTGTCACATTTCTCTATGTCCCACCAGTTAACTTCTCGAAAGAAAAATCTTAGGCTATTACTCCAGCTAGGCTTTTATTTTTCTATTTTTAAAATGTATTTACTTGAGACAAAGAAAGAGACAGATAGCCAAAGATCTGTCATCTATTGGCTCCCTCCTCGAATGCCTGCCAGCATCTGGAACTGGGCCAGGCTGAAGCTAGGAGCTGGGAATTCAGTCCAGGTCTCCCATGTGGGTAGCAGGAATCCAGCTATTTGAATATCACCTGCTACCTTCCAGGGTCTGTTTTGTATGGAGCCTTTCCTGTTGCCATATTGTGCCTAGTAATACACATGAAAGGCCCTCCATATCTTTTCATGCCTGGATAAGTGATTTCTTTTTATTATTGAATAATGTTTTGTTATATGGATATAACCATAGTTCATCTCCTACTAAGAACATTCATTCTGAATACGTCAAAATGTGGGTAAGTATGAATAAAGCTATAAGAGACGTGTGCAAGATTTTATCTGGACATAAACTTTCAGCTCAGTTAAGTAAATACCAATAAGTACAGTTGTTGGATCAGATGACAGCAGTACATTTAATTGTGTAAGAAACTGCCAAACTGTCTTCCACAGTGGCTGTGTCATTACTCATTCGCACCAGCAATGAGTAACAGTTTCTGTTGCTGCACAGCCTTGCAGCCTAATGGTTGTGTGTGCAGAGGCACCTCATGTTATATTAATTTGTATTTCTCTCATGACATATGACGTTGAGCATCTTTTCACATTTCTTAGTTTTCCATTTTACATTTAGGTCTGAATCAGGGCAGTTAGTTCTTGTGAAAGGCATAAAATCTGTGTCTACATTTATTTTTTTGCCTGTGGATATTGGTTATTCCAGAAACATTTGTTGAAAAGACAGCCAGTGTGTTGTCATTGAATCTCCTTTGCCTTGTCTTTGCTTCTTTGTCAAATATCATTAACTATATTTAGGTAGGCCTATTGTTGCCCAATATTTAATTCAAAGCTGAGATTTTAGCCTGGTATATCTTACATAACTATCCATATACCATAGGGAGATTATTTGAATTGCATTCTTTCAGCCTCATTAATTGGGGTAAATGCTACAAATATTGATTCTTTTATTGTCATGGACTATCATACTTGGAGTTTCAGTTGTTAATTAAGTCAAAGTTTAAAAACTGAGTCATGATAGGGCTGGCTTTGTGGTACTAGCATCCCACATGGGTGCCAGTTCTTGGGTTGAAGACCAGCTGCTCCACTTGCAGTCCAGCTCCCTGCTAATGCATCTGGGAAGGCAGCAGAGGATGGCCCAAGTGCCTGGGCGTCCACCCACACAGAAGGCTCCACGCTCCTGTCACAGCCCCTGCCATTTGCCCATTAGCCATCTGGTGGGTTCACCAGCAGGTGGAAGTCCTCTCTCGCTTTTTCTTGCTCTCTAGTTCTGCCTTGCACATTTTTTTTTTAAAAAAGCGATTTATACCACAAGCATTTTCCCTGGTGCCTGAGATACTGGTTCAGGCCTTTGTGCTATGGTGAAGTGTCTAGGTTCTGTGCCTGGCTCTTCTCCCGACTCCAGCTTCCTGATAATGCAGACTCTGAGAGGAAAGGATGATGGCTCATGTGGTTAAGTTCCTTCACCCATTTAGGAGAGACCTAGATGAAGTCCCTGCCTCCTGGCTTTGGCCTGGTCCAACCCCACTTGTTGCAGCCATTTGGGGAGTGAACCAGCAGATGGAAGATCTTTCTTTCTGTCTCTCCTGTCTGTAAATCACCTTTCCAATGAAAATTAATAGAATTTTACAGAAAAAAATGATTCTGCTAGAATAATTAACATTAAAGCAAACTCCTTTTTAGTTTTTAGCCTATGTGAGGATTGTATTTACTGAGTGCCTAAAAGGAAGATTGAAATTTGTAGGTTTCCCTTGAAAATAAAACTGATGTATTTTCTGTTCCTTTTAATTATGGGATAAGCATTATATTTCAATAATACTATTTTTTTTCTTACTAGGAAGATTTTCTCTAGCATTGTAATTTTCATTCAGTGACTAATTAGTATAAGTATATGTATTTGTAAACTCCTCGATCAGGTATCCAATCATTAGCAATCAAATGATTTGGAATAGAAAATGCCAAAAGAAAATAAGGTACTAGAAGAACTTGTGAAAATGAATTCCCAGGACTGTCTGAAATACTTTTTCAACGGTCACTGTTCCTGGAGACGTGGGAGCTGCTGGCAGCCGTTCCCTGGAGCAGGTGATGTGTCTGTGTGTGACTCTGCTTCTCCTCCTCAGGGCTGAGCTCTTTCTACTCGGAGCTGATGAAAGGACTGGGCGCAGGGGGACGCCTCTGGCAGCTCATGGAGAGAGAGCCCAAGCTGCCTTTTAATGGTGAGTCTGATGGGAATGCCATTCTTGATGAGGACTCAGTAACTTTGGCTGTGCACAGCAAGACCAGCTATGTGTGTCAGGCTGACTATGGGAAAGCAGTGAGGAAAAACAGGACAGTGTCCAGGGTTGTACTACAGGCCGGGGATGTCCATGGGAGCATGGAGACAGACCACGTTGTATGCTGCCAGCTGGGCATATCTTCAAAGTTGACTGCCACCAATAGTATGATAGCAACAAGTATAGCCCGGAGCCTTGGCCAGTCCTCCAGATTGACATTCTTTAGCATCTCACACTCACTTGAGGTGCCAGGATGGAAAGAAGGAAGGAGAAATCATGCATACAAAAGTAGTCTTGGGCCTGGTGCTGTAGCCTAGGGGCTAAAGTCCTCACCTAGCATGCACCCCATATGGGCACTGGTTCCTGCCCCAGCAGTCCTGCTTCCCATCCAGCTCCTTGCTTGTGGCCTGGGAAAGCAGCAGAGAGTGCCCAAAGCCTTAAGACCTGTGGTCTCATCCATGTGGGAGACCCAGAAGAGACTCCTCGCTCCTGGCTTTGGATCGGCACAGCTCCGGCTGTTGCGGCTGCTTGGAGAGTGAATCAATGGATGGAAGATTTTCCTCTCTGTCTCTGCTCTTCTCTGTGTAGCTTTCCAATGAAAATAAATAAATCATAGAAAAAAGTAAAGTCTCCAACCTTCTTCGCAATTTGGAATAAGGTGAAGGCTGGTGATGGTAAACGACTAGAGTCATATTCTCTCTTATCAACAACTTCCCTGGAGTGATGCGCCTAAGTAACAAACTAACAAACTAAGAAGTGACTCTTGAGTACCAATCCCTCCAAATTACTCCTTGACTCCCCCCTAGGTTAGTAAGTGAGAGCCCAGTAGACCATAGCGAATAAACCCAGCTGAGAGAGGGTAGGAAGCATCCCCAAAATCAGTCACAAGTTAATATCAGAGCGTAACAGCTCTGTGGTGCCCATCTGGTCCCATCTCTATTGTGAAACACTTAACTACTCATCACATTCTTCCAAAACATTTATTTAGCATAGAAAAGATAAATTCCAGACAAAACGAGCTACGTATTATGATGGAAATGAGACTTTTGGGTTTGCTTTGCTCCAAGGGTGGATCTTAACTCCACCACATGGGAACTGGGGGTGAGTTGTCTGCGACCCTTGGTGTCCTCATCAGTAAAATGGAATCGTGATTTCCACCTCTCAGGGCTGCAAGGATCAAGTGAGACAAGGTGTGTGTGGTGTCTTATACACAGCAGGTGCAAAGAGACACACAGCACTCAGGAATGGACCTGCTGCCTGGCATGCCCACTGAGTGCTTCAACGCCAGGACTCACTCTGGTGGGGTCCTTCATCTTTTTCAGATGCGTGGGAGAACCGAGTTCCACTGAGTTTGATTTTTGCTTTAGGTAACTGATATTCCATCTTGTATTTCAGAGGGCATCATTTTAAATGAAAGGAGCTTCCAAGGTGCTTTGGAGTTTAAGAATGTACATTTTGCCTATCCAGCTCGGCCAGAGGCACTCATCTTTCAGGATTTCAGCCTGTCCATTCCAGCAGGATCTGTCACAGCACTGGTTGGCCCAAGTGGCTCTGGCAAATCTACAGTGGTCTCCCTCCTCCTGAGGTTGTATGATCCTGTTTCTGGTAGGTGATCTCCCCTGCTGTGGTGCAGAGGCACTCTCCTGAGCATGTCTCTTACCCCTGTGTCCTTGGGGGACACTCAGAGTATGCAGAGACCCTCCAGTGTGAGAGTTCTGTGCCTAGAGACAAAATGAGGTCTCATTGGTAGTGATGACAGCTCTCACAGGCATCTGCTAGGGAACTGTACATTTCATGACCTACCTCTGCAAGTCGGTTTTGACTTCCGGAATTGCACCTCTTCGTTGCTTATGCTGGTGAGGCATACTCAGCAGCCCGGAGAAGGGACCTAGTGTGTTGCAGAGCGTCCCTACCCCCTGCAAAACTGTGGAGCCGCACTGTATGTCTGTCATATGCTGGGAACAGGAGCCCTGCCCTGAGAAGCGTTCTGAGAGAACTGTGATACCTTCCGCCCATGACATTCAGTGATGATTATGTAGACAGTTTACTTGGTAATCAGTGATTCACTTCTATGACTGCTCCACTGAAAACATTGAGAACTAGTAGGAATTTTCATTTTTTAATTTGCATATATATAGTTTTATTTTTAACTTTGTTTACATAGTTGAGAAGGATGTATGCCCATGTGGGCCCCTGATTATAGTAGTGAGAAGAGTCAAGGTATAAAGAAAGGAGGCTGGGACAAATGTTTCCCCTTTTTTTTTCTTTTTCTCCTGTATCTCTTGGCAGAGGGGGTTTGGGGAAAAAAGCCACTCCTTGCTGCCAAACTACATCAGCATCACAGGGTTCAGGCTAGGTCATTTGATGTCATCTTAGAGACCCCGATGTGGGGAAGAAAGTTCTAAGGTGTTAATTCAGCGATTTTGATAATTCTGAGGTGTTATTGCTTTCATTACTCCAGGGTTAATAAAATCTTCCCAAGGTCTGTTGGTTGACAAAGTCCACTTTAATGCATTTACACACCCAGATACTTGCTACAAAGCTTGACCAAGAAAGTTGTCCAACTTGTTCTGCTTTTTGTCCTCTGACAAGGCACTTGGCGTTCTCTGCTGGCCTAGATGAGCTGGCTGTCGTGTCCCCCATGTGCATCTGGGCATACTGTCCCCTGAACAGGCATCAGCAACTGAGGAGGCCCAGTCCCAATACATGTACTCCAAGGTCTGACCACATATCCTGTCCAGTGGTGTTAGATCTCCATTTGGAGATTTTGAGTATGTTTTTGTTTGATCTTTAAAAACCGAGTCCAGAGTTTCCCGCACTGGATTCTTTGTGTGTTCACATCAATCACCAACTGTCTGACACTCAATGCCTTTTCCCTTTCTACAAGGAACTATCAATCTTGATGGCCAAGACATCCGACAGCTAAACCCAGCATGGCTGAGATCCAAGATTGGGACTGTGAGTCAGGTAATAATAGGGGTTTTTATTTTTGCTTTACATTTTAAAGAAATTGCTTTTGTCATTTTCTATTTTCTTGGCCTTGAACTTCTTCAGAGAAAAGTAGCAGAAGCTTTCCAGATGTATTGCTTTAGTTGCACATGGCAGGTTGCTTGGGCTTGTAATGGTGTGGTTTCCTGAAAACCTGAAGCACTTTAACCAGCTGAAGCACTGCCTTTGTATCTAAAGCCTGGTATTGACGGTACCTTATGATGTAGAGGAAATGACAGAAGCTTTGATTGACTCCTCCTCAGTTCTCATTTTCATCACCAAACCCACTGTACCATTCTGCATAATGGTAGCAAAGTCTATGGCCGAAACTAGAGTCAGAGTCTGCCTTTCAAAGAAGTTGCAGATTTTAAAGTAGAATATGGAGGTCATGTGGTCTCATTGATGCACTGTTTTCATAAGACCATTTGGAGCGTGACCTTTGCTGTGCCTCTTTTTATTGTTATCTCCAAGCACAGCAGACCCTGCCTCCATCACGAGCCTTTCCTGTAATGAGCACAGCCCACCACTGACGCCCCATTCCATACCCTCCCCTTCCACTCAGGCCACTGGATCAAGGGCAGAGCAGGTGGTGTTGGGGCACTTAGCCTTCTAAGGAAATCTGCATGTTACACTTTAATGGATGGGGAAAAGAAATGACAGTTTGCCTTTGTTTGAGAACTACTCCACAGGGCTCTAAAAAAAAAAAAGTACTCTTATCTGGTTTGTGTGTTTCAAAAATAATGGATAAGTAGGCATTCTTCCTTTGTCCTTCGTGGAAGACAAGACTCAGATTTATGGTGATGCCTGTGTGTCGTGGACCCTGTGTGGGCACCCTGGCACAGGGTCTTAGTTTTGACAATATGGTGAGCACTACAGATGATAAAATGAATTCTGTTTATGGTAAAAATTGAGGGTTTTTTCCTAAAAGATTTATTATTTATTTGAAAGGTATACTTACAAGAAGAGAGAGAGATTTTCCATTTGATAGTTCCTTCCACAAATGATCATATGGATAGTGTGGGGCCAGGCTGAAGCCAGGAACCCAGAACTCCAAAACTCCATCCAGGTCTCCCACATGGGTGGCAGGAACCTGAGTACTTAAGCCACCTACTGCTGCTTGCCCAAGCATATTAGCAGGGAACTGAATTAAAAGTGGAGTGACCAGGACCTGTACACATATACTAATGTTAGTGTTACAAGCGGTAGCTCAATTTGCTGCATCACAAATCTGGCACCCAAACTTGAGTTTTTAAAGAGTATTCTAGGGCGCTGTGCAGTAGTGACTAAAAGTCCTCCCCTTGCCTGTACCAGGATCCCATATGGGCATCGGGATCCCATATGGGCACCGGTTCATGTCCCAGCTGATCCACTTCCCATCCAGCACCCTGCTTATGGACTGGGAAAGCAGCTGAGAATGGCCAAAAGCTTTGGGACCCTGCATCTGCATGGGAGACCCAGAAGAAGCTACTGGCTCCTGGATTTGCATGGGCTCAGCTCCAGCTGTTGCGGCCACCTGAGGAGTGAACCAACAGATGGAAGATCTTTCTCTCTGTCTCTCCTTCTCTCTGAAAATATGACTTTTCAATAAAAGTAAATAAATCTTTTAAAAAAGAACCATTTTAGGTGGGCCTAGTGTGATAGCCTAGTGGCTGATGTCCTTGCCTTGCATTAACCAGGACCCCATATGGGCACCAGTTCGTCCACCGCTTTCCTTCTAGCTCCCTGCTTGTGGTCTGGGACAGCAGTGGAGGATGGCCCAAAGCCTTGGGACCCTGCACCTGTGGGAGACCCAGAGGAGGCTCCTGGCTCCTGTTTTTGGATCAGCTCAGCTTCACCTATTGCAGCCATTTGGGGACTGAACCAGCAGATGGAAGATCTTTCTGTCTCTCCTTCTTGCTGTGGATCTGACTTTCCAGGAGGAATAGATAAATCTTTGAAAAAAATATTCTAGGAGCTGGCATGGTGGCATATCAGATTAATTCTCTGCCTGCTAGCACCAGCAAATCATATGAATACCAGTTCAAGTCCTGGCTGCTCTACTTCCAATCGTGCTTTCCGCTTATGGCTTGAGAAAACAGCAAAGGATGACTCAAGCCTGTAGCCATTTAGGGAGTGAGCCAGTGTATGAAGAACCTCTCTCTGTCCTTCTCTCTGTTTAAAATCAGTCTTTCAAATAAAAATAAATCATTCTAGGGGCCAGCATTATGGTATAGTACGGTAAGCCTCTGCCTAAAAAGCTGGCATTCCATATGATTCCTGGCTCAAGTACTGGCCAGTTTAGTTCTAATCCATATGCTTTCTAACGCTTTTGAGAATGCAGCAAAAGATAACTCAAGTGTGCAGGCCCCTGCAACCATGGGGGGAACCAAGAAGAAAACCGAGTTCCTTGCTTTGGCCTGGACCAACCCTGGCCAGTGCAGCCATTTGCGAAGTGAACCAGAGGATGGAAGATGTTCCACCTCTCTGCCTCTCCTCCTGTCTCTGTAACTCTGCCTTTCAAAAATTAATTTTTTAGAGTGTACTGGGTGAATTTATAATAAGGAAAAGAATGTTTGAGAGCTCTTCAGTAATTTCATAGGCATGTTTGAGTTTTTTGTTTGTTTATTTAAAAGGCAAAGCAACAAAGAGACACAGAGAAACAGATATTCTGTCCAATGATTCTTCCACTGTTTGTTCTGCAACTGCCACAACAGCTTGATCCATGCCAGGCCAAAGCCAGAAGCCAGAAACTCCATCTGGGTGGTGCATATGGGTAGCAGCGGCCCAAGCATTTGGACCATTATCCTCTGTCTTCCAGGAACATTAACAGAAAGCTGTGCTAGAAGTGAGGTTGCCAGGACTCAAACCAGCACCTTGACATGGGATGTTTCAAGTGACATGTTGGTGTTGCAAGTGGTAGCTAAGTATGCTGTGCCACAACGCTAGCCCCTACTAGGCACATCTAAAGTCTGTTTTTTTTTTGTTTTTTGTTTTTTTTTTTATTGGAAACAGAGAAAGATCCCTTATGCTATTTCACTCCATCAAATTCCTACAGCAGCTAGGGCTGGACCAGGCCAAAGCCGGGACCTAGGAACACAATGCACGTGGTTGTCGGGGATCCAAGTACCTGCTCCTCTCTGTGAAGTGTATGAGCAGGACTCTTAAATTGAGAGCAGAGTCAGAACTTGAAGCCAAGGCACTCTGACATGGGATGTGGATCTCCCAAGTGGTGTTACTGGTAGGCCAAAAGCTCAACCCTGGTGTTTATTTTAAAATGTGTGATAAATGTGATTCTTTCCAATTTGCAGGAGCCAATTTTGTTTTCTTGCTCTATCGCGGAGAACATTGCTTATGGTGCCGACAACCCAACCTCGGTGACTGCTGCCCAGGTGGAAAGAGTGGCTGCAGTGGCCAACGCGGCCTCTTTCATTCAGAACTTCCCCCAAGGCTTTGACACTGTGGTTGGAGAAAAGGGTGTTCTCCTCTCAGGTGGGTTTTCTTATGTCCTGTAGCAAAGAGTGCTCCAAAGAACCTGCCAAGATTTTTCAGATTGCATCAATATTTTCTAATTAGGATTTGTCCTTATAATTTTATGGAAATAGCCTCACTGCTTTCCAAAAACTCACATGTGGGTAATTTCACTTTTTATTTCCTACTTTGAAGGTATTCCCAAAAATCCCACTGAGTAGTACTCAACGTCACCCATCCCTTTTCTCCTTTCCTTTAACCAAAATATTTGTGTGTTTATTTAATAAATGGAGAGGGAGAAATATGAATGTGCCTCTGTTAACCAAAATGGGTGGAACAGAGTTTCTTGTCTAATTGCAAGAAAGACTTAAGGTGTGAGATACAGGAGCAGTGGTAAGCAAGGTAGGGCATCTCAGAATCTGAGAAAAAAGGACCCAGCCGTTTAGGCTGGGGTAAGCATGGTTACACTGTTCAGTACACCTGACAGGCTAGGCGGGCCTCTCGGGAAACACTGGCAGAGCAGTGCGTATTCAAACTGGGGCTTATACTGAAGCTAAAAGGAGAAACATCACAGGCCAGACAGGAAAGTGCCTGCTCCCCAGGTTACAGCTAAAGGCCAAGTGCAAAGCATACTGAGGCATCCTGGTATTCAGACTCATCAATGGTGCCACTTGAATCTACCGCGTGCTAATGTGAGCAGCCGGTTCCTCACCTGACACAGACAGGACTGGGCAGGGCATCCCAGGAAACCACAGAACACAGGGAAGGGGCCAGGAGAAGGCAAGCCAAGCTCTAGATGTAACTGAATGTTGACCAGGAAAAAGACTCCCTAGTGCTTTTTTATTTCTTTTGCGACTCTGTAACTTCCCCAGTATTTGTTCATTTTGTTGTTAATCCCTACTGATTTTCCTAGAAGTAACAACTTGTTTAAAAAAAAAAAAAAAAAAAAAACCCTAACCTTAACCCTAACCCTAACCCTAACCCCAGCCCCCCCCAAATAAATTAAAAAAAAAAAACTGGGTCTTATTAAGGAATGGGGTCTTGTTTCTGCTGCCAGTTCTCCTTCCCCTTCTTCTCCTGGACAGAGGAGACATGGCGGCAGACATCTCTGCCGTGCAGAGACAGGAATCCCTGCTTCTACCTCCCTACTCATCCTGTACTTCTGAGCTGTCACTGGGTAGCCAGTGGACTGTGCTACTGCATCACCCATACGTTTATACCATGTAGCTCAAAAGTCTGTCTTGGGGTTTACCTATTAAATTCCTTGGGCTTCCAGATTGTCACTAGGTGGCTGTGAATACTAGTTTTCTTCAACTCCTAGAACCCAGCTATCCTAACGTCCACCACATAGCCCATTCAATTGTCTCAACCGAAATGGGAACTTAAAACCTTAAATAGAAGAGTTAATACATGAAATCATTCCATAATTTGGAACAGTTTATCAGAACCAAGAAAGAGCTTATCAGACCTGGTTAGAAAATTGACAGGAAGTAACCAATTAAACAGAAACTATTAAAAGGAAATATTGTAAGGTGGGGATTTTTTGCAAAGGCATTTTAAAATTCAAGATCAAGACTATTTCCAGGGCCCGACATGGTAGCCTAGTGGCCAAAGTCCTTACCTTGCATGCACCAGGATCCCATATGGGTTCTGGTTTCTGTTCCAGCTACTCTACTTCCCTTCCAGCTCCCTGCTTGTGGCCTGGGGAAAGCAGTGGAGCATGCCCCAAAGCCATCCTTGGGACCATGAGTGAGCCAGCGGATGGAAGATACTTCCCTCTGTCTCTCCTCTCTGTAAATCTGCTTTTCCAATAACAATAAATATATCTTTAAAAAAAGACTATTTCTAAATACTTACTAATGATATATTTCAAAAACCTTGTTGCTTTAGCAAATCAGATTTTAATTTATGTCAGAGTATCTTTTATATTAATGCTCACTTTTTAGAAAACCCGGTAAACAATATTTTTAAAATTATAGTAAGTTTTATCATACATAGATTTTTCTTGCAAGATTTATTACTTTCTTTTTATAAATTTTTAATTTTATTATTTATTTATTTATTTATATTGCAAAATCAGATATATAGAGAAGAGGAGAGACAGAGAGGAAGATCTTCCATCTGATGATTCACTCCCCAAGTGACCACAACAGCTGGAGCTGCACCAATCCAAAGCCAGGAGCCAAGAGCTCTTCTGGGTCTTCCACGTGGGTGCAGGGTCTCAAGGCTTTGGGCCGTCCTCAACTGCTTTCCCAGGCCACAAGCAGGGAGCTGGGTGGGAAGCGGGAGCCACCAGGATTAGAACTGGCACCCATATCCCGGCACATTCAAGGCAAAGACTAGCCAGTAGGCCACTGTGCCAGGCCAAATTTTATTCCTTTCAAACCTCTGTGACCTGTTTTTTGCAAATTACTTTAGTTAGTTTTCAGGCAGTCCTGGATTATTTGTCATACGGGAACAAAGATTAAAAAAAAATTGTTAACGAACCCAAATACTCCTCTTTATGGAATTTAAGAATTTAAGAGTCATCAGATGTTGCATAAGAACTTAATCCAAACTTTAGAGACCCAGGGAGGGAACTGCTGAGACTTCTGTTTGAGATAAGGGCCTTGCCTTGGGCTGAGAGATAACTGGTTTTCCTCCTCCCTCCTCCCACCTCCCACCAGGCAGACGGGTGGGAGTCAACAAGCTGCAAGTCAGTGTGTGAACAAAGAACAAGAAAAGGTTGAAATCATCCTCCATGGTTTTTCCAAAGCCGAAGACCTCATTTGATAACCTTGCAATGCATTTCACAGAATCCAAATTAACTAAGATAGTTATGAATAATATCTTAGATCATTGCAAGATTAATAATCCACTTTGAGTATTTTAACCAAATCTGTGGACCAGATCTAATCAAATTCACTGTAATATTTCCGTCATTAAAAGTAGGCAGAGGGTCTGGCACTGTGACACAGCTGGTTAAGCTGATGCCTGCATTGCAGACATTCAATGTGAACACTGGTTCAAGTCCTGGCTATTCCACTTTGAATCCAACTCCCTGCTAATGTGCCTGGAAAAACAGCAGAAGATGGCTGAAGTGTTTCAGCACATGGGAGTCCTGGAAGAAATTCCTGGCTCCTGACTATGGCCTGCCCATCCTGGCCATTCGTCCATGGGGGAACCAACAGATGGAAAATCAATCATTCTTTCTCCCTCTCTCTATCTCCCTCTCTTCCTTCTTTTCTCTCTCCCTCCTCTCCTCTTTCCCTCCCTTTTTCATATGTTAACTACTTTAAGACTACTAAGCTCTAAGTAATCAAAGTTCATAACCATAACAGAGAACATATAAAACTTCCCCAGATGCATAAAATTCGCATTGCCTAAGTCAGATACCACAACACAGAAAGACCTTGATTAAAAAGGATTAGGACATGACATCAATATGAACCCATTACTCAGACAGTTAAAAATCATGAAATCACATATTTCTGTTGTCAATGGATAAAGGGAAAAAAATCATCATAAATTGTAGAGAAGGGATAAAGTCTTACCAATTTGGAAAGGGTTAATGGATTAAGGCCTCTCCTTTGTTAAGAAACCAGTCAGGCCAGCTGTAGCCCACACCTGTTTCCTATCCTGATTTTTAAGCAGAGAGTAACAAGAAAAAGGGAGAGTCCCCATTTCTTGCCAATTGTTCCTGACAGTGCCTGCATAGATTCATCGGGTGCACAAAAAGACACTTTGGCCAAGAGACACCAGGGCAAGCCAGGGTGGCTAGTTTCAGGGGAAGAGTGGGCACACCTTGGTCTCCATGAAGTATTTCTCCCAAGAGGACGGCTGCGAGGATTGAACAGGCCCTTTCACCACGTTCCTGGAATGTGGATTTGTTTTGCACTGGCAGAGTCCCGTACAACAGCAGCTCTTCCTGCCGTGGGTGTTTTACAGCAGCAAGCAGCACCTCGTGGCTTTAACTGCTCAACCTGTACCTGCCTGAGTGTGGCTACCGCTGAGCCAGACAAGGCAAGAGAGAAAGTGGAAGTAAGAGGGACATGGAGCATTCCTCAGGGCAAGGTTGCTCAGAACTCAATACTGGGCCTATTTTCTCCTGGTTAGTTCTACAGAACATATTAGCAGAGACCATTGGAATATGATCTTGTTTTCAGGTAAGAAAGAATTCAGACCTGAGGCAGTGATCACCATGTTAGCCAAATGTAACCAATAGAAAGTGCACCTGATCGGCCAGGCAGGTATCTCTGGAAAAAGCCGAGATGCACTTGATTGACCAAGTGGGGATGTCCTAGGAAAGGGTTTAGAATCTAAGCTTCTGTTTTACGATTCCCCCTAAGTTGCCATGTGGTCTATTATCAATCATTTCTATTAAGGCTTTTTTTTCCTTTTGTCTTTGTCAGGTGGGCAGAAGCAGCGGATTGCAATTGCCCGTGCTCTGCTTAAGGTAAGCCTAAGCCACGTAGATGGGCTTTTGTGGGTTTTTTGTGTGTATGCATGTTTTTCTGTATTGTGTTAAATTAGGAGCCTTGTAATTTGTAAATTGCTAGTTTCCCTTTTTCTTCGGAGAGGGAGAGTAAAGATATGATTGGTAGTTATGATAAAACAAACTGGGAAGCCAGCACTGTAGCATAGTAAAAACTTACTGTGGTGCCAGCATCCCGTATAGGCACTGGTTCTGGTCCCAGTTGCTCCACTTCCTATCCAGCCCCATCTAATGGCCTGGGAAAGCAATGAGAATGGCCGAAGTCCTTGCACACTGGACTCACATAGGAGACCCAGAAGAAGATCCAAGTTCCCAAACTTACACCAGCCCACTACACAACGAATAGGGGACTAATATCCAGGATTTACAAAGAGCTTCAGAAACCCAATAACAGCAAAATAAACAACCCTTTGAATAAACAGGCAAAGGAAATGAACAGACATTTTTCAAAAGAACAAATTCAAATGGCTAATAGACATATGAAAAAATATTCAGGCTCCCTAGCTGTCAGGGAAATGCAAATGAAAACCATATTGAGGTTCCACCTGACCCCAGTGAGACTGGCCTACATTCAGAACTCTACCACCAGCACCTGCTGGTGTGGATGTGGGGAGCAAGGTGCCTTCCTTCACTGTTGGTGGGTGTGTAGGCTAGTGCAACTACTATGGAAGGCAGTATGGAGAATGTTAAAAGTTGAAAATTGATCTACAGTATGACTGAACTATCCCACTTCTGGGAACATATCCAAAGGAAATGACGTCTGCATATGAGGAAGGAGTCTGTAATCCTATATTTACAGCAGCACAATCTACAAAAGCAAAGGCATAGAAACAGCCCAGATGCCCATAGAAAGAGGAGTGGATAAAGAAACAGTGGTACAGCTATTCCATGGAATACTACTCAGCCATTACCAAGAATGAAATTCTGCCATTTGCAACCAGATGGTCCCAACTAGAGACCATTATGCTCAGTGAAATAACTTTATCCCAAAAGGACAAATACTATTTGTTCCCTCTGATATAAGGCAACGTTCATGCAAATACAAAGTCAATAGCCCTTTCAATGCTATTTGTGCTACATCTCATGGGTTTTGAAATTTTTGCTTTTATTTTCATTCATTTTTTTCCCTTATTAATTTCCTCCCTGGCTCATATGTTACACAGTAGCATCATTTGCTTCAAGAATGTTTTTAATTTTCTTTTTCATTTCTTCAGCAACACATTGGTCATTCAGTAGCATGTTATTTAACTTCATGGTAATTTTTGTGTTTTTCCTATTGTTGATTTTGTTTCATGGCTTTTCATTTAAGGAGATGTATAGTAACTGTGTAATAGAGACTCACATCCAGATGTGGAACCTGTAGGCTGCCACGCCGGAACAATGCACTGAGCCAGAAATGAATTTGCTCCAAGCTTAGTGCATGCGCAGTCCTGTCCCCACAAGCTTTGCCTCCCTACACAAAATGGCACCCAAGCAGCTCTGGTAATTGTCTCAGCTGTGAGATCCACCTTATTCCTGCACTGCCTGTTTGAGATCTGCTGCTCTGTCTCTGCTCCTGGTTGAATGAAACAAATCAGCAGCATGTGCAGTTCTTTGGGTTCACCTCCTAAGTTTGGTGAACTCCCCTTCCTACCTGGCTGCTGGTGGAGCTCAGTTCTCCGCTCACTGACTGACACTTGCGTATCTGGTCACTGCAACACCACACGTTGTCTCCGCTGCTTTCCTGTGCCTGTCAGTCTCCAGGTGTCCTTCTGCCATCGGCCTGTCCTTTCCTGTTTTTTATAATATTCCCTCTCTGCTTCACCCGGGCTAATGATTCTCCGTCTGATTAAATGTGTCCTTACCATATTCTGCCATCTTGATTCCTGTCACATCCAAATGTGAAGTTACAATGTAGTAAGCATCTCTACTTTCAAATCAAAGATGGACTCCCAAAGAAACTGTTAAATATATCTTGACACTAGGATGCTGGACTCTGCCATTGTCTATGCCTGCAATGATGGACGTATGACTGTTTACGAAGGACTATACTATTGAAATGATATAATAGAAATCAGTGGGGGAGGAAGTGATTTAGGGAGATGGAAACAGAAATCCCAGAGCCTATGGAACTGTATCATCAAACAGTAAAATAAATAAATGTAAGAAAAAATCTTGAAAACAAAACTAGAGAGGGAGAGAATTAAGAAGATTAAGAAGTTCCCTTTCACAATCAGTAATTGCAAAAACATGGAAGCAGCCAAAATGCCCATCAGCAGAGGATTGGATAAGAAAGCTATGGTTCATCTACTCCATGGAATACTACTCAGCTATTAAAAAAAACAAAATGCAGTTCTTTGTGGCCAAATGGGCCAAACTGGAAACCATAATGCTAAGGGAAATGAGCCAATCCCAAAAGGTTAAATACCACATGTTTGCCTTAATTTAAGATGATATGATGTTATGTATGATATGTTATGTTATGTATGTTATATGTTGTGTATAAACTAAAATTGAAATGTCAATGAGGTGGTCACAGAAGGTGGCTAGGAACTCGCATTTACTTTTAACATATTGGTTACTCATTACTGTCAATTAATTCCATAATGATGTAAATTTTTGATGATGGTATGTTGGAGCTTTTAATTGACTGGGATGATACTCTGCTGGCTCTGTCTTCAGACCAGAAAGGGTATACCTAAGAAGCCGTTGAACTTGACTGGACAATAAGATGCTGGACTCTATGTCTGGTATACGCTTGCAATGGGGGAATCTCAACTGAACTTGAGCTGTGGTTATGCAACAAGGTGGAGGAATCCACCATGGTGGGAGGTTTGGGGAGGGGTGGGGAGAACCCAAGTACCTATGAAACTGTGTCACATAATACAATGTAATTAATGAATTAAAAATAATAAATAATTAAAAAAAAAAAAGAAGAAAAAAAAAAAGAAGTTCCCTTAGCAGCGTGGCCTAGTGGCTGAGGTCCTCGCCTTGATCCCATGTGGCCGCTGGTTCTAATCCCGGCAGCTCCACTTCCTCTCTATATCTCCTCCTCTCAGTATATCTGACTTTGTAATAAAAATAAAATAAATCTTTAAAAAAAAAAGAAGAAGTTCCCTTAGGTGATATTCTTCACATTTAACAATTCTTTTTCTTTTTCTTTCTTTCTCTTTCTTTCTTTCTTTTTAACTTATTTATTTGAAATAACTGCAGAGAAAGAGAGAAGGGGGAAACACAGAGCTTTCCCAGCCTCTGGTTCACTCCCCAAATGGCTGGGCCAGGTTGAAGTCAGGAACCTGGAACTCCATCCATTTCTCCCATGTGGGTGTCAGGGGCCCAAGCACTTGGCCAATCCTCTGCTGCTTTCCCAGACGTATTAGCAGGGAGCTAACTCAGAAGCAGAGCATCTGGGACCCCAGCTGGCACACATATGGAATGTGCAGCATTGCTGAACCACAGTGCTAGCCCCACAAGTATTTCTTAGGAATTGTGAGTCTAGGAATGTGCTAACACTGTGAGAGGGAAGGAAGTTTAACACAGGGACCCCCAAATCAGGAAGCATAAAATCTACTGAAATAATGGTTATTGATTCAAATTAGCAGGCCAGTATAAACAAAGTGTGGATGCTTATAACCAACTGTTCAGTCAAGGAAGAGAACAGACTTAACCATCGTTGGGCAGAACTCCTAAGAAAGGGAATAGCCGTTTTAGCTGAAAGTTACCATTTTTAAGGAAATGATAACCTTCCCCTTTTGTTATATAATTTCTCTGTTAGTGTTATAGGTTATATAAAAGATAAGCAACATTATTAAAGCATAGTTTACACACTATAAACTTCACTCATTTTTAAATGGTTTTCAGTGACTTGGCAGACTTACTGAGTTGGGTTATATGCAGTACAGTATCAAACCACTTCTGTCATTCTTATAATACTCCACAGGTCCATTTGCAGTCTTTCCCTGCTCACATTCCTGTTCCTAGGAGGCCATGAATCGGCTTTCTGGTTTATCTGGATTTGCCTTTCTGAACGTTTCAGATAAACAGCTTCTGATGCTGTATAGTCTTTGGCTTCTAGCTGCTTTTACATAGTATGTTTTTGAGGTGCCCCTGCCTCCTTTCTTTCCTTTTTATGACTAAGTAGTACTGGTATACCCCTGTCTATTTATCTGACTGTTTATCACTGACTGATGAACATTTGGGTTGTTTCCAGCTTTCGGAGCTTAGGAATAATATAGGAATTACCTTTGTGGGGAGATGTGTATTTTAATTTCTTGTGGGCACATGGCTAGGCAAAATGAGAATTTAAGGTGTTACATATACCAGCTTACTGTTAACTCTCCCATCCCATGGATCACTCCCCAAATGACTACAACAGTCAGGATTGGGCCAGGATCAGATCCACCCTGACCTCCCACATGGGTGGCAGGAACTGAAGTATTTGCGCCATCATCTACTGATTCCCCAGCACATTAGCAAGGAGCTGGGTTGGAAGCAGAGTAGCTGAGTTTCAGCTGGCTTTCTGGACATGGGATTTCAACCTTCCGAGCAGCACCCTAACTGGCTGTGTCATAATGCCTGCCCCCTCTTTTTTTTTTTAAGATTTATTTATTTATTTTTATTGGAACATTAGACATACAGAGAGGAAGATCTTCCATCCGATGGTTTACTCCCCAAGTGACCGCAAAGACTGGAGCTGAGCCAATCTGAAGCCAGGAGCTCTTCTGGCTCTCCCACATGGGTGCAGGGTCCCAAAGTTTTGGACCGTCCTCTGCTGCTTTCCAGGCCACAAACAGGGAGCTGGATGGGAAGCGTGGCCACAAGGATTACAACCTTGCACCCAGCGTGTGCAAGGCAAGGACTTTAGCCACTAGGCTACTGTGCCAGGCACCATTTTAATATATTTTAATTGCCCTTGGAGATCCTCTGCCCTCAGCAGCCACACGTACTGTCTTGCCTATTCCAGACATTTCATGTACAATGAAAAATCAAGTAATATGTGGTTCCCTGCATCTACCTTTTTCACTTAGTTTAATTCCAAGGCTCATGCGCATTGTAGCATCTGTAGAATTTCATTCCTTTTTACTGCTGAAAGTTTATGTTTTCTAATAAATTTATTCTTCTTTTCTTCTTTCAGAACCCCAAGATCCTTCTACTAGACGAAGCAACCAGGTGAGAATATCTTAATTAAAATGTTTTCTTCTGCAGACAGATCTTCTGTTTCTCTTCTCTGTTTATCTGACTTTCCAATAAAAAAAAAAATCTTTAAAAAAATGTTTTATTCCGTTTGTATCACTTCAACGTAATACAAAATGTTTTTCCCTGTGTGCTTTAAATGGTGGAGACTGAATAAATAGTGACATGTGCAGACTGAGTTGTGAGTTCAGGATCCCAGTCCCCAATCACCCTGTTAGCAGCTGCTGGGTAGAATGCTCGTTCATCTACATCACAGTAGAATTTTATATTGATCAAGTGCCAGGTGTCTTTCTTATAGTATCTTTTAGCCCAAACAATGGAAATTTGTTTTAGGTTTGTTTGTTTGTTTGAAAAGAGAATTACAGAGAGAGAGACAGACAGAAATGTATTTTCCATCCACTGGTTCACTGTCCAAATGGCTACAGTGGCTAGTGCTGGGTCAGACTGAAGCCTGGGATTCCCTTTGGGTCTCAGATTGGTGCAGGGCCAAGCACTGGAGCCACCTCCCACTACTCTCCTAGGTGTGTTAGCAGGGAGCTGAATCAGCAGCAGAGCAGCTGGGGCTCCAGTCATTTATGGGATTTGGTATGCCTGCAAGGCGGGCAGCTGAGCTCACTGTGCTGTGATCACAACTAAAGTTCACTGCTGATGAAGGGCCATCATGCCTATTCCAAGAAGCCTATGAATACATGGTCTGCAGGGCACTGATATCTTCACTTCCTTCCTTGTGTGTCTCTGCCCCAGTGCCCTGGATGCTGAAAACGAACACCTTGTTCAAGAAGCTCTAGACCGACTGATGGAAGGGAGGACAGTGTTGATTATTGCCCACCGTCTGTCTACCATTAAGAATGCTAACATGGTTGCTGTTCTTGACCAAGGGAAGATCACTGAATATGGGAAACATGAGGAACTGCTTTTAAAAACAGATGGGATATACAAAAAACTAATAGACAAACAAAGGTTTATTTCTACATAAAGAAGCCAATACCGGTAAACTGAATGTAAGAGACTGAATGTAAGAGCAAAACAGTATTGCGGAAAGAAAATACTTAGAAACTATACTGAAATCTGTGAATTATACTTCAAATTATTTGAAATATTTTTTCCAAAGTATGTAAAATATTTTCAAATGTATTTTGTTCTCAAGACCTTTTTATTCAGAGTTTTAATCATAATTTTCTAAATGTCTATAGCACTGAAGTTATTTTCAAGTTTTGTACTTTTATCTTGGAATATCTTAATTAATATAGCATGGCACCCTACTTCCTTTTGCCTGCTGTTATGTGTTAAAGCTACTGTCAAATGACAACTCGAAAGGGAATTATCAATAAAAAGCCTACTTCTTTTAGGCCACTTTACCATTCACTGTGACCCACCGGTTGAGGTTGATACAGTAAAAGGGAATGAAGACCTTTTATCCTGATGTGTTCTGCTCATGTTCTCCTCACACATAGACAGAAGTCATCATTTTCATTTGGAGAAAGGACAGTGTTTATGTTGCCTGTACTCCACGTCCTCAGATGTGTGTTTAGGAATATGTGTTCCTAAGGGATGTGACAAGATTTGAAAGCCTCAGCATTTGGGGACACGAAAGCCTGATGAGTTTTATAAGCGGAAGGATGTATGTTACCACGCACAGGAAAATTTCCATTTTCACATGTCTGTTTCTGTGAGTGCTTTTGAGAAACAAGGCTCAAGTGCCTTGTATTATCAAGAAAGATAGCCAAAATTAATTTTACACTTTAGTTTGAAAGCATGTATTTTGACAATTATCTTGAAAATTTATACCTCTCAAACTAAAATAGATAGATATTTTGGTAAAACTTCTGTAACTTTGTTGATGGTGGTAATATTTTTCATCATCAAACATTTGAAGAAATCTTAGAAGTTCTTGTTACTCCATGAAATAATAAGTCTTAAGAATTTAAGAATGTGTCTTAAATGTCGTCCTGAAAAGAAGACATTAGGAAGTGTTTTTGATTTATGGGTAGAATTTTGGTCACTTAAGTGTCTTGAGACTCTTAAGGCAATATGACAGCCATTGAATTTGCCATACTTCGAATGGTTAATTTGCTGTTGCATCAATTAGGGGGGAAAAAGTGCTGTTTCTACATTGATGATACCCAAACTATAATTATGTTGATGTAATTAAAATAGAAGTTTTTCCATGTGTGGAGTATTCACTAGTTCCGTGAATAAACTGGCTTAAACCTACTTCATGAAAAGCATGGAGTTGTATTTTATTCTGCACATGGAACGTATGAATGAATGACATGGACTCTGCTAAATGTAGTGTCCTCTGACTTGCAGCACACCTGTAACAAAGATTCGAACAAGCTTTCCATGTACTTTTTGGTAGAGTTTACCATTACGTTGTGGTTCTCAAAAAGCAAGCAAAGCACAAGTCCTAGGGTGAATGTGAGAAAAAGCTCTATTCCCTAGAAATATTTGCAAAATTGAATCTGATGATATTGCATTTTTAATATGTGTAACTGTGCCTTAAAATCTGTAGTACACGTTATCTGTCATTTCTTGTAAAACTTTTTACTACATTCAGTGTCTTACTAGATTGTGGCTATAGAGAATCAGGAATAAAAAAAATGAACAGTGTGAATATAGAAACCTAGTAGTAATTGCATAAATTTCACTTCTTACCTTGTTAATGTCTATTCTTATTTACAAATAAGCATTGTTAATTGCTTTAGAACAAGAAATAAGTGTCCCTGCCCCTATCATGGCCCAGAAACTGTGTTATGAAGCTGATAATGAATGAGTAAGATAGTTGTCTGCCCTCAAGGAGCTTCTACTTCAGAAGCAGCAGCAAAACAGGGAATATTAATAATGTGAAACCATCTACGTATTACACAGAATATTGCTGCTAGCACTGTATTCTGGTACTGTATTCATTTCCAGAGTATTTGTTCATGTGACCACATTTGACACTTGAGCAATCCTATAAATTATCTAAATACCTGCCATCATCATTACACCAGTGAAGAAATACATATAGGCAAGGTTTAAGTTACTCCAGCATTGATGACATACACAATTTCAGGCAAGGAGTAGGAAAAGAAGATGTTAGAAATAGAAAGGGGCAGGCCTTCAATCCTGGGTTGACTATCTCACCTTGTATCAGACATGCATGGGGAGTCACTGGAGATGTGTGTTCTTGTAAGCATTTAGGAAATAAGTACAAGGGGACATGTACATCTGTGCCATGCTATGTGTGAGAGTAAAGTTCCACTTTGCGAAGTACCACTTTGCAGTTTACCTCACAGGTTCTTGACTGTATGCAAAGTCTCCCTGATCTTGGATCTGGAAGGTTTCCAAGGAATAAACCCAAGTTGAAACCATTGTAGGTCAAACCCCTGTCAGTAGACTTTTATAAGGTAGGGCTCCATTTTGGGAAACTTTTATTTCACAGAAAAAGGGGGGGGGAATAATCAATTGAAAAATAAATGAGAATATAGACCTTTCAAAACATGAAGTAATACAAATGAAAAAAATTTATCAAAACTACATTGTCATTGTTTTTCTGCATCAGAGGTATCATGGAGTTTTCCTGGTCGTCTCTGTCCATTGAGTTCATTCAACAGTTACTGAGCCCTTGTTGAGTTAGATCCTATGTTAGGTGCTAGCTGAACCTTTTCCAGAAAGCTAGTGCAGAGTCAACAAGCTACCACCTGCTGCCCATTTCTGTGCAGCCTGCAAGCTAAACTAATGGTTGGAGGGGGAAATGTACAGAATGTTTCATAATATATTTAAGAAAACTATGAAGTTTAAATTTCAGTGTCCACAAGTAAAGATCTATTGAAGCACTGCCAAACTAGGAATTGTTGATGGCTGCTCTTGCCCCAACCAGTTCAAGGAGAAGAGGTTATGACAGATCATATGAGCTTCAAACTGAAGCATCTGATAAAGTTTGATGAACCAAGAGCTACTAAAAAAAGCAAATAAATGAAAAGTGCAGTTTGCAAAATTTGAAGGGCTTCTAAACTATATATTTATAGCCTTTTCAAAAAGTTTCATTGTCAATTAAATGAAGATTAGAAGAATACCCTGAAAATACATGGTTGTGGATAATTTCCATGCTGTTTTTCATTTTCTGCTTTTCCACCCTAACGTCTTAATCATCACCCTGCTGAGAATCGGATTCAAACAATGCTACATCTGCAAGGAATAATTCGAGAAGCTTTACCTGTGAGTGCTGAGGCCCTGTCCACGGAAGCCCCCGTAAGTTATTCCTCACGTGAAAAATACTCCCTCAACCCCCACATACCCTTTCCTTGGGTGATGCAGAGCTGCCTCTACCCAGCTTCCCCGCCAGCACATGCTCCCAGGGCTGTATTCCACAGGGAACATCAGCCCCTTCCCACGTATCTAAAAAACAGGCAACCATGTTGACACACTGGTATAGTTAACACAAATCTGGCATTAACCAGGCACAGAAAGCCCACCAATTATTGGCTGCTTTTGTCCAAGCAGTGTAACACTTGCCTAAGTAAAAGGCAACCTAGGCAGTTGGCTATAACTGGGAGGTTGAGCTTTCACATATGTGCCAAGGTTATGGTAGCATAAAAGTAAAACATCACCATTTGTGAGGTCAAGGCATTTTATTTTTTTAAAAGATTTATATTGATTTTTATTGGAAAGGCAGATAGAGAGGAGGAGAGAAAGAGAGGAAGATCTTCTGTCCAATGGTTCACTCCCCAAGCTGCCACAATGGCTGGTAATGAGCCAATCAGGAGTCTCTTCTGGGTCTCCCACACGGGTAAGGCATTTTCTTTATTTACTTAGGTTTCCTTGAGAAAGCAGGAGCGCTGTCTTCTGTTGGTTCACTTCCCAAATGCTCACAACAGCTGAGGCTGGCCAGGCCAAAAGCAGGAACTCCATGCAGATCTCCCACATGGGAGGCAGGGACCCAGGCACGTGAGCCAGCAACTGCTGCCTCCCAGGGCATGGTGAGCACATTTCAAAAGGGAAAAAACAGAAAGATCCAAGACAAAAAGTTTCAAACATTAAATCCCCCTACAACTGCAGGCTCTACAATCTCATAAACCAACATTAAAAGCATATCTGGGTCCGGCGGCGTGGCCTAGCGGCTAAAGACCTCGCCTTGAACACCCCGGGATCCCATATGGGTGCCAGTTCTAATCCCGGCAGCTCCACTTCCAATCTAGCTCCCTGCTTGTGGCCTGGGAAAGCAGTCGAGGATGGCCCAATACATTGGGACCCTGCACCCACGCGGGAGACCCAGAGGAGGTTCCTGGTTCCCGGCTTCGGATCGGCGCGTACCGGCCCGTTGCGGCTCACTTGGGGAGTGAATCATCGGACAGATCTTCCTCTCTGTCTCTCCTGCTCTCTGTATATCTGACTTTGTAATAAAATAAATAAATCTTAAAAAAAGCATATCTGATATTAATAAAATCACCCTGTAACTCCTCTATTCAAAAAATTATAAAAGCGGCTAAAACAGCTACATTTTCTATGCTCTAAAGAGTTGCAAGGACAGGTTGACCTTTAGGGTCACAATAACTAGATTTTTTGTCATAGCAGTTTCAGCTCATACTCCCATCACTTCCATTAGTTTCTAAGATTCTTATCAAGCCATTTCCCAGAAGGGATGCTATCTCTGAGCCAGGTAACAGGGCAATGGGTAGGCATATAATAAGGCGACCAGCAATGGCATGGGCTTAATTATACTCCTCTGTGCAGCTTAAGGCCCACTCACCAGGACATTATCAGTAACATTAACTCCCAAGCACACGTCGGTTCCAAAAGCCATCTCACAGGGGCAAACAAAAATGCCTCAATAGATTACAGAATTCTAGGTGGGGTAGTTGACTGTCCATGCAAAAAGGGAGTGAAACTGTGTTGAAGTGGTTGGAGACACATCCGCCATGCCTTGCCATATACAGCTGGAAGCTCCTCTAGGCCCTGCCAACAGGGGAGCTGTTCTCTTCACATCTTCGTGTCATCCACACCCACTGCACAGACCCCAGCATGCCTCCTCTTTCCTGGAGAGTCTCTTTTCAACAGGATCCCACAGGCTTCTGCTGTCCCAGCTCCCCCACTGGATGTATTCCGACAGGAGACCTTCTCTCTCCACTTTTTAAAAAAAAAAAAGTGCCTTTCAAATAAAAAAAGCTTTAAAATAAAAGAGTAGGGGCACAAAGGGATAATGGGATATCTACTCCTATGGAAGCTTTTTCACTGAGAAGGCAGCACTGAACCAGAACTGGATGCATGAGGGCCAAGGGGAAAGGAAGGGTGTTTGAGGTGAAATGTGCAAGGGTAATAGAGTGGGGTTTTACAATACTTCCAATGTTCAGTGTAGTGCTGGGAATAATACAAGTACAGAAAAGCTAAAGATTTACTTACATATTTCAAAGAGAAAGTGAAATAGAAGGAAAGAAAGAAGGCTCTTTCATTTGCTGGTTCACTTCCCAGATAGCTAGGGCCCCCGCCCCCGCCACTACCATAGATCAGGTGCCAGAAACTCTTTCCTGGTATCCCACATAAGTGGCAGAGGCCTGAGTACTTGGGCCATCTCCTACTGCCTTACCACGAACATTGGCAGGGAGCTGGATCAGGAGTAGCTGGGCCTTACCTGTCACTCCCATATGGCATGCCAGTGTTGCATCCTGGAGGATTAATCCACTGCACATGCCCTAGCCATTCAGGATTAAATAACCACCTATTTGGAAAAGGAATTTAGGGCCCAGCCTGATAGCCTAGCGGCTAAATCCTCGCTGTGCATGTGGCAGGATCCCACATGGGTGCCAGTTCGTGTCCCAGCAGCCCCGCTTCCCATCCAGCTCCCTGCTTGTGGCCTGGGAAAGCAGTGGAGGTCGGCCGAAGGCCTTGGGACCCTGCACCCGCGTGGGAGACCTGGAAGAGGCTCCTGGCTCCTGATTTGCTCAGCTCCAGCCATTGGTGCCACTTGGGGAGTGAATCAGTGGATGGAAGATCTTTCTCTGTATCTCCTTCTCTCTGTGAATAAAAAAAAAATTTTTTTTTAAGGAATTTAGCATATAACCTGTGGTCAGTCTACATGGCTACGAGCAAGCCGACCTGGCTTCACTGTGTTGACAGCGTAAAGGGCTGACTCCCCACCACCCCAAAGGGGCTATACAGTTGACCCAGTAAGGAAGCAGGGCAGACCTTTAAAGTACAGGAGCCACAGGGTCACAGGGCGCGAGGGCTGGGCTACTCTTCGCCCTGGGCAGTTTGGCCGACCTTATCCAAATTGGACAGGCGGAAGTGGGTTAGGGGAAAGGAACACATGAATTCAGTCTTTCTAAAGAGGATTGTGAAGAGCTCGCAGACATAGGCAGGGCGATAGGGGATGGCCACGAGGGAGCTCATGGGAGACTAGAATTTCGATCTGGATTTGAGAAATGGCAAATCTGGAGAACGATATAACCCTGAATGTGAAACCAGAGTCACGGAATTTCTCCTGGACTGCTTAGTGCGTTCCTTTTCCCAAGACGCTCAGGAACCACCTCGTTCAAGGTGCACGAAGGTCAGTGCCACCGAGACCAGTCAGGAAGGCGCTTGGCCGTCCACCTCCACGCACCTGTGAAGATCGAAACCCCACACGCTTGGAATCAGGGTCTCCATATCCCAACGGGGATCCTCTGGGCACAGCGGAACAAGGCTTCCCGAGAGAGCGCGGGGCTATGGACGTCATCGACGCGCGCCGCGGCGCGGTGTGTTGACGCCATCACCAGGCGCCTCCTCCCGCCTCTTTGGTGTTCAAGATTCGGGCGGTAGTTGCGCTTGTGTTTCACGGCTGGCGCTCACTCGTTGCCATGTTCTCGGCCGGTGCTTCTCCGCGGACCCCGGCTGCGGGGTCCCGAAGGGGTCCGTTGCCTGCAGCTGGGCTGGGCTCCACGCCGCGGGCGGCCAGCCGGCGGGGCCTGGCAGCGCTGGGCTCCGCCGTCAGCTCGCCCGCTCTCTTCTCCCCCGTCGGCCGGCGGAGCTCGCTCAGCTCGCGGTGAGTGATCGCCGTGCTGGGCTGCGGAGTTCTCCCCTGTGGTCGGGTTTCTGGAGACCTGGGGACTGGGAGCAGCCAGGGGTCCGGGGGAGTGGAGGGAGGACGCGGAGTAACGAGGAACAGAGCTTCCGCATTGTTGGTTGTTTCAGCTCCCCGTGATTAACTTCCTACGTTCAGGAGAAACTGGGGCTTGTTGGGTTCCATAAAAGTTTCCGTTTGATTAGATGACATTTACCAGGAATAACTCCGTTTTGGTTTGGTCTCTGTGTTGAGGGCCAGCGCAGCAGGTACGTCCAAAGCATTAGTCTCTTACAGTTTTTATTTAAGGTTGTCTACCTAATGCCTAAGGTCATTGGGCAGAAATCCTTAAATAGAATTAGTACGACTCCCAGTTAGTCTAAATCAGGCTTTCTAATCTTAATACATCATGAGGGCCTTTCAGTTTCAATATTCTCAAAAGTACACTTTACCAAAAAAATTGTTTTTGTTATTCCGCCTGGCATTTGTAGATGCATGTAGGCATGTGAAATTTTGGAGAGAATACGGCGAGTCTGCAAGACTGCTATGAGCATCGTGACTGTGCAAAGGAGAAAAACACAGAGTTTGGTGTTTGCTCCTCAGACAGGGTCCCTGTGACCCCCAACCCAGCGGTCTAATCGTAACAGGAACAGTAGTAGAAATAGGGATGTTGCTAGGGTTGCCAGGGATCCTTCAAGTTATCCACAGAAGCTGCTGATGCTCATTACAGCATTTTCCTGCAAGGCAGAGAAGATACAGGCATAGCCAAGGAAAACTCAAACATCAAGAGATGTCAGAGTCACAGTGCAGAGTCTTCTGGAATGTCCGGGAAAGCTGTCCACAGCAGGAAGGGGTTAGGGTTTGTGTGTGTGTGTTTAAGATTTTATCTACTTGAAAAGCAGAGTTAGAGAGGGCGAGACAAAGGGAGAGGTTTTCCATCCTTAGTTCACATGCCAAATAACTGCAGTGGCCAAAGCTGGACTGGGCTGAAGCCAGGAATCAGGAGCTCCTGTGCGTTCCCCACTAAGGTGCAAAGGCCTAAGTGTTTGCACCATCTTCCTTTGCATTCCCAAGCCTGTTTTAGCTGGAAATTGGATTGGAAATGGAATAATGGGGGACTCCATTCAGCATCTATATGGGATGCTGGCGCCATTTGTGACACCGGCTTTACCCACCACGCCGCAACGTCAACTGCTGGAACTGTGACCTTCTTAACCTAGCTTGCAGCATTTTAAATGCTTGTAGTTAAGCCATCTGGTGATGTGGTGATTGAACTCTTGGTGTGCCCCACACATCAAGATTATGAGACTTGTCTTCTATAATCTATTTTACATTGAGCTGTCTACCTTTATCTTACAGGACTTCAGGAACAAGGCTGTTCTTATTACCAGTGATTTCATAAGAAAAAAAAATTGAACTGTAAGAATATAGAAAAATTTGGGCCCGATGCAATAACGTAGCGGTTAAAGTCCTTGCCTTGCATGCACCGGGATCCCATATGGGTGCCGGTTCTAATCCCTGTGGCCCCGCTTCCCACCAAGCTCCCTGCTTGTGGCCTGGGAAAGCAGTGGAAGATGGCCCACAACTTTGGGACCCTGCACCTGCGTGGAAGACGCAGAAGAGCTCCTGGATCCTGGCTTCGGATTGGCTCAGCACCAACCATTGTGGTCACTTGGGGAGTGGACCAGCGGATGGAAAATCTTCTCTGTCTCTCCTCCTCTCTGTATATCTGCCTTTCCAATAAAAATAAATAAATCTTTAAAAATATATATATAGGGCCCGGTGGCGTGGCCTAGCGGCTAAAGTCCTTGCCTTGAATGCCCCGGGATCCCATATGGGCGCCAGTTCTAATCCCGGTGGCCCCACTTCCCATCCAGCTCCCTGCTTGTGGCCTGGGAAAGCAGTTGAGGACGGCCCAATGCATTGGGACCCTGCACCCGTGTGGGAGACCTGGAAGAGGTTCCAGGTTCCCGGTTTCGGATCGGCGCAGCACCGGCCGTTGTGGCTCACTTGGGGAGTGAATCATCGGATGGAAGATCTTCCTCTCTGTCTCTCCTCCTTTCTGTATATCTGACTTTGTAATAAAAAATAAATAAAAATCTTTAAAAAAAAGATATATATATAAAAATTCAGTATCCAGTCTGGTCGATAAATAAATTTAAAAACTTGAGAACCACGAATAGGCCTGCAGATGACTGTACTTCCTCATTAACGGAATTTTTTGTCTCTATACTGGTCCCCCTTTGCACCGCAGATATTCAAGAGTAGTTACAAAAGCTGCTGCAGGAATAGAAACTGACCAGTGAGCTCTTTTTAAGGTTGCTTTGCTAACATGTTGGTATGGAATCTCAGACTGAACGTTTTCTAAGTTTTGTTTGGAAGGCAAAATTAAAAAGAGACAGAAAGTTCTTCCATGCGCTGGTTCATTCCCCTAAAGGCCAGAGCTGAGCCAGTCCGAAGTCAGGATCCGGGAACTTTCTCCAGGTTTGGTTTTCCACAAGAGTACAAGGGTCCAAGGACTTCAGCCATCCCCTGCTGCGTTTCCAGGCCGTATGCAGGAAGCTGGGCTAGAAGAGCAGCTAGGACATGACCTAGCACCGGTATCAGATGCCAGCAACGTAGGTAGAGGATTAGCCTGCTACAGCACAGCACTATCCGCTCAGATTGAGCTTTGTAAAATGTCACCAGGCCAGGAAGCCAAACCTAGACCAACTTAAGACTTCTGGGGCTGGCAAAATGGCATAGTAGGTTAATCCTCTACCTGCAACATTGACATCCCATATGGGCAGAAGTTCAAGTCCTGGTTGATCCACTTCTGATCCAGCTCCCTGTTTATGGCCTGGGAAAGCAGCCCAGTGTGGCACCACACCAAAACAAGGAAGTAGAATCTCACTCAGTGCGCTCAAAACTTCACATCCAGAGACAAGTTCAGGGCCAAAGCCATTGTCAGCTACCATGGAAAACAACTGCTCTGGCAGCACATACTCCCGAATGTGCCTGGGACACCTGGAATCTAAGAGTGTGAATGGCATTGTCCCTAAGAAGCAGCGCAGGTCTCCCCATGACGAAACCGCTCCATCTGTGTCATTAACTTCGTCTGACATCAATCGTACAAACAACTCACCAGGAAACCCGGTTCTGTCCCTTCCTGTCTAATGAGCATTGAGCCCAGTAGGATGAAATCAAGCATGTTGAGCACCACACCAAAACTAGGAAGAAGAATCTCACTCAGCATGCTCAATACTTCACATCTAGAGACAAGTTCGGGACTATGGTTGGGCCTCTGCATCCTAGTGAAGACCCGACAGAAACTCCTGGCTTCCAGCTCTGGACTGGTTCAGCTATGGCTGTTGAAATCATCTGAGGAGTGAACCAATGAGTAGAAGATCCCTGTCTCCCTCTCTGTAACTACAACTTAAAAAATGTACTGTATCCTTGAGTTGCATTCTTAAAAATGCTTTTCTGGAACTGGTGCGGTAGCCTAGCGGCTAAAGTCCTCCCCTTCCATGCTCCGGTGTGGGGAGCGGGTTGCTGAAGAAAGCCCTGCGGTTGCAGCTGCAGCCAATAACCCAGGACCGGCAGCTGCTCTGCAAAGTGGAGAGACGAGAGCTGGTCTTGCCAGCAGGTGAGGCAAATTTGCCTCCTCTCCAGGGCCTGACCAATCAGGAAAAAGGATATATAAGCAGCCCGTTTTAGGCGGGACAGAGAGCTACAGGGAGCTACAGAGGACGGACAGACGACGATGAAAAAGACTGGTTGGAAGTAAAGTGGCTCTTGAAACAGCGCCTGGAGTGTCGGGTGATTTCTTCTGCAGATACGGGGGACCCCAATACTCCGGGATCCTTCCACTCTTCCTGTGCCACTCTGATTGAGGTTAAATTCAAAAACATGCTAGCTTGGGGAAAAAAAAAAGGTTTATAACAGCTGGTTGCATAAATACTAAAATTGGCATTTTTTTAAAATGCAGAATTTGAAATAAGTGGAATATTGTGTTTTTTTTTTCTCTAGAGGAACACCTACCCGAATATTGTCCCACCACTCCATCTCTGAGACCGTGAACTATGATGTGAAGGCATTTGGGTCCTCGCTGCCTGTTAAAGTCATGGAAGCACTCACCGTGGCTGAAGGTAGGCGGCATCTGTGCTTGTCTGCATCGGCAGTGAAGTGCTTCCGGGGTCTGGCATGGAGATGGATGTTCCTGCTTTCCTGGTATATCTGTACTTCTATAGATAGAAACCAACAGCTTGTCTAGGCGTTCACGTGTGATTGAGATGTAGAATTTGAGAAGCAGTGTGAGTCCCTTCTCCAACACAGACAGATTAGGCCTTTAGAAGTTCTGTATATGTAGTAGTCAGCCAAATATCAAAAGTGGGTCAAATATATGAAGTTTAACTTAGAAAAAAAAAAAAGTGGTACCCTGCATTATTTGGCAGTAAAATTGAGTCGTACCTCCATTTCTGGTCCTATGGTCCTGTGTATACCCCAAGGGCTCTCTGCACATTTTCATGGTGTGACCAGTCTGCTGTGCCTTTAATTCTGTTGGCAGAGAATGTAGCAGCTAGGAGATGTAAGAATAGAAGTTTAGAAAGGCAACATTAAGGGACTGGTGCCATGGCTTAACAGGGTAGTCCACCATCAAGTGTCAGTATTCTTTATGGGCGCCAGTGCATGTCCTAGCTGCTCCACTTCCTATTTAACTCCCTGCTTGTAGCCCTAGGGAAGCAGCAGAGGATGGCCCAAAGCCTTGGGACCCTGCAATGACATGGGAGACCCAGAAGAGGCTCCTAACTTCAGATCGACTCAGTTCCATTTGTTGCAGCCATTTGTACAGTGAACCAATTGATAGAAAATATTTCTGTCTCCTCTCTGTAAATCTGCCTTTCTAATTAAAAAAATCAAATGAAAATAAGTTGAATTAAAAGCAGCTTTAAGGAGCCAGTAGTAGCACAGTGTGTTTAGCTACCACTTGAGCCACTGGCATCTCATATCAGAGTAAGTCACAGCTATTCCACTTGCTATTAATGTACTGCAACTCCATGAAAGAGGACCCAAGTGCTTGAATCCCTGCTATACATGTGGAAGACTCAGCTGGACTCACTGTTGTAGCCATTTGGGGAGTGAACCTGTAGATGGGATATTTCTCTGTCTTTCCATTTTGCTCTGACATTGCAGAAAAGGGATGAGGGAGGAAAGGAAGAGAAAAGGGAAAAGAAAGGAAGAAAGGGACCTGGCGTGATGGCCCAATGGCTAAATCCTCGCCTTGCATGTGCCAGGATCCCATGTGGCTGCTGGTTTGTGTCCTGGTTGCTCCAATTCCCATCTGGCTCCCTGCTTATGACCTGGGAAAGTTGAGAACAGCCCAAGTGCTTGTGCCTCTACACCCACATGGGATACCAGGGCAAAGCTCTAAGCTCCTGGCTTTAGCCTGGACCAGCCCTGTCACAGCCATCCGGGGATAAACCAGAGGATGAAAATCAGTTTTTCCTCTTGATCCTGTCATACCCTCTGTGTTATTATTGTATCCTTCTGTATTCCTCTTTAAAAGGCAGGTTTCTCTGTAACTGTGCCTTTCAAATGGGAAAATATAAATGTACACATACACATATATTATAGAAAAATTATATATATATACAGAAGCTTAAAAGCATTAGGATCTGGGCCCTCATCTTGCAAGTGACAGGATCCCATATGGGCACCAGTTCTAATCCCGGTGGTCCCACTTCCCATCCAGATCCCCACTTGTGGCCTGGGAAAGTGGTGGAGGACAGCCCAAAATCTTGGGACCCTGCATCGATGTGGGAGACCCAGAAGAGGCTCTGGGCTCCTGGCTTCAGATCAGTATCAGCTCCGGTCGTTGGAGCTGCTTGGGGTGTGAATCAATGGACAGAAGATCTTCCTTTGTGTTTTCCTCCTCCCTGTGTATCTGATTTTCCAATAAAAATAAAATAAATATTTTTTTTAAAAAGTATTAGGATCTGTGAACAGAATAGGTGTCAACTGGAAGAATTCTTCGCTGTATGGAAAACTATCAAGTGCTGTGTCCTCTCAGACCCCAAGGACTCACCTGACAAGGATCTAGAGCTCCTGGTTTGCTGTCAAACTCCTGAGTGCTTACTAGGAGGGAAAATAAGTTACATGAAAAGTGTGGTGGAGCTCGCATGTAAAAGAAGACTGTTGTGTAGGGAGATGGACTGGCTGGGCCTTGTCATGTGATCCTGCACAGAGGCTGTGTTTATGTTCAGAAATGAAGGACTGTTCAACCTAAACCCAAGATAAATAGATGACTGTTATCTGTTTGGGATGTTGATAATTCTTAGATATTCAAAAGTAGGTTTTGTTGTGTATTAACATTTCTTGTGTCTGACATTTACATTTTGGTGAAGCATGTGATAATAATAGATTTCATTGTATGGGATCTGCACTCTACCATTAGACTGTGGCCTGCAGCCTAGACATCCTGGTTAAGTCCTGGCTGCTCCATTTCCAATCCGACTCCTTGCTTATGCACCTGTAAAAGCAATGGCAGGTGACTCAAGTCCCTTGGCCCTTGCCAGCCGCATGGAAGACTCTTGGCTCTAGCCCAGCCATGATTGTTGCAGCCATTTTGGGAGTGAATCAGCGAATGGGAAATCTCTCTCTCTAATTATGCCTTTCGAATAAATAAATAGTTTCTTTTAAAAAAGATTCTAATATAGAAAAGTGTTAACAACTTGTTCCATTCCTACTTTAAACACCTCTTGTTTTTCTTTAGTTGATGATCAGCTGAGTGTTCATATAGATGAAGGTGGCTGGGCCTCTCTGGTCTGCAAGGAGAAACTGATTATTTGGAAGATTTCTCTGTCACCTGTTACCAAGGTAATGACTCTGGAGGGCACTCCAAGGAGATGGAAGAGAGGGCTAGCAGCTGTTTCTTTGCCTTCATTGTCTGGTCATGAAAGATAGTAATGTGCATCTCTTTAGGCTTTATGGATTGATGTTTTCATGGTATGAAATGCTGGGCATGCATACATGCTTGTGTATTAAGGCAAAAAAATTCTTCCCTTTAGTAATGTTTAAACAAGATCCGCATTGTTTACATTGAATAGAATTGGAGACATTGACATTTTAATTAGCCTAATGCTAATCAGTCTGCTGAATGGAATCATAGACTAAATGTAAGCCATGTAAGCCATGAGTTTGCTTACTTCTGGGAAGAAAAAACTGTTGTCAGTTGTACTGAATAATACTTAACAAACTAGGAAAGTTTATATCGATTGTAAGCTTAATTTATAGTTGTAAATGTCAAGCAGGATTATCATTTGTGTGGTTGTTTTGTTTTGTTTTGTTTTGTTTTGTTTTGTTTTGTTTTGTTTTGCCTCATTTCTGTTTGTCACAGCCTGGGCCTGTTCTCTTGTACCACCATAACTTGCTGGGGTGTTTTTGTTTGGAACTTGGGATTCCTGCTTACCTAAACTCATGAGCTGGCCTCGTGCTCCCACTGCCTAGGAAATGGGATTTGTAGTTAGGAGCAGCAACTGACAGCAATACACTGGAAGACATGCTGTGTTAGCAGGAGTGTCCTGATGTGTGACTGAGAATCTAGGATAATTTCTAGACAGCTTAATACAAGTACTCCCTGGTCACGCTGATTTTAAACATTAGACAAATCTAGACTAGACCAGAAAAATTCCATAAGAAGCCTAAATACTTCTCTTAACCTATTGGCATTTTAGCTCAGGAGTAGATTCGGCTAATTGACATTCAAGGTCTGTCGAAGCTCCTCATTCTGTATCTTAGATGCTTTGTTGTAAAATTAGTGTAAGCCTGATCAAATAGAGATGTGAGGAGATAGAATATGAAATGGTGTTTTGATGGTTTGGAGCATGAACCAACAGGTGGAAGACCTTTCTGTCTGCTTCTTGCTGTGAAATCTGCCTTTCAAATAAAAATAAATCTTAATAAATAAGAAAATAAAAATAAAATGGTGTTTCCAACAGTGAGTGAGAATGTATATAGTAAACCAAGAAAGGATATAGAGAAGTCAAATACATATTTAAAGAAATTTTATTTTGGGCTGGGAATTTTACGCGGTAGTTGGGATGCTCGCATCCCACGTCACCATAGCGAGGTCTGCGTGCCAGGCAGGCTCACGGCTCCAGCTTCCTGCTGATGCACATCCTGGCAGGCAGCACATGATGAAGCATGTGGTTGTCCTGTCCAGGAGAGAGCTGGATGGAGTTTGCTTTGGCCTGGCCTGGCCCAGCCCCTGCTTTGGGGGAGATTTGGGATGTGAACTGGCAGATGGGAGCTATCTCTCTGCCTCTGTTTATTAAATAAATAAATATTTTTTAAATTGGTCTTTGGGATTTTCTTTAGATATTTTAAAATTTAGGTTGATGTGGGTTTCTCTGTGTTTTGTTTTTTTTTTTTTTTTTTTTTTTTTTTTGCAGTTATCTATTTGCAAAGAACTTCAGCTGCCGCCTAGTGATTTTGACTGGAATGCTGACTTGGTGGCTCTCTCTTACTCTGCTGCCCCAGGTGAAACACATTCTACCCAGGTAGGTGGCTGAAAGCTTACTGAAATAAAAAATGCCGTAAAATAATGACATTCTAAAGGTGGGGGAATCATCCAGCATGACTTTAAAGCAGAGGCAAAAAGCTGCAGAAATGTTGACTCTGTGGTACTGGCAGAGAAAAAGAGTGGAACAGAAAAGAGAACACAGTTACAAACCCAACCAAAGGTGCTGTTTGATCCTTGACAAAGGCACAACACTAACTCAGTGGAGAAAGAATGTCTTCTCAGGGCTGGCATGCTAGCTCAATTGGCTAATCCTCCCCCTGCAAGTACCAGGATTCCATAGGGGTCCAGTTTATGTCCTAGCTACTCTACTTCATCTCCAGCTCTCTGCTTATAGCCTAGGAGGGTGAGCCAGAGCTTGGGACTCTGTAAGCGCATGAGAGACCCAGAGGAGCCTCATGGCTTTGGATCGGCTCAACTCCAACTGTTGTTTCCATTAGGGGAGTGAAGTTCTTTCTCTGTCTCTCCTCTGTAAATCTACCCAATAAAAATGAAATAAAACTTATTTTAAAAAAATAGAAAGGATATCTTTTCAATAAATTATGTTGGAGCAATTTTTCACCCATGGTTTATTTTTTTAAAAAGTGGGTGTTCTCTTAAACCTTGTGCTTCAAACAAAGTTTAAATTACAATGGATTATAGAGCTAAATGTAAAACTAAAACTTTTCAGAAGGAAACAAAATTGTGGTGATGTGACATTAAGCAAAAAGCTCTTAGAAATCACAAATGCGGGCCCGGTGGCGTGGCCTAGCGGCTGAATTCCTCACCTTGAACCCGCCGGGATCCCTTATGGGTGCTGGTTCTAATCCCAGCAGCTCCACTTCCCATCCAGCTTCCTGCTTGTGGCCTGGGAAAGCAGTCAAGGACGGCCCAAACCCTTGGGACCCTGCACCCATGTGGGAGACCTAGAGGAGGTTCCTGGCTCCTGGCTTCAGATTGGCACAGCACCAAGTCATTGTGGTCACTTGGGGAGTGAATCATCGGATGGAAGATCTTCCTCTCTGTCTCTCCTCCTCTCTGTATATCCGCCTTTCCAATAAAATAAATAAATCTTAAAAAAAAAAAAGAAATCACAAATGCATGATTCATACGAAGAATTTTGATAAAATTAATACTAATATTAAAGTGGAGTGCAATTTAAAAATTTGTTCTTCTAAAGACTAGGAAACAGAAATACAAGTTCTAGACTAGGAGAAAATGCTTGTAAATCATACATCCAACAAAGATTTGTATTGAGAATGTAAAAAGAACCCCCAAGGCTTGCTAAGCAAAGAAACAGGGCAGAGGACTTGACACTTAACCACAGAGCGTATAAGGGTGGTAAATCAACACCTGAAGAGTTATTTAGTAGTAGTACCCATTAAAGAAATGCCGAGTAAGATGACAGTGAGAAACCAGTACAGACCTGGTAGAACAGCTAAAATACTGGAGCCAACGCTATGGCTCAGTAGGCTAATCCTCCACCCTGTGGTGCTAGCATCATCTATGAGTGTTGGCTGAAATCACTAGGACCATTTGGGGTGTGAATCGCTGGATGGAAGATCTGTGTCTATTTCTTCTGTATAAATCTGCCTTTCAAATCAAAGTAAAATAAAATAATTGGTACTACTAAGATGTGGCAAGGATATGGACAACTAAAACTCATGTACTGCTAACAGAAATGCAAAGTGACAGCTGCTTGGTTTTCATTTTTTTGTAAAAAGACACTTTCAATACAACTCAGTCATTCCAGTCTCTGATATTTAATGTAGGGAAATAAAAATTTATGTGTACGCACACATAAAAAGGTATATGGTAGCAGCTTTTCTCACATCAGCCCAAGCTGGCAAGAATTGACATGTCCTTGAGCAAGTGACTGGATAATTATAACTGTGGTTCATTCATCATCTAATGGAATACCACTAAATATTGAAATAAAATGTACTGCTCCTTGATTCAACACACAGGATGCATTTCAGAAATGATTAAGATAAGCCATTGCCATTGGTCGCATTATGAGTTTTCGTTATACAAATTTACTGTCTGCTAACTATAAAAACAAACCTTCTAAATAGGTATTTCTTTTTTTTTTAATCAAATAGTAAAATTGTCCTGATTTCTTTCTGTGAGAGTCATCGTACACCTGGTTCTTGAGTCTGAATAAGATCACTGACTGTGTTCCGATCTTGTTTTGAGGCTGTTGCTGTCATGGTTGCCAGCAGAGAAGGATCTGTCCGCTATTGGCCAAGCCTTGCTGGGGAAGACACCTACACAGAGACTTCTGTAGATTTGGGAAGTGATAAGACGTACAATTTCCTAACAGCCGTGCAGGTAAACGGTGGATATTGTTTATACTCGAAATCATATTATAATTTGACTTGAAAGTGAAGCTTAAATGAGTACAAGTAGAGGGTTTTGAACTGACCACAGAGCAGCAAAAAACGCTATTCAAAAAGAACGTAAGGATATTAACACTCAAAGCATAGGGGTTCTTCTCACAGGACTAAGTTACCAGGATTGGATGGTAGTTCGTGGAGTTCAATTCTTTCAGAAACACTTTGAGAGTAGTTTTTAAAACTCAGAGGCTATGAACAAAAGTTTTCTATATTTGCTCCGTAGGTTTACCAAAGAAATAAAATTCATACTTAATGAATTGAACCTGCAATATTGTGAGCCCATGATATAAAAGTTAGGATTTTAAAATGTGACCTTTTTTCTGCTACAGAAATTTTCATTTTTAATGACTGAACTCCTCTGAGTAGAATTAATTAAAATACCATTCCGTTTTGTATTTATTTGAGGTATAAGTGGTTTTTCTCTGTATTGAAGCCTTTTTGCTACTCTTTCCTATTAGAGGGGGCTTAAGGGAACTAATCTCACAATGTTGTTCACAGGGAGGGAGTTTTATTTTGTCCTCTGTGGGAGGCCAGCTGATTCGGTTGACCCCAGAGAGCTCCGGCAAGATTCATCAGCGTGTTCTGCCTCAGGGACAAGGCATGCTCTCGGGCATTGGACGGAGGGTCTCTTCTCTCTTTGGAATTTTGTCTCCCTCCAGTGATCTCATAGTAAGTTTACAAAGTAACTGTTTTGCATACTTCCTTTTTCATGTAATTGGTTAACTTGAAAGAATCATGGTAAGTTACTGTTGTAAGATTCTTGTGAAGTTGGTATTGGCACACCAAAACTTAACAATTTTTTTTTCAGTGAACCATTTTTATGGTGATGGACAAGTGAGGTCGTACTAATCCTTCTCAGACCCTGGAACGTTAGTGCTTAGGTCATCTTCTAAATAACTGTTTAATTAAAATGACTGTAAATTGTTCATGTTTCTTAAGGATAAATTTGACCTCTTAAACCAGAAGTGTGTCTCTGCTTCCAGATTCCTGGTGTGACCTCAGGCTAGCCCTGTGGGCTGGACTTCTGCCTCGTCTTCCAGTACAGTGAGGGGAGGATGATAGGAAGTAACACTAATGGAGTAGCTGCTAGCCACTCTGTATCTGTTGTGTAATCATGATGTCAATGTGTAGTGCTCTTCCCAGTGCAGGTGAGGTCAGACAGCTTTGGTAAAGCTGAGGTTGTGCAGCTGTTGAGTGGCAGAGCTGCTGGCAGCTGTAATTACCCTGCCTGAATTGAATGAGTGTGCTTTTATTTATTTTCTGTGCTGTTTCATTTTTTTAAGTAGCTTATGGTTGCCTGCTTAATTGAATGTTCTTTGCACCTAAAACTTAACGTGCATCGTTGTTCTCTTCTGTTGACCACACGTTCCACCTACAAAACTCACTCCCTGGACCGATGGCACCATCAGTTTTTCTATGACGTGGATATAAGACCTTGATTGTTTTTATGCTTTCCTCTGTTTTTACCAAATACTGTAAACTTAAATTTAAATTTAACTTGGCCTTATTAATACCCTTCTTTTTCTGTTCCTGTTGTTGGGCCCTAATTAATACTCTTGGTAAATTTTACCTAGTCTTGAGTCCAGTCCAGGTTTCTCACTGTTAACTTTGCTCGCCTATCAGTGGCTGTGGTCATGGATCATGGTGATAGGAGACAATTAGGAGTTTTAACTAAAAATCATGTATTTGCTTAAAACACACACACACCCATTTTGAACTTCATAAGTACAAAATTAGAAGGCAAATTATATACCCTAGAACGCAGCTCAGTTGTATAGTGGCTAAAGTTCTTGCCTTGCTTGCACCAGGATCCTCTGTGGGCACTGGTTTGTGTCCTGGCTGCTCCACTTCCCTTCTAGTTGCTCCACTTCCCTTCTAGTTGCTCCACTTCCCTTCTAGTTCCCTGCCTATGACCTGGGGAAACAGTAAAGGATGGCCCAAAGCCTTGGGACCCTGCACTCACATGGGAGACTCAGAAATTTCTGGCTCCTGGATTTGGATTGGCTCAGCTCTGGCCATTGAAGCCACTTGGGAAGTGAACCAGCACTGTCTCTCCTCTCTGTAAATCTGACTTTCCAATAAAAATAAGTAAATCTTTGTAAAAAGAAAATTACACACCCTAGTGTAACTAATTACATAAGTACAGATTGATTTGATCCCAGTTCTGTTGACAAACCATTGATGATAGCATATTAGAGTTACAAAGTGACATTCAAGGCTCTGCTGTATTTTCATTCTAACTTTTTAAGGGAGCTTTATGTTTTTTGTTTTGTTTTCAAAGGTATATTTGTCTTTTTGAAAGGCAGAGTTATAGAAAGAGAGACACAAAGTTTCCATCTGCTCATTCACTCCACAAATGGCTGTCATGGCTGGAGTTGGGCCAGGACTCCTACCTGGGACTGAAGCACTTGGCTCCATCCTCTGCTGCTTTCCCAGGCAGCAGTAAGAAGCTGGATCGAAGTGTAGCAGTTAGACTCAAACCAGTGTCCAAATTGGGTGTAGGGACCACAGGCTGCAGCTTTACCTTGTTTGTCACGGCACCGGTCCCATTTTCTGTTGATAATCTGCATTCCAATTCAGCAGAACTGCTTCTTATTCCCTGAGGAGTATTACTGGCCCATCTCCCACCTCTGCTCTTCCCTGGGCCTTTTTTTGCCTTTACACTTTTTAATATTCCCTTGCTTTCAAGGTCTAATTTAGTGTTACTTCTTCCTTTCGATACTTGTTCTGCTGGGGTTATTAAACAAATAGTATAATATATAGGAAATTTGCATTTCAGAACAATTGCTCATTGATTTTAGAATTTACCATTGAAAATTCTTTCTTCTCTCCGTACAGCTTTCAAGTGTTCTTTGGGACAGAGAAAGATCAAGCCTTTATAGCCTGACAAGTTCAAATATCTATAAGTGGGAATTAGATGATTTTTCAGAGAAACAAGCACATAGCTGGGATATAAATAGAGCCCTGAAGGAGAATATAACTGATGCTATTTGGGTAAGGAACGATAATATTCATCTCTGTACTGACATTTATGGTTGTGTAATAATGACGTGTCCTTCTGTGTAATCTTTAGACATATTAGAACCCCCTGATTTACTTGCTTGGTACTCTTTAAAGTGTTCTCATTATTCATTCAACGTCTTTACCCTGGATGCAGCACTTTATTAGGTGCTGGGGATACAAAGGGAAAAAATGAATCCTACACTCAAGAAACTTAAGTTCTTGGGCCCGGCGGCATGGCCTAGCGGCTAAAGTCCTCGCCTTGAACGCCCCGGGATCCCATATGGGCGCCGGTTCTAATCCCGGCAGCTCCACTTCCCATCCAGCTCCCTGCTTGTAGCCTGGGAAGGCAGTCGAGGACGGCCCAATGCACTGGGACACTGCACCCGCGTGGGAGACCCTGGGGAGGTTCCTGGTTCCCGGCTTCGGATCGGCGCAGCACCGGCCCGTTGCGGCTCACTTGGGGAGTGAATCATCGGACGGAGGATCTTCCTCTCTGTCTCTCCTCCTCTGTATATCTGACTTTGTAATAAAAATAAATCTTTTAAAAAAAAAAAAAAAGAAACTTAAGTTCTTAATATTTTCATTTAGGGATCTGAAAGTAACTATGAAGCTATTAAAGAAGGGGTCAACATTCAGTACTTGGACTTGAAGCAAAACTGGTAAGCAAATGATAGAAAATATAGATAATAGTTTGGGGAAACAAGTTGGTATTTATTGCAAACTCATGGGCAGTCTTGCTGGCTACACTAAAGCCCATCTTCTCTTGCTGTTAAGCTTTCCAAAGTGGTCTTGCTGTTCTCTGTGTAGTGGTGCAAGTTAATTTGGGAAAATGACGCATTCCTCCACCTTCGATGGCATGTTTGTACCTTAATTGTCTCCTTAGAGATGCAGTCTTTACTGTCGCACCTGGAGCTTCTCGGTCTTGACTGTGGCTGTCTAATACCCTGTCCTTTGCTGCCTCTGTCAGCTCATGCGGGATCTTCTCTCACCAGTGGTAGCAGTACACTTCTCCCAGCCCTCTTTTCTGTTGCTCAGGAGCCATTGGTGGCTCCTCTGAGTACAGGAAGGATGCTGTAAGGGTTTGTCTCAGAGTACAAGTTTGAACTCTGTCATGGTTTATTCTCAGAGTGAAATCTTCTTTAGAAACAGTGCTCAAATGGACAGCTAAATCCCCAAGTCAGTCTGCTAAAGCTGTTCCCATGTTGCTGAGTTTAATAGTCATGGAAAAACAGAAACTATTTGTGGCCTAGCTTCTCTAAGAAAACCCATGAGTCCAATTAGATGTATAATAATCCTTAGAAACCTAAAGTTTCAGAAGTAAGAACTATGTACATATATTTTAGTGTAGTTTCTTACTATGTTCTTTTTTACCTGTTTTGGTTTAGTATAACGAATTTGCTTCCTTGGAAGGATACTGCAGCTGCTAAAATACTGCATAATTTCTCTCTCAGACTTTTCTCTATGTTAGTTTCTTCCTTACAAGCTCGGAAAATCTTTTAAAAGACATCATAGAAATTAAAGTGATAGCATTTAAGTTATTGTTAAAAGATGTTTTTATTTATTTGCATATTTTTTATTTTTATTAGAAAGGCAGATTCACAGAGCGAAGGAGAGACTGAGAGAAAGATCTTCCATCCGCTGATTCACTACCCAAGTAGCTGCAATAGCCAGAGCTGAACTGATTCAAAGCCAGGAGTTTCTTCCAGGTCCCCACATGGCTGCAGGATCCCATCCTCTGCTGCTTTTCCCAGGGAGCTGGAAGGGAAGTGGAGCAGCTGAGTCATGAACCAGTATCCATGTGGGAACCTGGTACTTGCAGGGGGAGGATTAGCAAATTGGGCCACTGTTGCTGTTTTTGTCCAGAACTACAACATGGGTTTACATCTTCAGTGAATATGCTGATTATCTTTTCTGTTCTCTATACTATATAAAATAGTTTTGTGTTTTCTCAAATATGAGGGGTTTTTTTTCTTTAATTTTAAACAGCTTGTGAAGTAGCCAGGTCATAGCAGCACTCCCTAAATAATCCTATATGGTAAACGCATATCCCTGCAAAGTAGCATAGTGATGCGGTATTAGATTCTTTAGAGTAACATCACTGTGGAGCCTCACTGTAGACAGAGCTAACTGTTCACCGCCCGACTTGTTTATTTTTTTAAGATGTACTTATTTTCATTTGAAAGGCAGATTTACAGAGAGAAGGAAAGATAGAGAATGTCTTCTGTCTACTGTTTCACTCCCCAAATGGCTGCAAAGGCCAGAACTGAACTGATCTGAAGCAGGGAGCCAGAAGCTTCTTCAAGTCTCTCATATGTAACCACCCTACTTGGTATGGAGACAAAACTGACAAGACTACATTTCCTTGAGACCTCACTCAAGCCTTTCTTGTATATTAAGATTTACATGTCATCTGTAAGCTCTGCAGGACTTTGTCAGTACATGACAAAAAGTTTGAGCCAAAAATTCTTGAATTCTTAGAAAAGTAAGTGGAAATAATAGGGATGGACAGCTGGAGGATGAGACCCATGCAGAAAGATGAGCTGTGTTAGGGCTGCTAGGTTGGAAGTGTCCTATCATTCAGTAACTTACGCTGTTTCTTAGTGTTGTCAGTAGAGGGTGCTGGCTGCCCTTTTAATGTTTCTGAAACACGAAAGAAAGTTGGCTAATGAAGCAACTAGATGTTTGGAACAAAAGAGATTGGAGATTTAATTATTTGTTCAGGACAACAACCTTGAGGAATATACAGGCTTTAAAGTGAAGAAAGGTTTGTTTTCATAGGTACAACAACTTAAAGTTTCTGTAACTGACAGTTAAAGTTCAAAACCAAATGTTTATACCCTGGAATGAGGGAAACTTTAAGGCATTGATTATGTGACTTGGGTTGGCAAATCTTTCCTGAGAAGGCTCCAAAAGTAAGTCAGCTTTTGGAGGCTGTGTAGTCTTCCAGGATAGCATGAAGCATCCTGTATCTTACATGATGAATTGCCCTGGCTGCCTTCCAGCACCAGGCTTCATTGACAAAAGCTGGCCTGCATTTGATTTGACTTGAGGGCTATATTTTGACAATCTATATGTTAAAAGCTTTTTTTTTAAGATTTTATTTATTTGAATTTTACTTATTTGAAAGGCATAACAACAGAGCTGGATCTACTGACTCACTCCCCAGGCAGCTACAACAGCCAGGGCTGGGTCCTACAAAACCGGGAGCCAGGAACTCTATCTGGAACTCCCATGTGGGTAACAGTGGCCCAGACATTTTAGTCGTTATTGAGTCATGATTTACATACAGTAATCTTTATTCACTTTACTGTAAAATTATCAGAGTTTTCACAAGTGCATACAGTTGTTTCACTATAACCATGATACAGAATAGGGGCCGGCAAGTTGGCTTAGCTGGCTGATTCTCTGCCAGTGGTACCAGCATCTCATGTGTGCACCAACTGGTCTTCAAGCTGTTCCACTTCTGATCCAGCTCCCTGCTTGAAGCCTGGGAAAGCAGCAGAGGCTGGTGCAAAGGCTTGGGACCCTGCACCCACATAGGAGACCCAGAAGAAGCTCCTAGTTCCTGGCTGCAGATCAGCCCAGCTCTGGCCATTGCAGCCATTTGGGAGGTGAACTAGTGGATGGAAGATGTCTCTTATTACTTCTTCTCTGTCTCTATAATTCTTCCAAGTAGGAAAAAATTAAAAAAAAAAAAAAAATACAATACCATAATGGCTAAATCCTCACCTTGCATCAGCTGGGATCCTGTAGTAGCACTGGTTCGTGTCCTGGCTGCTGCACTTCCCTTCCAGCTCCCTGCTTATGGCCTGGGAAAGCAGTAGAGGACGGCCCACAGCCTTGGGGCCCTGCCACCTGTGTGGGAGACCTGGAAGAAGCTCCTGGCTCCTGGATTCAGATTGGCCCAGCTCTGGCTCTTGTGGCCACTGGGGGTATGAACCACAATGGAAGATCTTTCTTTCTGTCTCTCCTTTTTGTGAATCTGACTTTCAAATAAAAATAAATATAAAAATAAAATACTGAGTAATTGCATTACCCTCAGAAATTGCCTTGTGCACTTAGTGACGTTTGGTCTGTTTTCTGTCCTGATAGCTTTACCCTTTTCAGGATACCATATAAAAGGAGTCTGGCTGCTTCCTCTTCGTGTAGGCCTGTTACATTGATTCAAGTAATTTCCTCATTTTCACTACACCTGCATAGTATTCCAGTGAATGGGTGTATTACGGTTTGTTTATTTCTTCAGCAGTGGAAAGATCCTGGACTCTTGTTAGTTTTAGAAAATTGCAGAGACACCACTGTAAACATTGCACAGTGGGTTTTGTGTGAATATGTGGTTTTCTCCCAGCTGATAGCTAGAAGTGAGGCTGTAGCCTGTGTGGGTAAGTGTATGGTTTGGCTTTGTAAGAAACATTCGAGAAAGCTGTTTTCCAAAGTGTCTATGAATTTTTTTTCCTGTGACTTAGTGATGGGCTCGTGATTTTGGCAGCAGCGTGGCACCCAGCAGACAGCCCATGTCTCATCTATTACTCTCTCATAACCATAGAAGACAATGGCTACCACATGTCAGATGTGGTTAATGTGGAAGTCACTCAGTACAATCCACCTTTCGAGGTAAGAGGCTGTCAGTTAAATCATGCAGTAGCCGTAACACAATGAGTGTTTTTCTAACCATTACAAGTCACATTCTTTAAAAGATTTACTTATACGGGTTAGAAATATTTTGAGATACTCTATTTTTAGACTTTTTTTTCTATCTTCTTTGCTCAGCCTTAGCTGTAGAAAAATGAGAATGGAAGAAATCAGCAGCAGTTTGTCTTCTACCCCAAATCTCTGAGGGTTCTCATTTCCTTATTTAAAAATGTGTCTGTGTATGTGTGTGTACGAAAATTTGGAAAATAAGCATACAGTCAGATAACCAGGATTGGCTAAACCAAAGTGAGAAACCCAGAACTAGATCTGAATCTCCCATGTGAATGACAGGAACCTAAATGGTTAAACCAAGTTCCCCAGCAGCAGCTTAACATGCTGTGCCACACATCTGGTCCCATTTCTTTATTATTCAGTGGAAGGAAAACTGATGGTAGACTACAAGGTGAAAGAGAGGAACCTGGTAAGAACTGGAGTTCAGTTTTGGGGTCTGTGAGTGTGCATACATTTCAAAACATTTTTCCAGCACAATAAATGTCATTTTTAATTCCATTTTCCACAAACCTTTGAAATACCTTGTAATACAAAAACCAAACAACAAAATGTGTTTGTGACCAGAGAACGATTTTATTTTCAGGTGAAGGTATTGTATAGTTGTCCAAGAGTGTGGAACTTATTTTTCTGCCAAGGGTCATTTGGTTATTTATAGCATCATTTGTGGACCATACAAAACTGTCAACTTCAGGTCCACAGCTAACAACTTCAGCTGCCACCTTTAGTGCCAGCATCTCATGTGTGTGCCAGTTGAGTCCTGACTGCTCCTCTTACAGTCTAGTTCCCTACTGACGCCCTGGCATAGCAAGGGAAGATGTCCTGAGTTCTTGGGACCCCGCCACCCATGTGGAGACCCAATGGAATTCCTTGCTTCCTGACTTTGACCAGGCCCAGCCCAGCCCGCAGTTAAATCAGAGAGATCATTGTATCCATTTGGAGAGTGAACGAGCAGATTGGAGATCTGGCTCTCCCTCTCTCTCTATAACTCTGCCTTTAAAATAAGTAAGTCTTGGCTCAGCATGATGGTTTAGTGGCTAAATCCTCACTTTGCACACACAGGGATCCCTTGTGGATGCTGGTTTGTGTCCTGGCTGCTCCACTTCGCATCCAGCTCCTTGCTTGTGGCCTGGGGAATGACCCAAAGCCTTGGGAAACCTGGAAGAAGCTCCTGGCTTCAGATTTGTTGATTTCTGGCCTTTGCTGCCACTTGGGGAATGAATCAGCGGATGGAAGATCTTCCTCTCTGTCTCTCCTCCTCTCTGTGTATCTGACTCTCCAATAAAAATAAATAACTTTTAAAATAAATAGTCTTTTTAAGACAAAGTTACCAGCTTAAAGACAAGCCGGCTATAGCTTGAGTCTTGAGTCCTGCTTGCAGGTATCTTGGCAGGCTAGACCCAGTGGTTTCCAGGACTTACACAGCCCAGACGTTCTCCACCCTGTGTGAGAAGACAGACTTTCTAATTTAAGCTCAGTAGTAACAGTTAAATACTGTCTGATAACTGTACTGTAAATATACTGAGAAAAGGCCTGTAGCCATAAACTATTATCTAATCTTTTAAAATTCTTACTAGGACTTTTTCTTTAAAAACTATCATGCCAGTCTTAATAAGACTTTTTTTTAACTATGTGCTGTTGATAAGTATCCTAATTTTTTCTTTTACTTCAGATGGGAATAAACCTTGTCACGTTTTCATCTAAAAATTATTTACTTCATAACAAATAGTTTATCATTTTAAGCATTGTTCCTATTCAGTTAAATCTTTCATAATTCTGTTTCTGCCTCTGATTTTATATGTAAACAAACTAAGCCAGTTTCAATTTTTTCTTAAGATATTTTATTTATTTGAGAGCCCAGCTTGGTAGCCTAGCAGCTAAAGTTCTCGCCTTGCATGCACTGTGATCACATATGGGCACCAGTCTGTGTACAGCTCTGTACTTGTAGACTGGGAAAGCCATCGAGGTTGACCCAAAGCCTTGGGACCCTGTATTCATGTGGGAGACCCGGAGTCAGTGGTTGGAAGATCTTTCTCTCTATCTTGCCTCCTCTCTGTGTATCTGCCTTTCCATTAAAAATAAAATGAACCTTAAAAAAATTTTTAAAAATCTATCCTTTAAATTTTTTTTTTTTAATTTATTTGAAAGGCGGTTACACAGAGCAAGAAATCTTCCATCTGTTGGTTCCCTTCCCTTACTGCTGCAGCGACCGGAGCTGAGCCCATCTGAAACAGGAGCTTCTCTGGGCTTCCCATGTAATTACAAGGCTCCAGAAACTGGAGCCATCTTCCACTGCTTTGCAGGCCACTCAGTAGCAGAGAGCTGGATTGAAAGTGAAACAGCCAGGAACTGAGGCAGTGCCCATGTGGCTACAATGATCAGAGTTTGGCTGGTCCAGTGCTGGGGGGCAGAAGCTTTTCCACACTCACCAGATGTTTACAGAGGCCCAAGGACTTGAGCTACCTCTTCTGCTTTCCCAGGTGTATGAGGGAGCTGGATCAGAGGTCCAGTAGCCTAGTTGGACTCGAAGTGGTGCCCATGTGGCATGCCAGCACTGCAGGTGGATGCTAGGCTGCCACACCACTGCACTGATGCCAGATTTTCCGGTTTTAAAGTAAATATGTATAATGAATTAATATAACATAGCATAATGGATTAATGCATTTATTTTCTCTCTTGACATTTGTTACATAGAGTTCTAGTAGTTATTTTCAACTCAAATGATTTCTCTAATTGCTGTTTGGGCTGCTAATGCTAAGTATTTTAAACTGGGTAATTTTTAAACAACAGAAATTTCAAGCCATACAAGTGTTTATAAACTTACTCTGTTATTCTGTTACATTTTGTAAATTTATGGATAGTACTTAAGGTTTTATAAGGAGAATCAGTGATGAGGCATTTTATTTTTATGAGATAATGTCATATAAAAATGTGATTATAAATCTTGCAAGTATTTTTTGTTTCCATTCTCATTCAGTGTAATCTTTAAATTTGACTTTCAGTCTGAAGACCTGATTACATGTCGATTGGTAGTTCCAAATTTTTCAAACCAGACTGCGTATCTGTACACTGAAAATGCCGTCTATGTGTGCTCCACAGGAACTGGGAAATTTTCACTTCCTCGGGAGAAAATTGCCTTTAATGCCCAAGGTACAGTAACAGCTGAAGAAAGCATGATCTGTGAGCTTGTTAGTCACTCTTGGTGGCTTCTGTTTTCTAAGTGCTGCTGAGACATTATACCACATCTGTTGCAGCACAGGTCAGCACCCTGCTAAAGAAAGTTGGCATTTTGGGCCCAGCGCGGTAGTCTAGTGGCTGAAGTCCTTGCCTTGCATGTGTTGGGAACTCTTGTGGGTGCTGGTTCTAATCCCAGCGGCTCCACTTCACATCAGCTCCCTGCTTGTGGCCTGGGAAAGCAGTCGAGGAGCCAGGAACCCAAAGCCTTGGAAGTCTTAACCCACATGGGAGACCCAGAAGAGGCTCTGAGCTCTTGGCTTCGGATCTGCGCAGTTCTGGCCATTGCAGCCACTTGGGGAGTGAATCATCAGACAGAAATTCTTCTCTGTCTCCGCCTCTGTATGTCTGACTTTCCAGTAAGACTAGAATAAATCTTAAAAAAAAGAAAAGAAAAGAGAGTAAACATTTTTTTCCTCGGTAATAGAGATCAAGAAAAAAAGGAACTGATGCTAAGAGGTGTATTGCTTTTTACTTCTTCGTAAGAGTGACTAATTCTGAATTGGTGTTCTGTAAATTGGTGTGCCTCTATCCCCGGGTAGGAAGAATCCCAGATGGCTAGTTCAGGCAACAAGGCTAGAATGAAGTGCAGGAGTTGGGCAGGGGCTGGCCAGGAATGGGAAAATGCCAAATGGGTTTTCTAATCAGGATACTTACCTAAAACCTCTGGGCAGATGACAGAAACAAATGAAACCACAGAGTGGCGTGGGGGGGGCCTTCTGATCCTAACCTGAGAACCGTGGTAATAGTTGGTGGCCTGTATTAAGGAACCAAGTCCTGTATCCTTTGGCTGACCCACTATGTAAAGACAGGCTAGGGCAAGAGGATGTCATGGGATTGAAGAAGCCGTTAGTTTTCAGAAGAGCTTTCTACCTATTTACTGCTCTCTTGCAAGGCTAGTTTTTACTGCTGTTAATACAAAACCTGCTGCAAATAGTAGCAAGTTCTTGACACGTGATTCTGATATTAAAAAGCCAAATTCACAGTTAAGTTGTAAAGGAATAATATTCTTATTATATCATCAAGATGATTTTCTGCGGAGGGTAGTAGATGTTATAGAGCATTTTTGTCATTGTTACATGCATTTTGTATTTCAGGAGATAATATTTTAGGTGCTGGTTCCTGTGGTGGAGTTCCTATCATTTTTTCTAGAAACAGTGGTCTGGTGTCTATTACTTCAAGAGAAAATGTGTCCATATTGGCAGAAGATCTGGAAGACTCCTTGGCTTCTTCAGTTGCTGCACCAAGCAGTGAGGTCGTGTTATAATTGTTAAGTTTTATTTTTGCCAAAATATTTTATACAAATTATACACATGAGAAAGATTTGTATCATTCATTTTATAGGAAACTAAAAAAATAATACTGTTGGGGTGTTGTTCATTTGAATAATATGTGAAAGCATAGAGTATTTCTATAATTCAAAATTAAAGCGACTTGGCAGAGTTTCAAACAATAATACTTTATTTTGATACTTTATAATCATTATGGTACTGTCATATTTCTGAAACTATCATAGAATACTCCATTTCTTTAACAATTTTTCTGAGTAGTTGCCTACTCAGCCACTTATCCTTAGTAGAATACACTGTGATGAGTTTTATAAACAAATCTGTTAAAAACTTATGTTGGTTATGAAGAAATTCCTAGATTTTGTTCATGATATAATCCCTTAATTATCTACCCTTTCTATAGAACTTTGGGCAATGAGTTGCTGCATGTGTAAACAACAAATGTGCGCATGTGTGTGTGCTTTTGGTCATAGAATGGGTCCAGTCATTAGTTCAGCAGTTAAGAGTGTTCTAATACCTTCATCTCACACCTGTAACGTTTGTTGTTTTAGAGTATGGTTTTTGAGAACATTACAAAGAATGAAACCATAGCACAGGAAGATAAAACCAAGTTGCTGAAAGCTGCTTTTCTGCAGTATTGCAGGTATAACATGTTTTTAAAACTATGTCTTTGTGTCTTTGAGTATGTTTTAGTAACAGTTGCTGCTGGTGAGAGCAAGTTGTAGAAATGATGCAGTCAGGAAGAGAAATGTTCTCCTGAGCTGTGGAACTTTAGCACGGCCTTGTTACTACAAGATAAACAAAGCAATGCTAATAGAGTCTAGTCCCATATGACCTCTTTATTTAAGGGAAACAGGGTACCACTAAAAAATGTGCATTCTTTCTTTTTTTTTTTTAAGGTATATTTATTTATTTTGAAAGGGTCACAGAGGGAGAGGCAGAGTCAGAGAGAGAGATCTTCCTGGTTCACTCCCCATTTCGCTGCTGCCATCAACCAGGAGCTTCATTGAGGTTTCTCCTTTGAGTGCAAGGAGCCAAATGCTTAAACCATATTCTGCTTTTCCCAGGTGTTAGACAGAAGTGGGACAGCCAGGTTACAAACTAGCAAGCATGTAGGTTGCTCACGTCACGTGTAGTGGCCCAAAATGGACATTCTTATAGATAGCATACAGTATTATTTTATATGTAATATTAATGCAAAAAAGTTACATACGTAATTTTTTATTGGAGTTGTAAAAGGATTAAACCTGGCCTGTCAGGCTTTGCTTCCTGGAATCTCGCCACAAAACTGAATGCTTATTTCATAATAGCTTATGAGTCTACAGTATAACTATCAGGAGTGGGGACAGGTGGCAGTTTTACTGGTCCCAGCTGGGCTCACTCATGTATTCAGTGTCCAGGCTGGCTGCTCGTGGTTATGCCTACTCACATAGCTGGAGCCTTTCCTGGCCACTCTGCCTGCTTCATGTGGCCTCTCATCAGCATATTGCTGCTTGATAACAGGTAGCTTTAAGTTGTAGCTACTGTCCTGTGGCTGGTGTAGCAGCATGCCTAGCTCCTACAACTAGATGCCAGCAGCACCCTTCCTCTTCGCTTGGGACAGACAAAGTTATTCTCACACATTGCCAGGGTCAACATTGGTGAGTAATGCTTTTGCTATTCATTTTTTTTTCTACTGAAGTTATTTTACCAGAGAATTTTTACCATACAGTTGTTTTTAAATTAATTTTTTTATTGATTTTCACTTTATTTGGCTCAAAAGATACTAGTGCTTGGAAACCGCATCTGTAATTACTTATTAGATCTTTGTCATAGTCACTCTTGTGTTCCCAGAAATCTATAGAAAAACCAGGTCTTTCACTTTAGGCACTTTTTCTGCATTTCTGTGGTCAGCACTCTCTCCTGTTCTACCAAGAAATCATTTCAGCCCTTTTCTAATATTTTCCAGTTTCTCATTTTTTTTCTACCTTCCTCACAGTTGGCAAATAACTTGTTTCCTGTATCTCAGATTATTTAGAGAAGTTAGGTAAGAGTTCCTGAACTTGTACCGTCTAGAAACTTTAACATATTCCATCATCCAGCAATCTGTCTTGGACTTGTTTACAGATGCAGATTTCAGAAGTGGCATGGAGGCAAGCCTCAGCTCACAGGCACAGTTTAGGTCTCTGCCTGGGCAAAATATTTGTTAGTATGCAGTTGGCCAGAGCAAGTTGAAGGGCTAAGCCCACCAGGGTCGGGGTGAGAATTGAATGGAATTGATTCACATTCGTTTATCCTAGCATATTTTGTATATATTACTGTTTCTGAAATAGTCTCTACAAGATGTAATAAATTCATATTTGAATGAACACTTGAGAAAATTGAATTCAGCCCTTGTTTTGCCCCTGCTTCTGAACTGAGTAAGACTTTAAACAAATTGCTGAGCATTTCTGGCATTCTGTTTCTTCCTTTGCTCAGTGTTGAGTGAGGCAGCAGTTGGAACAGTTGAAAAATCCTTAGTGAATCTGACAGGTACTTGGTTTGAAGACTATTCTGTTTGCTTCCTCTGTTTCACAAGTTCTCAGCTCTTGATTGCAGGATCTCATTCTGTGATGTCAGATGCCCCATGGCTCTTTCTTTTAGCAGGGACAACAGTTAAACATAAAGTGCTTTTTAAATAGTGAGAACTGTGCCACAGGAGCATTAAGCCTCTGTTTGAGACAGATGTGTCCTTTATTGCAGTACTGGTTCGAGATCTAGCAGCATTCTGGTGATGTGTCCCAGGAGGCATTGGAAGATGGCTTGGATGCCTGCCAGCTACTTCCGAGACCCATGTGGAATTCTGGGCTCCAGTTTATAGGCTTTTCTTGACCTACTCGTGGCCATTACAACCATTTGAGTAGTGAAGCAACAAATGGAATATGTATGCATGAAATGGAAATAAACATTTAAAAAATTTTGCAATCCTCTGAGAATAGTCTCTTGTCTGGAGAGGACACTGTTAATGGGATTTTTGTTTCATGTTATTTAGTATTATATAATCTGGTTTTATTGGAGCCAGCCTGGTGGGATAACAGGCTAATCCTCCAGCTGTGGCACTAGCATCCTGAATGGGCAGCAGAGGATGGCCCAAGTCTTGGGTCATTGTACCATGTGAGAGTCTCGGAGGGAGCTCATGGTTCCTGACTTCAGGTCAGTTCAACTCTGGCCATTAGAGTCATTTTGGGAATGGACCAACAGATAGAAGACCTCTCTCACTCTTTCTCCTCTCTCTGTAAAATCTACTTTTCCAAAAAGAATGTATTTATTCTTATTGGAAAGACAAATTTATAGAGAGAAGAAGAAAATGAAAGATTGTCCATCCGCTGGTTCATTCCCCAAGTGGCCGCAATGGCCAGAGCTAAGCAGATCCAAAGCCAGGAGCTTCTTGCAGGTCTCTCACATGGGTGCAGGGTCCCAAGGCTTTGGGCCATCCTCAACTACTTTCTTAGGCCACAAGCAGAGAGCTGGATCAGAAGTGGAGCATCCAGAACACGAACCATCACCCACATGGGATCCCAGTGCATGCAAGGCAAGTGTTTAGCCACTGAGCCATCACACCAGGCCCAGAATAAATACATCTTTAAAATAAGAGTCTTGTTTTATTGTGTGGTTTGGTCTTAATTCAGATTTGAAATTATTTTATTTTACTTTATTTTACATGTTTATTGTTTCATTACAATTCTGTCAGATTTGTGACATCTCAGAATGTTAATGACAGTGTAAATAACTGGTTATTCTAACAAACCACCCCAAAAAGGGTAGCTTCAAACAACAGAATGTCTGTCACAGTGTGGAGGTCAGAGTTCAAAATGGGGACTTGACCAGGGCAGTGTTCCTCCCAGGATCTGAGGAAGGACTCTTTCGTGCCCTTCTCCAGCTGCTGGTTGCTGTCAGTCTTTTCTGTTCCTTGGGTTGGAGAGGACTCTCTCCAGTTTCTATCTCCATTGTCCTGTGGTCTCTGCCCAGTGTAGCAGTCTTTGTGTGACCTCTTAGAAGGGTACCTGATGTTGAATTCAGGACCCATCCTAGTCTTTATCTTAAGTAATGACATTTACAGGGTCCTTGTTTTGAAATAGGAGCACTTTTGTATTATCAGCCTGTATGTATCACAATTAACATAATCAAGAAAACTGGGACAGATCATGACACTTTTCATTGTAGGGTTAAGTTCACATTTCTTAATACGGTGGACAGGGCTTTGTGTCCTTTGATTTTATCATTCATCCTTGTGAATTTCTCTCATTTCTTCATGGAGACTGTGTAATCCTGCTTGGGTTCTTGGACATCTGGTTGTCCTCTAATATGTCTAACTAATAGAGAAGATTTGGCTTCTTGTAAGGTCGCAGTTGTCCATTCATTGGTTGCTCTGGAACCTGTTTTTCCAGATACTTTTCTCCCTGCAGGATCTCGCCCTCTCCCATCGTGTCGGGTCTGCAGAGACTCAAGCTTATTTGCAGATAGACATGGCCGTATGGTCTGTGTGCAGCTCGGTAGTCCTCACTATATTCTCTCCTAGTTGTGTAACCTCTTCCTTGGCTATCAGGGCTGGGATGCACCATCTCTTCCTCCAGCAAGTCTTGGCTGCTGTGATAGATTTGTTGTGGTCTGTTGTCCTCTTGTTTTTTTCCCCCATCGCAATGTTTGTCTTACTATGTATCTCCTTGTTTGTTTAACTTTGTGACTCATGCATACATTCTAACATTTGGGACTGTTTTTAATGTCAGGTTTATCATTCTGTGTTTAATGTTTAGCATGTTGTAAGTATTCAGTATATGCTGAACCAATTTATGCATAATGTTTTTCCTTTTTATTTAAAAACTTACTAGAAACTCTTCAGGCTAAAATGTATGCATAGGACTTTAATTTCACAGTTAATTTTTTTGTGTGTGGTTTGTGGGTTTTTTCCTCAGAGATTTGTTTATTTATTTGAAACAAAGGTGACAGTGAATGAAAGATCATCTGGCTACTGGTTCATTCCCAAAATTCACTCTCTGCAATAGCCAGGCCACGCCAGGCAGAAGGCACAGGAGCCTTCATGCAAGTCTACCGCCTGGGTGACAGGAGCTCAAGTACTCCAACAGTGATCTGCTCTTTCCCAGGAACATTAGCAGGGACCTGGATGGGAAGCAGAGTAGGAAAGACTCAAACTGGCACCCCAATGTGGGATGCAGGCCTTCTGGGCAGCAGCTTAACCGATATACCCCAAAGTCTGCCTCTCATGGTGAATTTTGAAAATGTTTTACCTCCCTTAATGTTTTTGTTTTTCAATTTGATTTCAGGAAGGACGTAGGTCACGCTCAGATGATGGTGGATGAACTGTTTTCCTCCCACTCTGATCTGGAATCTGATTGTGAACTAGACAGGGCTGTTACCCAAATCAGTGTAGACCTGATGGATGACTACCCAGCTTCTGACCCACGCTGGGCTGAGTCTGTCCCCGAAGGTAAGATTTCTAAGTTTAATGAAAAGGATATCCTACTTATGTAAAAAGCAGTTTTATAATATATAGTACTATTGGTATTAAAAGCATCTCAGCATGTTTTTAAATTTGTTAATTAAATATTTTTTTGAAGTATCGCTTATAGATTTCGAAAAGGCCTCAGATCGAATCTAGGTAATGGAAAATAAGGGAACAAACATTGGAGCATATCCTTATATTCTGTCTGAGGCAGATCACTGGACTTTTTTGAGATTTTTATTTGTAAAAGGAAATTGAAGTGTATGATATTGTAGCCTAGCAAGTGTCCCAGATGACTACCCACGCACTCGTGCAGTCACTCTGCCAGTTCCTAAGAACAGGACTCTCATATATTCCTAATATCCTACTTCTTAGTTTTCTAAGCCTTGTTTGGAGACTGAGGAATAAAACATCAGTGTTCACCTCCTCCGTTTATTTCCTTGGAGTTCCTTGGAGATAACATAAATGATTAAACCAGTAATAGCGTGTTCTTCCTTGGGAATTGATACATGTGAATTATATTCCCCCAAATTTTCCTCCAAGTTTTTCAATATCTTGGTTAACCTTGCAAAATAATTTAGTTGAAGAGTTGTTGCCTTCTTTTCGTTTTTCTTTCTTTTAATACCCTTATTTATTTGGAAGGTGGAGAACCAAGCACAGAGTTCTCACTCTGGTTAACTGGCCCCGTTGGCTGCAAGAACCTGGACTTGACCAGGCTGAAGCCAGGAACTCAGTCTGGGTCTCCTCTGTGGGTGACAGTGCCCATGCGCTGGAAGCATCACTTGCTGCCTTCCGAGCTGTGCACTAGCAGGAAGTTAGAGTTAGAAGCGGAGCTAGGGTTCAAATATGAGGTGCAGGCCTCTCAAGCCTCTTCTTCACCAATGTCCCTTTTTACCGTTTTGTTTTCTAGCAGGAATTGTTGCAGGATCGATAGCTGAATGTTTCAGCTTTGTTACTGTGTTTTTTACAGAAGCACCTGGGTTCAGCAATATGTCACTGATTATTCTCCACCAGCTGGAGGACAAGATGAAAGCCCACTCTTTCCTCATGGACTTTATTCACCAAGTAAGGAGCGGGGTGGCTGGGCACGGGGATCCGGGGCTGCTAGTGCGGCTGCTCTGCCTTTGTCAGCTGTCTTCTCCAGAGTAACAGGAAGTCCTTCTGTCTGCATGAAGGTGGTTGTTGTTGTTTAAGATTTACTTATTTTTATTGGAAAGACAGATATATAGAGAGGACAGATACAGAAAGGTCTATCTACTTGTTTACTCGCCAAGCAGCCACAACGGCCATTGCTAAGCCAGTCTGATGCCAGGAGCCTGGAGCTTCTTCCAGGTCTCCTACATGGGTGCAGGGAATTGGGCCGTCCTCGACTGCTTTCCCAGGCCACAGGAAGGGAAGTGGAACAGCGGGAACACATACTGGCCCTCATATGAGATCCTGATGGTTGCAGGGTAAGGATTTAGCCACTAGGCCCTATTAAGAGGTTTTGCTGGATGGGACATGACTGGTGTTTTCTACTTTCTGTGCTGACTGAGAAGTAAATAATTCTAGGACTGTGGAGACCTGTTACTCCAAGAATAAAAGCTGCACTGGAAATTCAAGAAAAAAAGAAAGAAAGATGGTAGATTTACTGTATTGAAAATTCAGTTTGAAAGAAACACAAGTAGATTTAAGGAGAAAGAAATGTTTTATTTAGCTCAGCTTTTTTTTTTTTTTGTAACACAGTATTGTGAGTCCAGATCTTTTTTATTTTTTTTTTATTCATTGATTACATTGTATTATGTGATACAGTTTCATAGTTACTGGGATTCTCCCCACCCCTCCCCGCACCCTCCCCCCATGGTGGATTACTCCACCTTGTTGCATAACCACAGTTCAAGTTCAGTTGAGATTCCCTCTTTGAAAGCCTATACTAAACATAGAGTCCAACATCTTATAGTCCAGTCAAGTTCCTCAGCTTCTTGGGGAGACCCTGTCTGGTCCGAGGGCAGAACCAGCAGAGTATCAACCTGATCAATTAAAGGCTCCAACATACCTTTAGCAACAATTAACTTCGTTGTGGAATTAATTGATATAATATTGAGTAACCAATATGTTGAAAACAAATGCGATTTCTTAACCACATTCTGTGGTCACCTCATTGACATTTCAATATTAGTTTATATACAACGTATAACATAACATACATAAAAGAACATGTTTTACATAACATCATATCAAATTAAGGCAAACATGTGGTATCTAACCTTTTGGGATTGGCTGATTTCCCTTAGCATTATGGTTTCCAGTTTGGCCCATATGGTCACAAAGAACTGCATTTTGTTTTTTTTAATAGCTGAGTAGTATTCCATGGAGTAGATGAACCATAGCTTTCTTTTTTTTTTTTTTTTAAAGATTTATTCATTTTATTACAGCCAGATATACACAGAGGAGGAGAGACAGAGAGGAAGATCTTCCATCCGATGATTCACTCCCCAAGTGAGCCGCAACGGGCCGATGCGCGCCAATCCGAAGCCGGGAACCTGGAACCTCTTCCTGGTCTCCCACGCGGTGCAGTGTCCCAATGCATTGGGCCGTCCTCAACTGCTTTCCCAGGCCACAGGCAGGGAGCTGGATGGGAAGTGGAGCTGCCGGGATTAGAACCGGCGCCCATATGGGATCCCGGGGTGTTCAAGGCAAGGATTTTAGCCGCTAGGCCACGCCGCCGGGCCCGAACCATAGCTTTCTTATCCAATCCTCTACTGATGGGCATTTTGGTTGCTTCCATGTTTTTGCCATTACTGATTGTGCTGCTATGAACATAGGGGTGCATGTTGGTTTCTCATAAAAAAGGTGTTTTGGATATATTCCTAGGAGTGCTATTGCTGGATCATACAGTATGTCGAATTTGAGTTGTTTGAATGTTCTCCATACTGATTTCCATAGAGGCTGTACCAACCTGCAGCCCCACCAGCAGTGTTGAGTCCAGATCTTTTAACAACAAGATTTCACTCAATTTCTATATGGCTTTATTTAAAAACTTGAATTTTTCTAAGTTGATTTTGTATTGTTAGATTATGAAAAATTGTTAAGACCATGACAGATTTTTATATGTGGATTTAAAATATTTAGAAAGTTTATGCTACTTATTTGAAAGGCCAATTTACAGGAGGAAGAAGTGGAGAGAGAGATATCTTAACATCCATTGTTTCGCTTAACAGATGGCCACAGTGGCTGGGTCTGAACTGGTCTGACACCTGGAGTCAGGAGGTTATGGGTCTCCCAAAGAGGTGCAGAGGCCCAGGGATTTGGCTCAGCCTTCACTGCTTTCCCAGGCACATTGCCAGGGAGCTGAATCAAAAATGGAGCAGCTAGGATATGAACTGGTGCCCGCCCCTATGGGTTGCTGGCATTGCTGGTAGCAGCTTAACTTGTGACATCATGGTACCGGACTCATGGATTTAAAATTTTTGTCAGGATCAAATCCTCATTGAAAGCTGCATCTTTGAAAAAGGCATCCCCACTGTTATCCATCTTTTCTTTGTCAGTACACAGTGGTTTCTAGACATATTTCAAATCCAAATCAAAAAATTTCTACCTTTTAAGAATTTGTATTTATTTATTTAAAAGGAAAAGGGAACCAGACCTGGAACATCTGGAGCTAATCCACGCCAAAGTTAAGAACGTGGAACTTCATCTGGGTCGTCTGTGTGGTTCACAGGGGCCAACCATCTGAGCTAACACACTGCTGCTTCCCTCAGTACTAGAATCAGGAGCAGGGCTAGGATTTGAACCAGGCATTCTGATACAGAATGTAGTGTCCCAAGAAAAGTCTTTGCACCCAATTCTCACCCCTTTATTCCTGTTTTGGCATTTTTTTTTTTTTTTTCAAGCTCATAAGTGCCTCAGTGTTAAAGAAATCCCAGAGATGCCTAGTATCTGTGTAGTCTGGTATGGTAGCTACCAGCCACAGGTGATTGCTGGGCATATAGTTTCTGAGAAATTAAAAATGTGATTGATTTTGATTAATTTAAATAACTAGTATGAATAATAGCTACCTTTTAAATTTTTTATTTATTTATTTGAGACGCAGAATTTATGAAGACAGACAAAGAAATCTTCCATCCACTTGTTCTCTCCCCAGATAATTGCAACAGCTAGAACTGAGCGATCCAAAGGGCAGAAGCCAATAGCTTCTTCCAGGCACACTGTCGGCTAAATCAAAGCAAGCAATTAGGGCTTCAGTTGATGCCCATGTAGGATGCTGGCAGCATTTTTTTTTTTAAGATTTATTTTTGTTTATTTGAAAGGCACAGTTACGGAGAGAAATCTTCCTTCTGCTGGCTTACTTCCCAAATGGCCAGGGCTGGACCAGGCTATCGCCAGGAGCCTGGAGCTCTGATGAGTCTCCCATGTTGGTGGGAAGGGCCCAAGCACTAGAGCTGTCTTCCACCACTGCTTTCTCAGGCATACTAGCAGGGAGCAGGGTTGGGAGTAGAGCATCCAGGATTCAAACTGGTGCTAACCTGGAATGCTGAGTTTCTAACTCAAAAGTTTGGAAAAGTTTATTATGCTAGATGGATAAGAGTAGATTAACCATTTTGATAATCATGAATAGTAATTTAGTATATGCCATTAAGTAGAGACAGCAGCCTCAGACAGAAACTTTGGAGTAGCCCTAATCTTCCAGCAGGAATAGCTGTACTTATTTATGTTAGTGGCCCTGACTGAACACAGAGTGTGTGTGCTCTATGGTGATATTTGGAGGCCAGAGTGATTCCGGTGGAAATAGGACTGCAAGATTGTATGTGTTTCTATAATGCTTTCTAAGAAGGTGTGTTTGTATTTCACCAGGTTGGTTTATTTGAACGTTTAGGCACTTTTCCAGTCAGAGGGATGCCAATGGCAACGCGGCTGCTACTTTGTGAGCACGCGGAGAAGCTGTCGGCCGCCATTGTACTCAAGAACCACCACTCTCGGCTTTCCGACCTTGTGAACACAGCCATTTCCATTGCTTTGAACAAAAGGGAACAGGAGATCCCGTCCAGCCTGACTCCTGCAGACATCTTTTTTAGAGAGGTAAAGTGGCTCTCTTGCCCTTCTTCAGGCTTCAGAGATGTGCAATTCACATTTAAAGCAGTACAAAGAGTAAGGACAAAGGATGGGCTTTGGTGCAGCTGATGAAGCTGCCATTTGGGAAACTGGCATCCCGTATCGGAGAGCTGGTCTGACTCCTGTTTCCTCAGAGGCTGCCAGCTTCCTGCATAGGCACCTGGGAAGGCAGCAGATGGTGCCTCAAGGGCTGGGGGCCCTGCCACTCAGGTGGGAGAGCCAACTGCAGTTACTGGCTGCTGACTTGGGCCTGGCCCCATACTAGCTTTTGCAGGCATATAGGGAGTAAAGCAGCAGATAGGAGATCTCTGTTTCTCTGACTCTGCCTTTGGGTCTTTGCCTTTACCATGCCGGGCTCCATATTGCTTTTAAAAAAAATTTCAGTGAAATTTTGAATTAAACTTTTTCATATTTTCTGATTAAAGTGTTACTAAGATACCACTTGCCTGTTGCTTATCCTATGCAAGCAACTTTTTCATAGTTGACTGAGAAGTGTTGCCTGTTCACTTGGTGTACTGACATTTGCTCTTCATCTCTCCAAATCTGCTCTTTTAAAAATTTAAATAATTTTGAAATATTCATTTATTTATTTTATTGATAGAGTTTTCAAGACTGAAAGAATCTTTGATCTGCTAGTTCATGTCCCAGTTGGCTGCAGCAGCCAGGGCTGAGCCAAGCTGAAGCCAGGAGTCAAGAGCTTTATCTGATCTGCTGTGTGGGTCACTGGGGTCCAAACACACGGGCCGTGTACCTCCTGCTTGTCCCAGGTCATTAGAAGCATCTCCCATGGGCACCGGTTGTGGTCCTGGCGGCCCCGCTTCCCATGCAGCTCCCTGCTTGTGGCCTGAGAAAGCAGTCAAAGATGGCCCAAAGCCTTGGGACCCTGCATGCACCTGGGAGACCCAGACGAGGCTCCTGGCTCCTGGTTCGGTTCGGCTCAGCTCTGGCCATTGCAGCCACTTGGGGAGTGAACCAGTGAATCGAAGATTTTTCTGTCTCTCCTCTGTAAATCTGAATTTCCAATAAAAATTTGATTTAATAAATGAAGAACCATAACTGATATGTGGGATATTGGCATCATAGATGGAAGCTTTACCCACATACCACAACACTGGCTCCCAGGTCCACTGCTGACTGCTGCAGGACAGAGGTTCTCCTCAGAGCGCTCCCTTGCCCTCGTCCTCTGCTGGGCTTCACAAATGTAAGGGACTCTCAGAAGACCAGAGATTGGAGTAGTTATTCTCCTAGTTCCTCTCTTACCTGCATCCACAACGTGTGGGCTATGCTGACTTCTGTCTGCTTGCTCTTTCTGCATCTACATTAACTGCCCCCTCGGGCCTCAGTGTAGAGGGGGTAATGGCCCTTCCAGCATTGCTATCTCATCGCTGCTTGATTTTGCCAGCATCTTTGTGAACTGTCCCTTCACTAAACTCTGTCCTTAGCTACCTCCTACGATCCTGGTACATACACATTCCTTAGAAAATATATGATTCGAATTAGGAGGAGAAAAAAAAAAATCCACAGTAAACTTGTGAGTTAGAGAGCATGAAGGCGCTAGTCCGCTTGTGGCGACTAGATTTTGGATTTTCCACAGATGTCCCCTTGGGCAGCGCTCAAGTGAGGCCGGCAAGGCTGTAGAGCTGGCGTGGAAAGCTGGTGTCACATAATCCAGCTTTACTGGCTACACCACAGCTCTGGCCCTGGCAAATTATATTTCTGAAGTGTACTAGCATTTTAAGAAGAACTGGTTAATGAAACTGCTAGATATATCTTTTTCTTAATCTTATTTTTTTATTATATTTTTGACAATCTTTACATAGTTAATTAGGGTAAAAAGGTCCAAGGGCTATAGGAAACTGCTAGATATATCTTAACAATAGGATACTGGACTTCCTGCCAATGTCTGTAGCAGCAATGTCACAATGCACCTAAATAGCAGAATGGTAGACTTATGACTGCTTATGAAGGACTGTACTGTTGTAATAATATAGGGGAAATCAGAGGGAACTGGGCAGGGGAGAGAAATCCCAGAACCTATGGTATTGTACCATAAAATTAAAAATAAATAAAATAAAATAATAATGAAAAACAACCAAAATAATAAAAATTACTTCAAATTAGAAAGAACTGTTTAACTCAAATCAGCTTATAATTGGTGAATCATATAAGGAGATAGTTTTTATTTGGCAGCCCTGATTAAAAAAATAGTTACACATCACCTGATAATATTTTAATAAAGGTGTTGTTAGATAATTTCACTGTTGTAAAGACATAACGTGCTCAACAGCTGCAGTCTCGCCGGACAGTGTGAGCTTGTGGAACCACCCTCATAAATGTGATTTGCCAGTGGTTAAACCGTGTGGCACACAGCTGTAAAGTAATACTGAATCAGCTTCAGTGTCTGCTCACCACTCTGTAGTTTGGGAAGTGGATTGGTGCCTCCCAAGGCTTTATGAAAGCAGGACTAACTGGTTAAGGAATAGAGCATGTTGAAACAGAATATGAACAATGTTTGAAACTACTGAGTACACATGTGATAGGCCATTTAGCAAAAGTTGTGATATTTTTGTTCTGATTTTTTTTTGCCTTTATTATCCCATATTGCTTTCATTATATTTTTAATTTTAACAATATAAAGAGTTCTTATACCTCATCTTTACAAACTACATGTGCTGGAGGTTTCTATCTTCTATTAGAATGATATGGGCTATAATAAAAAATATAAAAGGAAGAATGATGTTTGCAAGAGAATGGTTTTTTAAGATTTATTTTGTTTACTTGAAAGGCAGAGTCACAGAGAAAGAGTGAGCTCTTCCACCTGCTAGTTCACTCCCCAAGTGACTGCCATGACCAGGGTTCGGGCAACCCAAGGCCAAGAGCTTGGAACTCCATCCAGGTGCCCAGAATGAGCGTAGAGGGCCATCTTTCACTGTTTTCCCAGGTACATTAGGAAGGAGAAGCACACAAGTGGAAAACAGGGACTAAAACCAGTGTTCATGTGGGATGCTGGCATTATAGGCAGCAGCTTAACTCGCCTGTAGTTTTTCTTTCCTCCTGTCTGTACCCAATGCTATTTAACTGTAGGCTGAAACTAGAAATGAGAGTTTTCATAGCAACATTTTTGCCACATTTTTGTGTGTTAATGGCAAAAAATAGAAGAGCTAGGAAAAAATAGTGATTTATGATTTGCTTAGTATTTTTAGATTGATGTTTTTTTAAAAAATACTTATTTGTGTATTTGAAAGATGAACTTATAGAGAGGGAGAGATTGATGTTCCAGCCTCTGGTTCATTCCCCGAGAGCTTCTTCCAGGGGTCAAAGCATTGTTCACATCTGGTGCTTTCTCAGACACATTAGCAGGGAGTTAGACTCAAGTGGAGCAGCCAGGACTCCTTTTGGCATTCATCCTGTTGGAATGCTGGTGCTGCAGGCAGCAGCTTCCCCGACTGTGCCACTGTACTGGCCCCAACATATTTCTGTGTAATACAAAAAAAGCCAAAGAATTCTTTGAAGAAAAATTGGCAAGTTTTAATTTGGGTCATTATTGTAATTCATTAATTCATTTGTTTAGGGTCTCACCTAACAAAATGTCATTTCAGTAAAGTGATAGAAGGTTACACTGAGTACTAACAGCTGTCATGAACAGATATTTCAGTTACTTAGAATTTAAATTGTAAAGTTTACTTGGTGATTAAGACACTGGTTAAGAGGTCTTAGGGTGGGGCCGGCACAACAGCCTAGTGGACTAATCCTCCACCTGCAGCGCTGGCATTCCATTTGGGTGCCAGTTTGTGTCCCCATTGCTTTACTTTCCATACTACTCTCTGGGAAAACAGCAGAAGGTGGCTCACGTCCTTGGTCCCCTCAACCAGGTGGAAGACCCAGAGGAGGCTCCTGGCTTTAGATCTGCTCAGCTACAGCCATTGATGCCCTTCTGGGAGACCTCTCTGTCCTCTCTGTAAAATCTACCTCTCAAATCCAAATAAGTAAGTTTGTTATTTAAAAAGAAAGAAAGAAAAGAAATAGGAGGAAGAAAGGAAAGAAGAGGAAAGAAGGAGGCTTGGGGTCCTTGGGTTCAGTTTCCAGCTCTGGGTCCCTGATTCCAGCTTCCTGCCCATCCTGACCCTGGGAGATGAAGGGATGGCTCAAATAATTGAGTTCCTGCCGCCTTCATGGACGGAGTTCTGGCTTTGAGCTTCAGTCTTCATGGCATCTGCAAGCATTGGGGAGTGAACAGTGGATGGGAGGAGCATGTGTGTCCGTGTCTGCCTCAAGTTAAAAAAAGAATAATAGACTTTCTAATCTACTCAGTAACAATCCAGAATCTGCCTGTTTGGCTTGGTTATTTGAGCACTCTTTTAAAAGTTGGGAGATTGTAACTCGATTTGATGTTGAAATGTATTTGCACCAATAACTCAGTAAAGGATGAGAAGAGTGCAACCCAGAAGTAGCTGTAGTTGGTGGAAGTGATTGACTTCTGTTCTTTCCTCAGGTGTCCCAAGTGGATACTATCTGCGAGTGTTTACTGGAGCACGAGGAGCAAGTCTTGAAGGATTCGTCATTGGGATCTGTTGAATGGGCTGAAGTGGTGATCAATGTGAACAATATTCTCAAGGTAGAGAAGTGTAGTGAATGTTCTAGCAGATCAAAGCTCAGAGGACAGATGTACAAAAAGTGATTTCTTTATTCCTAATCTGCATTATCAATGATTTATGAGGTTTTAGCCATTTACCTTTCAAGGAAGAAAAATATCAATCACTTAGAGAATTTTGAATCTTTGTTTTTTGTATATTCATGTCTTTTTAATAAAACGTGAGTTTCTCTTTGGTAGAATTAACTTTTATCCTTGTACATGTATTAATATTAATGTAACTAGTTCTCATTTTTATTTTCTCATCATTCAACAGCTTGTTTATATTATCAAAATATTCTATGTTAGCTAACAGACTTTATATTAATTATTTTCTTAGATTAGTATAGTTTTCCAAAGCTTAAGTTAAATTTTGGAGTAAAGCATTTCAAAAGCAAAGAAATTGCAAAAGTAATTGCCCAGCCTTGGGTGTTGCAAATTATTTTCAGAAATATGTGATCCTTCACTTTGTACATGTGATAACATTTCATTTCTCTTCCAGGATATGCTACAAGCTGCTAATCATTATCGTCAAAATAGAAATTCCCTGTATAAGAAAGAAGAAACACTAGAAAAAGAACCCGAATATGTTCCTTGGACAGGTAATATACTGATTTAATAATAGCAATCATTTAAAATATGTTTGCAATTATCCACCATTCTCAGAAGCTCTGTTATTGCTGTACTGCAGGTGTTCCACATAAAAAAGTGCCATCTCCAAAATTACCAATTCTTGTCCAAAAAAAAAAAAGAAAACACAGTGATTTGTTTAACTGATACTTATTATGCATCTACTCAGTTTTAGCATTTAGAATCAAGAGCTAGCACTGGAAATATAGATAATACTGTATGTTGGTTTAAGACATGAAACTGTGGAGTAGAGAGGAAGGAGTGTGTTTTACCTGCTTTGCTGAGGAAATTCCCATTGAAAATCTGGAATTCAAGCAGGGCATAGAGAAATACCACTTGGAACTCATTTGTTTTATTTTCTAGCAGTGATAAAGGGACACGTGTTAGGTGGCTGGACTCCCCTCCCCATTATAGAGCTCCTGCTTACCCAGTAATGTTGTGTGACTTCACAGCAACAAGTGGCCCCACTGGCATCCGAACAGTAATAATGCGCCAACATGGGATTGTTCTGAAGGTGGTGTATCCCCAGGCGGACAGCAACCTCCGAAACGTGGTGACGGAGCAGCTGGTGGCACTGATTGATTGCTTCCTAGATGGCTATGTCTCTCAGCTCAAGTCTCTTGAGAAATCTAGTGATCAAGAAAGATATTCTAATCTGGAAATGGAGTATCTGCAGAAAAGATCAGATCTCTTATCGCCTCTTCGTAAGTGCATACTATTTTTTTTTTATTATTTTGCATTATGTGACAGTTTCATAGGCTCTGGGAAACCCCCCACCCCTCCCCTCCCCTCCGCCCCGGTGGATTCCTCCACCTTGATGCAGTATTACAGTTCAAATTCAATCAAGATTCTTTCATAAGTGCATACTATTTAAACAGGGCTGTGAGTCTTTGAATTTGCAGAATGCGTGAAGGGGTCATGTAGTTAAAGTGATGTCTTTGGTATAGTAGCGTTAAAACTGTAACCAAGAACATAAGTGATACAATTACAAACATATACATGTTCAATTATTCAAACTTTTTTTTTTTTTTTTTTTTTTAGTTCTTAACCAAGTATGGTACCATAGATGATTGTGGAAACAACCTAAAAATGAACAAGTTAACGTGTAGAGAGTATCCGTGAAGACTTAACATAGTAGTGACATTACAAAGTAGTGCCTGATAAAGGGCTGATAGAGGGTGACAAATCCAGTAAAATGAGCAAACAACATGTCCTCTGTAAGGGTCAGAGAGACTTGTTTTACTGCTGTGTAAAGGACAGAGTTAGCATTTAGGGAAGCAGTGATGAAGCGGTGGATTGAATTTGTATCTTCAAGTTGGTGTTGGTTGTGAAACCAAATGACAGTAACTGGCAAGGTTTCCCGTTCCACTAATTATTCTTAGCATGTAATAAGAATTAAAAAAAAAATTTTCAAGAAATCATTTTATTCTGTATCTGAAATTTCTCATACCAGAATGTGTTTGCATCTGTTCTCATTTCTGCAGTTACACTAGGCCAGTACCCGTGGGCTGCTTCCCTTGCAGAGAAATACTGTGACTTTGATATCTTGGTGCAGATGTGTGAGCAGACTGACAACCAGGCCAGACTCCAGCGCTACATGACCCAGTTTGCTGATCAGGTGCGGGCTGTGGGCTGCATGGGAAATGGGCCCCGTGGTAAGGCTCTGCGTTCCAAACTGCAATGGGGACTTCGGAATATAGTATGCTGTTGCTGTGGTTAAGTTGGATAAGAAGATACTAGTTCATGTATTGTTTCCTTGCAGTAACTAAAAAGCCTCTGTAAACAAAAACGGATAAAAATTAATTGATTTCCCTACCTTCAAAAAAAACCTTTTAAATATGACACATTTTTTCAGTTTTTCTGCTGGAAACAAAGTAAACATTGTTTTTTTAAGGATTATTTTAAAGATTGGGTTTTTTTAAACAGATTTATTTATTTATTTATTTGGAAAGGTAGATATACAGAGAGGAGAGACAGAAAGGAGGATCTTCTGTCCACTGATTCACTCCCCAAGTGGCCATGATGGCTGGAGCCAAGCCAATCTGAAGCCAGGAGCCAGGAGCTTTTTCTGGGTCTCTCATGTAGGAGCAGGGTCCCAAGCTTTGGGCCATCCTTAACTACTTTCTCAGGCCACAAGCAAGGAGCTGGATGTGAAGGGGCAGCCGGGATATGACCTGGCACCCATGTGGGATCCCGGCGTGTGCAAGGCGAGGACTTCAGCTGCTAGGCTACCACGCCAGGCTCACAAACATGTTTTGTCAGCAGCTTCTATTTAATTTTTTTTAAAGATTTATTTGTTTGTATTACAAAGTCAGATTTACAGAGAGGAGAAGGGACAGAGAGAAAGATTTTTCATCTGCTAATTCACTCCCCAAGTGGCTGCCATGGCTGGAGCTGAGCTAATCTGAAGCCAGCAGCTTCTTTCAGGTCTCCCATATGGGGTCCAGGGTCCCCAACTGTAGTGGCAGTGTCTCTTAAACACAGTTAGGCATTTTAGTCTTCCTTCCACTGCGACCTCCACACCACCCCAACATACAGCAAATGGCTTCTGGGGAGAAACTGACTGAGGCTTTGTACCTCTCGAGATTTAGATTATAGTGCCAAGCCGTGTGGCCATCTGGCACAGAATTCTGCCATAATTCTCCTGTTTTGGAATAGTATAGCCCGAGTTCTGTCCAGTAGAGCTGTCAGTGAGCAGCCCTGGCCATGTGTGGCTGTAGAACAACAGGAGTGTGGCTGGTGGACCTGAGGAAGTGAATGTCTAATGTCAATTCAGATGACACAATAGCATGTAGTGGCTGCTGATTGGCCCACCTCCACCTAGGGATGAACTGTGTTGGTGATGTTAACAAGACACATGATTCTGTATTTGTTAAGAAGAGGTGATTGCATTAGTGATTCTCTGATATATGAATGTATTGATTAAAACAAAATTTCACTTTTGGAGGCTCTTGGAAGAAATTTAGCCTTTTGACATCAGAAATAACAGTTTATTGAATTGTGTTACTAAACATTAACTTTGTCATTTGTAGAATTTTTCAGATTTCCTCTTCCGTTGGTATCTGGAGAAAGGAAAACGAGGCAAGTTGTTGTCTCAGCCCATGTCTCAGCATGGACAGTTGGCGAATTTTTTGCAAGCTCATGAACATCTCAGCTGGCTACATGAAATTAATAGTCAAGAATTAGAAAAGGTAAAAAGAGGTTAATTATGTGGGACATAAAGCAGCACTTGATGCCAGCCAGGTGTTGGCGTCACAGACTGCAACTTAACCAGCACACCACGTTGTTTGCCCCCATGTAAAAGATTTCAAGTCAGTATTTGCAAAGGTTCCTGCATTCTCATGTTCATTGCAGCATTGGTGACAGTAGTCAAGGTTTAGAATCTACCCGAGTCCATTAACAAGTGCATAATTAAGGAAGATGTGTGGTATTAATGTACATAATAAAGTAAAATTCACCCTTTAAAAAGGAAATTGTGTCATGTGCAATGACATGGACAAACCTGGAGGATAGTATTTTAAGTGAAATAATTCAGGCACAGAAAGATAAGTACTACACTGTCTTACTTGTATGTGCAATGTAAGATATCTGAACATTCAGAAAGAGTGGAATGGTGAGCATTAAAGGCTGAGGGATGGGGGAGATGGGGAGGAGTGCGTCAAAGGGTACAAGGATGCAACTAATGGAAGAAGTGTGATACGTGTTGCACACTGTGGTGTTGTATATTTCAACATTGCTGAGAGTAAATACCAGATGTTCTTACCAGAAAGATGATAAGCATTTGAAGTGATGGTTAATATGCTTGGTTTAATCATTCTACATTTTATATAGATATCATAACATCACTTTTACTCCATAATTATATACAATTATATTCTCATTTGTGGTTTTTTAAAAATTGGAAATCCTGGGCCCAGTGCAATAGTCTAGTGGCTAAACTCTTGCCATGCATATGCCGGGATCCCTTATGGGTGCCGATTTGTATCCCAGCTGCTCCACTTCCCATCCAGCGCCCTGCTTGTGGTCTGGGATAGCAGTAGAGGACGGCCCAAAGCCTTGGGACCCTGCATCCACATGGGAGACCTGGAAGTGGCTCCTGCTTTAGATGGGCTTGGCTCTGGCTATTGTGGCCACTTGGGGACTAAAGCAGTAGACAAAAGATCTTTCTCTCTGTATATCTGTATATCTTTTAAAAAATGGAAATCCTACTTAGAGATTTTTAAATGTGTTTCCTTTCCTATTCTTTCATCTAATTTAAATAAAGGACTCTTTTTGACTTAAGGTGGTGTTGGCATTACCCCAATATCTCAAATACATGTAGTAGGTAATGCTTTGTCTGTTACAGCAAAACAAAGCACAAAAAATGCATATAGTGGTCATTGGAGCCTTTACTATAATGACATATGGTTCTAATAAAGTTATGTTTAGAGTAAGAACAACCTATACATTAGTTGTTTTTAGAGGTTTTTTTATGTACTTGAAAGGCAGAGTTACAAAGAGGTTGATCTTCCATCCTCCCCAAATGGCCACAGCATCCAGAACTGGACCAGTCCAAAGCCAGGATCCAGGAGCTTCTTGCAGGTCTCCCATGGGGGTGCACAGACCCACAGACTCGGGCCGTCCTCCATTTGCTTTCCAAGGCACATAAGCAGGGAGTTAGATCAGGTGCACTGGTGCCTGTATGGGGTGCTGGCACCAGAGGTGAAGTCTTAACTGGCACACCACAGCACGAGCCGCACACAAGTTAATTTTTAAAATTTAATCTAAACATGCTATTCAAATGAATATGTAATTGTTATATAACATATTTGGTGTGTATTTAATAATTGGTATGGTTGGTAGATATTTTATGGGTATTGTGTAATTACTCTCAATATGTCACCGATCACATTTTAGGTTTGCTAATTGTCAACTTGTCTTTCATTGATAAAGCTGGATAAAAAATGAGTCTGCCCTATACACAGCCTTTATTTCAAGGTTAAATTGTTAGCCAGGCTCTTACCATGGTTTTCATGTTTTGTTTATTTTTTGTTTTTCTATTGTAGGCTCATACAACACTTCTGGGTTTGGCAAATATGGAAACTCGTTACTTTGCAAAGAAAAAGACTCTTCTTGGCTTGAGTAAATTGGCTGCGCTAGCTTCTGACTTTTCAGAGGATGTACTACAAGAAAAAATTGAAGGTAAAAGAATTTGAGCAAAAAGGCTTATGTTAGTTAATATTGGTCATTCTTCAGTGACCTCTTTGAGGTGTTTTCCTGTTAACAGTTAGGAGGACCCATTAAAACCAGGACTTTTCCATCTCTGCTTTAGTAAGAAATCTTTTTTCAGGGTCTAAATTATGACAAAGAATGTATTAAAATGATTTGATTTTACCTCTGAGTATGTACTTTTAGTAATACATAGTGTACCAGGGAAAAGATCTGCAAAAATATCCTGACCTTTGTATAGTGAATTTGTTGTAAAGAGTAGTATATTGCAATAATTCTGAAGCTATTCTATGTACCCTTCTCTATACCCCATTGATGAAAAAAAAAAAAAAAGATTAAATGTAGTATTCCACTGGAAAGCCAAAAAGAAGGGAGATACAAATACTATTATAGGGCCTGGAGCAGTAACCTAGCAGCTAAAGTGAATGCTCCAGGATCCCATATGAACAACGGTTCTAATCCCAACAGCCCGGCTTCCCATTCAGCTCCCTGCTTGTGGCCTGGAAAAGCAGTCAAGGACGGCCCAAACCCTTAGGACCCTATACAGATGTGGAAGACCTGGAAGAGGCTCCTGGCTCCTGGATCCTGGATCCTGGATCCTGGCTTCAGATCAGTAAAGCTCAGGCCATTGTGGCCACTTGGGGAGTGAATCAACAGACAGAAGATCTTCCTCTCTGTCTCTCCTCTCTTTATATCTGCCTTTCCAATAAAAATAATAAATCAAAAAAATTTTTTTAAATACAATACAGAAGAAAGGTGAGGAAGAACCTTATGGGATAAAATGACTCGAGTTTGAGAGCTGTCACCGTGGTGTAGCATGCTTAGCCTCTACCTACAGTGCCAGCATCCCATGTGGTGCTGGTTTGTGTCCTGGTGCTCCGCTTCTGATCCAGCTCCCTACTGATGTGTCTGGGAAAGCAGTGGAGGATGGCCCAAGCCTAATTTTCATTTTATTTGAACAGTGGAGATAGAGGGGCAGAGTTGAGGAGAGCTACTGTCTGTTGCTTCCCTTCCCACAGGGAAGGCTGAAGGCAGGAGCCTGGAGTTCAGACCAGACTCCCATGAAATTGGCAGGGCCCCAAGTACTTGAACTATAATACTTCCCAGGCTACCCATTATGAAGAAGTTCAGTTTGAAGCCAGGAACTAAGACTCCAAACAGTCTTCAGATATGGGATTATAGGCATGCCAAGCAACAGCTTTTTTGAAAAAACAAAACAAAAAAGAGAGAGAGATTTATTTATTCGTATTTAAGTCAGAATTACAGAGAAAAAGAGGAAAAATGGAGAAAGAGATCTCCCAGCCACTCCTGCACTCCCCAAATGTCCTCCATGGCCAGAGCTGAGCCTGGCCGAAGCTGGGAGCCAGGAGCTTCTTCATTGTCATCCATATGGGTGCAAATGCCTAAAGATTTACATCATTCTGCCCTGCTTTCCCTGGCTGTAAGCAGGGAGCTTGGTCTGAAGCAGAGCAGCCAGGACACAAATTGGTGCCCATAAGGGATGCCAGCACCTATGCCGCTGCTATACCACCGTGTCAGTCCCCCAGACAACAGTTTGATTTCTGGGTCCCTGATTTTTTATTTATTTATTTATTTAGTTAGTTAGTTAGTTAGTTATAGGAAAGGCAGATTTACAGAGAGAAGGACAGAGAGAGAAAGATCTTCTATCTACTAGTTTACTCCCCAAAGGGATACAACCACTGTAGCTGAGCTGATCCGAAGCCGGGAGCCTCCTCTGGGTCTCCCACATGGGTGCAGGGTCCTGAGGACTAGAGCCATCTTCTGCTTTCCACGGCCGTGAACAGGGAGCTGGCTGGGAAGTGGAGCAGCCGCGACCTGATCTGGTGTCCCTGTGGGATGCCAGTGCTTGTTGGATTAGCCCGTTGAGCCACTGTGCTGGACCTGCCACTTGATTATTTTAAGTGTATTTCTCTCCACTGAAAGGGCCTGAAAGCAGTGACGCCCCAATAGCATAGAGCTAATTCCATACTTTAATTTTAAGCTACTATTGTTCTTTTTTTTTTTTAAATAAAGGCGGGAGGCAGTGACAATATCGAATTTTTGAATAACCATCATTACCCCAGTTCAGGGATAACTTGAACAAAAAAAAAAAAAAAAATTGTTTTGTTGTCTGAAACCCATGTGGGAGACCCAGACTGAATTCCAGGCTCCTGGTGTACCTGCCCTAGTACTAGCTGCTGCTGCTGGCATTTGGGGAGTGAATCAGTGAATGGAAGGTCTCTTTCTCTGCCTTTCACATAGAGGAGAAAACGGGCCAGGGAAAGGGATGGCGAGTGGAGAGAGCAGGGGAAGATAGGGAGAAGGGAAGGAAAGGCAGGATTGTAAAGATCTCTGTATTTGACAGAGTGCCAGAGAATGACCTCCATCCACTGGTTCACTCTCTAAATGGCCATTCTGGCCAGGGCTGGACCAGTCCGAAGCTAGGAACCCAAGCACGTGGGTCACCCTCTGCTACCTCTCAAGGCATAGCAGCAGGAAGTTGGATCACAATTCCAGTATGGGATGCTGCAGTGGCTTAACCAGCTGCACCCCAGGCCAGCTGTGGAGTGTCAGTGCTTGTACTGGGACTTAGATCTAACAAACACGCACCGGCACTTAGAAGACAGACATGCATGTCCTACTTCCATCACCTGCGACATTGGACTGCACAGTCAGCGTGTGCTAACGTGTAAGGCCACTTTAGGTTGAAGAGATCTAAGAGCCGGGACAACCAAAGGCAGTGCAAGACTCTTGACTGGGTCCTAGATCGCCCCCGAATTACCAAGGGAACTATGATGAGTATTTGGGGATAACTGGGAAAATTTTATTGTGTTTTATGACTAGGTTGATGTTGTATTTTGGTAGGTTTAGTAATGTGTTGTGGTTGAATGTCCTTGTTTTTAAGAAATTCATTTATTTATTTAAAAATAAACCATTTTAAAATGAAGTGTTACAATTCTGCAACCTAAAGGGCAAAAGGTGTGTAGTGTGTGTGTGTGTGTGTGTGTGTGTGTAGATATGTAGTGAAGTAAATATAAATGTGGATATTTGGCTGCATGTTACAAAGAGTTTAGCCTCTGAGGTCAGTGTTCAGATTTAACTGCTGCCATTTTTGTTGTTGTGAGGGAATGGGTGTAACAGAAAGAATCTGGAAAAACAGGGTTTCAGATATTTTCTCCAGAACTTAAATGCCTTTGTGGCCTTGTGATTTGCTATCACGAGCCTGGATTTTTTTTGTCTGTAAAATGGATATCTAAAAGAATTGAAAATACAGTGTAATCCTTGAAAAAAAATGGCTTTTATATATCAAGGACTCAGTAAATCAGATATCTGCATTTCCCTTTTATTATTAAAATCATTTTTATTGATTGAGAGTCTTTATTTAAGCTGTTTACTTTTTTTTTGTTAGTAGTGCCTTACGGGCTACTGCTAATGGAAATGGCCTGCGGCCTGCAGAAGTTACAGCAAACAAAAGCTCCAGTGGAAGGAACCCTAACTAGTTGGTGAATCTAGTGCATATTGTAGGGTTTAATTTAATGAGAATAGCATTACTGAATTAAATAAAATTACTGAGACATCCCACAGCTGGGAGATTTACCCTTTCCACATTAACCACATGTTCTATAACTTCTTCAGTAGAATCTGTATCCTTTCCTTTACCCACTTTGGTTAATGGCATAGTTCATATGATTTAGAACAAATAATGAACATGTTAATATAATCAGTCAGTGATGAGTAGAACAACAGTGATCAATGACTAGAATGAGATTAGCTGTAGAGGTGGTTTTATTTTTTATTCAGATTTGTTTTCTGATAATATAAAAACAGAAGTTAAATCTTTTATTCCCTTCTCTCATCTTAAATACTAGAAATGGCTGAACAGGAGCGCTTTCTACTGCACCAGGAGACCCTACCTGAGCAGCTGCTGGCAGAGAAACAGCTGAGTCTCAGTGCCATGCCCGTGCTGTCTGCACCGCAACTCATAGGCGTAAGTGCTCTTCAGATCCTAGCAGAATGTGGCAGTGTTTGTTGTCCTGTGTAGTATAGTTCCTGGGAGTCATCTTTCAACTCTACACTCCTGAAAGCTTTCCCCTAGGAAAAGGTGTTGGAAGCTGCTTGGGATCAGGAAGCAAATTGCAGGAAGCAGTGGGACACCTCTGCCTCGCCACCTAGTCCTAAATGTGTTCATCTGTGTGATCAAGGGAAATTTTGTTTTCAATTATAAAGCATATATATATATATATATACCATTAAATCTATTTCCTCAGGAAAGTATTTTTCAGGCTCTGTGTAACAAAAATGTTGAAAGAAAGTGGGTTTGCATGGCCTGTAAGTGCTGTGCTTACTTTCGTCTGCAGTGTAACATTCCTGCGGGCGTACTTAGGGTATGGGCTGCAGCTTCGCATAGATTTGGTGTGGTGCACGTGTAACCTTCACACAACCACTTAGAAGGTGTTTCAAATGCAGAAGTGATATAGAATCATCTAGAATTGCTCTACTTACGTAGAAAGAAAGCAAACAATTGAAAGCTTAAATATTTCAGATTTTATTGGTAACAGGTTTACTACACTAAGCTCACAACAGCTTATGCTGATGAAGCACATTTAATTTAGTGAGGTAAGATACTTTGGGTTATAAGTCACTATTATTTTCTGCATCACTAAGAGAGGGAAAAAGTAGTGTCAGTTTTACTCTGAAAGACCATCAGTTTTAATGTCATATTCCAGTTTCAGAGATTGGAGAGAATTCCCAATTTCAGAGATCTTGGAGAAAAAAAGGATGTTCACAAACAGTGAACTAAAGGACTGGCTTTTTTTTTTTTTTTCTTTACTGTGTTTTTATTTTTCCTGAAAGAAATAAACAGATCTCCCATCTAAAGACATTTTATTGAGATACAGATGAGGTATAGTTTCCAAATGTAGCACTATGCTGTACTATAAAAATACCTGCAGTTTATTTAAGAGACATGGCTTCGTCATGAACTTCTCCAGCGTTAGTTATTTGATTGTTTAAACTGCTTTATTTTTGTTTGTTGTAGCTGTATATCTGTGAAGAAAACAGAAGAGCTAATGAATACGATTTCAAGAAAGCTTTGGACTTGCTGGAATACATTGATGAGGTAAGGAGCATTGTGTGACAGGATCTCAGGCAGGTGATGCGCAAAGGGCCACAGTCAGTGCCATTTATCTCTAGTCCGTCTGCCCTGAGGACCAGTGACCCTTTAGAGACAACAGAAAAGCTCTGGAGAGCTGCTGCTTCCTCATAATGCCCACATGACTTTTTCTGTGCCCAAATATTGCTTTTTTAAGTTCTGATGTATTTTTTCCTGTTTCATTTATAATCATTGGCTTTGAATCTGATGTGTTGCATTCTTCTTTAGGTTAGTCTTCATAGCATAGAACCTGAGAGAAGGTGCTTCTCAGCTTTCAAAAGCCTGCTGTGAATATTCTGTAGGACAGCTGCTTTGAACTGGCCATGCAATTGCAAATATTTTAATAGTTTGTAGAAATATAATGTGTGGATTTTAAAACTGAACTCTTATCACAGATCTGAAACTGATTCATGCAGATGCTGGCAGTTTAGCTTATAAGTAATGTCATCGTAAAGAGAAATTTTTGATTTGTGAGTAAAAGAGTAATTTGTGTGATCAGAAGTTCATGTAACTAAAATTTAATCATGCCTGTGTTATTTAGAGTTGAAATTTTTTCCGTTTCTTTTTGCTATAAAGGAGGAAGATGTAAATATAAACGATCTGAAGCTGGAGATCCTTTGCAAAGCCCTTCAGAGAGATAAGTAAGTTCTCTCAGCGTGGACCTGTGGCACAGCTTCAGCAAGAGGTGCCTCTTAAAGAAGATCAGATATTTTAAATGGTTTTATAAGCTCCTAGTTGTATTGCAACATACATTATGAAATTTCACATGGTTCTCTTAGTAATTAAAAAACATGTTTTCATAGTTAAAGAAGTAACTTAGACTTGGAACCACTGGTGTAATATTGAGTCATAATTTTTTAACTTTAAAAGTTGGACTGTCAGATTGCACAGAAATGCACATGTTCCCTTTTTTTTTTAAGATTTTTTTTTTAATTGGAAAGTCAGATATACAGAGAGGAAGATCTTCTGTCCAGTGATTCACTCCACAAGTGGCCATAAAGGCTGGAGCTGAACTGAGCCGAAGCTCGGAGATGGGAGCTTCTTCTGGGTCTCCCACACAGGTGCAGAATCCCAAGGCTTTGGGCCGTCCTCAACTGTTTTCTCAGGCCACAAGCAGGGAGCTGGATGGGAAGTGGGGCTGTCAGGATTAGAATCAGCACCCATATGGAGTCTTGGTGCATTCAAGGCCAGGACTTTAGCTGTTAGACTACCGTGCTGGGCCCACATGTTCCTTTTTTCACAGATGTCAGATACTTTCTTTCTAAACAAAAGGTTATTATATCATTTAAGGGCCATTGCATTCTTTTTCTAAGTTGTCAAGTCTCAGCTACTTTGTTAGACTCATTTCCCCTCTGCAGAGGAGGATTTCCATCTAGGGGAATGATTGTGTTAAGATTCGGTGGCAGAGACACTAAGAATAATCAGTTGTAGGAATGGATTCTTTCCAGGAAAAGAATTTTAAAGAAAAAGCTAAAAGCAGCCTCCTCCTCGCCACCCCACCCCCTGACGTACTTTCCTCTTTGCTGTGATGGTGAGAATTTGGGGAGGAGCTGTTTTTACTAAAGCATTTCTTTCTTCCTTCCTCTGGTCACTCCCAGACAGTTTAAAAAAAAAAAAAAAAAAGTTTTTTAATTTGATCACAGAGGTCCTCTTTCACAGATCTGTGTGCCTGCTTGATTCCTTCTTGTTTGTTCAGGAAAATGTTACCCTTTGCCTACAAATTCCCTGTCCTGGCTTCTTGCTTAAAATTCAGGAAGGTGGGCCCGGTGTGTTAGCATAGCAGTTAAAGTCCTGGCCTTGAATGCACCGGGATCCCATATGGGCGCCAGTTCTAATCCTGAAGGCCCTGTGTCCCATCCAGCTCCCTTCTTATGGCCTGGGAAAGCAGTCGAGGACGACCCAGGCCGTTGCGGTCACTTGGGGAGGGGGAGTGTACCATAGAACAGAAGATCTTCCTGTCTGTCTCTCCTGCTCTCTGTGTATCTGCCTTTCCAATAAAAATGATTAAGTCTTGAAAAACAAATCAAGAAGGTGTATAGTGGGATATTTACATAGATTCGGTAGTGGTTTTGCACATTGGTCTTTCAGTAGCAAATAGGACAATGTAGATGAATTAAAGCTGCTCTTTTTTTGCTAGACAATAGCTTACATTTTACCTTTATTTGAAGTGAAATATTTCGCATCACGTTCTAACCATTGCCTGTGCTGTACAGAATAACACTTGAGAACCCATGCTAGATTTGTCATGTACAAAGACCTCACTGTTTTGGCTGGTCATGTATTTCAGCTATGTCAGTGATCTTGTGTCTGTTGTAAAAACTCTAAGTGTCTGCAGCATTCGCAGCCAACTTTAGACTAATGATTTTAATCAGATTCACAGAATTAACTCTGTCCTCCCAGCCACTGAAGCAAAACCATAAAGTCATTTATTTCAACCATGGCAGTGATTTGATTTTTACCTCATGGTGATTTTGTGTTCTAGCTGGTCCAGTTCCGATGGTAAAGATGATCCAATTGAAGTATCTAAAGAAAGTATTTTTGTGAAAATTTTACAGAAGCTTCTAAAAGATGGTAAGTGGTTTGTTACTGGAAATTACAGTGACGCTTTTCTTTCTTTTTTTTTTTTTTTTTGAGCTGTCTCCAGCTTATTTGTACAAACAGCATAGGAGGACAGCAGCCCAGGGGTCACACCAGTCCTTCTGTCCCTGCAGTGGCCAGCAGAGGCTGTCACTACTGAGCCTACGTGGGGGGCTGGGCATCTTTGGGAGGAGGCTGAGCTGGAGCGGCTGCTGCAGTGCTGCGGATGCAGCCTGGGCTGGGGCTTTGGGCTTGGTCTGGGCCATGGCCTTGCCCTTGACCTGAGCCTTGGCCTTTGCCTGGACCAGCCTGACACCGTTGGCCATGCAGGCGTGAGCACGCTTCCCCAGCTTGGGGTGGGCAATGTAGGCAAGTCGATCGAGCTTGCGGCTGACTCCCTTGGGGATGGTGGGCTTCACGTCCTTAGGTTTGACGATGGCCTTGATGGCCTCGGCACGTGCACTCATGCATGGCCTTGACATTGTTGGCCTGCATAATCTTCAGGCCCTTCTTGTTGTGCTTCTTGGCAAAGCACATGTTCCTCAGGAGCTTGGGGTCCACCCCTTGAAGAGATTCGTATCTTTGTGATCGGGGCTTCTTGATGCCATTTCTGTGCCACTTTTGGGACTCGTTGTGTGTGGTGTGGTTCTTGGACTTGGCCGTGTCTGCACTGAAACCTGCGGCTGCCAAAGCCTCCAGGACCGGAAAAGGGACACTTTTCTTTTTAAAATTCCTACAGTAGAAGGGATTTGCTAAGACTTGAAATGACGAAGAGATTTAAGATTAAACAGTCAGAGATGTGTTTGTAACAGAGGAATCCCTTTTCTGCCTCTGCACATGTAGAAGGGGGGTCTTTCTCCCGCTGGTTCCCTGGGTGACTGAACAGGCAGATTGCCTTGCTGAGTCAGGATGGGTAAGGAATGTCACCCAGGACACCCGGGACAGACATTGTTAGAATACAGAGAATCTACTGATTGAAGTAATCCTGTACTTTAATGATTATTTTTCCCGTGAACTCTAACGAAGCTAGAACATTTGAAATAGGATGTAAAATATTTTTATATTTTCCTTACCTGTTCACATCATTCTTATCCTAAGATCAAGTTACAAAATATGTTTAAAATCTATTTTAAATATTAAGACCCTGAAGTATAATTTAGAATTAAGCAGGGGATTTATTTGATCCTAAGGCAGTAATCAAAATTCCATCTGGTGATAAAGATACAGGTAGGTGAAGAGACTTTTACAGACAAGTGCCTGTCCCTGGGGCAGAGGCTTGGCTGGTGGTTAAGATGCACCTGTCAAGTGGTGGAAGGCCTGGGTTTGTTTCCTGTCCCAGCTTCCTACCATTGCAGACCCTGGGAAGCAACTGCTGGTGACTCAGTTACTTAGGTCCCTGCCACCCATGTGGCAGACCTGGGTTGAGTCCCTGGCTTCTTTGGCTTAACCCTGACTGATAGCTTCCTGTCTCTTAAGAAGTAATTTTTTTTTTGAGTAAATAGACTCCTTGTTCTCAAGACAGATAGGAATTTGGAAAGACTTCCTTTGATTTCCTTGGATGTTAATGGGAGCTTAAAATATGGAGAAAGGTAGACAAGTGATGAGTTTGGTTTTATGTAAAATAACATTCATGTTTGTTATAGAATTATTAGACCAAATTATTTTATTCCAAAATTCAGACAGTGTGCAGAATAGGCTAACCTTAAGTTTGCTCATCTTTCATGAGTATGCGGAATCTCAGTGTCAGTCCCTTTGTCTGTCTTCCTGAGATAGGGAGGTGAACGAGAGGTAGAGTGCCCGAGAGCCCGAGCAAGCATGCTCAACTACTTCCCTGCGCTGAGGCTGACACCAGGACCCAGGAAGTCAGTCCAGCTTTGCTAAGTGGCAGGAACCTGTCCTAGCCGCTCCCCAGAGTCTGTAGTAGTACAGAGCTGGGATCAGGAACTGGAGATGGCTGTCAGACCAGGCACTCTTATACTGATGTGGGCACTTTTTTTGTTTAAGTTCATTTTTTTTGTTTGTTTCTTTGTTTGTTTTTAAGATTTATTTCTTTTTATTGGAAAGTCAAATATAAAGAGAGGAGGAGAGACAGATGGGAAATCTTCTGTCCACTGATTCACTCCCCAAGTGTCCATAACGGCCAGAGCTGAGCTGATCTGAAGCCAGGAGCTTGGTGCCTTCTCCAAGTCTCCCATGCAGGTGCAGGGTCCCAAGGGTTTGGGCTGTCCTCCACTGCTTTCCCAGGCCACAGGCAGGGAGCTGGATGGCAAGCGGGGCCGTCAGGACACGAACCCATGAACCAACGCAAATGAAATCCCAGCATGTGCAAGGCAATGACTTTAGCCACTAGGCTACAACACTGGGCCTGTGATACGGGCATCTTAATGAGCATGTAAGCACAATGGCTGGCCCAGCAACACAGTGCTTGATATCAATCGAAAGAAACATAGTGAAAAAAGTGATTATAATTTCAGTAATCCTTCAAAGTGAATGTGAATTTTACTCATAATTTTGACAGTTATATGCATCTGAACATGTTCTGTACATTTTCTATACATATATCTGCAAGACATAATATTTAATCTTCATGAAGTATATACCAAGCCAGGTGCCTGGCATAGCATAGCAGTCAGTTGTGTGGCAAACATTTGTTCTTGAGGATACAGAATTATTTACACATCCACAGCACCCTTCTGCTGACCAGCTTCTGCTCCCAGCTCGGCCCTGACTTCACCAGGTTAGGTGAGGAGGACTCAGAAATTTGGTGCAACTGACCACACCAAGCAGTGTTCTGACATGAGCACAAGCACTTGATGCTCTTCTCCAGAAGCTCTCGGAGCCAGGCCGCCTGGACCTGCTGTCCCTGCTTTTCTGATAGTTAGCCTCCTTTAGAAAAAAAATATGTGTGTGTGTGTGTGTGTGTTTACTTATTTTTATTTGAAAGGCAGATTTTACAGAGAGAGGAGAGAAAGGTCTTCCTTTCACTGGTTCACTCTCCAAAGGGCCACAACGGCTGGAGCTTACCCAGCCCGAAGCCAGGAGCCAAAAGCTTCCTCCGAGTCTTCCATACATGTGTAGGGTCCCAAGGCCTTGGGCCGTCCTCGACTGCTTTCCCAGGTCACAGGCAGGGAGCTGGATGGGAAGTGGAGCAGCCGGGACCTGAAGCAACCACCCGTATCAGATGCCTGTACTTGAAGGCACAAGATTGGCATGCTATTCCAGCCTGCCAGCCCCAGCCTCCTATTTCATACCTGATCGAATGTAAATGTAATTCTACAACTGATTGTAACTTGCTCACAGTTGATCCGTACTTTGATTTATGAAAAAGGGGTTCTTGTTCATCCACAGTATCAGGGTATTTCATGAGCACTTCTGCTTTCTAGCTGGGTATGTAACAGCAAAGATAAACATTTTCACTGTCAAAAAATAAATATCTGGATGTTTTGTCAAGTTAAGCCATCACTTGGAGATGTCTGCACCCGAATTCAATCCTGCTTTGTGACAATACCCATTGGGAAGCAGCAGATGATGGCTCCAGTACTTGGGTCCTTACCACCTATGTGGGAGACCCTGACGAAATTCTGAGCTCCTGGCTGGCCCGGCCTGGCCCTGACTTTTGTGTGATTTTGGAGTGTGAGTCAGCAGATGGAAACTGTCTATTCTTCATCCCTTTTTGTCTGTCTCACTCAGCTTTTCAAATAGATAAATCTTAAAAAATAGAAATGTATAGTTAAGGAAATAAATAAATGTAGCAAAAAGAATAATCTTTCTTGAAAATACTTGAAATTTAGAATAAAAATATGTTATACAACACTTTGCTCTTTCTTCACTGTCCGACAGTGGTGGACTTGGTGCACAAAGCCACTATTCATACATGTGGACTACTGACTCATGCTCCGTAGCCAAAGTTTATTAGCAGCATCAGACTTTAAAGACTGAGGGTTGCATGGGCATAAGCAGGGAGGGTTTGAGGAATCTACAAATCACCAGCACGTCTGCCTTGATCTGTTATGTAAATCTGAGGATTGGGGAGTTCCTGACCTGTGCGTTTCCGTATCAGCCACTCCTGGAACATTCTGACAGGATTGTGGCAGCCATGGCTCCACACTGGAAGGCTTCCCAATGTCCTCTGTTAAACACTCAGCTTCCTACAGATCTAATCAATTGTCCTGCACCTCTTTCTGTTTTTAGAATCTTAAATCACTGGATATGGTTAACCTGTCTGAATCGATTGTTCTCCAGTTGAGCCAGATGAATTATTAGAAAACAGTTGGACCCAAATCTGATGCTTTTCATGAAGTGAATTCTTGTAAAAGTACTATAGAAGTGAATTGTGTCTAATTAAGTAGCTGGCACTGGTACTTCTAATGACCTTACAGTTTTTGCTACTCTTAATAGGTAACTAACAGATGAGAAACAGAAATGAAAAGTCACAATTTGACAAAAGGATTTTTGAAATTTTAACCAAAGAACAAAAAAAAAGTATTAGATACTGTTTAATAAATGAAGAAAGTATGTGAATAATGCATATTGTAACAATAGGCCAAAGATTACTTTGGAAGCTTTTACTAGATCACATGTACAATGTGTTAAAGACGAAATCTGAACAGAGAGCTTTGTGTTAGATTTCACAGGCCTTGACAGCCCTGCAGTTACTTTAGTCTGTGAGAGGAGTGTGTCCTGCGCATAGTTAAGTCACCTGCACAGTTTGTTTCTCCAGGACACGTTGTACCTGTTTAGAATAAAATGTCCACGTTCTTACGTGGAGTTTAATATGTTTTTCTAATTTAACTAGCATTAGTAGTTTGGAGTTGAATTAGTACCTCTGAGCCTACCAAGATCCCCTGGCTTATTCCCTTGCACTGTGCTAACCTGCCAAGCCCTTTGCAAGCATCTGCATTTCAAACCCTTTTCTAAAGGAAGGCATGCTCTTTAAGGTTAAAGTCTTTTTTTTTTAAAAGATTTATTTATTTTTATTATAAAGTCAGATATACAGAGAGGAGGAGAGACAGGGAGGAAGATCTTACGTCCGATGATTCACTCCCCAAGTGAGCTACAACGGCCGGTGCCCACCAATCCGAAGCAGGGAACCAGGAACCTCTTCCAGGTCTCCCATGCAGGTGCAGGGTCCCAAGGCATTGGGCCGTCCTCGACTGCTTTCCCAGGCCACAAGCAGGGAGCCGGATGGGAAGTGGAGCAGCTGGGATTAGAACCGGCACCCATATGGGATCCCGGTGTGTTCAAGGCGAGGACTTTAGCCGCTAGGCCACGCCGCCGGGCCCAAGGTTAAAGTCTATTTTACAGAGAAAATCTGAAATTATGTTAATTTTAAAAAGTGATATGGAAATATTTTTGATTTAGCCTTATAGTGTTTATCAACCTCAATTTTTAAATGTATATTTCTTTGTTTTCGTATACTTGTGGGCTCTAAGATTCTTTTTTTTTTTTTTTTAATTGGAAAGGCAGATTTACAAAGAGAAGAAGAGACAGAGTACGATCTTCCATTTGCTGGTTCGGTATGGCTGGAGCTGAGCTGATCCCAAGCCAGGAATTTCTAGGTGTTGCATGGAGGTGCAGGATCCCAATACTTTGGGCTGCTTTCCTAAGAGGAAACAGGGAGCTGGATGGGAAGTGGAACAGCCAGGACACAGACTATGACCATATGAGATGCCTGTGCTTGTAGGCAGAGGATTAGCCAGTTGAGCCCGTTTTCTCTTGAAAGGCAGAGTTACAAGGTGGATAGAGGTGGGAAGCAGGGAGAGGGAGAGAATGCAGATTATCCATCCTGTGGTTCACTCCCCAAATGCTCACAACAGTCAGGGCTTCCAAATACTTGAGCCATCCTTTGCTGGCTTTCCTAGGCTCTTTAGCAGGGAGCTGGATCAGAAGCAGAGCAGTCAGGACCTGATGTGACACTCCAACATGAGAGTGAGTTGAAGTGGAAATTGTGCGCTAAAGCACCTGCCCTCATCAACCCAGATTTGTATTATATAAATTGTATAACAAGTACCCCCAAAATACCCTTAGTGATTGAAAGATTTTTAAGATTTATTTTTTTTTATTGGAAAGTCAGATATACAGAGAAGAGGAGAGCCAGAGAGAAAGCTCTTCTATCCGCTAATTCACTCCCCAAGTGGCCCCAACAGCTGGAACTGAGCCAATCCAAAGCCTGGAGCTTCCTCCGGGTGTCCCACACAGGTGCAGGGTCCCAAGGTGTTGTGCCATCCTTGCCTGCTTTCCCAGGCCACAAGCAGGGAGCTGATGGGAAGTGGGGCCACCGGGATTAGAATTGGCACCCATATGGTATCTCTGGGATCCCTCGTGTGCAAGGTGAGGACTTTAGTCACTAGGCTACCACGTGCTAAGCCCAGATTTTTTTTAAATAGAATCTGATTTTGAGAACCTTGAAGTAATGTAATCAATTATAAAATACTGCTGCATTAGTGATTTGAAAATTCTTCCAATTTCCTTCATTTGTCAAGTGGGAAATCTATGTATACTTTTTGTTCTGAACATATCTCAGCTTCCATTTGATCAGAGTTCAATAACTTTCCAGCTCGGAATATGACTTAAAGAAGAAAGGCTGCTTTTGCCAATCTAATTTTAAACTGTAGTACATTCTGGGATCCTATAGCCAGTTTTCATCACAGTATTTTACTAGATAATTTCCCAAAAGGGGGACCATGTAACTATTTGAAAAACTCACTGTCAAGTGATAATTAGTTTTAAACTTACCAATCGAAGATGTGTCTTAAGCTGTGAGAAAACCAAAATCTTTCTGATCTCATTAGAGACTTTAAATAGAGTGGCTATTTTGACCACTAGGGGGAGGGAAAGCCCTCAAGTAGTCTTTGAAGAATGTCATATTGTTAGAACTAGAAGTATGTTTGACAGATGGAAGGAATTTAGTAGGGAGCATTTCTCAAGAGCAAAGTGACATTATAATTTAAATAGAAGCACAGGTGTTTTTGTCATCAATCATCTTAACTCATCTGAGAGTTATACAAAAATAAAAACTGACTTTCTTCTTTTTGTTGCTAGGCATTCAGCTGCGTGAATACTTACCGGAGGTGAAGGATCTCCTGCAGGCAGACCAGCTCGGAAGCCTCAAGTCCAATCCTTACTTTGAGTTTGTTTTGAAAGCTAATTATGAATATTACGTGCAGGGACAAGTATAGTTTTGGGTTTTTTTGTTTTTGTTTTTAAGACTGGTAACACAGAAGTTCAGGTGTTAAGCAAGTAGATGTTTTTACTACTTTAGAAAATGTATGCCTGGAATTTTTTTGTGCTTTATTTGAGAGCTTAATATAAAAAAATTTATAACTACAGTTTTTGGTTTCAATTACATAATTTCTTTCCTCCTTTTTCATCTGAGATTTATCTATTGTTGTCTCTGTAGTTCCCCCCTTTTTTTTCATCTCACTTGGTCCAGAGGCTCCTTATGTTTACATGTGACTTCTAGGTCTCAGTTTTCTCTGGTTCGTTAGATCATCTCAATGGCTGTGACTCTGCATCTAATACACTGAAGAGAAACTGGGATGCCTGGTGTCTGTCTTGTTTAAGGCGAACGGGAAGTATTAGTAAGATAAATCTCAAATATTGCCAACTGAAAATAAAGCAGAGTAGACCGGAATTCATCTGAATTTGATACCCTATTAATTAATTGGGAATAGCTTAGACTTTTCTACGAAAGTAATGAGTGGGAAAAGTAATGAATGGGAAAAGTAGTTTGTATATAAGCTCTCATTGACAGTAAGTTCCTAATATTAATGTTAGTTGTAATCTTTCAATGTGGGGATTATCAGGCTCACATATGGGCAGAACGTTTCTCAGTGAGTTCCAGCTTCAACAGTCTGCCGCCTTGTCAAGAAGCATCCACGATGTCAAAAACCATTACGGTTTTACCTAATATGGTTCCTGAGGTGATTCAGCCTCCAAGCTTTCTTGTCCTGACCGATGTCACCACCCTGTTTATCTGGCTTAAATAAAGATCAGGGACTGGACGAGGAGTCACTGGCAAATCTGTGTTTTGGCTCAGTTGATTGCTCACTACCGGATTGCTGCAACAGCTGAAAAGGTCAGAAGTTAAACATGGTGGACAGAGTCCAGCATTGCTGCCTTTCCCCTACAGGCTATACTCAGCTGAGTGGAGCTAATGAGCTGTTTATGGTAATCCAAGGGAAGAAATTAGCAGCCTGGCATTTTCCTGTTTGCAGGTTAGGACAGCAAGCATCAGGGTTCAGGTTAGGAGTATATTAAAAGGCACTAAAAAGGGTATTTAAGGAAGGACATCTCGTCAGGCGACCAATAGGAAACTGCCAAAGCTACCACCATGTACTTGTGTTCAAAGACAAAGCTTTGGTTTTACATAGACCCTAACTATAGATATTCACTTTGATACTTGATGACCGTAGGAGGTAATAATGTGCTTTGGGGACACAGACTCCTGCCACTTTCCTGTTGCCACAGAAGTACTTTGGCATTATTTGATGAGTGGAATTAATTAAAGCCCAGTTATCCCTGCTTCAACAGAACTCTACAGAGAAGCTGGTTGGTGATGCCTGGCCCTATGATTTCCTGCGTGTGAAAGGACTGCTCTCGCGCTATGGATTGTGCTGGTTCTGTTTTGGTCTTCTAGCTCTACCTCAAGTGAATCAATAAATACAGTAGCTGAATTTTAAAAATTAGTAGTGAAAATGAAAATCAGAGCTGTAATTTTGAATATATTTTTTAATTTCTGTGTTCATTAAAGAATTGTTCAGTTTTTGTATAAAATAAGTAATTGATAATGACTTCACAAGTGTTCTGTGATCTATTATTTTTTTGCTTGTAAGAATTTTTTTTTTATTAGAAAGTCAGATATACAGAAAGGAGGAGAGACAGAGAGGAAGATCTTTTTTTTTTTCTACTCATTTATTCATTAATTACATTGTATTACATGACACAATTTCATAGGTACTGGGATTCTCCCCCCTTCACCCCAAACCCTCCCCCCATGGTGGATTCCTTCATCTAGATGCATAACCACAGCTCAAGTTCCATTGGGATTCCCTCATTGCAAGCATATACCATACATAGAGTCTAGCATCCTATTGTCCAGTCAAGTTCAACGGCCTCTTAGGGAGGCCCTCTCAGGTTTGAAGGCAGAGCCAGCAGGGTGTCATCCTGATCAATTAGAAGCTCCAACATATCATCAGCAACAATCCAGGTACAATGAGGCTGGTGCAGAGTCCACTGATTGACATAGTCCATCATAGAGTTTCCCCTTGTCCAGTATTTCGCTGCCAACATGTAGCTGAGGTAGTTGATTGATCTACTCCATCTTCCATCTTTTCTTGGTTGATGTTTTGATTCCTCCATTTTGATCAAGGGAATCCCCAAAGAAACTTTGAGGTGTTCCCAGACCAGGTACCTACATGTACTAGTAAGCACAGTGCCCGCCACAGTCCATCACCCCCATCAGCTGGTGGATGTAACCCCTGGGTTGGTTCTATTCTCAGCCCCGACCTCCATTGGAACCAATGAGTATTGCAGCCCTTCCCGGCTCTGCCCATCACACACTTGTCCTTCACTTAAACCAGTGGGAGGTGTGCTGGTTGGGTGCTGCATTCCCTACTGGCACAGGCCACTTCGCCTTGGCATTTTGTGTTGTGTACTGTTTTTATCGCAACCGAACCTGGCCAGGCCCCCACACAGTTCCAGCGCTCGGACTTACCAGTAGATGATGTGAACTGACTCAGCCTGGTCCGCCCCAAACCGAGCCAAATGTATGCTAGTGGGTTACTTTCCAAAGCCTCTTCTGGGTTGTTTACCTCCATGCTTCCTGCGTTTATTTGTAGGGTCAGTGTCCTGTCAGAGGAACTGTTCAGATTAGAGAGGAAGATCTTCCGTCCGATAATTCACTCCCCAGGTGACCACAGTGTCCAGAGCTGAGCCAAAGCTGAACCGATCCGAAACCAGGGGCTTCTTCTGGGTCTGCCATGTGGGTGCAGGGTCCCAAGGCTTTGGGCCGTCCTCGACTGCTTTCCCAGGCCACAAGCAGGGAGCTGGATGGGAAGTGGAGCTGCCTGGATTAGAACCGGCGCCCATATAAGATCCTGGTGCATGCTTGGCAAGGACTTTGAGCACTAGGCCACTGTACTGGTCTCAACCACCATGGGTGGCAGGAGCCCAAATACTTGGGCCACATTTCTCTGCTGCTCCCAGGTCACCAGCAGTGAGCTGGGTGGGAAGTGGGTTGCTGGGACACAAACTAGTGTTCATGTGTGATGCCTGTGTCATAGGTGGCAGCCTTTCCTGCTCCTCTCGCCCCATGACATGCTTTCTACAGAAGGAGACATCCTATGGACTTGGAAAATATTGATGTCCCTCGCTGTCTCTGAGTTCTGCTCAAAGAGGGCATATGCAGCAGCCTGTGGACTTGGGTCTTGAGCATTTGTGAAAATGTCTGGAATGCCAGTCGCCTTGGAAATAACACAGTAAGGGGCTTGCTGGGTCTTCAATGGGAACAGCAAGGCTGTTTACACCTCTGTTGGGGGGGCTTGCCTTTCCTTTATAGATGACTTTAAAACATTTTTAAAGCAGAATCCTTGTTTTCCCAACACATCCTGTGCTGCATACCCCCTGGTGTGGTAGGCCTGTGTGTGGGCCCGTTCTCCTCTGACTCGGGTCGTGCTATCACTTCTTCCACTGCTACGATCCAGCACCCCTGGACACGTAGGGGCTACCTGCAAACACATGATTGCAGCCACATGTTTCTACACACTGTGTACTGAGAAAGCCTTAAAGTAATAGTAACAACTTCACACAGGGATGCTTCAGAAATTCTTAGAAAATGTGTGTTAGGAAAAAGCTATTCAATAGTTTCAATTGTTTTGCACTAAAGTATACATGCAATTCCATTACCCATGAACTCTCACATAGCCTTGTAAATGCCTGTGTAATGCCATTCATTAAATAATACCAAAATAAACATTGTGTAATTCTAAATTTGTCTTCAAAATACTGTTGAAAATGAGCCTGTAAAAAAATCATTAGAAGAAAATTATACCCAATAATCCTCCTTATAGAAAATAATTTCAGTTGCTGTTCAAAACCTATCTTAGAATATTTCGGACTGTACATACTCTGTGTGTGTGTGTGTGTGTGTGTGTGTGTGTGTGTGTATGTGTGTTTCTCATGCTTTCCTCACTGCTCCTCAGGATTTTTCAAGTTTTAATCACCTCCCATCCCAATTAAAGCTCAATACTACTGATTTACTGTATATGTTTCTATGTGCCATGGCCTTTGGAGGCCACGAATCCTTATATGTTTTCTTTTTACTTCTAAGAACTTTTTTTTACCCCCTTTTTAGAATGTACATATTAAATATTCTTCAAGTTATGATTTTTAAAATAACTGCATGATACTTTACTATATGGCTGTTCCAAGATTTATTTCACTGTCTTTGTGTCAAAAATTAAAACATGGCAGGGTGGCTGCTGTCATTGTAGTGCAGTGGATTAAGCTTGTGCCTGCAACAATTGCATTCCAAATGAGCACCAGTTCGGGTCACTGTTGTTTCACTTCTGATCCAACTCACTGCTGAGGTGCCTGGGAAAGTAGCAGAGTATGGGCCATGTGGGCGACCCTAAAGGACATTCTGGCTCCTGGCTACAGCTTCACCCAACCCCAGCTGGTACAGCTGTTTGGGGAGTAGATGGGATATATCCGTCTTGCTCTCTCTCTCTCTCTCGGTCCCCCTCCCCCTACCCCGTAACTTCGCCTTTTAAATAAAGACATCTTTTGAAGAATTAAAACATGGCTTGTTGAATTTCTCATTTTCAATAGAACTAGAACTGGATTATCTGTGACAGTGAATCAGTCAGTGTGCACGACCTAGAGACCACAGTAGTTAAGTAGATGTCTTTGGCTGCAGGTGGGAAAACCTTCCCTCAAATGCCCGATTCAGCTCCTCCTGCAGCCTTCTGAAAAGCTTATGTATTAGATAGTGTTAAATTACCCTTCAGTGTAATGTGAGGCTTTATATGGGATGTAAAGCCATGAAAAAAGGAGTAAACATGAGTTCTGGATGAACACTCAAGGCAGCAATAGGTAGAAATGAAACAAATTTAGAAATACTTAACCTTCCCAATAATCCTTAAAAGCTTTTTAAAATCTGAAATATGTGGCCTGTGCTTGCAGCATGTGACTGGAATCCTCCGTGTGTATATATCACACACAAGAAATCATGCCTAATACAACAGAGAGTGTAGTCAGTGTGTTCAGCAAGCACTGATAGATGGATTTCTTTACCTCCTTTGGGAGGGATATGAATCAAAGGTTAGAGAAGGATCAAATAAATTTAGTTAAGTAAAATAAATAAATAGAGCTAGAATAAATCTGTAGGTACTCCAGGTACATTTACAGCTACATTAACTTGCCCTGTCCAGTTGTGGTGTTGGTGTAGGTATAGTGAGCAGTTCCAGTAACTTTTTTTTTATTATTATTTATAGAGCAGAGGTGTTCCCCTGTCTACTGACTCACACCCAAATGCTTACCATGCATGAATCCAGCTGAGTGAGGCCAAACTCAGAAACCCAGCACTCAGTCCAGGTCTCCTCCATTACTGGTAGGAGCTAACTGTCAGAGCCATCATCTGCAGCCACCCAGGAAATACATTCACAGGAACCTAGGATGGAGAATGAAGCTGGGGTCTGGTGTTGTAGACTAGTGGCTGAAGTCCTCCCCTTGTATGCCCTGGGATCCCATATGGGAACTGAGATCCCATAGGGGCGCTGGTTCATGTCCCCCCTGCTCCCCTTCCCTCCATTCCCTGCTTGTGGTCTGGGGAAGCAGTAGATGGTCCAAAGCCTTGGGACCTTGTTGCCTGCATGGCGGACCAAGAGAAGGCTTTGGATCAGCTCAGCTCTGGCCATGGTGGTAGGAAGATTCTTCTGTCTCTCCTCTTTGTACATCTGCCTTTTCAATAAAAATAAATTTTTTTTTTAATGAATCTAGGGCTTGAACTCAGCTACTTCAGCATGCGCTTCAAGCAGTAACCGCTGTGCTGTTCAACCCCAAACTCTCCTCTCTCGCGTGACTCCACTCTTCATACCTCCTTCATACCCATACTCATCGGAAGACATTGTACCATGTCCTAAATGTCTGTTACATCCAAAGAACTAGTTTTACTCCTTAAATCTAGGGTGCGGGGGGGAGGGAGACAGGAAGTCTATGACATGATGTGAATGCTGAATCTGAAAGTGACTTCTGCAAGGTCACATAGGCTACCAGAGGAAGATATAAATCCAGATCGGCTTGATTCCAAAGGGTAACCTAGGCAGGGGAGGAGAGGGCGCTATCCCATTTCAGTCACAGCCTCTTAGAGATGGCCACCATGAGAAACCACCAGCTTCCAAAGAAGGCAGGGTGGGAAATGCAAGCCCGCTCCTCCGCCCCATGTCACCTTGGCAGTTTCAGATGTGTGGCTTGTGAAAAGAAAGGCTTTTCCCTTTGATTGGCTTGATTGTGGTAGAAGCCTTCCCAATGTCCAAAAAGAAAAACTTACCCTTGTCCTTGTGTTTTCTTCTTATTTCTAACTTTCCTCTTGTTAGTGGCGTGATGGTGTTAGCCAGTCGCGAACAGCCTACAGCTCAGTGTATATGTGGAATTAACATTAGGTGTATTAAGAGCAACTAGTTACATCTCATTAACTATGTATGTATGCACAGTTTTGTATCAGTTCCTATAGCCCCCATGTAACATTAAGACATCTAATTTAAAAATGTGTATAACCCCAGAGCAGTAGTCTAGTGGCTAAAGTCCTCGCTTTGAATGCTCCAGGATCCCATATGGGAGCTGGTTCCAACTCCGGCAGCCCCGCTTCCCACCCAGCTCCCTGCTTGTGGCCTGGGAAAGCAGTCAAGGATGGCCCAAAGCCTTGGGACCATGCACCTGCCTGGGAGACCCAGAGGGGTCTCCTGGCTTCAGATCAGCTCAGCTCCAACTGTTGCAGTCACTTGGGGAGTCAACCAGTGAACAGATCTTTCTGTCTCTCTTCCTCTCTGTATGTCTGAGTTTCAAATAAGAATAAATCTTCAAGACAAAAAAAATTAAGTGGAGTGAGTAGGATCGTTAAAAGGAACGTTAAAAGGATTACTGAGATATGAAAGCACTATCTATTTTTACAAACTCATGTTCAAATTGAAGGGAGCGATACACAGAAAGCTGAGACTGCACGATGGGGAACTGAAGGTGTGTGCAGAGGGAGGGAAATGGCCTAGCGCACTCAGAGCAGCAGGGCCTGCTGGGACAGGAAGAGCTGAGGCTGCACTTGAAAACTTAGAAGCCAGAGCCCTGTCAGACATACCCTACATGGCTGACCTTTGCACAGTGTCCGTCCGCAAAAGGCTCTGCAGGCGGGAGCAGGGTGCTACGATGCTCCCAAAAGGGCATATGTATGGAGACATGGCTCTCCCACTTACTCTTTCCGATCCCTAAGCCAACAAAGGTTGAATCAAACCAGAAAGGGGCTGGCAGTGGCCTGTGGTGACCCCGCAGGGACTATTTAAACCAGCTGCTGTCATGTGGTAACAGAGCAGATGTCTGGTCTGGCCTGCATGTTGTCCATCTGCCCACGGTTTGCTGTTGTAGCAAATCTCAGCCTGTGGATGCTTTGCTCACAATCACCTTGTAATTTATGTTGGAATGTGACAGTCTGAGAAAAACGGATCAGAAAAAGAACAGGAGCAGGAACAATGCTGATACGCCAGCCCCTTTAGTGTTAACATGTTTTGAGGTATTTAGTGAGTCACATTTCTTCCAACTCTCAGAACTTGGAATCGTCCTCTTCAGTTGTCTGCTGTACAGTGCATTTGCCAGCTTTATCAAGTGCCTCTAGTAACAGGAGGGCATAGGATACTTTTTAAAGATTTGTTTATTTTTATTGGAAAGTTAGATTTACAGAGAGAAGGAGAGATAGGGAGAAAGATCTTTTGTCTGCTGGTTAACTCTCCAAGTGGCCACAACAACTGGAGCTGAGCCAATCCAAAGCCTGGAGCTTCTTCTGGGTTCTCCCGCACAGATGCAGGGTCCCACTGCTTTCCCAGGCCACAGAGGGGAGTTGGATAGGAAGTGGGACTGCCGGGATTAGAACAGGTACCCATACGGGATTCCAGTGCGTGCAAGGTGAGGATTTTAGCTACTAGACTACAGCGCCGGACCCGGGCATAGGATATGGCAATTGGAATGTAGTTCTATCAATTATTCATTCATCTTCCAAATAATTGGAAAAACTACAGGAGCTTTTTAAATTTTTTTTTAATTTTTAAGGTCTTATTTTAATTTTTATTTTAGATGATGTTTGCATAGTTGTTCAGGGTGGGAAGGAATGAGGGTTAGGGAAGAGTGGGTGTAATCGTTGTTTCCAAATTTTCTATTTCTTCTTCCTATATCTGGGGGAAGTCAGGAGATACGGGGAGAGGCCGTACCCAGCCTCCCAAGCTAGAGGAGCTTTTAACTAGCTGGGGCTTTGTACTCACCACCTAGGCCTCATACTAACCGAACTCCTCATTAACTGACTCTGATCACTTGGAGGCCGGATGGGGCGGGGGTGGGGGAGCGGCCCTGGTGCCAGTCTTGAGGAGAGTTACTTGAGCGTCTGTTTCTCCCTTCTAGAGAATCCACACCTGTCCCAGTTGCCAAGTTCACTGCCAAATGAGAAGCACAGCTATTTTTGGGAATTCTTAAGCACATCAGGAAAATGAATGAGCCCATCCTGGCTTGTAGTCTTTCACTGATATCCCCCTTAAAGCGTGCTGCAGGATCCATCACAGAAGCCTGTCTATAGTTGCAGTTTCAATGACGGGCTTAGAGCTGCCCTTACAGCTCGGCATCCCCTCCACCCGCAGCACCCATGCCCACGCCGCCAACACCCTCACCAAATTGAGACAGACACCAGCCGAATAACCTCCATTGACCCTCCCCTTCCACTCCACCTTACCATAAGCAGATCCAGATTCTTCTAGAAAATCTGAAAGCCATATCCCCATTTACCAATGATATAAATAGAATATGCTGCAGGCTCTGGTAGGTGATGACTCTCCCAGGTGGACTGGGAAGCAGATCGGCCTTGGCCGGCATCATCCTCTAAATATAAGGATGAGTTTGTTCAGCTTTTGCATACAGAAAAGCGATGACCTTTCACGGGGGCATTGTCCCTGTCCTCTCTGTTGGGAGAAAGGAGCAGCCCCTCACCTGTCTCCACCTCCAACTAGTCCTGCCGGTCACCCTTGAGGGACTCAGGATGTCAGTGCCACCAGGGAGAGGGGGTGGGGTCAGGCGGGAACAGGACTCAGCTCAGCACATCCTAAAGTGGCCCTTTCCGTCCTGGAGAAAGAGACCCATCTCACCCTCAAAAAAAGCTGGAGAGCTGACTGCCCATCCAGGCGGACAGCTCCTGAGCGTGTCTGAGCGGCTGCCTGGCCTGTCCCCGGGAACCCCCACATCTCCTCCCCACCCCGCCTACCTCCGCCTCCGGCTGCCAGTTGTCTACCCTGCGACAGCTGCACACCCTAGGGCCGCCCAGGGCTCTCTCCGTGGTGGGGGAGGGGACCCACTTTGGTCAGCCATCTGAATACAAGGGAGGGGAAATGGAATGGACTGGCTGCTCAGAGCTTGCCTTGCTTCCTTAAAGCCTTTGGTGCCAGGAGTGACTTTTGCAGTCCCCCCAAGCCCACCACTGCGGACCGCTCTGTCTCCCAGTCTGAATAAAGAACCCCAAGTGGGATAAAATACTAGTATGAGAGGCCATGGGTCAAGCACCTTTTGAAATGTCCTGTGCACAGAGTGGGTCGGGATGGAGAATCCTTTGGACAGGTGCAGTTCTGGGCGAGCAGTCTCATACAATGCACCCAGAGGCACACGCGGTGACCCTTGCCCCACCCCACCCCTCTGGCTGACAACTGAACCGGGTCGGGAGGGGCAGAGGCGCTGGTGAGACACTCCATATACGGCTCGGCCCTCGTTACCTGGGCTCAGGCCAGCCCTTTCCTTCTATGGTCACCACAGGACACCCGGGCGGGGGCATGGGGCACAAACCCGCCTAGGGAGGGGGCTCTAGTGCCCAACACCCAAATATGGCTCGAGAAGGGCAGCGACATTCCTGCGGGGCGGCACGGAGGGAGTGCCCGTGGGCTATATAAAACCTGGGCAGGGGGACACTCGGCCACTGCAGCGGACAACGCTGAGTGAAGTCCGAGCCGGAGCACAGCAGGTGTAGCCACTCACTCAGGTAGGGCAGGAGTTGGGGAGTGGGGCAAGGGGACTGGAGAGGACCAAGAGCAGCCTAGAGCATGTGCCCTGAGCAGGTGGTTCAGTCCCCAGAGGCAAAGCACTTCAAAGGAGAGTCAAGGAGACAACTGGCCTCTGGAAACTTATCTGAATTTATTTCCAGCCTCTTTGCACTGTTGTGTCTGGCACCGCGGGCTGTGCCTAGGAAGATTACCTTTACTGAGGTGTAGTTGTGTGTTAGTTCTCCGAGGTCGGTTCTCTTCCCTAGAGAGGAAAGACAGCAAGAGCGACTGCTCACTGGACCGATAACAGGTGCAAGGGTTCCACCTTGGATAGGGGCGCCTTTCCATGGGCAGCTCCTGGCCAGTGGGCAGACAGCTCCCCAGCCTCAGCCCGCTCCTTAACAGAAGCATACAGGGGTGGAAACTAGAACCTACTCTTGAAGTGTGCAGGGCAAAGGCTCGGGTACCGGTCTGGAGGACGTCTCAGTAAAGGCTTGAGACCCTAAGCTCCTCTGACCTTGAGCCCCCGGCCAAGCTTGGGCAAAGCCCTGCAGCCGCTGCCTTAGCGGGATGCAAGCAACTGGAAAAGTGACTAGGGCACTGAGGAGGGAGGGCATAAGGTCCGCCGGGTCGCCGCTGGCTGGGCACCTTCACCGACGCACTTGCGTCCCCACTTTATCCGTGATTGCAGAAACCAAACACCATGTGCGACGAAGACGAGACCACCGCTCTTGTGTGCGACAATGGCTCTGGCCTGGTGAAAGCCGGCTTCGCCGGCGACGACGCCCCTAGGGCCGTGTTCCCATCCATCGTGGGCCGCCCCCGTCACCAGGTCAGGCTGTCGCTTCCGGGAGGGAGCCGGGCCGGAATCCCAGCGCCCCGCGGCACCGCCCTAACGCGTGTGTGATGTCTCCTCCGGTTCCCAGGGCGTCATGGTGGGTATGGGTCAGAAAGATTCCTACGTGGGCGACGAGGCTCAGAGCAAGAGAGGTATCCTGACCCTGAAATACCCTATCGAGCACGGCATCATCACCAACTGGGACGACATGGAGAAGATCTGGCACCACACCTTCTACAACGAGCTCCGCGTGGCCCCCGAGGAGCACCCCACCCTACTCACCGAGGCACCCCTCAACCCTAAGGCCAACCGCGAGAAGATGACCCAGATCATGTTTGAGACCTTCAACGTGCCGGCTATGTACGTGGCCATCCAGGCCGTGCTGTCCCTGTACGCCTCCGGCCGGACAACTGGTGAGTGCCAGCCCAGCCGCGCAGGGTCTGGGCGCGGTTGAGGCCTCTCCCCGCTCCCCAGTGCCCCGCCTGGACCCCCCCCCCCCAGTGCCCCGCCTGGACCCCCGCGTCCCCAGCCACTAGCTTCCACGGGCCGCCGTGGCTGCCCACTTAGCCGCTCCGACCCCACGCGCAGGTATCGTGTTGGACTCCGGGGACGGCGTCACCCACAACGTGCCCATCTATGAGGGTTACGCGCTGCCTCACGCCATCATGCGTCTTGACCTGGCTGGCCGCGACCTCACTGACTACCTGATGAAGATCCTCACCGAGCGTGGCTACTCCTTCGTGACCACAGGTGCGCAGGGCTGCAGGCACCCGGGGCGGGAGGGGCATCGGGCGCCTGCCCCTAGGACCCTGCGCTAAGGATTCTCTTCCTCCTGCCCCTGCCCCCCGCAGCTGAGCGCGAGATCGTGCGTGACATCAAGGAGAAGCTGTGCTACGTGGCCTTGGACTTCGAGAATGAGATGGCCACGGCCGCCTCCTCCTCCTCCCTGGAGAAGAGCTATGAGTTGCCTGATGGGCAGGTCATCACCATTGGCAACGAGCGTTTCCGCTGCCCGGAGACCCTCTTCCAGCCCTCCTTCATTGGTGAGCGCTGGCAGCCTCTCCCCGGGGCCTGCCTCCTCCCCCTCCTTCCCCCACGCCAGGGCCCACGACCCCCGACTCTGCAAGCCTGCTCACTGCTGTTCCGTTCCGCGTCCCCCAGGCATGGAGTCGGCAGGCATCCATGAGACCACCTACAACAGCATCATGAAGTGTGACATCGACATCAGGAAGGATCTGTACGCTAACAACGTCATGTCTGGGGGCACCACCATGTACCCTGGGATCGCTGACCGTATGCAGAAGGAAATCACCGCTCTGGCCCCCAGCACCATGAAGATTAAGGTGGGCAGTGGCCTGCGCCGGTGCCCGCGGGGCCGGGCGGGCTCGGGGCTGGGGCCTCCACCCACCTAAGCCGTTGTCTTGCAGATCATCGCCCCCCCTGAGCGCAAGTACTCCGTGTGGATCGGCGGCTCCATCCTGGCCTCGCTGTCCACCTTCCAGCAGATGTGGATCACCAAGCAGGAGTACGACGAGGCCGGGCCCTCTATCGTGCACCGCAAATGCTTCTAGTCGCGCTGCGCCTGCCGCGCGAATTCTCCTCAGGACTCCCGCACCTGTGGCTGACCTAGGGCGCCGCGCAGTAACATTCTCTGTAACAACTTCCATTGCTGCCACGGCAAACTGACACACTGTTCGTGTCGGGTACACACATTCACTCACCTTACCTCATTTTGTTATTTTTGGAACAAAGCCCTGTGGAAGGAAATGGAAAACTTGAAGAAGCATTAAACTCAGGCATTCTGTCATGCTGCATAAAGTTGTTTGTTGTGTTAATTTCCGGGGAAGGGGACGGGAGCAGGGTCTCCTTCAAAGGAGCGTGCTGCTTTAAAGACAAACGCTGTCTTCCCGCACTCCCTCGCGGCTGTCCGCTCGGGCTCGGGTCCATCCCCGTCTGCCTGGCCTCTCAGCTCTGCTCTACCAGGTTATTTCGCAGGCGCCCCGCAGGCAGCGGGCGCTGACCAGGGTGCTGGGCCAGGAGCCGCGCCTCGGAGCGCCCTTCCCCTCCGCTCCACCCAAGCCGTCGGAGTTGAATTTCCAGAGCTAACGAAAAAAGACTGTATTGTGCATTCCCAGGTGCCAGCTTTAATTTGTAAGGAAAAGCAGACACCAGCTCTTCCAAACTGGCAAGTTCTTGGCCTAGTGCCAGTCTCTGGCGGTGTCCACAAGAGCCCCCTTCCCCGGATATAAGGAATGGCAAAGAGCACCCGGAGGTGGCAAGAAAGGGCAGGAGGGGGCCGGCACAATGGCCTGGCGGCTAAAGTCGGCTAAAGTCCTCCCCTTGAATGCGCCGGGATCCCATATGGTTCTAATTCCGGAAGCCCTAGTTCTCATCCAGCTCCCTGCTTGTGGTCTGGGAAAGCAGTCAAGGACGGCCCAAAGCCTTGGGACCCTGCACCCGCGTGGGAGACCTGGAAGAGTTCCTGGTTCCTGGCTTCCGATCGATCGGCACAGTACCCGCCGTTGCGGTCACTTGGGGAGTGAATCATCGGACGGAAAATCTTTCTGTCTCTCCTTCTCTCTGTATGTCTGACTTTGCAATAAAAATAAATAAATCTTTATTTATTTTTTTTTAAAAAAGACATTATAAAAAAAAGAAAAGAAAAGAAAAAGAAAGGAGGTCCCGGGTAGCCTTGCACTGAGAACAGAGTTGGGCGGAGGACAGACACTGAAGGAGGCCCGTCAAGCAACTACAGGGTGGCAAGCTGAGAACTTGGGCAGTGGGGGGCTGGGAAACGCGGGCAGCCCCAACGCCATGGACCCAGAGGCTTAAAGCAGCAAGAGTTTGCATGGCTTACATCCCTGTGGAAGAACATCATCTACTTTGGCAAGCATCTGATTGTTTCCTAGTCAAAGCTCCCAAGAGAAGTGCTCCTTAACTGAGACTCAACAAACAAATTAGTTTGAAAGTTGATAAGTACAACTGACAGGAAGCACCATTGTAGGCCACACAGCCCTCTGTTAATTCCCTCCTTTTCTGGCTTTTTGAAATCTTTGATTACTCCAAAGTAGTGACACTACCAAACTCAAGTATCAAGATATTCAATCATTCAAAGTGTAAGGTTTAAATAAAAGGAGTGCGTATGTAATACCTTGTTTGTTTGTGGGATCCTGGATATGGTCCCACCCAGGATGGATAACTTCTGGTTTTCCAGAGGAGTCTAGCTTTTACTGATACTATCAAACATGAACAGGTGTATCTGATAGGACATTATGTCAGCACATTAATCCTGCTAAGCATTGATAGTAGGGTTGTCTACACAAACACAGCACACACATGTGCATAGCCTGAATAGCTCAGGGAGCAAGCAGTCTAGACGAACATCAGCATTACTCAGGTTGGCTAACTGTCCTGTGAAACACTTATTTACCAAATCCCAAATCACTTCAGTGAAATGAGAGCAGGTAATGATCCATTTCTCCTGTGATCATAATCAGTAAATAACTCTGATACTTCAGAAATGACAATTTTTGATACAATCTGGTATTATTTCTTGGATCACCAGTCTATGTTTCATGGACATCAAACTGTTTTTAAAACCTACCTTTGGGGCCCAGCACGGTAACCTAGGGCTAAGATCCTTGCCTTGCAAGCCCCGGGATCCCATATGGGCGCTGGTTCTAGATTCTAATCCCAGTGGCCCTGCTTCCCATCCAGCACCCTTCTTGTGGTCTGCAAAAGCAATTGAGGATGGCCCAAAGCCTTGGGACACTGCACCCCCATGGGAGACCTGGAAGAGCTCCAGGCTCCTGGCTTTGAATTGGCACAGTTCCGGCCACTGCAGCTGCTTGGGGGAATGAATCATCAGATGGAAGATCTTCCTCTCTCTCTCCTCCTCTCTGTATATCTGACTTTCCAATAAAAATAAGTAAATCTTAAAAAAAAAAAAAAAGCTACCTTTAACAGTACCCTTCTACTGAAAAAAAAAACTATGAATTATTTGGTTCCCTGAAAATGTACACAATCTAAAAACTTTTATTTTCCAATATTTCTCTAAAAAGAATGAGCATCATGCATTTTGTTGCAATATGTTTTCTATCTGTCCTGCTTTGGTATTGGGCTACAATTACAGGTACTTGGTAAACTGTGTTTCCTATACTACACGTGAGTGAAAATTTTGGGTGTAATATTATTTGGAAAAGAATGAGCTTTTTTTTTTTTTTTTTTTAAAAAAAAAAAGACATCCTAGCACATACACAAATATTTCTGCTACATGAGGATTCTAGCAGGCATGTGAATGTTTGTAGTAGTGAGACACAGAAGTCCCTGCACAGCAGGCTGGGCGCCTCAGAGAAAATAATGGGACGGCGGACTCTCCCTTGAAAGCTGTTTCAGACAATCAGTATGGTCATTCCCTGGATCTCTGCCAGGGATCATTCCCAGGCCAATCACCCCCAAAGCAAGAATACCAGAATGCTCAAATACTCAAATCCTCTGCACATCCTCCTGCATACTTCAAATCATCTCTAGATGATGAAAATTCCTAAGGCAATGCAATTATTCACTATGCCAATAGTTGTTATAGTGTACTGCTCAAGTAATAATATCAAGAAGAAAAGGAACTGTACAGGACAAGTGCAGACACAGCCATGGTAGCTGACTACATTTCGCGTCCACTTGTTGGTTGAATCTGAATATAGAAAGCCCATGGATACACAGAGTATGACCATGTTTGTGTCAAAGTCACAATACAAATCTGTCCCCAGCTACTGGGCTTACTGGGGAGTTAATGACCTTTACTGGGGAGTTATTTCCATTTCACAAAAGCATTGCCACTGCACTGCCCCCACCCCCACACCTACTTCTACATCACCAGTATCCAGGGGGGAAAAAACAGGAACAGAGAGGAAAATGGAAAAGAGTGTATCAGGATTAAAAGGAAGAATTAGAACTGAGTGGGAAGAATGAAGTGCTACGGAACCAGGATACATACCTCCCAGGTGTGTGGTCTGCTGTTTTGTGGCAGAACCTGGAATGGATCAGTCAACTATATCTGCCTACTGTAAGCATGAGGTATGGTACAGAGAATATTAAGATGAGCTCCATGCTTAGTTCACTGCTGTGATACCATAGAACCTGTAGGAAACTGTGGCTGCACACGAAGCAAGGACAAACGCTGGACAAGGAGCCATTCAGATTCTGTGGTGTGACTGCCACAAGGCCGGCTGGCCTCCTGTGCCACGGTGCTTTCCCATAAGGCTGATGGAATGCGGAGATGGGCTCCTAGGAGTGACAGCACCTCCACTCTGTGCTCAGGAGGCCTGACTGAGCCCCTGTCCCGGGAGACACAGGGAGGAAGTCGCACGGCTTCACCCCATGCTGCCTCTGCTCCAGGACTAGAGGGAAATGGAAGCATGTGGAAGGCCTGAGAAAGGCCTGAGCTGCCCATGCAGAACACTTGTGAGGCCAGCCTGCTCACCTGCCTGCCAGAATGTCTCCCTTCTCTATCATTTCTGTTTCTCTTCTTTGATTTAAAAGCTGAGCAAGGTTTATCTATCTGTCTGTCTATCTATCTATCTATCGAGAGAGATGGAGAGGTAGAGAGACAGACAGACAGACAGGGATAGATAGATGAGAGATAGGCTGCAGTTCTCATTGGTGTGTCTGTTGCCTTGGTCTGGGGGCAGGCCGGCTGGCTGGTCTGTAGCACACACTGGCATGACAGAGCCAGGATGGGGTGCAGGCAGGCCAGGGTTGGGCTGTAACACCCATCAGTTCACATGACAGTTTGGGTTGGGCCATGTTGGGCTAACAGTGAGAACTGGGACTGGGAGCTGACTAGGCTGAGCCAAGCTGCAGCACGTGTTGATTCATGCTGAGACTGGGGAATGGGGCATTTCAGACAGGGCTGGAGTGCCCACTGGCATGCACAAGAGTCACAGCTAAGAGCGGGGCCTGGTAGGAAAACTCTGGGGACTCCCCTGGTTGGCCACTGCTTTCACCATTGTTCCAGAGCTGGGATAGGGGGAGGGCCAGCCAATCTGAGGACAGGCCTGGCTGAGTTAGGTTAACTCACCCACCCGTTGGCATGAATGAGAACCAGAGTGGATGTGGTCCAGCCAGGCTACGCTGCAGCACCCATTGGCAAGTGCTAGGACTGAGTGTAGTTATGTCAGTCTGGACCACAGTACACTATGGCAAGCTCAAGATTCAGGGATGAGTGTAGACTTGGTAGGAAAATGATGGGCACTACTCTGCTAGGCTGCAGCTCCTTCTGGAAAGCGCAAGAGCCAGGGCTGGTGGCAGACTGGGTTGGGCATGGTAGCAGCACCTGTCAGCATGCATGCCAGCTGGGTCTGGGGCAGATTAAGCTTGACTAAGCTACAATGCCCACAGCTGTGCAGGAGAGCCAGATGGGATGTGGGATGGACTGGGCTAGGCTACAACACGTGCTAGCACATGAAAAGCTGGGGTTAGGGGTAGATCTAGTGGGGAGCATTAGTGGTTAGCCTAACTGGGCTACAGTTCCTGCTGGTGTGTGTTAAAATTGGGTCTGTGGCAGGCTGGGCAGAGCTGGGCTGTCGTACCCCTCAGTTCACAGTGAGTGATGGGACTGGGAGCAGAACTGACTGGGCAGCTGCATCCACTAGTTCCTGGCCTTACACTTGCTGGTGCACACAGAGTCAAGTCTAAGGTCACCCCAGGTGAGGTTTCTTGGAACACGGAAAATCACAATATATGTGGTCAGACCTTGGAGTACATGTTTCAGGGCTGGGTCTCCTCAGCTGCAGATGCCTATGTCATGATGCACATGGGTGACTAGACAGATGGCTCTTCTAGGCTAGCAGAGGATGTTGAGTACCTTGCCAGAGGGTGAAGAACAGACCAGGTTGGACAATTCAACTGGCCAAGCTTTGTAACATGTCCCTATACCTGTGCATGCACTAAGGTGGACTTGGTCAACCAAAGAACTTTGGAAAGATTTTCTCAACCCTGGTGCAGCAAAGTAGACGACGTCTCAGAACTATCAAAACCACTCAAGTAGCACTCTCAGAACACACTTCCCCACATCCCACATTGGGGTCTGTAGAGCGTCATCAAAGTATTGTCCCCCATCCTTGGGTGCTGATATAGCTTGACAGCAAGGAGTGGCCCCCTCCTCTGTCCTTCCTGGGCGTTCAGGAGAAAAAAATTGAAACATTTGCTCCATTCACCTTCTGCCATACCTCAACCCTCCCCTCCCTAATCATAGAGCCACATGGGCATGTACCCCTCTCAATTATGCCTACAATGTTAAAATATATAATTTAAAAAGTTAAATCAAACAAACAAACAAAAAAAGAAAGTGGAGCCACTGGAACTTGAACTGGCACCCATTTGGGATGCTCAGTGATTTGTCCCCAGAGAGATGCAAAATATTAGGCTAATCACCTACTACCCAGTATCTGCTACTATGGCTGACAGAAAAGGACTATGAAATCAGATGTTGGCAAGCATGTGGAGCAACCAGAGCACTCATACTGTGTGAATGGAAATATAAAATGGTACATTCCATTGTGGATAAACATTTGACCATTTAAATATAATATGTATTGGGCTTGGCAGCGTGGCCTAGTGGCTAAGGTCCTCGCCTTGATCCCATATGGCTGCTGGTTCTAATCCCGGCAGCTCCACTTCCTCTCTATCTCTCCTCCTCTCAGTATATCTGACTTTGTAATAAAAATAAAATAAATCTTAAAAAAAAATATATAATATGTATTTATTTATGAGACAGGGAGGGAGAGAGTCCAGTCTCTGATGCACTCCTCAGCTCCCTGCAATGGCCAGGGATTAAACCAGACCAAGACCAGAAGCTAGAAATGAGGTCAAGGGTTCACACTCAGGTGCCAGGGACCGAACTACATGAGGCAAGATACTAAGAGCAACTTTATTCATAAAAATATAAAAAGGCAATAGCTGAAGTATTTTTCAGCAGGAAAAGGGATTGATATACTATGTATGGCCACACAAGGGAATAGTACTCAGCCTATGAAAGAACACATCGTGAATACACACCTGACTTGTACAGATCTCAAAGTGAGCTGAACAAAAGACTCACATTGATGTGACAGGGAATTTACATTGTTTTGCAATATTCAGGGCTTGTTTCTATCATCTACTTAGGTTCCTATTCATACTGCCTTATTTCTTTGTGTACTTGGTAGTGTCACATTCCCTGTCCTTGAAGAATTACTAGTGTTTTCCTCCAAAATAAAGAAGACTCTCTGGAGAGGATTTGCATTTGCTTTTGCCAAAGATCTCCCTGAATGCTCACTTCTAAGCTGAGACCACAATAGAGTCATACAGATATGATTTGGGCTGCAAATACACACAAGGACCAAGCTGTGCTCACAATTTCTCAAAGGCCTGCTCTTAACATCACTGCCTTCCCGCAGGCCTTGAGTGTCAGTGTGGCCTGCTGCTGCTCTTCCAAGTCCTGGCTTCCTGTCAGGAGGCTCCAAGCTTCGGAAGGTGTTAACCTCCAAGTGCAAGGTTGTTGGGGAAGGCCAAGCCCGACAGGGCCAGAGCTGTCTCCAGGATCTCTGCACTTGCCATGTCCCTTGGATTGTGGTCTACTAAACTATTCTTTTTCAAATCTTGTGAGAAGATTTTTTTTTTAAGATTTATTTTATTTTTATTACAAAGTCAGATATACTGAGAGGAGGAGAGATAGAGAGGAAGTGGAGCTGCCGGGATTAGAACCAGCAGCCATATGGGATCAAGGCGAGGACCTTAGCCACTAGGCCACACTGCCGAGCCCGGGAGAAGATTTTTAAAACACCACCCACAGTACTGCTACTTTCTGGTGGATTTAAGCTATCATAGAGCTCAACACCCCTTATTTCTCAGGTTTATCTTTATGTACCCCTGAAAGGAAAGCTCAGATCTCATGTGTAGACTTAAGGAATTGTCTTCTAAATGCGGCTTCTTTATTTGAAAATTGTTGTTATTTCCCTGGGCCTAAAAATGAACTGAGTTTGGAAAGCTCCCCAGAACGTTAGGGTGCCAGCTGGGAGGCTGAGGCGCCTGGAGTCCTTGTAGCCCGAAGCTAATGCACCATGTGTTGACAAGGATCAGCTCAATCATGAAAGGAAAAAAAAAAATGAATGAAGGGCAAAGGGACAGGAAATAGGCCAGAGTGATGTATCACCATGCCCACTTGCATCAGGAAATAAAACAATGAGTTTTCCTACCATTTTTATTCATCATTTCTTCCAACTTGATGAATTCAATAACTATGCTACATTAATATAAAAATATTTATGTTTAGAAAAAAGAGTAAATAAACAGAAAAGAAGAAGTTCCACTAGCCCAATGATCCTGAATTTGACTTGTAGTAGTAGGGGCAAGTTTGGGCAGATCATTCACAGCCCTGCTGGCTCCTGGTACAGAAGCCGGAGCTTAGGGACTGAGCTAGGCAGGTGATCAAGGACAGTGTGTCGTGGATGACTCAAGAGACACCTGCTGCTTTCACGTCCCTGTTCTGGGCTCCCAGTGGAGCATCCTAGTACCTTGGTTGACAGCAATGGGAGGCCACTTAGTGTTTAAGAGATGGGCTCCAGTCTCCACACCCAGTTCTGTCATCTTTTACACATCTTCCCTTGCTCTCTGAACCAGAGGGGTCCTATGGGACTGGATGGAGAGTCTGTTCCGTGGGACAGGAGAGTGACCTGGGAGAGAGGGAGACTCATGTCAAGATTCCACAGAAATCCTGTAGAGGGATGCTTCCCCTTTCCAAGCCAGAGCACTCAAAATTCTTTCCTCCTCCCATCCCAACAGGTAGGATTGTTGGTGTCAAGTATATGGACTAACTTGATCAGACTTGAACTTCAACCCAAGTAAATGCTTTAAAAGGGTAACCTGTGCACATTGCATGCGTCTCTGGGATGTGCATTTTCCTCTAACTTTGGTTTCAATCTTTGATGCTCTGTGCAGGACAGGCAGATGGAAGGCAAGCCCACAAGGACACGGAGGCCCAAGCAGACAGATGCTCAGATGGAGAACATCCTCCTTAGGGGGACTACGTGACCTCTAAAGTGGTATGGAGTCTCTTGCAAGGCTGGGTCCAGGTAAGGCTGAGGCGAGAGAGGATGTCCTCCCTGTGCTTCCATCGCCAGCCAGAGGCTGCACCTTACATTCTGTACTGGGCTCCAGCCTGTATCTTCTCCTGGATTCATGCCCGCTCACAGGACACAGGTGCCATGGCTCAGAGCGGGGGAAGGGTCTCTCTCCCTTTTCTTTCATGCAGCTTCCTGGTTGTTCCAGTACATGGAGGGAGCTACAGTCCTCCTTGGCCTGAGAAGTCAGCCCTGGAGTCTTGAGAACCCTTTAGTGCATTTCCCTAATGGACCCAGAACCCTATCTCTCCACTATTGCCCTGCTTATTGACATACCCTCCAGTGTGCAAACAATCCACAGTTTAACATTGACTGTGCTAGCTTCAGGGGCAATTGGGAGTGAAAAAAAAAAAAAGCTTTTTAGTTCAGGTAAAGAGCTTTATTAGTCAGAGGAGTCTAATGACCGTTTCCTGGCAGTGAACAACCCAGGATCACTTCCACATGATGGGTTACTGCCTGAGGGAATTGTCCGTACAACTGTCTGTGTGATTTGACACATAACAGTGTTGTAAACAGTTGGGATATGGGAGGTCAAATGTTCCATTTTTTGGCCAAACCAAGCTTTTGTGTAATTTGTGTCAAGCCCAAGCCACGTTGCAGAAAAAAATTAGATTGAGTGCAAGCTGTGTTGCAGAACAAAATTAGTTGGCGTGGTCAGAGGTCTGAGAGCTACAGGATTTTTGAGAGTTTTGTTGTTGTTGCTGCTGTTTTTTAAGGAGGCAGCCAAGTGGTGAGTCTGTAGGGGGCTTGAACTTTGTTAGCTGGCTGGAATATCCAGAGCTCAGGGTGGTGGGGATTTGCATAACCTCAGAACGGGGCTGAGCGCGCATGGTTTTGAGGGAACCACCCACTGCAGTCCAGAGCCTGCAAGGAGTAAGGCTCCTTGGAGTCCTCCCACCAGGGACTTTCATAGAGCGCAAAGCTTGAGAGCCAAAGTGTAAAGAGAGCGCCACACAGACAGGCTGCACTCGCCCAGCACCTGCAGCAGGCGGTAGGCCACCATTAATCTGACTGATGTCACACTTGGAGTCAGCAACAGTGAGAAGCCACGAAGAGCTTTCTTCACAAGCTAGTCCAGGTGATTTGGCAGCTCAGGTCTCCGAGTAGCTAGAGCAGACAAGAGGCAGTCTGCCATCTAAGGACAATGGGATATTTCATGGCCATTTCTTTCACGGGGTCATCCCGCCATGGGGAAGTGGCCCCGTGCTGTCTTTCCTGCCAGGGAGCTGTCCTTCAGCCTCTCTCCCTTGACTAACAAGACTCTTTGAACTGGAAGCTTCTCTCTCCCTCTCTTCCTGGCTCTGAACCTAAAAAACCAAGCCCTTTCTATGTGTCAGACTCTTGCTAGGAGAGGGAGCCCACAGTCTGTTGTTGAGAGACAAATGTTAAGCATCTGTGAGCTCACACAAGGCTGCAAAGGGCAGGGAAGCACAGGCTGCGAGTTGGGTGGGAGACAGCAGGAGGAGAATGGCGGTAGCTCGGGAAGGCTCCGGGGAGAGCTTGGAGGTGGATCTCTGAGCCCTTGAAGGGGTGTCAGCAGCGTGGCTGTGGCTGGAAAGCTGGAAAGAAGGCTGTGTGGGGAGACCCAGCGCCCTCCGCCGACATCTCACAGGCTCCACAGCTAGTTTCTCCGCTTTCCAAGAGCCGTGCATAGTCAATAAACTGTTTTCGAGGGTTTCCGGTAAGAGAACTCAGCGACACCTCCCAGGCCTGCCTTGGAGATTTGCAGGCGCCAGCCTTCCAGTGACACTGCTGGTAACGGGGAGAAGCAGGCGGACTGGTCGTGCTGGAGAAGGTGTGGCTGGGGGAGGGGAGGAGGCAGGCCAGGCCCTAGACGATAGGGCGTGTCCCGGTCTCAGCCCTGGGATTTTCAGTTCCTCCCGCATCTAGGGACTGCAGGGAGGATCCTGAGAACTGTATTGCTTTTTGAGTAGAGACCTCCAAGCCCGCAGCAGAGCTGGGCTTCATACGGTGGCTGTGGGTGTTTGCTCCTAGCTCAGGTACTCGGCGGGGCAAGGGGAAATAACAAAGCAGCCAGGGCTATTCCCTGTCGGGCTTTATCCGCCAGGGCTTGGGAAGCCGGGTGCCCAGCGGACTGAGAGCGGAGAGGAAGGGAAGGGGGCGGAAGGGAGGGAGGGGGATAGAGGGAGCCTGCAGCTGTCTGCAAAGCCTGCCGCCTGCCACACGGTGAGTCACAGTGCCAGCTCCCACTGCCTGCCTCTATTTTTATATCAGCTCCTGCTCCTGACTCGTTAAATGAGTTTCCAACTGGCAGAGGGGAGTCTAATGGCAGGAGACGAGGATCCAGGGGATAATTTAGAAGCCTATATAGGAATTATAAAAGCGACCCCTCTTCTCAGGAGCTCTTTGCCTTTCTGTTAAGCAGGCACTTTCAGTTGCTGCTGTAGGGCTTAAGAGGCGTTGGCAACCATCTGCAGTGAGAAAAGGTTACGGGAAGGAGAGCAGGGAATCAACCAGAACAGCAGCCAAGGCTCCAGCACCAGAGGCGGCAGGGGTGGGGGGCTAGGCAGGCTATGCTAACAGGTGCTTAGATGGCTCACCTGTGTAACAGGGCTCCCGAGTCAACAGTGGGACTGGGGCTGTGAATGGTGCCTTTGTCAGTTGGAGTGCAGCGGTAGTCAGATGCCCCAGGTCTGCCATTCTGCAAGTGGTCTTTGAGGTCTGATTTTCTTAGTGGCAAGGGAGTAATATGCCCAGCTTTGCAGGCCTGGGGAGGTTTGCAGGCTCACAGCCAAGGGGTCAGGGGGTACTCAGTGTTCCTGCCAGCTGTGTTGGAAGGCATCCTAACATGCCTTCTGGGAGTTAACGCTGCTGTTGCAGTGGTCTGTGATGGATACAGAAATCTCTCCAAGGTCACAGACAGAGGCCAAGGAATGCTCTGCTGTGTCTCTTAGGAAAAATTTTAGGGTGACTCTCTGGGGTCCAGTGTCTGTACTTAATTAAGGGCCTTAGGAACATCTCCAAGATGGCATTCATCCCTCCTGACAGGACCAGCAGTTAAGCAAGTAGGATATTGGGATATGGGAAAGGACCTGGCTCCTTCCTGATGTTAACCTGCTTGGATCAAATCCCAAGGTAGATAAGCAAGTGTGAATTCTGTGGTCTTGGACTTTCTCCTGTAGCTTCCTTTAGTGGGAGGTGCTGAGGGTGAGCAGCAGGGAGACAGGAACTACCCTTTATGTCACACTCTGAGGAGATGGACTAATGCCAGGGCTAATGGGCACCCCTGGAGTCCTGGGATGGACGTTGGTCCATCTATTCTCAGGAAGGCTGCCCCAGGGTCTGCCTGCACGCTGAGCCAGCACGCAGGACCCACCTCCCCCGGCACAGCTCTGATGGCATCCAAGGCCACACCTGCAGGAGTGGGCATCACCGCTGGCACAGATCGCTGCTCTCTGGAGACTCCTAGGTGGCAGCTGTCCTCTCCTTCACATGTTTCGTGTGACCCTAGAAGGAAGTAGAGGGACACTGACAAATGGCCAGTTAGTTCTTTTCTCCCCTGCTCTCCTTGGATGAGTAAACACAGCTTTAAACTCCAACTTTGAAGCTGGAAGTCCCTCACGTGGTAGAAGACCAGAGCACCCAGAGTCCCTCTGCAGGCCTGCAGGGCTAGCAAGACTCAAAGCACAGGCTGTCTTCTCTCAGCCCCCACCTCCAATTCCCTGCACCCCTCCTCGGATCCGTAGTAGCAGTCCCTGGTCCCTTAGCCTGGATGTTGCCTCTCAGTGCCTCGGGTGCTGGCTGCAGCAGGTTCAGGCTCACTCCTCATGGTGCTCCTCCACTCTCCTGTCCCAAACCCTGGCCTCTGGTGAACCTGTGCCTGACCCTGGACAGCAGACAGCGTGCCTGCCAGGGGGAGATGGGAGACTTTCCCTGAGCTGCTGGAACACTCTCTCTCCTGACTTGGATCTTGTGATCAAGTTTCCCTCCAATGTGTTTCTCAGGCATCCACACAATTTCTACATCCGGGGCTGTGTCCCTGTGGGCCTGCGGCTGCACAACAAGTTCACGGCTTCCCTTCACATTGTGAGGGGATCTTTCCTCTCTGGTCAAGGACTTGAACGGCTGTTAACTCTGGAGGAAAACCACAAGCAGGCCTGTTGAAGTGATGTGAAAAACAGGGTTAAGGGTTGGTGATAAAGTGAATGGCTATTGTGGAGTCAAGAAGCCTGCAATTCTAAGCTGTTTCTTTTAGGGGTCAGGGAGAGGAGAGGGGCAGAGGATGGGCAAGTCTGGCGTAGCCCTGGGAACTTGGGGTTCTTGGGCACTTTGTACCAGTTGCCCTCAGAGTCAGCTGAGGACAATGCCAGACATCCTCCTTAAGCAGGTGCATTCTATTTCACACGGGTCCTCCCTGTCCGGGTATGCACGTGCCCTCCCGCCAATCCCCCACTCCACCCCCACAAACCTTCTATTCAGGCCCACAGTCCCACAGCTGGCATTGTCTGAAGCTCCTCTGCTGGCTCCATTTCCTGAGGCAGAAAGGAGGCTGTAAGGAGATGGCAATCTTTGCCGGGCCAGCCTGGGCTGGGCTGGCTGTGACAGCTGGGCCACATGCCTGCCATTCCCCCCAGCAGGCTCATCTTCTCAATATAGGATGCTGCTGGCATGTGCAGGCAGCGAGGCCTCCGGCTGCCCTGCTGCTTTAGGGCAAGGCCAGTGGGGACGAGCTGGGACAGGCGTCAGCTTGCTTTCTCTCCTTGCATGGCCAGGGCCTGCAGCCTGCCTTCTGATTTGCGTGTATTATTAGGCTCCAGGGACTCCTGCTGCCTGGGTGAACCTCGGAGGGTGGGGTCAGAGGTGTACCCTGGCCTGAGCCAGAGCTTTGCCAGGGGCCTTCCAAACCCCAGACACGGTGCTGCCCCAGGCAAGTGAAGCAGGTACCTTTGGGTAGTTCTGGTGCTTTTTTTTTTTAAAGATTTATTTTGCTTATTTAAAAGGCTGAACTGCACAGAGAGAAGGAGAGACAGAGATCTTTCCATCTGCTGGTTCAGTCTCCAAATTGCCAGTAGGGCAGGAGGAAGCCAGGACCTGGGATTTCCATCTGGGTCTCCCACGTGGATGGCAGGGTGTCTAAGAACTTGGGTCATCCTCCCCACCCATATAACTAGGTAGCTGGATTGAAAGGCACTGCAGATGGGACTCCACGCAGTACTCTGCCATGCCACAGGCAGCATTTGGGTGCCTGTTCTAAAACTAGCATTGAGTCCATACAGCAGCCTGCTGTATCTGAACCTAGTTTGTAACTGACAAGGGTTTAATTGCTTTCTCCCCCGGCCAACATAACGGGACTTTTCACCCAGGTGGTTAATGCTGCAACTCCAAGGCAGTACTGTGGGAGCTGCAGCCAGGGCTCTCTGCCCACCCTGTCAGACACACACAGGGGCTTTGTTCTGAACTGTCCTCCCTCCTCTCTGTTTGACAAGGAGGAAGGCTTTCCTGAAGAAGGAAGAGGGGAACTGGAGCGACCCTGGCTCCACCCCTGGAACCTGGAACCAGAGCTGACCCTCCTGGGTGGGTGGCGCTGCTGCCACAGGTCCACCCACCTGTCCTCGTTTCCAGGTGGACGGCTGGAAATGGCTGGATTTCACGCCTTCTCACTCTAGTTTGAACATGTGTGCTGCGAACTAAGCCGCATGCGAATTCCTGCAAAGCTGTGTGCGCTTAAGGAGAAGGAGCCTGGAAGATCTCGGCGGATTTGGCGCAGAACGCCTCTCCCACAGCGCCAGAGCTGGGCAGACTCCAGCGCACGGCCGCAGTCTCCTGCCGCTGCCAGCTGCCCTCAAAGCAAGGACCCGACTGGCCAAGCTCATGTGCGCCCCCTCAAGCCCTCGGGTGTACCCCTGACCTCCGCGTGGCTAAGGCAAGGGCTTTGTGACCCAGGGGCCCGCTCTCCGGGGCTGCAAAGCAAGGGGGCGTAGCAGTTAAGTCTAGGGTCTCTCTGCTCCGAACTCCTGACGCCTGAGTGGAGGTGCTGACAGAGTCACCCTGTGGAGACCTTCACTGTGCCCATCGCACTTTGCCAGTTTCAGACCCCATCTCTGCAAGACAAAAATGTGAAAAATGTTTCCCCCTTCTCGTGGGTTGGGTAGAAGAGGTGAGTGGGGCCGGCGCCGTTGCGTAGCACAATAAGCCGACACCTACGTGCATATGGTTGCCCGTTGTGTCCCTGCCAATAGGGCCCCCTTCTTGTGACCCAGAAAAACAGCTGAGGATGGCTCATGTCCTTGGGCCCCTGTACCCACGTGGGAGACCCGAAAGAAGCTCCTCTCTTCGGCTTGGCCCAGTTCTAGCCATTACAGTTATTTGGAGAGTGAACCAATGGATGGAAGATTTTCTCTCTCTCCTTTTTTGTAACTCTGCCTTTCAAATAAAATTAAATAAATCTTTAAAAGAAGGAGGAGACGAAGAAAAGTAACAGTTGCTCACTTCAGCTGGGGCCGTACTCTGCACTGAGGAGGGTTGGGGAGCAGACAGACAGAGAGGCCCCCAAGCCAGCTGAGCCCAGCTGAGGTGCCCCGGGCACGGCCCCCTAGGAGAGAACACCTGATCCTCCCTCTACAGATTTGGGTTCTGGGCTGTTGGGGTGCTCATTTCCACCTCTGGGGTGGAAGGGGCTGAGACAAACTTTAATGTAGGTTGCAGTGGGATAGTGAGCCTGAGCTGAGAGGAGGGTCCTGACCAGGGATCATGCCTTCCATGCAGGTTGAGATGCTCAAATAACATCAATGTCCAAAGGAGAACTTGGTGTATGTGCTCCATCTAGTGTAACAACTCGGCGGGAGGAAGTACTATGTGTGTGAGTTGAATGGTTCATATTTGTATATATGAAATGGAAGGGGAGAACTTAAAAAATTAGGCAGAATGGAGACAGAGATATCTTCTATCTGCAGGAGCACTCCTCAAATGGTGCAACAGCAGGGCTAGGTCAGGCTGAACTAAGGAACTAAGCGACCCAGCGCTCCATTGAGGTCTCCCACATGAGTGGCAAGGGGCAAAGTATTTGGTAGCTGGGACTGGGTCAGAGACGCATCTGCTGTGTTAACAACCAGCACCTTTACAGGATGTGAGCATCACAGGCAGCGGCTTAACCTGCTACTGCATAACACAAGCCCCAAATACATTTTTAAAATGTATTTCAAAATTTTATTTATGAAAATATTTTAAAAACTTGTTTATCTTACTTGAAAGTTAGAATTACTGGGGTGGGAGGAGAGAGAGAAAGAGTGCACCCATTGGTCCACTCTCTGGGTTTCAGCCAGGTCCAGCTCTAGCCTTTGTGGGCAGCAGCTAGAATATTTCTCTGTAACCCTGCCTTTCAGATATATGTAAAATGTGTGCGCACGCACACACACATTTATTTATTTATTGCGTTTGGAGATGAGGACAAGGATGTTGGATTTCCTGTGGCTGCAGGTCCAAGCCTGTCTCACTCTGGTCTCATTAGGTCATGTGACTTGGCTTTCTGTTTTCCCCCATCTGAAGGTGAGTTCAGGAAGCCAATATCACCTGTCAGTGGGAGGACAGTACTACGATTGAGGAGGACCAGAATGGTCTTTTCTTATAGGAGCCAAGGCCAGACTCATGATCCTGTAGCCAAGGCAACATTAGTAGGTACTACCCTACTCAGGAAAAAGAAGCCCGCTAGGCTCTGACAAGTCAGCAGGGGCAGCCCCAGGCTGCAAGGTAAGAGCACTTGTCTGGCAAAAGGTGCTGGTATTGACATCTGAAGTTACTAAGGCACTCAGGTGCACGAACATCCAGATCTTTCACAGATGCGACTCTATGAAAGTACAGAGGCATCGCACTTAATGCGAACTCCATTCTGGTACCTCAATCCCAGACAGTTAAGTTAAAAGAAGAGAAACTTACTGGGCTTCCACAGTACACTGCACTTTGCTGCCCCCTGGGGAAGGCAGCGTGGAAAGGGGTGATGTCACCTTTGCCCTGGGAGAGGTTCCCATAGCCAAATACATTGTGTTAGGTTCTGTGAGACCCCTGGCTGCTATACCATGGCAGAGGCTTCCCAGAGTCCAGGGAAGGAGAGTGGTGAGCAAGTGGTGCGTGACCAGTCTGATGGATCATCGAATCTTAGCGCTGACCCCAGGTATGCTGTCGTGAGGGTGTACTCTTTCTTCCCCTAAACCTTCACTTTCTTCTATTATAAAATGAGGAAGATATTTGCAAGAGTATGGTGAGAAGTGAGGCAGTAGCTTCCTCCAAGTCCAATGCTCCTGCTCTAACTACTGTCACCATCCCAGACCCCCCACCACACACACACATTTTCCATGCACCTTTCATGATACAGGACCTTACTTAGTGGGATGCATGTATGCCTATAGCTGCTGCCCAGCCCAGGTTGGACAGGGAATTCCAGCTCCCATAAAACACAAGTATGACCCTGTGCCTTCCTCTCTGGCCTCAAATCAGAGACGGCCAGGCAAGTTAGGCTCCTTACTTGTCCCCTTGGGAGTACAAAAGGCTGCCATGGTTTGGTAGCTAGGATAATGGCCTCTCAAAATGTTCATGTTCTGAGAGCCCTGTATGACAAATAAAGGAACAAAGGTCCTGCTCTGAGTAGGGTAGGGGATTCTGTAGATGGGAGAGTATTCTGTGCTACCCAGATGAGTCCAATGTAATCACAAGGAAGTAGAGCAGCAGGGGCTCAAGTTGGTGTTCATAAGGGATACTGATGTCTCGGGCAATGACTTAACCTGTTGTGCCACAATACCGGTTCCCAATTTGTGTTATTTAAGTGGATAAGTGTGTGGTCACTTGCAGCAGTCACAGGAAACTGATACAAGTGTCTTAAGGGAAATGATCCTTCTGGCAGATTCTCCTTTTCTGGTGTGGAAACAAGTATCTATAGGGATCACACAGACTATTTTTTAAAAAGGTCAATTTTAAAGGATCTGTTTTTATTGGAAAGGCAGATTAGAATTATGCAAAGAAGGAGAGACACAGAAAGATCTTCCATCTGTTGGTTGGTTCTCTTCCCAAAGGACTGCAATGGCTGGAGCTGAGCCAGCCTGATGGCAGGAGCCAGGGGTTTCTTCCAGGTCTCTCATGCAGACACAGGATCCCAGGGTCTTGGGCCATCCTTTACGGCTTTCCCAGGCTGCAACCATAGAGCTAGATTCTGTATGGAGTAGCTGGGACACAAACTGGCACATATATGGAATCCTGGCACTTGCAAGATGAGGGTTTAGCCATTGAGCCATTGTGTTGGACCCAATAACATTAATACATATTACTTTAAAGTCAGAATTCTAGAGAGAAAGAGAGGGAGAGACCTTCCATCCACTGATTCATTCCCCGAACAGTTCCTAGGGTCAACATGGGGCAGATCCTATGCTGGGAGCCAGGATCTTCTCCAGGGCTCCCATGAGGATGCCGGGGTCCAAGGACTTGGACTATCTTCTACTGCTTTCCCAGGCCATTAGCAGGGAGCCACATCAGAAGTGGAGCAACTGGAACTTGAACTCGTACCATGTGCAATGCCAGTGCCACAGGCAAAGGATTAGGCTGCTATGCCACCCTATGGGGACCATGCTTTAAAAGGGCACGTTTTACTTTGCGATCCAATTTTACAAACAGGTAACTCCTGGGTGATTAGCCTTGACTGCTTGCTGGGTCCAGTCAGGTTTACACCAAAAGCAAGTCAATCTGCATCAGTATGAGTCTTACTTGGATGGAGACAAACTTGCTTTTGTTTTGTTTTGTTTTTTGAATTCTGGCGGAGTTCTGTTTGGAAAGCAGTCATTATACGCCTTTGCTATTTGGAGCATCTCCTTTTCCTGAATACCATGATAACAGTTTCCTTTAAATCCTCTGAAGCCCAAGTTTTCTTTTGAAATGGCAGAATATCTCCAGGGAAATGCAGCTTCCCAGAGCTGGGTGGATAGGATGGAAGTGTTCACGTGTGTGCACGTGTCTGTGTGGGCTCCAAGCGTTCTAAACCTTTCCAGAAATAGATAGGCCAAGCCTGCAGTCTTCACAAATCCCACTCATTACTTTGCTTATGATAGCTGGTTTCAGAAGGACCTTTGTAGCAAGGTCCTCATGGCAGCAGGGTCCTCCACAAATACAGATCTGTGACCATCTTGCAGACAAGGCCAGTGAGAGCAGGACCAGGGCAAAGTCTCGCGACATCTGCATCTCTGTGACTTGTTCAGGACTGCATATGACAAAATACCTTGTCTCCATTGTTACTGTTTCCAGAAAAAGAAAGTTGTATCAACATCATTTCAGATCAGATGGCTTAGAGAAATTTCTAGAATATTCACATTTGAGGATTCCTTATTTATGAATGTCATTGACTTTAACCCAAAACTGCAACCTTATTGTTTGCATATTTTCATCATATACTGTTTTTTTATTAATTTTTCTCTTTTTATTGTATTGTTGTTGACAATCTTTACATAGTTAATTACAGTTAAAGGAAAAAGAAGAAAAGAAAAAAAAAGGTTCAGGGGGATAGGAAAGTGGGCAATGCCATTATGTCCATATTGTTTCCATCATGCATCTGAGGTAAAGGGGGATATTGAGGGAGAAGCCCCACCCGGTTTCCCGCCCACCCCAAGTCCCGGATGTGGGGCATGCTCTGAGATATGTGCCCAAGTGGTGTTAATAGTTCTCCAGTTATGAATCGCTGCCAGTTTCGCTCGATGAGGTCATCCACTGATTGACATGGTCCATCATAAAGTCTCCGTTTGCCCCATAATTTGCTGCCAACATATAGCTGAGATGAATGACTGTCCCCTTCTGTCTTCTGTCTTTTCTTGGTTAGAGTTCTGAGTCCAGCAGTTCGACTGGGGAGATCTCCAAAGATACTTTGAGGTATTCCCAGATTAGTTTTTTGTATGTTCTAGCAAGCACAGGGCCCGGCACAGTCCATCACCACGATCAGCTGGTGGTTGCAATTGCTGGGTTGGTTCTGTTTTCAGTCCTGTCTTGCACTGGAACCAATGGGTGTTGCAGTCCAGTCTGGTTCGGCCCTTACATCAACCAGTGGGACCTGCAGCCTAGTCGGGGTGACCCACAATAACCCCCACCAAGCCCGCCCCCTACCCTGGTTTGCCAGTATGTGTAGCAGAAGACCAGTCTGTCCCCCATCCCATTTGGCTCTGGTACTTGTCAATGGGTATTAAAGCTTAGTTCTATCTAATCAACTCAACCATCCAGCCCTCACAGATGTTGTTGAGTGCCTCTCTATCTAGCCATCCCAGCCCCCCGTCCTAGTTTTCATGCCCTCCCACGGGAATAGTGATCCAGGAAGGGGGAACCCACTTTTCCCTCCCAGGTCTCTCTGTCCCGGTTTATGCACTCTTTAGGTGGTCCTGTGATTTGACTCGACAGAATTAGTCCCCAGTGCCAGCTTCTGCCAGCTGATGCTGCGGCCCTGATCTAGTCCACATGCAGCGCACAGGTGTTATAGCCTTGCTTAGCCGGGTCTGTCTCTATCCCAGCCAACACTCTCCAGTGGGAGTAGCTGTCCGGCGAGGGGACCAGCCCCTTAATCCCCCCGCCAGCTCTGCCCCTTCCTTCCTGGATCTCACGTGCGCTGGATGGGTGCTGCATTCATATCCAGTACAGGCAACCACGCCCTGGCATTCCATAATGTGTACTGGTTTTGTCGCAACCAAACCCGGCCCATCCCACACTCTGGTCTGGCGATCGGATTTGCCAGTGGTTGACATGAACTGATTCAGCCTGGTCTGCTCCTGACCCATGCTGAATGTATGCCAGTGGGAAACTTTCCATGGCCTATTCTGGGCTGTTTCCTATCATGCTTCTTGCGTTTACCTGCAGGGACTGTGTCCTGCCAGAGGAGTTGCCCAGGCTCCTCCATCAGAACCCCTCCCAATGCCAGATTTTGCGTTTGCCAGGGGGTTCTTGAGCCAACCCTACTCAGTTCACCTCCTGTCCTAGCAGGAACAGTGGTTTTTCCTGGCTGGCTTTCACCCCATTCTGGTTCTTGTTGTTGGATGTTTCAGCCCAGCCATGGCTCGTCCATACCCACATACAGCTCACACATGGCTCAGAAGAGGAGTGAGACCCAGCCTAGTCAGTCCCACATCTACCCTGGTTCTCCATAACACCAGGTGGTATTGGGATCTGAACCGGCCTGGTGCATCCAATCCCAGCCCACACTAGTGCCTTGGGTGACTACAACTGTTTCCTAGATAGAACGCAGCCCCCATTCCAGCACATACACTCCTTGGTGGGAGCCTCATCCCAGTTGTGGTGTCCCCTTACCTCCCAGTTTGGGCCTGTTCCTAGCCGTAAATCACGCACCTGCCCGTGGTTGCTCTGAGGACCATTAGGTGCAAGCCTCAAGTTCATTTGGGATTCCCTCATTGCCAGCATTCTGTTTCCTCCATTTTGATTGAAGGGATCCCCAAAGAGACTTTGAGGTGTTCAGAGATCAGGTTACTAGCAAGCACAGTGCTTCACGCCCCCAGCACTGTGGGTTTAGGAGGGAGCCTCCCAGGCAGCAGGTCAATGAACCAAAAGTCAAAAACTCTCTGGCTGGGTGGCCAGCAGGCGGAGCCTGGCGCCAAATGGAGCACTGGCCGCCCTGGAGCAGCTCACCACGTGTACGTGGTAGCTACTGTGTGTTCCCAGGCTTGAGGCGTGGCCATCCCAAGGCCCGTTGGCAGGCAGCAAGGTAGCTGCCTGCCGGAGGTTCAAGTCCTTCATTTCATCATATACTGTTTTTTTTTTTTTTAAAGATTTATTCATTTTATTACAGCCAGATATACACAGAGGAGGAGAGACAGAGAGGAAGATCTTCCATCCGATGTTTCACTCCCCAAGTGAGCCGCAACGGGCCGATGCACGCAGATCCGAAGCCGGGAACCTGGAACCTCTTCCAGGTCTCCCACGCGGGTGCAGTGTCCCAAAGCATTGGGCCGTCCTCAACTGCTTTCCCAGGCCACAAGCAGGGAGCTGGATGGGAAGTGGAGCTGCCGGGATTAGAACCGGCGCCCATATGGGATCCCGGGCCTTCAAGGCGAGGACCTTAGCCGCTAGGCCATGCTGCATCATATACTGTTAACAAGCTTAGTTGCAAACAAAATACCTCAGCTAAAAAGAACAAGATGAAGGGCCTGTTGCAATAGCCTAGTGACTAAAATACTTGCCTTACACATGCCAGGATTACGTATGGATACTGGTTCATGTCTCAGCTGCCCACTTCCCATCCAGCTCCCTGCTTATGAGCTGTACTCAGACCAGTGCCCACATGGGATGCTGGCATTGCAACAGCGGCTTAGTCCGCTATGCCATGGCACCAGCCCCAAGCCTAAGATTTGTAAAATTGTATTTTTCTAGCAAAGCTAGACAGAGGCCATGCTTCAATGACCCATCTCCAGTTAACTCTAATTTCTTATCACACATTTGCAGATCTAGGACCATAAATTTCCACTCTATCATTATAATCACATGTTATGTCCATCCTAAATTATGACTTACAAGTCTGTGCCTGTAAATAGGCCCAGTGTCTAACAACAACATTTATGCATAAAACAATCCTCTGGTTCAACTTATATGATCACAGAACATTAACAATCTTCTGTAGACTAATTCAATGTTTTCAATCATAATTGTCATGCATCAAATTTTCAGTCAGAAGCCTGCCCTAAGGTTTTAAAAAATTTGCACAATACAAATAATAACTTCAAATATACACATTGGTCGCGTACAAGTATTGTAGAACTGTGCTTGGGGAAACCTCCGTTTATTGAGTGTCACCGAAGGCATATTTTGCTAAACTGCTTCGGATATTTTTGTTTGGAAAAACTATCAGAGTAGGACTCAGCTGTTTATTTGAATGAATGGGAAAGAAAGATTTGCTTTAAGTTGTATAAAAGGACCTGCAGAAACATTTAAGATGTCCTCAGGATGTGGTTGTTAAAGTGTACAGCATCCATCCTCTGTGGTGAAACCAGGTGCCCAATAACAAAGTAACTCAGCACCATAGCTTCCCACCTGGTCCCGGATCGCTGATGAATCTGATCGTTCTGCTAGTTTGGTGTTGAGGATTTGCTCACGGTCTTTTAGAGGACGATCACCTGTCCGAGAGCTCAGGCGAGCAGGAGGAACCAGGAGAAGCAGGTGCAGGGAGGCTGACTCTCCCAGGTGCAGACTTCGTTCCGAGGCAGAACAGCTTCTCCAGGTCTGCGCGTCCGTCCGGCAACCTCTGCGTTCTGGGTTCTTGCTGCGACACCTGCGTCTCGGCGTGGGGAATCGCTGCTGCGTCAGCTTTGGCTCCCCGGCCTCAGGGGGCGCAGCGCTGCCGCCTCGGGCAGCCGGGGTAATCCCTTCTCTGCCTTTTGGCTGGAATCAAGTGTCGTGAAGCCGGGGATCCATTTGAAGCGGCGGCACAAGCTGCGGTTCCTCAGCCGGGCCTCCAGAGCCAGGTCAGATCCCAGCGCCTCCAGACGCCACCGGCGGCGCTGACCTCGACTCTCAGCGTTTCAGGAAAGGAGGAAGGCGATTACGCGGGGGAGGAGGAAAGTCTTTGGGGTTGCCGGGTTTTTTGCAATGTGGAGATCGATCCTACTGTTCACCGAGGCTGTGTGGGTGTTGCACGTCTGTGAAAAGTGCACGCGGAGAAACCGTGCGCGGAGCCCCGGCAGCGCCCCGTCTGCCTCCTCCCAGACTGCAGCCCTCCAACAGGTTTTCCCGTGCCTTAGAATGCCGGCTACTTCAGCAGATGCCGGGATGATAGGCCTGGGATGACTCCAGATGTTAAGACGTGCAGGTGTACAAACGACTGTCCTGAGCCTCTGTTTGTGCCCACAGGCCCTGGACGCGGGAAACTTGGCACACCGCACAGGGCCTGTGGGAAAGCCTTTGTCTGTCTGGAGGCAGAGGAAAGGGGGACGTGAGCGAGAGCCTGTGTGTGGTTTGTCTGGGCAGGGAAGGGGAGCAGCAGGGTTTTGGGCTGGGCAGGGTGTGTCTGGCATGGGAACTGTCCCCACTGTGGTGACTGGGGGCAGGTAGCGGTGATGCAGAGTGAGGCTCTCACAGCAGAGGTGGAGTGAGGGACTCTGATGGACAAGTTGTTCACAGGTTGTTCCCTGGGTCCAGGATGTGGTTTCCCTGGGAAGGGCAGTCCTCAGAGCAGAGAGGACAGGTGACTCCTAGAGACCCTTCTGGAGCAGATGCATGACTCCCTGATATTTCTGTATCCTCCGCCTCTCTTCCGATTTTGTCTGTCTCCATCAAGCTTTGGGGAAGAACCACCCCCGACTTTACCAGTGTTTCGCTAGTATCTAATAGACAGAATCACATGTTTGCCTTGGCAAGTGCTGCAATTTTAAGCCCTGTTCCATGCAATGAAATCTAAACATTTCAATTTACTTTTAAAAGACTTCTTTGGAAGGCAGAATTACAGGGGCCGAGGAGATAAAGAAACAGAGATCCTTTATGCACTGGTTCATGCTGCAGCAGGTACAGCTGGACCCGGCTGAAGTCAAGAGCCTGGAGCTGCATCCTGGCCTTTCACAAGGGTAGTACAAGGTTCCAAGCACCTGGGCCAAGTTCCTCTGCTTTCCCAGGTCATTAATGGGAGCTGGATCGAACGTGTGTTTGTAGGGACTCCAACATGTGCTCTGGGGTTGGGGAGGGAGCAGCTTACAAGCTGCGATATAACTCCCTACCACAGCACTAGTCCCAGGTCTATTTTTTTTTAAAAGTTTATCTATTTATGTGTAAGCCAGAGTTACAGAGAGGGAGAGACAGAGGCAACGTGAGACATCTTCTATTCAGTGGTTCACACCCCCAAATTACTGCAACAACCAGGGGTTGGGTCGAGACAAAGTCAGGAGCCAGGAACTTCATCCAGCTCTCTCACAAGGGCACAGTGGTCCAGGCACTTGGGCCATCTTCAGCTGCTTTCCCAGGTGCACAGATTAGATCAGAAGTGGAGCAACCGAGAGTGAAATTGGCAGCCGTATGGAATGCCTACAGCTTAACCTGCTATGGCACAGCACCGGCCACTTTTAAAGCCGTGATAGTGTGTGTGTGAGAGTGGGTTGGACACACCGGCCTCAGTTGCTGACCCCTGTCCTCAGTGCTGTCATGTCTCCCATGTGATTTGATGAGTGTCTCCCCACCGCCCACCCTTGACCAGCAGTCAAGTACACTGCTGCTTGTGAGGAAAGTGTGGGATGAAGTAGGTCAGTGTATGTGTAGCCTTTATCCCATTTTCTTTACCAAATCGTTTTTTAAACTTTAGTTTCTTTTTTTCTGTTTCAGCTTTGAACGTGGCAACGCTGTGGGCAGGCTGTGCATTTCCTGAAAGGAGGTGTTGCATAAGCCAGCTGGGATGGAGTTTTTTTTTTCTCCCCAGACCAGTCTTTCCTGGGAAATTATGCTGTGCTAACTCCTGCAGAATTAACTTCCTGCTCCTTGGAAAACAGCAGCAGAAGGTCCAAGGACTTAGGCCCTTGTGTGTCCGCGGAAAACTAAGTGAAGCTCTAGGCTGCAGGCTTCAGCCTGGCCCAGCCACACCATTGCAGCCAAACTGGGAATGAACCGGTGGATGGAAGGTTCTCTGTTGCTCTCTCTCCACTCTGCCTCTCTGTGCTCTTTTAGACATTAAATGATTTTTTGTTTCCCCCAGCTATAGGCAACTGCCTAGGTTGCATGGACCTAAGTAAGTGTAGGCTGCTGGGAGAACAGCAGCTAACAGCTGGCAGGCATCCTGGGCTTGTTAATGCCAAATTGTGTTAACTATACCAGTGTGCCAGTGTAGTGTGGGGGCAGATGCCTGCACGCCAGCAGACAGGGTCTGGGGACCTATGCATGGGCACACATGGGCCCTGGGTAGGCAGGCAGGGCCCCAGACTAGCTCAGCACACTGCTAGAGGACCGGGCATGGGGATCTACACACTAGCAGACATGGGGAGCTGTGGATTGCCCAGGGAAGCAGGTCTGGAGATGTGTTGAGGAAGGGCTGCTGAAGGAGAAGGTAACAGGTGAGGAGTGACTTTTAGGAGATTTCCACCAACCAGGCTATTGCACTTGCAGGTAATCAAGGGGGCTGTGACTGTGTGGTTTAGAGGAGAAAAACTGGAGGAATTTTCAAGGCCAGACCAATACAGCCGCCCATGTGGAATACCTGAGTGAGAAAGCTGAGCTGGGCTGGTTGGTATTGACTATCACCTGCCGGCACATACGCGAAAGCCGTGGCTGAGGGGCCTGGCTGGGGGGCCTGCCTGGCAGGGCTCGGCCACAGTACCTGCCAGTGAGTGTCAGGGCAGAGAGTGTACCATGTTAGGCTGGATCATTGCATTAACCAGCTCATGAGAGACCCGGGTCTAGGAGTAGATTCTGTGGAGGGTTGTGGGCTCATCCCTGTGGTACGGCCATACCAGCTGGTTTGCTCAAGGGCTGGGGGTGGTGATAGGCTGACCATGAAACTCACTAACACTCATTGGCACTGGGATTGGGAACAGGACAGGCTGGTCCAGGCTATAGCACCCACAGGCACACCCAAGAATTGGGTGTGGGGCAGGCTGGGCTGCAACATCCACCAGCACACACAAAGGACACACTGGGAGGCAGACTGCCAGGTAAGGGGCTAGCAATCACGGGCACATGTGAGCTCTGGGTCTGGGAGTGGGCCTAGTGGGAGAACTTGGGGAACTGCTCTTGTGGGCCGTAAGTCCCACTGATGAACATGTGAGTCAGGGCTGGGTGTTGTTCAACCAGGTAGGGTTGCTCCACTTATCAGCAAGTACATGGACTGACTCTGAGGGGAGTGCAGGCAGGGCAGGGCCAGGACAAGCCATAGCATGCTGGCATGCATGAGAGCCAGGATGGAGTGTGGGCCATGCCAGACTAGGCTAGACTATCATACCTACTGGTTTGCACGAAAACCAGGGATGGAAGCAGGCAAGGCTGGACAGGGCTACCAGTGACAGTTTGGTCAGGCTGCAGCATCTGATGGTAAAGGCCAAGACGGGGGATGGGTTATGCTGGCCTGTGTCAGAACAACTACCAGCATGCACAAGATCTGTGGCTGGGAGAAAGCTTGATTGGGGAGCTAAAGGGATACACAGCTGGGTTAGGGTTCCCACTGGTGAGCACAAGAGCTGGCATAGAGGTGGTGAACTAAGCTGGACATGGCTACAGTGTATACTTCAGTATGGGTGTGGATGAGGTCTGGCATGTGCCAAACTGGGCTAGGATCCAGAACATGCTGGTGCTCATGAGATGGGCTGGGCTAGGTCATTGCTCCTGCTGAACCATGCAAGAGCAGTGTCTGAGCATGGACTAGACAGGGCTGGGCTGTAGCACCCAATAATAAGAGTCAGAATGGGTGTAGGTCAATCAGGAAAAAGGTCACTATTCCTTCCAGGATGGGAGGTGGGCCAAGTTGGACTGGGCCAAGGACCCACCAGGGTGCACAAGATCTTCCACTGGGAGGTGAGCTGATAGAGAAGATTGGAAAACTCTTCTGTCAGGATGCAGTCCCTGTAGAAAGCATGAAAACCAAGGCTTGGAGCAGCCCAGACCAGACCAGGTTACAGTGCTGCTAGCAAATGTGTTGGTCAGATTTGGGGGTGGGTCAGACTGAGCCAGTTCATAATACCCACTGGCAGACATGAGAACCAGGATGGGGTGCAAGACAGGCCAGGTTGGTCCACAACACCAGCCAGTTCACATTAGGGCCAGGACTGTGCTGGTTGGGCTGGGTTAGGCTGTAGCACCCACCAACATGAGCTGGAACTGGGGGTGGGGGTGGACTTGGTTGGGCTGAATTAGGTTGCAGTACCTGCTGGTGAATGCTGAGGTGAGGTGAGCCATGCCAGTCTGGACTACAGCCTCCACCAGCACATATAAGACCCAGGATGGAGGGCAAACCCAGCAGGGACACTACGGGGAATGGCCTGCTAGACCACTGCTCCTGCTGGTGAGCATGAGAACTGGACTGGGGGCAGACTTGGCTGAGAGGGTTATAAAGCCCACTGGACTGCATGTGAGCTGGTTTAGAGAGAGAGAGCTAAGGTTGTGCTAAGCAACCATATCCACTGGTACACTCAGGAGCCAGAGTAAGTGCAGGCTGGTTGGGCCTTGCCACACCATTAGCTAATAGGTACTGGGGCTGGGGGGAAAGTCTTGTTAGGCTACACTGCAGAACCTCGTGGAAAGTTCAAGATCCGGGCCTGGAAGTGGGCCTAGTAGGTAACTTGTGAGTACTTCTCTGATAGGCTGCATGAGAGTCAGAGCTGGGGGCAGGCCTGGTCGGACAGGCAGTAGCATCTGGATAGTGGGATCAGTTGGGTTGAGCTAGGCTCTAACATCCATTGATGTGTATGAAAGCTAAATGAGATGCAGGGCAGACTGAACCAGTTGGCTACACTCATTGGCCAGTGCAGGAACTAGGGTAGGGTGAAAGCCTGGTGGGGGGTACTAGAGGTCACCCTAATTAGGCTGCAGTTAGTTCCCTCTGGTGTGTGTGAGGGCTGAGTTTGTGATGGGTAGGGTTGGGTTGGGCTGCAGCATCCATGGCTTTGCATATGTGATGAGGCTGGGGAAAGAACTGATCAGGTGTCTACAATCACCAGTGTGTGTGTGTGTAGGCTGAAATGAACCAGACCCTGCACTGGCTGGCACACTCAGGAGTCAGGTTGGGGTCACTTTTGGTGAGGTTTATTTGGGGACCTGCCCAACTGGGACCACGAAACTCAGAACTCCAACCATGGTGAAAATCACAGGATCATGGAGTACATATGTCAGAACTGGGTCTCCACAGTTGCTGAGGCCTGTGCAGTGGACGGCATGTCCAGAGGCTCATGGAGGACATGACAACCAGTTCATTGAGGCCTCGTTCACGACTCATCACTGTGAGGCAGCTTCTTTCTGAGCAGCTAACTTGTGGATTTGCAGTTATTTACACATTATCAGTTAGCAGTGTTGGTGAGCTTTTCTGTGGTTGGTATCAATTTTTGAATTTCACACCAGTGAGAGACTCTTGTCACTAGGGATGATAAATTGACTGCCCTCAAGTGTCTTTCCAAATGGAGCCTGACAGCACTTGTTGGACTTGACCAGCTCTTAAGACGTCCTTGCTGGTCGGGTGGGAACAGAGAAATCACAGACTGTTCAAAGCCCTGAGTGATGGAGAATGATGATGAGGGCTTGGCCTGCAGACAGAAGCCACCTATCTTGCAGCAAGATCTTGGTAAGAAATAGAGTTCCTCTGGGCCTCATCTAAAACTATGAGGGGCCAAGAGCTTAAAATGTGTGCATCCCACTTCTGGGGGCTCCTCCCAGGACTCCAGCTTCCTGCTGATCTAGATCCTTAGAAGTAGTAGTGCTGGCTCAAGTCATTGGCTCTTGCCATCATGGCTGAAGCCTGGACTGAGTTCCCTCTCTTAGTACAGGCATTTGGCAAGTAATCAGCAACTAGGAGCTCTCTTTCTCTCTAATCATGAATTCATGTAAAAATGAAGGAATGGGGCCTTGCACGGTAACCTAGTGGCTTAAGTCCTCACCTTGCATGTGCCAGGATCTCAGATGGGAGCTGGTTCATGTCCTGGCTGTTCCACTTCCCTTTCAGCTCCCTGCTTGTGGCCTGGGAAAGCAGTCGAGGATGGCCCAAAGCCTTGGGACCCTGTACTCACATGGGAGACTTAGAAGAAGCTCCTGGCTTCTGGCTTTGGATTGGCTCAGCTCTGGCTGTTGTGGCTACTTGAGGAGTGAACCAGTGGATGTAAAAATCTTCCTGTCTATCTCTCCTTGTATCTGTAAATCTGACTTTTCAATAAATAAATAAATAAACAAAACTTTTTTTTTTTTAAATGAAGGAATGATATTTAGGAGGTGGTGCTAGGAATTTATGGCAATGGAGAAACAAGTAAGAGTTGGGTAAGAAAGGGAGCTTACATTCCCTCCTCTGCACCTGGATACCTGCATATCATATTAGCTTTTATCATCTGAATTTTCCCAATATTTTATAATGGAAAATATCAAGCAAACAGAGGCAATTATCAACATTTGCCTTTATCAACTAGCTATACACCTTGCCATCCCACTGCTCACTTCTCAAACCCTCTGATGTTTGATGCATTTTAGGATAAGTTACAATATATATTGATAATGTATTTTGAAATTGGTTTATTAGTCTGCTTATAAAGAGAAACGTCCAAATGAAAGGGGCCTTGAGGTTATACCTGACTTCCTCTGACAAATACCTGATCAGTTACTACTTTGGTAAAATTTTTTTGTGTGTTTTCATTTGAAGAAAGGGGCAACAGGGAAAAAAAGAAAATCATCTAGAAATCCAATTTTGCAAAGCTTAGAGCTATATTTCCTCTTGTAGGGCAAAGAGATATCAGTATTTGAGTGAAAGCTATCCTACTCCTATAACCTAATCAAAGGTAAATGATGAGACAGGATGTCTCCCCATGGAATTAGAGACATTAGTCTGCCACACTGCATGTGAACCTGATTTCTCCTGGCAGCTTAGAGATAAGCACAATTATTGTCCCCATGTTGTCTATAAGGAGATACCAAGGTTTAGAAATTTGTCCAACATCACACAGCAAGATGATACTCAACTATTAAATGTATTTCCAATGAAAAAATAAATGAGCATTCCAGTGTTTATATTAATATGTAGGTGGATGCCTTTGGATTACACGATTTGCTCTCAGCTGCAGGGTTAATATTAACATAGTATTTGGAGGTTTGTAGCAATCTTCCAGGAAGGAGGTCTGTTAGGGACTTGGTGGAAAGCACAAAGAGTGGAGGCCACTAGCTTAAGCAAAATGGGAGTGGGAATTGTTGTAAGGAGTGGAGAGGCTGATGGCCCCTAAGAGGATCCCAACAAGAGAGCTACTAGAGCCTTGGCACCTCTTCTCTTCGTTGTCTTCCTCTTGGGACATCTGCTCTGTTCTTGGCTCAGGTTGATTTTCCTGTTCCTTTGGCCTACCTTAGAGAATGAACGCATCTTTGACTCCAAGTTGGCACTCACAGATTATAATCACAGTCAGAGTCTCAGTATTTTTTTTTCTTTTTTTAGTTCTCATTGATAACTCCAGGAACAAGAAAACTTCACTGGAATCAAACTGATCCAGTAAGCAATGCCTGGAGAAAAGGGTACTCCCCAAATTTACTGCCTGATGGGAATTCAGTCTCACAAACTGAGAGAAAGAGGAAACATCCAATAAGGTAACCTCCATGCAAAATACAAGATAGACATATGGATAAACATTGTATATACATATATTTTCATAAATGAACTGTAGAATGGAGACTAGCATACTGGGAAGTGAAGATACATTGCAGTACCCATCTCTAGTATAAAAGGAGGACTCCCAATTAAACTATTAAATATATCTTGACAATAGGACACTAGACTGTTTAAAATTGTCTATACCTACAATGGCATAATACACTTAGATAGCAGAACGTTGGACTTGGGACTGTTGCTGAAAGTCTATACTATTGTAATAATATGGGGGAAATGAGAGAGACTAAAGGGGTTAGGGGAGAATCCCTGTGCCTATGGAACTGTATCATTAAAGAGAAAGAAAAAGAGAAAGAAAAAAAGAGAGAAAGAAAAAAAAGGGGTCACTGGCTGATAAGTGGGCAGGCACCCCAAAAGATGAGCATTTAAAAGATTGATAGGATTAAAAGACAGCAGTCTGAAAGCTGGTGGACTCCCCTCTTCGCCACTCCACCTGCTGCTGGAGGCCTTTCCACTTGAAGTAATGACAGGTGGGCTCCAGAATGCTGCTAAAATTGGGATGGAGTAAGCCTGCTCAGGGTGGGGCTGATGGGATGATGTATAGGTTAAAGCGACTACCTCCAGTGCTATCATCCCATATGAATTTACTTCCAATATAGCTTCCTGCTAATAGTCTGGGAAAGCAGTGGGAGATGGCTCAAGTGCTTGGACCCCTGGCATCCACATGGGAGATCTGGAAGAAGCTCCTGGTTCCTGGTTTTGGTCTAGTCCAGCCCTAAATATTGTGGTCATCTGGGAGCAGATGGAACATTGCTTTTTCTGTCTTTCTGTAACTTTGCCTTTCAAATCAATCAATAAAAGAAAAATAAAATAAATCTAAAAATATTCTAAATCTATGAAATAAGAATTTGGCACTCAAATGAGTTTTCTGGGACTGCCTTAATGAAGTACCATCATCTGGGGAGCTTGAACAATAGAGGTTCATTATCTCACAACCCCAGAAGGTGTAAGGCTCAAGTCAAGATTCTAAAGACTGTGTCTTCAAATAGCTCACACTCTGAGGTTCTGGGTCTCAAATGTGAGAATTTTGAGAGGACCCAGTTCAGTCTGTCATAATGCCTCTCAGTCTCCCTCCAGCTTGAGTAGAGGCAAGAGGTCTGTTTGGCACACAGCTAGGTCATATCTGCATCAGCGCTGTATGCAGAGTGAGCACAGGATATGCTCCTTCTTTTTAAAAAAAGTTACTTATTTTTATTGGTGAGGCAGAGTTATCAAGAGACAGGGAGAGGTAGATCTTTCATCTGTTGATCCAATCCCCAAATGGCCACAGTGACTGCAGCTGAGTCCATCTGATGCCAGGAGTCAGGAGCTCCCTCGAGGTCTTCTATGTGGGTGCAGGGACCCAAAGACTTGAGCCATCCTCCGCTGCTTTCCCAGTCCATAAGCAGAGAGCTGGATCAGAAGTGGAGTGGCCAGGACTTGAACTGGCAGCCAAATAGGATGCTGATGCCAGAGGCAGAGGATTCACCTGTTGAATCACCATTCTGGCCCCGGATTTTGCTCTTTCCTGTGTTATGGGTGTGAAGGATCCGCGGCAGAGGCAAGGAGATTCACAAAGGCTGCAGAATGAATAGGGTGGAGATGATGGCAAAAGTGGGGGTCTTCTTGGTCCATCAGTTATTTGTCTCCACCTGGAAAGGTTGGGGAACAGTCTAAGCATGTGCCTTCCAACTGTGTGTTCATATGCTTGTGTGCATGCATGCATGTGTGATCCTTTTGCTTTGAGTGTTTTTTTAAGGTCTATTTATTTTTAATTGGAAAATCAGATTAACAGAGAGAAGGAGAGACAGACAGAAGATCTTCCATGCACTAGTTTATTCTCCAGATGGTTGCAATGGCCAGAGCTGAGATGATCTGAAGCCAGGAGCCAAGAGCTTCTTCTGGGTCTCCAAGTTGGGTGCAGGGTTCCAAGGCTTTGGGCCGTCCTCCAGGCCACAGGCAAGGAGCTGGAATGGAAGTGGAGCAGCTGAGACACGAACTGGTACCCACATGGTATCCTGGCTCATGCAAGGTAAGGATTTAGCCACTGAGTCATCAGGCCAGGCTCTGCTCTGAGTCTTTAGAGCAAAATGCCCAACTATTATTCTCAGAGCATCAAGTATTTGCAAATAAAAGCCTTGATTTTTACAAGTGTCTTTATCATGTTTTTTTTTCTTTTTTAGATTTATTTATTCTTTTTCAAAAGGCAGATTTACAAAGAGAAGGAGAGACAGAGAGCAAGATTTTCCTTCTTCTGGCCCATTCCCCAAGTGGCCACAATGATCAGAACTAAGTCTATCTGAAACCAGGAGTCAGGAGCTGCTTTCAGGTATCCCATGTGGGTACAGGGTCCCAAAGTCTTGAGCCATCCTCCACTGTTTTCCTAGGCCATAAACTGGGAGCTGGATTGGAAGTGAAGCAGCTAGGGCACAAAATGGAGTCCATGTGGGATGCCAGCACTTGCTGGTAGAGGATTGGCCTGTTGAGCCACCACCCAGCCCCTGTTCTGGGTTAAATTTTCCTGTCTAGCAGTCAAAGCTCAGCCTTTTAAATAAAGAGTCATCGAATGGAAAGAAGGTAATAAAAATAATATTTTGAGAGCTTCCACTGCTTTGCAAAGATGAACAGATGTAATGATGATGCATGTGTCTCAGATGGTGTTCGGGGAATAAGCAAGAAGCTGAAAGAGCAGGAACACAGCAGCCTTGGCACTCTCTGCTCACTTCTTTTACATGAAATTACATATAATTTCCATTAAGCCTTCCCTACACTCCCCATTGACTCCCTGAACTTCCTGATGTATGTAGGCAGGGTGATGCTGATTGTTTCGCTGTCTCTAAATGAAATTGTAATGAGAGAACCGGGTAAAAACTTATGTGGCTGATTGATCATAAGGAAACCCCTATTGACTTGACCCCTATTATTGATGTGGGGGTAGATGATTTCCCACACAAAGGAGGAAAAAACCCATTTTGTTCCTCTGGATAAAACAAAAATGCAGGCATTGTGCCTGGGTGTGGCCGCTGGATGGAATCTTGAGTGGCAAGGACGGCCCCAGCCCTGACTTCTGAGGGCAGGAGCCTGCGAAAGCCACACGTAGGAAGTGACAAGTGTTGTGAATGACAACGATGTGAGGAATTGTTGATTTTCCACCACCAAGTGGTAGATGTCAGCCTGGTAATCTTGTGAGTTTATTTTAATGAAATATAATTGGCTGTTTTTAAACTTGAAATGCAGGAAGACAGATCTGCCATCAGCTGTTCACTCCCTGAAAGCCTGTAACAGGCAGGCTGAAGATGGAAAGCTGAGGACTCAATTCGCATCTCCCATGTGGGTGACAGGGGCCCACTCACTGCCTCCCAGGATTTGTACTGACAGAAAGCTGGATTCAAACTTAGGCACTCCATATGAGACTATGGTACCTTTTATTCTTTTCTTCAAAGTTTTTTTTTTTTTAATTGGAAAGTCAGATTTACAGAGAGAAGGAGAGACAAAGATATTCCATCTGCTCTTTTATTCTTCAAGTGGCCACAAGAAGGCTGGTGCTGAGCTGATCCAAAGCCAGGAGCCAAGAGTTTCTTCCCAGTCTCCCATGTGGGTGCAGGGTCCCAAGGCTTTGGGCCATCCTCTACTCCTTTCCCAGGCCACAAGCAGGGAGCTGGATGGGAAGTGGAGCAGTTGGGACACTAACTGGTACCCATATAGGATCCTGGAGCTTGCAAGGTAAGGATTTAGCCACTGAGCCATTGTTCTGGGACCTGAGACTATGGCATCTTGACTGATACTTTTTTAAGGACTAAAGAAATTTTGTTTGTTTTTATTTGAAGGCACAGATTACAGAAAAAGGAGAGACACAGAGATAGGTCTTCTATCTGCCTATTCACAAACATGTCACAGTCCTGGTTCCTTAAATGACATCTTAACCATTGAGCTAAATACGTTCTTCACTGTTGGATTTTTTCTTTCCAATGGATGAACTTGTGTTATCCAAGTCTGGCTCTCTCACTTCTTTCATAAATAAATGTTTTTCTTTTGAAATATCTTTTTTTCCTGAAAGATTCTTCTTTTTTTTTTCTAAAAGATTTTTTTTTTTTATTGGACAGTCAGATATACAGAGAGTAGGAGAGAGAGAGAGGGGAAGATTTCTGTCCTATGGTTCACTTCCCAAGTGGCCACAACAGCTGAAGCTAAGCCAATCCAAAGCCAGGAGACAGAATCCTTTTCTGGGTCTCCCACAGGGGTGTATGGTCCCAAAACTTTGGGCTGTCCTCCACTGCTTTCCCAGGCCACAAGCAGGGAGCTGGATGGAAGTGGGGCCACTGGGGTTAGAACCGGCGCCCATATGGGATCCTGGCACATTCAAGGCGAGGACTTTAGCTGCTAGGCCATGATGCCAGACCCTTGAAGTATCTTTTGTCTCCTGACCCTTAGCCATTCTGGGGCCCACCTGACGGCAGATGCAGCTTTGTGGGTTCTGCATGAGATAAAGCTCAGGCTTGGAGTTGCATTTTCTTATTCTTTGAAGACATTCTCCTCCTCCCTATAGTCACCCATCATATGGGTTGTCCTCCTAGACCAGCCTACCTGTCCTTCTACCCTTCTGTGGCAGTAGGGTGGGACAGAGATTCTATGCTCTCTGGATGCTCTCTGGCCAGGTCAAGTTGTCCTCAAGAGGCAGGTTGCTCTAATAGTTAACAATCTGAACTGAATAGCAGTCAGTAGCATTCAGGAGTCACGACCTTCATCTCCCAAATACCTTGGGCACTGAAGTTGTATTGGCCCAAGGGCTCCCCCTTCCTGCCCGAGAAATGCAGATGGGTCCAGAAAGACAAAGGCTATGGGAGCCATCCCTGGGCAGCCCCTCACTTCCTGGGCTAAGAATGAACCTCCCTTCCTCCCACTGTGAGGGAAGCTGAGCTCTTCTTACTGGCGAAGCAGACTCAAGGTCACAAGCAGGTGGATGGCAGGTTCACGGCCAAGGCCTGGCAGGGCAGCTGACACTCTGATTTGGATCCTCTTCTTTCATTGGGGTAAGATTTGTGTCTACACAAGCTTAAGGGAGGGCTTGTGTCTGCCCTGAGCCAGCCGGAAGCAGCCGAGGTGTTTCCTTAACTAGCAGATGATGCTGTTCATAGCGAGCTTTGATATCATGTGTGCCAACCAGGGGTGGTGCTCAGGCCATTGGTGTCAGTGTTCCCGGAGGTGCCGGTGCTAGTCAGAGCCTAGGAGAGGCCAGCTGGACTCTGCAATGTAGCAGGGTCCCAGGAGCCTGGAGCAGACCAGACTCACGCCGAGGAATAACTGTCCCAGGGACAGACACACCATCCGACAGCCCTTCTCCAGGCTGCTGTAGCACTGGTTGGGGTCCAGGCTGCGTTCTCCATCAGCATGTGGGGATGTGCTCAATGGCTTGGCTGCAGTAAAAACACTTCATATCTCTTGTAGTAAGAAGTGCTGTAGGCTATGGCTGCCTAGAGGGAAAACAACCCAGAAAGACGTGGTGGCTGCATGGAAAGTCAGCCTCTTGAGAAACACCCATTGCTGTGCCAGTACTCAAACAGCAGCCACCTTACAGGACGAGGCCAGGATCTCCTATAAAGCTGCCAGGTGGGACCCTGGATTATTCATCCAGGATGCAGTGCCATCAGTCTCCTTGGCAGTGGTCAGGAGATGCTGCCTACACAGCAAGAAGCTCTGCTCCTGCCTGGTCCCTGCAGGCCATTGTTGCTTTGCTACTGCCACCGTGTGTGCTAAGTCCTGTGCCTGATAAATGTAGGCAAGAGATTACATTCATAGACCCAATTGCAGGCTGCATGGTAAATTATCAGGCTGGAGGTGTGGTCCCCCTTACATTCATACCTGGTACTTGCAGAAACCCAAGAAAGAAAGGTTATTAGAAGCAAACTGCTCTGGCTTGGCACAGCCATTTCTGCTGACAAGTGAGACATGCCCCCTTGAAGGGCATCTTTGTGCTGTGAGAGTGGTTTGTCAGCTCCTTTCAGCCCTAATAACCACATCAGCAACCACGTTGCCTTCATGCGTCCCTGACCTTTTGTCTCACACAGCATTTTCCCATGACATATGGTCTAGAGACACGAAGTAATCCTTCCTTCTCCTCCTATTGTTTTTCTTTCTGCAAATTTGTGCTGTGGGCATTCCAGAGAGTAGAGATGCAGCTTGGCACCACATTGGCAGAGACAACCAGGGAACAGCTAGAACCACCATGCTGCAGGTGACCAAGGCCCTAAGTGTGAATGTGCGGCTGTATGGAAGGAGGGAACAATGGCTCCCACAAGAGGGTGCCGGTGAGCCCTGAAGAAAGACCAGCAGTTTCACCAGGAAATACACCACAGAGGTGTTATTTCTTGCTCTGGGAACTGTGTAGCATTGCCAGGGCTTAGAGTAAGCAGGGGCAGAAGGGAGCTGGGCATGCAGAGGCAGGCAAGACGCCATCAGGAAAGTCTTGGAGGTGGTGCCAATGGGTGTGGCTCTTACTACCCAAGATCTGTGCAGAGGAGGGAGGGCTTGAGGGATGGGTGTGACTGCTGGGGACCTGAGCTGGAATAATGTGCAGCCAACCACCTGCAAGAAGACATCTGTTGAATCAGGCATGGATTTGAAGAAGAGATTTCTGTAAACTAAGTGCCTGTCCTGGATTGCTTCTCCTACTGCCCCCTCATACCCAGTCTGGAGAAAGATGTTGGTGCTGCGATAAATCTACTCAATGAAGCTAGAGAGGCGACAGGATCACTGGAATCTAGTCGCGAAATTCATTTGACAATAACATATTCCTACCTAGGGAAAACATAAAACTGGCCTTTAAATGACCTGCCATGCTTTGAATGTTCCTTCTGAAACTCATATGGAAGTCTAAGCTCCAAATTTGTATGTTGATTGTATTAGGAGTGGGAGGTCATAGAGTGGAGCTCCCGTGATGGCACTGGTGGCCTTATGGGAAGGGCAAGGGAGCCCTGAGCTGCCATGTGCTTGCTCTGTGTTGCCATGTGGTGCCCTCTACCACACGGTGCTACAGCAAGGCAGCCCTCACCAGAAGCTGCATAGACGCTGGAACTTTGTTCCTGGTTCTCCCAGGCTCTCATGGCACTGGGACCATCTGACCCACAGGCCACATAAGGCCCATGAAAGCATTCGATCTGACCTTGCTAAGGCATCCACAGGCTGAGCTTGAAACTCAGTAAATTTATTTAGTAGTCTATGTTTTAAGTGATGCTTTTGTATGGTCTGTGAATGATGTTATGAATATCCAACTGATACTTGGCAGACACAAGGTTCCTCATCCCTGCTGTAAAACCCTGATCCAAATAGCTTCCATTCTTTGAAAATTGTGTTTTGTTAGCAACAGAAAAGGACTAAGACACTATCCAAATAGAGAAGTAGAACAAAAACATATATAAAGGTAAGTAACATATTGAAGCACAAGAAATACAAAATTAGAGCCAGAGCAGGTGTTTGGCACTGTGGTTAAGTCGCCCCTCAGGACGCCCGTATCATACATTGAAGTAACTGGTCCGAGTCCTGACTCATCCATTTCCTCTCTAGCTTCCTGCCCATGGCACCCTGAATGACAGCAGATGTTCACTCAAGTACTTGGCTCGCTTCCACCCACGTGGGTGACACAGATTGAGTTCTGGCTTCCTGAGTTTGGCCTGGCCCTGCCTTGGCTGTCGTGAGAAATTGGGGAATAAACTAGTAGAAGAAAGATCTCTGATGGTCTCTCTTTCTCTTCCCTCTCTATGTCTCTGCCTTCAAAGCTAAAATGAGAATAAAGAAAAAAAATTCTATTTTTTTTTGTAAAGATTTATTTATTTTTATTGGAAAGTCAGATATACAGAGAGGAGGAGAAATGGAGAGGAAGATCTTCCATTCGATGGTTCATTCCCCAAGTGACCACAACGGCTGGAGCTGAGCCAATCCGAAGCCAGGAGCCAGGAAATTCCTCCAGGTCGCCCACATGGGTGCAGAGTCCCAAGGCTTTGGGTCATCCTCAACTGCTTTCCCAGGCCACAGGCAGGGAGCTGGATGAAGTGGGGCACCTGGGATTAGAACCGGCGCTCATAAGGGATCCCAGTGTGTGCGAGGCGAGGACTTTAGCCACTAGCCCACTGTGGCGGGCCCAAGAAAAAAAAGTTTAAAACAAAAACACAAATACACATAAAAATTTAACACTATGATGATTAAAGCAGTGATAATTTTAGCAATGAGACTTGGCATTATTCAGATAGCAAACTGGCAAAGACTTTAAAAGCCAAACATGTAAGTCTGAGAATTACTGGGAAAATCATGGTGAGGCAGATTCTCCCCCTGGTACTGCTACATATGGAAATTGGAAACTTTCCTAGAACACAGTTTGGGAAATTAAAAACAAAAGCCTTAAAAACATCTTGTTCTGTGATCTTACTTTCAGGAATCTATTTTAAAGGAGTAATAAATGAGGAACAAGCATTGATGCTGGAGAAATGCTACTGATGCTAATCTTGAAGAGGAGGCAGCTGGTCACATGACAGTACTGGCCCAGTGTGTTCAAGTATGGCACATGGGATAGGAGGGATCACTGTGCAACCATGGAAGTATATGCTGGGAGCCAGTGGTGTGGCTCAGTAGGTTAGGCCTCTGCCTGCGATGCTGGCATCCCACATGAGAGCGCCAGTTCAAGTCCTAACTGCTCCTGTTCTAACCCCGTCCTCTGCTAACAAGCCTGGGAAAGCAGCAAAAGATGATTCAGGTGCTTGGGACTCTGCCAGTCATGTGGGAGACTTGGTGGAGTTCCTGGCTACTGGCTCCTGGCTCCTGGATTTGTTGTGCTCATTTGGGGAATGAGCCAGTGGATGAAAGGATGTGTGTGTGTGTGTGTGTGTGTGTGTGTGTGTCCCTCTCTGTAATTCTGCTTTTTAAATAAGTTAAACTTTAAAGTTTAAAAAAAATGAAGTGTGTGTGGACTCAAAGTTTTGAAATAATGGAAAATGACCATGATGCCGGCTTATATAAGAAGGCCAGGGGCCCTTTTTAAGCTAGCAGAGATTAAAGCAGAAAATGAGCATGCGCCTAATTTTATGTTTTAAAATGTGTTTGCAGGCAAGCTGTCTTTGTAACCATGAGTTTTGCATCTGTTGATTTAACCAGCTGCAGATCAGGAACTACTCTGGCTGGGCATCTGCTCTAGTGGTTACACTGCCAGTGCAGTGACTGTGTCCCGTAACAGAGAACTAGACTTGAGTCTCTGTTTCTGATGACAGATTCCTGCTAATGTGCATGTTGAGAAGCAGTAGGGGATGGCTTCAGTGCTGGGGTCCTTGTCACTCATGAAGGAGACCGAGGTGGAAGGCATGTCTCCTGGCTTCAACCTGGTCCAGACCTGGCTGTTGCCCCTGTTCCTCCTACAGAAATGCACAGAAAAAAAAAATAATAAATGGAAAAATGTTTAAAATGTTCCACCTGAAATACGCATTTTTTAAAAGATTTATTTATTTTACTTGAAGGAGTTACAAAGAAGGAGAGGAAGAGACAGAGAGAGAGATCGAGAGAGAGCTTCTGTCTACTGGTTCACTCCCCAAATGGTCACAGTGGCCGGAGCTGGGCCTGTCTGGAGCTGGAAGTCAGGAGCTTCTTTCAGGTTTCCCATGTGGGGGCAAGAGCCCCAAGAATTTGGGCCATCCTCTGCTGCTTTTCCGGGTCAGAAACAAGTAGAAACAGAGCAGCTGGGACTTGAACTGGGACGCATATGGGATGCCACCATCAAAGATGTAGGATTAGTCTATACTACCACTGGTCCCTGTAATGTAAATTTTAAAAATCTTGTCGTTATTCCCTAAAAAAACATGATATAGTTACCACCTACACAGTTTGCACATTGTATTAGATGTCAAGAATAATCAGAGAACGATTTAAGGATATGGGAGGATGCTCGAAGATAATTTGCAAATACTACACCATTTAAAAAATTACTTTATGATAAAGTCCCTCCTCACATCTTTCCACGTTCAGTATGATGCTGACATTAGGTTTTTCTAAATTGATCTAATTGTATTGTAGAATGTTCCTTCTATGCCTATCTTGCTTAAAGTTTTTAGCATGAAACAGTATTAGGTGGAATAAAGAGCTAAAGAAGAAAAATCACCAGACGGGGTGAGTGAAGCCTCTGGAGGCCACCGGAGAACAAGAGCCACGCAGACAAGAAGAGACTACTGAAAACGTCCTAAGTTGCAGCCAGTAGCCCAAGAGGAAGGTGAGTGCAAGTGAACTAGGGAGAGGCACCCCAACACGCAGACAAAAGCCTAATGAATTTTGAGCCAGCACAAAGAGAACAGGAGCAGGCAGACTACCAGTGGGAGGCTCCCCAAAGAGACAACGGGAAGTAAAAAGCCTGTGTTATTTTGCTGCGGTCACTCCCGTTGTTGGTGGCTGAGCAACCTGGGCTTTCACTGTGGCTTACACTGGGATTTGTACAGCTGCTCCTGCCTCCGTCTCTGCCCCCTAGGGATCCAGTGTCTCCCGCTTGGGTGGTATCTCTCTGGGGTCTAGGACACAAATCCTCTAGGTGTGGGGTAGATTCTGTTCTTGATTGGTGAGTCCCTCCTTTTGCTGGCCCACTCCCCAGTAACTCCCTTCCTAATGACTCTTTCCCCAATGGCGTGGCCGCCCAGTCTTGGGGGTGGGGTTGGATTCCTGTGGGCTTCCACACTAGGGCCTCCCTTCACTAGTGTTTTGTGTTACGGCTTCACTCACCCTGTCTCGTGATTTTTCTTCTTTAGCTCTTTATTCCACCTAATTTTGTCTCCTAGTTCTCTGCATTCTTGGCTACCCCTGCCTACCCTGTTCGGCTATCTTGCCTCCTCCAATACTACACCATGTTATGTAAAAGGGGCTTGAATTTCTGTGCATCTACGTATCTGATGGCAGTCTTGAAACAAACCACCAAATCCAGCCAGATACTAAATCACCTACAGCTATCCCATTCTTAGGAAGTGAAGTATAATGGATGTGTAAGTTGTAGTCATCTTGCTTTGACAAATGTCACCTAAAAATAGCATTGTATAGGGGCACTACTAGGGTTGTTTTCAAAGTCTTGATAAGGACTTCAGCAGTGCAAGTATGCTATAAACTCACACTAGGAAATATATGCTGAACTGTGAAGATTTCATGTGTAGTGTAGAGACTCATACTTGTAGGGCCCAAGAGGTCTTGACTGTCAATGGTTTGTGTCTTTTGGAGGGTCAACTGAGAAGCAGGGACTGGGAATGATCTTCGAGCCAAACAAGGCCTGGTTTGGCTTGGCCTCTTGGAAAGCGAAACACCTGGGCTTGGCAGGCTAGTGGCTCAGTTGGCTAGATGGCTCAGTTGGCTAATCTTTTCCTTGCAAGTGCTGGGATCCCATATAGTACGTGCTGGTACTTACGCTGGCTGCTTCACTTTCTATCCAGTTCCCTGCTTAAGGCCTGGGAAAGCAGTAGAGGGTGGCCCAAAGCTTTGGGATTCTGCACCTGGGAGAGCTGAAAGAAGCTCCTGGCTCCAAATCAGTTCAGCTCCAGCCATTGCAGCCATTTGGGGAGTGAACCAACAGATGGAAAGTCTTTCTCTGTCTCCCCTTCTCTCTGTAGATCTGCCTTTCTAAAAAAAAAATAAATCTTAAACAAACAAACAAACAAAAAACAAAGAAAATGAAACATTGCTTACTGCTTCTGGAGACTTGCTCCAGGGCACATGCTCAGGATCAGCTACTGGGGCCCCAAGATTCCAAGATGGAGCTACAGTTGAGAAGGGATCCACATTTGCCTGCCTGAGCACAACCGGCATTGTTAGGGAGACAGAAGCAGCAGCAGGTGTGTTCAGGGAACTTCGTGAAATGTGAAAGCCCATGTTCCTAAGCTCCAGCTAGAGACAAGAACCCCATGGGATTCTTAAGTTGGTGATGGAGAAGGAGGCAAGACTCAGGAGCTGCGTGTTCGTACAGTCTTGTGGTGGGTTTGGGAGCCCAACTCCTTTAGCGGATGAGCAGGATGTAAGGTATAGTTGTGGTGGAGGACAGGTTGAAGGTGGATGTGGGGTCTGCCTGAGAGACCAAAGCCCCTCAGCCCACCCCTTTGCTGTGTAATGCAGTGTCTGGCCTGCCTGCAGGAGAGCACTCTTAGGCCCTTCTCTAGAAATCAACACACTTAGCTCCAATTGGTAGGTGATCCTGAATCTTCTGTCTGTTGTCCCCGGACTGTGGTAGCATATGTACCACCTTATCCCAAAGCCTGACACTTCCCTACCCACCCCTGCCCCCGCACCAAGTCCCATCCCACATCACTCCTCAGGCAAGGAGAGGGAACAAGGATGCTTTGAGAGCAAAGGGTGGCCTCCTGTCCCCTTGTGGTGGTGGTGGGGGTGTTCCAGCAGACGATTGAGGCTGACTGTCCCCTCTCTCCTACTCTGCTCTGGTCCTCTATGTCCTTGCTTGCAAGCAAGAAGCCTGAAATAGCATCTGGCTCTGCTGCCCAGCTGCTGCTATGCCCTGGCCCTCCAGCCCCAGGCCGGGACTTACACACCTGCTGAGCAGCAAGTACAATGTCCCTGGGGATGAGGGTGATGGAGGAGCACTGACAAGGACACTGCTGTCCCGGCATTGTGCAGCTGAAGTCAGTGCTTGATGCGACCTTGCACTGAATCCTGCAGACTGCTGAGTCTATGGCTCAGCATTCCAGATGCCTTAGATGTCAGCTTGGGCCGTGTTTCATGGCCTGGATGAACTGTATCTGCCTGGGTCTGGGGAAAATATCCCCAGGCAAGGATACTTATTCTCAAAATCCTTTCTTTCCCACTCTCTCTCCGGAAAAATCCTACTTCTTATTTTTTGGGAGAAGCTGGATTGCAATCTCACTTCACGGCCAAGACAAGATGCTGCTCTTGAATGCTCAGCAAGGCATCTTGGGAGTACCAGGCTGGAGACAGTTACATCAGAAGGCAGAAGAACATTTCCACTTTCTCAGTAAATTGGGTCACCAGACTCTTTGGGAACCAAGTCTTATGTTCTTTTCAGCATCTTGATTCTCTACCCTCTTCCTAAATTTAGCTCCCCAACCTCTAAGCAATTTTCAGGTTATGTGTAGGTTGAGCCACTGTTTTCATAAAAATCCACATTTAAGTCCCAAAGGAAATTAATCTGAAAACCCTTGATCCTGTAACATGCTTGGTTTGAGGCTTTCATTTCATGCAAACTGACTGCTGAGAAAGAAATTCAGTCATTCTCTTCTTCCTCTCCTCTATTGTCTATGCCCTTCTCAAGCTCAGGAGTGCCCCAAGCCTCCTGGAAGTGTGTGCTATTTATAAACTGGACACTGGCTGTAGCAAGTGCGCCTTCCTGAAGAGGCTTGGGGAGGAGGAGACATCGCCTGCTCTGAATCTGGCCATGATATCATGCACCTGCTAACCTGCCATGCCTGGCTGCCCAGGTGATGCCAGCTGAGCCCTTAGGGATCCTGTGGGAAAGTTCAGTCCCTGAGGACCCTAGCTGGTAGGTTTGGGAATGTCTGGACCTGTAACATATGCTGTTCTTGGAGAAGGAACAGGCATTGGATTTTCTGTCAATCTGTGCCCCTCATGACATTTCCTCATTGTCTCACCATCCTTCCAAAGTGTTCTTTCAGGAAACAGCCCCGTTCAGGGCAGAGTGAGATGTTCTAACTGAGTTGCAAGCTCTAGACCCAGATGATCGAGACCAGGGCATTCTGAAGATGTTCCTTGCTCTTAACATAACAGGTGAGGCTCTTGTGGTACTTAAGACATCCTGGGCAATGGTAGAAGTCCCCAAAAGACTGGAGTCAGACAGGCAGTTTGTTTTCATCTTTTAGAAAGATTATTGTTTTTATTTGAATGACCATTGTACAGAGACAGAGGGAGACATATAGAGATAGATGATAGATAGATAGATAGATAGATAGATAGATAGATAGACCTTTCATCTGCTTGTTCACTCCACAATGATAACAATAGCCAGTCAAAAACCAGAAAACTGGAGTTTCTTCCAGGCCTTCTGCATGAGTTCAGGAAATCAAGGATTTGGGCCATCCTCAGCGGCTTTCTGAGGCACATTAACAGGAATCTGGATATGAAATAGAGCAGTCAGGACTCAAAACAGCATTCCTATGGGATACTGTCATTGAAGGCAGAGGCCTAATCTGCTATGGCATAATGCCAGACTTCAAACTCAACTCATAAGCTGGCCAGCCTGGAATGAGCACCAAGTGAAATACGAACCAGGCTGAGTACCAGGCTTGTGCTCAAATTTTTAACTATGGGGAAAACATCCAGGAAATCCATGTGAATAAGAGCTGAGGGTCAGACAGTATGGTGTGATTGCTTACAAATTGCCCACAACTCAGCACCGTCTTCCTCTAGTAGCGATGTTGAGATCATGTCTTAATGCAAGACTGTGGGTTTTCAGTTAGTTCCTGCCACATTCCACTTCAGTTCTGGAATCTGCATCGTAAGATCCAGGAAGAGAGACAAAAGAGGCTCTTGAGGAGGTGACCAGAGTAGTGAGGTGCCTTGGAGCTGTTGTGTAAAGAAATTGTGTCATGTTTGAAATATGAATGTTCTTTGTTTTCTGATTTAAAACTGACAAAACGCACATTATAAAAAAATTGGGGGAAGAACTAATGAGCATTAATGGAGAAAACACCCCTATTGCCTTCAGGTTTTGGGGCTCGGGATGATGAGGCTGGGGTGGTGCGATGGTGAAGTGCATGTGTGCCCAGGGCTTGGGGTTTCTCACTCAGCCTCTGAAATACCAGAATGAAGGGCTTACACAGTGGTCCTGCAGGCCGCTTCTAATGCTGAAAACAAGTGACCTCCATGACTGTCTCCAGATGGCTGAGGAGCTCCAGTGTTCTCAGAGAAGGATGGATGATACTGCTTCAGATTCCAGATGATGAGGCCAGACTCGAGCGAGTAACATTAAGGTAAGTTGAGAAAACTTTGCTTTCTACATGTGAAAATAGAGAGCTTCTTGCCGAGTGCTGAGCATTTCCTGTGGGTAGAGAGGGTCACCTGTTGGTTTCAGCTCAGCCAGGAAGAGATCTCTAAAACCTCCTCTAAGTTGCATGAATCCCAGACCATGCAAGAGCCTCATTAATTCATTAAGAAGCTACCTCTATTAATAAGGGAGATTCTTGCTGGCCAAAAATATTGAAATAATTTCTTACTCTGTATTTTAAGATTCTTAAACATAAACAAGGTAAAAGATCAAATACTGAGTTTTTTTCAAAATGAGAGCCCAGTGAATTAAGACCACTGCTTTGTCCCTGTGAGTTCCTGGTCCTGTTGCAAATGAACACCTAAGAAAAGATTGCTATTTTTATGACACTTCCTTGCCTAGTGATGTCTCCCCATGAAAGCCTGATTACGCTCATTAATCAAGCATATTCTTAGCTGTGTCCAGGTGCATTTTAAGCTGAATTATACATTATACTCACAGAAAAATATAGATCTTCATAAATACTGTAATTTTTAAAATTAATGATGTTTTTCATCCTGCTGGTCTTCCAACTCCTTCTTTTCTGCTTTTAACTGTCCATTGTGATGAAGGATTCCCAATGTGTTTTAATACCCACTATGATTTTTTTAAAGAGATTTATGTATTTATTCGAAGGGAAAAGCAACAAAGAGAGGGAGAGAAGGGGAGAGATGGAAGGAAGGAGGAAGAGAGAGAGGGAGAGATACAGAGGAATTTCCATCTGCTCGTTCACTCCACAATAGCCAAGGCTGGGCCAGGTCCAGAGCTAGGATCCAGAAATTACATTCTAGCTTTCCACATGGAAAGTACTTGAGCCGTTTTCTGCTGGTTTCCCAAGCACATTAGTAGGAAGCAGAATTGTCCATGAAGCAACTGACATTTTTTTAAGAGATGTATTTTATATATTTGGAAAATAGAGTTATATAGAGAGAGTGAAGACTCCCACACTATAGTTCACTCACCAAAAGGCTTTGATGGCCAGGACTGGACCAGGCTGAAGCCAGGAGCCTGAAGCTTCTTCTGAGTTTCCCACATGGATGCAGAGGCCCAAGCACTTGCAACATTTTCCCCAGGTACATTAGCAGGGAACTGAATTGGAAGTGGAGCAACTAGGACTTAAACCAGCATCTATAAGAGATGCCAGAGCTGCAGGCTGAGGCTTAAGTTGCTTCGGTACAACACTGGCCCCATCAGGTGGCATTCTAATATGGGTTGCTGATGTCGCAGGAGGCAGCTTCATCTACTGCATCACACCAGCCCCTTTGCTATGATTTTAGCACAACGGTGATTGGTGCTGGAAATGCTGGTGCTCCTGCAGGGCTAGAGATGACAAACTTGGAGATGGAGTTCAGGTACAGCACTTGTACTGGGCAATAGTGCTTGGCCACTGTTCTCGCCTGCCTCAAAGATCTCATAGTCTGGTAGGGAGAGGTGGACAACTAGGATCCCAAAGTAAGTTCCCAAAGGCAATGTGGTTCAAAAAAGTGTCTGCTTTGGGGCCAGTGTTTTCGTGTAGCAAGTTAATCCTTCACATGCAACATCGACATCCCAGCTGTTCCAGCTGCTCCACTTCCAATCCAGCTCTCTGTGACCACATGGGGTACTTGAAAGGAGGTTCTGGCTCCTGGCTTCAGATCAGCCCAACTCTGGCTGTTGTAGCCATTTGGGAAGTGAATCAGTGGATGGACGATCTCTCTGTCTCTTCCTCTCTTTGTGACTCTACGTTTTAAATAAATAAACAAATGTAAGTATGTTTCCTAGGAGAGGTGGTCCCATGAGCATTTGGAGGACTGTGTGCCTGAACTGAGTTTAAAGACAGGTCAGAGTTTGCCCACCTGACAGCAGGAGGAGGAGGCTCAAATTGCAGCCTTACACTCAGACATTTGCAGATAGGTGAGGACATTGGTGGGGGCCCTTGGCCAAAAGGGTGCTCAGTGAATCCCAGGTGCTCCCCATCATTTTCTTTTACACTTGGGTTGAACTCATGTGGCTAAATCTGAAAGTGATGTGTATCACTTCCTGGTCACAGGTGTTCAGACTTGCTGTGTCTCTCCTATCCTTCCTACTATGGTTGAACTGTGTTCCCCAAAAGATCGTGTGTTGGGAGCTTAATCCCCAGGATTGTATGTGTCAGTGTTTCGAGGTAGGGACTTTGCAGGTAATTAGGATTCAATGAGGATGGAGGCCCTTTCTGGCTTTTCAGAAAGAGAATGAGAAACCTGTGTTGGCGCACTTGTTCTGTCCCACTTGTGCTAAGTCATGCAATAAATAGGCCCTCATCACGTGTCCAGGACCTATAGATTTCCCAGACTCCAGAATTGTGAGTTAAAGAGAATTCAAGGGAGCGAGATGGCTGAGCAGGATAGAAAGGTGTGGCTCTGTGTGGAGGGAGTAGTGGGAGGAAAGCGGGTGCTCTGCAGAGCAGGAGAAAGAAAACCATCACAGTAACTAAGGGGAATTCACAGGGGCCTGTGGAGGGAGCTGGGGGGGTGGGGAAGAAAAACTGCTGTAAATGTCCCAGGTTACAGTTTGCAACTCAAGAGGAGGGTGAGCAAAGAGCAAGCCATGTGAAAGCAGCCCAACCCACCACCAGTAGCCCTGTGGATTCTTTTTTTCTTTTAAGATTTATTATTATTGGAAAGCCGGATGTACAGAGAGGAGGAGAGACAGAGAGGAAGATCTTCCATCCGATGATTCACTCCCAAAGTGAGCCGCAACGGCCAGTGCATGCTGATCCGAAGCCGGGAACCAGGAGCCTCTTCCAGGTCTCCCACACTGGTGCAGGGTCCCAAAGCTGTCCTCAACTGCCTTCCCAGGCCACAAGCAGGGAGCTGAATGGGAAGTGGAGCTGCTGGGATTAAAACCGGTGCCCATATGGGATCCGGGGCTTTCAAGGGGAGGACTTTAGCCACTAGGCCACGCTGCCGGGCCCGCCCTGTGGATTTTGAATCAACACAAAGGGAGACTGATCAGGCAGAATCCTGGGGGAGTCTCCCAGAGAGGAAGCGTGTGGCAAAAAGCCACAGGAGTGAAATACTGTCTCCAAACCCCTGTAAAGGGAGGCAAACTGAGTGGAATTGCACAGACTGCTACATGCCCCTACAATGGCACAACCACGCCATTGGAGAGCAAGCCACTGGGGAGTGAAGCAGCAAGGGACGGACCCCAGAAATGGAAATAGAATCTACTCCACTCCTAGGAGGTTCAATACTACCCCTCCCTGAGAGATGCCAGGGACACATGAATGGGGGATGTGGAAACTTAGAGGGACAGCGATTGGAACTGGATCAGTTACACGGATTCTGATAAGTAAGCCAGAACTAGAGGTCCAACCTGTTCACATAGACAGATATGAGGACCCTATTGTACAGATTCTGATGCCTTGGAACACAAGCAGCATGGGAGGAGGAGAGTGAAGGCAGCCTAGGTATCAATGAGCAGGCCAAGCAAGCACACGGAGCAGTCAGCATGAGCAGTCCATGTGCATGCTTGAGTAGCACGAGCACCACGGGAAGGAATCAGAGAGCGGAGAGTGTGGGTGGGTTGAGGAGAGGTTCGGTGGTGGCTGTGGGAAAGTTGGGAAGGAGCAAAGTCACTGGCTTGTGTGTGGCTTCACAGCACCAAGAGTCACAAGTGGGGCACGACAGAGTGAAATACACATAATCAGGTGTGCAGCTCTGTGGTTCCACAAGTGCTCTGGCGCCTGCCTTAGTGTCTGTCCCAACATCTGCAGTGTCAGGAGGACAGCAGCCCCGCAGGGTGCTCAGTGCCCTAGAAGGCCTTGATGCGTGGTAAGGGGCTTTGCCACTGGGCAGCCATAAGAAGGAAAGTCTGCTTTGAAGTCCAGAGAATTCCACAACGCACCCCACAAAAATAGAAGTGGGACAATCCCTTGTTACTATTTTCTTTTTTTTTAAAACTTCTTTTTATTATTTTCATTATCATTTTATGATACAGTTCCATAAACCCTGGGATTTTCTTTCCACCCTCTCCAAATCCCCTCCTACCCCTACTGAGTTCCCCTATATCATTACCATGGTATAGTTCTTCATAGACAGTCATATGTTCATCATTGAGGGCATGGACGATGGCAGGCAGTCTAGCATTCCATTGTTAAGATACAGTAAACAGTTTCATTGGGAGTCCATCTTTGTCTGGAAGTAGAGATGCATACTGCATTGTCTCCTCACATTGGATATGATCGTCTCTATTACACAGTTACTACACATCCCCTTAAATGAAAAGCCACAATACAAAATCGACAACAGGAAAAAAATAGAAATTTTTAACACATGAAGCTAAATAACATGCTCCTGAATGACTAATGTGTCACTGAAGCAATAAAACAAAAATCAAGAAACTTCTTGAAGAAAATGATGCTACTGTATTATCTGTGAGTCAGTGAAAAACTTAATGAGAAGGGGTTTTAAAGAGATGACACCAGGGCCCGGTTGCGTGGCCTAGCAGCTAAAGTCCTCGCCTTGAAAGCCCCGGATCCCATATGGGCACCGGTTCTAATCCCAGCAGCTCCACTTCCCATCCAGCTCCCTGCTTGTGGCCTGGGAAAGCAGTCAAGGACGGCCCAGTGCATTGGGACCCTGCACCCGCGTGGGAGACCCGGAAGAGGTTCCAGGTTCCCGGCTTCGGATCTGCACGCATCGGCCCGTTGCGGCTCACTTGGGGAGTGTACATCGGATGGAAGATCTTCCTCTCTGTCTCTCCTCCTCTGTGTATATCTGGCTGTAATAAAATGAATAAATCTTTTAAAAAAAAAAAGAGATGACACTAAATTAAAAAAATCAAAACCCATGAGATAAAGTTTCCGCTGATCTTTGTTGGTGAAATGTCTCCTGTAGGCAACAGATAGAAGGGTTTTGGTTTTTAATCCAGTCTACTAATCTATGACGTTTGATTGATGAGTTTAAGCTGTTTACATTTAGAGTTTAATATGTATGGGTGGTACTTTGGTCCTGTCGTTTTAGGAATGGATTGTTCATTGGTTTAGGCTTCTGTTATTTTACTGGGATGTTCTTCTCATTTGTCTTTGGTATTGGTTGGTGCTATTCCTCTTTGTCTGTCAAGAGAACATCTTGAAGTATCATTTGTAGGGCAGGTTTGAAAGAGGCAAATTCTTTTAACTTTTCTTTACTGTGGAAGAATTTTATTTCATTTTCCAAGACAAAGGAAAGCTTTGCTGGGTACATTATCCTGGACCAAAAGTTTTTTTCTTTTAGAATCTTGAATATGTCACTCATTCTCTTCTTGCCTGTAGAGTTCCCAGTGAGAGATCTCCTGTGAGTTTAATTGGCATTTCTTTATATGTCAGTTGATTTTTTTCACGTGCACATTTAAGGATCTTTTCCTTATGTTCAACTGAAGAGAGCTTGATGGTCATGTGTCATGGTGAAAATTGCTTTTGGTCAAGCCTGTTGTGAGTTCTATGTGTCTCCTGGGTGTTGTTTCCCAATTCTTTCTCCAGATTAGAGAAATTTTTCTTTATTTCTTTTTAATTTTTATTTATTTTATTTTAATTATTTATTTTCTTAAAAATAATGTTTATTTCTTTTTATGGGGGAGTGGATCTACAGAGAGAAGGAGAGACCAAAAGATCTTCAATCTGCTGGTTCACTCACCAAGTGGGTGAATTGGCCAGAGCTGAGCTAATGTGAAGCTAGGAGCCAGGAACCTCTTGCAGTTCTCCCATGTGGATGCAGGGTCCCAATCTTTTGGGCCTTCCTCTACTGTTTTCTCAGGCAACAAGAGGGAGCTAGAAGGGAAGTGGAGCAGCTGGGATGTGAATCGGTGCCCATATGGAATCCTGGCTTGTGCAAGGTGAGGATTTAGCCACTAGGCTATTGTACAGGGCTGTACTTTTTTTCATAAAAACATGGAACCTTCTCCAGAATTGATCACATTATATAACATTAAACAAGTCTCAACAAACTTAAAAAAAAAACATTAAAACTATCCCATGCATCTTCGCAGACCCATCTCAGAGTGAAATTGAAGAGTAGTAAGTCAAAATACTCCAGAAAATATGCAAATATTTCGAAGCTGAACAACATGACTGAAAAAACAATGGATTAGAGAATAAATTAAAAAAATTAATGACACAAATGAAGACATCAACATAGCATATCAAACCTGGGGGATGCCACCCAGACAGTGCTAAGAGGCAAATTTATTGTAATCAGCGCTTGCTAGAAAGGAACCAGGAAGGCGAGCTAACCATACATCTAAAGGAGTTAAGAAAACAACAGCAAAATAAGCCCAAGATTAACGGGGAAAAAAGAGCTAATTAAAATAAAAAGAGGAAATAAACCAAATAGTGACAAAAGAGCACATAGCACCAATGAATCAAAGAGCTGTGGGCTGTTTTGTTTTTTTTTAGATTTATTTATTTTCTTATTGGAAAGTCAGATTTACAGAGAGAAGGAGATACAGAGAGAAAGATCTTCCATTCCCTGGTTCACTCCCAAGTGGGTACAAGGCTGGAGTTAAGCCGATTCAAAGCCAGGAGCCTGGAGCCTCCTCTGGGTCTCCCATGCAGGTGCAGGGTCCCAAAGCTTTGGGCCGTCCTCTGCTGCTTTCCCAGGCCACAGGGCGGGAGCTGGATGGGAAGTGGGGTTGCTGGGACGTAAACCAGTACCCAATGGGATGTCAGTGGCATGTGCAAGGTGAGGATTTAGCTACTAGGCTACTGCACCAGGCCCAGAGCTGGTTCTTTGAGAAAATAAACAAAATATATTCTTACTAGCCCAACTGATTTTAAAAAAGGAAAAAAGAGACAGGAATCAATAGAATCAGAGACAAAAAAGGAAACATTACAATGGATACCTCGTACACACAGAATAATCTGGAACTATTGCAAACAACTGTATTAACAAATCAGAAGGCCTTCAAAAACCAAAACTGAATCATGAGATAATACAAGCTGTGAATAAACCTATAACCATGATGGAGATCGAATCAGTAATGAAATCCCTCCCAACAAAGGAAAACCCAGGATCAGATGAGTTCACTGCTGAATTGTACAAAGATCATTCTAAGAAGTGATCCCAATTCTCCACAATCTAGTCAAAACAATAGAGAGGTAAAGCTTCCAAACTCCTTGAAGCCAACATCATCTTTATGCCAAAGCCAGATAGAGACAACAGAGGAAGAGAACTACAGACTGACATCTCTGATGAAGACAGATGCTAAAATCTTCAACAAAATACTAACCACCAGTATACAGCCATGTATCAGACAATCAGCAGTGTATCAGACCTGGACCAGGTGGGATTTACCCATGGCATTCAGGAATGGTTTGTTTAACATATGCATATCAATTAACATAATATATCACATTAAAAAAGGGAAGAATAAATTTCAATAGATGCAGAGAATGCATTTGTTAAAAACCAACATGACTTCATGCTAAAGATCCTAAGCAAGACAGGCATAGCAGGAACATTCTATAACACAATTGAAGAAATTTACAAAAAACCCAGTGCCAGCGTCATACTGAACGGAGAAAGATTGGAAGCTTTCTCATTAAAAGGTGGACTGAGACAGGGACGTCTCATTACTGCTATACAACATAGTACCACCTCACTAGAGGTGTTAGGCAAGAGGAATTAAAGGAATTTAAATTGAAACAAGGAATCAGAATTACCCATTTGCAGACAGCAGAACCAAAAGACTCAATCAAAAGACTATTAGAATTGATAAGAGGATTTGGCACAGTATCTTGTTGGCCGCATATATTTAACAGTTTCATTGGAGGTCCTTCTTTATGCAGGAGTAGGGATGCACACTACAGCTATTATTTGTTTCTTGGTACTCTGGTCTCCATTAACACTGTTCATTTATGAGTGTACAAGTATATATATATATATATTTTTTACCTATGTATCTTTTTGTTGTGTATTTTGCATGAAAGTTGTATTATATCAGAGAGAACATATGATATTTGTCCTTTTGGCTTATTTGACTCAGCCTAAAGGTCTCCATTGGGACGATTTTGTTGTAAATGGCAAACTTTCATTCTTTTTAATGGCTGAATAGAGTATATATACCACAGTTTCTTTATCCAGTCCTCTTTTGATGGGCATTTAGGTTGCTTCCATATATTTGCTGGTTTTTATTTGTATTTTCTTTATTGCTAGGGAGCCTAAGCATTTTTTCATATGTCTGTTAGCCATTTGCAACGGAATGCTGTTCTTTTGAAAAATTTCTACTCATTTCCTTTGCCCATTTCGTAACTGGTTTGTGTCTTTTGCTGCTGTTGTATTTCCAGAGCTCTTTGTAAATCTTGGATACCAGTCTCCTATCTGTTGGGTAGTATGCAAAGATTTTCTTCCATTGTGTTGGCTGCCTCTTTGCTATTGTCGATTGTGCTACTATGAATATAGGGATGCAGGGTGCTTCCTTGCATGTAGGTTTCACTTCCTTTGGATATATTCCTGGGAGTGGGATTGCTGAGCCATAATGGTTTATCAATTTTCAGTTGTTTGACTACTCTCCATACTGACTTCCGTAGTGGTTGCACAAGTCTGTAATACCTACATCCTCACCAGCAGGTGTTATTAGAAAATTTGTGTATGGGCCCAGCATGGTGGCCTAGCACCAAAAGTCCTTGCCTTGAAAGCACCAGGATCCCATATGGGCACCAGTTCTAATCCCGGTGGCCCTGCTTCCCATCCAACTCCCTGCTTGTGGCCTGGGAAAGTAGTCTAGGATGGCCCAAAGCCTTGGGATCTTGCACCTGTGTGAGAGACCTGGAGGAAGCTCCTGGCTCCTGGCTTCAGATTGACACACAGCAATGGCCGTTGCGGTCACTTAGGGAGTGAATCATCAGATGGAAGATTTTCCTCTCCATCTTTCCTCCTCTCTGTATATCTGACTTTGCAATAAAAATAAATAAATCTTTAAAAAAAATAAAATTTGTGTATGTAGACCATTCTCACTGGAGTTAAGTGGAACCTCAGTGTGGGAGGGAGGAAGGAGAGGGATAGGAGGGAAACCACATACTCATAAAACTGCCTAATGGGGACCTGGGGCCCAGAGCATTAGCCTAGTGGCTAAATCCTTACGTTACATACGCCAGGATCCCATATGGGCTCTGGTTCATGTCTCGGCTGCCCCACTTCCATCCCAGCTCCCTGCTTGTGGCCTGGAAAAGCAGCAGAGGACGGTTCAAAAGCTCGGGACCTTGCACCCATGTGGGAGACCTGGAAGAGGTTCCTGGCTTCTAGCTTCAGATTGGCTCAGCCCTGGCTGTTGCAGCCATTTTGGGGGTGAACTAGCAGATGGAAGATCTTTCTCTCTGAGTCTCCTCCTCTCAGTAAATATGCCTTTCCAAAAAAAAGCATTTTTTTAAAATTTAAAAACTGTATAATGGAAGACGATAATAATGAATTATTAAAAAATAAACACACCTCTTCTAAGACTCACTACTTGCGTCTGTGAGAGTCCAGTGGTCCCTTACCCAGGGCACCTTAAACAGTGCACCATATATAGTTAATGGTCAGTAGGTTTTCTCTTACCCATTGTCATGGCTCTTTAGGAGAAAGCAGTTTGCATTTAATTGATACCTACAATTAGAACAATTCCAACATAAAATTAAAGCAATTCATTGATAGGGAAAATGTATTTTGCAGATGAACTTTTCACTTATTATAAAATTATGAATCATAGCATTTTAGAATTATAAAATTTTAAAATATTGAGTATGGAAAATCTGAGTGCATAAATGAGGTTTGGATTAGGAGATGTAAACATTTTATTCCTAGATGTTTAAGGATTCCCATCATGAAATCATACAGGAGTGTGTGTGTGTGTGTGTGTGTGTGTGCTTACAGATGGGTACCTAGGTGATCTAAAAAAATCTGCTTAATGAGATGAAAACTAAGTTGTTTACATTGATTCTTTTGCAAAAAATGTAATCTGTTACCAAAAAAAGTAAAAAGAAAGAAAACCGGTTCCTTACAAACTACCAGTCTGTGATGTGTAACTATAGCAACAGACAGCTAGCTCCCTTCCCTTGCTTCTGTTTGCAAACACAGAGAGTCTTATTAGGAGGCCCTGGGACAAGGGGGATCTTGGACCCTGGGACAATGGGGATCTTAGACCCTGCGACAACAGGGATCTTAAACCCTGGGACAAGGGGGATCCTGGACTCTGGATTCCTGGCATGGAGGAGAGCTCCTTCTTTGAATTTCCTTTCCTTTTTTTAATTTATCATTTTTATTTGAGCATTAGTAGACTCCATACTTTGAGTCCAGATCCTTCTTGGACTGGTGTTAGGTGGAAAGGGCCTCTAATGCTCGGAAGCAGTACTGATACGCAGCTCTCTGTCAGCCATGATCGCAAGGGAATGTGACCAACTGCCTACAGTGTCCTGTGCAGCCTAGTCAGGACGTGCAGTAGGAGAGACACATTATGTGCATTTTTCCTTTATGACATTTCAGCTCAGTGGTTTTAGAGAGACATAACCTCATCATAAACAGAACCCGTGGTATACGCTGTTGAAGCCCCCAGTGTGTGTCAGCTAGTTGAAATCTCATGACAACCTGATGAGGTAGTTATCCTCACTCTTCCTGTTCTTCAGCCTTGAAAACTGAAAGGCAGGTGGCAGTCAGAATCGCACTAGAAGTGGGTGGGGAAGCTTAGCTCAGCTCTGTCTTTCTGAAGAGTGTTTGCTGCTAGATGCTGAGTGACTAGACTGGTCTAATTTAGTAGCCCACCGAAGCTCTGCCAACAAGCGCCTTCCACTTGGAATCTGGAGAAGCAGCCAATTATGTTTCTGGTCGTTTGAAGTTTGAAGAAGAGTTTTTCTTTATCCTGAAGTGAAAGCTGCCTCCTAGTTCTCCAATAAATACTTCATGAATTCAACCATCACTGTCTTGCTGCATTGGAACCACTCTATTATGTATGTATGTTTCCATTTTCGGAAGACAAAGGATCTGTGCAAGAAAAGCAAGGAGATCATGAACTGCTTCCAACTAGCTTTGCATTTAGAGAGAATAGTTACACACCAGTGATGAATGTTATAAAACAGTGTGCCCCAGTACCAGGGCAAGAAGTAAAGTTAGTTGGCCACTGCTTCTAGGATTTGTAGCTTCTCTGGGGCTTTATTCTTAATGCTATTTTAACATTCTGTAGATGTAAGTTATAAATTATATATTAAAACTTTTTTTTTACTGTGAATCATGGACAAATAGTGTTTTCCTGAGTCATCTTAGGGCATTAAATCAATTGGGTCTTCCAAAGTCTGTATTTTTTGCATGTAAATAAGTAAAATGAAGAAGCATATTCTGACTTCAGCTGTGTTAAGTGTAAGAGCTTGGGAAAATTATTTACCTTTCCTGGGAACTTTTTTTTAAAGATGTACTTACTTATTTGAATGGTGCAATTACAGAGATGAGGAGAGAGGGAGAGAAAGAGACGCTCCTCCACCCAATGGTTCCCCCAAATGGCTGTAACAGCCAACCAGGATCCAGGAGCTTCTTCCAGGTCTTTCATAGGGGTTCAGGGAACGAGCACTTGGGTCATCATTTCCAGGGGCATTAGCAGAGAGCTGAGCTGAAGTGGAGCTGTGCAGGTAAAAACCAAGCTCACTAGCAGTACGCAGCAGTCATGTAGCAAGAGAGCAGGTTTCGCAGGAACAGGAAAGTCAGGTAAAGACAAGGATGCAGAGCATAAGGAAGGAGATAAGGAAATGCTGGTTTAACAACTCAGGAAGTTCCTGGGATTGTAATAGTCCAAAAACTAACCACTGCGTATTTGCTTCGATATCCCCCTTGCTTGCCCCACCTGTGCTAAAAATATCTTACACAACTGCTCTATAAAAATGAAGAGAATAGGCCATCGGGGCCCAGCCTTTTGGGAGTGATCCATGCTGCTACCCTCTGGAGAAATAAAGGTTTTCCTTTTCCATAAGCAGCTATAGAGTCTCTGGTGGTCAGTTTCTGTAACGGAACAGCCAAGACTGGAACCAATGCCTAACCAGGATGTGCTATCACAGACAGCGCTTGTAGCTAGTCACAATCCTGGGAACTTTTCGTGTGTTCTCTGCCTTCAAGGGCAAAGAGATGTGGATTAACCAACATCTCAGACGGGTTAGAGGCTACAGACACTTTCTTGCCTACCTCTGATTCCTTGACAAATTCTGTGCTGATGTGGTCTTACTTCACCAGCTCCCTGTGACACATTTGGGGCCAACCAAGACTGCTTTTAGGTTTGGTGGCTCTCGAGGCCTCACAGAGCTCACTGAGGATTGGTAGATGAGTACACACATTCACATGAAAATACTTCAAAAAGTTAATTGAAAGTGGAATTAAAACATAAGAATATTTTGGTGCAAAAATTTTAATATATATCATATACGTTTTAAAATTTATGCATGTGATAACAGAAAATAACAAATTCATCTGAATTTTTTCTTATATTTCTATCCATCTAACAGAAAATTGTTAGTGTTGGTGAGCATGTAGAGTGGTTGAAATCCTGGTGCATTGTTGCTGGTGAGCATGCAAAATGGCACTGATTCAGTTTAAAAGCTTATGATAATTCCTTTTAAAAATTAAAACAGAATTACCATGTGATCCAGTCATTCCACTTCTGGATATGTAACCAAAAGAACTGAAACCAGGATCTCAAAGAGACCCATCTTCAGCATCATTATTCAATAATAGCCCAAATATGCAAGCAACCAAAGTGTTCATTGAAAGATGAGTAGATAAGCTAAACGGGGTATGTACTTCTCACTGAATATATAATTTTAATTTAGAAAGATTTATTTATTTAAATTTTTCCATTGTTATTGCTACTTTTCATGAATCAGTTATGTGGGTATAGGGATTCCTCCCTCTCCTCCCTTTCCCCCCTCTCAACATCTCCCCCCATATTATCACAGCAGTACAGTCCTTTAGTAAGTTACAGGTTTAACGTCCTGCTTTTTAAGTAGATCGTGACATTGTAGTGTAGGCAAAGGTAAAATATCTAGTATCATACTGTCAAGGCATATTTAGATGATTCACTGACAGTCCTCTATATTTGGGAAATCAGAGAGAGAGAGAGAGAGAGAGAGAGAGAGAATCTTCCATCCACTGGCTCATTTACCAAATGACCACAACAGCCAGAGCTGGGTCAGTCTGAATCTGGAAGCCAGGAGCTTCTTCTGGGTCTTCTCCATGAGTGCAGAGCCCCAGGGTCTTGGACCATCCTTTGCTACTTTCCCAAAACATGGATAAAGAACTGGAACAGAAGTTGAGCAGCTGGGACTTGTGCCAGAACTCATATGGGATGCTGGCAGGAGGAAGATTAGCCTGCTACATCACTGCATTGGCCCCTCTGATTGAGAACTATTCAGCTGAAGAAAGGAAGGAAAGAAAAAGGGAGATTGGAAACCCCCATGGTACCTCTATGGTAGGCCTCAATGAACTGGTTGTCATGTCCCTCATGTGCATCTGGGCATGCCGTCCACCTCACCATCTTCAGCAATCAAGGAAGTCCATTCTGACGCATGCACTCCATGGTAAGACTGCAAATCCTGCATGTCCCTCTGTGGTTGGGATTCTGAGTCCAGTGGTTCAGTTCCACGATGCAGGGGTTTCTCCCAGAGAAACCTTGCCATAGGTGGCCCCACACTTGACTCCTGTGTGAGCTCAGTCCATCACCCACATCAGCCCCCACACACCGATGGCTGCAGTAACTGGGTCAGTTTTGTATCTAGCCCCATCTCTTATGCAAACCAAGGAATGCTGCGGCCAGCCCAACCCTGTCCACTACACACTCAACCCTCATGTACACCAGTGGGTACTGTAGCCCAGTTATTTGGGCAGCAACCCCAAATAACCCCCACCAGTACTGCTCCCATCCCTGGTTCCTGCACATGATGGTATGTGCAACAAAATGGTCTGATCTGTCCTGCATCTCATTCGATTTTTGTACACACCAAAATGAGTGTTAGAGCCTAGATCATCCCAACTGACCCCACTATCCAGCCCACACTTATGCTGGCTAGTGCTACCATCTGTCCAGCCAGGTCTGCCCCTCATCCTTGGTTCTTATGCTCACTGGTGGGAGCTGCAGTTTATCAGTTTCCCTACTAGGTGCACAAAGTTTCCATACTAGGCCTACTCCTAGCCACAGATGTTGCACTTTAAGGGGGTTGTGCAGTCTAGCTTGACAGGACTTGTCCCCATTCCCAGCACTTGCCAGTTGATGCTGTGGCAAAGCCCAACAACCCCATACTTAGTCTGGCTCATCCATGCACCAGTGGATGTGGTCACTTAGCCCAGCCTGGGTCTCCCCTTAAGCCAGCTCATGTAAAGGCCAATGGGCTTTGTAGCCCTTTCCAGCCTAGTCTGCCCTCCAGTCCCAGATCTCTCACGCAACAGTGGGAGCACTGGACCAGCAGGAGAGTTCTTGCTGTCCCCATACTAGGCTCACCCCACCCATAGGTCTTATGTGCTGTTAGGAGCTGTGGCCCAGCCTGGAATGGCCCACCTCACCTTGATTTTTGCTAGTGGATGCTATAGCCTGGTTTGGCCCAATCTGTCCCAGTTCCAGCTCATGTTAGTAGGTACTGCATCCTATCCCAGCCCAGCCCAGCCAGCACCCAGTCCTGGCCCTAATGTGAACTGGGTGGTGTTGTGGCCTACCCTGGCCTATCTTGCCTCCCATCCTGGTTCTCACATCTACCAGCAAGTGCTGGCTCAGCTGGCCTGCCCCCAAATCTGACCAACACATTTGCTAGCAGCACTGTAACCTGGTCTGGTCTGGGCTGCTCCAAGCCTTGGTTTTCACGCTTCCTACAGGGACTGCATCCTGACAGAAGAGTTTTCCAATCTTTTCTATCAGCTTTCCTCCCAGTGGAAGATCTTGTGTACCATGGTGGGTCGTTGGCCCAGCCTGACTTGGCCCACCTCCCATCCTTGCAGGAATATTGGCCTTTCCTGATTGACCCAAACCCATTCTGGCTCTTACTATTGAGTGTTACAGCCCAGCCCTGCCTAGTCCACCTCCAGACCCAGCTCTCACGTGGCTCAGTAGGAGCAGAGACCTAGCTCAGCCTGTTCTACACCCACTCTAGCTCTTGTGAACACCAGCAGGTTCTGGATCGTAGCCCAGTTTAACACATGCCAGATCCCACTCACACCCATGCTGAGGTATATTGCAGTCATGTCCAGCCCAGTTCATCATCCCATTTCAGGCTCTTGTACTCACCAGTGGGAACTCCAACCCAGCTGTGGCATCACCTTAGCTCCCCAATCAAGCTCCCAGCCACAGATCTTGTGCATGCCGGTATTTGCTCTGACCCACCCCAGCTGCCCATCCCCTGTCTTGGCTTTTGCCATCAGATACTGCAGCCTGACCTGGCCTAGCCTGCTACCTGTCCCAACTCTCACTGGTAGGTGCTGCAGCCCAGCCCTACCTAGCCTGCCCCCTCCCTGGTTTTCATGCAAATTACTAGATGTGATAGCCTAGCCCAGCATGGTCCACATTCCATCCTGGCTCCTGAACATACTAGTGTGCTAAGGTTTGGCTGGCCCTGCCCATTCCCTCCCTCCAAACCAACCCACATACTTGCTGACAAGTAGAACAGCTCTACCTGGCTGACCAACACCTAGGCATGAACCACATGCTCATCAGCCAGAGCTATGGCCCATACGGGAAGTTTCCCAAGTTCCCCCACTAGCCCACTCCTAGACCCAGATCCCATATGTTCCAGTAGGTGCTAGGCTCTTGCCTGGTATAGTCTGCCTCCTCTGTCTTGGTCTTTGTGTGATCTAGTGGATGCTGCGGCCTGTCTGGGCCCACACCCTAATCCTGGGTGTGCCTATGGGTGCTATAGCCTGGACTAGTCTGCCTGTTCCCAACCCCAGTACCCATGAATGTTGATGAATCCCATGGGCATGCCTAGCTCAGACTCTCACCACTCTCAGGTTTTGACATACCAGTGGATATTACAGTTCCACAGGAGTGGTCCCACATATTCCCAAAAGAATCTGCTCCCAAACCTGATTCTCTTATATGCTGGTTAGTGTCATGGCTCAGTCTAACATTACCCATCTCCTTTTCTGACACTCACTGTTGGATACTGTGATCTAGCTTTGCCATGTAACCCCCAGCCCTAGTTTTAGTGTGTGCTGTTGGTGGTGGTTGACAGTGGTCAATGCTAACTAATCCAGCTCATGCCTCCCATGTGGGCAGGTGTATCATCTGACCCAGAAAGTTTCTCCAGCTTCCCTCCTCCAAACCACTTGGTATCAGCCACCTTGTTTACCTGCAGGTACAGTTTTCTTGTCAGTGGAAGCCCGCCCCACCCCCGCACAAGTCATTCCTTATCTATAACATACAGTCCTCCCTCCCACACATCCCCAGAACCCCCTCCTTGAGCAATCCATAGTCCCTGCACCCTGGAGTGCATGTGTTCTCCAGCCTAAGCTTCTGAAGCTGAGCCTTCCAGTGGTGTGGTATGCTGGCCTGGAGCTCTGCCAACTCACCAGGGATCCAAGCTCCTGGCACTCATGCTGGCCTGGTACCCTACCCCTCTGCCCACCCAAGCTGCAAGCACTTTCATAGTTCCAAGCCTGGTTACCAGCACACCATGCCAGCATGCTAACCTAAGGTTCTCCCTCCCTACTCCCAGCCTCCAGCCCTGCCTGGGATCAAACACATGCAGAAATCCCCAGGCTTAGTCCACCTGCCTGGATGTGAGCTCCCTGGTCCCAGCACACTCCCGTCCACACCACCCCCCACACTCCCTGCATGTCCACACCTCAGATCCCCACAATGCCATGCACAATATTTAAAATAATTTAAATTTGAGATAAGTTTATTTATTTGAAAAAAAGAGAGACAGAAAGAAGTCCAAATATTTGCCACAGTAAAGTGTAGATCAAGCCAGAAGCAGAAAGGCAGAAACTCCACCCAAATCTCCCAAAGAGGTGGCCAGGAGCTGAGAGCTTGAGCCATCGCTGCTATCTCCTGGGTGTCCAATGGTAGAAGGCTACAGTTAGGAGCAGAGCGGGCCTTGAACCTAAACGCATGGATGGAGGTTGGGGGTATCCCATGAGAGTTCATGACCAAACCTGGCTGAGTGATGTCTCACATGCAACCTGCATCACATGATGACCAGGACACTTCCTGAGAGATGGCATAACTTACTGCACAGGTAGCTATCTGCGCTACACATCTACTGAAGTCTGTGGCTCCTAAGGCTCAGAATGAAATAGCACAAGATTAAATCAAGCACAAGGGAAAATAATGTGATTAGGAGTGTGCAAGGCTGCTTGTAATCACCACCCACTCTCACAATAAACTTTTTTTGTATTACAATTTTTAAAAATTTATATATATATATATATATATATATACTTCTTCCTTATTATTATTATCATTTTATGATACAGTTTCTTAGGCCCTGGGATTTTCCTTACCTCCTCCCCAAGTCCCCTCCTACCCCTATTGAGTTCCCCTATGTCATTACTATAGTATATAGTTCTTCATTGACAGTCATATGTCCATCATTGAGGACATGGACAATGGCAGACAGTCTAGCATTCCATTGTTAAGATAGAGTAAACAGTTTCATTGGGAGTCCATCTTTGTCTGGAGGTAGAGATGCATACTGCATTGTCTCCTCACATCTGGATATGATCGTCTCTATTACATAATTACTACACATCCCCTTAAATGAAAAGCCACAATATGAAATCAACAACAGCAAGAAAAATAGAAATTTACAACACATGAAGCTAAATAACATGCTCCTGAATGACTAATGTATCACTGAAGCAATAAAAAGAAAATCAAGAATCTTCTTGAAGAAAATGATGCTACTGTATTATCTGTGAGTCAGTGAAGAACTTAATGAGAAGGGGTTTTAAAGAGATGAAACTAAAAAAATAAAATCAAAACCCATGAGATATAGTTTCTGCTGATCTTTGTTGGTGAAATGTCTCCTGTAGGCAACAAAAAGATGGGTTTTGTTTTTTAATCCAGCCTACTAATCTATGATAATTGATTGATAGGTTTAAGTCATTTACATTTAGGGTGAATATGAATGGATGGCAATTTGGTCCTGTCATTTAGCAATGGGTTGTTCATTGATTTAGTCTTCTCTTATTTTTCTTGGATGTTCTTCCCGTTTGCCTTTGGTTTTGATAGGTGTTATTCCTCTTCTCTGTCAAGAGAACATCTTGAAGAATCATTTGTAGGGCGGCTTTGGAAAAGGCAAATTCTTTTAACCTTTCTTTACTGCGAAGAATTTTCTTTCCTTTTCTAAGACAAAGGAAAGCTGACGATTTTTGCTTTTAGAATCTTGAATATGTCATTCCATTCTCTTCTGGCCTGTAGAGTTTCCAGTGAGAGGTCGCTTATGAATTTAATTGGCATTTCTTTACATGTCAATTGATTTTTTTCGTGTGCACATTTAAGGATTTTTTTCCTTATGTTCAGTTGAAGAGAGCTTGATGGTCATGTGTTGTGGTGAAGATTGCTTTTGGTCAAGCCTGTTGGGAGTTCTGTGTGCCTCCTGGATGTTGTTTCCCAATTCTTTCTCCAGATTAGAGAAATTTTCCCTTATTATTTCATTGAACACATTTCCAGTGTGACATATTCCTTACATTCCTTGAACACCTGCTTTACGTGCTTCTCGTCGTTGGTAAGATGTACCACTCATTGGCATGCGTGTGGGAGGCAGGCTAGACTGGGCCAGAACAAGTCTTAGCGTACATTGGCATGGGTGAGAGCCAGGATGGGGTATGTCATGCACTCCATCAGCTAGACTACTTCATCTGTTGGTTCACATGAGACCCAAGGATAGGGTCAGGCTGGGCTGGGATAGGCTGCAATACTCACTGGTGTTGTTGGAATTGGGAATGGGCCAGGACAGGTCAGACTGCAACATTCAATGGTAAGTGCCAAGACTGGGGCAGGTCATGCCAGGTTAGGTTGGTGCACCACTGGCAAGCATAAGATCAGAGCTGGGAGTGGTCCTGGTATGGAAACTAAGAAGAGGATTCCCCTGCTAGATTTTGATTCCCACTGGTGAATGTGAAGGTCAGAGCTGGGGGAAGACTGGGCTGAACATGACTGTAGCAACCCTTGGCAAGCATTTGGGCTGGGACTTGTATGGGCTGGACAGGGACTGGCCCTAATACCCAATGGTGCTCACAACAGCCAGAGTTGGTGCTGGACAGGCTGGGCTATGTTGCAGCACCCAACAGTCCACATGACAGCCATGTGGACCAGGCAGAGTTGAGCTGTAGCATCCACTAAGGAAGAGCTAGAATGGATGTGGCCAGTCAGGCAAGGCTGGTGAATGCTGGAACTGGAGGTGGGTCATGTCAGGCTGGGCTGAGCACTGTGAATGAGATCTGGGACTAGGTGCTGGTTTGATAGGGGAATTGGGGAACTTTCCTGTTAGGCCTTAGCTCCCTCTAGTGAATGCATCAGCCAAGTTTAGGCACAGCCCCGGCCAAACTGGGCTACAGTGTCCATAGGCATGCATGTGGTCTGGGTGGGGGAGTGGCCCAGGTTAGGCCAGTCCACAGCACCTGTCGGCAGGTGTGAGAGCCAGGACAGGGTGCAAGCTGGGATGGGTTGGGCTGCAACACCTGCCAGTTCACATAAGGACTGATATTGGGGCTTGCTAAGCTGGGATAGGCTGTAGTACTCAACAATTTGCACAGAAAGTGGTGTTGGAGGGGGAAATGACCAGGCAACTGCATTCACTAGTATGCACATGGGCTGATGTGGGTGACCGACTGAACCAAATACCGCACTGAGGTCTGAGGACACCTCAGGAGAGGTTTCTTGGGAGATTCCCCAACTAGACCACTGGACTCAGACTCTGGCCACAGGGTAAGTCACAGGATGTGTGGTCTGACCTTGGAGAGCATGTATGGGGACAGGGCCTCCTCAGTTGCTAATGCTTGCACAGTGGACAGTATGTCCGGATGCGCACAGGGAACATGACAACCAGCTCATCTAGGCCAGCAGGGGACTGCCTCATCAGAGGATGGGAAGCAGAACAAGTTGAACAATTCTCCTGACTAAGCCAGCATGTTCCTGGTGGGCTTTGTCAACCAGTAGACCTTGGAAAGATTTTCTCATCCCTGGAGCAAAGAAACCAACATCTTAGAACTATCAAAGCCACTCAAGCAACACCTTTGGAACACTCTTCCACACATAGGGGTCTCTAAGGTGTCATCAAATGACTGTCTCTCACCCCAGGTGCTGATGTAGTTTGACAGCCAGCAGTGATCCCCTCCCCTTCAATCCCTGTGGACACAGGAGGAAAAAAATGAAACATTTGTGCCACTCATCTTCTTCCATAGCTCCACCCTCCCTGCTCTAATCAGAGACCCATAACAGCATAAATCCTCCTCAACTTATGTAAACAATGCTACTAATAAAACAAATGGATGGATGAGTGGGAGACACTGGGATATTAACAACTGTGATGAACAGAGGTTCCAAAGCCTAGTGCACCTGGGCTGTCGAGCCAGTAGCTATCTGTAGAAGCCTGGGGCCAGCTTGTTGGAAGGGCTCAGGTATGCCCATTGGCAGGAACATGAGCAAGGGCACCCCATATCACCACACCCCTGGCCAGCTCACCAGCTGAAACATGACCAAGGCTACCTGATATCAGCCACTGCAGCTTCACTCAGATCCACCTAACTCTCCAACTATAGGCAACTGCCTAGGTTGCCTTGTACCTAGGCCAAGTGTCACATTGCTGGGAGAAAAGCAGCCAGTAGCTAGAGGACATTCTGGGCCCTGGTGAATGCCAAATCTGTGTTAGCTAAACCAGTATGCCAGCTTAGTTGCTATTTCTGTTTCTTTCTAAAAGATAACATGTGTCAGGCTGGGACATGGCATTTAGCCTCCAGGTAGGGGGTTGCAAATTACCTGGGGAAGGATATCTGGGGAGGTGTTAGAGTGGGAGCAACTGAGGGCATGTTTCACAGGGGAGGTATGTCTTCTGGGGACTTCCAAAGACGGTGTCACTGCACTTGCAGATAGACAAGGGAGCTGAGATAGGGTGGTTTAGAGGGGGAAAACCAGAGGGCATGCCTGGGTCAGGCCAAGGCACCTCCCCGTGGGGGGTACCTGGGCTGGGCTTAGTAGAGGGGCATGCCTGGCTGGGCCACAGTAGCTGCTCACGAGTGCCAGAGGAGGGGGTGGACCACATCAGGCTGGGCCACAGCATCTACCAGAACATGACAGAACTGGATCTATGGGCTGATTTTTTTTTTAAGCTCTTTTTAAATTCTTGTTATTTTAGATGATGTTCATGTAGTTGATCAGGGTGGGAAGGATATAGAGTTAGGGAGAAGTGGGTGTGATCATTGTTTCCAAGCTTTCTATTTCTTCTTACATTTCTGGGGGGTGGGGGAGAGGGGAGATAAGAGGATAGGCCATACCTAGTCTCCCAACCATCCCAGTACCCAAGGATGGGGAACGGCCACCCAATATCAACCTAGGGTCATAATGTGGTACACACTCTGAGGGCTCTGCCCAGGTGGATGCAATAGTTCTGAAATGCTGTCAATCTCACTGTCTATGGATGAGGGACTCCTTCCAATGTGCATTGGCTGACACAGTCGACCTTAGAGTTTCCATTTGCCTGGATTTTTGCTGTAATCATTTAGCTGGCATAGTTGTCCATATGTTCTGTTCTTCATTCTCTGCTTTGATACAAGATGTTCTCTGCAGGCCCCAATGAGCTACCATGTGCAGTACTCTGTCCTCTACACTAAGGACCAGTTCTCATAGGTGGACCCATGGACCTGGACTAGGTGACCCAGGTCCCTCTAGAACCCCAACCCTGGGGCTCACAGATCCATCACCCACCATGCAGGTAGACCCAAGGCCTCTGGCCAGATGACCAGGACTCTGCTGGAACCCCCACCCCCAGGGTTCACAGACCCAGCACCCACCACACAGGTGGGCCCAGGGACCTGGGCCAGGTGGCCTAGGCCCTCTGGAACCCACCACCTCTGGGGTTCACAGATCCAGCACCTACCATACAGGCAGGCCCGAGGACCTGGGCCACATGACCTGGACTCTGCTGGTCATCCTGCCCCTGGGACTCATGAACCCAATATCTGCTGTGCGTGTGTAGCAAAGATCCTGTGTCAGACTAACCAGGAGCCACCAGACTCCTTTCCCCCCGAGACTCATAGACCTGGCGCCAATGCACAGGCAGCCCAGACCTCACTGAATTCCCACCCCTGGGGCTCATGGATCCAGCACCTACTGCCTTGGAGGTGGGTCCCAGGACCTGGGCCAAGTGACCCGAGCCTCGCCAGATCCCCCCACTCCTAGAGTTAATGGACCTAACATCTACCATGCAGGGGGGCTCCTGGACCTGGGCCAGGTTACCTAGACCCTTTGGTTCCCTCAACCTTGGAGCTCATGGACCCAGTCACCACCTCGCAGGTAGGCTGAAGAGCCCCTCTGTCCTTGGGGCTCATGGACCCAGCACCCAGCTCCCCCAAGACTGGCATGATTCATCTCACCTTGACATCCACCACTGGGTGCTTCAGCCTGGTTCGATCCAACCTGTCCCCAGTTTGAGCTTATGCTGTTTGGTGCTGCAGCCTAGCCTTGCCCAGTCATCTCTCTATTCAGCTCCAGTGTGAACTGGATGGTGTTCTGGCCCAACCCAGCCCCTCCTGCATCCCATCCTGGTTATGCCAGTATATGTTATGAATTGGTCCAGCCTGGCACACCCTCAGACCTGACCCGCATGTATGCCGGCAGGTACTGTAACCTGGGGGCAGATTCTGTGGGGAATGTGTGGGCTCACCTTTGTGGGACTACAGCACCCTCCAGTTTGTGTGAGAGCTGGGAGAGGTGATGGACCAAGCCATGCTGGACCATGGGACTCATTTAACACTCATAAGAGCCAAGCTAGGAGGAGATGAGGCAGCATCTGAGGACTCATCCTTGGTCCTCCACCTGAGTGAAAGGTCTCCAATTACTTGAGTCATTACCTGTGACCTTCCAGAGTGCACATTGTAATGAGCTTGGCATCAGGAGCCAGAGCTGAGAAGTGAAACCAAACTCTCTGATACAGGATCAGGGTGTCACAGGCAGCATTCTAACTACCATGACAAATGCCTGTACCCAACCACTAGTCTTATTAACTACAATCTTCTTGGTTTATTTTTGCTTCCCTTTTTGATCTGATTCTCCTTTTCTCTCCTTTGGATTGTAATCAACCCCTAGTGTCACATGGCTCTTGTAAATCTCTCCAGGCTTGTGTGGTCATCACACCCATGTAACGCTCATATAATCACACAAACAATGCACCATAGGGCCCCAGTCCTCCTTGTCTGACCCAGAGAAGCAGACAGTATGAGCTGATTTGCACCCATGACCTCTATCCGCTGTATTCACAGAGACTCCTTCACATGGAGTGAATGGCTGTGTTTGTACCATGACCAACACAGCATGAACAGGGATGGAGAGGGGGTGGCATGTGATTGAGAAAATAAGAGACAGAAGATAAAGACTATAACAGAGGTAGCCAGTGTGAAGCCCCTTTCTCTGAGGAAGGAGGTCGACCTTAAAGGCATACTGCCTCAATCTTTTGTTGAATTGCTTGGGGAACCAAATTATAGCAGTTGATGTGGCACAAACCTTGATAGCTACGTACCACTTTGATGTCAGCCAGCTAATGCTTGGTGATCAGGACGCAAGAGTTTGACCCACACATAGAAGTGAGCTCATGACGGTCTCAAGGAAATCCTAAAACAAATATGCAACCTTGGACCGTCACTCAGCTGCAGACCCTCGCCCACAGACATGTGAACTCTAGATTCTAGACAGTCTGTCCTGTTCTTTTTTACTAAGCCACAGTCTCTCTCTCTTTTTTTTTTTACAAACTGCTTGAGGCAGTTTCCTCTTTTATTTTGATGAATCTATAACATTGTTGTGTGATTAAACCATGATGTATTACACTATTGCCCCAATATTGGGTATATTTCTTCATTTTCAGTTTTTGCTACAGAACACAAAATCTGCAAATAATTACACAGAAATCATTATTGTACTGTTGTCATGCTATTTCCATAGTGCAGATTCCCAATCTCTAAGTCATGAATTTATTTAAAAGGCAGAGTAACAGAGAAAGATCTTTCATCTGCTGATTCACTCCCCAGGTGCCTGCAATAGCCAGGACTGGGGTCAAGCCAAAGGCAGAAACCAGGGGTGTAAAACTCCACTTCTATCTCCTACTTAAGTGGCAGGATCAAGTATTTGATCCATCTTGTGCTGTGATCCCAGACACCCATCATTAAGGTCCTGGATTAAAACTGGAACAGCTGGGACTTGAGAAGCTCATTTTGATGCCAGCATTATGATGTTAGCTTACTTAATCCACAACAGCATAATGCTGGCCCTTAGTCATGAATTTTTTTAAAAAATAAATTAGAATACTCACAAGAATACTTTAATCATGTTTCCACCTGCTATAGACAAGATTGCCTTCCCAATATTCTTCCAGTTTTCATCACAACCTTGACAAGCAAGGAAGTCAGAAATTGTATTATGAAGCTGTAAAAATAACTTGGCCCCCATGGATTTCCCAGACCACCAGTTCCCTTCACTGAGAGATACACTGTGTGTTCACTCACAACACCCTGCACAAGACCATGCTTCTTGCCACACATACACACATACACTTCTCAGGAATGAAGAGAGAAAGTTTGTGAATATGTGATTTGGTTTTATTGTCCAGCCATATCCCTGGGAAAATTAGCTATCATGCTGCAGTGGTGGGTCTAGAGAGGGTTAGTTTTGGGTTTTAAAAATAGCGTGAGCCGTTGAAAGAGCAGGCCCATCAAAAGAGAACACTTGCAAGAAGCAGGGGCTGGTGCCACATCTGGGTCTATCATCCTTAGCAAGTGCTAACCCTGGGGCTACAACATCATCTTGTGCATCCAGAGGTTCCTTCACTTGGCAACTGACTTCTGAGCTCTTGAAGAAAGAAGTGCCTTTGGCAGTTGGACACAGAGGTAGGGACTCTGTGAGGATCCTTCCCCGCTAAGTGGCCCATTCTACCAACCTGCCATGATGCACCCACACTAGCCTCAGGCTATCTTCCCTTTGCCCAATCTCTTAAGCTCCCTGCCCTACTCTCTCCCCAAATCACTCCTTAGGCCATACCTCTTGAGAGTCAACCTTCTGCCCAGAGGCCCCTCCCCTAAAAGCATCAACACAATCTCATCATTGTCTACAGGGGCAGTGTTACAGGTCATGGACCCACATCTGCCCTCATGTTCTGGGAAGCATAAGCTCTGGAGAATCTCGGTGCCTCCCCAGATGGGGGTGTAGGGAGATGGGCTGCATTTTGGGTGGAGTTAGGTGACCGGTGAGGATGGAGGGAGGCTGAGCTTGCTGTGGATGCTGATGGAATAGGGGCCAACTGAGGCTAACTGAAGCCAGTTTATCCTCCTGACAACAGCTTAAGTAGTCATGGAGACACTGAAGACAGTGCTCCCTGTGCATAGCTGTACTGAACGAGGAAAGAAAAAATGACGATGAATAAAAATATGAGAAATCACTAATTGAATGTGTCCTTTGCATGTTTGTGTACATACACAGCCCCTGTTCCACTTGCTGATTTCCTGATTTCAGAATGGCAGGAAAGCTATTTTCACTCCGTTGAAACTGGACTTGGCATTTTAAAATTTGAGTTTCTTGTCAGTCCATGTGTGGTTCTTCGCCTCTCCTGATACTGGGCAGGTCCTGATCAGACCCGCAGTTACAAGGGACACAGTTGAGGTTCCACAGTGTGCCATGTTGCTGGCGCTGTTTGGATGCAGATGGTCAATAAATTATTGGAGGTATTCAGCACGCTGGCATCAAACAGGCTTTGTGGTAGGGGATTTAGCCCTCTGTGTGCTGATGTAAACGTCTTGAACCTATTTTAGGCAGACAAGGCTAAGCTATGACGTTAGTAGATTGATGCACTAAATGTATTTTCAACTTACTGTATTTTCAGTTCACCAGGATGTGATCCCATTGTAAACCACAGAGTCTCTGTACCCAGCTGGTGAAAGATTTGCTGAGCCCATGATCACCTCTCCTTGAGACTTAAATAAGCCTTTTACAGAGCAGTTTATTTTTATTACAAAGTACATTTTGAAAAAAAAAAAAAAACACATACCACGGGAATAATCACCATATTTTTTCTCCGTGATTATCTTAGATGTCCTCAGATAGGTGCTTCCTTACTTAGCATTGTGCCTTCTTCTATTTATTTCCCTCATGTGGATTTTTACTTGGATTGAATAAACAGCAGAGCATCCATAAATAATTTACATGTCTGCAAATCTGCAGGCCTACATCTTACAACGTTGTTTTCTTCAAATTGTTCCACTGTAAAAAAAAAAAAACAAATTGTTCCACCGTATACTCATGAAAGAGGATTTTTTTTTTGCTTCTGCTTTTTTTAAAAAAAGATTTATTTATTATTATTTTAATTTTAATAATATTTATCTATTTTTATTGGAAAGGCAGATATAGAGAAAGGAGAAGAGACAGAGAGGAAGATGTTCCATCCACTGATTCCTCAAGTGGCTGACCGGCGGGAGCTGAGCTGATCTGAAGCCAGGAGCCAAACGCCTCTTCTGGGTCTCCCAGGTGGGTGCAGAGTCCCAAAGCTTTGGGCTGTCCTCAACTGCTTTCCCAGACCACAAGCAGGGAGCTGGGTGGGAAGTGGGGCTGCCGGGGTTAGAACCAGCACCCATATGGGATGTCAGCGGCACGTGCAAGGTGAGGAATTAGCCACTAGGCTACCACGCCAGGCCCATGGTGCTGGTTTTTACAGTAAATGTTTTACACTGGGAATAAGTAAGTTTCAGACACAGTGATTCAATTCCTGATCACTGCTGTCTTGCTCTGGAACTAACAGGTGTACAGGTTGTAATCACTGCTTTGGACATCCCAGGAAAGATGTCAAGTGTGACTAAAGTCTCAGTTGCAATGGTACCCTAGTGTGATGCTTCCAGAAGAACCTTCAGCCCCGACAAAAGCCTGTGTTGTCACTGAAAGCTACCTCCAGGTTTATGAAATTTTTTAAAAATAATTTTGGTGACACCTCCTGTCCTCTCTAGATATGCTCCTGTGTGGAGGATAATGGAATAAGGAGTGAGCGGGCTTTGGGTCAGCAGGGAGGTTCCCTTCTGCACAGCTGGGACACTAGGGCGTGGCTGGGGGCTCACCATGGCCCAGGTTCCCAGCTTTGCCATGTGATTCCTGCTGAGGCCAAGAGTGTCTCCTTCAGGAGCAAGGAGAGTGGTAGGGGGTCCTGGGTATCTAAAATGCAGAGAATCCCACCCCATCAAAGCTCATCTCAGCCAGGCTACCAAAGCCCATCCCAGCCCCCTTCTCCCAGCTGAGGAATGCCGTAGGTGGGAGCTGTTGGCTCATACATGGGCTTCCCAGCTGCCCTCCTGTACACTGGATCTGAGCACCTAGTTCGTGGAGCCCGAGGCCTCAGGGGTCTGGGAAGGCTGTAGGGCCACCTCCAGTCCAACATAATTGATTTGTAGTGTTCTTTCTTGCTCCCTTTTATGATTTATTTATGTCCCACTTTGTTTACGTCATATAATCTAGTGTCCTTCCTATTGAAGTGTGGATTCCAGCACTGAGGCTCCACCCCTGTGGTACAGCCACCTCTGCTGATTGCTACATGAAGGAGCAACATACCAAGCACACAGGTACCTGAGGGGACACTTGCAACATCCTGGGGCAGGGGGCAGTGACCACCAAATCTATGGAATGTCCAGTGACACTGCCATGGGTTTGGGCAGTGCCTCCTCTAGGTTGGGGACATGAACTCTGAGGGCAGAAAGAGTAGGCTGGTAGCTGCCAGTACCTGCTAGCTGCGCTCACAGCCCATCCTACAGGGTACCATGGTGCCAGCTGGGATGAGATGCATTGGGGCTTCTTGCGCATCCTGCAAGCTCCCAGCTCTACAGCTCCTGCCTGGGTGAGGAGGAGCCACACGGATAAGGTGGCTTTCTCCCTGGGGGTTGGGAGCATGTCCTCGGTGACCGGTTGAACTGTGTCACCATTTACCGCTATGATCAGAGCTGTGACAGTGTGTGGCCCTATGGCCCATGGGTGATTCCCCAGTGGGAGACACCCAGCAGTGCTTGCCAGAGGTGGTGCAGGCAGTGCCACAGGAGAGAAACTGAGCTGGGCCCAGAAACACCCCAGCTGGCAGACTGCCTGGTAACCAAGCCAACATGGAGCATGGTTGTAAATGCGACGCTGTGTAGTATCGCTGATGGTGAGGACATTCATTGTGTGGGCTTCTGTGTGCCAGGCTGGTGGGCACTAGGCTCCCTTCCTACCTGTGAGTGGCCAGGTGACCTTCACCTTACACGTGGGCAAACAGGTCTGGAGATGGCTGCCCCTCCCTCTGTGAGTCTGGATATTCAAGGTGGCATCCCCTCCCTCTGCTATACCCAGATCCCGGGAGCGACCTGATTGCGACTCACAGCTCAGCGGCCGAAGCTGTATGGAAGTCAGTGGTCTGAGGTGCTCGCTTTTCTGAGGATGTTGAAAGTCGCAGTGATCTCCCTCCTGGATTTCCCAGCTTTTCCGCAAGGCTGAGGGTAGGCTGCGAAGCAGGTGGCAGAGGCAGTGGGAACTGGGGTGATGCATGTGTTCTTGGGAGTGGCTTGGACCACACTCCCAAGGTGTTCCCACCCATGCAGAACTCGGAAAAATATAGATCTCCCCCTCACTCCAAGCACCTGGGCACCAGGCAGCCCGGGAGTCTTAGGCACTCTCACCTTAACAGGAAGTCGGGCAAGGTGCGCCCTTCCCCCAGGACACAAGCTGCTCAGTTTCGTGGCTTTCCCTCCACAGGTCTCCCTGACATTTGGCCCGTGGCATGTCTGATGCACCCAGGGAACGCCAGGATGAAGGCCTCATCACTCAGGATAATTGACATCCACGGACAAAGCCAGGAGTCACTTCCTGTCTCGGAACGAGTTGCAGATTGAGTTGCCAGAGGAACCGTTCGAGTGTAGTGAGTCGGTCGGCCCAGCAGAGGGCGTGGTCAGAAACTGGCACCGATAGCAGAGGTGGCCACTGTGGGTGAGGCCAGTACCAGCAGCTGAGGGTGCCTGGGACTCCGCAGGACCTTCTGCTTTCCCCACGTTCTCTCTCTGAGTTGTCCTGGGGATTCCGGGATGTGGCAGGGTGACCACTGCTTTCAGTAAACACCCAAGAGCTGCCACTCGTGTGAAAGGGAGGTGCTGTGGTTCGCAGTTCTGCAGCCTAGTCCAAGGTGAAACTGCCGTGTGTGTGTGTGTGTGTGTGTGTGTGTGTGTCTGTCTGTCTGTCTGTCTGTCTGATGTCTGCGGGCTTTGGCTGGGGCAGGGACACAGGGCCTGGGGCACCCTCTGACGTCTGGGAAGCAACACCCTCGAGGAGACAACAGCTTGCCGTCCCCAGGTCTGCGCTTTCTTCTATGTAAAAATGGACAGGTTCCAGGGCATGGTCTGGCACAGGTCTTTGGAGGCCTCACGTCATGATCAGTAATTGCTGATCCAGGATTGCAGTCACACCGTTGCTTGAGATGAGCTGGGGGTGGGTGTCCCTGTTGTAGACTGAGGCCAGGAAATAGGCAACAGGCAGAGGGAAGTGCAGACTAGAGGTGTGTGTGAAAACTCTGAGATGGATCAGCTTAGCAGCAGTCAGGGACACTTCTCAGCCCATCTGTCTGCCCACTGTCTCCACTACTACAGCGCCTTCTCCTTCCCCATCCAACCCTAAGCCCAGGTCCCCGTGCTCCAAGAAAACCAACAAAGCTTAGTGAATGGCTGACGGGGGGGGGGGGGGGGGGGGGGGCTTCACCGTCAGAGGGCGTGACCATCTCCTGTAGGCACCATAAATTGTCTCTGGGAAGCCTCGGGGGTGTGTCTCTGTGATCTCTCAACCAACTGAGCCTGGGGATACAGCATGGGGGTAACCCAAGTGCCGAGGTTGAATTTCACTTTCTTTTTTTTTTCTGTAACTTTTGAAATAAAATCATATCAAATGTACAAAAATGGTAAGAATACTACAGAGTATGTATTACAGAACACTGACAGACTAATACTCCTGAATCCTTTCACCCAGCTTCTCCAACTGCCACCACACTGTGCTTTGCCCACCGCTCTGGAGGTGCACACACAGTGCCAGGTGCTTTACCCTGCAGATGCAAGCGCTGCCAGGGAGCAGCCTGCAGACGGTGAGTCCTTTTGCCTTTGGACACCCTCAGGTGTGTCTTTCAGGATAAAAACATATTCTTACACGAAGAGCAAGATAGTGAAAGCTATGACTTTCGCTTGGAAGCACGCTCTTGTCTAATGTAGACAGAGTTGGGTGACGTGAGTGGTAGCACTGGAGTCAGCCATACCTGAGTTTCAATTCTGTCTCTGCTACTTACTAATGCTAAAATTACTTTCACTTTGCCCAATGACAAAACAGTAGAGTCTTCTTTACAGAGTTGCCCTAGGAATTAACTAGGCATGAATTGAGCTAATGTGAAAAAACCACATATGAGAATGCCATGTACCTGCTGCTAGCTCTAGTAAGTATCTAATTATAAGATGTTTATGGAGTAGAGGAGAAAGGATCTTTCCCCGGGACCCATCAACCAGCACAGAAGGAAGGTTATAGACAGAAAACTGCGTTGTATATACATATTTCTGTTTCTGGAGAGAGATTCACAACCTGAAACATTTTTTCATGTTTAAAACACATTTATTTATTTTTATTGGAAAGATAAATTTGCAGAGAGAAGGAGAGACAGAAAGATCTTCCATATGCTGATTCACTCCCCAAGTGGCCAAAATTGCTAGAGCTGAGCCAATCTGAAGCCAAGAGCCAGGAGCTTCTTCTGGGTCTCCTACATGATTACAGGTCCCAAGGCTTTGGGCCATCTTCCATTGCTTTCCCAGGACATGAGCAGGGAGCTGGATGGGAAGTGGAGCAGGCAAGACAAGCCAGCGCCTATGTGGGGTCCTGGCACTTGAAAGGGCAGGATTAGGTAGTTGAACCACTGTGCTGGGCCCAAGAATCCGCAACTTTTATCGTATTCTCAAGAGCATGTATGATGACTCCCTGAGGTTAGGAATGCTCAAACTTTAAATGAGCCTAGCCATTGAGACCTGGACTTTTACCTGTCCTACCCTCACCATATCTTGGCACACAGTGAGCTCTCATTACTGTGTGTGGAACTGAGTCCTACCTGAACCTAGCAACGGTTGAAGGCCATTGAACAGTAGGGTCCCTGATGTTGCCAGTCTATCTTCATTCCACATGAAGGTGCCCACCCTGAAAAGGCTTCCAAAACCACTTATTTTGCACAGTAGCAGTATGTCAGAGGTGACCATTCCAAGGGCTGTGTTAGGGAAGGATGCTTGCTGATAGACTCAGCTTGTACTAAGCTGCCCTACCACGTGGGTGAGGGGTTGGTTATTTCCCTGACTGTCTTCACCCTGCCATTCTAGAGTACTTTCCATAATGGCAGCTACCAGCAAAAGAGCAAACCACAAAATGGTTCATTCATTTTGATTTTTGTTTATTTCTTTTGGTTTGTTTATACCCTCCCCATTCAAAAAGGTGTTCAATATATTTACATACTGGTTTGCAAGCAAGACGTTTAAGATATCTTGCCTTCCTATGTGGGTTCTTTTTTTTTTTTTCTAAGATTTATTTATTTTGATTGTAAAGGCAAATATACAGAGAGGAGGAGAGACAAAGAGGAAGATCTTCTGTCTGATGGTTCACTCCCCAAGTGGCTGCAATGGTTGGAGCTGAGCCAATCTGAAACCAGGAGCCAGGAGCTTCTTCCTCCAGGTCTCCCACACAGGTGCAGGGTCCCAAGGCTTTGGGCCATCCTTGACTGCTTTCCCAGGCCACATGCAGGGAGCTGGTTGGGAAGCAGGGCCTCCAGGATTAGAACCGGGGCCCATATGGGATCCTGGTGCGCTGAAGGCAAGGACTTCAACCACTACACTATTGTGCTGGGCCCTATGTGGGTTCTTATAACCACAGTACAGGTATTTCACCTTACTTTCTTTTTAACATTTTATAATTTTTTTTAAAGTTTTGTTTTACTTATTTGAAAGGCAGAGTTATAGAAAGAGGAGGAAAAGGTAAAAGGAACTCTTCCGGGGACCTGTACCATGGCATAGCAAGGAAAGCCACTCTGTGAGTGCTGTTTTGAGTCCTAGGCTGCTGCACTTTCAATCCAGCTCCCTGCTAATGATCTGAGACAGGTAACAGAGACGGACCACGGGCATGGACCCCTGCACCCATGTGGAAGACCTGGACAAAATTCCTGGCTCCCAGCTTTGGATTAGCCCATCCCTGGCCATTGTGGCCATCTGGGAGTCAAACAGTGGATAGAAGATGATTCTTTGTCCCTCTCTTTGTAACTGCCTTTCAAATAAACCAATACATCTTTATATTAAAAAAAAAAAAGTGGAGGTGGGGAATGGCATGGTAGCCTAGTGGCTAAAGCCCTCACCTTGAACGTGCCGGGATCCCATATGGGCATGAGTTCTAATCCCGGAGCCCTGCTTCCCATGCAGCTCCCTGCTTATGGTCTGGGAAAACAGTCAAGAATGGCCCAAAGCCTCGGGACCCTGCACCCTCCTGGGAGACCTCGAGGGGACTCCAAGCTCCTAGCTTCGGATTGGCTCAGCACTGGCTATTGCGTCTACTTGGGGAGTGAACCAGTCCTCTCTGCCTCTCCTCCTCTCTGTGTATCTGATTTTCCATAAAATAAATAAATAAACAAATTGCTAAATAAATAAATATTTTTAAAAAGGAAGAAAAAGGAAAGCAGATCTTCCATTTACTAATCCAACCCAAATAGAAGCAACAGCCAGGCTGAGGTCAGAGAGTAGGAGGTCCACCCATGTCTCCCCTACAGGTGGCAGGGCAGACCTGTACTTGGGCCATCTTCCACTGCTTTGCCAAAATTTCTGAATGGGAAATTCAACAGCTGGACTTGAAGCATCCCTCATGTGGGGTGCCATGGTCACAGGCAGTGGCTTAACTTGTACTTGCTGTACCTCTTTTCACATTTTAACAAACAACAATCCAAGTAATAATATTTGCAGAGCTACTCATGACTAGTTCCTAGAATAGTAATGTTTTCATAAGAATTTCAGGGGCCCTCTGAAATAGATGACTGACATGGTACCCTGCTAAGAAGGAAATCTTCACCTGACTCACCTGACTGATAACAATCGCTACTTTTACCCACTTAAGAACCTGTTTTGTTGGGGCCTACACAGTGGCTTTGTAGATTAAGCCTCCACATGGGCACGGGTTGAAGTCCTGGCTGCTCCACTTGTGTTCCAGCCACCTGTTGATGACCTGGGAAAGTAGCAGAGGATGCACCAAGTGCTTGGACTTCCTCACCCATGTGAGAAACTCAGTGAACCTCTTGGCTCCTGGCTTCCTCCAGCCTGGCCCAGATCCAGCCGCTGCGGTCATATTTGCCACGAACCAGCGGCTGTAAGACCTCTTTATCTGTTTTATCTTTTCTCTTTGTAAATCTGCTTTTCAAACAAAAATAAATATATCTTAAATTTCTTTTAAAAAAATTCTCAGCCTGATGAATGGGCAGAGCATGTTTTTTGGTATCCTGAGTTCTTTCCCCAAGACCTTCTTGAAATAAACTCTCTCCTTTTGTCAATACTTATTTCCAGTGAATTGGATGCCCAAGCGCCACCAGCAAGGGTCTGAGTGTTTGTCCAGTAACATTTTGACTGGCTTTAAATTACATGGTCTTATAAATCTCCCAGAATTTAAAAAAGAAGAAAAGGAAGAAAGAGGAGGAGAAGGAAAGAAAAGAAAGAGAAAGCTTAGCTTTTACGTTCACTCTAGAGAATCATTTTCAATCACTTAGGAAATAATGTAACCAAATGTCCAGAAATGCACATAATACAAGAGGATAAGATCAGCAAGAGAGGAAACCAGAGCTGGAGAAGACCAGGGTGTGGTGGGTTAGTGCACGGAAGTAGGCAAAGCAGTTGCCTCTAAATGATTCAGGAGCAAAAGCAAGGGAAAGCAGAGCTTGCAGTACCCTGGAATAAAAAGAAAGTCATTTTGCCAATTAGGGATCAAAACAAACGTCCCTGTAGGTGTCACAGAGGATAACGGGTGCAGAGTGAACCTGCTCCCAGCACTCCCTAACGGTCAGAGGCTGGTGGTCTCTGTGCAGTGCTTCCAGGAACACAGGACTCCAACACCAAGTACAATTTAGAAAAAAAAAAAAAAACAATGCTGGGAGGGGCCAGATCAAAGCTCTTGAAGGACTCTGTCTTCTAATGGGTTGGGTAGAATGCACGGGAATGCCTCAATTGGAACAAGGAGGCAATCTTCCAAGAAAACTCTGTGCTTGCTCCCCAGCCTCACCTAGTTGGAAGCACTATTCTCGGAGGGTACTGCTGCAGGGTAGCCTGTGCTGCTGGACTAGATGGTGGGATGGCCAGCCTTTCAGGCTCTGAAGGAAGCTTCCTGAAAAGATTATATCCTGATGGAATGTGTGCAGATAGGAGCAAGTTTTTCCTCATAAAGGAAAAGCAAATACCCAACCTAAGATGCAATAGCATCATTATTACAGACTGCCTGTGGAGCAAGACAGCAAGAATTATACCCGCGCACTCCTGCAAAGCAGGCGTTCCACACGCAGCCCGACCAACTGCACATAAAATTCTGTGTGCTGACAAATCACCATAGTAATCATACTGTTCTTCATCTGGCATCCTGTTATTTAGTAGACACAGTAATTGGGGAGATTTTTCTCTTCTTTGGATGGCTCCAAGAGTGGGAACATCAAGGCAGGCACATTGTTCTAGAAGACAATCAGAGGCACTGTGCTGTGAGGCTTACAAGTTGGAAGATGGAGGGAGACGTGGTAAAAGGGAAGCAGAGACAGAGAGAGGGAGGGTAAAGGGGAGAAGGAGGAGAAAGAAAAGAGAGCGCAGGGGAGAGGGTCTGAGAGCTAGCACCATAGGCACAGTAGTCAAAGGCAGCAGGGGCAGAGAAGCGGGGAGACACAGGGACTTTCCCCAGAGGGACAGTCAGAGCAGAGTTGAGCAGCTTCAACTGGTGTCTAGGGTCTGAGTCCTGGAAAGAGCATCTCTGTCTCTTCTCAGTAAGTGAAGGGCTTAAGGTCATTTTCTAAACCCCAACAGCAGGTGGATGCCATGGTAACTACAGTGATCTGCCCGGAGGTGGTGTGGGTGCCCCTCTCAGCTCTGTACCCCTCTTCTGCTTAACAAGAGATCCAGGCTAATCAACTGGGATATTTCTCCAGTCTTCCAGAAACAAACTCAAACTATAACACTTGTGAAGATTTTTTTTTCCAGGACTGGATAGCCTTTAGCAATAGAGTGATTACCAGGAGCAACCACATCAAAGAAACAGTGCAGATCTTGTCTGTATGAAAGTACCTATCTGTGTATATGTTTATGACAGTTCCTGGCTAAATCCCTCATAGACAAAAAGGGAAAGAGCAGATGAATAGTACTGAGTTGAAGTTGAGTAGTTTTTTGTTTTGCTTTGCTTGTTTTTTAAGAACTGGTATGTGGGGCCCAGCGGCATGGCCTAGCAGCTAAAGTCCTCACCTTGAATGCCCCAGGATCCCATATGGGTACTGGTTCTGATCCCTGCGGCTCCACTTCCCATCCGGCTCCCTGCTTGTGGCCTGGGAAAGCAGGAGAGGACCGTCCAATGCTTTGGGACCCTGCACCCATGTGGGAGACCTGAAGGAAGTTCCTGGATCCTGGCTCTGGATCCGCACGGCACCGGCCGTTGTGCTCACTTGGGGAGTGAATCATCGGATGGAAGATCTTCCTCTGTCTCTCCTCCTCTCTGTATATCTGGCTTTGTAATAAAAATAAATGAATCTTTAAAAAAACCTGGTATGTGATAGATTATATCCCATGAACTGGATTTCTTCTCCTTCTTTAAGAAAATTTGTATTCATTTATTTTGATTATTTGAGAAAAAGAAGAAGGGGGGTTGGAGACAGAGGGAACAGAAAGAGGTTTTATCTATTGCTTCACTCCTCAAACCCCTGCTGTGGCTGGCATTTGGACTAGGACAGGCCCAACTGGAAGCAGGGAGCTCCCACAGGGGTGCCAGGGATCCAATTCCTGGAACCATCACCTGTTGCTTCCCAGGCTGTACATCTGCAGGAAACTGGGACTCCAACCCACATACACTGACATGGTGGCTTAACAGCCAAAGGCCCTATCCAATTATTTATTGTCTTACAAGTTCTTTGTCTTTGTGCTGCTGTAACAATGTGGATCGGTCTGGGAGCTCTGGGCTGGGCAGTGCTGGACAGTGCAGAGTTCAGGCCTGCCATGGCTGCAGCCTTGTGTGGACTCCGACTTTTCCCTCTGTTGGGCCTTGCAGGAGCTAGATGATTGCACATCTCAGAGATGACTTTGATAATCCTGTGTCTGGGAGACAGGTATGCCATTCATAGAAATTTGTAATGTAGAAGAAGAGATTGAGGGGGTTAAGAAGAGGTAGGCATGAGCATTGAACAGACATCTGCAAGTTGTGTACAAGGTGTCTGTCCTGGATCTCCAGAGGAGCCCAAGCTTGAGGTACTGATGGCAGGGGTCATGCAGAGAAGGGGTGAAAAGAGAAGGGAGGCAAGAATGGAGACCTGCAATTGAAGAGAGGCATAGGAAGCCACCAGGAAATGGGGATGCCTGTCTGAGGAAAAGGACATAGGACAGCCCTGTGTATGATATAAAGTGTTTGCTGGTACATTGCAAATATCAATTCTGGCTGATTGTAGTAGGGGGAAAAACACACATCTAATGGTTGGGGAGATAGGTTCTAGATTCTGTGGAAGGGCTGAAGCTCTAAGAGGAAGAACACAAACAAGACTGTACCCCATGGGGTGCCAGATACCACAGTGCCTCACCCCTAAAACCACTCGCTCTGGATGCTGGTATTCCTTTCCCACTGTGACTATTGCTGCCCTAGGACCCAAGGCTGGAAATCAGCATTCCAATCTTCCTGATCCTTGATTCTACGTGTCAGCAGAGCCTGGTTCAATGTGTGGGCAGGACTCCTGATGAGTAGAGCTTAAGTCCCATAACTGTACCATAGCTGCAAGGGAAGCGGGGGCGGGGAGGGAGGGAATAGCTAGCATTTCCAGCCTGTAGGCTAGCAAGGGGATTCACAAAATGTTGAGTCGATAGAGAACTCCTAGGTATAGTTGTGTGAGGGGAGAAAGAGAGAGAGAAAGTGAGAAGTGGGCTGATGGAGGGAGCGTTGTGTGGTAGGAGGGGAAGCAGCAGTTTCTTCTAGAAAGGAAAGCAGGATGAAGTGGAGGAATTTATTTTTTGGAGGATAACTTTCCCTGACTCAGAAGGTTTGGACATTGAAATAAGATGGGAGGGGCCACCGAGGCAATGGTAGAGACAGAGGCCAACACAGAATGGGAATGCAGTGAAGTCCAACCATTCACCCTGACCATGACAGCCTGTGTGGTGCCTGCCGTGGCAGGCTGCCTGTTCCTTGGCTGGCCAGACCCAGTCACTGCAGGTTTTATTTGTTAATTTAATTTAACTTAATTTATCTGAAAGGCAGAATTACAGAGAAACAGAGGGAAAGACTGACAGGTGTCTTTCACCCTCTGGTTCACTCTCCAAATGTCTGCGATTGTTGAAGCCCGAATTTTCCTTCAAGTCTCCCACATGGGTGCAGGGGCCTAAGCACTTGAGCCATTTTCTGTTGCTTTCCTTCACTGACAGGTGTGAAGTTGCATGTTTGATGTTGTATCTGAAGCACATACCAGTTGGAAAGGTAGATCTACAGAGAGAAGCAGAGACAGAAAGATCTATCTGCTGTTTCACTCCCCAAGTGGCCACGATGGCCAGAGTTGAGCCTTTTTGAAACCAGGCGCCTCCTCTGGCTCTCCCACATGGATGTAGGATCCCAAGGCTTTGGGCCATCCTCTACTGCTTTCCCAGTTCACGAACAGGGAGCTGGATGGAAAGTGTAGCAGCTGGGACATGAACTGGTGCTCATATGGGATTCTAGCACATGAAGGGGGAGGATTAGCCAACTGAGCTGTTGTTCCAAGCCCATCCATGCATTTTAATTATGGAACATAGGGACAAGCAAAAAGAAAAGACTTGTTTATTTTATTTGCATAAAAAAGGATATATCCTAAAATCCTATTTGCACATGTGTGTATGGTTGCGTCATAGATTGAAAAAGTGGGTCACAAATTCTCCCATCTAGACAGCAGCCCTTTTGTAATATGAGTTTGCTGTTCTTCCTTTGCAGAGGTGGCGTTTATTTCTCTCCTCCTTGAAGCTTGGCCCTGTGACTTACTTGAACGTTAGAATTCAGCAGTAGACATCTGTGAGCTTCAGAGGCCAGTCCAGCCCTCTGAAGGATGAGGCTGAGATAGTCCAGCTCACAGTCAACTTGACTGCCAGGTTCATGGGCGAGGCCATTTTGAAACTTCCAGGCCAGTTGGCCCTGCATCTGAATGCAACAGTTGAGGGACTGCTCAGTTAACCCTGAGAGCAGGAGGAATATTAAATCTTTGCTGTTTAATTAAAAAAAAAGTTTTATTTGTCATGATACAGTTCCATAGGCTCAGGGATTTCCTCTTCCATCCTTCTCATTCTCCAGCCCCTCCATATTATTACAATAGCATAGTCCTTCAGCAACAGTCATAAGTCCATCATTGTGCTATTTAAGTTAAATCTTAGTTGTTTTAAGCCACTAGGTTTGGAAGTGAATTATGCAGCAAAAGTTCTTGAAACAGATTGTGTCTTGTATTTCTCAAAAAATTTGCACGTTACTAATTCTAACTCATTATTAAGTATTTGTGATGTTCTTTAGGCTGCAAACATTGGAACCCAGCCCTAGGGGTAGGCTTTTGGGCTAAAGGTTAGGATGCTGGTTGAACACCTACACTCAGCATGATAATGACTGGGTTCAGTCTCTGGTTCCAGGTCCCTACTAATGCAGGGAGGCAGTGATGGGTTCCAGACACTCAAGTGGGAGACCTGAACTGAGTTCCTGGCTCCCTCTTGACACATGGGCATTTGGGGAGTAAAGCAGCAGGTAGGAGCACTAGCAAAGGAGATTAAATAGAGAAAGGAAGGGCACCTAAAGAGAGATCACATTAGAATGTTTCTGCCACATGCCAAGGTGTTAAGGCAGAGCAGCAAGAGGTGGAAGGCAGGGCCTGTGTGGAGACAGCAGCCCCAGACATGGGGGTGCCCCCAACTTGCCCCAGAACTGAAGCCCCTGGGCCAGTAATTCCAGTTCTCACGATAAAGTCTGGGTGTTTTAGTTAAGATGGAGGGTAGGAGAAGAAGGAAAGGACATGAATACAGAGGTGGAAAAAAAAAAGAGGTGAGGGACAGGTGTTGTGGCTTTGTGGGTAAGGCTGCCACCTAGGGCTCCAGAGTGCCATAAGTGCACCTGCTGGAGAATCGGCTGCTCTGTTTCCTACCCAGTTCTCTGTCATTGCACCTGGGAAAGCTGGAGAGAATGGCTCAAGTGCTTGGGTCCTTGCACTACGTGGAAGGCACTCGGGAAGTTTGGATTCCTGGATTTGTCCCTGGACCCTTCCTCCACACCCTCTTAGCCTCAATCTCCTCCCCTCTTGCAGCGATTTGGGGTCAATCAGTAGATGGAAAAATCTCTGTGTTCCCCATCCCATCTCTTTAACTCTGCCTTTCAAATAAACAAATATATCTTTAAAAAGGAAAGAAAGAAAAAGAAAAAGAAAAAGAAAAGAAAAAGGTAAAACCAGAGAACCCTAGAATGGCAGCCAGGAGGGAAGCACTCATGCGCTGGGCCTGCTTCTTCACTGCTGAGCGTGTTCTGATTCTTCAAAACTTCTTTTAAGTCTTTCTGCAATTATTGTATCTATTTCCTCCCCCTCCCTGCTTTTTAAAGGAAGAGGTGTTTCAAACTGCAACAACAAACAGGGCAACACTGTATTTTTCCTTGTAACTGTATTTGTGCTCAGATTGGACTTGGAGCGAGAGGCACGGTTTCAGTAAATCTTCAAAAGTGATTCCGGACACAGACAAGGACTTGCACTCCAACATCGAAAGCCAGGACAGCAGGTGTTGCAAACACTGGGAGGACACAGCATCGGTAGACTTCCAAAAGAGAATGACACTGACTTGGGGCAGCACTTGCTGGGGGAATGGGTGGGCCCAGACTGGCAGACTCGCCCGCACCCTGGCTCCCCGCGCTGTGCACAGAACCAGCCGCCCCCACCGAGCGGGGCGGAGGGCCCGGGGCCCTGAGCGCGCGGGGGAGGCGTCTGCTCCCGGGACTGAGGCGGTGCCTTCGCCTGCCGGCTGCCGCAGGAACGCGGGCTGCCGTGCAACCGGCGACACCCAGCAGGAGAGAAAAGCACGGCCGAGAGCAAGCCGCGCTAGAGCTGCTGCGCCACGCGAGTCGCGGGCCTGAGCGCGAAGGATCCGCGGGCGCCGCGGGGTCGCCGGCGCTGCAGGAGCAAGGTAAGGTCGCCCACTGCCCCCTTGGCCCACAAGCACTGCTCGGGAGGGCTCCTCCGGGGATCCCGGGACCACTCGGTTCCGGGCTTTGCAACAGCCCCGCTTCATCTCCCACCTCCCGGCCGCGCCGGCCCGTAGCCTCTTGGGTCCGTTCTCTGGGGTGACCCACCCCCAGTCCCTTGGCGCGGACCCCAGCTCCCGCCGCCTCTCCGGGGCGCCCCGTCCGGAAACCCGCCCTGGACCTGCCCGCGCCCCTGGACCGGGCCGCGGGGCACCGCCTCCCGCCGGGGTCGCTCCGCCCCGCCCCCGCCTCTCCGCCCCCTTCCGCCCCGTCCGGGCGGGGCTCCGGGTTTAAATGTCGCGGCGGGCCTGGTCGGGCCGGCCGAGGGGCGGGCCGGGCCTCTGTGTCGAGTCCCGGCCCCCGTAGGAGGCGACGGCACGGTGCGGCGGACACTCAGGGCCGGCGGCGGCAGCAGCAGCAGCAGCAGCAGCACCATGTCCCCGGGAAGCGGGGTGAAGAGCGAGTACATGAAGCGCTACCAGGAGCCGCGCTGGGACGAGTACGGGCCGTGCTACCGGGAGCTGCTGCACTACCGCCTGGGCCGCCGGCTGCTGGAGCAGGCGCACGCGCCCTGGCTCTGGGACGACTGGGCCCCTGCCGGAGGCTCGGACGACTCGGCCTCGTCGGCTTCGTCGGGTGCAGGGCGCCCCGCGGCTCCCGCGCCCCGCTGCGCCCCGGCCTCGCCCCCGCCGCCCGCGCAGGCCGGGGCGCGGGAAGAGCCGGCGCGGCGCGCGCGCGAGGCCCCGGAGGAGCCGGGCGCGGAGGCCGGGTCCGCCGAGGCGGTGGAAGCGGAGGACGCGGCTGTGCCAGGTATGGGCTCCGGGGCAGGGCCTGCGAGAGGGCCTGGTGTGTTTTGGGTTTCTGGGCTGGCTGGCTGTGACTCCGCTCGGGCAAGCTGCTAAGCGGGTGGGGGTGGGAGGATTGTTGCGGAAGGCGACACCGCCGCCCTGGATCGTTGTTCACCCCGCCCTCGCACCCTTATTTTCCCTAACTCGGAGCGGAGCTGACCTCCACGGGTTTCTCAGCACCCATTTCCGATAAGCAGCGCCCCTGCTTTCATCAGTTGCTTGATGGTGACCCAGCGGGTGGAGAGCCACGCAGCTAAGCTTTCTGCCTTCTGAATGAGGCCGTTGTGTTCCGGATGAGCTGCCTGAGCTCACCACGTTGTCCCTGGAGAGGGTTGCGCGTCCGTGGACCTGGACTGGCGTCTGCGAGCTTGCTCCTTCCCGCCACCACGGGCTCTTCGGTTTTTCTAAGCAGGTGCTCGAGAGAGACCGACAGCTAAGATTTAGTGACAGCGGCTGCTTTCGCTATCCGGGGGTGTGTACGTTTTCTGTAAACATGCACGACCACGCTCAGACGTAGGGCCCCCGTTTTTTGCCCCCTCCCCTGTTTTTTTGGTAGATGAGGAAATGGAAGCTCAGGGTAAATGATGGGTGACATCTTGTTTACCCTGTTTGTAAGTCAGGCTGTTTAGGGTCTCTGAGATGCCGAGGAGGAAGCGAAGTTTCGCCTGTGAGTCGGTTTGCTGTACTCTTGCTTATGCCATATTGGGTTATTCGCAGCTCAGCTGTGGCGGAGCTGTCTCCCCATCACAGTGGAACTTGTGAATTCCCACTGATGCCTGATGGCGTAAATCAGCATTGCTGGAGATTAGGATAACAGAAGGTGGAGGGGTGGGGAGTTGGGCCTTCCAGAGCATTCCATGGGCACGAAGCTATCGGCTACATGATGAGATCCTCTTGAGCAGGCAGCACAGGCTGTCCTCCTCCTTCTCTCTCCCTTCGTTGTTTATTAAGGAATTCCCAGACGGCTTTCAGGCAGTGTTGTAGCAAAGTAACAGAGCAGGATCTTCCACCCGCTGGCTCACTCCCCAGATACCCTCCAACTGGCAAATCTGGGCCAGGCCAATGCCAAGAAGCAGGAATTCCATGCAGGTCTTCCCTGTTGGATGGTAGAAACCAGAGTGCTTAGGCTGTCATCTGCCGCCTCCCAAGTGGTGTGAAGCTGGATGGGAAGTGGAGGCGAGACTTCATTCCCAGGTACTCCAAGATGGGATTCCCATATCCCATCCCTGGCTTAACCAGTCACACCCAGACATCTGCCCTAGCTGCTTGCTCTCTGCTGACATTTGTGCTTTTGGCATGGAGGGGAAAGAAGGGATGTTTTCTGCTGTCTGTGCTGCCAGCTGCCAGGAGCTTTTGCTGGTTCCTACTTATCCAGGTCCGTCTTGATCCTTGTGTTGGGCAAGATGAAATTAGGTGATTTCATGTGCGAGGGTGATTAACACTCTTGCATTTGTTGTTCTGAAGAGGTATGTATGCTGAGTTGCCGCAGAACGACAGCAGCTCTCTTCTGATCACTTTAAATTGCCTGGATTTTTTCCTTTGGTATTTCCTTCTGTATCTCTGAGTGACATGGCTTATATTGATTTTTTTTTTTTTTTTTTGTCTTTCAGTCGTTTCCATGATTTATTGACCGAGTTCCCTTTATTCTCCTTACCCACACTGCCAGCAGTGGCCAGCCCTAGCAGGTGGCAGCCAGGGCCTTGTGCCTATGGGGTGTTACTCAGAGCTGAGCTACATTGTTTCCCAGAAGTCCTTGTCTTTCTTTCACAACATAACCCACACTTCAGGTCCCCTATCGCTTTCACCATCCCAGGCTGCCCTCCCGGGGCCTCTGACCTACTTCTTCCTGGCCTGCTTAGGATCTTGGAAGGGCACTTGGCCACTATCTCAGGGACTTCTGATTTTGAATTCTGTTGTGTGTTGTGTGGCTTTCTGGTCCTCCTCCTTGGTTTACCTCCCTCCCTCCACCCCGTCAATGAGATGTGGGATTCTGGGTTGAAGGTCATTGTGTCAATCATCTGGAGTCCCTGGTGTTTTGGGTGTAACTTTTGAGCTTCCTGATTCTGGATGCTTGGTAGCTAACCTGAGAAAGCTTGCTCCTGATCAGCTTCCACTGCTCCGTGCTTGGGATTCTGGTCTGTTTATGTGTGCTGTGCTGGGCCCTTGGTAGATCCCTGCAATCAGACTTGTGTGTTTAATTCTGAGTTTTCTTGAATTATTTTTACAGCAATGAGAAATACTTTTTGCCTGAAGTTTTCAGTTGGATATTAGACTCCATGTACTTAACCTTTAATTTTTTGCCCTTGGTACCCTTCCACCCCCATTTGTATCCTTCCCCCCTTTGTTATTCTCAATTGTATCTTCTAAGTCTTCAATAGCATTTTTCATTTCTGGGATCCTGTTTATTGACTTTTTAAAATTCAACGATTCTTGAATTGATGTCTAGGGCTGCCTTCACGCTTTCCCTTTTTATGCCTTTTTAAAACTAAGTATCTGCGTCTTGGTTCATACTTATAGTATCTTGTTCTGAGGATACTTCTGGAATGTTTCTTTGCTTGGTAAGTACGGTTTGTTTGTTTCCCTTCCCACCTCTGCTTTTGTTTCTTTTTGCTCGTAATTTTGTAGTTCACATTAGATACTTTCTGTTTTTCAAATGTCTAAGGATCTGTCAGCTTCTCTGTTTGATTTAAGGGATGGGCACTGAACCGTGCTGCAAAGTTCCCTGCTGGTGTGTGTTTGGGGGTCTGAAGATGGGAGTACTTGTTAATTGTGGAATTCTTTCCCTCCTAGAACTAACTTGAAGAATGATCTAGACTGTCTCCAGTTCCTTACTACATAGTTACATTCCATTTTAAATAAAGTATTATTTTTAGCAATGTTTACATGTGCCTAACTTTTGAAAATTTGCTTAAAACAATCACAGCAAAAAATAGTCCTCCTGACTCTTTTCCTACCCCTGCCCTCCGTTCCTTCCTGCTCCTCTCTGCTTTCCTTCTGACAATGGCTGCCCTCTTCTCGCTTTCCGTTTTAAACCTTATGAGTTGACTTCCCTTTAGGAGAGATGGGGTTTAGCTCAAGGTGTTAGCTCTGACCGCCCCCCCGCCCCACTCCACCCCAGACACACACTGACATCCATTTCTCCTCCCCTGTATCCATACGATATTAGCTACATGAGCTTGGTGTAATTCTTATTCTCTGTGTATTTGCAGATGAGTCGTGTAGCATATCCTGATGTTTTTCTCCATTATATTTTATGTTTTTCTTGAAGTTAATCATTGTTTCGCTATCTCTCTTTTGCTTTCAAAAAGATTCTGTCACCAGTTCAGTCAAATTGAAAAGCTAGTTATATTTCAGACACATCAAATATTCTATGATTCGCCTTTTTTTCCCCTTGGAGACCTTGATCTTTCTGTTCCGATCTAGACTTTATGATGCCCGGATGTGGCAGAGCTGCTAAACTGCGCCTGGTCCTCTCTGCTTGCCTGAGAAGGCATTTCTCTTATCCTGTCTCCTGCCTTTCACATTTCAACCTTTCTTTGGCCTATTCCTGCAGTTTGGTGCAGCATATCTTCTGTAGGCTCTGCAGAATATTGTACCAAAAGTAGACATTTTGTGACATTGCATATCTGAAGATGCCTGTTAGATACAAAGCCTGAGTTGATATTTTGGGAATCTGGAGAATTCTGAATGAGAAGTTCCAGACTTGGAATGTGTTTTATTACACTGAATTTTTAGCTTTCGGTTTTGCTGTTGAGAAGTAACAGGCTGACTTGTGTACCTGATCCCATGTGATTTTTAAAATTTTATTTTACTTTTATTTGGAAGGCAGAGTTACAGAGAGAAGGAGAGATGGAGAGCGAAAAACCTTCAATCCACTGGTACACTCCCCAAGTGGCCGCAAGGGCTGGCACTAAGCCAGTCTGTAGCCATCTTTCTGTATTTCCCACGTAGGTGCAGGCACACAAGCACTTGAGGCATTCTTCGCTACTTTCCCAGGTCATACGCAGGGAGCTGGATTAGAAGTGGAGCAGCGGGACTTGAACTGGCACCCACATGAGATGTCTGGTGGTCAAAGGTGGAAGCTTAGCCTACCTTACTCCCCTGTCATATGAGTTTTAATAAACCTTTTATATTCTTTTTATCCATTTGTCCTAAAATTCAGTGCTGTGCCTGTGTGTTGCTATGCATTTATTCTGGGCCCTGTGCAATGGCTTAATGGATAAATCTCATCTTACAAATGCCGGGATCCTGTATGGACACTGGCTTATGTCCTGGCTGCTGCACTTCCCATTGGCTGCCTGCTTGAGGACTGGGAAAGCAGCAGAGGATGGTCCAGGTCCTTGGGGACCCTGCACCCATGTGGGAGACCCGAAGAAGCCTCTGTTTCCTGGCTTTGGATCAGCTCAGCTCTGGCCATTATGGCCATTTGGAGGGTGAACCAGAAGATGGAAGGTCTTTCTCTGTCTCTCCTTTTGTCCGTAAAAAATCTAATCTGTCCTTCCAATAAGAATAAGTAAGTATTAGGCAAAAAAGAGGTGTCATTTGAGGTGTTAAAAAAATTAAAACTTCTTCCTGTTTAGTGATATTTCCTAATACTGTGAAAAGTATTTTCCTCTGCTCAATTTGCTTTATTTTTATCTTTTGTATGTATTCTTAGCTATGTGGTATTCTTTCAAGATCAAAACTCTTAATTCTATTTCTAGTTTAGCTTTCTAATTTTATCTTCCAAACTTTCTGCTGAATTTTAAAATTCTGCCACCCTAGTTTAAGTTTTCAAGAGATCTTTTTTTGAGTCCTCAGTGCTCTTTAATTCCTATGTTAAAGCGTTATCTGCTTGTTTATTTGAGAAGTGTATACAGAGGGAGAGGGAGAAAGAGAGAGAGAGAGAGAGAGAGAGAGAGAGAGAGAGAGAGAGAGAGAGAGAGAGAGAATGAATGAGAATGCATACAAGCAAGCATGTAAGCTGTCTGTTGGTTGAAGTGCCAGTAACAGCTAGAGCTGGGACCTCTATCCAGGTATCCCATTTGGATGGCAGGGACCCAGATGGTGGAGCCCTCACTTTTGCCTCCAAGGGCAGGCATTAGCAGCAATCAAGACCTGGGAGGGGAGCTGGCTCTCCAGGCTGGTCATGCTGATAGGAGAAGTGGGCATCTCAAGCTTTGTGCTAGCTATGCCAGATGCTCAGTTTTAATACCATTCTAGTTTTTAAAAACTCAGAACAGGGGCCCGGCGGCGTGGCCTAGCAGCTGGGGTCCTCGCCTTGAGCGCCCCGGGATCCCATGTGGGCGCCGGTTCTGGTCCCGGCAGCTCCACTTCCCATCCAGCTCCCTGCTTGTGGCCTGGGAAAGCAGTTGAGGACGGCCCAATGCATTGGGACCCTGCACCCGCGTGGGAGACCTGGAAGAGGTTCCTGGTTCCTGGCTTCGGATCAGCGCGCACCGGCCCGTTGCGGCTCACTTGGGGAGTGAATCATCAGATGGAGGATCTTCCTCTCTGTCTCTCCTCCTCTCTGTATATCTGACTTTGTAATAAAATAAATAAATCTTTTAAAAAAAAAACTCAGAACAAAAACCAAACCAACAAAATGTCTACCAGTTTCCCTGCAGAGCTGTCTTGAGTTCTCTGCCCTTTTTCTGTGTGTGTTTTGGTCTGCTGCTTGTAATGGGTGTGCTCATGTGTGTGCCTCTGCCCTACCTGCCCAACCATGACTCATGAGAGAGGCCTACAGCGTGCCGGGGCTGTGAGTGTTGACTGTACTTGGCTGAGGACCCAGTTGTTTCTCTGGGTGACCCCAACCATTGCTCTGAGCCTGTTTCTCTGTGTGAACTCTTCTCCAGATGGTGTGCCTCTGGTCTTTCGCCTCATGGATCCAAGGCTGCATGCTGGCATCCTGGGAGTAGAAATGGGGAAAAACGTGAGATGGAGCTCGTTATTTACTATGAGGCCTTTCACAAAGTCTTATTTTAAAGGTGTCATTCCCGTCTTCTCAAAACTGATTTCCCGAGGCCTGCCCCCTCTCCAGCTCCCTCTTGAGACAGGAACCTTGTGCTTTGGGGATAGGAAAGGACTGACTCCCACGGGATGGATTAGTGGAAGGAACATACAAGATGTATTGATTGGTACATTGCAGAATTACCCTGAAGACTAGGAACTCAACAGTATAGCACTGTGTGTTCTGAGGCCCACATGTTGGTTCCAGGGAGTGAGGATGCTTGGTCCTACTCTTTGGTTTCTTTGGCTTTTGTGGGGAGGGTCTTGGGGGTGGCTTACCTGGGACCTTGCAGGCATGAGTTACCAATGCACCTGGCTGGCCGTGTGACATGTTATCTGTGTTCCAGGGACAGTGTGCAGACACATACCAGGCAGGTGCTGGGGTGCCCTTTCTGCCCCGTTTGGGGAGCCCCATGGCACCTCTCTTACCCTACTCCTCCCGAGATAGCTGCCAGGAGTTACAAGGGTCTGCCCAGGTTTAGGCACGATGGCTTGGCCCCTGTTCTCAGTGTAATTTGTGTGCGGGCTGGGGTGCTGGTTGGTGCTGGATGTTCAGCTCTGGAGGATCTGGCTGCCTCGTTGTACTCTCTGAAACCACAACTTCCAATCTGGTGCCCTCTCCTCTTAGGCAGTTAGGATTCATCTGATCCAGGTCTTCCAGATTGTTTCTGCCCCTTCATCCACTTTTCTTCTTCCAAAGTTGTGTGAGTGCCTTTTGCCTGATGGCATTGCCACCCTTGCTTTGTCCTTGTATACCTTTCCCCTTCACCTAGTAGAGTTTTGGAAGGACCATAAATGTGTTTTCCATGTACATTTAACTTGAATCTCCCCATTTCTTGTATTCTTATTTTTACTTAAAATTTTTGCATTTATCTGAAAAGTAGAGTTAGACAGACAGAAAGAGACGCAGAGCTCTTTGATTGACTTATTTGCTCCCCAAATGGCCATAACGGCTGAAGCCAGGAGCCTGAAGCTTCCTGCGCGTCTGGAGGATGGCCAGAGACTAGGCACTTGAGCCATCCTCCCTGTTTCCCCAGATGTGATAGCAGGGAGCTGGGCTGCCTACAAGTGGGGCAGCTGAGATCCCCTGTCTCCATTTTTACTTGTTATGTCTTTGTCTTGATCTGATTTTCAAGAGGTTTGTGAATTTGTTTATTCCTCCCTCTACAAATTCTTGGCCCTTTGGATTCATTTTATTGTATGCTTTGTCGGCCCCCTTACCTCCACTTAGTGCCCGAGCCAGTATAGCTGCCAGGTGTGAGATCTGTGACTCCTCTTGGTACAGACTTTGTTGTAGTAGTTGGTGCTGTTAGCCGCGCTCTCCTTCGCTCAGACTCCTTCCTCATGTCTCTTTCTCCTACTCTTTCTAGTTGTCCATCTTGTGTCCCCTCTCAGGTTTTCCTTTCTTGGGCCGCCCGTTAAATAATAGTGTTCCCTGCAGCCTGGCTGCCCATTTCTTCTGGCTCTGTGCTTCCTTGGAGTATCTTGCTGCACATCGGCAAGCTCTGCTTCTGCTTGCTCTCACAACCTTCATCCCTGGTGTAGTTTCTGAGCTGCAGGCTGAGAGGCCGACAGCCTGCCTGCTTGGTTGCTGGAGGAGTATCTCAGGCTCGGGGTGGCATGGGTCTGTGTCAAGGCAGTGTGATGGTCCCCTTCAGGTGGCCGTGGGAGCCAACGTGCTCTTGTCCCTTTGTGCCACCTGGTGTCTGTCCTTCTGAGGGCCTTTGGTGAGAGGCCTCCTCAGCATCTGCTCCCATTGGTCTGATCAGGGTGTGAGGTGGGTCCGCTTCTGATCCCTGTTTGTGTCTACACCCCTGCCAGTGCTGTTTTACTGCCTTGGCCTGTTGATCATTTTGTTTTTGTACCTGGATTTTCTGCCCCACTCTGATCTCACCCTTCCCTCACCTTTTGGAACTAGAGGCTTTGTTCCTAAAATTAGGACCACACTATCATTTTTTAGCTTAAAATCCTTCAGTGAGTGCCTGGCACAATAGTCTGGTGGCTAAAATCCTTACCTTGCATGCATTGGGATTCCATTAGTATGCCAGTTCATATCTTGGCTGCTCCACTTTCCACCCAGCTCCCTGCTTGTGGTCTGGGAAAGCAGTTGAGGGTGGCCCAAAGTCTTGGGACCCTGCACCCATGTGGGAAAACCAGAAGTTCCCGACTCCTAGCTTTGATTCAGCTTAGCTCTGGCTGTTGGTGGCCACTTGGGGAATGAACAAGTGGATGGAAGATCTTTCTCTCTGTTTCTCCTTCTCGCTGTAAATCTGACTTTCCAATTAAAAAAAAATCTGAAAAACTTGAAAAATCCTCCAATAAGTTGTCATCATTTTCAGATAAAATAAACTCCCATGCATTTGGCACACTAAGCCTTAATTTTCTCCATACACTGCTTTGTTCTACCACCTGCATGTAGCTGCCATTCTAAACCATTTATTTATAAAATTTTATGTGAAACCCAGAGTTACAAGAGAGTGGTGGGGTGTGGAAGTGAGTGCACAGGGGGAAAGAGAGATCTTCCATCTGCTGGTTTTCTCCCCAGTTGGCTGCAACTCCATCTGAGTCTCCCACATGGATGGTGAGGACCCAAGTGCTCGGACCCAAGTGCTGCTTTCCCAGGCACCTCATCAGGGAGAAGGATTAGAAGGAGCACCTAGGGCTTGAAAAAGGCACTCATATGGGATGCTGGTGATGCAGGGTACAGCTTAGCTTGCTTGCTGTTAGCTTTCCTGCCCTATGTAGGAGTTCACCCTACCTTAAAGGGAATGAAGAGATGGGCAAGGGAGGAGTCATAACTAAAAGCGGTGTGGGTGGGCATTTGATGCAGCAATGAGGATGCTGGGTGGGGCACCCATATCCTGCATTTGAGTCCTTGGAGTTGAGTCCTTGCTCTGCCTGCATTTCTAACATCTTGATGATGCACACTCTGGGAGGCAGAAGGGGATGGATCGGGTATTTGGATCCTTGACACCCAGGAGGAAAATCTGGATGAGTTCCAGTTCCTGGCTTTGACCCTGGCCCCACCCTGGCCGCTGGGGGTTATTGGGAAATTAAATGAGCAGATGGAAGATCTTTATTTCTGCCTCTAAAACTAATTAAAAATTTTTTTTTCCTTACCAAATAGTTGGGGCAATAGTTTGAGGCTTTGCATTGTAGCCTAGAGTCATCACATCCAACTAAATTCTGCAGAGGGAGAAGGAGCCTTAGGGCCTAAACTCTGGATACTTAGTTGCACAAGGGCTGCTATTCCAGAATGGGAAACACAGACTCATAAAAGGTTTATGTAAAATAACAAAATGTTACTAAAAAACAAAAGATTTGATAAAAGCAAAATAGTGAATGACAAAGTCTGGAAAGGTAGTTAAGAGAGAGATACTTCTACAGAGTGTTTGACTAGGTTCTTCTAATGTGAGATGCTCACCTTGGGCAGCCAAGTGGTTGAGCAGTTTCTTCCCAGTTCCATAGGCAGAGTTTTTGATCTGTTTCTCCCAGGCATTTCTGTTTCCTCTGCGGAGAGCCCTTATCTCTAGCTGGGAACTGCATAACTGTGCACTCAGGGGGGTAACCATGGAAGCCATCCTGGATTGTAATAGAGGGCTTCTCAAAGTACGGTGGCCACCCGGCTCTTGCAAGGAGGAGGATCATAAGGAATGTTTCCCAGCCAAGGAATTCCAATTGAGTAACTTGAAAACCTGCCTTCTGCAACTGCTGGGTGGGGACCAGTCCCAATCCTTCCCTGAAGCAGCGCATGGAGATACTCGGATTTATGGTGGGGGTCTCTGAGAGAGCCATCAAGCCATGGTGCTTTCTGGCTTTTAGCATTTCACTGAAAACTAAATCTCAAGATGACGCAGCAGCTGCCTTTGAATAGGTGTGGTTCAGTCTAGGTGTGTTCCTTGTTGACTTCAAAGTAGAATCAGTGGTTTGAAAATTACTATGCTAACTTGTTTCTATTTCTGCTTTAAGTGAAACTGGAGTCCAGAAGTATGTGAAAATGTTATTGACTCAAAGAAGCATTATGATTGTTCTGCTGAAGTATTTGAAGTGATTACATGTAAATCTGATTTTAAAGTATTTGCATCATTTTCTTTTTCAAAAGCCTTGCCAGCGAAAGACGTAGAAGAAAAACCTGAACAGCAAACCAAAACGAAAGAAACTGACAAGTTACCCACCAGTGTTGTACCCCGACAACAACCAAGTGCCTTATTTGCTAGAGGAAATAGGAAAGCTGCCAAAAGTCCCCAAAGATCAAGTAAAATAAAAGAGAATAGGCACCCATTTGCTCTGTATGGCTGGGGAGAAAAACAGATGGATACAGGAAGCCAGAAGACTCACAATGTCTGTGCCTCCGCTCCTGTGCATGAGGTGTGCCCTGGGCTGCTGTGTTTCCACCTGAGGTTGGGGCTGTGCATCTGGCAGTGAGAGACATCCCACAGCCATTGGGATGCCACGGGCCCAGAGGGATCTCAAGGGATGCTACAGTGTACAAGGAAGGCCCACACTGAGGTTCTGACTGACCAATGGGATTCTGGATGGTGTTTGCATGGAGAGCAGGCTGCCCTGCAAGGAGTTAGATGGTACCCAGAAAGCTCTATGACACTGAGCCAGAAGGTGTAAAGGATGGAGTTAGGGTTCTCAGAGGAGCACAGATGGTCCTGGGAAGCTGTCCGTCTGGATTTGCCACTGGCCTCTTGAGAGGGTTCAGTTTCCTTGTCTTGGACAACCTGTTGTTTTCCTGACTCCTTTGTTCTTGGTTTGATTGTTGATAGCTGCACATCTGCCATAGGCCACCTTTTCACTCTTCCAATTAAATTCAGATTGCCATCTTTCCCATTTGTTTGTAACCAATGCATTTTAGTCCCAGGAGCTCCTCTGACTTAGCCATGGTTTTCCACCCAGTGTCAAGTCCTGAAAATATTTCAGACAAGAAGACTCTCAGGTCTGGTAGTAACAAAACAGTGGTTTCTTTTAACATTAATACTGTTATTATAGCCTAAAGCCATGGATACATTAAAAGATGTATAAACTGCAAGTTATATGAATTGTTTAAATACTGTAATCAGAGTTTGAACAGACTTCTGAACCCTGGCAGATGGTGTTATCTGGAGTGATATTTGAAACAACAAATTTGTTGCTTAACCAAAGATTTCTGACAAGTGCATGGGATTAATTTTAATAGGATTTATCCTGGAAGGAATAGAATGGGGAAGTCCCATGACACTTGTATTTAGTGTACTGCTTTAGAGATTCTTTAATGAAGTATGTATTCATGCTTAATGCCAAGCAGCTCCCACAATTTTCCAGTGTCATTTCTAGAAGCACACACAAATCAGTTGCTTGCCATTTCTGTCTGAAGCTGAAAGTTCTGTTGCTTAGTTTCATGAACATTGATAATGGGTAAGCCACAGCATCACGTGGAAGGAAGTCTACGTGCAGGCAAACTACGCACGTGACAGCTTGATGCTGTTTTGGGTGACGGGGTGGGGGTGGTTGTGATTGTCAGTACACGTGCTGTTGAGAGCACAAAAGCCACGCGAGTGATTAGACTTTTGCTTTTGAACTTCTCTTAGATTCATGAGTCAGCATTGCGAGCCAAGAACAGAAGACAGGTGGAAAAACGGAGACTGGTTGCTCAGAGGCAGCGTGCTCACTCTGTGGATGTGGAGAAGAACTGCAAGGTGAAGCCCGCCTCCTCGGAGAACCCCTGGATGACAGAGTACATGAGATGCTATTCAGCCAGAGCTTAAAGGACAGTAGCCTGGACAGCTTCTCACAGAAAAGTGTAAATGACAGAAAAGAAAAACCATCAAATGAAACTGGACATAGGTTTTAAGAAACCACCTGATTATGCAAGGTTTTTCTTAGGGAATTTCCAAAAGATTGTTTATTTTGATGACTACTGGTCACCTACCTCAGCAGTAGGACAGACAGTTGAAGCCATAGACACTTGATTATTTATGAAGATGATTCCCTAAATCTTTGGTATTCTTACAAGGGTTTTAAGGCATCTTAAATCTTTTAAGATTGACACCAAATGCCTTTAAATGGCTATAGATGCTTACCACTCAGTATTCTTTTCCTAGTGGAGCCCATTTTCATTCCTGTCCTGAATAACTTTTCATATTCCATAGCTGGTACATTCTTCCCACACTGCAGCCTAAGACTCATTTTCCTTTTGTGGAGTTCTCTTTGTGAAAGAATATCAAGTCAGGCATGATGTTCGACACCATTCATGATCCCATTTATGATGCAGCTAGGACTTCCTGAGAAATTAGATGCCTTTCAGTTCAGCATCACCTTCATGTACATTGTGACATTTAAGAACTGCCTGGGCTGGGTGGGGGGGGTCACCCTTTCCCTTGAAATTGTCTTCTAGGCACTTATTATTTAATAGCTCTATAGTTCAGATACATTCCAGTAATTGAAGTGCCAGTACAGTATGTGCTGAGGATAGTAATGAATTCAAGACTTACTTTAAAAAAAAATTTTTTTTTTCAGAATATATAGTATGCAATCAGTCACTTGACAGATTGGCATTTTGTTGTGTGCCCTTGTGGACTTCTGCCCCTTCTAGAATAGCTGGCAATGACATTTAGAATTTACAATCTGAAATTACATTCAGCAAATTCTGTTTAGTCCACTGGGAATGAGGGATTGATACTGATACCCAGTAGGCATTGCTCTCCACTCCCCCCACCCGTTGTCCTTTACAGACTTAGCTGCAGAGTCTGGATGAGGTATAAAATTCAGACTTCAGGTTGGAACTTATTACTGTTGGATTCCTGCTCAGTAGCTCCTCTGCTCAATTTGATGTCACAGTACAGTAGGATGTGTATAATTACAACTGTATTTCAACTGTACTATTTCCCTTGAGCATGTTTGCTTTTGGTGGGTAGAAGAGTGGCTTTATAAAAAACAAACAAAACCCACAGGTTTCCATCAAATGGGTCAAGTCTTGTCTAACCTGAGAAAGATGAGTGGTAAGTTATAACAGAAAGGCCCCTTGGCTGTGCTAGCCTAGCACCTGAGGGAGGAGCACAGGTGAGACATGAGGATGGGCACTGCCCTGATATTGTTATTCTAGGTCTTTGAAGTATGAGATTCAACTTTTACAAAAAAAAAAAAAGCGTGTTTTGTTTCACATAAAATTGCCACACAATGTCATTTTATAGCTCTTAAGCTTTGAAAACATATACTAAAGAGCAGTAATTTAAAAAATAGTTTGAATAAGTGCATAGTTTTGAGGTAAGCGATTTTACTGAGAGCGCTTTCCCAATCATTGAGCTGTGTATTTAATGAGAGGAGAATTCAACAAGTTGTCCAAAACAACTCTGCTGATAATTCTGGTGAGTTTGGGTGTTATCTATTGTTACAGTCTTTAAACATTGCAGGTACCTGAGGGTCACATTAGTGTGGCGATTGTGATGGTGTAGCTGACTGTAAATTGTTCCTTTAAAACCAGTTCTTGCAGGTTTGGTTCTAGCCGTTCATTGTAAGGGTCTGTGTTGCATCTGACAATCTAAGGAAGGATGGCCGTGGGGAGCAGCATAGGCCCCATACTGAGGGATGACTGCCTCTGAAACTCACTTCCTCCAGACCAGGAATAAGCCACAACTCTCCTGTTCAGGAATCAGACTTTATTTCATGTGCTTACCATTGAAAACTTCAGTGATTAAAAACTTAGAAGGCAATCATGGCCATTTTTTCCACCCTTCTTTTTAAAAAGATGACAAATGAGTTCAAAGGCACATGGAAGGTCTGAATCAGTGTGAACTTACTGTGACCGCCAGCCCTTAGTTACTTAGGGTTTTTTCTTTTTTCAAAAGTGTGACAATTACCTTTGCCAAATTTTTTAGATTTCAACCATTTGATGGTTCTACTTCTCCACACCCCCCTTCTAAAGACTAGTGTGGTAATAATCATCTTTCTAAATCTTGGGACAACTTGAAAGACAGTGATAGTTTAAAATTGCTTTTTGTGTTAAAAACAAACAACCTGGAACTGAGAATCCAGTGATACTTAAATGCTACAGAAATCTATAAAAAAATTCTGGTTTTAAGTTTTTAGTCAAAACCATTTGCCATAAACAGGTCTTCTGCAGTTACTTTTATTTCACATTAAAGGCAGAAATGGAAGATTAAAATAATTTCTAGTGCCGTTTTGGACCAAAGTGAATGACAAATAAGAAAGAATCTATTTTGTTATATGTTTGTAGGAGGTGTTGGCATACTTGGCACTTGTAGTTACATGTATGTTCTCCTCCCCCCATGGATCTTCCATGCATATTTTAATACATATATGTATATTAAAATACTAAAATATGTGCTCATAATGTAGTAGGCACATATTTATGTCATTTCAGATGTGCTGTTGTTGTCATGAAATTCCATCCAAGACCAGTCACTGAGGTAATCTGAAAGGTATGCACGCTTAGGTCACCAACAAGGTTGCGAGAAAGAGCAAGTAAAGATGTTGAGTTACTGGAAGTCTTCATTTCCAAAAATGCATTTTGTCTGTGTCTTACAAAAAAATCTTTATGGCCTTTCCTAATCCCTTTAAAATGATTATTCTGTACCAGGCATAAGCTTTGTGAATGGACTGTTAGAGTACTTGAAACTTAAAATGTTCAGAAGCACTACCAGCAAACAGAGAGAAGGAATATACCCTATGTAAAGTAAAAATAATTTTCTTATTGACTGCTTTAAAGAAAAAAAATAGTTTAATGGATAGTTGTACATTTAACTGGACTAGATAAATGGTGCTAATATTTATACAGCTTGATTCTGTAGTTGGTTTGGTATCAGATAACTGCTAGTGCCTGACCCTTAGATGTCTTTATTATAATAGTCTTTGATCAGTTATGTAATATTTTTAAAAAAGTGATCCTAAAAATATGACCAGGTCATTTACAAATGTTTGAATTTGAAGTGGATGTCCTTTACAACAGAATGAATACAGAGTCATTCAGTCTAACTATAGTTAGTGTACCAAACCCTATGCAAGAAACCATGTCTGGATTTTTGTCCCACATTCCTCCCTGGATGTCGGCACTTAGTGTGAGATGGAAAAAACATTGCTGATCCTAGTAATACTTATTTCCACTTTCAAATTCTAGATGTCTGAACGAACACAGTAGAGGCCTCCTTTGAGTTTCTTTTGTGATAACAGAACTAGTTAGGTGAGGTTTCCCCAGGTAATTTTGTTTTGAGCACTATGTTCACTTTACAGTTCTGAAAGAATGAAGGCTGGGCACTAGCTGATCACGGAGCTCAGGCAATGCGAATTTGGGGGTTGTGTTTTCTAAGAACTATGTATTGTTTTTAGCTTATATTTAATACTGCACTTACTTGGAACCATGTAAATAAACTTAATATTAAAGGCCAAGACTTCTATTTTGTGAGAAATAATTCTGATTAGTGTAAACAGACTGAAGATAGTATGAATGACACAGACTCTTAAATGGGTTTTTCATTATATGTTTAACATGTATAGGAAGAGGTGAGTTCTGTGTATGTACTTTGAGTTGAAACATTTTCTCCCTGGTTTTACTATTACACTTTCTTATTGTTTTGAAGGTTATACAGGTAATAGTGTATGATGAACAAATTCAACAGTAAGTATAAAGAAAAAGTTCCCTTCAACACTGCCTCAACAAAATAATCTTGGTCAAAACCAGTGTTATATTTTCCATGTAAAGTTTCAGACTTTTTCTAAGCACTTATCTGTGGAAATAAATTTTTTTTTTTGTATAAAGATGAGATTGTACTATATACACATAATTTTTTCATTTTTTTGGTATAAAGATGAGTGCTATACTCATAATTTTTTCACCTAATAATATAAGATGAAATGTCTGCTCTTTTATCCTCATTCAACACAACTACAATAGCTAGACAGAACATTAAACAGTGGTTTGAGGACTCTGAAAAGTAAATAGTAGTGCATACAATGGGAACAGCAGGATCCCAATACCATTGATGGGGCAGTGAGCTTGTCGCCGTGTCTGAACACAGATCACAGAGAACCACAGGTGAGCACTGCTGCAGTACCAGGAAGCCCAAGGAGCAGGAGAAGGAACAGCTAGAGCTGCTTTGGGGTCAGGGAAAGGACCCTGTTTTCCCTATTTTTTCACACAGAAACTTTCAGGAAATTTGGTTGCCAGTGGGAGCCTGTACAAGACCTGAGTGGGGAACGCCACAGATGTCCATTTGACACACCTGAGGAACCAAGAGGTTGGTCATGAGCGGATTCTTCCCTGGTACACTCACTCCACTCCCATCCCCCACTTTTTTCCTATCTGAAAGTCAAGGCTCAAATACAAAAGTGAACAGTTTCAGGCTGGAGGACCAAAAAGAAGGGACCTCAGGAACTCCACTGTACCTGGATGAAAGCAGAGAAAAATGGCTTACGAAAGTGACTCCACAAAAATTAAGTATGAATTTCTGGCTTTGACATGTTGACATTATGGGATGGTTGACATTATGGTGCACAGCACAGTCACTGAAAACTGACTTTGAAACCAACAAACAGGAGACATCTTGAAACTTACAGGCTGGGCCTGGAGTGATGAGTCAGTGGATAAATCCTCATCTTGCAAGTGCTGGCCTCCCATATGGGTGCTGGTTCAGATACCTGCTGCTTTATTTCCCATTCAGATCCCTGCTTGTGGTCTAGGAAAGGAGTTGAGGAAGACCCAAGGCCTTGGTCCTTTGCAGGGGAGTTTTCAGTAATATTCATTGTGCCTTTGCCTCTTCTTTTGCTCTTGATCATTGTACTTCTGGTTAGCAGAGTTTTCTCCTTGGGGCAGGTTTCTAAGCTGTGTCACCTACAGGTCTACAATGCGATTTTACTTATTGCAGTTGGTACACAACTTTTTGCTTGCAGCCACTTGTGCCACAATCTCCAGCGAGTTCCAGGTCTGGGTTCTTATGTCAGATTTCCACCATAGTCTCCACAGCCCTAGCTCCTGGCTCACCACTCTCCACCTCCTGTGATACCGTGCTGAGGCTGCATCGTTGTCTCTGTAACCTTTCTCCCACTTCCAGTTGGAGCAGGTCCCAGGATTAGAGAGACACCAGGTGTCCTATATAATTAGGTTGTTGGTGGTGCTGATCTTTTCAGAACCTGTTGGATGTTAGGTCTGGGTGCCACGTGGACCTATTTTGGCCAGTACGATGCCACAGTCGGTATTATTTTCTTGCAGGACCAGTGCAATGCACTGAGCTCAGTGAGTTCTCGCGAGCTCAGCACATGTGCAGTTCACTGTTGTCCCCTGCAGTTCCAAAGCTATTGTGACAGTGCCCAAAATGGCGCCTGATGTGCAACCACTACAGTTCTTGATCTGCTGGCCGTCCGATCCGGGGACTACCCAGGCCTGTTCTGGGTGGAACCCGTAGAATGCCACTTCGTTGCAGTTCACCAAGTCAGAAATGAGCTCACTCCCAGCTCAGCGCATGCTCCATCCTTTCCCCTGCCCTTTCCCCCTTACACAAAATGGCGCCCAATTCAGCTCTAGGGGGCTGTCGGGGCTGTAAAATCCGCCCTGTTCTCGCACTGCCTGTCTGTGATCTGCTGCTCTGTCTCTGCTCCTGGTCAAATCAAACGGACCAGCAGGACGGACAGTTCTTTGTCTGGGTTCACCTCCCAAGCTCCCAGTGAAAGTCCCTTCCCACCTGGTTTCTGGTGGAATTCCAGCTGCTGGTGGAGTTCAGATCACCGTGCTGGAGTACCAGTCACTGCAACACCACACTGCTGTGCCTGCTGCTTTCCTGTGTCTGTCAGTCTCCAGGTACCCCTCTGCTGTTGTTCTGTCCTTTCCTATTTCCTGAAATACGTCCTCTCTGCTTCATACTGATTAAATGTGTTTTCGTCCATTTAAACGTGTCCTTACCCTATTCTGCCATCTTGACTCTCCTAAGACCCAAGGCCTTGGGACCCTGCACCTGCTAGGGAGACCCAGAAGAAGCTCCTGGCTGCTGGCTTTGGATTGGTTCAGCTCTGGCTGTTGCTGGTCACTTGGGGAGTGAACTAGCAGATGGAAGATCTTTCTGTCTGTCCTCCATAAATCTCATTTGCTTTTTCAATAAAAATAAATGTAACTCTTAAAAAATAAAGGAAAGAAACTTACAGGCTGAATTTAGCTCATCAACTGCCTGATGAAGCAAACAAACAAAATCAACATTTGTCTACAGGACAAAGCCTGCATCTCACCACGTAACATTCACCATGTTTAGCATACAAACCTGAAACTTTTCCAGTGTGAAGAACCACGAAAATAATACAGAAAAAGACAACAGAAGCCATTAAGATGTGAAAGTAAATATTAAATAGTTCAAAACAATCACAGTGTCTTAAAACATTAAAATAGAAATTGCCAGTAAAGGGAGACATAAAGAACCAAAGGAAAGTATTGGAACTAAGAAATGCTGTAACTGAAAATCACACCAAAGAGGCTGAATGGTAGAATGGAGATGACCAAAGAAAGATAGAAAACATTCAGTCTGAATACCAGAGCAAACAGTTTCATAACACCTAAGGGACAACAGATGATCTCACAATGAAGCTACAGGAAACTTAAAATGGGTAAGACGGTGAAGTGCATTAAAGTCATCTCCCATCCTGGTCTCCCACATGGGTGGCAGGGTCCCAGGTACTTGCTTCATTACCCATTGCCTTGCCAGGTACATTAGCAGAGAGCTGGATCAGAAGCGCAGCAGCCGGATCTGAACCGGGGCTCCAATGGTGAAATTTCAAGAAGTGGCTCCTTAAAGTGTTGAAATAACTGTCAACTAAGAGCTGTACACTCGGTGAAATCTCCGAGAATGAAGCTGAAATGAAGACATTTTCCGATGAAGGAGAACTAAGAAACTTGACCTTTCCTAGAGCAGTTGTTAAAGGAAGTTGTTCTGTTAGAATAGAAACTTGAAACAGGAATAACAAGCAACAGAAATTCTAAGTATTTGTTCTCCCAAGTTCTTTTAAGACATCTGGATGGTTGAAAACCTACAAGAGATAAACCCTGTGATAGAAGGTTTTCAATGAATAGAAATGTAATTACTTGACAGCTGTACTAGAAAAAGGGGCCAGTCAAGGGACTTGATAGACGTAAGGGTTCTAATTTCCAGTTCAAGGTATAAATTGTTCCAAGTAGACTTTTCTATAAAAAAAAAGTTATATATATGAGACATAGTCAAAACCAGAATATTAAATTCAACCCCAAAGAAAGCAGGAAATAACAATCAGCATGCACACACACACACACACAAAGGACAAAACCCTGAACATATTAAATATAAATAGTGTTGATACATCAATTTAAAGATAGCATTAAATTTTTCTAATTTATTTCTAATTTTTTTTAGCTGTTTCTGAAACAAATAAGCTTTATTCTGAATTGGTGATGAGCTACATATGCATTTGACAGTTTGACGTCACAATGATCAGTTCTCTCTTTGGAAGCTTAGATGTAGCCTTTTTCCTAAATATTTTCTAAAAAAACATTTGAAAGCAAATGACTACTCTAAAGACAAGGCCACAGTTCTCTTTACCCACCCTGATTTAACTTTCAGATTACAGCATTTTGATGCAAAACCTCATTTTTCTAAAATGTCTGTAGGAAATAATTTTGAATGCAATCGCAGGTGGAAAAAAAGATGGAAAAGTATGATGCAAAGTTAAAAACAAACAACTATTGTAACAAAGGTGATTTTGGAGCAAATGAAATTACCACTGACAAACAGGGTCGGGGCTGTTTATATGATGGTTTTGCATTTATGCTCAGAAAATGCACATTATGAAAAAAATGTGTGGGTTTCAAATTTCTTTTTACTAGAATAAACCTAACAGTTCTACTTATCCATGAACTTTTGAAGTGCCCATATTGAGTCAATTCACCTTGAAGACAAAGGTATTCTTAGTTATATATGGCTCCTAGGGCTGGCATGGTGGGACAGTACACTAATCCTTTGCCTCCAGCATCGCATATGAGTGCTGGTTTGAGTCCTGCCTACTCCCCCTATGATCCACCTCCCGCTTGTGGCCTGGGAAAGCAGCAGGATCTGGTTCGCTCCACAATGGACATCAGATTTTTAAACATTCACAGGTGGTTTAAATAAAGTCCCTTCAAAAGGACACAAAGATGACAGAAATTTAAGAACCACTATTTGCTGTGTCACAGTATAAGTTACAAATCATGTTGGTTTCTAATTTTAGCATCAAATTCTTTACATAATATTTATCTGTTAAGCATCAATGTTCCCAAAGCTTTCAGCAACTCTTATGAAAGCCACAAGCAATTAAAAAAAATTCCCCAAGTTTCATAATATAATTTTCAATTAAATGCTGAACTGCAAAAAAAAAAAAAAAAAAAAAATCAATTAGTTTTAAAACTAAATGGGTTTATAATCTTTTTTCCAGGAAGACTGAAAATTACTTTTCTGGCAATCTGCATTAAGAGTTTCCTGAAAACTTAGTAAATTCTGGGAACTGAATACATACATTTATCACTAGAGTCAAACTCATTTCAACTTCAAAGCAGAAGCCTTCACTAAACCACCATGACTTGGTTCTCCAGCAACTTTTATTGGTCAGAAGACATGGAATGAGATAGGGTAATCTGTGGTTCAATTAACAGGCTCACTTTTAAAGCAACTTTACATTTATCTTGAGAATTCCTCCCTTTGAATAAACTACTGTGCTAGAATGTACACACTCCTCTCCCATGCCAAAAGCTGTCCAAAAATGAGCAGTCTACAGAACCATCACAGGTGAGACACGGATGAAACATCCTTTTGGCGAAGTCCACCAAGTAATTCAGTCTAAGAATGGCTTCAGGTTGGTTTCAAAATAAAATAATCAAGGCACAAGGAAAACAAAACTTAAAATTATCTAATACAAATACATACTGATGTTTTTATCCAGGTCACTTCTCTGTCTTGTTTGTCTCCGGGCTCTGTCAATTCAAAAAGCACGAGGCGGCTTCCAGTTCCAAGTGACTTAACTGTGTCAGCCTCAGCGACAGTGTCACAGTGGAAGAACACACAGAAGTGAAGAATGCTCAACTTTCAGACTCAAATAATACTGTGTTGCAGCTTTAAACAAAGGTTCCATTGGAGTTTTTTTTTTTTGCATTGGCTTTTTAAAACATAAGAACAAATCTTTGTAGTACAATATACATTATACTTCAATATACCATAGGTGATTAAAAACATGTCAACTTGGTAACTACAGTAAGGCATTTTAAGTATTCGGCAAAAGCTATAAAGAGATTTCCTCTTTGAGTGTTTTTAATATTTTGTAGATTCAGAAGAGTTACTTAAAATGAACACAAAACAATAAAAGATTTCAGAAAGAGGCAGTGATGCCATTATGTTGAATTCCAAGGGAAAAAAAAACATAGTAGCAAATAATGTATTTTCTAGCAGAAGGCAAGGCAGACCAACACAGACCAGCACACTGGAAACACCTGAGCAGCCCAGCCTACGTGGCGGTGGAGGGTACCTCTAGGTGCCTCGGAGCTCAGCATCCTGAACGCTGACTCTGCAGCCTGGACCAGGGCAGGTCCTCCAGGTGTGTCTCCTGGGCTGCCCTGGATAAGATGCTTTAAAAGATCCCTGTGTTCCATTTTATTTTAGGATGTGAGTGCATGACTACTGACCGAGCATTTCAAGTGCAGATCAGGCAGAAACAGTGTAGAATGTGGAAAGCAGAATTCAACAGGAAACACACTGGCTATCAATGCCACAGTCTTTGAACATCAGGTCGTAAGTATAACCAACTGTGCAATAATGACCCACAGGATGAGAAAAGCATACCTCACAACGAACCAATTTTAGTTCTCATGATTAAAAAACATAATAAACCGCATTTAGTGCAACATTCTAGCATATCATACATCAGATACATGCTGTGGAGATGTCCTGGGAGACAGCATATACAGTAGAGGAACATGTGAAACTCAAGGGGAAAGGAAAAACATGGAACAGATGTTTACACATATGTATACATCTAGTGGTGCTGTCCACTGAATTATATTTACTATATAGTTTGCTGTGCCATGTCTACTAGCTTGCATAACACCCCAAATCATGTCCCCCAACAAAGTTCTACTTCTGTAGAGAGTAGAAAAAGATGGTGCTAAAAAAACCCAAAATAATAATAAAAAAACAACAACAACTTCAGATTCTTCAAGCTTCCACAACTGTGTCCCAAGCATCACTGCATGAGCACCTGAAAGATATGAAGGACAACTCAGAAATATGTGCTGCTGTTACAAGAGCAAAAACAAGAACAGCTTCAAGTGCAAAAGGCAATGCGGGAAATACTTTATTTCTCATTTCATGCTCAGATGAGCCTATCAGCTGATGTCGGCTATAAATCACAACGTCTGGTGTGGTAAATGTGGACAGAGAGGCAGCTTTGGGAGTAGGGACAACAGCCAGTTTTATAAAGGAGGCTTCTATTTCGGCAAAGGGCACATTCATTCGGCCGCAGCTCATCCTAGGATGTCTCCTCACAGGTGCTGTCGCTGTGACTGAGGGCGGCAGGACTCCCACGGAAGTGAGGTCCTCCAGGGAGAACGTCCAACTCACACCTGGGAGGTCACTTCCGACTTCCCGGGGCGGACACTCACCGTGTGCTCCTCTGGGGCTCCTAGCAGCCACACTCCTGAGCGCTCGGGGCCTGGGCTCGCCGTGGTGACCTCAGTTGTCTCAAGGCAGCGTCTCCATACTGAATCCCTGAGCCCATTCTTTCTGGGTCCAGCTCACCTGACGACCAAGGAAATCTTCTGTGAAAAAATTCTGTTAGCTTCTGTGACCCTCAAAATACATTAGGTGGGAAAAGCACAGTGAAGACTCCTGTATGCCACCATGTTGAATTCAGAGGAAAACATACATGCATATGTCTCATTGTGCGGGCATAAAATACCTCAAGAAGCACAGATGAAGAACCAATGATAGTGGCTGAGGTAAAGGAGGGCTGGATGGCCAGAGGCCAGGGGAGGATGGACACAGAGGGTGACTACACTGTGCACTCTTCTGTCCTTAATTTGAAATTATGTGAACATACCACACATATAAAAACATACAAAAAACACAGGGGCCTGCGTTCTGATGCAGTGGGCAAACCAGCTGCCTACAATAGCAGTGTCCCATGTCAGAGCATCGGTTTGAGTCCGAGCTGCTCAGCTTCTGATTCAGCTTCCTGCTAATACAGTACGAAGGCAACATGTCCTAGGAACCCTGAGACTCCTGTGGGAGTCCCAGATGGAGTTCTGGGCTCCTGGCTTCAGCCTGGACCAGTCTGGCTGTTGCAGTCATTTGCAGTGTGAACCAATGGATGGAAGATCTCTCCATTACTCTGGCTTTCAAATAAATATATCTTTGAAAAAATTCATATCAAACTAGAGATACCATTTTTCACTTTTACAGGTGTTGAAAATGTAAGTATGATAACACCCCCCCGGCCCCACATGGACATAGCACTACTGAATGAAGCCTTCTGCAAGCCTGTCCTGAAATCCTGTTTCTGTTCTTTAGCCTAGCAATTGCACTTTTGGGAATTGTACACTCCTGCACAAGATCTGTTACTGTAGTACTGATAATAATAGCAGAATCTTAGGAACACCCTAAAGGCACAATGTTAAAAGTCTGGTATTATATAAATGAATTAGGTCACAGTTCACACCCAAGATGAATACAAAGAGAAGCAAAATGTGCTTGTGCATATATATATATATATATATACATAGTATATATATTATATAAATATATAAGTGTTTATACACTGATATGTTGAAGTAAATAGGGGAAAAATAAAGAAAAAACAGGATGCAACAATTTTTTTGAAAAGGGAAAGGGAACAATGGTGTTTGAACCATATGCATGACCCATTTAAAACAAAAGGGTATGACTGGGGCCAGCATAATGCTAAAAGGCTGCTTATCATGGCAGCATCTCATACGGGAGTTCCAGCTGCTCCACTTCCAATCTAGCTTCCTGTTAACGTGCCTGGGAGGTGGTTCAAGTACTTGTGGCCCTGCCATCGCTGTGGGAGAGCGAGATGGAGTTTTTGGCTTATGCCTCTGGCCTGGTACAGTTGAGGTTGTGGCTGCCACTTGGGGATTGAGTCAGTGAATGGAAGACGTCTCTCTGTTACTCTACCATGCAAGCAAATAAATAAATTAATCTTTTTTTTTTTTTTAAAAAAAAAGGTATTGCTTGGGGACCTGAGTTTACACTGGATTTAGCTGTCCGCACCTATGTGGACGTTTAAACCTCGAAGTCTTCTGTTGATGGTTTTAATGGATTAAAGGTGGATTGAAGGTCCGCAGGCAGGGCTTGGATCGGGCTGCCGGGATGGAGCCCCAAGATGGACTCAGTGATGGCTTTGCCCCTCTGCCATTCTCTGGTGCCTAACCAATCCTCCACCACCCCAGGTGTCTAAAGCAACAGGACACCAACGCTTGGATCCTGAGCCTACAAACCACAGCAAAAGCAGACTTTTTAAACTGCTCCCCCTTGTGGTTCTAGTGGAAATAATAAAAAGCTATTGAAGGAACAAAGACCTATTCCTAGATTGCACATGATTTAATTTCATTAATACAAATTACATGTATTCGATAAAACAAATGATTCATTTAGTACATACATAAAATGCCCCACAAGTTTATTATGTTAGAGCAAAGTCCTCAATAACTCGCATGGAATGCTTAAAATTCTGTGATTTGGTCTACCTACATCCCTAAGTTTTAAGAAAATTCATTGCAGTATATGCTTAAATATAGGTAAGTAACTTACAGAGAATGAGGCATTATGAATAAAAACATATCAGTTAATTTACTGGGTACAAATATATATTTAAGGGCCCATCGTGGTAGGCTAGTGGCTAAAGTCCTTGCCTTGCATGCGCTGGGATCCCATATAGGCACTGGTTTGTATCCCAGCTGCTCCACTTCCCTTCCAGCTCCCTGCTTGTGGCCTGGGAAAGCAACAGAGTACAGCCAAGTCTTGCGACCCTGAACCTGCGTGGGAGACCTAGAAGAAGCTCCTGGCTCAGCCCTGGCTGTTATGGCCAAGAAGAAGGAAGATCTTGTGTCTCTCCTCTGTAAATCTTTCCAATCAAAACAAAAGAATTTTTTCAAAAAATAAATATATTTTTAAGTATTTAAAATTAAACATGATTTGCTTTTTTAAAAAAGATTTATTTAATTTTTCTTTTATTGGAAAGTCAGATACACAGAGAGGAGGAGGAGACAGAGAGGAAGATCTTCTGTCTGCTGGTTCACTCCCCAAGTAGCCACAATGGCCAGACCTGAGTCGATCCGATGCCGGGAACCAGGAACCTCTTCCAGGTCTCCCACGCAGGTGTAGGGTCCCAAGGCTTTGGGCCATCCTTGACTGCTTTCCCAAGCCACAAGCAGGGAGCTGGATGGGAAGCAGGCTTGCCGGTATTAGAATCAGTGTCCATATGGGATTCCAGCGTGTGCAAGGTGAGGTCTCCAGTTACTAGGCTATCGCACCAAGTCCCTGATTTGCTTTTTAATAAAGCAGCTAGTTAACACTTTAAAAAAGCTATTGAATACAATGTTTTATCATCTTGATATAATTATCATTTTGGTGATTTAAGATCAAATGTCTTGAATGTTTTAGAAGAGTCAAGTTGTAAACGCCGCAATCATGATACAATATTAAAGAGTGGCAAGATCCTCTAAATAAAACCTCAGGTTGAGCCTCAGAACAGTCAACCCCAAGCCAAACCTAGTGAGAAATATCTATATCAGGAGTACTTAAAGATGACAGTTTGGCAGTAGCTTGGGAATTTTTCTTTCATTTTCTGATTTCAGAAGACAGAAAATGAAGCGACCACTCCTGCTGAGACCCAGCCCTGCTCTCTGAGCCTCAGACCTGCCCTCCTCCCACCCTGCCCAGCATGCTCCTCTTCCCCTTCTCTCCCTTCTGCCGCTCCTCCTCTTTTGACGTGTACCCCTTCCATCACCCAAGCTGGCGATTTTAAACCCTTTGCACTCTACCGTGCACACTCCCTGCTCGAGCGGGGCAGTGGAGCTCATTCTTTCTCACTTCTTTCTCGATTGGTGATTTCTACCTTCAAAATTCTGCTGAAACCCTTGGCAGAGATGCGCTTACGGATCACACGCCCCTACACATTTCCTCATCTCATCCCTCCGCCTGAGACCGCCCTCTCTTTCATCTCACAAGAGCACTTCCTTGACTCCCTCGTATTTTCGGCTTAAATCATCCCCTGGTATTACTCTCACATCTCTGACCAATTCCTGGCTCCTGCAGGACCCTCATCCTCTGCTCGTCCCTTCCCTCCAGGGGTCAGCTTGCCATCATCACTGCTCTCTGGGTGATCTCACCCTGTCTGTGGTTGTAGCTATTCCTATGCACTGAGGGCCCCGAACTTACACTGCCAGCTCAGAACTCTCCTCGTGGCTTCCTGGACACCAGTGTGTGCTAAGACAACAGACCCAAGACAAAATTGCCTCCATTCCCTCGATGCCTTGCTCCCTGAGCTCATGTTGGCTCCCAGCTGAGTGACACAGCACTACTGCCAAATATACTTTAGTCCTATGCTTCCCTATTCTTGTTAAAGCTTTATTCAGCCTTCTTTGACCAAGGTTATCCAAAAAATGTATTAATTAGCCATCCTGACTCCCAGCTCCGTTTTCCTTTCAGTCCGCCCTCAATGCAGCCACCTGCACACAGGATTTCTCTCGGGTGACACCTGGTCCCAGCATTCCCCTGCCGTCCTCCTACCCCCTAAGCAGTGGATCTCACTCCTGAGGACCAGAATCGCAGGAGAGAGCATTATGAAATGCTAACACCTAGACTGTCGTCTTCAGGCTCCAAGTGTGTGTGTGTGTGTGTGTGTGTGTGTTCAGATGTGTTAGGCCTAGAGTGTCTAACACATTCCAGGTGATGCTAGCCACATAGCCGGGGGGAATCAGTGACTTTCCAGAGAGAGTTCCAGTCCTTGATGAGGACCAGTGGCCCGGTTCCTGCCTTTCTTCAATCTTCTTTCTGCCTAGTTCTTTCCTTCTTAGGCTTCTGGCTGTCTCACGCATAGTTATTTATTATTGTTACTGTTATTATTATTTAAGAAGCAGATAGAAGGAAGGAGGGAGAGAGAAGGAAGGGGGAGCAAGCCATCCCCTGGCTCACCCCAACAGCAACACCAGGAACTCAATTGGGGTCTCCCTTTGGGTGAAGGGAGCCACCTGCAGCTGCCTCTCAGGTGCGCATTTGCAGGGAGCCAGAATCAGGAGGAGGAGGGACTCCACCCCAGACACTCCAAGGTGGGATGCTAGACCAAGCACCTGCCCCTTTTCCTTATATTGTAAAACATTAAGCTCAACAATCATCTCCCCTGGGAAGTCCCCACTCCCACCCCAACACCACCTCCTGCCTCTCGCTGAGACAGGTTCTCTTGCTTTGTCTTATCCTGAAAGTCTGAGCAGCTCTCATTACTGCAGCCAACTTACAATATCATAATTATCTTTGGATTGTCTCCAATGAAAGGCTGTGTCTTGAGAGCAAGCGTTATGATTTATTCAGTTTTAGATCCCAACATTGACGCTCAGATATATGAATGAATCGGTTAAAAGGTGAATGTCTCCATTATCATTTTGGTACTATTTAAGCAAAAATCAACCTTAAAAAATGACGACTGCATAGTATGTTTTAGCCGCCTGCCGACATCAGTTATTCTGAATTATTTTTACTAGAGTAGCAAATCTAATGAGGCAGATCACCACTGAGGTATGTTTCATTAGCTTCAGAAATAAAATAACTTCAGTGAGCAGGTATTTGGCCTGCTGGTCAAAATGCCCATGTTCTCTATCCGAATACTGAGGTTCAACCCCTGGCTCTAACTTCACCTCCCTGCCAGCGCAGACCTTGGCAGACAGTGGTGATGACTCAACTAATTGGGGTCCCTAGATTGAGTTCCTGGCCCAGCCCTGGCCGTTGTGGACATCTGGGGTGTAAACCAGCGCATATGGACTCCCTCGATCTCTGCAGTGCCTCTCAGACAATTAATCGGAACTAGTAATTTTTAAACAAGGAAATAAAATGACTCTGGAGTACACAGTTCCATGATACCCAGATGGAAACTACAAACTGTGCTTGTAATCCCTTTTATGTCACAAAGCTGCCACTCTGGCCATCACCAATGCTCACGGGTCGCTCAGTGACACAGTGCATGAAGGTCCTGCTGTAAGTGCTAGGTCCCCATTACTTCAAGGTTCTGAAACCTGACTGTTGTTTGACAGTGAACTCAGGTGGTCTGCCAAGTCTCTCCCCACTGTGGAAACCATCCTGACTAAGGGAGACGTTCCCCTCTGTCACTTGAACCCATTTTCACACCCGCAAGTGGCAATTTCAGGTTGCCAGGTGCCAAGAGGATATTCTCAAAAGCTGATACTATTGAGCTAAACTATGCAGAAAACAGAGTTTATTAATGGAAAAGGTGTTTACCTGACTCGATTTTGTTAAGTATTTTTCTTGCACACTGCACAAAGGCCTCTTCTACATTCTCCCCTGTTAGAGCACTGGTTTCCAAAAACATCAGCTCTGGAATTGACATCAAACAAAATATAAAACCATAGTTAGAAGGCAATCATAATCTCCAATTACCGAAAATCTCTTTCAAACAGCAGGCAAAATATGTTACAAACTGAAATCATGTATTTCTGCATAAGTAAAACCAGTGTATGCCAATGTAACTAAAAATACGAAGAGTTTGATCTTTTCTGAAAAGTAACTTTTGGTGTGGCGCTCACTCTCACTTGGGTGAAGAGACGAGCAAACACATCTGACTGGCACACAGCAGGTAGAGGCAAGTTGGCCCTAACGGCCCCGCTGCCAACAGAAGGTGGAAGACCAGCTTCCTTCTCCAAGGCCAGCCTGCCAGTGTTTACACTCATTAGGGGCCCACACTGCCATCTGTCCTGGGGAAGGTCTTCCAGGGATGACTGCACCTTTCCCAGCACACAGTCCTGCTCTGCTGACTGGCTGGCTCAGGGGGACCACATCTCTCCAGCCTCTTGTGTCTTGGCCAGCCAGAGTGAGTGCATTTTCCACGATCTTTAAAAGCCTTGGGGCTTTCATGTTCTAAGTTTCCGTATTTCTAGGGACTTTCTTTACAAATTCAGGGTTATTTTCTTAGCAGGAGAGAGTATAACTTGGTGTTTCTGGAGTCTACTCAAATATCACTATCAGAATACTCTAATATTTCACTGGTTCCAAAAACTAAAGTTATTTCAGCTGTTTGAATTTCACCATTCTGTTATCCATAAGCAGCTATTATTTTTATGTGACATTCTCAAATACTCCCTATGGAAATTCAGAGAAGTTTCAAAGTCACCTATAACCAAATGACTTAAACTGAGCATAAGTGAAACCAATAAGCCACATATTTCTTCTCTTTCCTTTTCTATTTAGTACTTAGCACTTTATCAAGTTAGCAACATATGCTTAAAAAAAAGGTGTCATAATCTAATTAGGTCCTTTAAAAACCTGTGACCTCTAACAGTCAAATGTCCTAGCCTGAAAATTCATGACAGAATGTTGGTCATTTGCTTTTACCATCGTAGCAACGTCTATACTGAGGGCGACCCATGGAAAATATGAGAAGTCAATCTAAAACTGTAGTAACAACATTTGGAGCTTCTACACTTCCTAAATATCTAACTTTGGGAACTTGGACAGATGTTTTAGACTCCCAAGTCTGCCTTTTGAAGAGCAGGGGGCAGTAGAGAGGTCACTTGCCGTTCTCCTGGGCGAACCTGGAGGCTTCCAGGAAGGTGACCTCGCGGTCGGCGTCCAGGTCCTTCTTGTTTCCGCACAGGATGATCACAATGCTCTGACTCGCTAGCATTCTGGCATCTGTTAACCAATTAGTAAGCGCATTGTAGGTTTCTCGGCTGCGTAATATAAGATTGTGAGAATAATACAAGCATTTTATAAAACTAGCAACTCTTTCCAGTCACTCTCACCACTCACACCACTTCCCAACATATCAGAGAACTGGCAACAAGATCTTTAAGGTAACTCAGGCAACATGAAGGCACCAAGTCTGTACTGTCTCCGTTTGGTTTTGGTCTCAGAAAATGAGATGGCAAATCAGGTATCTATTTGTTTTGTTTGCCCAACCAGCCTGTGCATGGCACAGAAGCTCTCTTGCTTCCCAGATATCTTCTGAGCACTTGGCACATGCAAGGCATTGTTCCTGGCTCTGGGAAGCAAGATTTACTCCTTGGGGTCAGTGCTGCTACACAGCATGGAGAGCCACTGCCTGTGGTGTCCACTTCCAATCCAGCTCATTGCCTATGTGCTTGGAAAAGCAGCAGAACATGGCCCAAGTATTTGGGGTCCTGCTCTCATGTGGGAGATCTGGAAGAGCTTGGGCTCTGGCTTTGGATTGGTCCAGCTCTGGCTATTAAGTCCATTTTGGGAGTAAGCTAGGGACAGATTTCGCTGTCTCTCTTCCTCTTCTTTTTCTGTAGCTCTGCTTATCTAATAAAGAAATCTTAAAAAAAAAAAAGGTTTAATCACAGCTCACTGTGGCCATTTAATATATCCTGGCAAGGTTCCCATTTTTTTTTAGATTTATTTATTTATTTATTTATATTGGAAAGTCAGATTTACAGAGAGAAGGAGAGATAGAATGATCTTCTGTCTGCTGGTTCACTCCCCATGTGGCCACAAAGGCTGCAGGCAAGCTGATCCTAAGCCAGGAGCCAGGAGCTTCTTCTGGGTTCTCCGATACAGATGCAGGGTCCCAAAGCTTTGGACTATCCTCTACTGCTTTCCCAGGCCACAAGCAGGGAGCTGGATGGGAAGTGGAGCATCTGGGTCACAAACTGGTGCCCATGTAGGATCCCGGTATTTGCAAGGTAAGGATTTGGCCACTAGGCCATCGTGCTGGGCGCAGCCTCCTGTTTTATGAGAGATTTATCACGTTGTCCTCCATGGACACAAGAAACCTGGGGCTTGAGAACAATTAGGGCTGTCCAAAGTTATACAGCAGCCAGTGCCAAGGCCATGACTGACCACATAAGTAGGACTGGACTAGGATTGTCTCCCTCCAAGCCTAATTCCTCAGACCTGCTATTTCCAACAACCCTCCCATATCTAGAGACAGACTTCCTCCAAGGCTGCTTTCATTCCCACTGACACCAGCCATTCACAAGCCAGGGCTGGGCAAGTAGAGTGATCACTGCGCCAGAGCTGCCCGCCTCCCTCAGAACACGCAGCTCCAGTTCCACAAGCTAGAGCAAGCAGCTGGGTGACACGATCTCACCCGACAGGTTTTCCCATACGACAGCATCCAGACGACATGTGTTCCTAAGACAATGTTTTAAAACACTGAGACCAGTGCTGTGGGGTGGGATTTCTTCAAGGACAAATGTGGTCTCACAAGGGGTACAAACACATGTTGACTTCTGAGCCCACAACATGTGGCCAGTGCCACGTGTTTCAACTGAACTATGCTATGTGGCTAGTAGCTTCCACAGTAAGTCCTTTATATTACCCTAATTTAAATCTTACCCAAACCTGAGGGTTTTTTCTTCCCCTTACTATTTCATTTTACGTATGATGAAACCAGGGTCCAGAGAGCTAAAGCACCTCGCATGTGGGGTTCACACAGCTAACAACTGGAACTGGGATCTGGGCTGAGGTAATCTCAGGCCAAGTCCGCATCCTTCACCTGTCGGCTCACTTTTAGTGACCTGGCATACAGACAGCTCTAGTGGACCTGAAGGCAAGGGTCCTGGCATCAAGGCCTGGAGCACCATGCTGTTAAAGGACTGTTCCCCCAAGAAGCCAGACCACCAAATGTCTGAGGACCCCGAATCTCAGCTGTTCTTGCTAGACTGAGCATTTTGCAGAAGGCGGACTTTCTGTTGAGACTGCAGGCCACTTTGCCGACACAGCGTGCCTGGAGAGGTGTGAGGCATCCCATCATCTTCCCCTTCCTTTAGTGATTGGACGTATCTGAGTACCAAGTTGTTAGATTTCTTTTCTAGTTAGATCTGTCTGTTTACCAGTATTGGTTCCTGTAACCCATGTTTATTTATCCTGTTGCCTGAGATCTGGTGATGGTTTTCCAGATCCCTTGTGATCTAATGTTAAGAGTTACTTGTATGCTATTGAGTCGTTAGCTACTAACCTTTATTCGACTGCTTGCCCTGCAAGAATTATGGTATAAGTTGCCCAGTAAAATTCAATAATGTGTGCATTGGTTCATCTTGCCTTTGCATCCCATGTGTTCCGAATTTTTCTTGGTACAGATGTCACACCTCAAGTCCCAGTCCCCATTAGAGGGATCCCTGAGACCATGTAACAGGAGGGATAGCTTCTCCCTACCAAGCACCGGGCAAAGGGTCAGGGTCAGAGGCCTCCAAGACCCCACATGGATGGGCTCAGGAGCTTCCTGGAGGCCAGCGAAACTACCCGCCCCCCCCCCCCCCCCCCCGACACACAAAGCACGGACACACTGTGTGGAGGGCACCTTGCCAGATCCGGCCTTCAGGATGCAGGGCACTGTGTGGCCTCCTCTGGGATGGCTGGTGGCATTCATTACCTGGTGATGTCATAGACAAGCAGGGCCCCGGCTGCACCTCTGTAATAGCTTCTGGTCACAGACCTGGAAGAACGAGAATGACAATGGCTTCAAATGGAAGCAGTGGAGGTTCTCCCATGGAAAAACATCTAAACCATGAGACGGGGATGGTCGTTGCTTGACAAGAGAAACTATTTGGAGAGGCCTGCATCTGGGTGGGAGGAGTTGGCCTGCCTAAAATCCTGTCACAGAAACGACAGGAAGTGCGGGTGTCAGGCAAAGACAAGGTGGAGAGGAGGTGCCAGCAGGTGGAAGGTGGTGTTCCTGCCCCCAGGTGAGCACAGAGAAGTGCTCAGAGGAGAACCAGACATGTGGTCCACACTGCCCTGCACGCACCTGCGTTCCCCTCGTCATTGCTTGAAGGGATGCCTGCCTCAGCTGAGCACCTATGCCCCTCGGCCTCTCCCTCTTTGCTAGGTTTTTCTCCACCAGCAAAATAAGACCAGTTCTGGCAATTCCCTGCTCAAAATGAAGGCAAAACAGCCACACAATCCTCCAAGCTCTTGGCGTTCACGATTTGCTTTTCCCCATGCCCAGGTTTCTCAAATTTTCTCTCCTGCTGCCTTTCTGTCACCCCAACCTGATGGGCATCTCTGCACCTGCTCAACAGCCCAGCCAGATGCCCAGCCTCCGTGCAGCAGGGGTGAGGGGGGCCTCTTTGTGCTCTCAGCCCTACCCTGGGCTCCAGTTCACACAGGGTCTGCAGTTGGACCGCCTCCATCTTCCTTCCCTTTCACTGCCATTTTTCCAGCTCTGGATACAGAGCTGGCTGGAGCCTAGGTTTCCTTGTCTGCTAACATTCCAGTGAAACTTACTTTGTAACTCAGACTACTTTTGGAAGATGGCAGCCATGGCTCTAGCATCTGCATAAGGCAACCTAACAAGCATGTCAGGCTTCCTGTCCATGACACAGAACTCTCTCATTCCCTTGGGCCTTGGCCTGGGAAGAGGTAGCACTATCCATCCAGTATCTAAAACAAACCATCCCCACACCCTATCTGCCCTCCACTCCTGTGTCCCCCTGCACACCTGGCTGTCAGCTAAGTCCTGTCGCTCACACCTGACATGGACCATGAGGATCTCTCTCCATCAGCATCTCACACACACACACACACACACACACACAAATTCAGTGAGAGCCACATGGTCAACTATGTGCTCACATGAAAAGGAGCTAGCTTGGGTTGGGTCTGCTTCTTCCAACGCTGACATCTGGATGCTAAAAAAAAAAACCCAAAAACTAAAAAACCACCTCTGGAGCAATGGATTTGTGTGCATTCAAGCTGTGAACTGCTCCCTGCAACTCCTGTACTTGTCTGGGAGAGCTCAGCAGATTCTGGGGTTCTGGTTCTGCCACAGGTTCTGCTAGAAGGCAAAGCCCTTGGGTGTTGGCAGGTGGACAGTCACCTCAAAGCAGTGTATTCTCCCACATCATTTGGAACATTTCCTCTGAGGATGTATCTTTCTCCCATCTTCTCATGCATTCTCTCTGCTTATTTTGCATTTGTACGTCTAGTAATAAACCAATTAATTCAGGATCTGCCTTAGCTTCACTTGGTTTCACATTTGATAAGATGAAAAGGACTTGCATCCCTTGACAAAACTACACTTTTCTGAGGGTGAATTTGTCCCTAGACGTTAGAGGAGCAGATGCCCCTGTGGCCTAGGTGACAAGCTGAGGCCCTGTGTGAAGCTAGAGACTGAGTCTTCCAACTTGTGTGTGCATAAACACTTCAATTTATTCCTTTTGGAACTTGACACTCCACATCCCACCTTTTCTGCGGCTCAGTCATTCGAACAGGGTTCTGAGAAGTGGGTGATCAAAATTAATCTACCATGTTTAATCAGTGCTTGCTGAAGAATGCTGGTGACTTAAAGATGGTTGCAGTATTTTTGGAGACAACTTGAGCATTTTATGTACAACTTTAATTAAGTGAAATGTGTGTGTGGGGGTGCAAATTTCCCTGAGTTTGACTTCCCTGAATCATTAAACTATAGTAACTTTTATGCTTTTTCTTGCGCATCTGTTGCAAAAGACACAGGCCAAAGGTGAGCTGATTTATCTGGTTTATTAGTTGCAGAAGAGTAAGCTGCAGTGATCTGAAGTCACCATTCTAGATTCGTATTATGACCATAATATAGCAAAAGTATGGAGCAAAGCGTTTTAGTGGAACGGATATCAACCTCTAGAATAAATCTGGTTAATGAGCAAACAAACAAAATTCTCAGAGGTTTTAAAAGAATTCTTTAAGAGGGAATGTAAGGGGATTGGCATGGTGATGTAGCAAGCTAACACTGTATACTCTACCTGCGGCACTGGCATCCCATATGGGCACCCGTCTTGCATTCCAGCTGCTCCAATCTAGCTCCCTGATTGTGGGGCCTAGGAAACCAGCAGAGGACGGCCCAAAGCCTTGGGACCATGCGTCCACATGGGAGACCTGGAAGAAGCTCCTGACTGCATTGTTTTGGACTGGCCACACTCTGGCTGTAGAACTGATCAGATGGAAGATCTCTGTCCCTCTTTCTATAATTCTTTCGGATAAAACAGATAAATCTTAAAAAAAAAAAAAAGGTGGTTGGGGAGAATATAGGGTCTGGTGTGGTAGCCTAGTGGCTAAGGTCTTTCTGCCTTGCAACCACTGGCATCCCATATGGGCACCGGTGTGTGTCCTAGCTGATCTACTTCCCTGTCAGCTCCCTGCTTGTGGCCTGGAAAAGCAGTAGAAGAAGGCCCAAAGCCTTGAGACCCTGCATCCATGTGAGAGATCTGGAAGAAGCTTCTGGCTCCTGGCTTCGGATCAGCTCAGCTCTGGCAGTTGCAGCCACTTGGGAAAGTGAACCAGTGGATGGAATAGTTTTCTCCTCTGTCTTTCCTCCTCTCTGTAGATCTGTCTTTCCAATGAAAATAAATAAATCTTTTTTTAAAAGGGGAATATAGACAAATACCTTATACGATTACTTTTATTTTTATCTGAAAGCAGTCAGTACCTTTCACAGTACTGCATCTTCCCATTTCGGAGTTTGTCTCTGAGTAATGACACAGTCACTCTGAGATCATACTGTGGTTTACTGGATCAGTGCTGCATGGCGCTCACTGGCTGCCTTCTCACTGAGAGCTCTGAGAAGTCTCTGATGTCAGTGTGTAGGCGTGTGTTCTGTGTGTGTGGTGGGAGGGGGATGCAGGAGAGGAGGGTATTAGTGGCGTGAGGCTCCATCTGTTGAGACAATAGAATTAGTAATTTAAAATTGAACTTCTCAAACATTTTTTTAATTAGAGAAAAACCTACCTGAATCGTTCTTGTCCTGCTGTATCCCATATCTGTAACTTTACGTATTTGCCACCAACATTAATTATCTTAGAACCGAATTCTACTCCTATTGTATGATTTGAATCATCTTTAACTAAAAAAGAAAAAAAACCCAACACATTTAATTTTTTTTTTAATTGATTACTTTGCATTATGTGACACAGTTTTATAGGCACTGGGGTTCCCCCCACCCCTCCCCAAGCCCTCCCCCCATGGTGGATTCCTCCACCTTTAGTTTTAAAGAATTAATATAACAGGCTTAAAGGTTTAAATTAGTAACACTAAAATCAATGGAAACATAAACGGAAAAGTAATGGCTGTAGCCACTCATTTCTCCAATCGCCCGTTGATACGTAGCATTACTATTTTCAAGAGTACACACAGTACCTAATCTCACAGAGACAACAGAGCTTTTTCTTAGCATCTCCAAACAAATCACGCATCTCAAAGCCTAGGTCTGGAGGTGGCCTGCCCATGTCTGCGCGTTAACCAGCTATCTCCTGATAGAGAATTCACCAATCGCCTAAATTCAGGTGTCTGCTCAGCAGGACTTAACGCCCACCAACAGGCAGGCAGCTATTAAATAATGGGGTGATGACAGGGACGACAACTTGAACAGATGAATACTCCAAGGAAACAAAATAGCATAAAGGGAGGAAAAGCACTATAGCCTACAACAAAGGAAATACCACAGACACCAAGACTGTGAGAAGAGGAGGGAAACAAGGAAGTCCCAAGGCCCCCAAACCAAAGCGCTGTGCATCTTACAGGTATTGAGTTTCCATGGATTTTAGTGTTGTATGGCAGTACTCTGTAATCAGCTCCATTGGCTTGGATGGGCAGGAGATGTGCAAGTAGGTACTCTGTTCAACCCAGTTGGAATACACTGTAAAACATTCCTGTGATGATGAAAGGTCAAGTGAACTCTAGAAGTATGGCTACGGACTAGCTGGTACTTTATAAGCACAAAATAGCTGTTTTCGGAGTCAGGGCTGCCATTCGGCAATGGCGCTCCTAAGGCATGGGTGATGCAATGGCAAACGGACTGCCAGTCTGTCTCACACACAGATGGTGGAGATCTCATATGGGAATTCCACTAGTGTAAGCCACCAGGCAAAACCTGGGGCAAAAATCTTCAAGAGGAATCTACACAATAGCTCAACGGGTTAATCCTCCACCTCCAAGCGTCAGGATTCCACATAGCCACTGGTTTGTGTTCTGGCTGCTCCACTTCCCTTCCAGCTCCCTCCCTGCTTATGGCCTGGGAAAGCAGTGGAGGATGGCCAAAAGCCTTGAGATCCTTCATCCACATAGCAGACTTAGAGGACGCCCCTGGCTCCTGGTTTCAGAGCAGCTTAGCTCTGGCTGTTATGGCCATTTGGAGGGTAAACCAGCGGATGGTGGAAGATCTTTTTCTCTGTTCTCCTTTTCTCAGTAAATCTGCCTTTCCAATAAAAATACATAAATCTTATAAAAAAATGTCTTTAACAGGTGATACCTACAGACCAGGGTGGCCTGATTATAACATGGCCACAAGAGAAATAAAGTGAAGCCTTTTAGTGCCTCCAGGTGTTGTGAGGACTTAGACAGCCGACTTCTCTAGAAGTCTGATGAGGAGAGAATGACTTCCTAGGTTGGGTTTCTGACCTAACCTCTGCTGGATATTCTTTTCAGGATTGGTATAATGCAAAGTCTTGGCAACTTGTAAGGAACTAATACGTTGTGGGTCCACATCATTCAACAGTACCAAGAAGTTCTTGGTTGATGAAATAAACTGCTAGGATTGCATTCTTCCTTAACATTATTTACAGTGTTTTTAAACAGTGACATTTCTTTCCTATAAACAAGTCTGAGAGGCATTCTCACCAGACATGGACAGAGGAACGACTGTGTCAGATCACTTACATTTTTTTTCAATAAACTGATGAAGTAAGCAAGATTTGCCAGTTCCCGCATTTCCAATCACCAAGAACTTAAACAAAAAATCTGAAAGACAAAAGAGAATGTGAAAAATAACTTCAAAGTGGATGTTATGAATCTATTTTTAAACTATGATCATTTCATCTTAATTGCTGATAAGTAAGAGATAACTGAAAAGTTTGTAAACATGCTGACTTACCTTCTCATATCTGAGTATTTTTGATGTTTTGCTTATTAGTGGTTTTCTAAACTATGATCTTGGGACAAGTTTTGAAGTTGAAAAATCGAAAACTACTCTCGTAATGAATAAAATTGTCCCTTTGTTAGCCATTACTCACAATAATAGGCACATTCAGCTACAAGCAAAAACAGCCAAAAATTTTCAAGTGAAATTTGCACAAAAGATAAGCCAGGCACATACTGAAAAGACCACTTTTTTTTTTTTTTTTTAAGGAAAAAGGAAGGGAGAAAGCATTTAGCCCAGAGGCTAAATTTCCAGTGTAGATGCCAGCATTCTGCATTCCACACTGGGGTACATGAATATAAGACCCAGCTCAGACTCCCAGTCCCAGCTTCTTGACAATGTAGAGGCTCAAGGCAGCAGGTGACAGTTTAACTGTGTTTCTGTTACCCATCTGGGAGACCTGGATTGAGTTCTTGGCTCCCATACTGGCCTTGGGTTTGCATTTGGGAAGTGATGGGAGCTCTGTCTGTCTGTCTCTCTGTCGAAGAAGAGGAGGAGGAGGAGGAAGAGGAAGAGAAGGAAGAGAAGGAAGGGGAAGAGGGAAAAGAGGAAGAAGAGGAGGAGGAGGATGAGGAGGAGGAAAAGAGATGTCAGTTTCACCCGTACTTACATATCTGTGTGTGTAATTTTCTTTCTAGTCCTTCTTCCACAACCAGTGGGAAGAAAAAAAAAAACCTAAGCCAAGCTTGGGTCAGCATTTCAACTTTGTTTGATTCAATACAGAGAAGAAATTCTCCATTCTTCTTTATGCATGCTAGCACTTTTAATCTGAGACAATATTTTCCATGACCGGAAATAAAGGATTCCCCAAACTGAGTTTGCTAATTAGCATGACGAAGCATCGCGGCAGCCCATATGTCCCCGGTGATGATTCACTTTGCTTTTTGTGGTAAACAGACAGCTTTAACTGTGCTTGGCTGAGCAGAGCTGGACTTGAGAGGCAGTTCAACATCAACCCCCTCACCCTTTCACTACAGTGCCAAGTCCAACCCTATCCTCTCCAATCCAATGCCTGACTCACTTCACCACCAGCACCTCTCAAAGTGTTACCTCTACATTCCTTTGCCAGATCAGACCAAGCACTCTCCCATCCTGGCTACCTTCTCCAAACTAAGGTCAAGCAGTCTGTTTCTTTGCTTGGTTTGGCCTAGTTCAGTCATGTGTTTCTAAGAGCTACATATTCAGCCCCTTTGAAAGAAGGACATTCTGGAGGAACTCCTAATGTATTCTGTTGAATTATAACCCAATTACAAAAGGACAAATATTGTATAATTCCACTTACATAAAGTTTGTCTAGTGGTTAAACTTAAACAGACAAAAAGTGAAATGACAGCTGCTAGAAACAAGGGAGGAGGGTAGCAAAGAAACACTTCATAGGCAAGAGTGACAGCTTGGAAAGATGAAAAAGTTACAGAGATGGAGCATGTTGTTCATTGTGTACAACAGCGTGAATGCATCTAGTACTGGGAAAAGTACAGATAAAACAGTTTGATATACATATTTTATAATACACAAGTCGCACAAAAATAAAGTGAACATGCATTTCATTGAACAGCTTTTACAAACCAAGAAAGTGAAGGCATAATATTGCCCAGACTAAAAAGACTGGAACTTTTCAATCCTGTTCAATATTTTCTTCTATTTCAAAAAATAAATCTCAATGTATTACATAAGTTATAAATGGAAGATAAGAGAATCAGGTGGAGAGGCTGGCAATAATATGCAGGTAGCGATGTCTTGGGAGAAAAGGTTATGAATAACATGAAGATTCAATGCTTCTTGGACGCAGGGACATGACAGCCAGCTCTTCTAGACCAGCGGGGGATGTCGACTGCCTCATCGGAAAGCAGAACAGATTGGACAGTTCTCCTGGTCAAGCTTTACAGCATGTTCCTGGGTCTGTGGATGCATCATCAGGTGACTGTCTCCCATCCCCAGCTACTGAGGTAGTTTGACATCAAGGAGCAGCCCCCCTCCGTACTCCCCTGTGGACACAGGAGAATAGAAAACAGCAACAAAAACTGGAACTTTAGTCCCATACACCTTCACCCTGCACCTGGACCTCCCCACCCTTATCAGAGGATCTCTCAACTATGCAAATAATGTTAAGAAGAAAATAAAAACAATAAAAAAGGATTTGATGCTTTTATACAGAGGTACACAGAGGAATGTTTTCCAAGCTCACCCATCCTAGACCTTCCTTTCACATAGCCAAGCGAGGACATCAGTTTAATGCTGATGCACCCTCACCTCTTGCTATGGCTGTTTTGCTTAAATGTGCTCTACTACAGTAACTGCTATCCAGCTTGCACTGTAGCCGCAGTTGGCCAGACGGTAGTATCATTTGGACTGTACCTTGCAGGATAAAAGACAAATGATACGTGCAAATTTCATGTCTAATTCTTCCAACAAATACTCATTCTGAATCTTGAAGCTCAAGAAAGACTTTATATACAAGAAACCTTTTTCTTCAAAAATCTTTTCCTAGAACTGTTACAAAAAATAAATCATATTTGTAAAAATGCACAGCTAAATATTTAAGGAAGAACAATTTCCTGATGTTTGGGACTGAAAAACTGAAACCACAAAACCCACCTAGGATTCTGGGTGGGAGATCTTCCGTTTCCAATTGCACACATGTGGGCTTTGATAACTGCGCAGGCTAAGAAGCAGGGGACCTTGTATCAGTGTGAAGGAGACAGCGCATAGCTGGTCTATGCCAAACCTCAGCTTCTTTGCAGAATGGGAAAAACATTTTCCCTTGAAATTTCATGATGAGAGGGCCCAGTGCTGTGGCCTAGTGGCTAAAGTCTTCGTCTTGCAACCACTGGCATCCCATATGGCTGCTGGTTCTAGTCCCGGCAGCTCCACTTCTCATCCAGCTCCCTGCTTGTGGCCTGGGAAAGCAGTAGAGGATGGCCCAAAGCCTTGGGACCCTGCACCCACGTGGGAGACCTGGAGGAAGTTCCTGGCTCCTGGTTTTGGATCAGCGCAGCACCAGCTGTTGCGGTCACTTGGGGTGTGAATCATCGGATGGACGATCTTCCTCTCTGTCTCTCCTCCTCTCTGTATATCTGACTTTGTAATAAAATAAATCTTTAAAAAAAGTTCATGATGAGTTGGTATCACAGGTGAACTTGGCACTCGAATTGTGATGTATCAGGCAAAGCTGAGTTCCACTGCCCCACTTCCCATCCAGCTCCCCATCAATGGTCTGGGAAAGCTGCTGAGGAGAGCCCAAGGGCTTGGGCCCCTCCCAGCACACAGGAAGTCCCGATGAAACTCCTGATTCCTGGCTTCAGCCTGGCCCAACCATAGCCATTGTGGCCATTTGTGCATTAAACCAGTGAATGGAAGATCTCTATCTTTTTGCAACTTTTTCAAACAACTTAAGTAAATGTGTATGTATATATATTTTAAATTTACTTATTTTTATTGGAAAGGCAGATTTACAGAGAGAAGGAGAGACAAAGATCTTCTTCTGCTGGTTTACTCCCCAGAGGCTGCAATAGCCGGAGCTGAGCCAATCTGAAGCCAGGAGCCAGAAGTTTCCTTTGGGTCTCCATGTGGGAGCAGGGACCCAAAGCCTTGGGCCATCCTGCACTGCTTTCCCAGGCCATAAGCAGGAAGCTGGATGGGAAGTGGAGCAGCTAGGACATAAACCGGTGCCTATGTGCATTCTGGAGCTTGCAAGGCAAGGATTAGCCAACTGAGCCATCATGCTGCACAGCCCTTTTAAAAAAGATTTTATATATATATATATATATATATATATATATATATACACACACACACACACACACACATATATATATATTTTAACTTTATTTATTATTTAAGATGATGCTTAGATAGTTGATCAGGGTAGAAAGTATCTGAGGTTAGAGAAAAGTGGGTGTGATCATTGTTTCCATATTTTCTATTTCTTCCCATTTCTGAATGGAGGAGAGAGATAAGGGGAGAGGCCAGACCCAGCCTTCCAACCATCCCAGTACCTGAGGATGGGGAATGGCTACCCAATATCAACCCAGGATCTCAATGTGGCACATGCTCTGAGGGTTCTGGCCAAGTGTTTTAGATAATTCTGAAATGCTGTCAATCTCACTGATCTATGGATGAGGAATCCCTTCCAATGTCCACTGGCCGACACAGTTGACCTCAGAGCCTCCAATCAACCAGATATTTGCTCTTATCATTTGGCTCAAGCAGTTGTCCTTATGTTCTGTTCTCCAATCTCTGCTATGATACCAGATGTCCTCTGCAGGTCTCAGTAGGTTACCATGTCCTCAGTGCGTACCACGGTCTGCCGTCCAGCACTCTATCCTCTATCCTGAGGAGGATCAATTCTCTGAGGTGGGTTCATGGACCTGTGCCATGTGACCTGGGCCCAGCTGGATTCCCAACCCTGTGGCTCATGAACTCAACACCCAACACAGAGTTTGGCTCTAGGACTTGGGCTAGGTGACCTGGGCCCCCTCTGGATCCCCGACCCCTGGGGCTCACAGATCGAGCACCCACCATGCAGGCGAGCCCAAGTACCTGGGCCACCAGACTGGAGATCCACTGGAACCCCCACCCCCGGGGCTCTTGGACCTGACACCCACCACACAGGTGAGCCTAAGAACTTGGGCCAGGTGATCCAGGCTCCACCAGGCTCCCCACCTCTGGGGATAAATATATATTTCTGAAAGATTTATTTATTTATTTATTTATTTTTTATTTAAAGGCAGTTACAGAGAGGAGACACAGGTCTTCCTTCTGCTGGTTTACTCCCCAAATAGTCGCAACCAAATGACTGGAGTTGAACTGATCAGAAACTAGTAGTCAGTCAGTTGCTTATTCCAGGTCTCCACAAGAGTGCTGGGGTCCAAGGACTTGAGCCATCCTCTGTTGCTTTTCTAGGCCATAAGCAGGGAGCTGGATCCAAGAGTGGAACAGCCTACTGTTACTTAGTACCAGCAACAATCGTTTTTATTATTATATTTTTTAAGTGACAAAGGCAAACTTAATTAAAGGAAGGCAGGACTAGGTATACTCACATCGATATCATGCACAGACTTTAGAGCAAAGAAAAAGATCACAGAAAGGAATGTTAAAGGTGTATACATCAAAAACTGACAAGCAAAAACTGAACTGCAAGGATTCTCAGATAACCCTTCAGCTGTAGCTGAGGAATTCAGCATTCAGACGTTAACTGCCACATGACTCAGCAACTCTACTCCTCAGATTTATCTCAGAAAAAGGAAGACAGCTTTACATAAAACCTTAAAATGGATGTTTATGGCAGCTTTACTCTTACTAGTAAAAAGCTAGGAACAACTCAGATGATTTTCAACAGGTGAGTGGTTAAACAAACCATGGTCTATGTTAGTTATTTAAAAAGATTGCAGAGTTCTAGTTCATAGGCTATTACGATATTATTACGATATTATTACGCGCAGCTAATTCCCACAACCTGGTTCTTTACCGTGAGCTGAAACACACCAGACACAACGAGGTATCTTAGGAGGTTTATTCCAACGGGGCAGGAACGGGCAGAGGTGGTGAAAATCAGGAGGAGAAAAGGGGGGAAGGGGAGAGAGAGAGAGAAGAGAGGGATAAGAGCGGGGTAAGAGCGGGGTAAGAGCGGGGTAAGAGCGGGGTAAGAGCGGGGCAAGAGAGAGAGAGATAAGAGAGCGAGCCGCACCTGGGGGGCCTTTTTGTCGGCCAGGTGTAGGGGGCGGGGATTGGGAGGGATTGAGGGCAGGCCCCCAGGGGATTGGCGCCTGCAGGTGAATGCCTAGGGATGATTGGCAAGTGGGCGGAGTTGGGGAGGGGGCTGGAAGATTGGGAGGTGGGATTCAGGTGGAATGCCAGGTTACATCCGATTGGTGGATAGCTAGGCCGGCGCGAACTTCATGAGCTGTGAGGAAGAAGGAATGGCGCCGGGTCTCCCACACAGATTCAGGATCCCAAGGCTTTGGACCATCTTCTACTGCTTTCCCAGGCCACAAGTAGGGAGCTGGGTAGGAAGTAGAGCAGCCAGGACATAAACCGGTACTCATATGGGATGCCGATACTGCAAAGTGATGGATAAGCCTATTGAGCCATCATGACAGCCCCATCTGCTCCTCTTCTTCAAACTATAAGTGTACCCTCAGTCAACGACTGTAAGTTTGTTATGCATAGGCCCCAAACTGAGGGGACTACCACTTCAAGAAAGCAGCAGCATTAGAAGGGGCAGCGGAGAAGCCATGCTGTCCCGTGTATTATTGTGTCAGTGACAGGGATCCAGCTGCATGAGGAGTGGCACTCAGGGCTGGATGACCCAGATGTCACGCCCATTGTTCTGGCTGCAACACCAAGGACTCTGTTTCCCCCTAACAGGGTGTTTGCTGGTTGACAATCACTCCACATGTTGTGCCGCCAAACAGAAGTGGTAGTCATTGCACAGGTTAAGCCTGTTTGTTTTTATAATGCGACTTTCTTCTTTTTCTTTAGTTGAAGGTAGATGATATCATACACTATGTTGTATGCACTAAGTGTACAGTGCTTAACAAACACAGAAAGGTCTAACAGAGGCAGGTGAATGGCCATGTTACAGAGTAATTAATGGAGAAAAAAATCTCTAAACAGACTGCATAACTAAATGTGAACTGGTTAAATAATATGTCTAGTTTAATTGGATTTGGTGTTTATTATGAGTGTTAACTTGAGAGCTTGAAACCACATAAAAATTCCTTCTCCAGTCATAATTACATTCTTTGGATAAGCCTCCAGTCCCAAAACGAATTAAACTTCAAAGCAGGAGGGGGAACCATGTCCAAAACCAGAAAAACTAAAATGGACATATTCCACTAATGTGTTTTTAACTTTTTCATATAAGAAATGGCAAATGAGCTATGATAAGAAAGGCATAAAATAATCAGAAATCCATGTCAGGCAAACATTCTCCATTCAGGAGTCCAGCAGGAGAAGAACTGAGGAAAACCAAGAACAAACAGCCAAGAATTAATTCTGCAGGGGAGCCAGTCCTGGAACAGACCGGCTCGTCTGACATTCGCTTCAAGCAGCTTCTATTTCCTAATTTCCCAGGCCACGGCAAATCAAAGCCTGAATGTACTAAAGTAGGCCAGTGAGCAACGGGTAGAGGCAGCTGCAGACAGCAGCGATGAGAATAGCACGGCACATTTTGTTCAACAATTCGTAGCCAGTGACGGCCTGGAGCCGTGAAGAAAATTAAGCCATATTCAGTAGACAAGATGGCCTCTTTAATCCTAGTCTGTTTCCCTAAGTGGTGGCTTTGCTTTTGGGAAGCACGGACGGGTGGCCTTTTGGGTGCAGGATTCCATTCCCACGTCTCTCCCTAAGTGTAGGGTATTGGTACAGAGTGTGTGTGTGTGTGCGTACGTGTGTGTGTGTGTGTGTGAGATGCAGCCACTCGGGAAAGGACTTCCCAGCTTCTGGCTTAGGGTCTGTGATACCAGGAACAGACACAAGACCCTAAAGGTTCTGAGGAACAGATTTTGAGACCAAATAATGAGTTGCAAATTCAGAAAATAAACTGGAAATACTGAGTCAACATAATGGAGATCCTGGGAAGCGGTGCTCGGAAGGATGGAGTATGAAAAGAGAAGCTGGTCCCGGAGTGATAGCGTAGCTGTTAAAGTCCTCGCCTCGAACACGCCTGGGATCCCATATGGGGGCCGGTTCTAATCCCAGCAGCCCTGCTTCCCATCCAGCTTCCTGCTCTGGCCTGGGAAAGCAGTCAAAGACAGCCTAAAGCTTTGGGACCCTGCACCCACGTGGGAGACCTGGAAGAAGCTCCTGGCTCCTGGCTTCGGATTGGCTCAGCTCCAGCCGTTGCGGGCGCTTGGGGAGTGAATTATCAGACGGAAGATCTTCCTCACTGTCTCTCCTCCTCTCTGTGTATCTGACTTTGCAATAAAAATAAAAGCAGTGGTTTGTCTTAGCCAGGAGGAGCGGCCTCCCTTCCCCAGGGAAAAGGCTGAGGGCGCGCGTGTGACAGACGAGTCTGTGGGCTATAGAAAAGGAGGGGGAGAGTGGCCTTATTTCCTTCCATCTGCTGGTGGTCGTCTACTGGGGCCAAGACAATGGAAAGGTCTGAAACAGCTGACGTGGAGAAACGGGGAGGTCAGGATAAGAACACGGTCTGCTAAGTGCTCCTGAGTATCAAGCTGAGACCATGCTTATCGCAGAAAAACGGCTATGTGGGGCAGCAGACAAGGCAGGTGCTCAGGGGGCCTGGGCTGGAGCTTTAAGCAGGCACGTGCCAGGCCATGGAAGGACAAAGGAGGAAGGGATGCAAGGGAGGGGACAGGTTTCCTGTCTGGAGAGGGTGCAGCTCATCACCCAAAAACAGAACAGGTGGGCAGGTACGGGGAGCCTGGGGCTCTAAAAGGAAGGACTGCATGGACAGTGAGAGTAGTCAAAATGCCTCAGGTGACAGAGCCCAGGGAGTTGCCAGGGAAGCAGCACCCAAAGAGGTGGCAGAAAACAAGGTGAAAACAGAGCTGCATCGAGAACTGCCAAGCCTTGCTGCTGACCGACCCATTTATGTGGCCACTGCATCATCCAGGATCACCTGGGAGCTGGGCAAGGTTAACAACGGAGGACACCAGACAACAGCAACACAGAGGAGTGTGTCTATGTATAAATTATTCCTCTGAGGTGGAAAACTGCCCAGAAAAGGAACCAACTGCAAGCGCAGGACACAGACACAAAGATGAAAACAAGCACCCTGAAATAGGAAACAAGTTTTAGGCACATTTAAGTCATACACAATGGTTAATTTGATACAGAGGTGTGAGAAGCTAAAGCCTGCCAGACCCTCTATAAGGAAGTAAGCAGTCTGTCAAAATGTTTTAGAAAGTGTTCCAAAGTAAAAAGGTGAATTGCCTTATTTTTTATTTGAAGCTACAGCTGGTGAGGGTCTTCCAGTCACATCCCAACACGGAGGAGGGACCCACAGGCAGGCAGGCAGGCAGGCACGCAGGCATGTGGGAGATGGAGAGAGGGGAACGGGACTAAACCTGCCCTTTTGACCAGAAACTCACCCCCTTGACAGTGGTGTGAATTTATCCACGGGGACAGAGTCCCGCCTCCCAACGCTGTGGTGATTCAATTTTAGCGTGAGCTTTGCAGACATTATGACTACAGCAGGCCACAAGGGTAGTCTATGTCCTTCTGAACTGTGACTGTGACAGAATGTATTTGTAGTTTTAGAGATAGACGCAGATCAATGAAATCATCCCTCACTTGCAATCACAAGTGTTTTGCATTAGTTCAGAAGTTGCAAGCCTCAGTGTCCAAACTCCCACTCTCGGTTTTTGTCCCAAATTCCTGGAAAGATTCTGCCTTTGTTTAAAACATCCAGCGATCATGTAGGGTATTCATTAGAGCAGCGGGATTTAGGGGGCATCAATCTGAGTCACCGCCGGCACAGATGTGGTAGACCTGAGCCTCCTTCACTACTTTCCCAAGCCATAAGCAAACATCTGGATCAAAGTAGAGTAGACGGGACTTGAACCGGCACCTACTTGGAATGTAAGTGCCATAGACAGAGGATTAGCCTACTACACCAGCATGCTGATCCCAAAATCTGTTCTTTCAATTTTGTCCATACAGTGCCAAATTATAAAGTTACTAAGTATGCAAGGATTTGGACCAAAGGGAGTTCACTCAACAAAAATTGAATACCTAATCCAGACATCTGAAACTCTAGTAACCACGGATTCAGATCAGTCAACCTGTCAGGCACACTCAGGATGTGACCAACATGCGCTGGGCATGGTGAGTCTCTCCAGATGGACATGACCAAAACCTGCCTCTGGGATTCTTCCACAGCTGACCACCTCCCATGTGGTCAGGTCAGTTACAGTAAGTCCAGCAGCAGTCAAGGACAATGGCTCCCGGAGCCAAGGCATCTCAGCAATTCTTGAGTTCGATGCACAATGACTGATTTCATGTTTGAGATCTCACAAAGGAAATTTATTGTTCTTATCTTTTAAGCTTTTAAAGGGTGTCCTATCCGACCTCTTCAATCCAAACAACGCAGAGCCAGGGTCGTGGTGCAGCGGGGTAAGCCATGCCCTGTATGGGCTCTTGTTCATGTCCCAGCTGCTCCATGTCTGACCCAGCTCCCTGCTAACACCTGGGATGACCCAAGCGCTTGGTCCACAGCCACCGACAGAGGAGACCTGAGTGATCTCATCCGTGGCTTCTGGCTCTGGTCTGGCCAGGAGGTTTGGCCTAGCTCCAGCTATCTGTGCCCATTTGGGAGTGAACCACTGGATGGGAGATTCACAAGTCTCTTGTTCTCTCTCTGCAACCATGTCTTTCAAATAAAAATAAACAACTGCAGTCTAGAGAAGAAATTTAACTAGAGCTTTGTTTATACTGCATGCAAGGTAAAAAATGCTGAAACTCTTAATGCAAAGAAAATAATTAGATTATGCCTTGAAGTTAGGTTTTTATTGATCCTGGCCTTTCTTTTCTTTTTTTTTTCTTCTGTGGCTGAAATGGAAATACATCACTCAGATGGAATGAAATCAAAGGCTTTCTGTGCACTGCCTGAAAGCTGAGTGTACGCAGGAGCAGCTGCGAGCACCAGGGACAGAGCGCAGCCACAGCAAGCTCCTGCTTTCAAAGAACTCACAAGTCGGTCCTGAATCAAAGACTTGCTTTCATCCGGATGGAGAGCTGCCTGCTGCAGCACATGCCTGCACAAGTCCCTGCACGCACTGCAAAGATATGGTTGTTTATTTTACGAACAAGAGAAACAACTGTGCACCTGAATGAGCACACTGCATACGGGTGTGCAGGGTCTTCAAAAAGTTCATTGAAATGCATATCATGCATTTATTTAAAAAAAAAAAAACATTGCGGACCCAGCCTGGTGGCCTAGCGGCTAAAGTCCTCACCTTGCACACTCAGGGATTCCATATGGACACTGGTTCTAATCCCGGCAACCCCGCTTCCCATCCAGCTCCCTGCTTGTGGCCTGGGAAAGCAGTCGAAGACGGCCCAAAGCCTGCACCCATGTGGGAGACCTGGATGAAGCTCCAGGCTCCTGGCTTTGGATCAGTGCAGTTCTGGCTATTGTGGCCACTTGGGGAATGAATCATTGGACAGAAGATCTTCCTCTCTTTCTCTTCTCTCTGTAAATCTGACTTTGCAACAAAAATAAAAGAAACCTTTAAAAAAAGATTACATCAAAATAAGCATCTCTCTTAATTCAGCTCCTTGAACTTCTTCAAGTTTCCCTGCATTGTAGTATATTTAATTATAACAAGAGAAGCTTTAAGCTCTCAAATTCTTTCCTGCATGATAAAACCCTCACACTTGAAATCACAAGGACCCATCCTCTCATCCCTAATTTATAAGCATTTTATGAATGATATCTTTTCCTTCCCCCAAAACTTGAGACTGAAGCAAAAAAAAAAAAAAAAAAGAAAGAAAGAAAGAAAGAAAGAAAGAAAGAAAGAAAGAAAAGACCGAAGCGATGGCGACAGTGCAGCCACGAGAGGGAAGAAACGAGATTACTAAGTGTGGTCCTATATGAGCTGTCACTCTGAGTAGGGTCCAACTACTTCTGCCTGTGACATAGTTATACAAAGCATTATTTCCCTGCACAGCATGCCACCATCCTCATGACGTCATCTGCAATGGTCCAACTTCCTTCAGCAGGAGCTTTGTTTTAAAGGGAGTTTCAAAGGAAAAGCTGTGTGGACACAGAGTGTTTGTTTGATGTATGTTCTAGACTATCATATACTGTCCTTTATGCGTTACTCCTTGTAATCCATCCGTTAGATAACAGGACCCTCTACATCACTTTAGCTATATAGATAACTGAGAAGCAAATGCCAAAGATTCTTCAAACACACAGGAGACAGCCCGGTAATGAATAAAGACTGGCACAGAGAGCAGTGCCATTCAAAGGCAAGTGCTCTGACTGTACTCTTTCGGTCTCAGGTTGCAAAGAGGGTGGGCCTGCTCCTCCTGCGTTGACCCTAGCAGACGCCACCTGCCTTCCTGCTGTCCACCAGGAGCGGAAGCAGGCCCTCAGGGTACCAGGCTCTGGGATTCTCCAGCCTCCACAACCATGAGCCAAAATAAACCTTTTTCTTTATAAATCACCCTGTCTAAGGTATTCTGTTATACAAATAAAAGATGGACTAAGATGTGTAAATCAGAGCACACAGAGCTCAGAAATCTCCCTCAAACTACTTCCACTGGCAAACATCCCAGCAGTCACAGGAACAAAGATCAAGCCTTTCACAGCAATCTGATCAAACTCTAGAAGAGTGCTTAAGAGAAATAATTTCACTAATTAGAAATTCAACTAACAGCTTTCCTCTTGTTCCAAAGAAATATTTACTGTAAAGATCACAAACATGCTTCCCTAGTTACACATGGTAAGACTGAATCTATAGTACTGAATCTTACACATGAATTCTCTTACAGAGAATTGTATAGTAAGGGCCACAAATAGGAAATACTTCTTAAAAAGTCAGGGGTTAACTGGCTTCATACCACCCGTGTGGCTTGAGCTGCAGGCTCCCAGCTGCAGCCTGGCTGACTTCTGCCCATTGCTGTGGGCACTCGGGGGTCTGAATCAGCAAATGGGAGCCCTCTCTCATCACTGTTTTTCAAACAAGCAAACAACAACAACAACAACAAAACCCAGTAAAGTCAGAAAGTGGGCACCTGGCTCTCTGGTTAAGATACATGCATCTACACTGGAGTGCCCGGCTTCAATTCCTCCTTCCCCTTCCTGACTAGCTTCCTGCAAATGCACACCACGGAAGCAACTGTGATGGTTCCAGTAATCAGGATCCTGCCACACACGGTGGGAAGACTGGACTGGCTTCCTGGCTCCCAGTTCTGCCCCTGGCTAAGCCCTGGCTCTTGTTGGCATTTGGGGAGTGAACCAGCAGATGGGAGCTCTTTCTATTTGTTCCTCCGACTTGCAAATAAAATAAGTAAATACTTTTGAAAAAGGTGGTATTGGCATTGGGCCTGGCACGATGGCTCAATTAATTAATAATTCCCTTGCAAGCACTAGGATCCCATATGGACACCAGTTCGTGTCTTGGCTGCTCCACTTTCTTTTTCTTTTTTTAAAATTTATTTATTATTTTTAATTCATTAATTACGTTGTATTATGTGACACAGTTTCATAGGTACTTGGATTCTCCCCACCCCTCCCCAAACCCTCCCACCATGGTGGATTCCTCCACCTTGCTGCATAACCACAGTTCAAGTTCAGTTGAGATTCCCCCATTGTAAGCGTATACCAAACATAGAGTCCAGCTTCTTATTGTCCAGTCAAGTTCAACGGCTTCTTAGGTATACCCTCTCTGGTCTGAAGACAGAGCCAGCAGAGTATCATCTCGATCTCCACTTTCCATCCAGCTCGCTTGTGGCCTGGGAAAGCAGAGGAGGATGACCCAAGTTCTTGGCTCCTTGCATCCATGTAAGACACTAGGAGGAAACTCCTGGCTCCTGGCTTCAGCCTGGCCCAACCCAGGCTGTTGTGGCCATTTAGGGAGTGAGTCAGTGGATGGAATAACTCTCTGTTCTCCTCTCTGTAACGTTGTCTTTCAAATATAAATTAAAAATAAATATTTAAAAGAGAAAATATTCTGATCATTGTCAATATCTGATAAATATTACAACAGTGTGCAGTTTTCAAAATGAAGCACAAAATAAAAACACTAAGAAGACAAGGTAATTAAGGTTAGCATGGACCCAACATGCTCGAGTTGTTTCATAAATTGTTCCCATTGTAGATGTCATGAATTGCACAGAGATTTGCCCTGGATTTTTCCTTAAACTGCTTTAACATTTAATTTTTTTAAAAAAAGAATTTTGGCATTTCCCCACCACTTTACATTTTAGCACTTCCTGAACGCTGTTTCTTGGCACCAGGCATTACCAGGCCAACGTGTGATCCCCTGGGTCTCACAGCTCATGAGGAGTTCCAGGGAAGTCCCAGGCAACACTAGCAGGCCAGCGCTTTCAGTGAATCTGAAAACACTGGGGAGAACCTTGTTTCAGGTGAGTGGGCCTCACAGGGAGCTTTCCAAGCTGCAACCTGTTGAGGTTTTCCATGGCATGACAGTATTATTGAAACGAAAGCATCTTACTCCAGCGGCTGGTGACTTCAGAGTAACACAGCACTGGGTGCTACCCAGTCAATGAAAGTTGAACAGCAGGCCCAGCGTGATAGCGTAGTGGTTAAGGTCCTCGCCTCGAACACGCCTGGGATCCCATATGGGCGCCGGTTCTAATCCTGGAAGCCCTGCTTCCCATCCAGCTCCCTGCTTGTGGTCTGGAAAGCAGTCAAAGACAGCCTAAAGCTTTGGGACCCTGCACCCACGTGGGAGACCTGGAAGAAGCTCCTAGCTCGTGGCTTCGGATTGGCTCAGCTCCAGCCGTTGCGGCCGCTTGGGGAGTTAATCATAGGACGGAAGATCTTCCTCACTGTCTCTCCTCCTCTCTGTATATCTGACTTTGCAATAAAAATAAATAAATCTTAAAAAAAAAGGCCAAGCACTGACCGCTCGATGCGTTCATCAACAGGTTCACCTCGCTCACTGACATTTGCAGCACTGAATCTTTATTTTTCATCACATCCCTGTTAAGCTACAAATGGCCTCCCTTTACAGGAGAGGGAAAATGAGTACAGGATACAAAAGGGATTAGAAGTTAGGCAAACATTCCTTTGCTGGATAAGGTCCAGTAAGAGGGAACCTGTTTGACTTTCAGGTAACAATGCTGGGCAAACATGGCCAATGATAAGTGAAGGTGACAGTCCAGCTCTTAAGTGACTTGTATTTTAGGTTGGGAACCTCAATTTCCATACTTGCTCTTTCTAAAATGAACATTCTCATAATTAGTTTTCACTAGTCTTTTTTAAAACTGAGTTTCCTCTAATTTCTTTTATTGGCAGAAAAAAAAAAAACAAATTCAGAATTAGTAGAAACAAAACATATTGTGTAAGGTGCATGAAATAAACATATAAATGGCCCAAGTCTGATAAAGGAGGGTTAAGTTAATTCATCCGCAGTGCTCAAAACTTATGAGCCATGTGTGAAGTAAGGCCGAGCTAGCAAAGGTGTGCTCTGCTTTATCAGCAGTTACCACTTTACACAACAAAAGTGCAATCTGTATAGGCTGTTTCACGAAGTCACTTTCCACAGCTCCCTAGAATCGCTTACTCAGGTCAAAGAGGAAAAAAGCGGGCTAATTAGCACTAGAAAGCAAACAAGTGCAAAGACATAGCCAGAATTAGAGAGCAGGTTTTCCTTAACACCTTTCTGGAAGCTGGCACTGTGGTGCAGCAGCTGAAGTTACCGCCTGCCATGCTTGTATCCCATTTGGGCACCGGTTCGAGTCCTAGCTGCTCCACTTCTGACACGGCTAGTTCTCTGCTGATGTTCCTGGGAAAGCAGCAGAAGATGGCTCAAGTGCTTGGGCACTTGCACCCACATGGGAGACCCAGATGAAGCTTCCAACTTTGGCATGACTCAGTCCTGGCTGCTGTGGCCAATTGGGGAGAGAAGCAGGGGATGTAAGATCTCTGTGGCTCTCCCTCACCCGCCTCCTTTGTAACTTTGCCTTTCAGATACGCAAATCTTTTTTTTTTTTTTTATAACTATTTTTGACTGTGATTCTCCACACACAGCACTCACAGGCAGACTTGAGACTTTGGCCTCACTGGTCCTACCAAACCCTGCAGACTCCCTGGAGGATTTCCTAAGCTTCTAAGAACAGCGTTCCTGCTCCATTGTCATCAAGAACCTGGCAGTACAGTGACAACAATCGCTGAAGTGGGACCCAATGCACTGTGACCCCAGGGGCAGACTCCCTTGCAAGCTTTCCCACCTCTCCTAGGAGGCAGATGGAGTCCTCCTATAAGGCCCCCTCTCCTTCCAAAGTCCAAATCACAATCCCCCTCCTGAAGCGCCCTTTGCACAAGCCTGGGCATGGGCAGCTACATCCGCCTGGCCACCTGCTCCCTGCCCAGCTTGGGTCAGCTTCAGACCGAATGTGCACACACAGGCACATTCCTTCAGGACTCCTGCCTGGCCTTATTTACTCAACAGCATCCTAACTGGATTAACACTGTGTTTCCTACCAGGCAGCAAAACTCCAAGCCACCAGAGACAGTCCGCTGTGTCTCCCGGAATTTACAGCCTTCCTAGCTGCTGCCTGCTACACTCAGCTACACTCATTATCTGTTGACGGGAAGCAGCAGCATGCCGGGAGAGATGGCGACAGGCTTGGGGTATACATTTTCTTTTGAGCCTCCCTCTGGGGCTGTGAAACTCCAAATCGGTTTTCATCTGATAAAGTACACATTTGAAAGAGTGAAGGACTGACAAACATCTATTCAGCCCCAATAAAAAGTACAGGCTGTACTTTTTCTTCTATGTGGGCAGGGGGAAAAAAGGTAACACAGTATAGGAACTGACAAGCTTTCATTTAAAAATTGTTTCTTGTTGTGTTGCACTTCCAGGTCTGAGTGCTACAAGAGAGGTGTTTATGATATTAAAATGGAGACAAGACCCCTTGTAACTTGCCAAATGTAACCTAGGACAGGCTAAAACCCGGAGACAGGGAAATAAAGAGTTCTCTGGAAGAAGAGAAGATAGTGCTAACTCCTTCTTGTCATCCCAAGGCAAAGAAAGGAATTCCAAACCAGAGAAGGACAAACTGGAATATCCGAGGAACATACTGAAATGCAGCCGTCGCCGCCAGCCCTTTACATCCCTCGCAGCCGCGAAGTGAACCTCAAAATACCCTCTCGAACGTGCAACTATTCAAATCAGATCAAGAAAGGAAAAACGCCGAAAGTGCAAGCGCGGAGAAAACGCCGCCAGAAACTTGGAAAAGCAGATCACATAAATGCACCGTTCACCGCCAGGCCCGCGCCCCCCGCACTCGCGTTCTCATGCCCAAGACCCCGCGCCCAGCGCCCGCGCCCCGCAGGTCCGGGCCCGAGCCCCCAACGCCCCCGAGTCCCCCAGGGCCTAGGCTCGGCTTCCTGCGCCACGAGGCCATCCTGGAACCCCAGCCCACGCCCGCTAGCCCCCCGCGGCCTCCTACCGTAGGTTTCGGACATGGCCGTCTGCGACATCTTGGGAGCGGCACCGCCTCTGGCCGGGTCGGCTGCAGCTGGCGGGAAAGCAGGGCCGGGGTCCGTCTACCGCGTCGTGGTGGGCAGGGGCGTGGAACGGGGAGGGTAGGGTGGGCGGAGGAGAGAGGAGTGGCCGGACCGCTCCTCAAGGCAACCGCTCACCACCCAGCGACTGCGGCCCTGCCGGACTCCGGCTCCGCGCAGGCGCACGGCCCTCGGCCCTCGGCCCTCGGCTCCAGGCCCGTCCGGACCCGGAGGAGGACGACGAGGAGCCCGTGGAGCGAAGAGGTGAGCAAGGCCCGGCCCTGGCCGCGCCCGCGCGTGCGCACGGGAAGGCCGGGAGGAGCGCGGGCGCGCGCGGGTGCACGAGGGGGAGCTGGACCCGTGCGCTTCGCGCTCGCCGAGGGCGCAGGGGCGCGCGTGGAGGCTGGCCAAGTCCGGACTGGGGACGCTGCCAGGTTAGAGGATGACGGAGTCCAGGACTGGGGCGTGCAACCCTTGGGCGGAGGAAGCAAAGTGCTTGCCTTGCGGGTAGAGATGCTGCTGGACGTGGGCGAACAGTTGAGGTTGGCCGTCACTGCGCCTCCTAGCCAGAAAAAAAAGCTTGCTTTAAGCTACCAAGGGCCGTTGTTGTGTGACTACAGAGGGTTTAGGGGTCTGGGATCCCGCTTGAAGAGGGTATTTCTGGGAGCGTGGCATGAGGGAAGGATGGGGCTCCCGACCCTTGACTCAGGATGTATTTCATCCTTTGTAATATTTTCTGCTTTGATTTGTTTAAACTTCTTGAAATGATCGATTTGTGAGGTACACACGGAGATGGCACCCACTGGTTCGCTCTCCAGAGGTCTGCCATGGTGGATGGAGGCTGAGCTGAAGCCGAGAGGGCAGCCAGAAACCCAGTCCAGGCCTCTGTGTGGGTGGCTCCCATGACTGGGACCTGCCCTCACAGGAAGCTGTGGTCAGGAGCCACAACAGCAAATGGAACCTAGGTACTTTCCTATGGGTCCTGAGCATCTTAACCAGCGACTTAACCACGCGGAAAACTGCCTGTGTAGTTGTATTCTTCGCACAGGAATCAGGGTGTTTGGGTTTATGGGGCAAAGCTGAGTTGAAAATCCCTAAGTTCTGTTGGAAATGTAGAGGTAACCGTTTACCGAGGAGGGAACTTTGGTTCTGTCTGAGCCGAACGTGGTGTGTGGTGGTGTTCAACATACACAGAATACTAAAAATATCCTTGGCTGAGCTCCCAAGTGGCCTGGCTTGCTCACTTGGTTCCATCCCCTTGCTAGATTGGCATCCGACTCTGTTTTTTCTCCAGTGGTTACTTGGCACCACATTCTTCTTTTTCTTTCTGATCTTGATGTCAAATAAATGTTTTTGCTGTAAATCACAGGGCCCATGCTGCATAATTGGGAGTTAGAATGTGCTATAACTGGTTTGTGTGTTTTCTTGTCGCTTACTTCTCTGGTGGTCTGGACTTCAGGCTTACACGGGACTTTAGGAGAATGACTGCAGTTAAGGTCGTTTGGGAGGAGAGACAGATAGGAAAGAAGATAGCCTCCCTTGAAGACCATGCCCATTGTCCTGCTAGAAACTGCTGTGCCTGAGAGAGACATTACTGGCTGCAGTGTGTTATCAAAGAAAACTGGACCCTCAGGTCCCCCAAAATGGAGAAGTGAAAATCATGCTGCCATTTCAAAGTTCTGAACAGGGAATATTCAAGGCATGAAGTTTGGAATATCCAAACTTGCTTGAAAGTAATATGAAAACCTGGGCTGCTGTCATGGCTTTATAGGCTACTCCTCCACCTTCAAGCACTGGCATCCCATTGGGACATCAGTTCATGTCCTGGCTGCGCCACTTCCCATTCAGCTCTGCACTCATGGCCTGGGAAGGCAGTAGAGGTTGGTCTAGGTCCTTGGGGCCCTGTACCCACATGGGAGACCCAGAAGAAGCTCCTGGCTTTGGGTTGGTTCAGCTCCAGCCTTTGCAGCCACTTGGGGAGTGAACCATTGGATAGAAGATCTTTCTGTCTCACCTTCTCTCTGTAAATCTGATCTTTCCATAAAATAAATATAAAAATATATAAAATAAATATTTTGTAAAAAAGAGAATATTACAAAAACGTGCTTCATTTTAATGATGTTGGATATTTGAGAAAAAAGTTTCTGCTAAATATTCTTAGAGATTTCTTTGAAGTATTAGGGATTGAATGAAAAGTTATTGTAACATTAATTTGTGTCTTCTCATTTCTCTTCTCTTTGAGGGAAGGCTTATGGCAGAGGAAAAAATAGGTCTCCAAAAGTAGGCACCCTGAAAGTTTGTCCAAGGGAAAAATGAAGAGAGAAGAATTTAGGTCCCACTCATTCCTTCCCAGGTCAGTGGGTCCTTCCGGTGTCTGAAACTTTCCTTCCTGCTCTGTGACAGTGATGTGACAAAATTCAGTGTCAGCAAGGGGCCTCGTAGCTTGGTAAGCTGTGATGCTTGCAAGTGTTGCAGGAAATCCAGAGAGATGAGGTCAGATTCGTGTCATGGTGTTGATGACAATTAACGAGACCAGTGAGCAACGGTGACAAGAGAAGTAGTTTTATTTGAGTAAGAATCAGAGAATCTCTGGGAAAAAATGGAGGGGCTGATAGAGACAGACCAGCATGCTGAGGTCTTACAGTTCAGGAGAATGTGTGTGTCTCACACATCATCTACAAAAAGCAAATGTGGTTATACATTAGCTACTGTGAAGACAGAGGCAGTCTTAATGGAACCTTTTCTCACCTGGTTTTTTTTTTTTTTCAATCAAACCCTAAACTCTGTTGTCCATTGGTAAATATTTGTTACAATGAACTCCCATTCTGATTTGTTTCATGTGTACGTTCTGGCAAGGAGCTGTGGGATGGAGTTTGTCTGCCCTGCTTCCAGGGTAGAACTAGGCTTGGTGGAGGACTCTTATCACAGTCTTCGTGGCGTGGTGAGTTTCCTTGATTCTTGGAGTTAAGAACATTAAGTGGACTCGTTGTGTCCCTGCACCTGGAGACTCAAAAACACCTGGTTAATCCTCTGCCTGTAAGCATTAGCATCTCCTATGGGTGCCACTTCCCATCCAGTTCCCTGTTTGTGGCCTGGAAAAGCAGTCAAGAATGGCCCAAAGCCTTGGGACCCTGCACTCATGTGGGAGACCCTGAAGAAGCTCCTAGCTCTTGGCTCCTGGCTTCAGATCGGCTTAGCTCTGGCATTTGCGGCCACTTGGGGTAGTGAACCACTGGGCAGAAGATCTTTCTCTCTGTCTCTCCGTCTCTAAGTCTTGTTTTCCAATAAAAATAAATAAATCTGGAAAAAAAATCTATCCAAAAAAAAAAAGAAAAGAAATACCTGGGTATTACTTTGGGAATGACCTTTATTCTACACCTGGAAGTATAAGGAGGCTTGAAAATATGAGTTCAGTTAAACACTGATTCCGTATAGCCTGTGGTATGTAATGTCTGTCTTAGAGTTCGAAGAGACTTCAGAGGCCACAGGGCCAGTTTGGCTTTCATTGCCAAAAATTTTGTTATTAAGGAGTTTTTAATAACAAAGGTCACCCAGTTTCACCTTTGACTGACACAGCAGAGTCCATTTTTCACTTAAATGACCTTCACAGTCCCTCTGGTAGAGAGACATGGCTCATGATGGACCCTCATAGCATCAGGTAGGGTAAAATTTCATCCAGGGGCTGGTGTTGTGGTGTAGTGAGCTAAGCTGCCACTTATGATGCTAGCATCCTATATATGAGTGTTGGCTAGAGTCCCAGCTGCTCCATTTCCAATCCAGCAACCCATCCAGTAGACAGTGGCCCAGGTACTTGGACACCTGTACTTGTACAAGAGATCCAGATGAAGCTCTTGGCTTCTGGCTTCAGCCTGGCCCAGTCCAGGCCATTGCAGCCATTTGGGGAGTAAAACAGTGGATGAAATTCCCTCTCTCGCTCTTTCTTTATGTAATGTTGCCTTCAGATAAATGTAAACCTTCAAAAAATCATCTGAGTATCCTTCATATGGAATAAGCATTTAGTTCAGTAGCTAAGATACTGGTTAGGGCACCCTCATCCCATATCAGCATGTTTGGATTCAAGTCTTGTCTTTGCTTCCAAACCCAGACTCCTGCTAACACACACCCTGGAAGGCAGCAGACGATGGCCCCAATCAATGGATCACTGCTGTCCTCTTGGGAAGCTCGGGTGGAATTCATTTCCTGGCTGCAGCTAGACCCAGCCCAGGTGTCACTGGCATTTGGTGAGGGAACAAGAAAATAGAAGTGCTTTCTCCCTCTCTATCTTTGTCTCTCCCTCTCTCCTTCCCTCCCTTCCTTTCAAATAAAAATAGAGATAATGAAAAACAAAGTATCTCTCTCACAGGAAATATAACAGCTGATACATCACCTAGGAAAAAAAATCTCACTTGTAATCTATAGAATGATTTCCATTTGCATGTCCTAATCCAAAACCAGGCACATGGCCATACCCAGTCTCCAAGACGACAGGGAGTATAGCATTGTTATGTCCCCATGGGAAGGTAGAGAATCAGGATGGGAAGACCTTGTGATCACCACCAGAGTTCTCACCTGTCCAGGCAGCTGTTTCTGCTTGTATTTGTAACAACTTTCTTTAGGTGTGATGGACATAGTGGTACACGTTGGAAGTCTATGCTTTGATGCATGTGTTCCCCTTTGCTCAGCGCTTCTGTTTTATCTTTTTGTTTGTTTCTCACTAGGAATAACTCTGGTGAAGTCATTTTTAGTGGTGGTTTTAGGGTTTACAGGTCTTTAGCGTGTCGTGGTCTGCTTCCAAGTGGTATTGCATCAGTTCACGCAGAATATAAGAACCTGTGACAACACACCTCTGTCTACTGCGCCCCCCCCAGCACACTTGTAAATACGCTGTACATCCCACATATGTTGCTGTTATTTTTACTTCCAACCATCATTTTCTCCACTTTTAAACAGTTAGGGTAAAATGTGCATTGCATATATTTACCACCTCAAGCACCTGTACGCCTGCAGTCCTGTGGCATGAAGTGTATTCACATTGCTGTGCCTCCAGCACTACCACCGCTCTCCAGAACCATTCTCATCTAGCAGCTGAGCCTCTGTGACCATTCAGCACCGGCTCCTCATACCTCCTCCCCTACCCCCTGGCAACTAGCACTCTGATCTTTTAACTGTAGGAGCATTCTTCAAAGCTTGACGTATTGACTTTGAAAGTCAGAGTTCTGGAGAGGAGAGGCAGGGAGAGAGAGAGAATGAATGACAGAGAATTCATGTGCTAGTTTACTGCCAGGATGGCTGCAACAGCCAGTGCTGGTCCAGGCTGAAGTCAGAGGTCAGTAGTAGACAGAGCTTCATCTAGGTCTCCCGTGTGAATGGCAGGGGCACAAATGTTTGGGCCATCTTTTGCTGCTTTTCTCAGGCAATTTGCAAGTGGAGCTGCTAGTCCATAAACAGTGCCCTTATAGAATACTGGGGTCACAGGTGGCAGATTTACCTTCTGTGCCGCACTGCCAGTCCCCAAAACTTCTGTTCCTTTGTACATGACATGCCTTTTATCTCTGATTGCTTTTTTAAAAATAGATTTATTTATTCTTATTGGAAAGTTAAATTTACAGAGAGAAGGAGAGTTAGAGAGAAGGATCTTTTGTCCACTGGTTCACTCCTCAAGTGGCCACAATGGCCAGAGCTGAGCCGATCCAAAGCCAGGAGCCAGGAACCAGGAGCTTCTTCTGGGTATCTCATGGTGGTGCAGGGTCCCAAGGCTTTGGGCCATGCTCGACTGCTTTCCCAGGCCACAAGCAGGGAGCTGGATATAAAGTGGAGCAGCTGGAACATAAACCAGCACCCATATGGGATCCCAGTGCATGCAGGGCAAGGACCTTGGCCACTAGCTACCACTTTGGGCCCTCTGATTGCTTTTTTAAAGTTTCTGTGTTTATCACTTCGTTTAGGCAAGCTGATTAGGATGTGCTTTGGTGTAGTTTTTTTTTTTAATGGTTTTTCTTGAGTTTCATTAAGTTTTTTTTGTACTCTGAAGTTATAGTTTATTTTAAATCAGATTTGGAATTTTTCAGCCATTCAAAAACTTCAAAAATTTTTCTGTTCTTCCCTTTCATTTCCTTTGGTGGCCCCCATCATACCTATTAGGTCTGTGGGATTTGCCACACAGCTAAATAACGTGTTGTTCATGTCTTTTTTTCCTCCTGTGTTTTACTTCACATAATGTCTATTGCTGTGTCACAAGTATTTTCTGCAGTGTTTAATCTGCTGTTAATCATACTCTGTGTTTTTCTCCCCAGGCATTATGGTTTCATCCTAATAAGTTCAATTTAGGCATCTCTATCTGTATATGTGAGCATATTGTTTATGTTCAGTACTTAACATTCCAAGTTTCTCTAGGTTCTTAAGCATATAAAACAGATTTAAAAATATTTTCCTTGTCATTTGGCACTAATTTTATCATCTACATAATTTCTTTTTTTAAAAAAGGTTTATTTATTTATTTGAAAGCCAGAGTTACAGAGAGTTGGGCAGGGGGAGAAAAAAACATTTTTGATTGCTGCTTTACTCCACAGATGGCTGCTACAGCCAAATAATGGGAGAGCCTGAAGTCAGGGGCTAGGAACTTCATCTGGGTCTCCCACATGGGTGGCAGCAAACCATGTACTTGGGCTACCTTCTGCTGCTTTTCCCAGGCCATGAGCAGGAAATCCGAGTGAGCCCTGCAGAAATGAGCTGCTGCGGCATGTTAAGCTGGTCTTTGATTCAGACTGATGGGTGGCTTCAGAATCTACGTAAGAACTGGTTTGATTGACCTGTTATGCCGGTTTATTCTGATTCGATTATGGAATCAAACAGACAGTAGAAACCTTCAGTCCTGTGTCTATGGAAAGAGAAAAAAAAATGCCCTTCCCTGTTTAAGGTTGCTTATAGCCTGGAAAGCGGAGTGGTTAACTTTGTACAATCCCAGTTTGCAGGTGAGGAGGTCTTCCGATGGACAGGCAGGTGGATAGGATTACATAGAACAAGAGAGATGTGGCTTCTAACTCATGATCCTGACCTAGCTTCCTGCGTATCCTATTTCATTCCCCCTGCAGAGATTTCCAAACCTTAACTCAAGGATTGTTAAAACAGGTAGATTCCTCACATCTTCTGTAACTACTTCCCTATAAACAATAGTCAGATTTTAAAGATTAGTTTCCTGTGACATACAAGATCTTGGTGTTTTATTAATTTTTGTTTTTATGATACAGTTCCATAGGCTCTTTTTACTCTCCCCATTCTGTCTCCCCCTCCCCCGCATTTTCCCTTATATAATTACAATAGTTTAGTCCTTCAACAAGTCACAAGTCCATCGTTCTGATATTTAAGTGTATCGTGACATTGTAGTCATTGTAGTTATGAACAATGATAGAAAATTCAGCATCTTATTGTCAATATCTAACAGTTTCATTATGTTAGGAAACCTCACTAAGGAGTTCTGCCTAGCCCACATTCCAGAGAAGGCGAAGAGAATAGGTAGGTAAAACACAACTGTCTTAAAGTGTAGCAGCCTTGACATAGTGAAAGCAAAAGCTATACTTATCTTTTTGCCTTTTGAAGAGGTGTTTGAGATTTTCGATTGGTTCAACAGAGTCAGAAGGCGTTTGTGAGCTTGGGTGTGTTCCTCTCTCTCTAACAACAGTCTGTAAGGGGGGTGGGTGGCCCAACGTGGAATGTGTGTACCGATGGCACACACCCCCCGAGCCCTGGTTCCTGAGACAGAGATGCTAAGACGTCTGAAGCCAGCAGAACTGAATGTACTGGCCACTTGCCAATGCCAAAGGTCATCAGAACAATTCTGATAAGGGCTGGGGTTCCTGGAAGGCTCAGGTGACTGGCCTCTAGGACATGTAGGGGACATGGGAAGCAACACCCTAGCCAGGCCCTCTTACTCCCAACAGGGTTGACCATGGTGGTGGGCCAGGACAACTCCTGCCCATGTGGCTGCCCAGGTCCTCTCTAAGGAAAAAAAAAAAGAAAAGAAGAAAGGAAAAATGGAAGGAAGGAAGGAAAGAAAAGGAGAAAAGAAAGGAGAGATAAAAATGTGTATGTGTGTGTGAGAATGATGTAATTTCTGAATGTATTGATAAGTTTTTCTCCTCTTTATGCATTATCATTTGCCATCTTACATGTTATATAATTTTTAAGTTTTAGGACAAGTGTTGAGCAGTTAACTCTCTTTCTCTCACACACATACACAAATATATATGCACTTCAAAAAGTTCAGGGAAAATTGAATTAAGGTGAAAGATGTATATGAGCTGAAGAGAAACCAGAGTATGGGAAAATGGAATTAAAAGATATTGTTTTGGTGCAAAATGATTTTTTAAAAATTTGTTTATTTTTATTGCAAAGTCAGATATACAGAGGAGGAGAGATAGAGAGGAAGATCTCCCATCCGATGATTCACTCCCCAAGTGCCGGTGCTGCGCCGATCTGAAGCCAGGAGCCAGGAACTTCCTCCAGGTCTCCCATGCGGATGCAAAGTCCCAAGGCTTTGGGTCGTCCTCGACTGCTTTCCCAGGCCACAAGCAGGGAGCTGGATGGGAAGTGGAGCTGCTGGGTTTAGAACCAGTGCCCACCTAGGATTCCGGCACGTTCAAGGCGAGGACTTTAGCTGCTAGGCCATGGAGCTGGGCCCACAAAATGTTTTTGAAAGTCATGTGTATGAGGGGTTCTCACAAAGTCCATACAGAGTGTGTATCATGGAAAGCTGTGTCTTATTATAGAACGCAAAGTGTGAGCAGAAGAAAGTTGAGTCTGTTTGGCAATGTACAGAGCAAGAGTTGAGAGTAGCATCCAATCCAGAGCTCCTTACTGCACCAAGATGCCAGTTTTTGATAGCAAAAATTCCCAGAGTGCTTCTATAAATTAAGTGTAAACTCAGATTGGCCTGACATAGCCAATTATATAAACATGGCTCTCTGGGCTTAAATACGAGTTGTCCCGCTTATCACCCACAAAAAGATGCAGACGTCTGGTTTATCTAACGGGAATATGCTACGAAGGCTCAAAGAAATAGTGTAGGATCTTAAGTCAAGCCTAAAGTTGTAGATATATTTCTTCATAATTCTCCATCTTCATGTTTTTGATTTGCAGCTTGGTAGCAGATCTTCCACCTGTTCTAAAGGCAATGCTTCACTGCTTATTTCTGTATTTAATCACATTTGTACTCCGTGATTACTCACCAGAGTCATTCAAATTTTTGTTCTGTGGTCAGAAAGAATTTTCTGTTTCCTCTTTTACGAAAAAAAACTCTCGTTTTACATATCAGGTGAACTATGTGAGGCTACAAAAATATCTTGTTTTTTTTCCCTTACTCTGTGAAAAGACAAGCACATTTCTTTCATTATTCTGTTTTCCACACTGTGTTTCAAATCAAACAGCCTATTTTCAAAGGGGTGTTTCTTGCTTGCTTGCTTGGTTTTGGAATTTTTCTTTTTATTTAATACCAAATACATCTAAATGTTATTTTATGGGTTTAAAACAATTCTCATCAATTGTAATGAGGTGTAATTTACATGTAGGAAAGCACGCCTATTTCCAGGGTATAATTCCAAGGGTTTTGACCAATGGGCACAGTCACACAACGACCACAGCTGTCACACAAAGAAACTTCTCCCTTGAAAGTTCTCTCCTGCCCTGTGGCAGCCTTGCTCAGCTGGTTTTAATAAGTTTAGATAGAGGACTATTGGATTTCACATGGGAAAACACCATATGCTTCATGAGATTGGCATGGGCTTTTCCTTCTGCAAAAGAAGAAGAATTCTCCAGGCCCTCTGGTATCCGTCCTTGTTGAGGTCTTTCACGTTGCTTCATTTGCGTTCCACCAGATCTTTATTTTTATCAGACAGTAGCCAGTACCATCTCCATGCATCAGCTTGTGGAAATGCGCTTCTCAGACTCATAAGGCCTAATAGCAGGAGCTCCCTGAGCTGACGGATGCTCCTCACAGAAGAATTCAGTCATGGCCATCAGAATTCCTTTCTCTGCTCTGGAGCTGGGGCACCAGCTGCCAGGCCTGTAGATGGGTGATGGAACATCACAAAGTGCTTGCCTTTCTGTGCTGGTCTGCTGGGGTGGCTCCAACAATGTGAGCAAGCCTGGTCCGCTTAAAGAACAGGAATGTATTGTCTCACCATTCAGAAGGCTGAGCCCAAGGTTATACACGGCCCTGTGGTGAAATCCATGGGGTTGCCTCTGTTCCAAGCCTCTGTCTTTGCTTGCCATTTTTGGAGTTTCCCAGCAACCTTGCTCAGGCCTCTGACTTCATCTCAATGTGGCCTTCACCCTGTGGTATGTCCATGTCCAATGAATTAATGACTTCAACTAATGATGTCTGGAATGGTCCTGTTTCCAAATCAGATTGCATTTGGAGCTACTGATGGTTATGTTTGCAACATAAGAATTTTGGGGGGTATGTAGTTCAACCCATTACACTTCATATCACCAGCTTGCCCCATGGCCATAGCACAGTGATGATGCCTCATATATGGACAGATCCTGTTGTGGAGGGAACCTGTCAGCTCAGCTGAGCTCAACCCATGTGAAGGCTACGTACTGGAACCATGCCCAGCGGATCTGCCACGGGGACGGGGCTCATGAATGGCTGCCCTGCAGCTGTTCCTTCTAACCCCCTTTCCGATAAGCCTCAGGGAATGTCACATTTTGTTTGGATAAGAAAGAGTCCTTCCTTATTATCGGCTTTTTAAAAATTGGAAAATTTTCTTGTGGGAGAAGGGATTTTAGAATGTGGGACCTTGTGTGCAGTGGGGTTGTGGGACGTGTTTGTGAGCCATGTGTGCAGAGGATGTGGGAAGAGTAAGGACAAGGAGGTGACAGCCCGATGTGGACCTTGTGTGCAGTGGGGTTGTGGGACGTGTTTGTGAGCCATGTGTGCAGAGGATGTGGGAAGAGGAAGGACAAGGAGGTGACAGCCCGATGTGGACCTTGTGTGCAGTGGGGTTGTGGGACGTGTTTGTGAGCCATGTGTGCAGAGGATGTGGGAAGAGGAAGGACAAGGAGGTGACAGCCCAATGTGGACCTTGCACGCAGATTTCTCTGGAATTGGAAATCACTTTCAGAGACAGGAGACACGTATCACCCTGCGAGCTTGGCCATCCTGCTCTGCAGCTTATTTTCCAATGGCTGGATGAGCTCACCAGAATTTTGGATCCAGTGAAGAGCCATTGAGCCCTCTGATTTGATCCTCCCTGGAATTCCAAAGAGATTCAAGGAGTTGGTAGATGGGCTGGCCATCCACCACTACGTATGGTGGAACAAGGGATTGAAAAAAAATTGAAAAATTCGTGATGACTTCTGGGTTAAATTTGAAGCTCTGGATTTAAGCAGTAGAGTTTAAAAAAAATAATTACAGGGATTGGATAGAAACACAGGTTTTTTTTAAAAATTATTTTCTGGACAAGTAGTGCCCCCTGGTGGACTCATGGGCGGATTCCTCCAGCAGGCTATGTGCTGTGTGCTTAGCGCTAAAGCCAACAACAGCAGGGTGATTACAGCTATGCCTTATACACGTCTGCTAAGGGAGGATGTCATTTATGAAATTTCTGTGAGTGGAATTGTGTTCTCCCCAAAGAGACACTGAAGTCTTTGGAATCCCCAGATGCGCCTGGAACAGATTCCATGTCACAGCCTTTGCTGGGAGGTCACCCTGCTGATACTTTGATTTGGGCTCCAGAACGGTGAGGCGACATCTTTCTAGTGGCTCAGACTTCTGCTCCCCGTTTTACTCTTTTGTTGTGGCAGCCCTATCAGACAGACTGAGCAGGCAAAGAGTCTCAAATTCTTTGTCAGAAGACATGGTTTGCCCATCTGTGATCTTGGGAAAAAAATGAGTTCAGTTCCTTTGCACCTGTTTTAGTAACTGCAGCCTGGAGAAATCAGAGGAAAGTGTCTGTTCTCCAAACCCAGGCTTCTGTAAGGTTCACATAGGATCACCAGGTAAAGGCATTTTGTTAACTGTAGAACACTGTTCAACATTGCACTGTTTTAACTCTGAAGCCAGTTTGCCTGAGTCCTTAATTAGAAATCTTAAAAGAGTTTTATCATGAAAACATGACTCTCATGGGAGCTGAAGGCAGTGATGCCCAGAAGGGGACTTGTCATAAATTTAAGGGATGAACCCATCATCCATGGCTCTGGAACAACTGGCCCCATGCACATTCCTGTGCATGCCAGTATGTGCAGCAGACTAGTCCAGTCTGTCCCAAATCCCATTCAACTCTCATACACATCAATGTGTGTTGGAGCCTAGCTCAGCCTGACCAACCCCACTATCCAACCCACAGTTATGCCACCAGGTGCCACTCTCCAGCCTGCCAGGCCCATCCCCAGCCCTAAATCCCATGTTCACCAGTGGGAGCTACAGCCTATCAGAAGGGTACCCACAATTTCCTTACTAGGTCCATTCCCAGCCCTGAATCTTGAACTTTCCATGACTTGCGCCCAGTCCCAGCACCTACCAGACGCCCAACCAGCCTGTCCTTATTCTGGCTGCTGTGTGCACCAGTGGATATGGTTGCTTAGCTCAGCCTGGCTCTACCCTAAACCGGCTCACATATAGGTCAGTAGGTTTTATAGCCCTACCGAGCCTGGTCTGTTCCCAGTTCCAGCTCTAATGCCCACCAGAGTCCTCGTTGTCTTCCTTCCTGACTTTTCACCTGAGTCTTTGGGGGCTGGTGGGTGCTGCAGCCCAGTCTGGTATATTTTGCCTCACCTCAGCATTTACCCATGAGTGATGCAGTCTGGCCTGGCCAGGTCTACCCCCAATTCTAGCTCATGTTGGTGGGTGCTGGTGCTAATGTGAACTGATTGGTGTTGTGGCCCAATCTGGCCTTCCCTGCACCCTGTCCTGGTTCTCACATCTGCCAGTGGGTGTTATGAACTGGCTCAGCTGGCCCACTCCCAGACCGGACCCACACGTTTTCTGGCAGGTGCTGTAACCTGGCCTGGTCAGGGCTATTCCCAGCCTTGGTGCTTGTGCTCATCTGCAGGGACTCTGTCATGATAGAGTTCTCCAAGGTCCTCTGTCAGGTCACCTTCCAGACACAGATCTTGTGCCTACTGGTGGGTTCTTGGCCCAGCCTGTCTTGGCTCACCTCCTGCCCTGGTGGGTACAGTGGCCTTGTCCAACCAGCTCACACCCATTCCAGCTTTGACCTTTGGGTGCTACAGCCCAGGCCTGCCTGGCCCACTCCCAGACCCAGGTCTTGCATGGTTCAGTGGGTGCTGATACCTATCCCAGCCTGTCCTACAAATATCCCCGGCCCCTGTGAGCATTAGCAATTTATAAGGAATTTTCAAGGTGGACTGTCAGGAAGCTTCAAGGCTTCCAGTCAGATCCCTAGAAATTTCTGTAAAATGGAAATACACTTGTAGAATTCTCCATTTGAAATTCTGCAGTGAAGGCTGGAATCCCATTGGGTTACCAGTTCTAGTCCCAGCTATTTCACTTCTTATCCAGCTCTCTGATAATGCACCTGGAAGGTAGCAGATAGGGGTCCACATATTTGGACACCTGTCATCTATATGAGAGACCTCAGTAGAGTGCCAGAGTTCTGGCTGCAGCCTGGCCTATCTAGCTGTTGTGATCATTTGGGGCGTGCCCAGAGATGGAACTTCCTCCAGGTCTCCCACACAGGTGCAGGGTCCCAAGGTTTTGGGCCCTCCTCGACTGCTTTCCCAGGCCACAAGCAGAGAGCTGGATTGGAAGCAAGGCTGCTGGGATTAGAAGCAACACCCATATGGGGTCGTGGTGCATTCAAGGTGAGGACTTCAACCTCTAGGCCACTGTGCTGGGCCCCCATGTTGTTATTATACCAGCTGTCTTCCATGTGGTATGTGGTTTTCAATCTCTAACTGTTATCCTTAGGACCCTGCAAGGAGTGAGTTTTGTTATTCCTGTTTTTATAGATTAAGAGATGCTCAGAGGTGAGTTGGGACGAGTCGCTGAGCTGAGGTGGAGCACGGGTGCCCACAACTCAAATCAGGCTCCCTGCTGTGGCTCAGCCACCTGCTCTCTGCCCCAACCCAGCTGCTGCTGGGCACTGTCCATGCTCCTGCTCTGTTGCTTCAGAAGCACTGGCCACTTCCACTTGTGCTACAAATACCTGTGTTTGGCACAGGGAATTGGTTTTCAGGGTATCTCTGCCCTAGGTCTTACCATCTTCTACTGTGCTGAACGGGAGCCAGCAGCCACATATCCCAAGCTGTATTTTGAGAATTTCCCGTAAAGGCATTTTGTTCCATACAGGGTGAGGAGAGAGACCCCCTCACCCCATGACTTGTGAGAACTCTCCATCTTTGAAGACTTCCTGGGAGATACACACACACACACACACACACACACACACACACATACACATATATACACACCAGCAGAGCAGTAAAAGGATGTGCATCAAAATTGTAATAATTATTTCATCTGTGTTATAGGATTTGAATCACTGTTTTCTTTCGTATTTGTGTTTTCTACTTTTCTCTGAGGTGTTTGAATTTCTTATGTAATTCGATTATTAACAGAAATCATTTATTTTTTTAAAAATATTTATTGAAAGGGAGAGTTACAGAGAGGGACAGAGAGAGTTCTTTGCTCCATTGGTTTACTCCTCACATGTCCATAGCAATTAGGGCTGGGCCAGGCCTGAAGCCAGGAGCCAGGAGTTTCTTCCAGGGCTTCCCTGTGGCTGCAGGGGCTCAAACACTTCTGTCATCTTCCACTGCTTTGCCAGGCATATTAGCAGGCAGCTGGATTGGAAGTGAGGAGCAGCTGGGTTTTAAACTCGCACCCATTTGGGACACCAATTTTGCAGGCAGTAGAAGAATTTGCTATAGCACCATGGTGAGGGGAGGGCACCATGGTGAGGGGAGGGCAGGAAAGAGAGATAAAGAGGAAAGAGTATAAAGTGCTTTTAAAAGTAAAAAATATAAAAAAATTGCTTTCATTTGTTTGAAACACAGAGACAGAATGAGCGTGGCATTTTTTTTTTAACCTGCTGGTTCACTCGCCACATGCCCACAACAGTTGGGACTTGGCCAGCTGGAAGCTGGGAACAAGGGGTTTAATTAGATCTCCCAGTCTATGGGCCATCACCTGCTACTTGCCAGGTTGAGGATGGGCAGGAAGCTGGGATCAGGAGTGGGGCTGGAGCTTGGACTGAGGCACACAGGCATGCTGTGACAAATGCCTGTCCCCAGTATGGGATCTTACAAGCTGGAGCCATTCGGCTCCTACTCTGAGATGCAGATGCAGAGAGACTGGGCATGAGCCTTATTCCAAAGAGGCCTTGGCGCTGCTAAGGATGTGTGGAAAAGAGACTGAGATGCAGGTGCAGGCCTAAGTGAGGAGGGAAATGAGGGCAAGTGGATGGATTCTGAAGCTACTTGGAAAGCATACTCCACTGGATTTGCTTGTTGATGAGAAGCAGGGTTTTGATCTCAGCAGTGAAGTAGATAATGGATGTATTATCAGAGAGCTGCAGGAGGAGCCAGAATGGGGACATTCTAGTTTGTCTGCTGCTGAGTCACAACCTCCCCACCTCCCTTCCCCACACCACTCTTAGTAGCTTAAAGCATCAGTGGTTATTAGATCTGCTTGCTGGTTGTCAGTCTGGGCAGATTTTTCTGGGAATGGTTGCAGGTAGCGTTAGTTGAAGTAGTTCAAAGGCTGGCTGGAGTCATCAGAAGCCCGTCGGTGTTGGCCAGGCCTGCAGCTGGATGTCAGGCAGAATTCTCTCTCTTCCTTAGCTGACTCTTGGCATGGTGGATGCTCCTCCTTTGCCCCGCTCCCCAAGGAGCCCAGGTAAAGTGCCCCTGACATTTGATTGCCTTCATCTTGGAAGTCCCATAGCCTTATTTCTTCTGTTACTTGAGGGAGTCATGAAGATTGGTGCAGGGTCAAGAAGTGGGGTTGTGGGCCCTGGTACTTCATAGGGTTATGTCAGTGTCGCATTATGGAGGAGTATGTTAAGTGGAAGATGTGACTGGTGCCCATCTCGGGAAAATACAGTGTTTCATGTGAAGTGTGCAGAGGTCCAGATGTACGAGGCATAAGCTACTTATTAATCAAGGGGATGTGGGGTAGGTGGGTGGATGTGTGAGTTAAGAGAGGTCAAAATTAAGAAACTCTGGAAACTTTTTGAGTATTTAAGACACGAGAGAGAGAGAGAGAGAGTGCTTCCACTTGCTGGTTCATTCCCCAGTGCCCACAAGAGCTGGCGCTTGGCCAAGGGGAAGTCAGGAGCTGGGAAGAGGAGGAGGAGGAGAAAGGGGAGGAGGGAAAGGAAGGGAATTTATGTGTGCTCAGGTGGGAGCTTTATTTTACTTGTGGGAGGCATTTGGAGAGTTTAGCGTAAGAGAAGCGTGTCCCTGGCCAGTCTAAATGGAAGTGGGGTTCATGCCATGTCGGCCCACAACTCGGCTCGGTTTCTGGCTCCGAGTTTGCAGGGCTCTCCCCGTGTGCTGCTTGTGCTGGCTTAGAATGCACAGCCTGTCCTAGGCTGCGGATGATCCAGCTTTCTCTAAACATAATGAGTTTTAGAAAACCAGTTAACGAGTTTTAGAAAACCAAAAGCCTTTACAGGGGGCAATATTGAAAAATAAAGAAATTACTCTGTTGTTAGCAAATTCGTGTCAGAGTCCTGGAGATCAGAGATCGTGGTGGTTAAATCAGTCACCAGAGATTACGGAAAGGAAGGAGGAAACCCCACAGCCGTTTTTGATCTTGGGAGCGGATGAAGTTGGTCCTAAATCTGGAGGTGAAAAACTTACTTTGTGATGTGATTACATGTCAGACTGTCAGGTGTAAATGGCACATAAATGTTCATAATCTGGCCTTTACCTTTCCGACCTCCTTTGCTCCAGCCCCCGTCAAATGATACTCCACTCCAAAGTCCTCCAAACACTCCATGCCTGTCCATCTTTCCGTAGAGGTTTTAGTCCCCTTTTGTATACCTGGCAAACTCCTACCCATCCTCTAAAGCCCGGTCTTTACATGTTATCCCCATCTACCTGCCTGGTGCATTAGCAGGCACTGGACTGAAGTAGAGCAGCCAGGACTGGAACTGATACTCCAATGTGTGATGTTGGTATTACAAGTAGTGAATTAATGTGCTGTGCCTCAGTGTTGACAGTTATCACCGTCATCACCTCCACCAGCACCGCCCCCCGTCAGTCTCACCACCACCCCCGTGGTTCTGTCATTGTCCTCATTTCCTTGATGCCTCCAGTGCCATCACCTCCTTGGCTCTCCCACTACCTCCACTCTATCTCCACCTTTACCTTCATCTCCATCATCATCACCGTTATACCTCCTTCTAGAATGCTTATAATGCGGCAGTTATTACTCCAAGCACCTCGTGTATCTAAGCTCTTTTAATTGCCACATCAAGCCTTTAATATAATCGTAGGTGTATGTATACACATCTTGATCTGACAGGACCCAGGGTGGGGAATGGTACATATGGTGGAGCTCTCTGGAGCTGTGGTCTGTGTCTGCAAGTGATACTCCCCCATTGAACCTCTTAATTCCATTTCTGTATTTGTTTCTGGGAAATTCAGCCAATTATTTATTCATGAAGCATTTATGGGCTGTGCTTCATATGGCATAAAGCCAGTAGTCATTCCTGCCACATCCCTGCTTTTTCTGTCCTCCATTCCTTCTATTAGGAGACCACAGGCCCTGGGCCCGGGCTCTTGTAGAGGCCAGGATTACCTAGGCTTTCACAGTGACTTGCTTTCCACTCCTCCACTCCTTCACTCCTCCATTTGGTAGGCGAGTGGTTTTGTGGCCCCAGATTGGGTATAATGACTCCATTTCTCTTTTTCCTACACTCTGAAGTCCTAAGATATTTGACCTATTGGAAATCATATAAACTCAAATTACCTTATTCTAGTTTCTCTCTGGAATTCATGTTTCTTTCTTTTAAAAATATTTATTTAGGGCCCAGCATGGTAGCCTAGTGGCTAAAGTCCTCACCTTGAATGTGCCCGATCCCATATGGACACCAGTTCTGATCCTGACAGCCCTGCTTCCCATCCAGCTCCCTGCTTGTGGCCTGGGAGAGCAGTCAAGGACGGCCCAAAGCCTTGGGATTCTGCACCCACGTGGAAGACCTGCAGGAAGTTCCTGGCTCCTGGCTTCAGATTGGCGCAGCACCAGCCACTGCGATCACTTGGGAAGTGAATCATCAGATGGAAGATCTTCCTTTCCATCTCTCCTCCTTTCTGTATAAATCTGACTTTCCAATAAAAATAAAATAAATCTTAAATTTTTTTTTTTATTTACTTGGAAGACAGAGGTACAGAAAGAAGAAGACAGATGGAGTGAGAGAGACTTTCTGTTTGTTAATTTACTTTGAAAATGGTTGCAATGCCTAGGGCTGGGTCAGGCTAAAGCCGGGGGCCAGGAGTTTCATCCAGGTTTCCTGCGTGAATACAGGGCTTCAAGGATTTGGGTCGTCTTCTGCTGCTTTCCCAGGCTCCTCAGCAGGGGACTGATCTGGCCCCCCTATAGGATGCTGATATCATAGAAAGAGGCTTAGTCTGATAAGACGAAACACTCACTCCTGGCATGCAGGTTGTTGAAGTAAGCCCAAGTCAGTTTGGCTTTGCAGCTGCTTTCTGAGTATAATTAATTGCACCACTTCCCACTTGCACACAAAAAGACTAGTGGTTTATGAGGTTAGCAGTTATACATCCACCTGAAGTTAAGAGACCTCACATCCAATTTTGCCATAGTTTCACCTGGCTTTGCATGTGTTGAATGAGAATAGTTCTCATAAATGTCATGGAGGTATATGAAAAATGAGAAGGGAATGCTTTGAACTTACTGGAAGAAAGCCACTGTAAAACCCCAGGCAGTTTATTATTGTTATTATAGTTTTTATTGTATCTGTTGGTCTGTAACAAAAGTATTATGATTTAGGTGCTGTGTAAAACTTTCTTAGATTACAATTTTGTAATCTAATGGTACATTTTTATGAATCCAGGGATTTTGGAAATGTAATCTCCTCTTCTGAAGATCTGAAGTTGCCTGCTCATTCCCCCCTTTGCTGCCTCCCCCAACCTCCCTCCCAGAATCCCTGCAACTCTCCATTGACAACTTCTTTCTTTGATTTGTACTTACAGATTTTTATTGTATTTGAAAGGGAGAGAGAGAGGAGATGAGGTAGAGAGAGAGAGAGACACCAAGACCCTATTCATCCTTATTCATCTTCTTTCATCTTCACTCCCCAAATGCCTGCCATGGTGAGGACTGGACGAGGCCAGGACCAGGAGCTGAGAATTCCACCTTGGTTTCCCATGATGGTGGTAGGAACCCAAGTGCATGAGTCCTTACCTGCTGCCTCTCAGAGTGAGCATGGGCAGAGAGCTGGGATTGGAAGAGTAGTAACTGGGACTTGAACTAGGACTTGAACACCAGGTATGGGATGTCGATGTTGCAAGTGTGACTACTGTGCCAGAGGCCCAGCCCAGGGGATGGCCTTTTGATGTAGGTATTGGGGAATTGCTGGGGACTCTTTCTGGGTGACAGAATGAAGCTGGGCAGCCTCGCTCTCTCCAGAACAGGAGTGGGGGCATTTCCTGTGAAGACCCATGAGGTACATATCTTCAGCTCTGTGGGTAGAGTGACCTCTGTAACCTCTCTTCATTTTGGTAGAGTTTTCTTAGGGTGATGTCAAGGTGGATACAGACATGTCCCTTGTCGAATAGCTAAGGAAAGAGACCTATAGGATCAGACGGTCAACTAGACATTCATTGAGAAACCTAGAAAGGAAGGAAGTGTCTGGAGTCCCCATCGTACCAGACCCTTGCAGTGGGTGGAGAGCACCAGGCACTGACCACTGGTCAGCATCCTTTTTTCTTTCTTACTGCTATCTACTTTTCTTCCTCTTCCATAGTGACCTTCTCTCGGGGTCGAGGGGGAGGGAAAGCTTTGTCTTCCCTTGAGAGTGGTCCTGAAGGAGCCAGCTCCATGAGATGGGAGGTGATTTCAGAGCCGGCAGCCAGAGGTGGTTGAGAGCTAAGGGTGCTGCTAATCCTGTCCACCTTCACCATGGTGCACCAGCTCAGGCTGGACTCTCTTTGCTCAGGATGGCTCCCCAGCCAATGCACCATGTCCTGCACGGTAATAATCCATGGGATCGTGTGACATCATCACTGCAGGAAGTAACTTCACAGGGTGCAGACTAGAGCAGAGGGTCCCTGTATTCAGTCACCTAAAAAGCCAAATTCATGATGCACCCACTGGCTCATCTGTGGTGACTCTGAGAACAGCTTTTCTTTGAGGACTTCTCACCACTGCTGTGATTGAACGATTCTGATTTGCTGAAGACTTTGCAGGTAATTCCCAATGTGCTTTTTATTAATAGTACCACAAGTCAGATAGTCAAGTCACTTGCTTGCATCCTGGATCAGACCATTGTAGACCACAATGCCACATATTGTGGTAAAGTGATAGATAGCTGGCAAACACCCACTCACCCACAGTGGACTGAGCTATTCATACTACAAAGCCTGATGAGTATGTGGTGGGAACATCAGATTGAAGGGGAGCATGCTGGGTTAGGAAGATCTGTTTGTTGGTTTTCTCAATCAGACCTTAATGAATCTTCATTTTAGGAAACTTAGAAAACACAGATAAATAGAAGAAAGAAAATGTAAGTGTCTTATTTTCCCACCAATTCAATAATAACAGACTTTCAGAGTTTTCCTACCAATAAAAATTATGGGAGGCCACCGTTTGGGAAAGACCTTCTAGTAGCCTTAGCGGATCATACCAAAGCAAGCAAGATTCAGGTGCCAATGCTCAGTGCTGCACTACGAGGGATAGATACAGAAACCGACCATGCTTTCCTGAAAACAGGTGGTTCTAATTGACCTTGGTCAGCCTAAGAACTTCCGCTCTGCTTAAATCTAACAAAAGATGTTATCTGATGTTAACCAATCAGTGCATTCTTTTGTTCTCACCTTGCACATTCTGGTACTGACTGGTGGTAGCTCTGATTCTGTGTTGTTTAAGAGAAAGAACCACCCCAGTTCATGAGTTGTGATCAGGAATCAATTACATCAGCTACATTTGGTGTCATTTTGACTTTGGGCACTATGTAGACTTGTGTATCTATATAAATGCATATATCCACATACTTTGCATCAGGTTGGTGAGTTGTTCTTCAGTTAGTATTTAATATGTACTGACCATTTTCCATGTCACTAGATATTTTCCCACAGCCTTTCAAAATTGATAGCCACGTCATAATTTCTTTAGCCAACATGCTAGAGCTAGACCATTAGGTTTTTCTGTGAGAGTCCCTTGCAGTAGCCATCTTTGCATGAATCAACTGGGACAGTTCTAAGGAGGGACAGTGAATGTGCCTGTGTTAAGGCATTGTGTGACTCCTGCCTAAGTATTTTCCATCCTCAGTGTGTGAGAAGAGCAAATTGGTGAGCAAAAGGTGACATTAGGTTTTGTTACTGTTTATTTTTTTTTGCTGTGGAGAGCTTGCACATTTTTAAGTTTATATCTTCTTGTATAAATCGATAGCTTCCACTTTTAAATCAGTACACTAATGTCCTGGGATTGCAGCTACCCTTTCAAATCAAAGTGCATGGAATCAGGTTTATTACCCTTTGAAACCTAAGCATCTTGCTCCAGACAAGATAAACATGAAGACCTTCCCAGGGTCGCCAATTCTCTGTTTATAACTCCCAAGGCTTGTCTGTCAATCTCTGGTTCTTTGACCTAGCTGTGTGGCCCAAGCACAGAATCACAAATTTATTCTTGTCAACTTCCCTAACCCAGCCCTGTGGGGACCCAGGACTATGAGAAATCTGATTTGTTTAGAACTGTGAGCTTCTAGGAAACCATAATGGAAAATAGAACTGTATCAGTGGGGCCCGTGCTATGATGTAGCTGGGAACCTTCCACCTGTAATGCCCCCCATCCCACGTGGAAACCAGATCGAGTCCCCGTTGCTCCACTTGCAGCCCAGCTTTGTGCTAAAGGTGACCCAAATGCCTGGGCCCCTGCCACCTCTGCCCTCTTTTTTGTCTGCAACTCCATATTTCAAATAAGTAAAATGAATATATTTTTTAAGGATAAGAAAAACCCCTGAATCACTAAAACAATGGTACATCAGAAAAGTCTTTAAAAGGCAAGAGCAGGAAATAGCAGCTACAGCAGTCAGATACCGGGTGGCTTCCTGTTTGGAGGTACAGCAAACAACCTGACCTGGGTGCTCAGGCTTGTGTCTGTCAGTGGACAAACACACCCATTTTGCCTTGGGTGTTTCCCTAAGAAGGGGATTGCTGGATCAACATGTTATGTTTAGCTTTAATAGGTAGTATCAAGCAACTTTTCAAACTTAAAAAAGTGTACACACCAACCAGCAGTGTATCATGGTTGTCACTGCCTTAAGTCTTCATTGCCAATTGATGTTTTCAGTCCTATTTTTTCATTCTATAAGATTTTGTATTTCTTGTAATAAGCTAGTTTGATATCATATATAATAATAGATTTTGCTTTTTCCATTTGCATGTTTTATATCTGTCTCCTCTAATATCGTCTCTTTCTGATCTGTAGATCAGATTTTATAGCAACATCCTATTCTAAGATTATATACAACACTTTCTAATAAAAATTCTGGATGTATTTCCTTTTAGATACCATTCAGCTTTTAGGTGCTATCTACGGGATCCTCTTCATGTAAACACGTGACGTTTTCTTGATGATATTGTGTTCTTACGACTACCCATTCAACCTAGGATGCATATTCAACACTTCTCTGCTAGGTTTTCTCTCATCCTGCTCTATTTAGGTGATACAACAAGAATCTGAAACTGATGCCACTTCCTCCTGGGTTATTCCTAAATCTCCTTTCCTGCGAAGTAACATACACAGCTTTGCAGGGATGCTGGCTGCTCATCTCTGGACCACACAAGGTGATAGCTGGACTAACCTTTTAGAACTTTGTGTTCTTCATCTGTAGAGCAGGAATAACAAACCCCAGGTGATAAATGAGTTGGCATCTGTGAAGCATCCAGTCTGTCATACACATTCAATAAATGCCAGCTTTGTTCCACAATGGAAGGAAATGTATCAGATGCCTCTTGATCATGCGTGCTTCGTTAGTTCAAAAAGTTGTTAAAGAGCAGTCCTAACTATGCATAGCTGCTGGGCAAACTCCCAAACTCTTTTTTTTTTTTTTTTCAGTTTGGGATAGTTTTATTTTTGTCAGGAGATGAAAGATAGCAAATGCCCAGCTTCATCATTGTTCTTTTTAATCATTTCTATTTCCCCTTTACATTACTTTTTTTTTTAAGATTTATTTTTCCTGGAAAGACAGATATACAGAGAGGAGGAGAGACAGAGAGAAAGATCTTCCACCCAATGGTTCACTCCCCAAGCGGCCACAGTGGCTGGAGCTCAGCTTTTTCCAGGTTTCCCAGGTGGGCGCAGGGTCCCAAGGCTTTGGGCCGTCCTCAACTGCTTTCCCAGGTCACAAGCAGGAAGCTGGATGGGAAGCAGAGCTGCCGGGATTAGAACAGACACCCATATGGGATCCTGGCACGTTCAAGGCCGAGACTCCTTGGTCCTTAGAAATAAAGCCAAGGCAAGGTAGACCATGTAGGATGTTCATTCAGATTACATGTTTCCACCTCCACTTTCAAAACTCCCAAACTTTTAAGCCTGGCTCTTACGGTTGGTTCACCCTCCATCCCTGGTAAATCCAAGCTTCTTATGTGGCATTGCTGACCTTGCTACACAGCAGACAGAATTCAGTATAAAATCTTATCTTTCATTTCTCAGAACATTATCAGCCAAAATCATGCTTTTGTAGTTGGGCTTTTGAGAGTCTTTTGCAGACTTATGGATTGGAATGAACATTTTGGGGGGTTGCGTATTTTGGGCATACTATTCAGTATTTGACATTTACATCTATTTTCTAGAGGGGTGGCCTGCTGGCTCCCCAGTTTGCTTAGGATTTTGCCAAGCAGCCCTTGAAGGGGGCAGGGAGAAATTTGTACTCTGGAACCAACTTCTGTCCTAATGGCCAGAAATCATCTCTACCAGCAGGATTAAGAAACTGGTGTTCAGTCCACATGATTTCTGACCTACTCACTGATGCAAACACTCTGGAAATAGATGGCTGAACAATGAGGGGTGAATACTAAAGGATGCACAGAAATGCTTACAACTGCCAAGGAAAAGGCTACTTATGCCATCCTAGTTGGTTAATAAAGACTGTTCAGACTAAACATCAACAGTGAACTGAGTGGTCTGAGAACAGCATTTGCTAGGGCATCCTGCTTACAAAGCGGCAGTTGGCCAAAGGCCCAAGCCCTCAGATGCAGGTGTCATTCTGGCATACATAGCTCCCAGAGCTTCCCTGCTCAGCGAGGAATCCTGTTCTCCTCCTCCCTCTGACATGTGGTGATCTCCTGAGGGTCTCAGGGGCTGGTGAGCAGCAAATAGGGATTTCATCTTAGACTCCTGTGGGTGTATGGGTCAGTAGAGAAATCTGAAACACTGATTAAGAAAATACAAAATGCTGGGAAGCTTTTGTTGGTATTCCTCTTCCTTTTGTACAGAGGAAAACTCTGCCCCTCCCACAAATCTGCTTTTTAAAAATCCTTGATTTATATCTCTCCCTCTTACTTACATCAAGTTGCATGTCACCTCCCTTTTCACCCTGGCTCGTGCTATGTAGGTCGTGGCAGTTGGTCACTTGGAAGTTCTTGAGACTTGCTGTCATTGCTGCTCCCTTCACAGTATGCACACCAAGCAGGTGCCAGCTTGCTCGGTAAGGAGGGCCCATTGCATTTTCAGTCAAAGGTTCAAATACATACTCAACAGGAAAAACAAATATTCTCATCCTCATGGTTAAGCAAAGCACATTTCAAACAAGGACCACTAATGGAAAAGAGGACTCACAGTGGCTTTTGTTAAAAAAAAGATTTATTATTATTTTTTTTTATTGGAAAGGCAGATCAGGTTTACCGATAGAAGGAGAGACAGAGAGAAAGATCTTCTATCCACTGGTTTAGTGTCCAAATGGCTGCAATGGCCAGAGCTGGGCTGAACAGATGGTAGGATTCAGGAATTTCTTCTGGGTACAGGGTCCCCAAAACTTTGAGTCATCCTCAAAACCACAAGCAGGGAGCTGGAGGGGAAGTAAAGCAACCAGAACACAAATCAGCAGCCATATGTGATGCTGCAGGTTGAGGTGGAGGATTAATCAGTTGAACCGTTGAGCAGGTTTCCACAGTGGTTTTTTGGAACTAATCGACACTGGACAGTCGAAGATAAAGCTCTGACATCCATGGAGGACCATTCTTAGTCTCTGCCGCCGTGACCGTCACCTGACTTCACACACCTGTGTTATCCCTTGAGTAATTGTGCCAGCTTTTCAAATGACTTCAAGCCAACATCCACTGAGAGGCCCATTATAGTTTTTTGTTTGTTTAAGGTTTGTTTATTTTTATTTCAAAGGCAGATTTTACAGGGAGAGGAGAGGAGAGAGAGAGAGAGAGAGAGAGAGAGAGAGAGAGAGAGAAATCTTCCACCTGCAGGTTCACTCCCCAGTGGCCGCAATGGCCAGAGCTGAGCTGATTTGAATCTGGGAGAAAGGTTTCCCACGTGAGTGTATGGGTCAGAGCACTTGCACCATCCTCTGTTGCTTCCCTGGGTCAAAAACAGGGAGCTGGAGTAGAGAAAGGACAGCCTTTACCTTCTGTCCTCTGCTTCTACAGGCAAAGGGAAAGAGCCTCCTCCTTTCCAGGTGTCTGATGAGCTTGGAAAGGGAAGTGGTTTTGTGATATAATCCCAAATCCCGAGTGAGGGAAAGTACCTCCTGGGGAAAGGGTCATTTCATTGACAGGAGGGCGGAGAGATTTACATAGGGTAGGTGAGGTGTGGCTTGCCACTTGTGATTCTAACCCACCTGTTCCATTTGAGTCTGAAGATGCTGTGTGGTCCCTACGGTCCTACTGTGGATAAAGGCTTAGACCCCAGAGTGGCACAACTGGGAGGTGGTAGAGCCTCTAGGAGGGAGACCCAGTGGAAGGTCCTTAGCTGCTGGGGTCATGAGGCATTTCTCACATAGCTGCTTGGTTGCTCTCCAAGTGAGGGCTGTCACAAAGGCAGTCAGATTAGCTGAGCGGTCCCGTCTCTCCCCGTGGCTGGGGACCCCCATCACCCTCCATCAGTCCCTGACCACCCCCCATAAAGTCTTCACCAGAACCGAGCTGATGCAGGCTCCAAGCATCAATGCTGCCCAGGATCCAAAATCCATTTCTAGCCTCCCCTCTCCTGGGTGTTGTACCATACTAGGCTCTGGCCAAAGGGCTGTGAGTGAAGTGATTGGGTCTAACTTCTTGATGATGGCTTAAAAGGATGGGGATGGTCTCTTGCTATCCCGTTCTCGGTCCTGCTGAATTATCCAAACTTACATGACAGAAGTCTGTTTCCTCACATGCTGTCTGGTTGCTTTATGGTAGAGATCGTGGTCTGCTTGCAGAACGAGGCTCAGACCATTTGCAGGCAACAGTGGTGGCACACAGGCCAGCCCTGGGGAGTGGCCTTGTTACTCAGTCAGAAGCTTTGTGTGCTCACATCACCTTCACTTTCTCTCTGGCTCCCGCAGCCACCCAGGCTCCGAATGTTGCCTGGTTGTATGCTCTATCTCTTCTGTTCTCACCTTCCTGTCTCCCTTCCCAGTGTTTCCTTTGGGTGATGATGTGAGCTCCTGGGAAGCTGTCTTTTTTTTTTCTCTTGTCCTCCTATCTTTTCCGTTGTTTGCTCCCAGAGAGATCATTAGAAAATAGTGGTTATGTAGATTTCCCTTATAAAAGTCCCTGATGACCCGTTTGAAATGATGATCTCAGCTAATGTTGTCACGTTCTACCACTTTCTCAAATGTTTTTTTTTTTTTAAGATTTATTTATTTTTATTCAAAAGTCAGATATACAGAGAGAAGGAGAGACAGAGAGGAAGATCTTCCATCCGATGATCCACTCCCCAAGTGACCGCAAGAGCCGGTGCTGCGCCAATCCCAAGCCAGGAGCCGGGAGCTTCCTCCAGGTCTCCCATGCAGATGCAGGGTCCCAAGGCTTTGTGCCATCCTCGACTACTCTCCCAGGCCACAAGCAGGGAGCTGGATGGGAAATGGAGCTGCCGGGATTAGAACCGGTGCCCATGTGGGTTCCAGGCGCGTTCAAGGCGAGGACTTTAGCCGCTAGGCTATAGCACCGGGCCCCAAACAAATTTTCTTTACCCCTGGCAGTCATACTGTCCTTGGAAAATGTGATGAGGTAGGCAGCTAGTTCAGATCACAAGCTTGGAAATCACTTCCCCACCACCACCTAGGTGTGCCCGCGTGCCCACCTGTGATGCTCACCTGTCATCACATGGAATCTCAGAGGGGGCGGTCTTGCATTGTTATGTAACCACTCTCCTCACAGGCCCCTATAAAGGCTCATGATGGGGAGGGCTCGCTCTCTTTGGTCATGTGTCGTTCTGGCACTCTCGATTCCTGGCTTTCCCAGTGCCTCCTTGCTCTCTGGCTTCCCAAGGACAGACTGAGCACGGGTATCCCCTGAACATGGCCCCTGTGAGTCTGTATTCCTCACCCTCTGTTCACTGCTTGGGCGGAACAGTGAAGATAGCAATGTTAAGATGCTTTGTATTTCTACTATGGGGAGTTCCAGGAGAGGTGAGGTCTAGCAGTAGTGGCATGTGGGCAGAGAAGCCAGGGAAAGATGGCTGCAGCTTTGTAAGTGTGCCCAGGTTATTTGTTGCATGTCTCTTAGGATAACTTATATTGTTGGGGAAACTGGGACATAGGTCTTTAGCTTAACAGATGCACTTCAGGGTAATGACCATTTGTTCCTCTTGGGGTTTCGATTGACTGGGTTGCTATATGGATTTCTGATTTGCTATTTCTAGTGGGCCCTGTTATCACCAAGCTTGGTTAATAAAGACTCCGTAATACACTTTAGATTTGTCTGATGTGATCTTGCTTACATCCTGTAACAGAAATGTTACACTTATGTCCATGCTGCTTTTCTTTCTCCTTCCCTACCTTACCCTTCCTCCCTCCCTTCCTTCCTTCCTTCCTTCCTTCCTTCCTTCCTTCCTTCCTTCCTTCCTTCCTTCCCTCCTTCTGTTGGAAAGGCAGATCAGATTTACACAGACAAGGAGAACAGAAAGATTTTCCATCTGCTGGTTCACTCCCCAAGTAGTCACAACAGCTGGAGTTGAGCCAATCTGAAGCCAGGAGCCAGGAGTTTTCTCTGGGTCTCCCACGTGAACTCAGGGTCTCAAGACTTTCAGCCATCCTCTACTGCTTTCCTAGGCCACAAGCAGGGAGCTGTATGGAAAGTGGAACATTTGGGACACGAACTTGTGTCCATATGGGCCCAGACACTTGGGCTATCTGCTGCTGCTTTTCCAGGGGCATCAGCAGGGAGCTGGATAGGAAATGGAGCAGCAATGATTTAAACTGATATCCAGAAAGGATGCCAGTGTTGTAGATGGCCGCTTAGCCCGCTGTGGCACAGTGCCAGCTCCCAGCTCATGCTTCTAAGTGTTCCCCTGATAACAATGCCTCTTCCTGTTTCCTTTCATTACAAAAGTGGGCCTGATCTGCAAAGGTGAAGTCCATGCTTTGTGACACTGACCACTGTTTTGTCTGAAGTCCCATTCTGGTCATAGCCAGTAACTTTCACTATTCTTGGTCAGATGTGTCTTTTATTAATAAATAAAGCCTAGACTTAATTATTTGTTAATTAATAAAGCCCAGAAAATCACCAGAATTCTAGGACTGTCAAGGATTCAGACCTGTATTTCTACAGCTAGACTATAAATTCCGACCATCCCAGTCATCTCCCTTCTTTTACAAAGCTCCTTTTGCCCAATACCACTTCGATCATAAATAGAAGTAAACAGTCAACTGCTCCAGGAAGTCCCTGAAACAATGTTTCTGGAGCAGCCTGCTTTCCAGTGTGGTGGCCACCCTCCTGCAACCCTGTGGTATCTGCGCAAGCCTTGTTTGGCACTTGGGGTTTTTGGAGACAGTAGTGATGGGACGAATGGCCTGTTGTACCGACACACATGGACACACACTGGCCAACACCCCATGTTCTTCAGTTTCTCATGGGGATTGCATGGCACCCCTCTGGCTCTCCTGGGGCAGAAACAGAGTCACTGGCGTCACAACTTGGAAGTGGAGAGGAAGAGGCACGCTGCAAACTGGAAGGTTTGAACTTCTCAGGGTGGGCTTTCTCTTCTGGAAGAGCCTAGATAAAATCAGAGGGAATCTGTTGTTCTGAACACGGAGCAAGCCACGGATGAAGTGGAGGTTTGAGAAAAACTGGCTGTGTGACAGCTGCATGGTACAACTCAATGTTGAGCAACGCCGTACAGCTCTTATTTTAAGAAAGACCTTTCAAGTCTCCTTTGTCCTGATCATGTTACTTTGTAAAGGCGGTCTCCAGTTTCTGGCTGGCCTGGTTTTCATTTCCTGCCCAGTTTCTGCTTCTACCTGTTTTGTACTTTTGTATTCTTCACTAGAGCTAACATATGGAGAAGGAGTATTGTGGCCCTCCTCAAAAATAATTGAACTGCTTAATGTGCTGTGGTTTTTATTTCCTCTTCCCCCTCCCCCATCTCTTTTGCAAAAGACTGCGGCTTTCAAAAGTCCAGTCTAATATTTAAGAGGTTAGGGGCAGATGTAATAGTCATGGAGAAGCCTTGGTCAACTGGAAAATTCTTTGGGCCCAGCAAGATTTAAGTGGTGCAGTAGAATGTGTTTAGAAAAGGGCTTAGGTGTTTTGGGGATTGAGTAACTAGCCTGCTTACAGTAGCAGATGTTTTCACTTTAATGCTTAGCAATAGCATTAGGTAGGGTCAGTCATCTGCCAATCTTTTTTTCTTAAAAGATTCATTTATTTGAAAGGTATTATCACAGAGGAAGCAGAGAGAGAGAGAGAGAGAGAGAGAATTTTCTATCAGCTGATCACTCCCCAAAAGGTAACAACAGACAGGACTGTATTAAGCTGAAACCAGGAGCCTAAAACTCCATTTGGGTCTCCTACATGGGTGGGGGTGCCCAAGCACTCAGGCCATCCTTTGCTGATTTTCCAAGCTTATTAGCAGGGAGCTGGATTGGAAGTAGAGCAACCAGGACTCTGAATGGCACTGTGATCTGAATGCCAGCATCCGAGGCAGTGGTTTATCCCGCTATGCTACAAAATTAACTCCTGATCAGTTTTCTAGGTTCTGTAATTTTTTTCCATTGAGGGCGTGGCAACCTCAGAGATGACCTTGCTCTTCAGATGATCCGACTGAGCACAGCACTTAGAGCAGCAAGAGCTGGCAGTGGGTCTGGATCAGACTGAGGTGCAGGCTGAAGGGTAGGATGCCTGGTGGGAACAGAAGGACCCCCGAATCCTCTAAATGGTCAGAGTTCCTGGTGAGGCTGCTGCCATGATTTAAAATTCTGCAAGCATAAATTAGCAGGAAGTAGAATCATGGTGTCTTTCTGGCCCTGAAAGTCTCCCATAAATCGGGGCCTGACAGGTTTCCGGAGACGACTCCTTGGTCTGTGCAGACAAGCGAAAGGAGATGATTCCTCCAGCGGTGGGATATTGCCGAAGGGCCACCACACTCCTCCCTCGCAGGCGCAAGCAGGTGGTGTCCACAGGAGCTGTCGGTTTCGTTCCCTGACAGCAGGGCTGCAGAATTCTTGCTCCACAAAGGAGCTTAGGTTCTGGCTTTTGGAGGGATTTGGTGAGAAGGGAGTTTTGAGTGAAATGAAATCCTGTCTTGCTAGGTCAACACAATGGAGTTCAGTGTGAGTGGCGGATAAGAATGGCTTGTTCCTTCCTTCTCCCCTTTGTGCTTTGTTCACAGAGTGTCCCTGGCACATCAGCGCCTTAGCCTGCTGCCAGCTTACCTCTGCCCTTGCGTAATCATGGGGACTCTGTCAGAAGGTCAGATCAAAGCCTTCTTCTGAGAGCGACATCTGGCCAAAACCCCAGGACATCCTCTGGTCTCAGGATCTGTTGGCCTCTTTTCCCCTACCTGTTGTCCATCAGCTCCTTCCCAGGGTTGGAGTTGGAGTCCAGGGTGCTTTCAGTGTCTTCTAAAATCAAGAACGTTCTCTGCTGGCACCAGGAGCTGCATGAGTCTTCTCTTGAGTCTCTTCAGTTTCCTGCAGTGACAGGCTTCATGGACAAGAGCCATGCCCAGGTCAGTTGCAGTAATGTAGCCCCTTAATGTCTTTATGTCTGTGCACGCAAAACCACACATCATTGAAAAGCCTGGAAAACAAGGTGGACAGCAGACCCTGAGAAGTGACCCATGTATTGCTGTAACCTGGGTCAGTTTGCATCGTGGCCTTGCTCGGAAGGAGGATTTCCTTTGAAAACCCAGAAAAGGTCATTTATAATGAAACAACCACCAGCTCACGTCTGTATTTGGGTCCTGCATTGCAGACGGATGCTCCACTTTTAGTAGGGAGGCTGGTTGGGCTCAGTTTTCATGAAGGGCAGACGCCAACAACCTTAACCAGTAGACCTTTGCCTGCTTTGCTCGTTTATTTGTTTTGGTTGCCAGGGGAATAGGAATAAAGAGTGAGGGCATTCTCACTCCTAGGAAACACTATCAGTTTCACCCAGGCGGGAGGCAGGCTTACTCGTGACTTCAGTAATACAATCTCTCTTCCACCTGCCCTTTGCTTTCTGCTTGTTCCTGCTCTGCCACTTCCTAGTTGTGCTGCATTGCACAAGTCACCCCCACACCTCCACGCTCCAGTTTCCACACCTGATCCAACACGAACCGATAGGCCAGCTTGTGAGGAGCATATGGAATACTTTTCTTGGCACATTGCAAGCACTCATGTTTTTCATGTATCCATGTGTGCTTCTATTATTGTCTTCATTTTAAGTCAAGAGCTAGACACCAGCGCTCATCTTTGGAGTATTTTCTTTTAAAGGTTTATTTGTTTGAAAGGTAGAGAAAGAAGGCAGAAACAAAACAAAGAGATCTTTTGTCTGTTGGTTCACTCGCCAAATGGCCACATCAGCCAGGTCTGCACCAGGTTGGAGCCAAGAGCACGGAACTCCAATCTGTCCCACTGCTCCCCCAGGTGCAGTAGCAGAGAACTGGTTTGGAAGTGGAGCAGCCAAGACCCCCACTGGCATTTGCATATGGGACACTTTCGCCATAAACAGCCACTTAATGCACAGGGGAGTTGGTCCAGGCATCTCTCATTCTACAGGGGAGTATTGAAGAGGGCATCCTAAGCCGTGAGCTCTGGCATGGCTTCGCGCCTTCATCCAGGGCACTGAGGTGCTCCACAAAGTGGGTCCTCTAGTACCTTCAATTCAGCATGTGTGTAGGTCGGCTGCCTTGGTGACTTCAATCGGAATGGACCGTTTGCATTGTTGGACTGGATCTCTTTAGTCAGTGCCTCCTCTCTGCCTTCTGCCTCCAGGATTACCTGCAGGGACACCAAAGGGCCTGCAGCATGGTGAAGGAGTCCTCTGTGTTATGAAGAATCAATGTTGCCCGGTCATCTCCCTTCCTGCCCTATTCAATTGCTCTCAGAAGAGTCAGCAGGGGGCGCCAATCAGCTGTGTTTTACCCTAAGCTGCACTTAACTAGCCCAGTTCCTGAAGGGTTCACTTGGACAGACAAAAAACAAAACAAAACAAGACCTCCTTTGCGTGGAGTTTGACTGTGGACCTCGGGCGGTAGGACGGAGGGTCTGGCTTGGTGCTAAGGCCTGGCTCAGCTCAAGGACCATTCAGGCCTGGAGGGATGCCAGTGGTCTGGTAGGAGTTGGATCTGGAAGTCTCAATCCCTCTGACAACTGGAGGCTGCTCTGACTTTCTGCTCACAGGGGTAGCTTCATCTGTCAAAGCCAGGGTCTCTTAGTAGAGGGATAGGAGTATGTGGTTAAACGTGCGCAACTTGTCCTGGCCTCAGTCCCCAAAGTTGTGCATCCCAGAAAGCCAGGGGTCCAGGGAGGACTAGCCATGGAACTGTGTGGTTCTAGGATGCAGTGGGGCACTTGGGAACGAGGCAGCTGAGGCTGGTGTTTCTCAGGCATTCCTCACAACCCCTAATGCCTGGGGGAAATGGTCCCCGCACCTCTGATTCTGAAGGGGAGGAGTTGAAGGGAGTTATCCTAGGCCGTGAGCCCTGGCATAGCTTCCTGCCTTCATCCAAGGCACTGAGGCTGTGGCCCCAGCAGGCTGCAGCAAGCCCAGCTTGGAGAGCAGCTGGCTGACCGTTGCCTCCCATTGGCCTCCTCCACACACATCCACTTCCTCTGCCTGCAGCAGAGCTCACTCATAAAAAGCAAGGCTTCCTTTCAAGCTGTTCAATAGTTCAAAGGAATCTACATCCTAGGGAGATCTGGCAGCAAAAGGGCTTGGATCTGAGGGTGCCCAGGACTCCATCCAAGAGATGCAACTGGCCTGAGCCCAGCTTCCTCTGAGCTGTCTTCTCACGACTTTGCAATGCCAGGTATGTCCTGCCCCAGGGACGTCTCACCCTGGCCGAGACCTGCTCTGTTCTACTTTGGGATCAAGCAGTTCTCTTCTACCTTGCACTACAGCTTGCAGAGGGAGCCCTCATGGCTGTGTAGGGGGCCGTGAAAACAATGTCAAGCCCACCTTAGAGTCTGTAGGTGGCAAAGCCACACTCAGCGTTGGCAAGTCCATGGCTCTGCTGTAGCCAGGTGCTCCTGCTCGGCTCTGCACCCATTGCTTCTGTTCTGCAGAACCCAGACTCTGTGTCTGAAGAGGAGGCAGGACCATATCAGTGCACCTGAGCCAGGGGAGGGAGCAGGGCTTCCAGCACTCGGGCTAGGCTTTTAGCATCTTAGTAATGATTGTCCATAGTCACACTCCTAGACTTGATGCCAATACTTTTCGGTTCTGTGCTCTCTGTCCCAGTGGGTGGCACTTACAATGTGCTTAGGAAAACAAAGACAAGCTTGTTAATAGATGCATAAACTCTGGAGAGATCTCAAGGGAGAACTGGGGTTAGTCATGGAAGGGGTACCTGGAAACAGGAAATGGGGTCAGAGTGGATTGGAAGAACAACCACGTTTCTAGTTCTCTCTCCTCCTAATGGCCACCACCCTCCTCGGCCACCTTGCAAGCCCACTTGAAGAAGATGTGCCCATTACACAGCACTGACCATGCAGCAAGGGCTGCCTGGCACTGTCTCTGTTCCCTGCATCCTAACCCTTTGCTTGACAGCCCTCTTGTACTCCTGCTTAGAGGTCTTACAGCCTCGCTTTCACCAGCGACCCAGGATCCAAGCACTCGGACCTTTTCTGTCTTCCAGAATTTGGCCGAGCTCTGCTCTAACTGGTGGGCTGGAAACAGAAAGTGTGGTCTGGAGGGCTGCAGTGTCCACTGTGGCTTTGCACCTCTAGCCTTTAGACCTTCTAACATGCCAGTGAGCACCAGGCTCTCTTTCTACCCTCAACACACATGCACACACGAATCTACACACAGCACACATATGTATCTACAGACACACAGATATGAACACACAAATACGCTCAAGCAAACATATAAGTACCCCTCACCAGTTGGGAAATGAGAATTTTTCATGTGTATTTCATTGCTGTATGCTGTGTGACAATTACTTGACGTGTATAATTGAACTGCTCTTAGTTTAATTTAACTCTAGTTTACAACTACAAGAATAGGTATAGTTTTTATGGTTTGCAGCATTTGAAACATAATCATCTCTTTTTAAAAAGATTTATTAATTTTTATTGGAAAGCCAGATATAGCCAAAGGAGGAGAGACAGAGAGGAAGATCTTCCATTTGATGGTTCGCTTCCCAAGCGGCCACAATTGCTGGAGCTGAGCCAATCCGAAGCCAGGAGCCAGGAGCTTCTTCCAGGTCTCCCACGCGGGTGCAGGGTCCCAAGGCTTTCGGCCGTCCTTGACTGCTTTCCCAGGCCACAAGCAGGGAGCTGGGTGGAAAGTGGGGCTGCCAGGATTAGAACCGGCACCCATTGGGACCCTGGCACGTTCAAAGCAAGGACTTTAACTGTGATGCTATCGCGTCAGGCCCAGTCATCTCTTTTTAAAGAAAAATTTTATTTATTATTTTTCATTGGAATGGAAGATTTACAGAGAGAAGGAGAGACAAAGATCTGCTGGCTCAGTGCCCAGGTGGTTGCAATGGCTGGAGCTGAGTTGGTCCAAAGCCAGGAGCCAGGAGCTTTTTCTAGGTCTTCCACATGGGTATAGGGGCCCAAGGCCTTGGGCCAACCTCTACTGCTTTCTCAGGCCACAAGCAGGGAGCTGGAAGGGAAGTAGAGCAGCTAGGACATAAACTGGCACCCATATGGGATCCTGCTGCATGCAAGGTGAGGATTTAGTCACCGAGCCATCATGCCAGGCCAAAAACATGTTCATCTCTTCATGTCTGAAGACTTTGAAGCAGCATTGTTGCTGTTGTGCTTCTCAGCCTCTTCTACTAAGCTGCAGGGTTACTGCAGCCCAGCCCTGGAGTGAACTGCAACCTGGGAGTCTGCGCTAACGAGGTCAGAATGCAGCTTGGTCAGGAATCTTGGTTGTCCGGCAACACTTTGATTGTAATAAATAAGTGCAGTGAGCCCACGCTGTTGCCCATGACCATGACCGGAGTCTGTCAGCACTGGGGAGTTGGTATGGGTCTGGTTCACCTTGTGGCCATGACCTCCACACTTGAGACAGACACGGATTCTTGCTCTCACAGGAGCTCTAGGAGAGCCTGGTCAGCTAGCTTTGAACTTTGTGTCACTTACAATTGTGTGATCTTGGATGATTTAGTGCATTGCCCTTCTCTTTAGTTTTCCTGTGACCTGGGCCATGCTAATATCTGCCTTCAGAATTCTTTTGAGAAATAAATTATACATTTTAGTAAAGCATCTGGCATTGATTTTCACATCTACAGTTGTGTTTCATTAATGAAATAGATTTCATGGGCTGCGAGTAACATTAAAAAAAATCTAATAAAATAGAATACATATTGCATATGAGGCTTCTATTTGGGGTGATGAAGAGGTTCTAGAATTAATTTCAATAATACATACTAAAACTATTATGTTGTATATATAAAACTATATTATACACTATATACTTCACATGAATAACTTCTGTGATATATACATTGTATTTCAATAAAATTATTGATAAAATAAATTGCAGTGCCATAAACCTACCAACTCAATGGGGGGGGGGGTCTTCACAAAACTCATGGAAAAGTTATTTCATGGGGTCAGTTTGTGGCTCAGTAGGTTAAGCTGCCAGCTGGCCTAACATCCCATTTGGACACCAGTTTGAACCCTAGCTGCTCCTCATCCAATCCAGCTCACTGCTAATGCACTTGGGAAAGCAGCAGAAATGGCTCAGGAGCTTAGGCCTGTGCCATCCGTGTGAGATGGATGGAGTTCCTGGATGTAGCCTGGCCCCAGCTAGGCTCGGTAGCCATTTGGGGAGTAACCAGCAAGTGGAAGATTCTCTCTCTCTCTCTCTGGTTCTGTCTTTACCTCTCTCTGTAACTCTGTCTTTCAAGTAAATAAATTTTAAAAAAGAAAAAGGTACATTATGAGACAACTGTGTACTGAATTCTGAATTTTTTTCTGCATCAAAATAAACTTATCTTTTATTTTTTATAAACTTTTTTCATTTGGAACTTTTTTGTACCTTGCATGAAGTCAGGGCAAACATCGTTTTCCTGAAATGCATGTGTGCCTATGTGCCTGTGTGTATGCCTTATCTTATGAGCAGTTGCCTAAAGCATGTAAAATTATAGTGCTAGAACATATCCTAGGCAGGCAGCTAACAGTGGCTATCAATGCAATGCCACCGTTACCTTTCCTTTCCGGAAACCCAGATCAAGAAGATCACATTCATGGTCAGCCATGGACCTGAGGTGCTGGTCTGTTGTGTGACTTGGGAGCAGAAACTATGCCCAGCTCTAGGGATCCTCTTCCTTCCCCTTCCATGTGTATATATACACACACATGTGCATGCATATACACAATTAAATCAAGCTCTCTTTTCCAGTTAAATAAACATCCCGTCTGCTAAAAGAACAAACAGCTGGCCTATTCCCAAAGAAAATTTGCCTCTGGGCTTCTGGTTTTGGAGGTTTTGTAATGTTTACTTTCTACCTTCTCCACTTGGCTCCTACTCTCTTTCGTTTGGTTTTAAATACCACCATTTAAACGAGCTGCCTGCTGCTGTAAGCTTGGGTGGGAAACCGTTTTTGGTGAGCCATATGGCAGGCCTCCCTAGCCCCATCCTGTTAAGTACAAGATGGGGGCAGAAGGATGGGAAAAGGCCAACCTGACCATGGGCAGGATCCCAGCTGTGGTGCAGCTGGGTGTTGGGCAGACCACAGTGTGAACTTTGCACTGCCTCTAGGTAAACAGATGAAGTCATCCAGAGCCTGGGGAACTTCTGAAGGTGATCAAGTCCTTACACAGGCTGCTCAACTGGGGGTGAAAGCTTTCTGTTGCTGTTGCTAGATTCTGTTGTTTCTGTATCCCTTCAGTTGTGTGCCTGCGTGACACTTTTTGAAGATCATCAGAAGGGGCGGGGGTGGACGTGTCCAGTGGAAAGTCTACCTGGGAATGACTGTCTCCTCACTGATGTCTGGAAAGTTTTTCAGTTGTCTGAAGAATTCTTGGAATTTACTCCAGCTCAGCCAGTTCTGGGTTCAAATTCCATTTCGTAAGAGATGGAGTAAGACAACATGCAACTGACTTGGGGTACTACTTTGTAACTGGCTACTTAGGAAGGCCATATCTGCTCCCTCAGGTCACTTGTGTTTCCTGAGTTACCAAAGCAAGGGTACATGGTGTCCACTAAGTAAATGGTATGTGACATGTGGCTGGTGAGAGGTGATAGGTGAGGTGGCATTAGGTTTATAGTAGTGGATAGATCCCATATCTTACAGTCCAGCTGCCTTGATGGCAATGCTGACCATGCCTTGAGCTTGCAGAGCAACATTTGTGCGTCATCATTTGTGACCTTTTGTTTTTGTAGTGGTAAAACGTGCATACAGTTTTGACTGCTTTTAAATATACAGTTCAGGGACATTAAGGACGTTTACACTCCAGTGTACCATTGCTACTATCATTTACGTAACTCTGCATCCTCTCAAAAGGAAATTCTGTACTTCTTAAACACTAACTCCCCATCCTCTCTCTGCCAGGTATCTGACAATCTCCTCCTGAATTTCTGATTATGAATTTAATCTTTAGGGTTTATTTGTTTTTATTGGAAAGGCAGACTTACAGATAGAAGGAGGAACAGAGAAAGATCTTCTGTCCACTGGTTCATTGCCTAAGTGGCTGCAACGGTGATTCAAAGGCAGGAGCCAGGAGCTTCTTCTGGGACTCCCATGGATCTGAGGTCCCAAAGCTTTGAGCCATCCTTGACTGCTTTCCCAGGCCACAGGCAGGAAGCTGGATAGGAAGTGGAGCATCCAGGATATGAACTGGTGCCCATATGGGATCCTGGCACATGCAAGGTGAGAACTTTAGCCAGTAGACTACTACGCTCAGGCCAGAAATTCTTTTGTGACTATTTTATTTCACTTAGCATAATGTCCTCACAGTTTGTCCATTTTGTAGCAGGTGCTAGAATTCCTTCCTTTAAAAAAAGATTTACTCATTTCTTTGAAAGTCAGAGTTACAGAGACAGAGGAACACACACACATAAACAGAGACAGAGAATCTTCTGTTGCTTTGCTTCCCAGATGGCCACGATGGCCACAATGGCCATAATGGGGCCAGACCAAAGGCAGGAGACAGGCACTTGATCTTGGTATTCCATATAGATAGTGGGAGCCCAAATACTTGGATCATCTTCTGCTGCTCTTCTTACACCGTTATCAGGCAGCTGCATTGGAAGTAGACCAGTCAGGACACAAACAAGCACCCATATGGGATACACAGTTGGTGGCTTTGCCTGCTGTGCTACCATGCCAACCCTTGGATTTTCCTTTCTTTTAATACTGAACAGTATTGCATCCTATTGGTAAAACCTTTAGTTTATCCATTCATCCGCTGATGGATACTTGGGTTGTTTCCATCTTTGGCTGCTGTGACTTATGCTGCTATGAACATGGTCAATACAAATTCACATGTGTGAAAGTCTGCTGGACACACATCCAGGAGTGCAGATGTTGGGTCACGTGATAATTCTGTTTAATTTTCTGAGGCACTGATTGCAATAAATTTGCCTCTTAGCACTGCCTTAGTGGTTTCCCATAGGTTTTGATATGTTGAATTGATGTCTTCATTGGTTTCACGGAATTTTGAAATTTCTTCTTCCACTTCTTCTCTAATTCATTGTTTCTTTAGCCGCATATTGTTCTGTTTCCTAGTATTTGCGTATCTTCTGGGGTCTTTTGACTTTGATCTCTACTTTCATTTCATGATGGTATTGATATGAGTCATGATATGATTTCAGTTTTTTAGGTTTGCTGAGGCTTGTTTTGTGGCATATAATATGATCAAACCTGGAGAAATTTCCATGTACTGATGGGAAAAAAAGTGAATTCTCTGTCTGTAGGATTGGTGGTTCTGTAGATAGCAATTATGGCCATCTGTTCTGTTGTCTGGGTGAGCTCTGTTGTTTCCTTGCTGAGTTTCTGTCTCTGCGATCTGGGCATTGAGTTTAGTGGTGTGTTAAGGTCTCCCAGTATTATTGTACTGGAATCCATTTTTTTCCTTCAAATCCATTAATATTTGTCTCACGTAGCTAGGTGCCCTGGCATTTGGTGAGCATACATTTTCTCTGGTGATTTCTTCTAGAATAGCTCCTTTGATCATTATGTTGTGTCCTTCTTCATCTCTTTTAATGTATTTCACACCAAAATCTAGTTGTCATAGCACTCTCCATACTGACTTCCATACTAATCTACACTCCTACCAGTACTGACGTAGGGTACCTTTCTCACCACATCCATGCCAGCAGGTGTTGTTAGTAGAGTTCTGAATGTAAACCAATCTCACTGGAGTTAGGTGGAAACTCAATGTGGCTTTCATTTGTATTTCACTGATAGTTGTGGAATCTGAGTATTTTTTCGTATGTCTATTAGCCATTTTAATTTGTTCTTTTGAAAAATGTCTGTTCATTTCCTTTGCCCATTTCTTCACAGTGTTGTTTGTTTTGCTGTCACTTAGTTTCTGAAGCTCTTTGTAAATCTTACATATTAGTCCCCTGTCAGTTGTATAGGATGCAAAGATTTTCTTCCATTCCTTTGGTTGCTTCTCCCCTTTGCTGGTCATTTCCTTTGCTGTACAGAAGCATCTTAGTTTGGTGTAATGCCATTTGTTTATTTTGGCTTTGACTACCTGTGCTTTTGGTGACTTTTCTAAGAAGTCTTTCCCAATTGCTATACCTTTTTAAAATTTTTATTACAAAGTCAGATATACAAAGAGGAGAGACAGAGAGAATTGATTCATTCCCCAAATGAGTGCAACGGCCGTTGCTGCACCGATCCCAAGCCAGGAGCCAGGAACTTCCTCCAGGTCTGCCATGCGGGTGCAGGGTCCCAAGACTTTGGGTCGTCCTCAACTGCTTTTCCAGATCACAAGCAGGAGCTGGATGGGAAGTGGAGCAGCTGCCGGGATTAGAATTGGCGCCCATATGGGATCGCAGCACATTGAAGGTGAGGACTTTAGCCGCTAGACCACCGCACCGGGCCCCCAATTCCTATATCTTGGTGAGTGCTTCCTATGTTTTCCTCTAATAGTTTGATGGTCCAATGGATAGTCTTGCTGTTAGGCAACAAATGCTGAAAGGCGTTGGAGAAATGATACCTCTGGAATTTATATTTGCATGGCTTAGAAAATAATAGTAATAATGTTATATCAAATCTGAGGTTTTAGTGAGTGAAGGGACGATGGGATTCCACTGTACTGTTCTTGAATCTCATCTCTGAAGTTTGAAATGATTTCAAAATAAGCAACTTAAAGAGAAATTCACACAGTGTGCTCCCAGAGTTTTGGGATTAGGTTGAGGATCCACATTTTACACAAGCATTTCAAGTGACTCAGATTACAGGAGCCAGTATATGCCTCTTTAAGAAACATTTCTTCGGGTTGGCATTTGTGGCACAACATGTAAACCTGCCACCTGAGACACCAGCATTCCCTATGGACATCAACTTTTTCCTCCCAGCTGCTTCATTTCCAATCCAGCTCCCTGCTAATGGCTTGGGAAAAGCAGTGGAGGATGGCTCCTGTGTTTGGGCCTCTGCATTCCTGTGGGAGACCTGGAAGAAGCTCTTCCCTCCCAGCTTTGGCCTGCCTTGTCTGTGTGGGCATCTGGGAGTGAATCAACAAGTGAAAGGTCGCTTTCTGTAACTTGGACTTTCCAAGTAAATAAATAGGGACCAGTGCTGTGGTGCAGTGAGTTGAGCTGCTACTACTAGTGCTGACATCCGTATGAGCACCATTCTGAGTCCTGGCTGCCTGACTTCCAATCCTGCTCCTGTCTAATGTGCCTAGAAAAGCAGTGGAAGATGGCCTAAGTCCTCAAGCCCCCACCACTCATGATGTGTGAGACCAAGAAGAAGCTCCTGGCTCTTGGCTTCAGCCTGGCCCAGTCCTGGACTTTATGGCCATTTGGAGGATGAACTAAGAGATGTAAGATCAATTTCTCCATCTTCCCTATTTTTCCTTGTAACCTTGGCTTTCAAAACACACACACACACACACACACACACACACACACACACAGCCCAGGTTCTTACATGTGCTGCCCGGTGCTGAGGCCTAGTCTGGTTGAACCCACCGCAAGATCTTTCTTGCATTAGCATGGGGGTTGCTGCAGGCCTCAGGGTACTTCTTATGCCTTCTATATTAACATCTTAAAGTTTTGTTTCTCATATAGATATTACTTATTTTTAGGGCAGATTGTTTTTTCTTTACCCCCACTGTAAATTAAGCTTCATTATAACTTTTTGCTGATTGTGATTTTATTTATTTATTAACGGATTTATTTTTTACTTTATTTGAGAGGAAGAGTCACAGAGATGACAGAACGAATGACAGAGACAAAGATAGCTCTATCTCCTTCTGTTGGTTCACTCTTCAATGGCTGTAATGGCCAGAGTTGAGCCAATTGGAAGCCAGGAGCCAGGAGCTTCTTCTAGGTCCTACACGTGGGTGCAGAAGCCCAAGGACATGAACTGTTCTCTGTTGTTTTCCCAGGTCTTAAGAGGGGAACTAGATCAGAAGTAGATCAGCTGGGACTTGAACCAGTATCCATACGGGATGCTGGCACCACAGGCATAGGCCTAGCTTACTTTAACTCCATGATTTGCATTTGTTGAAGGATATTGTTAGTTATATTTGCATACTCAGCCACTTCATTAATTTTTTTAAAGGATTCACTTATGTTTATTGGAAAGGAAGAGTTACAGAGAGGAGACACAGAGGGAGAGAGAGATTGTTCACCTGCCTGTTTATTCTCCAAATGGCCTCTATGGGAAGAGCTAGGCCTGTCTGAAGCCAGGATAAGGAACTTCTTCTAAATCTCCAATGTGGGTGAACTTTAACCATCCTCTGTGGCTTTCCCAGGTCATTAGCAGGGAGCTGGCTAGGAAGTGGAGGAGCCAGAACTTAACCTGTCATCCACCTGGGCTTCTGGTCCCACAGGCTAAGGTTTAGTGTACTGTGCCATGGCTAGGTCCCTGAACTTTCTTATTTTTGGTAAAACAGGTCCATTGAGTGGAGGTTTTACTCTTTAAATGTTAATTTCCCCCTTCTCTCTAATGGTTACTCTTGAGATAATTTACTGATTACTGGCTAATTCACGTTTTCTTGTTCAGTGACAAAATTTAGTATTCCTTGCTTTAACAGAACTCATTAGCCAATTTGTCATGAGATCTCTTCCAAGTGTATGATATGCTAGGAACTTTATCTTATTTATGTCAATGCCAGCACTTTGTGTCAAATCAGCAAAAAGCTTAGCTATTTTTTTCACTGAATTCTATAACTCACTCTTCTTCACTAGTTGAATTATGAAACAACACAGGAATCATCACTTCTATTAGAAATTTGTTTCTTCGAATTTAATGATTGTTGATTCCAGTATGATCTGGAATGTCTTTGGGTACAATTTCCTTCAAATGAGAGCAATTTTTCATGTTTTTTCATATTAATAATTGTGTGCATAGGTTTTCTCTGTTTTTTAAATAAATACATTTAAAGATGAGAGGAGAAAGTTACTTTTATATCTGCCTAAATCAGGAAATGATTATGTTTTAAAACATCTTCAAGTTGCAGTCATAATGAAATATCACACTTCAGTAAGTTTTGGAATTAACACTTTGCATTTCATTTGTTTTCCAATTTCTCTTCTTTGCCTTTGAAAATTCATTTCATAGTCATGGACTCCAAAAACTGCAATTGCAGGGTCTGAAAATCACATCTTGGGGCTCCCTGAGTGAGTTGGGGATCCATTCAACTCAGTGATTTGCAACTACTGCTCATGTCTGACTGCCTACTGTGAGTGGTCCTGGTCTGGGGTAGCAATGCACCCCTGCTGGCTGAACCTGCTTTGTGACGTGTCTAGTTAATGCACTTCCATGACTTCTAATTGCAAAGCTTTCCTCAGGTATTGAATGAGAATGACAGTGATGTCCTCTGACCAGCTTCTCTCATCCCATCTGGGGATGAGATTGTAAATGAATATGTTTCAAAAATGAATTCTGCATTTCATAATTTTCAGTCGATTCTTTTTCTGTCCACAACAATGTGGACAGAAACAATGATAATTTTGCCTCTTCTTTTATAGTTCTAATTATTTTATAGTCCTAACTTATTGTTTGATTGTCTTGGCTAGTATACAGAAAGGCTTAACGCAACAGCCTGCTTGTTAGGTTGGGCCTTGGCTGGCGCCTGAGGCCTTAGATTTTGGGGAGGGCCCTGCCATGAACCATGCCTGAACTGTACAAACACAAACATGATTTATGCTGAGGGCTTGCTATCTTTGTAGTCATGGAATTTGGGCACTTGAAGAGTGAGGTTGCCTGTGTGACCAGTCCCTGGTCAAAAACCCTGGGTGTAGAGTCTCTAACCAGCTTCCGTTGATTGCAACAGTTCAGATGCTTTGTCAGAACCCATTGCTGTGGGGATTAGCCAGTCCTGCGTGGCTGCCCCAGGCCAGCACCAGGGAAGTCCGTGCCTGGCTTCCTCTGGCACCTCCCCAGTGACCTCTTCCCTTGCTGATTGCTTCAGGATCCTCTCACCGTCATAAATCACAACCACGAGCACAGCTCCAGACAGAGCCCTGTGTGTGTCCCTCCCTGACCCCCAGGGAGACCCCTGGGACGCCTGGCACAGACAGACACTGCATGTGGGTGGGGCCATGTTTCAGCCCTGAGCAATGCCTTCCTGTCTCCCATCCATATCAAGATTGGTTATTAGCTCATGTGCAGGCTTCTCTGGAAGTCCTGCTGTCCTGCTGGCTAGCTTATGCACACTGTAGAGCCAGCGGCGTTGTCTGGGGTGTCAGAAGGGAATGCTGGTCTCCCACTCCCAGTCTGTGGAGGCCCCAGTTCTGCATGCTAACAGGCGTCTTGGGAGCTGGACCCTGCATGGCTCAGGCAGCTGCTCTATATTCTCTGGGGTTTTCTCTTTGGTCATTTTTCTCAGCTTCCCTACCTGGGCCACACCTGGCAAAGACCACAGGGGGCATGAGTGGGAGGACTGGGCTGGCTTCCTGTGCCATCCACGCAAAACCTGTGGCTGCCTGCTTCCTTGGCTGGCAGGCAGCTGCTGGATCCAGTTCAATACCCTGAAGGCTAAGAGGCAGCCTTGGTTCTGTGATATGACCTGGGAGCCATCCACTCTCAGCTGCAAATCAGGCCATACACTTGGTCCTCTACAGTGGACTTGAAATGTTCACATGAGCAACAGCGGCTGATGCCTCTTAGACCCTGTCCTAGGACCTGCCTACCCCCTGCAGAGAAGTTGCAGTTGGATTCAAAGGTCAGGATGACCCATGGCAAATTCAAGATCAAAGCCACCTATGATGGTGAGTCACAGGTGCTGGAACGTGGTAAGGAAGTGCTTTGATGTCAAAGGAGGCCAATGGCAAATGGGTGTGATTATCTGAATGTGAAGCAATGAGACAGGGCTAATTGGGGCCTTGGTGGGGGAGGGCACATTTGATAACGTTTTTAAAGAAAAAAGATTTATTATTTATTTGAAAGGCAAAGTTACAAAGGGACAGAGAGACATTCTCCAAAGGGCTGGGCCTGGCAGGGAGCTTCTTCCAGATCCCCCGCATGGGTGCAGGGGGACAAGCACTTGAGTTATCTTTTGCTGTTTTCCCAGGTACACCAGCAGCAGGCTGCACTGGAAGTAGAGCAGCTGAGACTTGAACCGCCACCCATATGGGACACTGGTGTTGCAGAAAGCAGTTTCGCTTTATATGCCACAGCACTAGCCCTGTCATTTGATAATTTTTTTTCAAGCCACAGCGCCAGTCACTTATTTCTGAATGGACAGATTCTTTCAGGTTCCTCCCTACCTGCAATCCAACCTGTATACCCTGCAGGAGGCTTTGCTGATATCCTTCCCTCTTAGCACATCCCTATGCATTTAGGCATCAGTTGCCTCTCTCATCACAAGCTGCCCCAGTTTGCTTTCAAATCTCTCCAAGGGTAGGCTCTGTGAACCTGCCTGTGCCTCCTCAGTATTATAGCTAAACAGCCTGTAGTTGCACATAGCAAAGCTATCAATGCACTTCAAAAACCTGTAAAAAAAGGAAAATACAAGTTTTTTGCAATTGGGTACAAAAACTTTTTGAAATCCATGCATAGGGCGCTGGCATTGAGGCACAGTGAATAAAGCTGCCACTTGCCATGCCTTAAAAATGTACATAATGCTGTAGGAGAAATTCCTGGAGGTATAATTTTTAGCTTAAAATGCACATTTAAAGCATTGAGAGCTATTAACTAGAGGTTCTTCATAAACATTTTGCAAACCTATAATTAACATCTGTTGCATTTGAGAGACTGGTGTATTATCCACTATTTGTTACTATGATGAATTACCTGACACTGGTTACTTACAAAGAAAGGGGATGTATATGGGCTCATGATTCTGGTCCAAGGTTGCGGGCCACATCTGGTGATGGCCTTCTTTTGGGCAGAGGCCTGAGGCAGTGGAGGGTATCATATGACAAAAAGAAGCAGGAAGGTGTGTGTGTCCTCTGGTCTCTCTTCTTATGAAGCCGGAGGGGCTCCACCCTGATGACCTTAGCTAATTCTATTCATCTCCCAGAGATCCTACCTTAAAACACAAAGTCGCATTAATTCTTATGCTCCAAGATGAGTTTTGTAACAGAAAACTGTGTGTACATCATAGCAGCTAGAAACATCCTTGGCTGTCATGCACAGGAACATGGGGTAGTGAGAAGAATACTGAGATGGGAACCAACAGCTGATGGCCTCTCTACTTGGTGGCTGCTACTTGCCACCAAGGCTGCTCTTGGGTGCTCTGCTTCTGATCCCACTCCCTTCTAATGCACCCCAGAAGGCAGTGGGAGATTGCCCAAGTACTCGGGTCCTGCCATCTATGTGAGAGATGAAGACGGATTTCCTGGCTCCTGACTTCAACCTGGTCCAGATTTGTCTGCTGAGAGTGAACCAATGGATGGAAATTTTTACTCTCTCAGTTTCACCCTTTCAAATAAATATGTTAAAGTTTAATTTAGAGTCACTATGTTATAGTACAAAGACCAGAGCATTTTGAAGATCTAATGGCTTTGGTTTTAATTGTGGTTCAGGTACTCACTACCAAGAGGAGTGGAGGCAATTGATCTCAAGACTCACTTTCCTCAACTACACAACGAACACAGTAATTCTCCCTTGGCAGAGGAGCTGCTAAGATTTAGTGAGATGACATTATGTATAAGACAGTAACAGACGGTGCCTTGTCTGCCAAGTCTCAGTGTCATTTATTCTCAGCCTCCATTGCAATTAGATGGGAGCCGGTTTGAGACAAAAGAGATGATATTATTCCCACCTCTTTGCTTTCTATTGGACCAACAGAGGACAGGCTATATGTTGAGATGGTAAAAGGGACATACTTGTGCCCCTGTGAGCAGGAACTACACTGTATCCAGCTCCTTTTGGAGTCTGATCAGCCATAAGGTCATTGGTGTGTTAAGCCATTGAGTTCTGGGGTCCCTGATCAGTACAGCATGGCCAGGTTCACCTTCACTAATATGAGGGGTTAGCACCACAGATACTCTTAAAGTTCATGTACTCTAGACTTGAGGCTAGACCTGTGACTTATTTAGTGGCCCTTCAAAACCTTGCTTGGAGCATCAGCATCCTTATCTCTTAAATGGGAGTTGGGAGCTTGTTGAATCAACCCTGCTGTCCACCTCAGCTCTCATACAAGATAGCTCGGAGTCATTAGGGAGCAAACTATGGGTGTGAGTCTGTGGTACTTGGGTCATAAATGGCCACCAGCCTCAGCAGCAAGACAGCACAGCAAGCACAGGTGAGAGCCAGGCTTCCTAACTGTAACTCAACCCTTTCTTCCATAGAAGCTGTATGAACTTAGACAAGTCACTCAGCTTCTCTGTGTGTCAGCTTTCTACTATGTTTGCAATTTTCCTCATGTGAGAATATATCTTGTACATGTTTTGTTGGATTTACACAAAAGTACTTCATTTTGAGTGGGGTGCTGTTTGTAGGACACTGTTCCAGATGACTTTGGACTGATGCAGTTTTTCTCTCTTGCGTGTAGTTCTCACAAATGACTGCATGCTATGCAGGGAACGCAAGGTGCGAAGGAAGTTAGCTGGGACAGCTTGGGACTTGTTCTTGTGCCCCCTAAATCAGGATGCTCTTCAGTGTTTTAGCTTATGTAGTATGAAACCCAGGGCAGGATGCTTTCTCACACCCTTGGTGATAGTGCAAAAGGGGCAAGAGCAAATCTTCTTATCCACCCTGGGCAGCTTTCCTGAGCCTTGGGTGAGCAGCTTGCAAATGCTGGGCTTCTGTTATTGCTTCAGGTGTATCTGTGAATACTAAACCTGTTACACATGATTTTCATGTGAGTGTGCTTCTTCAGTGGACGCTGGCAAGCAGGCATTGCATAGGGAACCTGCTGTCCACAAACATAAATGGTATTATGTTTCTCATTCCAAATTTTACTTGCTAACAGCTGGTACAGCAAATGACTTTATGTTCATTAATCATGCTTCTAGTAACTTTGCTATGGGCACATTTAGTTCTAGGAATTTTGGTTGCTGTTATTCTTTCAGATTTTTTGCATAGTAGATGATGCCTTCTGCAAACAAAGTTTGTTTCTTCCTTCCCCATATTGCCCATTTAAAATGTCTTTTAAAATTATTTTTATCGGGCCCGGCGCAGTGGCCTAGCGGCTAAAGTCCTCACCTTGAAAGCCCCGGGATCCCATATGGGCGCCAGTTCTGATCCCGGAAGCTCCACTTCCCATCCAGCTCCCTGCTTGTGCCCTGGCAAAGCAGTTGAGGACGGCCCAATGCTTTGGGACACTGCACCTGCGTGGGAGACCCGGAAGAGGTTCCAGGTTCCCGGCTTCAGATCGGCGTGCACCGGCCCGTTGCGGCTCACCTGGGGAGTGAATCATCAGATGGAAGATCTTCCTCTCTGTCTCCCCTCCTCTGTGTATATCTGGCTGTAATAAAATGAATAAATCTTTAAAAAATTATTTTTATCATTCTATGATACAGTTACACAAGCCCTGGGATTTACCTTACCCCCTTCCCACATCCCCTCCCCCTATCCTTTGCTTGAGTTCCCCTATATTATTACTATAGTATAGTTATTCATAAACAGTCATATATCCATCATTGCGGGGCATGGACAATGACAGAGAGGCCAGCATCCTATTGTCAAGATATAGTAAACAGTTTCATTGGGAGTCCATCTTTGATCTGGTAGTAGAGATGCATACTGCATTGGAACCCCATATCTGGATATGATAGTCTCGTTATACAGTTACTGTACATCCCCTTAAATGAAAAGCCACTATACAAAATCAACAACAGGAAAAAAATAGAAATTTATAACACATGAAGTTAAATAACATGCTACTGAATGACTAATATATCACTGAAGAACTAAAAAGAAAATCAATAACTTTCTTGAAGAAAATGATGCTACTGAATTATCTATGAGTCAGTGAAGAATTAATGAGAAAAGGTTTTAAAGAGATGAAACTGAAAAAAAAATCAAAATCCATGAGATACAGTTTTCACTGATCTTTGTTGGTGAAATATGTCTCCTGTAGGCAACAAATAGATGGGTTTTGTTTTTTTAATCCAGTCTACTAATCCATGATATTTGATTGATGGGTTTAAGCCATTTATATTCAGGGTTAATGTGTATGGCTGGTACTTTGGTCCTATCATTTTAGCAATGGATTGTTAATTGATTTAGTTTTCTGTTATTATTTTACTGGGGTGTTCTTCACATTTGCCTTTGGTTTTGGTGAGCACTATTCCTCTTCTCTGTCAAGAGACGATCTTGAAGTATCATTTGTAGGGCAGGTTTGGAAGAGGCATATTCTTCTAACTTTTCTTTACTGTGGAAGAATTTTATTTCATTTTCAAAGACAAAGGAAAACTTTATTGCTGGATATGTTATCCTGGGCCAACAATTTTTTTCTTTTAGAATCTGGAATATGTTGCTCCATTCTCTTCTGACCTGTAGTTTCCTGTGAGAGATCTCCTGTGAGTTTAATTGGCATTTCTTCTTTGTCAGCTGTTTTTTTTCACATGCACATTTAAGGATCTTTTTCTTATGCTCAGTTGAAGAGAGCTTGATTATCATGTGTCTTGGTGAAGATTGCTTTTGGTTAAGCCTTTTGAGAATTCTGTGCCCCTGCTGGATATCGTTTCCCAATTCTTTCTCTAGGGAAATTTCGCCTTATTATTTCGTTAAATACATTGGTAAACCCAGCTTCTCTTTCTGCAGCTTCTGGGACTCCCGTAACTCTAATATTTTGCCTTTTAATAGTGTCTTTCAATTCTTAAATTTTTTTTTTTAGCTTGACCCAGCTCTGCCACCAATTTTTTGTTTCGCCCTGGTGTCAGGAAATATCTTCTAATTTTCAGATTCTTTCTTCTGTCTCCTTCATTCTATTTTGGAGACTCTCCATTGTACTTTTAATTTGCTCTACTGTATTCTGGTTATCAGATTCTTCTTGGGGCAGGTTTCTAAGCTGTGTCACCCACAGGCCTACAATTCAATTTTACTTATTGTGGTTGGCACAAGGTTCTTTGCTTTCAGTCACTTGTGCCACCCCCTCCAGCAAGTTCCAGGTCTGGGTTCTTATGTTAAATTTCCTCCATGGTCTTTATAGCCCCAGCTCCCGGCTCACCATTCTCCACCTGTTGTGATACCATGCCGAGGCTACACCGTTGCTTGTACAACCTTTCTCCCACTTCTGCTTGGAGCAGATCCTAGGATTAGGGAGATACCAGGTGTCCTATATAGCTAGCTTGTTGGTGGTACTGACCTTGTTGGAACCTGTTGGCTGTTAGGTCTGAGGACCACATGGACCTATTTTGATCCATACAATGCCAACGTCAGCATTATTTTTCCCTTCGGGACCAGTGCAATGCACTGAGATCAGTGAGTTCGCTCCCAGCTCTGCGCATGCACAGCTCACTATTGTCCCTGCAGTCTTAAAGTTTTTCCATACTGTACAAAATGGTGTCTGATGTGCCACTACTAGAATTTTTGATCTATTGGCCATCTGGTCTGAGGGCTGCTCGGACCTGTCTTGGGTGGAACCTGTAGGATGCCATGTTGTTGCAGTTCACTGAGCCAGAAAAGAGTTCACTCCCAGCTCAGTGCATGAGCAGTACTGTCCCATGGCCTTTTCTCCCCTAAACAAAATGGCTCCAGATTTGGCTTTAGGGGGTGGACTGGGCTGTGAAATCTACATTGTTCCTGCACCACCTGTCTGGGACCTGCTGCTCTGTGTCTACCCAGCAGGGCGGGCAGTTCTTTGTGTTCACCGCCTGAGCTTCTGGTGAACATCTCTTCCCACCTTGTTGTTGGTGGAGTTCCAGCTAATGTTGCACTTCAGATCGCCACTTGCTGAATGCTGCTGGGGTACTGGTCACTGTAACACCTCTCCGTTGTGAACACTGCTTTCCTGTGTTTGTGAGTCTCCAGGTCTGTCAGCCCCTCTGCTGTCGTTCTGTCCTTTCTTATTTGCTGGAATGTGTCCTCTCTGCTTCATACTGGCAAATGTTTCTTTGTTTAAATGTGTTCTTACTCTTTTTCCTCCATTTTGCCCTTTTTATTTCCTTTTCGTTTCTCATTACATAAGCTAGTATGACATCAAAAAGGAACAAGTAAAAAAACATCATTTTAAAAATGGAGACATGACAGAAACTTCCTAACAAGGGCTTCTTACATTTAAGGAATAAATTAATACATGTGGAGTGCTTAGATGAGACCTGGAACTTAGTAAGTGCTAAATCAATATTTGTTAAAGAACTAAATTACTTTGGTCTCCTTTGGCCTAGGTAACTCTTGGCTTGCCAAATGATTCACCTTCGCAACACTGCTCTGGCAAGGTTCTTAGGGCAACTGATGAATTGGGACTTGGAGACAGTTAGGTCTAATGAACTATCACCAGCATAGTTATACTTTTGCCGGCCAACAGGTTCATTGCTAGACCAAAGCCCCATAAAGCCAGGAAATGACATTATGAAAATGTTCTTTATAGTTTCCAGCGTACTTATAGTTGAGAATGGAACCCAGAGCTTCCATTTATTTTCTTTGGTTTTGCGAGTGCGGTCCATTTTACCTCCAAGAAATGTCTATAAGGCCAACGCTGTAGGGGATGGTTAAAGCTGTTGTTCAGGATGCCAGCATCCTATATGAGCGCCAGTTTGTGTCCTGGATGCTCTACTTAATGAAAAGCAGTGGAAGATGACCTAAGAATTTGGGTCCCTGCACCTATGTGTGGAAATCCTGGATAAAACTTGTACCCCCTGGCTTTGGCCTGGCACAGCCCCTGCCATTGTAGCCATCTGGGCAGTAAGCCAGCAGATGGAAGATCCCTCTCTCTCTGTATATATAACTTTGCCTTTCAAAAAAGTTACTATTATTTTTTAATTTAAAGATGGGACCAGAGTGGTATCCTAGTGGCTAAAGTCCTCACCTTGCATGTGCCAGGATCCCATATGGGTGCTGGTTCTAATCCTGGTTGCCATACTTCCATTCTAGCTCCCTGCTTGAAGCCTGTAAAAGCAGTTGAGGGCAGGCCAAAGCCTTGGGATGCTCCACCCTTGTGGGAGATCCAGAAGAAGCTCCTGACTCCAGGATTCAGATAAACTCAGCTTCAGCCATTGTGGCCACTTGATCAGTGGACAGAAGACCTTTCTCTCTGTTTCTCCTCCTCTTTGTATATCTGTCTTTCTAATAAAAACAAATACATCTTTAAAAAAAGAAAAAGAATAAGAAAAAGAGGTTTCTTGGCCTGAGCTCATCTCCTGGTTTTAGTTCTTGATCTGTCTGCTTCTTTGCTTTTTTCTTCTTTCTTTGCTTCTTTCCTTCCTTCCTTCCTTTCTTGTAAATATTTATTTATTCAAAAGACAGTTATAGAGATGGAAGGAGACACAGTCTTCCATTTCATAGTTTACTAGCCAAATAGCCACATGGCTGTGATTGGACCATTCTGAGTCTCCCATGTGGCTGAGCATTGCTTGGGACCCAAATAGGGCATGGGCAGATCCCAGGGAAGACATCTGCATCATAGCTGAACTTGACCAGCACTGACAGTCCCTGAGGGCAGTGCCTGAAGCCATTTAGCTTTCTGTAGCTCATAAAGGGGGTAGAGAAAGTAGTTAAAGAGAGGCATGTATAGTTGGGTGAGTGACTAGGCCTTAGGGGAGTTAAGCCAGATAAGCAAAAGGGAGTGGGGGTTGGTTCAAATCATCCCAAGAGCTCCTCTCTCATTGCTGAAGCAGAGAGGAGGAACAAATGAGCTTCCTACTCGCCAGCTGGCCCTCCCACACTGTGTGCAGCCACCACCCACGTGCCAATGAGGGCTTCAGGAAGCACAGCATTGGAGGGAGAGTTTGCTCATAATTGTTGCGAAGTGGGAGAGAGCTGAGTGGCTCAGCATCCTGTCCCGTGGGCTGCGCCTGCCTTGGGCATGAGATTCTGATGATAAAACCTCAGGAAGGAAAGCTGCCTGGTGAAGCCTCCGTGATGGGGGAGAGGGGACTGCTTGGTCTCTGGATTTGTGACCATGGAAGGGAAGGATTCAGACTAGCCTGGGTGGAATCTGGGTTCCATTGCTTAGCATTGGTGCTGCCTGGTAGGTATTCTTTCCCAGTATCAGAGCTCTCATCTGTGGAAGAGAGAAAAATACCACAGGGACCATGTCGTAGCTCACAGCGGTGGTGGTGACAGTGACAGCGTGCCTGCCCAAGGTGGCAGGGGTAGTCGTGTGTGTGGGATGGGGGATTGTGCACCAGAACCTGCTGTCTTGCCTTGTCTCATCTGAGCCTCCCAAATGGTAAGTCTGTTAGAGACCTATTTTCGGTGGCAGAAGGTAGTCAAAGATGCAAGTGCGAGGCATTTCAGGAATGGCTTGTGCGGAAGCAGCATTGTGGATTGGTAGCAGCCTGGCAGCCGAGCATGACTAATTAGATGACTTGGGGAAATCATCAAGGCTCCTCCCTATCCTCCACATGACTGTGTTAAGGAGAGGGGCTCAGAAATCTCACACAGGCCTCGCAGGTTGAAGAGCATAAACCACACATATTGGTGCTCACAGCTTGAACTTCCCCCCACCCCCACCCCCGACTGCAGCTCTGAGTGCCTACGTGCACAGGGCCCTTAGTACAAAGCTAGTGAGTAGCATTACTTTGTTCTTGAAAGAGGGCTACAGAGGGGGAGCCATCTTAATCCCTGCATAAGGGGCTCAGAGGGAAGAGAGAGGCAAAGAGAGAGAACTGCTGTCACCAGGCCTGTTGTCTCATCCCTGACTCCCAGCCACCTGCCCTGCTGTCGCCCCAGATGCCCACTGCTTCTCTAAGGCTGTTGCCCCCTTTGTCCTCACACATCCAGTTCCAGCTGTGTCCAGACCCAATCCCACAAGAAGCTGTGAAAGTGTTGGTTTTAGGCAAAAGAGCCCTTTAAAGGGCCCTGGGCAATGGCTCAATGGCTAAATCCTCACCTTGCAAGTGACAGCATCCCACAGGATGCCGGTTTGTATCCTGCCTGATCCACTTCCCATCCAGCTTCCTGCTTGTGGCCTGGAAAAGCAGTGAAGGATGGCCCCAAGCCTTGGGACCCTGCACCTGCATGAGAGAAGCAAAAGAAACTCCTGGCCCCTTGCTTTGGCTCAGCTCAGCTTCAGCCGTTGTAGCCTGTCGGGGAGTGAACCAGTGGATGGAAGATCTTTCTGTCTCTCCTTCTCTCTGAAAATCTGAGCTGCATTTATAATAAAAATAAATAAATCTTTTTTTTAAAAGATTTATTTCCAGTCTAGGGATCCTGCAGATGTGCAAGAGAAATGTCTCAGTTCCTCCCAGGCCTCTGGAATGCTCTGTCAGGCAAAAGTAGCTTGCTCCAGACACAAGTTCTGGGGACCCTATGCAAAGTTCCCGTGGACAATTCTCTTTACAAAAGATATTTTTCATCTTCATTTACTTGTAAGTAAGAGGGAGAGAGAATTAGCTTATTTGCCAAATGCTTGCAACACTTAGGGCAGGGCCAGGCCAAAGCCTGAAGTCTAGAATTTCATTTGGTGGCGGGGGCTCCAGAAACCTGAGCCATCACTTGGGATGCATTAGCAGGAAGTGGGATCAAAAGCAGAGTAGCCTGGACTTAAACCAGCACTCTGATACAGTGAACAGTTGTTTGAAACAATGGCTTAACCTGCTGCACCACAGTGCCCTGCCCCCCCCTCAGGGGCCCACATTTCTGGAAAAATGGTCCCTACTCTACTCCAGGGGAACCCCAGGAGGTTGCCTCACTCTTGAGGTACCCCTGACTTGGTGATCCAGCAGGACCCTGATATGATCTGCTTGGGGGCAGACACCACATTTGAAGGCAGATTCCATCTGTTAAGCATCACTTTGGTGCCTGGGCTTCATGCACATGACCTTCACTAATTCTGGTGCTCATTCTGCCAGAGAGATCGCTTTAGGTTCATTTTACTGTGTAGCAGCTGAAGTTAACCTGGGTATCATAACTGTTCTAAAGTGCGCTGCTCCCTTTACACTGCCTTGGAAACAGGTCCCTGGCCAGGCTGCAGAGTGAATAATGATGGTGTATGAGTCAGAATTGGCAGTTCGGAAAGCCCTGAAGGTCTTTTCTTGCCCCTTTGCTGTCAAAACCTGGAACTTGACGCTGACATCTGCTCCAGGCTCTCCATTTCCTAGGACAAAATTGGAAGTCATAAAAATCTGAAAGGCATGCAGCATTAATGTCCAGAAAATATTTACTGTCTTGGAAAGACAATGCACAAAAGCCCAGCACATCCACAAGCTATGTGTGTAATTTCAGAAGTGAGCTGTAGGAGAGACAAATAACAGCCAAATTTAATCAGAGCTTAACTGAGCTTCCCACTGAGGGAGAAAACCCTGGATTCCACAGAATCCTGTTGCTACAAAGCTTTGGCAAATGAATGACAATCTCTTCAGCCAATGAGATTCCATACTGGAAGCATTACATCACTGAGGCAAGAGCTCTTTGGTTGCCTTGGCTCTGAGTCCCAACTCTAAGGTGCTGGCATGGGTAAAACCTGCTTTTCATTGGTGTGAAAGAAATACTTTCCCCAGCTCTTTCCAGCTTCCAGCATTCAACTGCTTTAAGAGACCCATGTGTGGGCTTTGCTTTACCAGGACAAGGATGTTGTATGCCTTCCCACTGTGCTGAACAATGCAGCTCATGTGTTCTGCAGTTGCTTTCCCAAGAGCTCTCCTCCACCTGCTGCAATATTTCTACTGTCACAGGACAGACCAGATTTGTGGTGGACCAGGAACTGAGAAGGACAATCTTAGGTATTTGTTCAGTTTAAAAAAATCATTTGACATGGGAGAGAGAGAGAGAGGCAGAGATGGAGAAACAGAGAGATAGAAAGGAGAGAGAGGGAGTGTTCTTTTATCCCCTATATTCCCTAGTTCATTCCTAAAATGTTCACAATGGCCTGGGGCTGTGGCAGGTCAAAGCCAGGAACTGGGGACTCCAGCCAAGTCTCTTACAAGCATGGAAGGAACTCAGTTCCTGGGCCCCCATTGCTGACTCCTGGGATGTATTAACAAGGAGCTGGGTAAAAAGCAGACTGGCTGGGACTCAAAGCCTGATGCAGGATGCTGCACTCAGTGCCCACTCCTAGTTTGTTCATTTGCTTAGTGACTGCGGGTTATGTATTGACGGAGCCCTGAAGGCAGCTGGATGGTCCCAAGTTGAAATCTCATTTCTCTCTGCAGGTTGATACCTTGCATGAAGGTGACTCTTCGTTCCCTGCACCTCTGTATCAACCTTTGCCATCCCCATTCTGCTCCAACCCTGGCAAAAATAGAGGTAGGAAAAACATTGTAGAAGCCACAAATAGGGGAATGGGAAGGGGCATTTCTCTTCCTGGGCAGTGCAAAGGAGAGGCACCTTGATTCATTTCTGCTCTGTGCAAGCATTTCTAGCCGGGGATGGACTCCTCTGGGCCTGAGAGGATCTTGTTAGAATCAGCAAGAAATGTGATGTGTGCTTGGCTTCTCTGCTATTTTTCGCATGTTTCAGGTCATGTGGCAACTGAGCTTGCAGAGAGAGAGTCAAGGTCACAGGTTGACTTATCTTTCCCCTGTATTGTGACTTAAGAGAGAGCCCGTTGGATTTAAGCTCAGCATCTGAATGTATGTGCAAGTCTGCAGAATTACCACTTGTATGAGTGGTCAAGAGTTGGGTTGGGTCTGGGGTTTTCTAGATGTAACAAGGTACTCATAAGGACACATATTTTACATGGTTGATATGAGGACAGAAGTTATTTTAAGAGTCTAAATTATTTATTTAAGAGGCGGAGTGACAGGGGCGGGGAGATATTCTGCTTACTGGTGTTGCAAGCGGCAGCTTAATATGTTCCTCCACAATGCTGGAGAAGTAGAGGACTAACAATACAATGATATCCAGTCTTAGGAGAGTTCCTGTTTTGGAGGTAAAGCAGTGCAGTATTGGCAGTTTCACACGGTTCAGTCTAATAGCTGTTGTGCAGTATCTGCTGCCTAGATCTGCTTCTAGTGGATTCTGTGGTGTGCTTCTTGGCACTCTTCCCGCTAGCTCATGGGACTGTGCAGCTTACCGCTGTTGGCTCATGGCTCTCAGCTGAATCCCTTTTGGGAATTTTTCCTCAGTTGATGAGAACCCCACAGAAGGCTGTCTCTTTCCTGGAGAAGCCCACATCCAGTGGCTGGTCAGCAGGGGATACATACCTGGGTCCCTTGTCAGGTCAGCTCTGAATGGCCATCACTACTCCAGAGCTTTTTTGGCACCCTCAAGGCCTTGCTGTGGCTGCTTCAAACCTGGGCTCCTTCCTCTACCCAGCATTGCCTTTTAATCTGCCCCCACAGGTACTGATCCTGGAGACACTCCCCCATAAGCTTTCTGCTGAAGAATTCCACAGGAGGCTTGCTCTTGGAATGTGGTTACTGTGTATTTTTGGATGGTAGAAGACAGACGTCAGAGTCTGGGTGTCTCATGATTTCATCCAGTTGACCAGTTATTTCCTACTACATGTCCAGTTCTAGGATAGATGCTATGAGATAGTATGTGACACAGTTCTTGGCCTAGTGGTGTGAACTTGTTACATTCCCACACTGATATCTCATTTCATAGCATTGGTTTAAGTCCTGGCTTCTCTGCTCCCAACCCAGCCTCCTACTAATGCCTGTGTGGGAAGGCAGCAGAACATGGCTCAAGTACTTGGGCTCTGCCACCCATATGGAAGTTCTGGATGGAGTTCCTGGCTCCTGGATTTGGCCTGGATTCTGGCTCAACCAGAGAAGCCATTTGGGGATTGAACCAGGGGATAGAAGATCTCTCTATGTTTCTCTTTGTCTTGGTCACTTTGCGTTTCAAATAAATGAATAAACAAAAAAATACACAGCTCCTGTGTGCAGGAACCTTACCAGCTAATTTGGGATCTAATTAGTTTGACACAGATGGAATATGACTGTGAAAACAGCTGTTTAATGAGTCTTCATTACTGAAAAAGTACTCATATTCATCTATGTTGTTGATTAAAACAGGATTTTTATTTGTGAGCAATGCCCAGGTTTTTATAGGACTCTGTCCCACCTCCACTCAGCAAATTTAGCTACATGTAAATGATATACACACATGGCACAATAGAAGGTGAATCAATCCAGTGGTCAAACTTCATTTAATTAGATTCATTTCTTGAATTTTCAGAGAAAGGATGAACTAGGGTGATGGATGGGGCTGTAGGAGTGTAAGAGCAACTGCACTATTTTGTCATTGTAGAACTATATTTTCACTGTTGTTATGCTGAAAAACCTTTACGACATTGTCTATGCTAATACAAAGAGGAAGTCTTAAACAAACAGAACATGAGACTAAAAACCAGAAGTGTTTCTGGGGATAGAGCTTTTCTGGAAGCAAAGAGATGAAAAGGAAAAATTGGAACTGTATGGCCAAGAATAATGGAAAACAAGCCAGATGCCCACCTGACTCTTAAGTTGGTTGGTGTTTGCTGTGTAGCGGGTCACTGGAGTCTCAGGCATACAGCACTGAACACCTAACCTCCCATCCACACAAAGCCTGCAGGTATGCGCCTATGGGCTGCACATCTGGGATGCCGAGTGTGCCTCATGTGTTGTTTCCAGGCCTGGGGCTGTCGGAGGAGCTCTAAAGGCTCGGCTGCGGCTGGAGCAGCTGCTCCAAGACGGCTGTGGGATGGGATCTCAGCTCTTCCCTCGATGCTGCAGAAGACTTAGCTGCTCATGTGTGTACTTATCCCTGGGCCTCCTCAGTGTTCTCGTGATTGGACCACCAGCTGTCTGAGTTAGTGGTTTAGGAGCGAGAAAAGAGGAAGCCATAATGTCTTCTCCATTTTACTCTTAAAAGTCATACCTTGAGCCTTTACCTTTTTCTATTTGTTAGAAACAAATTTAGGGACACATTGCAACACCACCACAGACAAGCTTCTGCCTTCTAAAAACCAGCCTCCCATTCCTACCTTTCTCCAGGATTTCTATAGTAGTTGTAGTAGCCATATTCTGAATCCTGACCCCTGCCCTCCCGCAACACCATTCTTTTTTTTTTTAAAAGATTTATGTATTTATGTATTTATTTATTTATTTGTAATTTTTATTGGAAAGGCAGATATACAGAGAGGAGGAGAGACCGAGAAGAAGATCTTCCATCCGATGGTTCATTCCCCAAGTGGCCACAATGGCTGGAGCTGAGCCAATCCGAAGCCAGGAGCCAGGAGCTCTTCCAGGTCTCCTATGCGGGTACAGGGTCTCAAGGCTTTGGGTCATCCTCGACTGCTTTCCCAGGCCACTGGCATGGAGCTGGATAGTGGAGCTGCTGGGATTAGAACGGGTGCCCATATGGGATCCCAGTGCGTTCAAGGTGAGGACTTTAGCCACTATGCTATTGCCCCGGGGCCAACACCATTCTTTATCTTTTCTTATTCATTTTTATTTATTTGAAAGGCAGGGATGGGACCAACACTGTATTTTAGCAGGTAAAGCAGCTCCTTGTGACACTGGCATCTGATATTAATGCCAGTTCATCTCTTGACTGTTCTACCTCCAATCCAGCTACATGCTAATGGGAAAGTGGTGGAGGGTGATATCCTGCACCCATGTGGAAGACCTGGAAGAAGCTTCTGGCCTCTGATTCCAACCTGACCCAGCTTCAGCCATTGCAATCATCTGGGGAAGGTAACCAGCTGATGGAAGATCTTGCTCTGTCTCACCCTGTCTTGCTCTGTTACTCAATGCATGTATTTTAAAGGTAGAGTAAGAGCGTGTGTGTGTGTGTGTGTGTGTGTGTGTGTGTGTGTGTGTGTGTGAGAGAGAGAGAGAGAGAGAGAGAGAGAGAGTGCGACCTCCTATTTGTTGGTTCACAGACCAAATGCCCGTAACAGCTGGGGCTGTACCAGGCAGAAGCCAGGATCAAGATGTTCTACCCAGGTCTCCTTGATGGGAGGTAGTGACTCAAGTACTTGAGCCATCATTTGCTGCCTCCCAGAAAGCTTATTCAGAAGGTAGAGACAAGACTGGATCCCATATACTCTTATATGTGACGTGGGTACCCCAAACGGTACCTTAACCCACTTTAGCACAATGCCTGCAATGAGGCTTCTTTCTTCTCTCTCTCTCTCTCTCTCAATTCTCTTTGCTATTTGTTAATTTATGGTTGGCCACATTGACATTTAATCTAGAAAAAGGCTGGATAAGTTATACCTCATATTTGTTCACTAGTCAAGTGATTGAACTCAGCTCACAAGTTGATTGGACCTTTGTCGTTAAAAGTCTCTTTATTGTCTGGGATTTAAAATAATTGGCCTTTTCAATTCTTCAACACCACATTTCTTGTTCTGTGTACCCCCTTTCATTCTGCTTACTCATTTGTCAGTTCTCATTGATCCTTTGCTTTCCCTGTGCATCTTACCCAAACAGCCAGCAGTGGCCAATGCTTACCGTACCATGGCTCTTCCCAATTATTCCTCCCAGAGGCTTCTGTGTGGTAGACACATAGTCTGCTGGCCATGGCTGCAGGCAGCACTGTTACCGACTTCTTTGCCTTTGCATAAGATGCTGTGTCTTCTTTCCAGACTGATCCATTTCCATACTTATATACCCATATTTACCCATACTTACAGACCTGGCAGGGCATGTACATGTGTGTGCAGGTGTGCACAGAAAACTAAATAAGAGTTTTAGGAACCAGGACTCACCATAGGTGATATGCTTTTATATTTTCTATTTTTTAAAGTCCCAGTTTCAATCTGTGAGAGTCATTTCCCAAGAAAATGTCTCTGAGTTCTGGATGGAGGGCATTCTGGCACCTTGCTCAGCATGAGGTGGTTTGCATGAGGTCAGACATAGGAACCATTCACATAAAAATACCCTTAAAATGTGGTTGTTATGTCTGCCGCATGTAGATAAGGGGTTTGTTCCAGGGCTCTGATGTGTCCTGTGTAGGGCCTTCAATAGCCCCTTGCAATAACTAAGAGCAAAACTGTGACTTTTTTTAAAACTCATTCTTCAATAACCAAATATCTTCTTTGTCAAGCATAATGGCCTGCGCTTGTCTCTCCTATATATTACAGGTGAATTTAGATGTCATCTATTATGGGCCCTGGCCTCCTGTCCCTCTCCTGATGTTCTGTCATATGTAAATCTAAGAAATCTATTTTCCACTGTGTTACCCAGACCACTGGTGCCAATTATTGAAGGACATGGCTCCCTATGCACAATTCCGTTGAACACTATTTTCTTTGTCTTGCAACACTGATACAGACCTTGCAAGAGAATTTCTGAATGTAGTGACTTCCAAGAATACCATCGAGTCATGCAGAAATCCGAGTCTCACATATGTGGTCTTCCCACGGACAAACCCTGCTCCTTCTGAAAGGCAGTTTTGTGGAAAAGCATTGGCTCTTGATGCTCTCAAATATCTCATACTCACAATCCAGGGTGGAGGAATCTCTACCTGTGCTGGAGTTTGCCATGTACAGACAGAGGATATGGGGGCCATCCTGTCCCCCCTCCCCAGGTCCCTCCTTTTCCCACCACTCCAGCCCTACTTGAATCATTGCTCAACCCTCAACCATTTTCCATGGGTCTTTGAAACATTGCCTTTTTGTGACTGATAATTAGCCCCTGGAACAGTGATTTTATTGGTAAAAAAAAAAAAAAAAACAAAAAAAAACAAAAACAAAAAAAACTACCAAGGAGAAGACTTTGAAAAACTAGCAGCCATACCCATGTTCATCTGACTTTCTTGTTTTGCATTTGTTAAACCTGTTGCCATGGAAGCAATGGCACTGCACCTGTCCCACCTGGCAGGGTCTCTGATTGAACCCAGTGCAACAGGGAGTTTGGGATTCAGCTGCCAAAGAGAAGCTAGGGGGACCTGCTGTTCAGCTGCTCTAAGTGTGACTTTGAACAAACTTTTGCCTTTCTAAATCTTGTCTTTTCTAGGTTTAAAAGGGCACAACAGGGCCTGGTATGGTAGCCTAGTGGCTAAAGACCTTGCCTTGCACACACTGGGATCCCATATGGGCGCTGGTTCAAGACCCAGTAGCCCTATTTCCCATCCCAGAGGTCCTGCTTCCCATCCAGCTCCCTGCTTGTTGCCTGGGAAAGCAGTCTAGTACAACCTAAAGCTTTGGGACCCTGCACCCATATGGGAGACCTGGCGGAAGTTTCTGGCTCCTGGCTTTGGATTGACTCAGCTCTGGCCATAGTGGCCACTTGGGGTGTGAATCAGTAGACAGAAGATCTTTCTTTCTCTCCTCTTCTCTGTATCTCTGACTTTCAAGTAAAAATAAGTAATTTTTTTTTTAAAAAGGGGTACAACAATAATATTAGCTCTCTATCCATTCCTATGGACTCTGGTTTAAATTGGTTTATTTTGCCCCAGATCAATGATTCAAGTTTTAATGAGAAGCCAAGAGCAATCTGTTCATAAGGCCTCATTCCTCCTGTCTTCCTAGCTTTCTGCTCTCAGGGAACCTAAGATGAATTCTGCTTGAGGTGGAAGAGCTTTTGGGCCTTCTTGGACGAATTCTTAGATGTTTTCCAGGGCGAGGGCTGAGAGCCTGAGACCAGTGAACTATCCCTTCCTGAGGTCCCGTGAGGCTGGGAGGAACAGCCTGGCTTTGAGAGATTCTACCAGCACTCTGAGCTGAGGGCTAAAGTGTGTGACAATGCACACGTGGAAGGCAGGGGTCCTGGACCTCTGAGATTCATAACAATAAGTCCAATATGAATTCTGGTGGTGTTAACTATCCAGAGAAGGAGGTAACTTCCTAGTGACTTCTAAAATTTACTTTGCTTCTGGGATCCCTTCCTGTGCATGTAAATTGCTCTGTGTCCAGAAGGTGCCAGCATCTGAGATGGCTTCAACTCAAGGATTTTGACTGTTTATGGAAGGGTAGATTCACGATCGCTTTGTTCCTAAGCATGTGTGGTACACACAAGGAGAATGAGCCCCAGCAACTGTGTGCAACAATAGTTCTTCTGGCCTTTGGTGATTTGAGTTCCTGACATGAATGTACTGAAATGGCTTGGGTCATCTCACATGTCCCTGAGTGTCTTATAGAAGCTGAAGTGATGATGTCCCCATGTCATGAAGTGCTCCTCTCTGGGGTTTTCCCTCTTGCACTGGGAAGACTGAGAAAGGAGGAAGGTGGGAAATACTACAGGCAGGCTGTGGCAAGGCTGGCCTCCCTGAGACTGGCAGAGAGGGCAGTGGCCCACAGATGCTGTGCCTCTCAGGCCTCACAGGACCAGGGATATATCAGGCTTTGCTGGGGTTCTCATCCTGAGTGCCTACACACGGTGTTGCCCACTCTGTCAGAATTCCATCTCCTCCACTCCTCATAAGCAAGTCTCAGTGATGCCAAGTGGGTTCAGATAGCTTGGAGAGCTCCTGGGGCAACCCAGCACCTGCAGGTCCCCTCCCAGCTCCTGCTGATCACCTACACTGAGGTGACAGGTTGTCCTTGCTGTGGGATGTAGGAGTCCATGGCCATTAGCATAGCACCTGCTCATGCTCACAGCGGGAAGGCTGGGCTGACTCCTCCAAGGATCCTCTGCAGCCTCTGCCAAGGTCACAGTGTTTCTAAGGCACACATTTGATGATCTCAGTGTTCTGAGCAGGTGTCAGGGGAGCACAGCTGCTGGGATGGAGTGGGGCCAATGAAGGAGGGCTCTCAGTGGTCAGTATCATCTCTTCTAGAATATGGAGGCTAACATTCCCCAGACTCATTTACAATGGGAGAGGCTCCACATATCATTTAGAAACAACCCCCCCCCAGCAGAGGATTTATTAGGAACTTGCATTCCAAGCAAAGTCAAGTGGAGAGAGAGAGAGAGAGACAATTTGGGGGCTAGGTTAGGTAGTGTGATGTAGTCTACAGCCTCATTGCTCATGAGCCAGCCAGTGTGGTAGTGTGATGGCGAGCTTACTGGCTCTGGCAGAAGGCAGCTCCTTATATTTCCTGGAAAACAAAGAATGGACTTCGGTTCTTTGGTACTCCTGTGAATCCCATAAACCATTTATTGCCCTGTAGAAAATCTTTTTGTAGTTGTATTCTGCAGAGTGAATGTTGGGCTGTACAACCAAGCTCTATCTGAGATGGGGAGCTTGATCCAAAACATGCACATGAAGTGATATTTTTTGGCTCTTTCATTCTCTAGCAAGGGAAGGGGAAGAGTGGGAGAGGACTAGGGGCAACACAGGGAGAGCTGACTGCTCAGCAGAAACTGGAGTTCCACGTGTCTCTGACACCCTTGCTTGTGCTGGCTCGGAGAACTGGCTGAGTGAGGGTGACTGCTCTGTGTGTCCTGGCCAGCTGTGCCTGTCACTTTCTGCTGGTGTGGCTGTATTATTCCTGTTTTTTAGACATGAAGTCCCAGAGAATGTCATCAAGTCTTGAGCGCCCTGCCCGTGGTGATGCTATGTTCTCTCCTAGGTACAGTGGTGCTTGCCCTCTTATCTATGAGTTTATTTGCCATGGTTTCAGTTACTGAGATCAACCATGCTACAAAGATATCCCATGGAAAATTCCAGAAGTAAGTGCTCTAAAAATTTTGAACTGCGCATCATTCTAAGTAGCATGACACAATCTTATGCTGTGTGTTCCACACTGTGGTATAGCATGTTAAACTGTTGGCTGCAACACCCGCACCTCAAATGAGTGCCAACTCAAGTTCTGGCTACTCACGTCCAATCTAGCTCCCTGCTAATGCCCTTGAAGGCAGTGGAAAATGATTCAAGTGCTTAGGCTTCTGTTTTCCACATGGTATGTTGGGATGGAGTTCTGGGTTCCTGGCTTCAGCCTGACCAAGCCCTGACTATTGCAGCCACTTGGGGGAATGAACCAGTGGTTGGAAGATATCTTCACTCTCTCCCTCTCTTTCTGTCCATCTGTCTTTCAAGAAAGTAAAAACAGATCTGAAAAGGTCTCACACGGTCCTGCTCCATCAACTAGGGAGGCATCCGCTTGTCCAGGGTGGCTGTGCGTAAGGCACTACCCACCCCCACTGTTCATTCTGCAGCTGTCTGGCTTATCAGCTTGACTGTCACAGCCTTGCTGTGCTTGTGTTCAGGTAACCCTGACTGAGAACTGGGTCACAATGCTGACATCATCCACCTGACCTCATCTCAGCATGTGGACAAGGCGCCATCTCACAGTACCACAAGAAGAGGGGTTTGTAATAATTGTTAATTTTGGTATTACTTTTTCCTACTGAATCTTTACTGTGCCTAAATTAAAACTTAGACTTTGCTATTCAGAATGCAAGGGTCAGTGCTGCCCATAGTTTTAGACATCCACCAGGGAACTTGGAACCTATCCCTCAAGGATAAGGATTGTCTTTGACTCCTCCACTGGCTGATCTACACAAGGTTGCCATGGTATTGATAACATGGACTGTTGAGAGGTTTTACTGCATCTAATGCAATTCCCTCTCCCAGTATTTGTGAGCCTATGCAGGAGTGCAGGTAGAAGATGGAGCCCCTGTTCTCTCAGACCTGACTCCATTCTGTATCTTGCAAGATCTTGTGCCCTGGGGTGGACATCAACTTTGTTCTCCCTTGGGTTCTGGTCAAGCCAAAGAATTCACACACCTGTGGTGTGCTGTGTTCTTTGGAATATGGCCTGTGGGAGAAGGCTGTGAGGCCTTGGAAGCCTACCCAGATTTGGTGGCAGCAGATCATGGAGTCTGGTCCAGAATGAGGGATGCACACAGGTCCTCCCAAAGTGTGGGACCAAGGGCTGAAGTGTCCTAGGTTTCATAGTGTTGGTGCAACATCCTATACCCTATTAGGATACTTCCTGTTGCAAGAAAAATCCCACTCCCTTCAAATTAGTTGGAGGTAAAGGGTATATTGTCATCTCTCTTTACTGGGAAATAAAGAAATGGACCAACCTTGGACACACTTGAATCCAAAGGCTCAGTAAATGAATGGGTCAGATGCCCTCCCAGAGGTGCCATGGAAGGATTTGAGCTCCTGCTGGAGATGGGCCTCTTCCTTCTGTGAAAGGGGGACAGCTGCATCATCCCAGGGCACCAGGCCCTGAGCAAAGAGGGAACTTCTCATTGCACATGTGACAATATCATGCTTGGAGCCAGTCCCTGGCCAATTCCAGTGTCCATGCGGATGGTGTTACAGCAGCCAGGCCAGGGATGGCTCCGGGATGGGATATTATAATAATTGGCTCCTGTGGAAACACACAAAGGGAAGAGATTGCAGTTTTTTGAAGAAGGGAGGGTATAAAGGAGACGGTTGTATTGGGAGGAACAGGAGCTGGGCAGACAAAATAGTGCGAGGGTGGAGTCTTCAGCCTAGATTGTTCTTTTGCTCCTTGAAAGGGCTTAGTAGTGAGTAGCTCTTATGTTTAGCATCCACCAAAGGATCTTTGTCTTTACTTCCCAAAAGCTTGATGGGCTCAGCTATTGATTCCCCATGAAGCAGAGGGCTTAGTAATGAATGAAAGTCCTGAGCCTATTGGTGGCTTTCTGCAGCTTCTTTCACCCTCTCCTTTCCCCTTTCATTTCTCCCTGTCCCTCCCTGTCTCTCTCTATTCTTCTATTTTTCCCACCCCTACCCCAACAGACTTATCGAATTTCTTGACTCATCAGCTGGATTCATGTGTGAACAGGTGTTTTGATCATAGATTTTTTTTCCCTCAATGCTAAAAGGAGCCTGCCAACGAGATAAACACAACTGCTTTCTAAAAAGCCTGCTGTGTCAAATGCAAAAGTAAAATCATTCTGAATATGTTTCTACCTATTTATTGTCACATAGGTTTAAGGTAGACTCTCTCTTTTAGCTACAGTTTATGCTTTTCTTGATTTGTAACATTTGGAGGGTTTCCTTTACTCTAATCCAGTGCAAGGTTTGAAACCTGAAAATCCATTTACTTCCTAAGTGGATTTGTGGGCATCTTCCTCAATTAGTAAATGAGTTGCCATTTCCTCTGTAGGGCATGTCCTTGGCTCTTTGTTGAAAGTGGTTGTTCAGTTTTTTTCTTCTTCTTCCTTTTCCTCCTCCTCTTTTTATTTTCTAAAGATTTCTTTGTGCATTTGAAAGGCAGAGCGACAGGAAGAGACAGAGCAGAGAGATCTGTCATCCCCTGGCTCCCTTCTCAAATGACATCAATGGCTGGAGCTGGGCCAGGGTGAAGCAAGGAGCCTGGAAATTTATCTAGGTCTCCTACATGGGCGGCAAGGCTCAAGCACTTAGGCCAGCTTCTGCTGCTTTTCCCAGACCATTAGCAGGGAATTGGAACAGTGGAGCCAGGGCTGGTGTTGTGGTGTAGAGACTTGGGCTGCAATCTGCCACACCAGTATCTCATATGGGTGCTGGTTTGAGGCCTGGCTCTTCCACTTTTGATCCAGCTCCATGCTGGTGTGCCTGGAAGGGCAGCGGAGGATGACCAAAGTTCTTGGACCCCTGCATTCACCTGTGGGAGACTTGGATAAAGCTCCTGGATTCTGGCTTCAGGCTGGCTTAGCCCCAGAAAACATAACCAACCGGGGGAATGAATTGGTAAATGGCTGGTCTCTCTGTTTCTATCTCTCCCTCTATTTCTGTGGCTCTGCCATTTAAATAGGTAAGAACTGTACACTTCCATTGGAAGTGGAGCAGTCAATATTCCAACCATTGCACAGAGAGGATGCTGGCACTGCAAAAAGCATCTTAACAAGTTGTACCACAACACCCAGCCCCTTTCTTGTTCTGCAAAGGCATCTTAATCTGTTTTGTGCAGCCATAACAGAATATCCCACAATGAGTAATTTATGAACAGTAGGAGTGTTTTGGGTTTATGGTTCTGGAAGCTCATCATCAAGGGGCTGCATCATGATGGGAGTGCTGAGCTCAGTCTTTCATCAGGATCGCACTCCCACAATCACCATCCGGGGATAGTGGCACAGCACTCATGACATCATTTATATTTTATTTTTCTTAAGATATTTATTTATCTGAAAGATAGGAAGATAGGTTTTGTGTGTGTGTGTGTGTGTGAGAGAGAGAGAGAGAGAGAGAAAGAGAGAGAGAGAGAGAGAGAGAGATATCTTCCATCCAGTGGTTCACTTTTTTCACTTTCCAGGTGGCTGAAATGGCTGGAACTGGGCTGGTCCAAAGGTAGAAGTTTTTTCAGGGTACCCATATGGGTGCAGGGACTGAAGAACCTAGGCTATTCTGCCTCTGCTGCTTTCCCAGGTGCATTAGCAGGGAGCTGGATTGGAAGTGGTGTAGTTGGGGCTTAATTTAGCATCTATATAGGATGCCAGTACTACAAGCAGCAAGTTTATCTGCTATGCCACAGCACTGATCCCAACCTCATTACCTCTCAAAGGTCCCACCTATTCACACTGTTGCCTTGGCAATTAAGTTTCCAACGCATGTACTTAGGACTGTAGTGATAGGCATACTGAAACTGATTGTGCAATGAATACCTGCATTCATTAGCTATGGGCGAGGTGTCCCTTCTTTGTCATTACATCATGGCTCTAATACCAGGTTCCAACTGAGGCTGCTGCTGCTGAACAGCATTCACTGAGCAGTTGAGTCATCAGGAGCTCTTGGGGGCTTGAAGGACATAGTTTAGGGCAGAGAAAGGGAAGAACCAATTTTATAGATGTCAGTGCATGTCTCTCTGAGGCTAACACAATATTAAAACGTTAATCTGTAGAGTGGTAGATTATCAAAGATTTCTTCTGACAATTTTATTAAGAGGTATCATCAAATGCCATAAACACTACTGACCAGCATTGTTCCTTCTGTAAGGAGTTGACACCTGAATCACCAGGCACTTGGCATTTTAGACCCCTGGAGTTTAAGGCCAGGAGTTCCCTCTTCATTAGAATGGTCCTGTATATTTCCCCAGACCTATACACTCCTCACATTTCACGCAAGGAGCATGAGGCTGAGAATTGGGGTAGTTCCCACAGCTTGGCGGTGACTTGGCTTCTGTCTGATGCTACTTGTATGAATATAAGGTCATTGTTTCTTAGAGAATAGGGGGCCCTGAGCTGGGCAGAGAAGACAGGAGAGAGTTGTGCTAATTTCATTGCACGATTGGCATTGATGTCTCAAGGTGTGTTTGCTTGCTCTGCTCATCATGTTCTCACATGCGCCCATGGCCATCTGCACACACAATTACCTTTCCTGAGTCATTTCAGCACTTCATCCTGATGTCCTGTCTCACCTGGAAGTGGCTTTGCAATGTTAGGGCTTGGGACAGACCTCTGGTGCAGTGTTTGACCTTTCTTGGGATGCTTGCATTTCGTATTGGTGTGTGTGCATTCCATTCCTAGTTCTTTCCAATTCTAGATGATTCGAATGTACGCTTCGGGAGGTGTCCTTGATACCCATCTGGATACCTAGACTGTGTTCTGGATTCTTGGCTCTGGCCTTGCCTAATCCCGGCTGTAATGGGAATAAATTAGTGGATGGAAGATCTCTGTCTTTTAAGTAAATAAACAGTAAAATAAACAACAAGGAGTCCATTGAAGGTGTCTGTCCTTTGTAGCTCTGAGTAAGCAGACTCATGTCACAGGCAGAGCAGGTACTAGAAACTTGCTACAGGTGTGCTTGCACATCAAAACGAAAAGGGCACAGCAGGGACCTGCATCGCGACATTCTGTTAGGCTGTCCCCTGTGATGCATGAGTCCCGGCTGCTCCACTTCTTGCCTACTTCTTATCTTATCCCTACTAATGTGTCTCATAAAGCAACAGAAGATGGATCAAGTGTCTGGACCCTTGCCATCCATGTGTGAGATGTGGATCATGATCTTGGCTCCAGATCCTGGCCCAGCCTGGCCATTGCAACCATTTGGAAAGTGAACCAGCAGATAGATCTCTGTCCCTTCTTCTTTTTCTGTAACTTTGCCTTTCAAATAAATAAATCTTCCCCCTCAAAAAAACACAAAAAAACAAACAAAAAAAACAAATAAAACCTGGCCTAACCAAATTTTAAATAAGGTGGCGGAGGAGGAACATACAGCCTGTGGGCCATATGAAACCATATAGGGAGTCTTGCCAAGGCAGCCATGCAGGACTCAAAATTCAATAAATCTATAGCAAGCTATTTTAAAAAAATTTTTAAGGATTTATTTGTTTTTATTGGAAAGTCAGATATTCAGAGGAGGAGAGACAGAGAGGAAGTTCTGTCTGATGATTTACTCCCCAAGTGGCCTCAACTGCCAGAACTGAGGTGATTCGAAGCCAGGAGCCAGTTGCTTCTTTCAGGTCTCCTGGGTGGGTATAGAGTCCTAAGGCTTTGGATTGTCCTCAATTGCTTTCCCAGGCCACAAACAGGGAGCTGGATGGGAAGTGGGGTGACTGGGACTAGAACCAAAACCCATATGGAATCCCAGCAAGTGCAAGGCGAGGACTTTAGCCTCTAGGCTACTGTGCTGGGCCTAGCAGGCTAATTTTTAAGAGAATAATTTGTATGGCTTGAGGATGATTCTATGAATATCCAAGTAGCCCTTGGCAGAAAAATGTTCTCCATTCCTGCTAGAATCTTGGTGTGAAATAGTGTTTTCTTCTCTACTCCGGAGTTTCAGGAGAAGTTAACCAGCTTTTTTTTCAAGCTAACAAATCCTCCGCATCCCTCAGTGACTTCCTTGTCTTCCACAGCTTGGCAGGGCTGCTCCTGGCTTTGCCCTGGGCTTCTTCAGATCTGCAGGCTCCTGCAGGAAGGAATCATGCACCGGGCTCTGGTCTTCGCACAGGACCCACACAGGGACTGAGTCAAACCTCGGGGTTCAATTAAAGCCTTTGCCTGGACTTGACGTGGTTACCCAACTTCTTCACATTCCATCTCATCTACCAGCCGGGTCCCATGGCTGAGTCCAGCATGTTGCTCCGGAGCATGTGTCTCTGTGTGTGCCCATGCGTGCACACCCACGTGCATGTATACACGCATGCGTGGCACACACACAAGCCTATGCATGCGTACGCCTGTGTGCATGTACATGTGTTTATGTGTCTTTTTGTGTGTACATGTGTGCATAACTACATGTACACATGTATATGTGTGTGCATGTTTGTATTTGTGTGTGCATTTGTGTACATGTGTATATTTATGCATGTGTGTTTCTGTTCATGTGTGTATGAATGCATGTTTGTGTGTGTATGTGTGAGCATGAGCATGCAATTTTTTGCTAGACAGTAATACAGGCAATCAGCTTATCTCTTAGTCTTTCCATTTTGTTTTTATACAGTTAAACTAATTAGTTACATATATTTTTGAGGCACATCCAGAGTCAACCAGCCGGAGATTTCTTACTTACCTATTGCTTC